>NC_059172.1:71496811-72746811 GCF_019923935.1 Bubalus bubalis | reverse complement strand
TTTTATTTAAAGTAGTATACAATCTGTTCAAATTTCTTGGCTGCAGTTACCATCCAAAGTGATTTTAGAGCCCAGGAAGAGGAAATATGACACTACTTGAAGTTTTTCCCTTTCTATTTACCATGAAGTGATGGGATTGGATGCCTTGATCTTCATTTTTTGAGTATGGAGTTTTAAGCTGCCTTTTTTCACTCTCCTTCACTTTCATCAAGAGGCTCTTTAGTTCCTCTTTGTTTTCTGCCATTAGAGTGGTACCATCCCCATATCTGAGGCTGTTGATATTTCTCCTGGCAAACTTGATTCCAGCTTGTAACTCATCCAGGCCAGCATTTCACATGATGTTCTCTGCATATGAATTAAATAACTGGGTGAGGGTATTGTTATAGTTACTCAATTCTGAACCAGTCAGTTGGTCCTTACAGGAACAACTCTTCTAACTGTTGCTTCTTGACTCACATACAGGTTTCTCAGGAGACAGGTAAGATGGTCTGGTATTCCAACATCTTTAAGAGTTTTCCACAGTTTGTTATGATCCACACAGTCAAAGGTTTTAGTGTAATCATTGAAACAGAGGTAGAGGCTTTCCTGGAATTCCCTTGCTTTCTCTATGATCCAGGGAATGTGTGCAATTTGAACCCTGGTTCCTCTGCCTTTTCTAAATCCAGCTTGAACATCTGGAAGTTCTCTGTTCATGTAATGCTGAAGTCTGCCTTGGAGAATTTTGAGTATATCCTTACTAGCAATGAAGATAAGTGCAATGTTTTACTGTTGCATATGTTAGAGCAGAGATATAGTTGAGAAAAACCATGCTAGAGACCTTGAATGACACCAGTAAATACATTTGAAGGATTGATCTGCTGTGCTTAAAACATAAACAGAAAATAATAGATACTTCCCCTTTAAATAAATTATCCCCACCTCCACACCCACAATGGACATTTTCATATTAATAATCCCACTCACTTTTCCCCCTCATTTTCTTTCTCTAACGCTTATAGCAAAGTAACAGGTAGCTGCTACTGCTGCTAACTCACTTCAGTCGTGTCCGACTCTGTGCAACCCCATAGACGGCAGCCCACCAGGCTCCCCTGTCCCTGGGATTCTCCAGGTAAGAACACTGGAGTGGGTTGCCATTTCCTTCTCCAATGCATGAAACTGAAAAAATAAAGTGAAGTCCCTCAGTCGTGTCCGACTCCTAGCGACCCCATGGACCACAGCCCACCAGGCCCCTCCGTCCATGGGATTTGCCAGGCAAGAGTACTGGAGTGGGTTGCCATTGCCTTCTCTGAACATGTAGAGTTACCACCATTGGGTTTTAGGATGTTTAGATTGGGCCAATATAAAGCCTAAATCTTTCCCTTAAGAAGTCTTTTCTCCCACAGTTCAACTCTTAAATCCTGTAAATGTTATTGCAGCTGTAACCCTATCTTGAATGGGAAGCAGGTTTTGCTTGAAAGATTTATCTTTGCCATATAAGATGGCTTTATAGCCATGCATACCATTTATTGAGCTGGCACTGAGGTTGTAATTTTTCTGAGGGGGGAATAAAAACAAAAAGCTTTTTAGGGAGTATGATGAATGAAGGCGATGCTTATGTGCAGTTGCATCCTTTTTTAAGGGGATAATTAAGAAGAGATTTCTGACAGGGAAATCCAAATAGGATGGCCCTGACCCATGGCTCTTTTTCCCCACTTTTAAAAATTCTTGCTTCATCTTTTGGGACTCCTGATCTTCATGGTGGTGACATATAAAAACCTATTATCAAAAACACTCAAACTAAAGCCATACTTCTCCCACAGGGAATTATATTTCTACAGAAATCAAAGTCTCAAGCTGAAGGAATCAACTGCAGAGGTAGGATTTCAAGCATGTCAAATGTACCAATTAGCTTCTTAAAGGAGTTTTGTTAAAGTGACCTTTTCCTTTACTTATTCCATAGAATAAAGTAAGTGAAAAGAGAGATAATAAGACTAACATTTTGTATTTCTTGAAAACTAAGACCTTTTAATGTAGCTGAGACTCAGGGCATAGCTGATCTCAACTATTAAAAGTAACAGTGCAGAAATGGACAATAGAAATTTAGTGCTTCCAGGTATCTTTTTGCACAATGTTTTCTCTATTCTACCTAGAAATTTTTGCTTGTTCTGATAATTCTTTAACTGTATCCTAAACCTGGCACGTACTTGAGGTAACTGAACTCTAATCCAGCCATTGGTTCAAGGATACTTTGGAGTAATTCTTTTTTGATCCTTTCCTTTTTGAAGTTTCCACCAGCTTCTCCCTTATACCAGGGTACCCATATTTCAGGAGAAGAAATAAAAGTTAGTATTCACCATAAGGAGTTTAAGCTTAGGTTCATGATACATTAGGGCTAGAAGGGCTGTTACTTGTCTACTAGTCTGAAATCTGGTAGCACAAGAAACTTGCTTTTAGAGAAGTGGTTGACATAAATTCAAAGGACTGCTTACTGGAGAACTGATTCCTCTTATTTTATGAGATTATTTTCATGAATAAGCCTGAGCTCTACTTTCAACCTCACCACTTACTCTATTCAGATGTTCCCCTCTTGTCCAAACCAGTGGAATAATTCACCCTTTCTACAGAAAGGCCTAACACACTGGTAGGTTATAATTTTTTGTGAAAATGCAGTAAACCGTATTTAATACACTCTGGAGAATTTTAAGATAGATATCAAAAGCCGGTTATCCCATGGATTATGTGAACAAGAGCTAATTTTTTTTTTTTAAAGAGATAAAGTTTAGAAATGACTGAACTGAATACATCTTCATGTCTCATAGTGCTCAGCCAAATGTTATTAATAGAAGATAGTAAAAAAAAAAAAAAGAAAGAAGATAGTAGATGAGATTATAAATGATCATGAAAGTAAAGAGTTATTAGATATATGATGCCCAGGAAAGCACAAACAATACCTTAACTCAGCTACCCTTTTTATTTTAATTTCAGGCAAGAAGTAAATGTATGAGAAATGTGATAAAGGGAAAGATCATTATTTTATCCAGATTTATCCCCCAGCAGATTATTTAATTTTCAAAGTTAGAGAGGTTACCTAGGCCTATGAGATCTCCTTTCATTCCTTAAGCACAAATTTGAATTTAGGAGTTTAGCCACCTCTGACTGTACCAATGGAAAGAGAAATGAAAGGAGTACCAGAACTGGCTGAGTCAGCTTATTAATTATGGAGAATTCATATATTTTACTTTTCTTTATGAAAAAACCACCAGAAAATAAATGAGTCTCTTAATATACAGATAAAAACCTAGACCCTGACTGTATGAAAGGAAGAAGAGAGAGTATATATGTGCGTTGTGTATTAACACAGTTACCATGCAGTAGCTAATACAGGTAAATTAGCATTTTACCTCTATCAGCAGAAATAAACCAAGGAGAATAGCCATCTCCACGGGAATTACGGAAGTGTGCTGAGAGGATTTAAGGAGAAGTAGAAGAACTAATACTTTTAGTTGTCTGTAAACACGTGCTTATTTTCTGAGATATAACCATATTCCCAATTTGTAATCTCTTGATATTAATGGGAAAAAAAAGTAACATTTATCAAGGTCTACCTTTCCTGGCGGCTCAGATAAAGAATCTGCCTGCAATGCAGGAGATCTGGATTCAAAATCTGGGTCAGGAATAACTTCTGGAGAAGGGAATGGCAACCAACTCCAGTGTTCTTGCCTGGAGAATTCCATAGATAGAAGCGCCTGGTGGGATACAGTCTATGGAGTTTCAAAGAGTCAGACACGACTGAGCAACTAACACACACGCACACACAACATTTATCCAGAATAAGTTAACTACCAAGATTCAATATAAAGCAGATAATTCAATGCAAACTTTATTTGTAGTATAAAATTACTTATATATAAAAGGTCCTTGTCATGTAGATGGTCTATACTTATTTTGTATACATATTGAATTCACAATTTGTAGGCAATTTCTACTCTATATGGACTCAAACTAGAAATTAAAAATTTGCAATTCTGAGGTCATTTCTCTCCCATAGCTGAGTGGTTTCCAGGCAACAATCTGGGGTCAGCCAATGTCCGTGGTTTGCATTTTTAGCACAGGTCAAACGGTGACCTCAAATCCTGTATAATGCCAAATATATTATGAAAGAATTTAGGCTCCAGTCATTTACATTTCAATGAGAAATATGTTTTACTCTGATATGTTGGCAGTGATTCAGCACAAATGACCTGTTTTTACACATTGACGTTTTGCAAGGCTTTAGAGCAATTGGCTTGAAATTCGGAACACTTATCTCTGAGTTTCATGCCTCCAGTGTATGAAGGAGTGCTTTTGTGGAATTTTGTCCAGTTATTTCTATTGAATTTCCACTTCCATAAAGTTCTAAGAAATGAGAACAGTGCTTAACTGTCAAATAGAGATTTTGCTTTAAACAAAAGTCAATTTATTTTTAGCCTATTATATAGGATCAAATTTGGAATGGAAACATTCATGTTTATACATCACCCTCATTAAATCATTTTAATCAACAAACAACAGTTTTAAAGCAGCACAATCTATTAAAATACTGCAGTGTTGGAAAGACAGCACATTAATGTAAACTCCACATGGAAACCAAGCGCTATGGTTGTTTATTAAACCCTTTCAATTACAAGTCCTACTTTTATTTTCCTTCAGTTATACTAAATGTCATAGGTTAGTCTAGATGAATTTTAAGTTCCTCCCTATTTTGAAGGTGTTCCAATAGAGCCAAATGAATCTGCATGGAAAAAGATGAATCCTGATTCTACCACTTACTACTTGTATAACCTTGGGAAATTTTAAAACTTTGTGTCTTAAGTTTCTCCTTTGAAGAAATTGGGATAGAAACATAATATCTACCTCACAAGATTGTTATAAAGACTATATGTGATAATATATATAAAACATATACAATTTTTTATCCTATGTCATAAATGCTCAATGAAATTTCAGAGTTAAGGTGTAAAAATAGATAACAAAGAGGTGATTTTTCCAGCACTTTTTATGCTATAAGTGATTCAGCTCTTAGGGTATCATTTTATAATTCTAAAGCATAATATCATCAAAAGTCAGTGTGAGTGGTACAGAATGTGCTCTGGGCATTTAAGAAAGATGGAACTCAATAAAGATTAGAATCAGAACCTAGCTTCTCAATTTAGAAATTGTGTGCTTTCAGGAGAAACCAGTCTCAGTCTTCCCTATAGTATTAATATGAGGTGTGTTTTTTTGTTGTTGTTGTTTCAACTGGAAAGTTATATTGCAACTTAATATTATTGTCTTTACAGACATGTCAGAAGGTGTGAGATTTAAACAACTTTGAGAAATGGAAAGAGGGATTAAGGAGTTTTTCCTGCCATGCAGTGTATATTCCAGAGCATCACTATTTATCTTCACTGTGCCAGGAGAAATATCATTAACCTCAGATATGCAGATGACACCACTCTTATGGCAGAAAGTGAAGAGGAACTAAAAAGCCTCTTGATGAAAGTGAAAGTGGAGAGTGAAAAAGTTGGCTTAAAGCTCACCATTCAGAAAACGAAGATCATGACATCCGGTCCCATCACTTCATGGGAAATAGATGGGGAAACAGTGGAAACCGTGTCAGACTTTATTTTTCTGGGCTCCAAAATCACTGCAGATGGTGACTGCAGCCATGAAATTAAAAGACGCTTACTCCTTGGAAGGAAAGTTATGACCAACCTAGATAGCATATTCAAAAGCAGAGACATTACTTTGCCAACAAAGGTTCATCTAGTCAAGGCTATGGTTCTTCCTGTAGTCTTGTATGGATGTGAGAGTTGGACTGTGAAGAAGGCTGAGCACCAAAGAATTGATGCTTTTGAACTGTGGTGTTGGAGAAGACTCTTGAGAGTCCCTTGGACTTCCAGGAGAATCAACCAGTCCATTCTGAAGGAGATCAGCCCTGGGATTTCTTTGGAAGGAATGATGCTAAAGCTGAAACTCCAGTACTTTGGCCACCTCATGCGAAGAGTTGACTCATTGGAAAAGACTCTGATGCTGGGAGGGATTGGGGGCAAGAGGAGAAGGGGACGACAGAGGATGAGATGGCTGGATGGCATCACTGACTCGATGGATGTGAGTCTGAATGAACTCTGGGAGTTGGTGATGGACAGAGAGGCCTGGCGTGCTGCGATTCATGGGGTCGCAAAGAGTCGACACGACTGAGTGACTGATCTGATCTGATCTGAACATATCAAAATTGTATTTTGAGAACAAAATATTGGAAACTAAGATAAAACTTAGCTAACCAGTACCATTAGATTTGATGTTAGTTCAATATGTATTTTGTTGTTGTTTAATCTCTAAGTTGTGTTCTCTTTTGCAATTTACCAGGCTTCTCAGTCCTTGGGATTTCTCAAGCAAGAATACTGGAGTGGGTTGCAGTTTCACTCTTCAAGGGATCTTCCTGACCCAGGGATCAAACCTGTGTCTCCTGCATTGATAGGCAGATTTTTTTAACTACTGATCCACCTGGGAAAACATGGATATGTATAAACCTACATAAATGTTATCAGATGGATGACTTAATTAAACTAAGATTTGTAATTACAATGCAAATCTTTCATCCACGAATGAAAATATATTATGTAAAAACTCCAAATTAGATTTGGGGTTTATTGTAATAAAGATCCATGCATGGCTAATGAGACAATATGACATTTATATTTGCATATCCTATTAACTTTTGTGCAACAGTTACACAACTATCAAATTTTGTACTGGGTTTTATAATGTAAATGAACATACTTTAACACAACACATTCAATGCAATGCTTGACGTTTTAGGTAACTTAATGCTACCCTATTTAGCTAACAGTGACACTTGCTTATATTTATCCCAAGTGCTTGGCTTTTAATTTAAATAGTGTTTGACAATATGCATGAAGATGATTCTGAGCTCAAATTCAACAAACTTGATTTGTTCATAGTCTCACATGTGCCATCCATCTTTGATTAAAGGTATACTTATCCTTCTATAGTTTCTTGCACTCATGGAAAAGGAAAATGACTGTCTTCTTTTCCTCGGTTATGAACTTGAGTATTATGTGCAGACCACATTCATTGTAACAAGAAAAATAAATCCTTATAGGATCAAATATAGTCAATATCAGTCAGCCCATGAGAACAAACCTCATTCTCCAACATATTCCAATTACATTCTGGGAAATCACATCCACTTTTCCAGAGCATCATGGTGTTTCTCTGAGCTCCAAAACATTTTAATAGAATGGAATCCTGTAGTGATGGTTAATTTTACAGTTCAACTTGTTTGTACATATTGTAAGGATTAAACATTGTGTGTGAGTATGTCTGCAAAAGTCTTTCCAGATGAGATTAGAATTTGAATCAGTGGACTCAGTAAAATAAATTGCCCTCATCAGTGAGGATGGGCATCATCCAAACCACTGAAAGGCCTGTATGCAACAAAAGGCAGAGGAGAGAGGAAATTGCCTCCTTTTTCCCATCTGCATACTTAATCTGGGACATTGGCCTTCTCCTGCCCTGGGACAGGGAATTATACCATTTATGTCCATGCTTCTCAAGTCTTTGGACTTGGACTTAATTACAGCACTGGATTTCCTCTTGCCAATGGCAGATCGTGGGGCTTCTCAGCCTCCATAATCACTTGAGCCAATCATTTCTTCATGATATCTATCTATGGAATCTAGTGAATTTATAGTATCAGACAAGATTCTCCAGAAAAGAAATGGGATATCTCCTTTTCTCTCTCTCTTACTAGTTTTGTGTTTCTGTGATATATACATATCCCAGATGGAATCAATAGGGGATCTGTGTGTGTGTGTGTGTGTATGTGTGTGTGTCTTTCTTTCTTGTAGATAAATAGATGGTAGATGATAGATAATTAGACATAACTCATAGGAAAGTAAGAGTATATCCTATATAAAACACTATATAGTTTATCTAAAAAAATCCCATTTATCTGGATAATCCTGATTAATACATTGCTAAAACTAATTTGTAGAAGTCATCCAACTTATAATTTCCAATTAGGTTTTGCATGGAATTCATCATTTTATTTCATACTCCATAAGAACTAAATTCTTCCTCATTCCCAGTATTTTCTCTCAACCTTCATTTTGAGCAAAGAAAATTTCTCCCCTATACATTAACTCTTGCTTTCACTTCAGCACAGTATTCCTTATCTTTCCAGGCCTCAGCTGTCCCTAGGTTTTCTGTGTTCAGAGAATGTCCAATATATTACTGGACCAGGCCTTCAGTTGGAGCCTAAATAGATTCTTAGACTACAGACCACAGAAGAATAATATAAAATAAGAATACTAAGCAAAATTTCAAAAACAACAACAAAAAGGAAACTCTGTCCAGTCTAGATTTCAATATTTCCACTTAAATCAGCTTGAAAATGGAAAATATATAAAAGTTAAGAACAGGTACCCAAGCCTTAAACCAACATTCTAAAATTTTCTTTAGTATAAATATTCTAGATATCTGGAAGCCATAAGCAATAATATGCTTAGTAATTTGTAATAAGTACTGAAAAGAAAAAGAAAGATAAATGAAAATTGAAAATAACATTGTTTTCTTTTTTAACTAAAGAGCCTCTTGATGCAAGTGCAAGAAGAGAGGGAAAAAGTTGCCTTAAGGCTCAACATTCAGAAAAATAAGATCATGGCATCTGGTCCCATCACTTCATGGAAATAGACGGGGAAACAGTGGGAACAGTGGCTGACTTTATTTTTGGGGCTCCAAAATCAATGCAGATGGTGAATGCAGCCAGGAAATTAAAAGACTCTTACTTCTTGGAAGGAAAGTTATGACCAACCTAGATAGCATATTCAAAAGCAGAGACATTACTTTGCCAACAAAGGTCCGTCTAGTCAAGGCTTTTTTCCAGTGGTCATGTATCGATGTGAGAATTGGACTGTGAAGAAAGCTGAGGGCCGAAGAATTGATGCTTTTGAATTGTGGTGTTGGAGAAGACTCTTGAGAGTCCCTTGGACTCCAAGGAGGTCCAACTAGTCCATTCTAAAGGAGATCAGTCTTGGGTATTCATTGAAAGGCCTGATGTTGAATCTGAAACTCCAATACTTTGGCCACCTGATGCAAAGAGCTGACTCATTTGAAAAAACCCTGATGCTGGGAGGGATTGAGGGCAGGAGGAGAAGGGGACGACAGAGGATTAGGTGGTTGGATGGCGTCACTGACTCAATGGACATGGGTTTGGGTAGACTCTGGGAGTTGGTGATAGACAGGGAGGCCTGGTGTGCTGCAATTCATGTGGTTGCAAAGAGTTGGACACGACTGATTGACTGAACTAACTAACTAACTTTTTTTAACGAGAACAGGATGGAATGTCAAGCAGTAACTTTTACAAATCTAAAACAAAACATTTTTGGTTTTCTTTCTCCTCACCTTAAACTCTTTATCTTTACTTACACATTTGTAACTGTTGTTGGACTATATAAGATTAATTGCCATTCCCATCCTGAATACTAAAATGAACTTGACATCTTATTAATAATCAAGATATAATATTAGCACAAACTTAGATCTCTTATTTTTTTTAATTCAGCTAAATTTTACATGCAGTGAATGCACAGATATTGACTGAAAATTTTTGATGAGTTTTGAAAAATATATAGTCCTGTGCAAATATAAAATTAATCATAATGTAAAACATTTCCCTTATCAAATGGATCATATTTTTCTGCTTGTTTTTTGAAAATTTTTATTAAGTGATGACAATGTTATGTGCTTGATCATAATATTTTCTTCAAAGTGTGTATTTTCATATATTGGCTGCTTTTATGTATGAAATTACTTAACCTCAAGATTTTACTTTCCTTTTACTTTTCTTAAGCATACTTTTTTTTAAGATTGCCATTTATATTCGATACAAAATGATATTAAAAGAAGTGACATTTGGGGAAAAGGATTCACTTTTATTTATTCATCTATATAAATCATGAATGTTGAAAAAAATACCTTTATAGCAATAGTTCTAAGTATAGATGTAGTATAAATGTAAATCTAATTTTCCCCAACTATAAGAAAGTGATCTGAAAATTGTTTCTTTCCTAGTACACATCTGCTATTAAGTAAATGACCAAAGGAATAAAGCACCTAGTGGGAGATTAGAACCTAGAATTAGATGCTCTCTATGGGTCATCTCACCATTATGGGTCATTCTGGTCTAGCAATTAAAACATGGAGTTTACTATATATCAGGCAATAAATGGATGATATAACATTTACAACTTAATTTACTTCTGACAATAACTCTGTGCAGAGTTAATTCTGTATACATTTCATAGATGGAGAAAGATGAACTGATTGACCAATGTCACAGTGGAATTAAATTACCAACATGGCAATGAATCTAATTTATATCTGGCTCAAAAGCCTGTTTTTACTCTTACAGTGCATTTTTTAATGCCTCTTTCATACCCTTTCTGTTTTTAAATTGAGTTGTATTTTCTCTTCTGATTTGAGTTATCTAAAAACAATTAGCTCTGCAGATGGTGACTGCAGCTATGAAATTAAAAGATGCTTACTCCTTGGAAGAAAAGTTATGACCAACCTAGATAGCATATTCAAAAGCAGAGACAATACTTTGCCAACAAGGTCCATTTAGTCAAGGCTATGGTTTTTCCAGTGGTCATGTATGGGCGTGAGAGTTGGACTGTGAAGAAAGCTGAGGGCCGAAGAATTGATGCTTTTGGACTGTGGTGTTGGAGAAGACTCTTGAGAGTCCCCTGGACTGCAAGGAGATCCAACCAGTCCATTCTAAAGGAGATCAGCCCTGGGTGTTCTTTGGAAGGAATGATGCTAAAGCTGAAACTCCAGTACTTTGACCACCTCATGTGAAGAGTTGACTCATTGGAAAAGACTGATGCTGGGAAGGATTGAGGGCAGGAGACGGGGACGACAGAGGATGAGGTGGCTGGATGGCATCACCGACTCGATGGGTGTGAGTTTGAGTGAACTCTGGGAGTTGGTGATGGACAGGGAGGCCTGTCATGCTTCAATTCATGGGGTCGCAAAGAGTCAGACATTACTGAGTGACTGAACTGAACTGAACTGAACTGAAAAACAATTATGCCTTTTGAAGACATGGGAAAACTATTAAAATAATTCACACAATGTCCCTTCTATCAATGGGTGACTTATTTTAATGAAACTAGAGTCCATTCCATAAGCATGAAACACTTTTTCCTTTGTTTTTGTCCTTAATATCACTAGTATAGGCACCACAGACTGGTGGAAAGACATTTGACTATCAGTTTTGTCAGTGGTGCAGCAGAAATGGAGGCAACATTTTTTTTAATTTATTTATTTATTTTAGTTTTTGAATAGTTTTTTTTTTAATTTTATTTTTAAATTTCACATAACTGTATTAGTTTTGCCAAATATCAAAATGAATCCTCCACAGGTATACATGTGTTCCCCATCCTGAACCCTCCTCCCTCCTCCCTCCCCATTCCATCCCTCTGGGTCGTCCCAGTGCACCAGCCCCAAGCATCCAGTATCGTGCATCGAACCTGGACTGTATGGTACTGGCACAAAGACAGAAATATAGATCAATGGAACAAAATAGAAAGCCCAGAGATAAATCCACGCACATATGGACACCTTATCTTTGACAAAGGAGGCAAGAATATACAATGGATTAAAGACAATCTCTTTAACAAGTGGTGCTGGGAACTCTGGTCAACCACTTGTAAAAGAACGAAACTAGAACACTTTCTAACACCATACACAAAAATAAACTCAAAATGGATTAAAGATCTAAACGTAAGACCAGAAACTATAAAACTCCTAGAGGAGAACATAGGCAAAACACTCTCTGACATACATCACAGCAGGATCCTCTATGACCCACCTCCCAGAATATTGGAAATAAAAGCAAAAATAAACAAATGGGACCTAATTAACCTTAAAAGCTTCTGCACATCAAAGGAAACTATTAGCAAGGTGAAAAGACAGCCTTCAGAATGGGAGAAGATAATAGCAAATGAAGCAACTGACAAACAACTAATCTCGAGAATATACAAGCAACTCCTACAGCTCAACTCCAGAGGCAACATTTTTAAAGGCATAATTATTCATTTCAGTGCCTAGATGTAAACATTATTTTTAAATTTTTGGTGTTGTCACATCTAGGAACAAAGTACAAGAGTCTGAAAAAGGTCATTCTCGAAACGTTGAAAAAGGAACATAGAAAATCAGCACAAAACTGCAGTGCTTAATTGTTATTGCTATAGCTGTTGTTATGTTGCAAATCTCTTGGAACAAAGGCAGATACAGCATCTACAGTATACTCCTACTCACTGTCCTGAATGTGTTCCATTTCTCAAATGAAGAAGTTGCAAAGATTTTAAGTTATCATTTGTTATATTATAGTGCTAATATAGAAAGAAGAAACTATTTCCCATGACAAAATGCTAGTCAGAGCCTCTGCTAATGAGGTTTTTGTCATATTAACACAAACGTATGCCAATATGATATAAAACTATTATGAATAAAGTTCTTAACATGGCAACCCTCATAGGGAAAATATTTAATATACAACAAAGATATTGGCAGTGTGCATGAGTGAGTGTGTGTGTGTAAAAGAAGCTGAAAGACTGAATGAGATCCTGAGTTATTTCAACCACATCAAAGGTATCAAAACAAAAGCAATTAAGATGGAAGAGAGATTGAATGTTAAATATACAAAGAAACAAAAGGAGATCAATGGAAAAAGATGCCTTCATATTATTATCATAAGATGCATTGGGGTAAAAATTCATAAATTATATTTATTTTTAGAAAGCAAGCAAAATAATGAATATAGTGCTTTACATGAAAAGTATGTTGCTATTATTTTTTTAATTTATGTTTAATATTACTCATAAGAAGAGATTCTTCTGAGATGATGTCTCATGTCACTGAACATATCTGTTTTTTTATCATGATAAAAACAATTCATTTTCCTTATTATGAATGCATGTGTATTTATTAAATTAGAGAGTCTGAAAGCTGGAAGGTCCCAGATGCCCTTTATTTGTGTTTTACATTCTCTTTGATCCACCACCTACTTTAATATTGCTGTAACAGCATCTATCAAGAAAATTTATCACTTTACACTTGTCAGCAAATTATATGTGCAAACCATTGATCAAAAAGTGTTTCTTGACTACTGATTGATAACCACTTCAAGAGGTATGTATTAATTTTGAAAAATAAGACATTATTTCTCAAGAAGATAAAACTGAAGAATTATACTGCTATTAATAAATCTAAATTGAGTAGTATTATAGCAGAAAGGTTTCCTTGGTGGCTCAGTGGTAAAGAATCTACCTGCAAATGGAGGAGACATAGGTCCAATCCCGGGATCGGGAAGATCACCTAGAGAAGAACACAGCAAACCACTCTAGTATTCTTACCTGGGAAATCCCATGGACAGAAAATCCTTTCGGGCTTCAGTTCATAGGGTCAAAAGAGTCGGACATGACTTAGTGACTAAACATCAAACCATTACCACCACAGCAGGAAAACGGTGGAGATAATCTGATCACAATAAGAATCAACAAAAAGAATTCCCCACACGTGGTTTACAGGCTCTGCAGATCATCTGTTGGCTTCAGTTTAGTTCAGTCGCTCAGTCATGACTGACTCTGCTACGCCATGAACTGCCGCATGCCAGGCTTCCCTGTCCATCACCATCTCTCGGGGCTTGATCAAATTCATGTCCATTGAATTGGTGATGCCATCCAACTATCTCATCCTCTGTCATCCCCTTCTCCTCCTGCCTTCAATCATTCCCAGCATCAGAGTCTTTTCCAGTAAGTCAGTTATTCGCATCAGGTGGCCAGAGTATTGGAGTTTCAGCTTTAGCATCAGTCTTTCCAATGAACACTCAGGACTGATCTCCTTTAGGATGGACTGGTTGAATCTCCTTGCAGCCCAAGGGACTCTCAAGAGTCTTCTCCAGCACCACAGTTCAAAAGCATCAATTCTTCGACACTCAGCTTTCTTTATAGTCCAGCTCTCACATCCCTACATAACTATTGGAAAAAACCATACCTTTGAGTAGATGAATCTTTGTTGGCAAAGCAATGTCTCTGCTTTTTAGTATGTTGTCTAGGTTGGTCCTAACTTTTCTTCCAAGAGCAAGTATCTTTTAATTTCATGGCTGCAATCACCGTCTGCAGTGATTTTGGAGCCCCCCAAATAAAATCTGTCACCATTTCCATTGTTTCCCCATCTATTTGACATGATGTGATAGGACTGGATGCTATGATTTTAGTTTTCTGAATGTTAAGTTTAAGCCAACTTTTTCACTCTTCTCTTTCACTTTCATCAAAAGGCTCTTTAATTCTTCACATTTTGATATAAGGGTGATGTCATCTGCATATGTGAGGTTATTAATATTTTTCCCAGCCATCTTGATTCTAGCTTGTGCTTCATCCAGCCTGGCATTCACATGATGTCCTCTGCATATAAGTTAAATAATCAGGGTGGCAATATAAGGCCTTGACGTACACCCTTCCTGATTTGGAACAACTCTGTTGTCCAGTGTCCAGTTCTAACTGTTGCTTCTTGACCTGCACACAGATTTATCAGAAGGCAGGTAAAGTGGTCTGGTATTCCCATCTCTTGAAGAATTTTCCACAGTTTGTTGTGATCCACAGTCAAAGACTTTGCTGTAGTCAATGAAGCAGAAGTAGATGTTTTTCCCCACTTCAGTATTCTGGCCTGAAGAATTCCATGGACTGTCCATGGTGTCACAAGGAGCCAAATATGACTGACTGACTTTCACTTTCAATACAGTATAAAAAGAGGTGTCATCAAAAATATAAAACAGCAAGAGAAAAAAGAGTGGAGCTTTTATAGGCACATGAAAATAAGTTGATCTCAGTCTAAAACAGATTGTTTTATACATGATATATTCTATGTAAACGTCATCATAACCAGAGGTTCCATAGGTTACATACCCAGAGTAAGTTCACAAAATATAAAAATGGGAACAGAACATATAACCATGGGAAAGTAATGAATTTACAAAGGTAAGCATATACAGAGGGCAACCAGAAACTATGTGAAGAGAAAATAACCAGAAAGCAAATAATAAGATGTCATTATTAAGTCACTATATACTAATAATCATTCTAAAGGTAATCAGGTTGGATTCACCAATGAAAAGGCACAGAGTGGTTGGATACTTAAAAGAAAATAAGACCCACCTATATACTTTAACCAAGAGTCTCATTTCACCTGTAAAGACATACAGCCTCAAAGTGAATGGATGGAACAAGATATTCCCTGCAGATGCAAACCAAAGGAAAAAAAAAAAAGTGGGATTAGCCATACTTATACTAGACAATATAGATTTCAACGAAAAAGGGTAGCAGAAAATGAAGATCATTACAGAATGAAAAAGAGGTTTATTATTCAAGACAATAAGCAATCATAGATGAATGTATACCAAGCACTGGAGCACCTAAATAAACAATCACTAATAGATCTGAAGGGAGAAAAGAACAGCTATACAGTACTAGTAGGGACTTCAATACCCCACTGTCAGCAATGGGTAGGTCATCCGGACAGAAAATCAAGAAAACATTGGAATTAAACTATACTTCAGATGAAATAGACTTAGCAGACATTATATAGAGTATTCACACTAACAGCAGCATAATACACATTCTTCTCAAAAGCACACAGTACATTCTCCAGGATAGATCCAATAATAAACCACCTCTTAGCAAATTTAAGGTGATTGAGCTCATACTAAATAACTTTTCTGACCTCAGTGGTATAAAACTAGTAATCAACAAGAGGAAAGCTGAAAATCTATAAACATGTGGAAACTCAATGACATATTCCTGAATAACCAATAGTTGAAAGAAGAAATCAAAAAGAAATAAGCTATCTGGAAACAAATGAAGATGGAAACACATAACATCAAATCTTATGGAATGCTATGAAAGTAATTCTGGAAAAATAGGTTTACAGGTATAAATGTATATGTTAAGAAGTCATAAAGATTTCAAATTAAAAGAATAATTACACCTCAAGGAACTAAAAAGAAGAACAAATTATTCCCAAAGTTAACAGAATAAGGAAAGAGTAAATATCTGAACAGAAGTAAATTAAGTAAAGTCTAGAAAAACAGTAGAATGCATAAATGAAATTAAGAGCTGCTTTATTGGAGAGTTAAACAAAATTGACAAACCTTTATCCATACTAAGAAAAAAAACTCAAAATTAAAATTAGAGAAACATTGCAAATAATGCTACAGAAAAATCATGAGTAATAAGAAAATACTATGAAAAATATATGCCAATGAGTGGGTAAATTCATTCCTAGAATGATATAGCTTAGTGGGACCAAATTAGGAATAAATAGAAAATCTGAACAGAACAATGACATGTAAAGAGATGAATCAGTATATACTTCCCAACACAGAAACCACAGGACCAGATAGCAAATTCTAGGTAACACTTGAAGAAATAACACCAACTCTTCTTAAACTTCTCCAAAAATTGAAGAGAAGGAAATACTGCCAAAATTTTAAATGAGCCAACATTACACTGACACCAATTTCAGTTAAGAACACTAAGAGTAAAGAAAATTATAGACTCATATCCTAGATGATATGAGAAAAGGTCAGTTTTCATTCCAATCCCAAAGAAAGATAATGCCAAAGAATATTCAAACAACTGTACAATTGCACTTATTTAACATGCTAGCAAGGCAATATTGAAAGTCTTTCAAACTAGGCTTCAGCAGTATGTGAACCAAGAACTTCCAGAAGTACAAGCTGGATTTAGAAAAGGCAGAGGAACCAGAAATCAAACTGTCAATATTCATTGGATCATAGAAAAAGAAAGAATTCCATAAAAAATATCTACTGCTGCTTCATTGACTATGCTAAAGCCTTGACTGTGTGGATCACAACAAACTATGGAACATTCTTAAAGAGATGGACAGACCACCTGACCTGCCTGCTGAGAAACCTGCATGCAGGACAAGAAGCAACGGTTAGAACTGCACATGGAAAAATGGATTGGTTCAAAATTGGGAAAGGAGTATGTCAAGGTTCTATATTGTCACCCTGCTTATTTAACACATATGCAGAGTATATCATGTGAAATGCCAGGCTGGATGAATCACAAGCTGGCAACAAGATTGCTGGGAGAAATATCAACAACCTCAGATATGAAGATGACACCACTTTAATAGCAGAAAGAGAAGAGAAACTATAGAGCCTCTTAATGAGAGTGAAAGAAGAGAGTGAAAAAGCTGGCTTAAAACTTAGCATTCAAAAAACAAAGATCATGGCATCTGGTCCCATCAGTTAAGTTCAGTTGCACAGTTATGTCTGACTCTTTGCAACCCCATGGACTGCAGCATGCCGGGATTCCTGTCCATCACCAACTCCCAGAGCTTGCTCAAACTCATGTCCATTGAGTATGTGATGCCATCAAACCATCTCATCCTCTACTGCCCACTTCTCCTCCTGCCTTCAATCTTTCCCAGCATCAGGGTCTTTTCCAATGAGTCAGTTCCATCATGTCATGACAAATAGATGGAGATAAAGTGGAAACAATGGCAGGTTTTATTTTCCTGGGCTGCAAAATCACTGCAGATGGTGACTGAAGCCATGAAATTAAAAGACACATGCCCCTTGGAACAAAAGCTATGACCAACCTAGACAGCATATTAAAAAGCAGAGACATTATTTTGCCAACAAATGTCCATCTAGTCAAGGCTATTGTTTTTCCAGTAGTCATGTATGGATGTGAGAGTTGGACTATAAAGAAAGCTGAGTGCTGAAAAATTGATGCTTTTAAACTGTGGTGTTGGAGAAGACTCTTGAGAGTCCCTTGGACAGGAAGGAGATCAAACCCACCAATTTAAAGTAAATCAACCCTGATCATTCATTTGAAGGACTGATGCAAGCTGAAGCTCTAATACTTTGGCCACCTAACTGAAAAGCCAACTTGTTTGAAAAGACCCTGATGCTGGAAAAGATAAAGAGAAGGCAGATAAGTGGGTGACAGAGGATTAAATGATTGGATGGCATCATCAACGCAATGGACATGAGTTTAAGTAAATTCCAGGACATAGTGAAGGACAGGGAGGCCTGGTATGCTGCACTCTATGGGGTTACCAAGAGTCAAAGATGACTTAGCTACTGATCACCAACACCATGTCATCTACCGATTACCACTTCTAGGTTAAACTCAAAGAAAATGAAAACAGGATATTAAAGAGATATTCCAAATTTATTGCAACATTACTGTAATGGCCAAGGCATAAAAACAACCTAACTGCCTACTGATACATGAATGGATAAAGGTGTGATATAACCATATAACCAGGTGTGAAGTCCTGAGTAAGAACTTCATCTTTCGATTTGTGGTAACACGGTGGACTTTGTGGACATCATGCTAAGTGATGTAAGTCATATACAGAAAGCTAAATACTGTGTGATACCACCCATATTTGGAATCTAAAAAAGCCAGAATCATAAAAATGAGAGTATTATAATTATTATCAAGATTAGGGTGGGATGGTGAGAAAACAGGACAGGTGTTGTTTAGGAGTATAAATTTGAAATGAGGAGTAAATCCTAGAGTTCTAATGCACAGTATAATGAACATTGACAATGACATTGTATCATAATCATTAAACTCATTAAAACCTGGAAGTTAAGTATTTCAACCCTAAAAAGAAATGACAATCATGCAATATGCTAATTATTGCTATGATGCAATCATATTACAACATATAAATGCATTAAATTAACATGTTTAACATGTTGCATACATTAAATTTACCAATGTTATATGTCAAATGTATTTTAATTAAAATAAAACAGAATCAAAGACTTAAGTATGATACTGAAAATGCAGCTTATAAGTTTTTAACCAAGATTTGACCTTGATCAATTTATCTGCAGGATTAGAAACATTCAAAAAAAAAAAAAAAAGAACAAGAGTTGGATAGGGATTTGTAGCAAAATAAAATATGCATGAATGAGCCAGCATGCAGCTGATGTTAAACTAGTGAGTTCCAGTGTAGATGTTGTTATTTAGGCTCATGGTCAGGTTCCATTTTAGCGAAGCTTCCAAGTTCAGGAGTGTTTACAGTTACCATGAGAGAGATATGTTTAGGGTTAAGCATATTTTGTAAATGTGAAATTTCTAAATTCACTGATCATGTATGTTCATAGTATCTACTATAAACTGTATCTTCTACTCAGCAAAAGATTATCTCTGAGTTTTTACTTGGAAAGAAATGTACTTGTTTAAAAATCTCATAACTCTGTCTTCACCTACCCTCCATATAAAAAGGCAAGCAATATATTTTAAAAAGACTCATGGTTAGTTTTTTCAACTGTACAAATATTTGAAAAGTCTTGTCTGAAATTGAACATAAAAATCTTTTCTTGATATACCATATAAATACTCCTTACCTTAGCCATTCTGTAGATCTTTCTCAATTTCTAAACAATGTGGTTTCCTTTTATTAAAAACTAATTGACTGGAGAACAAGATGATAGAGTAGGTGGATGTAGTGCATTTCTCTCCACGGATACATCAGGAATACACCTTCAGACACAAAAGTGCATGCCCAACACCAGTTGAGAGCAGACAGGAGTACCTGACCAGCGGAAAAGAGTATATACACTCACACAAAACTCGGTAGGATGAAGGAACTAGGGGGAAAAACAGGAGTATTAGTAGGACTGGATCTGCCCTTGGTGGGCGGGGGAACTGAAGCAGGGGTCCGATTTCCCACACTAGGGCAAGTGTCTGAGTCAGAGGAGAAACATTTAAGGCTGAGAGTGAAACAGCTGATTTGTGGCAGCTTAAATGGAATGAGAAACAGACAGTCTTTGCTGTAGCCATACATACTCTGGATAGGGACACAGGTCCCCTGGAAGGTGCAGTGGCTGGGAGCTGGAGTTTATGGATTGTGGAGAAATCCCAGGGCAAGGGCTGCTGTTGACTATGGAGAGATGGATTGAGGAGATGTGAGGGAGGAGATTGTAGTGGGAAATGCTGGTGGAGGAAAGCCAGGTAGCCATGGAAGAAAGGGGATACTGCTGAGTCACATGTAAGAGATGGAGCCGTCACCATAGCCTCTCTCCCCGCACAGGCCAGCATTGCTAGCTGAACAATAGAGAGTCTGGCCCATCAAATGCCTGAGGCACTGAACTACAGAGTAGGATCCCATCCAGGATGCCCCTTTAAGTGACTGATGTGCTGAACTACAGAGTAGAACTCCAGTCAAGGGAGCCCCACTATGTGCTTGACTTGCCAAACAACAGAGAAGGACCCCAGGCAAAGGAGCCTTCTAAGTGCCTGAACGGGTGGAGCTACGGAGGAAGATTGGTCAAAGAGGCCTTCTGACCGCCACTACAAGAAGCTCAAAAAAAAAAAAAGACTCTGATAGGGCCTTAACTCCTGCCTCAGAGACAGTCCGTGTCCCTCCACACTTGGTGCCACAAGGGTCTTTGTGAACCAAACAGCTGTGCTACCTTCACACTCAACTCTCAGGCAGAGCTGCCACACACAAAAAAAGTCTTGCATTTATGCAAGCAGGGCCACTTCAGTAGTGTCTGACCCTTTGTGACCCTGTAGACTGTGGCCAGCCAGGCTTCTCTGTCAGGGAGGGGTTTCTCCAGGCAAGAATACTGGAGCATATTGGCCAATACTCCTTGCCATGGCCTTCTAGACCACTATATTTCCTGCTGCCCAAGCCACCAATTCCCCTGAGCACCTGGTGTGGCTAAAATCCGTTGTTTGCCTTTCTTACAGTTCTTTCACCCTTGTAGTGCAGCCCAAGCAGGTGCACCATCTCCACACTTGGCCCTCACAGGGGCAAACCCAAGTCCTCCAGGGCAGCCTCAGGAGAAAATCCCAGTGCACAACCCACATGCAGAGTTGGAAATAAAATCACAATTGAAACTCAGGAGCAGTGTGACTAAGGAAGAAGACCCAAAACCTTCCAAACAGCTGTATAAGCTGCAGATTAAATCCACATAACCATCTAGGCAGACTCTGTGTCTATGGAATATATAAAAGGTAACTCAGAGCTCCCACAAAAGAAAACACGCTAGTTCTGATAGTTGTGAACTTTGGAGGCAAGAAGGTACAGGAGTAGGACCAGATTAGAATCTGAGCTGTTCCCACAACAGGTCCAGAGATCAGCACAGTGTTGGAGGGCATCCTAGGGAGGTGAGGTGGACTGTGACTCCCAGCTAGGGAAAGGACTTTGACAGCAGTGACTCAAGAAAAACATTTTTTACTCTTATGTTTTGGCTTGTTTTGTAGATTCTTTTAGATTTTCTTTTTCTTTTTTTCCCCCTATGTTGTAGCTGTTGATTTTTTTTTTTTTTTTTTTTTTTTTTGGCACTATGAAATCTATTTAAGCTTTGAGCTCCTTTTTTTTTCTTTCTTTCTTTTTTTCTCAGTCACATTTTTTATTGTTGTTATAAACCCCTGCCTCTATGTTGGACTTTTGTAGTTCTGTTTTCCTTTTTTTTTTTTTCTCTCTCTGTCTCTTTTTATGATTTTACTTGTTTAAACCTATAACTATTTTTTTCTACATTTATTCATTTATTTCCTTTTCCTACTGTTCATTTTCCTAGACATTATTTTTGGTTTCCTTTGTTCACTGGGTCAATCTATTATACTTTATATTTGCTGGACTGTTTCAATTTTGCTTATGAGTGTATATGTATATGTGCATATTCAGTCACATTTTTATTGTTCTTATAAACTGCTGCATCTACATTGTGCTTTTGCAGTTCTGTGGAGTTTTCCTTTTCTTTTTTCCCCCTTTTTTCTTCTTCCATTTTTTCTTTTCTCTATTTTATAATTTTAACTTTTAATTTTTTAAACCTGTTGTTTTTTCTACATTTATTCCTTTGTTTGCCTTTCTTACAGTTCTTTCACCCTTGTAGTTCATTTTGAATATGTATAAATCTTCTTCATCTACCTCCATTAACTTTGCATGTACATAATTTCTTTCTTTTCGTTCCACTCAACATATTTGTTAGGCTTTTGTTTTTGTTTTTTTTCCTTCTTTGCTTTTTTCACCACCTTGAAACCGTGTTTTATTTTATTTTCCATTTTGTGCTTTAGTTAGTTTTCTTCTTAATGTAAATATAATTTCTGACTTCCTTTGTTCGCTGGGTCAGTCTTCTGTACTTTATTTTTGTCAGACTGTTTTTTACTTTGCTCATGGGTGTATATGTGCATGTGCATACTTCATTACTTTAATTATTATTTGCTTGATTTTGTAGCTGCCATTTGTATGAGGTTTATCTTTGGTTTCTCATGTTTGGACATTTGCTTTAATCTCACTTAATGGCATAACAAATCACTTGTGTAATCTTTGGTCCTGAACAGGTATTATGCCCTGAGACTTTGGAGTGGAAACCCTGACTCCAAGACCATAGAC
The DNA here is from genome assembly GCF_019923935.1 of Bubalus bubalis. Taxonomy (NCBI): domain Eukaryota; kingdom Metazoa; phylum Chordata; class Mammalia; order Artiodactyla; family Bovidae; genus Bubalus; species Bubalus bubalis. Next base: position 72,724,332 of record NC_059172.1, on the reverse strand, counting down.
TACCAGGGAATTCACCCTAGGATAAAATAGTGAGAACTCACTCAGAAGAAATCATTTGAAAACAAGACCCGACATTACCCAACGCACCAGTAGCACACTGTGCAAGACACCTCATCTAAACAAGAAACAAAAGAAAAATACAAATCCAATCATCAGCAGACAGGATTACCACCTCACTCAGCCATGTCCATCAGAGGAAAAACAAAAACAAAACAAAACAAAAATCTCAGCACAAATCTCACTGTATAGAAGCCTACACAAACCACTGGAAAAACCTTAGGAGAAGAGAAGCCAAAAGGAAGAAAGAATTCAAACTTGAAGCCTGGGAAAGAGGCCCTCAAACACAATATTTTTTTTTTTTTTTTTTTTTAATGAAAAGGCAGAGCAATACTACACAAATGAGGGAGCAAACTAGAAACACAAGAGTCCAAAAAAATGAAGAGAAAATAGACAAACTATCTGAAAAATAATTCAAAATAATGGTAGTAAAGATGATTAAATACCTTGAAAACAAAATGGAGAAAATGCAAGTATCAATTAAAAAGGACCTGCTGCTGCTGCTGCTAAGTCACTTCAGTCATATCTGACTCTGTGCGACCCCATAGATGGCAGCCCACCAGGCTTCCCGTCCCTGGGATTCTCCAAGCAAGAACACTGGAGTGGGTTACCATTTCCTTCTCCAATGCATGAAAGTGAAAAGTGAAAGTGAAGTCACTCAGTCGTATCCGACTCCTAAGGGACTGCAGCCTACCAGGCTGACGTACCAGGAGTACGTCAAGGCTGTATATTGTCACCCTGCTTATTTAACTTCTATGCAGAGTATATCATGAGAAACGCGGGGCTGGAAGAAGCACAGGCTGGAATCAAGGTTGCTGGAAGAAATATCAATAACCTCAGATATGCTGATGACATCACCCTTATGGCAGAAAGTGAAGAGGAACTAAAAAGCCTCTTGATGAAAGTGAAAGAGGAGAGTGAGAAAGTTGGCTTAAATCTCAACATTCAGAAAACGAAGATCATGGCATCTGGTCCCATCACTTCATGGGAAAAAATGGGGAAACAGTGGAAACAGTGTCAGACTTTATTTTTGGGGAGGCTCCAAAATCACTGCAGATGGTGACTGCAGCCATGAAATTAAAAGATGCTTACTCCTTGGAAGGAAAGTTATGACCAACATAGATAGCATATTCAAAAGCAAAGACATTACTGTGCCAGCAAAGGTCCGTCTAGGCAAGGCTATATTTTTTTCCAGTGGTCATATATGGATGTGAGAGTTGGACTGTGAAGAAAGCTGAGGGCCAAATAATTGATGCTTTTGAACTGTGGTGTTGGAGAAGACTCTTGAGAGTCCCTTGAACTACAAGGAGATCCAACCAGTCCATTCTAAAGGAGATCATCCCTGGGATTTCTTTGGAAGGAATGATGCTAAAGCTGAAACTCCAGTACTTTGGCCACCTCATGTGAAGAGTTGACTCCTTGGAAAAGACTCTGATGCTGGGAGGGTTGGGGGCAGGGGGAGAAGGGGACGACAGAGGATTAGGTGGTTGGATGGCATCACTGACTGGATGGACGTGAGTTTGAGTGAACTCTGGGAGTTGGTGATGGACAGGGAGGCCTGGTGTGCTGTAATTCATGGGGTCGCAAAGAGTTAGACATGACTGAGTGACTGACTGAACAGATCCATCCAACATAGGAACACCTCAAAACATAAGACAAACACTCACAGACTTAAAAGGAGAAACTGATAGTAGCACACTATCAGTAGGAGACTTTAACACCCCATTCAAACCAATAGACAGATCATCAAACAGAAAATTAATGAGGAAACACAAGTCTTAAATGATACATTACATGAGATGGCTCTCACTGATGTCTTCAAGACATTCCATCTAAATGCAGAAGAATGTACGTTCTTTTCAAGTGCACATGAAAAATTATCCAGGATAGATCACATCTTGGGTCACAAATCAAACCTCACTAAACTTAAGAAAATTGATATCATATCAAGCATCTTCTCTGACCACAATGCTATGAGACTAGACAACAATCATGCGTGTGCACACACACACACACACACACACACACACACCTGTAAGAAACAAAAACACATGTAGATTAAACAACATGTTTCTAAATAACCAATAGGCTACTGAAGAAATCAAAAGGGAAATTTAAAAAATTCTAGAAGCAAATGACAATGAAAACATGAGAACTCAAAACCTATGGGATACAGTAAAAGAAGTTCTAAGAGGAAAGTTTATAGCAATACAATCTTACCTCAAGAAACAAGAAAAACATCAAATAGATGTTTGATGTTCATCTAAACTAACTGTTCATCTAAAACAGTTGGAAAAAGAAGAGCAAAAAATAAATAGTAGAAGGAAAGCAATCAAAAAGATCTGAGCAGAAATAAATGAAAAAGAAATGAAAAAAAAATAGAAAGATTAATAAAACTAAAAGTTGTTTCTATGAGAAGATTAAAAATTTAAAAAAAAAGACAAACCTTTACCAGACTCATAAACAAAAAAGGAGAAGAATCAAATCAACAAGATTAGAAATTAAAAAGGAGAGGTACAACAGACAATGCAGGAATACAAAGGATTATAAGAGGCCACTATGAACAAATATATGGTGATAAAATGGATAACGTGAAAGAAATTGGCAGACTCTCAGATAAGTTAAATTGTTCAAGACTGAATCAGGAAGAAATAGAAATTATGAACAACACAATTACAACCACTGAAATTGAAGCTGTGATCAAAAATCTTACCAAAAAAAAAAAAAAAAAAAAAAAAAAAAAAAAAACAAAAAAACAGGACCAGATGGCTTCACAGAAGAATTGTGTCAAACATTTAGAGGGGAGATAAAACCTATCCTTCTAAAACTCTTTCAAAATTTCAAAACTCATTCTATGAGGCCACCATTACCCCGATACCAAAATCAGACGAAGACAGCACAAAAAAAAGAAAATGGCAGACCAATATTACTGATGAACATAGATACAAAAATCTTCAACAAAATTTTAGCAAACAGAATTCAACTACACACCAGAATGCTCATACACCGTGAGCAAGTTGTGTTTATTCCAGGGATGCAAGGATTCTTCAATATATGCAAATCAATCAATATGATATACCATATTAACAAATTGAAAGACAAAAATCATATGATAATCTTAATAGATGCAGAAAAAGACTTTGACAAATTTCAGCACTCATTTATGATTAAAACTCTTCAAAAAATGGGCATAGAAGGTGCCTACCTCAACCTAGTAAAGGCCACATATGATAAGCCTACAGGAAACTTTATTCTCAATGGTGAAAAACTGAAAGCATTCCCCTTAAGATCAGAAATAAGACAAGGGTGTCCACATTTACCTCTAATATTCAACATAATTTTGGATGTCCTAGCTAGAGCAATCAGAGAAGAAAGAGAAATAAAAGTAATCCAGATCAGAAAAGAAGTAAAGCTCTCACTGTTTGCAGATGACACGATGCTGTACATCAGTTCAGTTCAGTTCAGTTCAGTCACTCGGTCGGTCGTGTCCGACTCTTTACCCCATGGACCACAGCACACCAGGCCTCTCTGTCCATTACCACTCTCAGAGTTTATCCAGACTCATGTTCATTGAGACGGTGATGCCATCCAACCATCTCATCCTCTGTCGTCCCCTTCTCCTCCTGCCCTCAATCTTTCCCAGCACCAGGGTCTTTACAAATGAGTCAGCTCTTCGCATTAGGTGGCCAAAGTATTGGAGTTTCAACTTCAACACCAGTCCTTCCAATGAATATTCAGGACTGATCTGCTTTAGTATGGACTAGTTGGATTTCCTTTCAGTCCAAGGGATTCTCAAGAGTCTTCTCCAACACCACAGTTCAAAAGCATCAATTATTCAGCACTCAGCTTTCTTTATAGTCCAACTCTCACATCCATACATGACTACTGGAAAAATCATAGCCTTCACTAGAGATACTGTATACAGAAAACCCTAAAGATAGTATCAGAAAATTACTAGAGCTAATCAATGAATTTAGAAAAGTTGCAGAATATAAAAATCAATACACAGAAATCACTTGTGTTTCTATATACTAAGAATGAAAAATCAGAAAGAGAAATTAAAGAATCAATCCCATGCACCACTGCAACAAAATAATTAAATATCTAGGAACAAACATACCTAAGGAGATAAAAAAAAATCTGTACACAGAAAACTATAAGACACTGATGAAAGAAATCAAAAATGACATAAACAGATGGAAAGATATTCTGTGTTCCTGGGTAGGAAGAGTCAATATTGTGAAAATGACCATACTAGCAAATGCAATTTACAGATTCAATGTGATCCCTATCAAATTACCAGTGTCATTTTTCACAGAACTATGACAAAAACTTTCACACTTCATGTGGAAACAAAAAAAGACCCCAAATAGCCAAAGCAGTCTTGAGAAAGAAGAAAGAAGCTGGAGGAATCAACCTTCCTGACTTCAGATTATTCTACAAACCTATATCCATCAAGACAGTATGTTACTGGCACATAAACAGATATATAAACCAATGGAACAATATAGAAAGCCCAGAAATAAACCCATACACCTATGGGTATCATATTTTTGACAAAGGAGATAAGAATATACAATGGGGCAAATATTGCCTCTTCAATAAATGGTGCTGGGAAAACTGGACACCTACATGCAAAAGAAAAAAATTAGAACACTTCCTAACACCATACACAAAGATAAAGTCAAAGTGGAGTAAAGACTTAAATATTAGACCAGAAACTATAAAACTTTTAGAGGAAAACATAGGCAGGACCCTTGATGACATAAGTCAAAACAAGATACTCTTATGACCCACCTCCTAGTGTAATGGAAATAAAAAAAAGAGTAAACAAGTGGGATCTGATTAAACTTAAAAGCTTTTGCAGAGCAAAAGAAACTATAAGCAAGGTAAAAAGACAGCCCTCAGAATGGGAGAAAGTAATAGCAAATGAAACAACTGACAAAGGATTCACTTCCAAATATACAAGCAGTTCATGCAACTAATGCCAGAAAAACAAACAGCCCGATAAAAATGTGGGAAAAAGACCTAAACAGACATTTCTCCGAAAAAGACATACAGATGGCTAACAAACACGTGAAAAGATGCTCAACATTGCTCATTATTGGAGAAATGCAAATCAAAGCCACAAAGAGATATCACCTCACACTGGTCAGAATTGCCATCATCAAAAAGTCTCCAAACAATAAATGGTACAGGAGGAGTAGAGAAAAGGGAACACTCTTGCACTGTTTGTGAGATGTACATTGATACAGCCACTAAGGAGGATAGTATGGAGATTCCTTAAGAAAACTATATGACCCAGCAATCCCACTTCTAGGCATATACCCTAGTTCAGTTCAGTTCAGTTGCTCAGTCATGTCTGACTCTTTGCGACCCCATGAATCACAGCATACCAGGCCTCCCTGTCCATCACCAACTCCCAGAGTTCACTCAGACTCACATCCATCGAGTCAGTGATGCCATCTCATCCTCTGTCATCTGCTTCTTCTCCTGCCCCAAATCCCTCCCAGCATCAGAGTCTTTTCCAATGAGTCAACTCTTCGCATGAGGTGGCCAAAGTACTGGAGTTTCAGCTTTAGCATCATTCCCTCCAAAGAAATACCAGGGCTTATCTCCTTCACAATGGACTAGTTGGATCTCCTTGCAGTCCAGGGGACTCTCAAGAGTCTTCTCCAAAACCACCGTTCAAAAGCATCAATACTTCGGTGCTCAGCTTTCTTCACAGTCCAACTCTTACATCCATACATGACCACTGGAAAAGCCATAGCCTTGACTAGATGGAGTTTTGTTGGCAAAGTAATGTTTAATATGCTATCTAGATTGGTCATAACTTTTCTTCCAAGGAGTAAGCATCTTTTAATTTCATGGCTGCAGTCACCATCTGAAGTGATTTTGGAGCCCAAAAATATAAAGTCTGACACTGTTTCCACTGTTTCCCCCTCTATTTCCCATGAAATGATGGGACCGGATGCCATGATCTTCATTTTCTGAATGTTGAGTTTTAAGCCAACTTTTTTACTCTCTTCTTTCACCTTCATCAAGAGGCTTTTTAGTTCCTCTTCACTCTCTGCCATAAGGGTGGTGTCATCTGCATATCTGAGCTTATTGATATTTCTCCCAGCAATCTTGATTCCAGCTTGTGCTTCTTCCAGCCCAGCATTTCTCATGATGTACTCTGCATAGAAGTTAAATAAGCAGGGTGAAAATACACAGCCTTGACGTACTCCTTTTCCTATTTGGAACCAGTCTGTTTTTCCATGTCCAGTTCTAACTGTTGCTTCCTGACCTGCATACAAACTTCTCAAGAGGCAGGTCAGGTGGTCTGGTATTCCCATCTCTTTCAAAATTTTCCAGTTTATTGTGATCCACACAGTCAAGGGCTTTGGCATAGTCAATAAAGCAGAAATAGATATTTTTCTGGAACTCTCTTGCTTTTCCCATGATCCAGCGGATGTTGGCAATTTGGTCTCTGGTTCCTCTGCCTTTTCTAAAACCAGCTTGAACATCTAGAAGTTCATGGTTCACGTATTGCTGAAGCCTGGCTTGGAGAATTTTGAGCATTACTTTACTAGCATGTGAGATGAGTGCAATTGAGTGGTAGTTTGAGCATTCTCTGGCATTGCCTTTCTTTGAGATTGGAATGAAAACTGACCTTTTCCAGTCCTGTGGCCACTGCTGAGTTTTCCAAATTTGCTGGCATATTGAGTGCAGCACTTTCACAGCATCATCTTTCAGGATTTGAAATAGCTCAACTGGAATTCCATCACCAGCACTAATAGCCTAAGGAAACCAAAATTGAAAAAGGCACATGTACCCCAATGTTCATATCAGCACTATTTACAATAGCTAGATCATGGAAGCAACCTAGACATCCACTGACAGAGGTATGGGTAAAAAAAAAAAAAAAAAAAACTATGGTACATATATACAATGGAATATTACTCAGCCATTAAGATGATTGCATTTGAGTCAGTTATAATGAGGTGTATGAAGCTATAGCCTATTATACAGCATGAAGTCAGAAAGAGAAAGATAAATATTGTGTACTGGTGCATATGTATTAAATCTAGAAAATGATACTGATGAATTAACACTCCTATGGACACAGGGGGTGGGTGGGGAAGAGGGTGAGATGTATGGAGAGAGTAACATGGAAAATTACAATTCCATATGTAGAATAGCCAATGGAAATTTGCTGTAGGACTCAGGAAACTCAAACAGGGTCTCTGATAATCTAGAAGGATGAGATGGGGAGGGAAATGTGGGGGATGTTTGGGAGGGAAGAGACATGTGTATCTATGGCTGATTCTTTTTGATGTTTGACAGAAAATGACAAAATTCTGTAAAGCAATTATCCTTCAATTAAAAAATAAAGTTGCAAATAACTAATTAACATTGTTTGATTTTTTAAATTCACCAGTCTGATTGAAATATTGATACTCTATATCTGTGTGGGTGTGATGTTTGTGTGTGTGTGTGCGTGTGTGTGGTTTAAATTAGCCATTCAATTAACCTGTCCTCTCTGCTGAACTTGTCTGACAAAATATCTGCTGTAACAACTGAATAACATGTCTTTTTTAAAAGCATATCCAAATGGATACCAGTGGCATCTGTTCATAAGCTGGCTGTCTTGTTATATCACTATTACATTGTCAAGCCCACAGTAGAGCTGTGGCTTTGCAAATCATTGAAGCCTTGAAGTTTTTGAAATGTTTTTATCTTATCAGATCATGGTTGTAATATGCCACTTAACTAAGTCATTGTCAACTTGGGGACTGACAAATGTCTTCTGGAAATGGTTACATTATTCATTCATCAGAGGAATAAGATAATTAAGTCATCCATCAGCTTTGATGCTTGCTTCAATGTGTGCTATTTTTTGTATCTTACCCTTGGTGTGTCTGGTGCTCAGAAAAACCTCTGATGGATATGTGAGCAGTCATAACTACCTCAAGGATTGAATGCCCAGAAAGGCTAAACTGAGGCCATTATATTTATCCTTCTGTTTTCAATCATTTTGCCTTTCACATACAACCTGGGCCTTCAGTACAACCACTCAAGCTAAATTATTTCTTCTTGGTGTTCCCATAATCCTTTTCCTATCATATTCCTTAGCATAATATATTATAAATATTTTTCTGGCTCTCCTACTCTAACATAATATCTTCAATGTATTGGATTATATCTTACTTAATTTTGTTTCCATTACACAAGCCTACTGACTGCCATGAAAAATTGATTAATACATAATGGATAGGTTAATTAAATAATTGTACTTCTGCTTTATCAAATTTGGTGTAGATGATAGAACAATAATACTCTTTAAAAAGAAAGTCTGAAAAACAATTTATTGAGTAAATTGTGTGATAAAATGTATTAGAAAAGATGTTATCATACTAGATTTAAAACCATGAACAAAGCTAGTGGAGCTGATGGAATTCCAGTTGAGCTGTTTCAAATCCTAAAAAATGATGCTGTTAAAGTGCTGCACTCAACATGTCAACAAATATGGAAAACTCAGCATTAGCCACAGGACTGGAAAACATTAGTTTTGATTTCAATCCCAAAGAAAGGCAATGCCAAAGAATGTTTAAACTACCACACAATTGCACTCATCTCACACGCTAGCAAAGTAATGCTCACAATTCTCCAAGCCTTCAACAGTACATGAATAATCAAAATTCCCCAAGCTTCAATAGTACATGAACCGTGAACTTCCAGGTTTTCAAGCTGGATTGAGAAGAGGCAGAGGAACCAGAGATCAGATTGCCAAGATCTGTTGGATCTTAGAAAAATCAAGAGTTTCAGAAAAACATCTATATCTGTTTTATTAACTATGCAAAAGTCTTTGACTGTGTGGATCACAATAAACTGTGGAAAATTCTGAAAGAGATGGGAATTCCAGACCACCTTACCTGACTCCTGATAAATCTGTGTGCAGGTCAAGAAGCAACAGTTAGAACTGGACATAGAATAACAGATTGGTTCCAAATTGGGAAATGAGTACATCAAGGCTGTATATTATCACCCTGCTTATTTAACTTATATGAAGAGTGCATCATGTGAAATGCCAGGCTGGATGGAGCTCAAGCTGAAATCAAGATTGCTGGGATAAATATCAATAACCTCAAATATGCAGATGACACCACCCTTATGGCAGAAAGCAAAGAAGAACTAAAGAGGCTCTTGATGGCAGTGAAAGAGGAGAATGAAAAAGTTGGCTTAAAGCTCAACATTCAAAAAACTAAGATCATGGCATCTGTTCCCATCACTCCAGAGCGAATAGATGGGGAAACAATGGAAACAGTGACAGACTTTATTTTCTTGGGCTCCAAAATCACTGCAGATGGTGGCTTTAGCCATGAAATTAAAAGACTCTTACTCCTTGGAAGAAAAGGTATGACCAACCTAAACAGCATATTAAAAAGCAAAGACATAACTTTCCTGGCAATGGTCCATATAATCAAGGCTATGGTTTTCCCAGTAGTCGTGTATGTACCTGCGAGCTGGACTATAAAGAAATCTGAGCACTGAAGAACTGATGCTTTTGAACTGTAGTGTTGGAGAAGACTCTTGAGAGTCCCTTGGACTGCAAGGATATCAAACCAGTCAATCCTAAGGGAAATCAGTCCTGAATATTCATTGGAAGGACTGATGCTCAAGCTGAAACTCCAAAACTTTGGCCACCTGATGTGAAGAACTGACTCACTGGAAAAACCCCTGATGTTGGGAAAGATTGAAGACTGAAGGAGAAAGGGATGACAAAATGAGATGGTTGGATGGCATCACTGATTTGATGGACATGAGTTTGAGTTAACTCCAGGAGTTGGTAATGGACAGGGAAACCTGACAAGCTGCAGTTCATGGGGTCATAAGGAACTGGACACGACTGAGTGACTGAACTGAAGCATGCTTAAGCCTGGAATATGTCATTTGTGAGCAAAATAAATTTTGAAAATAATTTCACTTTTCTGTTTGTTATCTCAACTAAAAAATCAAAGTTTCACAATGTCTACACCTGAGGCTTGCTATGTAAAGAAATTTAGGAATCTTTTAAAATTATTTGTAAACTATAATATACAGCTCAGAGGGAGCTATTATTATGAGTTTTACCACTGTTAACATAGTCAAATTTCAAGTTTTTCTCCTCCTGCATTTATTTAAAGCCCTTGTCATCATTGATCTCTCCCTTCTTGAAATAGTTTGGTCTTCTCTATATCCATCTAGCTATTTTTTATCAATAATTCTTGCTTTTATCTCCACGTGTTTCTGATTTTTTAAAGTTGAAGTCCAATCTTACATATTTTGCTCTATCTAAACTTAACTTTTGAGGGGATCTCATTCAAATATATAATTTTAAATTTCATCTGAATGCTAAAGATTCCTAAAGACTTATTTAAAATCAAGCAATCTCCCCTGAGGGCTTTCCAGCTGGCTCAGTGGTAACAAATATGTCTGCCAATTCAGGAGAGGCCAGACACTCAGGTTTGATCTCTGGGTCGGGAAGATCATCTTGAGTAGGAAAAGGCTACCCACTCCACTCCAGCCCTCTTGACTGGAAAATTCCATGGACAGAGAAACCTGGTGGACTATAGTCCATGGTGTCATAAAGATTTGAACACGACTGAGCATGAATTCACCACACGTTATCTCCCTTGAATTCAGATTTACATATCTTTCCATTAGGCATCTCCACCTGGATATTTACAAGATATCACAAACTGAGCATGTCAAAAACTGAACTCCTGCTCTATCCATGACTCATCTCCATATATTCTACCTACAGTCTTCTCACCCTTCACGCTCTCAGTTATGGAATTCCCAAGTTTGGGAATCATCCTTTCTCTTACATTTCACATCGAATTTATCAGAAAATCATAATCACCTGCCATCTAAATATAAACTGTGTCTGACCACTTCCAGCATGTCCACTGACTGCCACATCCTCATCCAATCCATCATGATCTTTTGCTTAGATTATTATATCAGATTTCTTACCAACCTTTCTACATCAATTCTTTCTCTACTACTTGTCTCCTCAATGTCCTTTATATCTTACAAATTGTAAAATTGAAAGTCTCTACAATGGTCAACTATCCCTATTTGATCTGTACACTCCCCCATACCATTACCACTATTATATCTCTGATCTCATCCCAACTCAGTCCCAATTCCTTCCTCTACTTCAGCCACACTATTTTTCAAATGCACATCTGTCTCTCAGCCTCAAGGTCTTTGTAACTTTTGTTCCTTCTGCTTGGACACCTCCCCTCAGTATATCCTCAAGATCCATTTCCTCAAAGCATTCATGTCCTTATGCAAATACCACCTCCTCAGTAAGGTCTTCTCTCACTATTCTATTGAAAATTGCAACTGCCAACATCCTGTCAACCTTCCCTGTCTCGCAGTTTTCTAAAACATTTATCATGCCCTGAAGTTATTTACTTAAATGTTTTGCTTCACTCCATGCAATCAAGTATGTATATCTGCTTTATTAGTGACTAGTTCCTAGTGGATAATACATATATAGGCCTGGTATAGAAAAGATATTCAGGAAGTGTTTATGAAATGGATAAATGATTTACAGTGAAGTTATACTCTCCAAATAAGTATTAATCACACTTTTTTTTTTTGTATTTGTTTGATTTTTCCAATGTCTTGCCTCACACCTATTTAATAAAGACTACTATTCAGGATTACTCATGCCCGCTTGTCCTCTTTTGATAAACTGTTGAGCTATCACTGTGTTAGTCTCTCAGTCATGTCTGACTCTTTGCAACCCCATCCATGGACTATAGCCTCTGTCCATGGAGTTTTCCAGGCAAGAATAATAGAATGGGTTGCCATTCTCTTCTCCAGGAGATCTTCCTGACCCAGGGATTGAACCTGGTCTCCTATGCTGCAGGCAGATTCTTTACCACTTGAGCCACCAGGTAAGTGTAGTTGAAAAAATATATACAGTGTTGCAACTTGCAAAATCATGACAAAGTGAAAAACATATTGATTAGGTACAAACATGATTTATTTTCAAGGGAAAGACCAGTATTAATGGGTATAATTTAAATTTAAATCTGAATTTATCACAAATTGTTAGATATCTTCTAACAAATTGTTAGAAGATAACCATACTGAGAATTTAAAACTAAATAGACAATTTATATAAAAAGTTAATATATGCCATTGTAATTTCATAAAGACTGCTGTGCCTAACAATTAGGTGAATATGTGAATATCATAGCATATGTAAATCACTATGTTTATATCACTTTCCTTTAGTCAATCCAAGTTTGTACACATCTCTTATTTAGTATTTATTTATTTATTCGACTGCAACAAGTCTTAATTGTGGCACCCAGCATCTCCACTCTTCATTGTAGTATGAGGGTTCTTTAGTTGTGTCATATGGGATGTAGTTCTTGACCATAGATCAAACCTCAGCCACCTGCACTGACAGCACATAATCTTAGGAATTGATTATGACCACTAGGGATGTCCCCAGCTTTCTTTTTTATCAGTAATTTTATAATATGCATAAATAGTAGCAATAATTATATTTTCCCTTGACAACAGTCTATGATTTTTTTTAAAAAAACGGATTTTTAAATACCTTTAGATTGCAGAAAAACCATGACCATAATACATAGTGTCCACATATGCCTAATTTCCCCTACTATCTACATCTTATATTAATATGGTAGACATCTAACAATTAATGAACCAATATTGAAACCATATGCAGGAACTTATGTCCCCATACTTTGAAGTGAAAGTCTTTTGTTTTAGGAAGCAGACCCCCACCAGATGAAAACTACTGACTGCAAGAACAGAGACCCTAAAGTTGAAAATAGAGAGTGAGAGATGTTGAAATTTCACCTTGACATCAACCAATCCAAGAATTGTCCCCTCCTTCACACTGCCTTTAAAACCCTTTCCCTGAAAGCAATGGGGGAGTTCAGGCTTGAGCATGAGCTGCCCATTCTCCTTGCTTAAAGCCCTGCAACAAATTTGCTGTACAGGAGTGTATCCAAGTTTGGTTCATAACAATATTGATACCTTATTATTAACTATGGGCTTGACTGGTGGCTCAGACAGTAAAGAATTTGTCTGCAATGTGGGAGACCTAGGTTCAATCCCTGAGTTGAGAAGATCCCCTGGAGAATGTAACCGTGACCCACTCAAGTTTCCAGGCCTGGAGAACTTCATGGACACAGGACTCTGGCAGGCAACAATCCATGGGGTCGCAAAGAGTCAGACACGACTAAGCAACTTTCAAACACAGTTCATATTTTACCCAGTTTTCTCCTAATGCCTTTTCTATTCCATGATTCCATTCAGGATATCACATTACATTTTTTTTTTTTACAGTTGTTTTTTTTTCATTTCATACATGATATTACACGTGTTTCAATGCCATTCTCCCAAATCTTCCCACCCTCTCCCTCTCCCACAGAGTCCATAAGACTGTTCTATACATCACTGTCTCTTTTGCTGTCTTGTACACAGGGTTATTGTTACCATCTTTCTAAATTCCATATATATGTGTTAGTATACTGTATTGGTGTTTTTCTTTCTGGCTTACTTCACTCTGTATAATAGGCTCCTGTTTCATCCACCTCATTAGAACTGATTCAAATGTGTTCTTTTTAATGGCTGAGTAGTACTCCATTGTGTGTATGTACCACAGCTTTCTTATCCATTCATCTGCTGATGGACATCTAGGTTGCTTCCATGTCCTGGCTATTATAAACAGTGCTGCGATGAACATTGGGGTACACGTGTCTCTTTCCCTTCTGGTTTCCTCAGTGTGTATGCCCAGCAGTGGGATTGCTGGATCATAAGGCAGGTCTATTTTCAGTTTTTTAAGGAATCTCCACACTGTTCTCCATAGTGGCTGTACTAGTTTGCATTCCCACCAACAGTGTAAGAGGGTTCCTTTTTCTCCACACCCTCTCCAGCATTTATTGCTTGTAGACTTTTGGATAACAGCCATTCTGACTGGTGTGAAATGGTACGTCATAGTGGTTTTGATTTGCATTTCTCTGATAATGAGTGATGTTGAGCATCTTTTCATGTGTTTGTTAGCCATCTGTATGTCTTCTTTGGAGAAATGTCTATTTAGTTCTTTGGCCCATTTTTTGATTGGGTCATTTATTTTTCTGGAGTTGAGCTGTAGGAGTTGCTTGTATATTCTCGAGATTAGTTGTTTGTCAGTTGCTTCATTTGCTATTATTTTCTCCCATTCTGAAGGCTGTCTTTTCATCTTGCTAATAGTTTCCTTTGATGTGCAGAAGCTTTTAAGGTTAATTAGGTCCCATTTGTTTATTTTTGCTTTTATTTCCAATATTCTGGGAGGTGGGTCATAGAGGATCCTGCTGTGATGTATGTCGGAGAGTGTTTTGCCTATGTTCTCCTCTAGGAGTTTTATAGTTTCTGGTCTTACGTTTAGATCTTTAATCCATTTTGAGTTTATTTTTGTGTATGGTGTTAGAAAGTGCTCTAGTTTCATTCTTTTACAAGTGGTTGACCAGATTTCCCAGCACCACTTGTTAAAGAGATTGTCTTTAATCCATTGTGTATTCTTGCCTCCTTTGGCAAAGATAAGGTGTCCATATGTGCATGGATTTATCTCTGGGCTTTCTATTTTGTTCCATTGATCTATATTTCTGTCTTTGTGCCAGTACCATACTGTCTTGATAACTGTGGCTTTGTAGTAGAGCCTGAAGTCAGGTAGGTTGATTCCTCCAGTTCCATTCTTCTTTCTCAAGATAGCTTTGGCTATTCGAGGTTTTTTGTATTTCCATACAAATTGTGAAATTATTCTAGCTCTGTGAAGAATACCGTTGGTAGCTTGATAGGGATTGCATTGAATCTATAAATTGCTTTGGGTAGTATACTCATTTTCATTATATTGATTCTTCCAATCCATGAACATGGTATATTTCTCCATCTATTAGTGTCCTCTTTGATTCTTTCACCAGTGTTTTATAGTTTTCTATATATAGGTCTTTAGTTTCTTTAGGTAGATATATTCCTAAGTATTTCATTCTTTCTGTTGCAATGGTGAATGGAATTGTTTCCTTAATTTCTCTTTCTGTTTTCTCATTATTAGTGTATAGGAATGCAAGGGATTTCTGGGTGTTGATTTTATATCCTGCAACTATACTATAATCATTGGTTAGTTCTAGCAATTTTCTCATGGAGTCTTTAGGGTTTTCTATGTAGAGGATCATGTCATCTGCAAACAGTGAGAGTTTTACTTCTTCTTTTCCAATTTGGATTCCTTTTATTTCTTTTTATGCTCTGATTGCTGTGACCAAAACTTCCAAAACTATGTTGAATAGTAATGGTGAAAGTGGGCACCCTTGTCTTGTTCCTGACTTTAGAGGAAATGCTTTCAATTTTTCACCATTGAGGATAATGTTTGCTGTGGGTTTGTCATATATAGCTTTTATTATGTTGAGGTATGTTCCTTCTATTCCTGCTTTATGGAGAGTTTTTATCATAAATGAATGTTGAATTTTGTCAAAGGCTTTCTCTGCATCTATTGAGATAATCATATGGTTTTTATTTTTCAATTAGTTAATGTGGTGTATTACATTGATTGATTTGCGGATATTGAAGAATCCTTGCACCACTGGAATAAAGCCCACTTGGTCATGGTGTATGATCTTTTTAACGTGTTGTTGGATTCTGATTGCTAGAATTTTGTTAAGGATTTTTGCATCTATATTCATCAGTGATATTGGCCTGTAGTTTTCTTTTTTTGTGGCATCTTTGTCAGGTTTTGGTATTAGGGTGATGGTGGCCTCATAGAATGAGTTTGGAAGTTTACCTTCCTCTGCAATTTTCTGGAATAATTTGAGTAGGATAGGTGTTAGCTCTTCTCTAAGTGTTTTGTAGAATTCAGCTGTGAAGCCGTCTGGACCTGGGCTTTTGTTTGCTGGAAGATTTTTGATTACAGTTTCAATTTCCGTGCTTGTGATGGGTCTGTTAAGATTTTCTATTTCTTCCTGGTCAAGTTTTGGAAAGTTGTACTTTTCTAAGAATTTGTCCATTTCTTCCACGTTGTCCATCTTATTGGCATATAATTGTTGATAGTACTCTCTTATGATCCTTTGTATTTCTGTGTTGTCTGTTGTGATCTCTCCATTTTCATTTCTAATTTTATTGATTTGATTTTTCTCCCTTTGTTTCTTGATGAGTCTGGCTAATGGTTTGTCAATTTTATTTATCCTTTCAAAGAACTAGCTTTTGGCTTTGTTGATTTTTGCTATGGTCTCTTTTGTTTCTTTTGCATTTATTTCTGCTCTAATTTTTAAGATTTCTTTCCTTCTACTAACCCTGGGGTTCTTCATTTCTTCCTTTTCTAGTTGCTTTAGGTGTAGAGTTAGGTTATTTATTTGACTTTTTTCTTGTTTCTTGAGGTATGCATGTATTGCTATGAACTTTCCCCTTAGGACTGCTTTTACAGTGTCCCACAGGTTTTGGGTTGTTGTGTTTTCATTTTCATTCGTTTCTATGCAAATTTTGATTTCTTTTTTGATTTCTTCTGTGATTTGTTGGTTATTCAGCAGCGTGTTGTTCAGCCTCCATATGCTGGAATTTTTAATAGTTTTTCTCCTGTAATTGAGATCCAATCTTACTGCATTGTGGTCAGAAAAGATGCTTGGAATGATTTCTATGTTTTTGAATTTACCAAGGCTAGATTTATGGCCCAGGATGTGATCTATCCTGGAGAAGGTTCCATGTGTGCTTGAGAAAAAGGTGAAATTCATTGTTTTTGGATGAAATGTCCTATAGATATCAATTAGGTCTATCACATTACATTTAGTACTAATGTCCCCTTAGGCTCTTCTTGGCTGTGAGAGTTTCTCAAGACCTCCCTTATTTTTGATGACTTTGACAGTTTGATGATGATTGATCAAGTATTTTATAAATTTATTTCAATTGAAATTTGTCTAATATTTTTGTCATCATTAGTCTGGATTTTAAAAGGAAGATCACAGAGGTAAAAGTGCCATTTTCATCACATCATCTCAAATGTAAACATTCAGCTGATTTTGATTAATATTATCATTGTTGATGCTAACTTTGATCACCTGACTAAAATAGTGCTTATCAGTTTACTTCAATGTAATTTCTTTTTTCTTGTTTCATGTTGTACTCTTTGGAATGAAGTAATTATTGTACCCATTCTTAATGAATGAATGGTTATGTACATTGTGGCATTATTTTGTATAGAAAATTTGTTCTTCCACTGATTTATTTATTCAATCATTTATATCTCAAAATGGACTCTTGGATACGTATTTTCTACCTTGTAAAACCAGAGACATTACTTTGCCAACAAAGGTTCGTCTAGTCAAGGCTATGGTTTTTCCTGTAGTCATGTATGGATGTGAGAGTTGGACTGTGAAGAAGGCTGAGTGCCAAAGAATTGATGCTTTTGAACTGTGGTGTTGGAGGAGACTCTTGAGAGTCCCTTGGACTGCAAGGAGATCCAACCAGTCCATTCTGAAGGAGATCAGCCCTGGGATTTCTTCGGAAGGAATGATGCTAAAGCTGAAACTCCAGTACTTTGGCCACTTCATGCAAAGAGTTGACTCATTGGAAAAGACTCTGATGCTGGGAGGGATTGGGGGCAGGAGGAGAAGGGGACGACAGAGGATGAGATGGCTGGATGGCATCACTGACTCGATGGACGTGAGTCTGGGTGAACTCTGGGAGTTGGTGATGGACAGGGAGGCCTGGCGTGCTGTGATTCATGGGGTTGCAAAGAGTTGGACACGACTGAGCAACTGAACTGAACTGACTGAATATGATGCTACTTTACTTATTGATCTTTCTGGATTGTACTATTAATAATAGCTTTGGCTACTGGAAAATCTTTTAATTGATTTGTAAGTCCCTTTGACATACCTTTATCATTGTGAGGGTTTTGTTTGTTTTGTTTTGTTATCTTTTACTGTATTGTAGCTTTTGGGGCTTTTTAGCATTTTATTTCTTTCTGGAACTTCAAAGTGTTACAGGGTCATCTTGTATATTCCCTGGCTAGTCCTATAAACAGCTATTTCTCAGAACAGATATGGTCCCTTTTGCTGAAGAATATTTTTATAAACTTAGATTTGAGCAATAGTTGTTCATAATGCTACTGGATGTCATTGGTTCTAGGTTATCTCAATTTTCAGTATAAGGATTTATATGGTGTATAAACTAACATATGAATTTCCAGGTGGTGCTGGTGGTAAAGAGTCCACCTGTTAATGTAGGAGATGCTAGAGATGCTAGTGGGTTCAAATCCTGGGTCAGGAAGATCCCCTGAAGGAGGAAATGGCACCCTATTCCAATAATTTTGCCTGGAAAATTCCATGGGCAGAGAAGACTGGTGAGCTAGAGTCCATAAAGCCACAAAGAGTCAGACACAACTAAGTGACTAAGCAAACACACACGTACTAACCTACATATATATACACATGCCAATAAATATTTCTATATGTAAACATATAAATCTATATTATACCAAATATGAGCCCATAGTGATGTTTCTAGCTCTAATCTAGTGCCATATTAATTACTCTAGCCTCCTTCCCTTGATAATCTTAATCAATCACTCAATTCAACAGTAAGACACTAATGTGCCTATGGAAGCACATTTTGGTATTCTCCAGGTTTAAGCCATTATAGATCAGTTCAGTGGAGTTCAGTCGCTCAGTCATGTCTGACTCTTTGCGACCCATTGAAACACAGCACGCCAGGCCTCCCTGTCCATCACCAGCACCGGGAGTTGACTCAAACTCATGTCCATCGAGTCGCCGATGCTATCCAGACATCTCATCCTCTGTTGTCCCCTTTTCCTCCTGCCCACAATCTCACCCAGCATGACGGTCTTTTCCAATGAATCAACTCTTCGCGTGAGGTGGCCAAAGTATTGGAGTTTCAGCTTTAGAATCAGCCCTTCCAAAGAACACCCATGACTGATCTCCTTTAGAATGGACTGGTTGAATCTCCTTGCACTCCAAAGGACTCTCAAGATTCTTCGTCAACACCACAGTTCAAAAGCATCAATACTTTGGTGATCAGCTTTCTTCACAGTCCAACTCTCACACCCATACATGACCACAAGAAAAACGATAGCCTTGACTAGATGGAACTTTGCTGACAAAGTAATGTCTCTGCTTTTGAATATGCTATGTAGGTTGGTCAAAATTTTCCTTCCAAGGAGTAAGCATCTTTTAATTTCATGGCTGCAATCACCATCTGCAATAATTTTGGAGCACCAAAAAATAAATTCTGGTACTGTTTCCGCTGTTTCCCATCTATTTCCCGTGAAGTGATGGGACCAGATGCCATGATCTTAGTTTACTGAATGTTGAGCTTTAGGCCAACTTTTTCACTCTCCTCTTTCACTTTCATCAAGAGGCTTTTGAGTTCCTCTTCACTTTCTGCCATAAGGGTGGTGTCATCTGCATATCTGAGGTTATTCATATTTCTTCCAGAAATCTTGATTCCAGCTTGTGCTTCTTCCATCCCACCGTTTCTCATGATGTACTCTGCATATAAGTTAAATAAGCAGGGTGACAATATACAGCCTTGACATACTCCTTTTCCTATTTGGAACCAGTCTGTTGTTCCATGTCCAGTTCTAACTGTTCCTTCCTGACCTGCATAGGTTTCTCAAGAGGCAGATCAGGTGGTCTGGTATTCCCATCTCTTTCAGAATTTTCCACAGTTTATTGTGATCCACACAGTCAAAGTCTTTGGCATAGTCAATGAAGCAGAAATAGATGTTTTTCTGGAACTTTCTTGCTTTTTCCATGATCCAGCGGATGTTGGCGGTTTGGTCTCTGGTTCCTCTGCCTTTTCTAAAACCAGCTTGAACATCAGGAAGTTCATGGTTCACATATTGCTGAGGCCGGGCTTGGAGAATTTTGAGCATTACTTTACTAGCATGTGAGATGAGTGCAATTGTGTGGTAGTTTGAGCATTCTTTGGCATTGCCTTTCTTTGGGATTGGAATGAAAACTGACCTTTTCCAGTCCTGTGGCCATTGCTGAGTTTTCCAAATTTGCTGGCATATTGAGTGCAGCACTTTCACAGCATCATCTTCCGGGATATGAATTAGCTTAACTGGAATTCCATCACCTCCACTAGCTTTGTTCGTAGTGATGCCTTCTAAGGCCCACTTGACTTCACATTCCAGGATGTCTGGCTCTAGGTGAGTGATCACACCATCGTGATTATCTGGGTTGTGAAGATCTTTTTGTACAGTTCTTCTGTGTATTCTTGCACAGAAGAACTGTGCATCCTTGCACCTCTTCTTAATATTTTCTGCTTCTCTTAGGCCCATATCATTTCTGTCCTTATCGAGCTCATTTTTGCATGAAATGTTCCCTTGTTATCTCTAATTTTCTTGAAGAGATCTCTAGTCTTTCCCATTCTGTTGTTTTCCTCTATTTCTTTGCATTGATCGCTGAGGAAGGCTTTCTCATCTCTTCTTGCTATTCTTTGGAACTCTGCATTCAGATGCTTATATCTTTCCCTTTCTCCTTTGCTTTTCACTTCTCTTCCTTTCACAGCAATTTGTAAGGCCTCCTCAGACAACTATTTTGCTTTTTTGCATTTCTTTTCCATGGGGATGGTCTTTATCCCTGTCTCCTGTACAATGTCATGAACCTTCGTCCATAGTTCATCAGGCATTCTGTCTATCAGATCTAGGTCCTTAAATCTATTTCTCACTTTCACTGTATAGTCATAAGGGATTTGATTTAGGTCATACCTGAATGGTCTAGTGGTTTTCCCTACTTTCTTCAATTTAAGTCTGAATTTGGCAATAAGGAGTTCATGATCTGAGCCACAGTCAGGTCCTGGTCTTGTTTTTGCTGATTGTATAGAACTTCTCCATCTTTGGATGCAAATAATATAATCAGTCTAATTTTGGTGTTGACCATCTTGTGATGTCCATATGTAGAGTCTTCTCTTGTGTTGTTGGAAGAGGATGTTTGCTATGACCAGTGCCTTTTCTTGGAAAAGTCTATTAGCCTTTCCCATGCTTCATTCCATATTCCAAGGCCAAATTTGCCTGTTACCCCAGGTGTTTCTTGATTTACTACTTTGGCATTCCAGCCTCCTTTAATGAAAAGGACATCTTTTTTTGGTGTTAGTTCTAGAACGTCTTGTAGGTCTTCATAGAACCATTCAATTTCAGTTTCTTCAGCGTTACTGGTTGGACATAGGCTTGGATTACTGTGATATTGAATGGTTTGCCTTGGAAATGAACAGAGATCATTCTGTCATTTTTGAGATTGCATCCAAGTACTGCATTTCGGACTGTTTGTTGACCATGATGGCCACTCCATTTCTTCTAAGGGATTCCTGCCCAGAGTAGTAGATTTAATGGCCATCTGAGTTAAATTCACCCATTCCAGTCCATTTTAGTTCACTGATTCCTAGAATGTCGACGTTCATTCTTGCCATCTCCTGTTTGACCACTTCCAATTTGCCTTGATTCATGGACCTAACATTTCAGGATCCTATGCAATATTGCTCTTTACAGCATTGGACCTTGCTTCTATCACCAGTCACATTCACAACTGGGTACTGTTTTTATTTTGGGTCCATCCCTTCATTCTTGAGTTATTTCTCCACTGATCTCCAGTAGCATATTGGGCACCTGCCGACCTGGGGAGTTCCTCTTTCAGTATTCTATCATTTTGTCTTTTCATAATGTTCATGGGGTTCTCAAGGCAAGAATACTGAAGTGGTTTGTCATTCCCTTCTGCAGTGGACCACATTCTGTCAGACCTCTCCACCATGACCCACCCATCTTGCGTGACCCCACATGGCATGGCTTAGTTTCATTGAGTTAGACAAGGCTGCGGTCCATGTGATCAGATTGACTAGTTTTCCGTAATTATGGTTTCAGTGTGTCTGTGCTCTGATGCCCTCTTGCAACACCTACCATCTTACTTGGGTCTGTCTTACCTTGGACATGGGGTCTTTCCTAATTGCTGCTCCAGCAAAGTGCAGCCGCTGCTCCTTACCTTGGACGAGGGGTATCTCCTTATGGCCACCTCTCCTTACGAACGTGGAGTAGCTCCTCCTGGCCCTCCTGTGCCCACGCGTCCACAGCTCCTTGAACATGGGGTTGCTCTTCTAGATCCTGCCCCTGACCTCAGAGGTAGGGTAGCTCCTCCAGGCCACTGCACCTGACCTCGGGCAAAGGGTAGCTCCTCTTGGCCATACTTCTGCACGGTATGTCATGAAGGGGTAGCTCCTCTCAGCCACGCTTCTGTGCTGTCCATCTCAGCCTGCGTGCTTCTGTATATAGATATACATTATAGATGTATGTCTATATACATCTGAGCGACTGAACTGAACTGATAGCACAGTATACTGAGTATATCTGACTGTAGCTCAAGCAACACCAGAATAGGAGTGAAAAGATGAGATGGAAAGTGATAGAATGGAAGCTAGTACTGGGTCAGCCACATCCTAGATGTATCAGATCAGATCAGTTGCTCAGTCGTGTCTGACTCTTTGCAACCCCATGAATCGCAGCACTCCAGGCTTCCCTGTCCATCACCAACTCCCGGAGTTCACCCAGACTCACATCCATCGAGTCAGTGATGCCATCCAGCCATCTCATCCTCTGTCCTCGCCTTCTCCTCCTGCCCCCAATCCCTCCCAGCATCAGAGTCTTTTCCAATGAGTCAACTCTTCACATGAGGTGGCCAAAGTACTGGAGTTTCAGCTTTAGCATCATTTCTTCCAAAGAAATCCCAAGGCTGATCTCCTTTAGAATGGACTGGTTGAATCTCCTTGCATTCCAAGAGACTCTCAAGAGTCTTCTCCAACACCACAGTTCAAAAGCATCGATTCTTCAGCACTCAGCCTTCTTCACAGTCCAACTCTCACATCCATACCTGACCACAGGAAAAACCATAGCCTTGACTAGATGAACCTTTGTTGGCAAAGTAATGTCTCTGCTTTTGAATATGCTATCTAGGTTGGTCATAACTTTCCTTCCAAGGAGTAAGCGTCCTTTAATTTCATGGCTGCAGTCACCATCTGCAGTGATTTTGGAGCCCAGAAAAATAAAGTCTGACACTGTTTCCACTGTTTCCCTATCTATTTCCTATGAAGTGATGAGACCGGATGCCATGATCTTCGTTTTCTGAACGTTGAGCTTTAAGCCAACTTTTTCACCCTCCACTTTCACCTTCATCAAGAGGCTTTTTAGTTCCTCTTCACTTTCTGCCATAAGGGTGGTGTCATCTGCAAGAGAGTTCCTAGATGTATACTTGCCCTCAACTACTCCATAGTCATCATGAAGTTTGTATGAGATCTGTGAAAATATTTTATTAAATTTAAGTCTCCATAATATGTAAAGATAAGTAACATAGCCACCAACCTAGGAATAATTTTATCATTTTTGTTTCTCATTTAGTGTAGGATCTCATAAGTTCAAATTTTAGTGATTACCGAATGTTACATATTAAACTCACCACCCAGTCTACTTGTCTCTGCTCTAAACCAAATCACTAAATCATCATCCTTCTTTTTTTCTTTTGTTATTTTTAATTTACATTTTTATTGAAGGATAATTGCTTTATAGAATTTTGGTGTTTTCTGTCAAACAGCAACATGAATCAGCCATAGGTATACATATATCCTCTCCTTTTTGAACCCCCCTCCAATCTCTCTCCTCATCCCACCCCTCTAGGTTGATACAGAGCCCCTCTTTGAGTTTCCTGAGCCGTACATCAAATTCCCATTGGCTATCTATTTTACATATAGTAATATAGGTTTCCATTTTACTCTTTCCATGTATTGCACCATCTCCTCCCCTCTCCCAATGTCCATAAGTCTATTCTCTATTTCTGTTTCTCCATTGCTGCCCTGTAAATAAGTTCTTCAGTATCATTCTTCTAGATTCTGTATATATATATAATACATATATATATTCTGGATATATATACATCATATATATATCATATATATATCTGTGTATATTTATATATCATGTATATACATATCATGTATATATCTGTGTGTGTATATATATATATTCTATATAAACATTCTGCATATATATATATATATATATATATATACACACACACACATATCAGATCAGATCAAATCAGATCAGTCGCTCAGTCATGTCCGACTCTTTGCAACCCCAAGAATTGCAGCATTCCAGGCCTCCCTGTCTATCACCAACTCCTGGTGTTCACTCAGACTCACGTCCATTGAGTCAGTGATGCCATCCAGCCATCTCATCCTCTGTTGTCCCCTTCTCCTCCTGCCCCCAATCCCTCCCAGCATCAGAGTCTTTTCCAATGAGTCAACGCTTCGCATGAGGTGGCCAAAGTACTGGAGTTTCAGCTTTGGCATCATTCCTTCGAAAGAAATCCCAGGGCTGATCTCCTTCAGAATGCACTGGTTGGATCTCCTTGCAGTCCAATTGACTCTCAAGAGTCTTCCCCAACACCACAGTTCAAAAGCATCAACTCTTCAGCACTCAGCCTTCTTCACAGCCCAACTCTCACACCCATACATGACCACAGGAAAAACCATAGCCTTGACTAGACATACCTTTGTTGGCTTACTCAGCCATAGAAAGGAATGCATTTGAGTTAGTTCTGATGAGGTGGATGTACTTAAAACCTATTATACAAAAGTAAATGAGTCATAAAGATAAATATAAATATCATATTCATATATATATTTCTCATAATGAGAAATATAAATATCATATTCATATATATATGAATATGATATTTATGTTTATGGCTCATTTACTTTTGTATAATAGGTTTTAAGTACATCCACCTCATCAGAACTGACTCAAATGCATTCCTTTCTAAGGCTGAGTAATATTTCACTGAGTATATGAACCACAGCTTCTTTATCTGTTCATCTATCAATGGACATCTAGGTTACTTCCATATCCCAGCTATTGTAAACATTGCTGCAAAGAACAATGGGATACATGTGTTTTCTCAATTTTGGTTTCCTCGGGGTATATGCCTAGGAGTGGGATTGCTGGGTCATATGGTGGTTTTATTCCTAGGTTTTTTTTTTTTTTTTTTTTTTTTTTTTTTTTTTTTTTTTTAAGAAATCTCCACACTGTCTTCCATAGTGGCTGTATCAGTTTACATTCCTAAAAACAGTGCAAGAGCATTGGCTTTTCTCCATACCCACTCCAGCATTTAATTTTTGTAGATTTTTTGATGATGCCATTCTGATCAGTGTGAGATGATATCTCGTTGTAGTTTTGATTTCCATTTCCATAGTACTGAGCAATGTTGAGCATATTTTCATGTGTTTGTTAGCCATCTATATGTCTTCTTTGGAGATATGCCTGTTTAGGTCTTTTTCCCACCTTTTGATTGGGTTGTTTGTTTTTCTAAATGAGTTGTATGAGATGCTTGTATATTTTGGAAATGAATCCTTTGTCAGTTGTTTCATTTGGTATTACTTTCTCCCATTCTGAGGGTTGTATTTTCACCTTGCTTACAGTTTCCTTTGCTGTGTAAAAGCTTTTAAAGCTTAATCAGGTACCACTTGTTTATTTTGTCTTTATTTTCATTACTTTAGGAGGTGAGTCAAAGAGAATTTTGCTTTGATTTATGTCATTGAGTGTTCTGCCTATGTTTTCCCCTAAAAGTTTTATAGTTTCTTGTCTTATATTTAGGTCTTTAATCCATTTTGAGTTTATCTTTGTGTACAGTGTTAGGAAGTGTTCTAATTTCATTCTTTTACATGTAGGTGTCTAGTTTTCCCAGCACCATTTATTGAAGAGGTCGTTTTTGCCCCATTGTATATTCTTGTCTCCTTTGTAAAAAATAAGGTACCCATAGCTGCATATATATGTGTCTTGGGTTTGTACTCATTCAGCCAGTCTGTGTCTTTTAGTTGGAGCATTTAATCCATTTACATTTAAAACAATTATTGATATGTATGTTCTTATTGCCACTTTCTTAATTGTTCAGGGTTGATTTTGTTTATGTTTTTTCTTCTATTGTATTTCTTGACTACATAAGTCCCTTTAACATTAGTTGTAAAGCTGGTTTGGTGGTACTGAATTCTCTTAACTTTTGCTTGTCTGAAATACTTTTTATTTCTCCATCAATATTGAATGAAATCTTTGCTGGGTACAGTAATCTTGGTTGTAGAGTTTTCCTTTTCAGTACTTTAAATATATCCTGCTGTTCCCTTCTGGCCTCAATTTCTGCTGAAAGATCAGCTCTTAAGCATATGAGGTTTCCCTTAAATGTTACTCGCTGCTTCTCCCTTGCTGCTTTTAATATTATTTCTTTGTGTTTAGTCTTGTTAGTTTTTACTATGTGTCTTGGTGTGTTTCTCCTTGGGTTTATCCTGTATGGGAGTTTTTGTGCCTCTTGGTCTTAATTTACTATTTCCTTTTCCATATTGGGAAAATTTTGAACTTCAATCTCTTCAAAAATTTTCTTATACCCTTTCTTTTTCTCTTCTTCTTCTGGGACCCCAATAATTTGAATGATGGTGCATTTGATATTGTCCCAGAAGTCTGTGAGACTATGCCCAGTTATTTTCATTATTTTTACTTTATGCTCTTCAGACATTATTTCTACCATTGGATCTTCCAGCTCACTGATTCATTCTTCTGATTTACAAATTCTGCTATTGATTCCTTCTAAAGTATTT
Organism: Bubalus bubalis; assembly: GCF_019923935.1. Classification (NCBI taxonomy): domain Eukaryota; kingdom Metazoa; phylum Chordata; class Mammalia; order Artiodactyla; family Bovidae; genus Bubalus; species Bubalus bubalis. Next base: position 72,697,581 of record NC_059172.1, on the reverse strand, counting down.
TTAATTTCAGTAAGTGTGTTGTTTGTCTCTGTATATTTATCCTTTAATTCTTCTAGGTACTTTTTAATTAATTCTTGCATTTTCTCCATTTTATTTTCAAGGTTTCTGAACATCTTTACTATCATTATTCTGAATTCTTTTTTTAGGTAGTTTACCTATTTCTTCTTCATTTATTTCGACTCCTGTGTTTCTAGTTTATTCCTTCATTTCTGTAGTATTTCTCTGCAATTTAATTATTTTTTTAACTTATTGTATTTGAGATCTCCTTTTCCCAGGCTTCAAGGTTGACTTCTTTTTAGTTTCTGTCCTCCTAAGGTTTGTCCAATGGTTTGAGAAAGCTTTGTATATGATAAGATTTGTGCTGAGTTTCTGTTCGCTTTTTTGTTTGTTTGTTTTGTTTTGCTTGTCTTCTGATGGTCATGGGTTAGTGAGGTGGTAATCCTGTATGTTGATGATTGGGTTTGTATTTTCATTTAGTTTGTTGTTTAGATGAAGTGTCCTGCACAGGGTGCTACTGGTGGTTGGGTGATGCCAGGTCTTGTATTCAAGTGGTTTCCTTTGTCTGAGTTCTCACTATTTGATACTCCCTAGGGAATAAGTACAAGCTGGAATCAAGATTGCCAGGAGAAATATCAATAACCTCAGATATGCAGATGACACCACCCTTATGGCAGGAAGTGAAGAAGAACTAAAAAGCCTCTTGATGAAAGTGAAAGAGGAAAATGAAAAAGTTGGCTTAAAGTTCAACATTCAGAAAATGAAGATCATGGCATCCGGTCCCATCACTTCATGGGAAATAGTGGCAACAGTGTCAGACCTTATTTTTCTGGGCTCCAAAATCACTGCAGATGGTGATTGCAGCCATGAAATTAAAAGACTCTTACTCCTTGAAAGGAAAGTTATGACCAACCTAGATAGCATATTCAAAAGCAGAGACATTACTTTGCCAACAAAAGTCCGTCTAGTCAAGGCTATGGTTTTTCCAGTGGTCATGTACAGATGTTAGAGTTGGACTGTGAAGAAAGCTGAGTGCCGAAGAATTGATGCTTTTGAACTGTGGTGTTGGAGAAGACTCTTGAGAGTCCCTTAGACTGCAAGGAGATCCAACCAGTCCATGCTGAAAGAGATCAGCCCTGGGATTACTTTGGAAGAAATGATGCTAAAGCTGAAACTCCAGTACTTTGGCCACCTCATGCAAAGAGTTGACTCATTGGAAAAGACTCTGATGCTGGGAGGGATTGGGGGCAGGAGGAGAAGGGGACAACAAAGGATGAGATGGCTGGATGGCGTCACTCACTCTATGGACGTGAGTCTGAGTCAGCTCTGGGTATTGGTGATGGACAGGGAGGCCTGGCATGCTGCGATTTATGGGGTCGCAAAGAGTTGGACACGACTGAGCGACCAAACTGAACTGAACTGAACTGAGGGTTAGTTACCTGGAAGTATCTAGGTTACTTTAATTAAGGTCTTGGAGTCAGTATCCCCCCTCCAAAGTCTCAGGGCTTGAACTTAGTTCAGGAATAAAGATTTCACAAGTGGTTTGTTAAGGCATTAAGTGAGATTAAAGCAAATATCCAAAAAAGAGAAACCAAAGATGAACCCCAGACAAATGGCAGCTACAAAATCAGGCAAATAAAATTAAAATAGTGGAATAAACCCATATACATATACACCCATGAGCAAAGTCAAAACAGCCCAGCAAAAATAAAGTACAATAGATTGACCTGGCGAACAAAGAAAATAAAAAATTTTATTTACCAGTTAAGAACAAAACTACCTAAAGCACCAAATGATAAAACAAATTAAAACAAGATGCCAAGTGGGGAATAAAGCAATTAAAATAAAAAATAAAACTAACAAATATTTTGAGAGGAAAGGAAGAAAAGAAAGAAAGAATTTATATTCAAAGTTAAACAAAGGTAGATCAAGAATATTTATATACATTAAAGATTAACTGCAAGGGGAAAAGAACAGTAGGAAAAGCAAACAAAGGAATAAATGTAGAGAAAATAATGATAGGCTTAAAAAATTACAATTAAAGAGAGAGAGAGAGAGAGAAAAGGAAAACTCCACTGAACTGCAAGAGCCCAATGTAGAGGCAGAGGTTTATAACAACAATAAAAAAAGTGTGACTGAGAGGGAAAAAAAAAAAAAAAAAAAAAACTCAAAAGCTTAATTAGATTTCATAGTTCCAATAAAATAAACAATTTGAACAAATCAAAACATAAGAATAATAAATGTTTTTCTTCAGTCACTGCTGTCAGAGTCCTTTCCCTTGATGGGAGTCACAGTCCATCTCACCTCCCTAGGATGCCCTCCAACACTGGACCTATTGTGGGAACAGCTGAGGTTCTAATCTGGTCCTACTCTCGTATGTTCTTGCCTTGAATGTCCACAGCTATCAGAACTAGTGTATTTTCTTTTGTGGGAGCTCTCAGTGACCTTTTATGTATTCCATAGACACAGAGTCTGCCTAGTTGACTGTGTGGATTTAATCTGAAGCTTGTACAACAGGTGGAAAGGTTTTGTCATCTTCCTTAGTCACACTGCCCCTGAGTTTCAACTGTGGTTTTATTTGCACCTTTGCATGTGGATCGTTCACTGGAGTTTGCTCCTGAGGCTTTCTTGGAGGACTTGGGTTGCCCCTTTGAGGATCAGGTATGGAGGTGGTGCAGCTGCTTTGGTTGCAGGAGTTCTGGCAGCACCAGGTACTCAGGGGAATTGGCAGCTAGGGCAGCAGGAAATACAGTGCTCTAAAAGGGTATGACAGCCAGTATTGGCCAATACACTCTAGTATTCTTGCCTGGAGAACCCCTCTCCCTGACAGAGAAGCCTGGCAAGCCACAGTCTATAGGGTCACAAAGAGTTGGACACTACCCAAGCGACCCTGCAGGCATAGATGCAAGACTTTTTTTGCCTGTGGCAGCTCTGCCTCATTGAGAGTTGAGTGTGTAGGTGGCAGAGCTGTTTGGCTTGCAGGGACTCTGGTGGCTCTAAGTGTGCAAGGACATGGACTGCCTCCACCGCAGGAGTTATGGTCCAATCAGAGTCTTTTCAAGCCTCTTGTAGCTGGTGATCAGAAGGCCTCTTTGGCCAGTCTTTCTCCATAGCTCTACCCATTCAGGCACTTAGAGGGCTCCCTTGCCTGGGGTCCTTCTCTGTTGTTCCTCACATCAGGCACAAAGAGAGGCCTCAGTGGCTGGGATCCTCCTCTGTAGTTCACTGCCTCAGGCATTTGATGGGCCATCCTCTCTATTGTTCAGCTGCCAATGCTGGCCTGTGGGGGGAGAGAGGCTATGGTAACGGCTCCACCCGCTACGTGTGACTCAGCAGTATCACCTTGCTTCCATGGCTGCCTGACTTTCCTTCACAGGCATTTCCCACCACAGTCTCCTTCACATCCCATAGATCCATCTCTCCACACTGAACAGCAGCCCTCACCCTGGGATTGCCCCACAACTCCTGAACTCCATGCCCTAGCCTCTGCACCTTCCAGAGGACCTGCATCCCTGTCCAGGGTATGTATAGCTGTGGTAAGGACTGTCTGATTCTAATGCCATTTAGGCTGCCACAGATAAGCTGGTTCAGTCTCAGCCTTAAATGTTTCTTCTGTGACTCAGACAGTGCCTGATGTGGTGATTGGAACCCTGCTTCAGTTCCCACCTGTCTGAGGGCAGATCTAATCCTACTAACACTCCTGTTTTTCCTCCTAGTTCCTTTGTCCTACTGAATTTTGCATGGTTCTATATATTATTTTCCACTTGTCAGGTACTCCTTTCCACTCTCAGAAGGTGTTCTGCCTGTACTTCTGTGTCTGAAGGTGTATTCCTGATATATCTATGAAGAGAGATGTACTCCACATCCACCTACTCCTCTGCCATCTTGTTCTGTCTAAATTTTCTTCTTAATGTTTTTTCTGACAGAATTAGGTGTTTGAATACAGGCTGAAAATATGTATTTATAGACAGTGTGAAGAAAAGTTGGTACACACTTAAAATAGTGTATTATATGCATTAATTCTCATTAATATTTAAAAACTCTCATTAAAAGGGGAAAGAACCTTTATCCAAAGAATACTATTTCAAAGTTGTTGCATATTTATAGCAGTATATATCACAAATGTATATTCAAATCCTATATAACAAATAGAGTTACTAATGATATCTAAAGGGAAACAAATCTTTTGAATTGTGGTATATTTTTTATTTTAGAATTATAATGGTCAACAGTGATCCATAACAGATCATTACACAAACTAGTAAATCCTCTGCTCTCATATCATAAGCACTTAAGAAGGACTTGGGGCCACATTGGCAAGGTTTATATTTTACCTTGTCTTTATATCACCTGAGATATACATCTATTGGACTGCAATATGCCTAATGCATATTTCTATGCATGACTGCAACTAAAATCTATTGCCATGGGTCTTAAAAATCCAATTGTCCAAACACTTCAAAAAAAATTGAAATAGCCAAAGAAATCATAATCTGCAGGTATAATATTAATGACACCAGATAACTTTTTACCTTAACAACTTGAGGAGAGGCAACTGGTAGAATTCGGATCCTTTAAAAGTGGAACCTGCAAACAGTCTTATGGACTCTGTTGGAGAGGGAAAGGGTGGGAAGATTTGGGAGAATGGTATTGAAACATGTGTAATATCATATATGAAATGAGTTGCCAGTCCAGGGTCGATGCACGATACTGGATGCTTGGGCTTGGTGCACTGGGATGACCCAGAGGGATGGTGTGGGGAGGGAGGAGGGTTCAAGATGGTGAGCACATGTATACCTGTGGTGGATTCATTTTGATGTTTGGCAAAACTAATACAGTGTTTGAGGTTTAAAAATAAAATAAAATTAAAAAAATAAAAAGTGGAACCTGATGTTTGTCTTCCATTTACACATAATGTGTTGAGTCACATATGAGTCTCATGACTTACATATAAAACAGACATTATTTCTTGGCAAAAAGAGGTCAGAAAGCATCAGCAGATGACCCTTAGTCTACTTTTCAACAAATATATAAAAAGTGGAATTCTTATTCTTTTCCTTAAATATGTAAAATTTACCTTTAGGAAGGTTTATATTATGAACATTATCATGTTTATACATATATTTAATTAAATCCAACACATTTAGATTAAGTATCTTGTCCAAGTTTTACAGTTTATGTATCTGGAATGAAGCTAAGTATAATTATGGAGTTTTAAACTTCATATTATATAAGAAAACACTGCATAGAGAAGCTAATGTTCAGGCAGTGATTTTAAGGATTTGCAAGCATTTCCTAGAGAGAGAAAAGACCTATGAGAAGTAGGCGGGCTTTCTTGTGGTAGTTATCAGAGTTTTTATGAGTTGGTTGCAGTAAAAGGGTATAAAAATAAAGATAAGGAATGTGAAACACATGTTTAGCCCAAATAAATAGCCATTCTTAGTTTGCAGAAGTATAAAGCCTATTTCAAGTGGTTTGGGATCAAGACTGACTAACTGACAAGAATCAGTTACAGAAAGGAAACCTTAATCACTAAGGTACTACAAAAATCAAAATATTTTACAGCCTTTCCTTTTAATCTAAAGGAAGCCTTTCCTTTATTGGCTATGTCAAGGTTTACACTATTTAGAATCCATGTCAAATCATAGTATCTTTAGTCTTTACCTGGGTTGTGAGGAGTTTAGGGATACTTTATGTTATAAAATCATTTGAATTATAATCTATTTAATGAGCTGATGGACAGTTCAGTCAGTCATGTCTGACTCTTTGCAACCCCATGGACTGCAGCTCACCAGGCTTCCCTGTCCATCACTAACTCCCAAAATTGCTCAAACTCATGTCCATAGAGTTGGTAATGGCATCCAACAATCTCATCCTCTACCGTCCTTTCTCCTCCTGCCTTCAATATTTCCCAGCATCAGAGTCTTTTCCAGTGAGTCAGTTCTTCACATCAGGTGGCCAAAGTATTAGAGTTTCAACTTCAACATCAGTCCTTCCAATGAATATTCAGGACTGATTTCCTTTAGGATTGACTGGTTGGATTTCCTTGCAGTCCAAGGGATTCTCAAGAGTCTTCTCCAACATCACAGTTCAAAAGCCGCACTTTTGTGAGCAGATGTATAACAGGCTTACAGGAAGATGAATGAAGGTAATAATTACTGGCAGTCTTTATACATTCCTCTCAACCATAATATGAGAATTCTAAGATTTAGTAAAGAAATCATCACGTCTCAGAAGATTCTCCAGCTCTTTTAATAAGCTAAAAATTTTCTAGCACTTTATTAAGCTTTCTAATTTTTACATTTGACTCCCAAATGATTTTGGTAATGTTAAAAATCCTGGACAAATTTCTAGGGATGTAAGAACAGGAATCCTCACTTAGGACTTCACAGGTCCCATAAATGCAGGCTAAAACATTGCTTGAGCTTATTCCAGATTGACTTTGTTTTTTGTTTTTTGGCCAGACTGGTGGGCTAAAGTCCACGGGGTCACTAAGAGTCAGGCATGACTGAGTGACTAAACACAGCACAACAGAATGTTTCAGGTTTCCCAGGTGGCACTAGTGGCAAAGAGTCTGTCTGCCACTATAGGAGACTCAAGATATGAAGGTTTGATCCCAGGTTCAGGAAGAGCCCCTGCAGTAGGAAATGACAACCCGATCTAGTATTCTGGCCTGGAAAATTACATGGGCAGAGAGGCCTGCAGGGCTAGAGGCCATGGGGCTGCCAAGAGTCGGACAAGACTGAGCAACTGAGTACACGATAATATATTTCTATGATTCCTATGTTATTATCTGTCCGGTTGACTTTCCTTTAACCATAGCACACCTCAGGACTCTAAAATCAGGCATCATAGGTATACTGTGGCAAAATTCTGCCATACAATCAAATAAATATTTTTTCAAATGATGAATTTATCTAAATTAACCCCAAATTCATTATCTGTTTCTGCTATAATCTTGTCTGGCAAATATGAATAGAGCATTAGGTGTGTGTTGGACATATATTTTTCTTGCTTACTGTAGGCCTGATAGTACTTTGCAAAGCCCTTTGTGCCAAGCTTTATACTATAAGCAAGAAATTATTCCAGGGGCCAGTGTCAGCCGTTGACTACAAGAGTAAAATTTCAGCATATTGAGTAATGTTTGAATAAGAAGGATTTATTCTTTAAATTTTGGTTTAAGACTTTTAAGAAAAATATATGCATTGCAGTGAAATATTGGGACATAATCGTCCAGATGTATTACTGACTCCCATATAAATAAAAACATATTGGCTATCAGAGTGATTAGGGTTTTTAAAGACAGTTAAACTTAAGTGAACCACAGTGAAATAAATAATACCAGGTGGAGAAGGAAAGACAATGGTACTGGGTATGAAATGATGAGGAAGCAAAGGATGACAATTTACTTTATGGCCTTATATGGAAAAAAGAATACCATAGTCTATTGGATGTTTTTGCTGTTATTTTTAGCAAATAAAATATGATATGAAAAATTGACCTATTTAAATTAAATACAACATACTAAGCCATGGGCTGACACACTTTTCTATAAAAGGCAACATAGTACATATTTTAAGCTTTGAGGGGCATATAGCCTCTGTTGATGTTGTTGTTGCTCAGTCACTAAGTCATGTTCAACTCTTAGTAACCCCATGAAATGCAGCACATCAGACTTCCCTGCCCTTCACTATCTCCCAGAGCCTGCTCAAACCCATGTCCATTGAGTCGGGAATGCCATCCAACCATCTCCTCCTGTGTCAACTTCTTATCCTCTTGCCCTCTGTCTTCTCCAGTCTTTTCCAGTGAGTTGCCTTTCTCATCAGGTGACCAAAGTATTGGAGCTTCAGCACTAGTCCTTCCAATTAATATTCTTTGGATACATATTGGGATATTCAATGAATATAACCTTTGTTGAAACCACTCAACTCTGCTATTGTAATGTGAAAGTAGCCATAGATAATATCTAAACAAGTAGCATGGCTGTATTCCAGTAATTTTTTTTTTTTTTTTTTTCAAGAAAAAGTCGTTTGACTGGATTTGGACTACAGGCCACTTTGTTCTATGCTGAAGGGTTTCTTGGTTACTCCAAACAGAATTCTAGGAATATCAACCAATTATCTTGTCATTTTATAATCTCCTCCCCTCTGAATGTAGGTGGTCCACTAATGCAATATGATAAATATGACAAAATATCATTACTGTCACTAAGTTACATTATATGACAGAAAGGAGAGCATTTGCATGTGTTAATGCAAACATACAAACCCTTAAAATTAGTTTTCTCCAGCAAGTAGAAGAGAAAGTCAAAGAGGTTTGAAGCCTGTGAGGGAGTCAACACAATTATATTTTTCCACTGCTGAGATGGAGAAGACCTGTGACTAGGAACTTCAAGTAGTCTTAAGCTCTGAGAACAGTTCTTATCTGACAGCCAGAAAGGAAAAAGAGATCTCTGTACTAAAATCACAGGAACTGAATTCAGCCTATAACCTGAATGAGTTAAAAACAGCTTTTTTCTCAGGGCCTCCAGGTAAGAGCCAACATTGCCAACAATGAAGAATTGATGCTTTTGAATTGTGGTGCTCAAGAAGACTCTTAAGAATCCCTGGGACAGCAAGGAGATAAAACCAGTAAATCCTAAAGGAAATCAACCCAGAATACTCATTGGAAGGACTAATGTTGAAGCTGAAGCTCCAATACTTTGGCCTCCTTTCTCCTAGCCAAAGATGGAGAGTTTGTTTGTTTGTTTTCCATCACTCTGTGATTTTCATTATCTACTGTCCAAGCAATAGGAGTTCTCTCTTTGGCCTTTTAGTTATCATGAATTTGATATGGATTTTATGTCTCTTTTATTTAAAGAATCTCTTCTTAAAGCTCAGTTAAAGGCTGTAACTCCTATAGGGTGGTAATTTACCATTCTATCTCTCTTATTATTTTCTAACTTAGCCATTTCTAGTTTTGACCAAGTTACCAACAGATTTTGGAGCCCAGAAAAATAAAGTATGACACTGTTTCCACTGTTTCTCCATCTATTTCCCATGAAGTGGTGGGACCGGATGGATGCCATGATCTTCGTTTTCTGAATGTTGAGCTTTTTTTTTTTTTTTTTTTTTGCCATTTCTACTTATTATTCTCTAAAAGTCTTTTATTATTGAAAGTTTTGAACATATACAATTAGGAGAGTACAATGAACCCCATGCTCAACCCATCATTGGGTTTTGACCACTATTAATTTATAGCAAATATTGTTTCAGCTATACTTAATCTCCTCCCACCCCTTGCCTCCCAGAATATTTTGAAACATATCTCAAATGTATCTTTTCACTGAAAAACATTTCCATGTTTTTTCTCCTAAAGACAGAAACTTTTAAAAGTGTTTATTTTTAAAACCTGTTGGTTTTTTAAAATAGAATTCAAACAAGATTTACAAATTGTTATTTAGTTGATACATTTCTCTTTTTTAATTTATATTTTATTTTTAAACTTTACAATATTGTATTAGTTTTGCCAAATATGGAAATGAATCTGCCACAGGTATACATGTGTTCCCCATCCTGAACCCTTCTCCCTCCTCCCTCCCCATACCATCCTTCTGGGTCGTCCCAGTGCACCAGCTCCAAGCATCCAGCATCGTGCATCGAACCTGGACTGGCAACTTGTTTCATACATGATATCATACATGTTTCAATGCCATTCTCCCAAATCTTCCCACCCTCTCCCTCTCCAACAGAGTCCATAAGACTGTTCTATACATCAGTGTCTCTTTTGCTGTCTCGTACACAGGGTTATTGTTACCTTCTTTCTAAATTCATGGAAGCAACCTAGATGTCCATCAGCAGATGAATGGATAAGAAAGCTATGGTACATATACACAATGGAGTATTACTCAGCCATTAAAAAGAATACATTTGAATCAGTTCTAATGAGGTGGACGAAACTGGAGCCTATTATACAGAGTGAAGTAAGCCAGAAAGAAAAACACCCATACAGTATACTAACGCATATATATGAATGTTGAGCTTTAAGCCAACTTTTTCACTCTCCACTTTCACCTTCATCAAGAGGCTTTTTAGTTCCTCTTCACTTTCTGCCATAAGGGTGGTGTCATCTGCATATCTGAGGTTATTGATGTTTCTCCCAGCAATCTTGATTCCAGCTTGTGTTTCTTCCAGTCCAGCAGTTCTCATGATCTACTCTGCATATAAGTTAAATAAACAGGGTGACAATATACAGCCTTGACGAACTCCTTTTCCTATTTGGAACCAGTCTGTTGTTCCATGTCCAGTTCTAACTGTTGCTTCCTGACCTGCATACAAATTTCTCAAGAGGCAGATCAGGTGGTCTGGTATTCCCATCTCTTTCAGAATTTTCCACAGTTTATTGTGACCCACACAGTCAAAGGCTTTGGCATACTCAATAAAGCAGAAATAGATGTTTTTCTGGAACTCTCTTGTTTTTTCCATGATCCAGCAGATGTTGGCAATTTGATCTCTGGTTCCTCTGCCTTTTCTAAAACCAGCTTGAACATCAGCTTTCTTTTTCTTTTTCTTTTTTCCCCTGTTTTTTTTTTTTTTTTAATTTAATTTTATTTTTTAAACTTTACATAATTGTATTAGTTTTGCCAAATATCAAAATGAATCCGCCACAGGTATACAGCTTTATTTTTCTGGGCTCCAACATCACTACAGATGGTGGCTGCAGCCATGAAATTAAAAGATGCTTACTCCTTGGAAGGAAAGTTATGACCAACCTAGATAGCATATTCAAAAGCAGAGACATTACTTTGCCAACAAAGGTTCGTCTAGTCAAGGCTATGGTTTTTCCTGTGGTCATGTATGGATGTGAGAGTTGGACTGTGAAGAAGGCTGAGCGCCGAAGAATTGATGCTTTTGAACCGTGGTGTTGGAGAAGACTCTTGAGAGTCCCTTGGAATGCAAGGAGATCCAACCAGTGCATTCTGAAGGAGATCAGCCCTGGGTGTTCTTTGCAAGGAATGGTGCTAAAGCTGAAACTCCAGTACTTTGGCCATCTCATGCGAAGAGTTGACTCATTGGAAAAGACTCTGATGCTGGGAGGGATTGGGGGCAAGAGGAGAAGGGGACGACAGAGGATGAGATGGCTGGATGGCATCACTGACTCGATGAACATGAGTCTCAGTGAACTCCAGGAGTTGGTGATGGACAGGGAGGCCTGGCGTGCTGCGATTCATGGGGTCGCAAAGAGTCGGACACGACTGAGCAACTGATCTGATCTGATGTGATCTGACCAACAGATTGGACAGAGCAGATGATGTGAGAATTTCAAGCCCAGGGTCTAACCCTTTAAAGGTCATAAGACAACTTCTGAAAACTAAAAAAGAACCATCTTTTATATGTTCACACAATTTAATCAAAGTTCATTCACCTTTGACAAGAAACCCTTGAGGGATTGCAACTAAGGTCACTTTTCCTACTCTCTGAGCCTTAGTCCAGTCTAAAGGCATAAATTGTCATTATTTGTCAGCATCCCTGAAACTGGACCCATTTGATCCTTTCAATTCATGTTCTGACATCCCTGGTGTCAAAAAAGAAATGGATTAATTGATATAAATCAGGTAGCCTAGGGATAAGTCCCTAGGATTTGAATTATTTAATTATAATTCTATATTATTCTATATTCAATATATTCAATATATTCTATATTGAATTCTATATTCAAATCCTATAATTAGGATTTGAATATTTAATTATAAAATTTTTACACCTTGTTTTATGTCCTTAGATATGTTCCATTATCTCCTGGAAACTTGGATAGGATTTGTATACGGCTGTTGTATGACAATTGTATAAATCTTAATTATGTTGAATTGGTTCATAGTAGTTTTCAGACCTACTATATCCTTCTACTTTTCTATCTATTCATTCCATTAATTTTTGAGAGTTTGATATTGAAACTACAACTAAAAATAGTTGTAATACATAGTGGAGCTTTATGTAACTTTGTTCTGTATTTTCAAAGGCTCCTGTAAATAAGTTATCATACTTTAATTATTATAAAGATTTTTAACTTCAAATAATAATAATAATCTCATTCTTATTTTGTGGAAAATGTTTAATGATATCCCAAAACTTTGGAAACTTTGTTTTAGAGCAGGTATCAGCAAGCTGTAGCTCATGAGCCAAAGCAGGCATGCCACCTATTTTTGTGAATAAAGTTTTATTGAAAGACAGGTATGTCCATTTGTTTTTGTGTTATTCAAGGCTGCTTTCACAGTGTAGAGTTGATACTTGTAACAGAGACCATATGACCTAAAAAGCAGAAGTATTTGTTATCTGACCCTTTATAAAAAAGGAGTATGGGCTCTGAAGTCAGCCTTCCTGGGTTCAAATACTTGTTCTACTACTTATAATCTGTGTGAGTGTAAATAAGATACTTAATTTTTTGTGCCTTTATTTGCTCATATGGTATTCCAATCTATGTATAACACATAACTACTCATTTTGTTGAGAAAGACTTTTCACTTTTAGGTATTACCTAAAACATAACCACATTGACCACCATTCTTGGCCATTTACCCTGGACCAGTTGGTATGTAAAATGCTTTGGACCTGTCTCATTTAATTCTTAAAACACTCTTAGGAAGCATTAATTTCTAGATTAGAATAACATGAAGGTAAAGGCTTTCATGCATTTTATTTTATATACATACTTTTATAAGTCTCGACTGATAATATGTTCAGGATTTTTATAATAGCAGTCGTATTTTCCTCAAAATACTATAGAAAGGAGAACAACTGTTAAGTATCATTGTTTAGCTTGTGAATGAGCTAAGTCTATGAACTGTGAAACACATTAATAATATCATCCCCATTTTATAGGTACCAAAACTCTGGTAGTTTACCAAGTTTTTTTTTCAATGTTATATAAGAAGAATTCCAGTTTTTGTTGTTGTTCTCTTTAATCCTAAATTTTCCATTTCTTAACCATTTCTCTACATTGCCTTCCAAGAAGTACACACTTGAAAAATTCTACCTCTAAGTAGTATACTAATCTTACCTATGCCTCATGGCATTAAAAAGGACAGTCTTATAGAAATGGGATAATCAATTATATTCTGATCAACACACATTTAAAGATAGAAGCTGTATGATATAATTTTGCACAGTACTATGAAGATATATAGATACTAACTTGGCCCTCTAGGAGTTCAGGATCAAGAAAATATAGATACAACATAAATACAGAGGATGACAGTTATAAATACTATAAGTACAATCAATATGTTCTAATAATATCTTCAGCAAGAATAAGATAGAGATCTCCACTGCCATGTTAGTATACTGTTGTTGTTCATTATGATACTAAAACTGTAGTTACCTTGAACATATCAATATCAGAAATTTTGCTAGCTTATCTACACAAGTATGATATATCAAAGTTTACTTGAATTTTTCTTAAGAATAAGATTTTCTGAATTTTAAATGAATACTGGTTCTGAGCCATAGATGTATGCTATAATAATAGGATTTTTAGTTTCCAAATCTGACAAAAAATTATCAAAGATTAATAAGTCATAACTGTGACTTACCCCACAAAAATACATCAGCCAAGAATGTGCAAACGTGGCTGATTCTAAGAAGAATGTCTATAAATTAACAATAAGAAAGTTCCCAATTAGATTATAGATGATATACATTGCAATTTCTTACTTTTATCTGACTTTATTTTTAACATGAAGACATAAATCATGACATCCCTATCTAGAGCCAAACTAATATGTAATTCAATATGAAAACGTTAATCTTTGTAGTTAGCACAAATGCTGTAAAATTTTACTTAATATCATAAATCATTTTATGTTAAAAGGAGAAAACCAGGTGTATGTCAAAACTAAATTTTAACCTACATGACAACTAACATAGTGATGCATCCAAATGAACAGAATCAAGGTTATCCATATATTTAAAATAGTAAAATCATGCTGTACTGGATACAGTGCCATCTGTTTTAATAAACTAAAATAATCTGCAAATAGATTAAGAAGTTTAGGAACACTTAAAATAACCATCCAGGTCAGTTCAGTTCACTCACTCAGTTTTGTCTGAGTCTTTTTGACCCCATGGACTGCAGCACACCAGGCTTCCCTGTCCATCACCAGCTCCTGAAACTTGCCCAAACTCATGTCCATTGAGTCGGTGATGCCATCAAACAGTCTCATCCCCTGTCATCCCCTTTTCCTTCTGCCTTTAATCTTTCCCAGCATCAAGGTCTTTTCCAATGAGTCAGTTCTTCTCATCATGTGGCCAAACTATTGGAAATTCAGCTTCAGCATCAGTCCTCCGAATGAAGATTCAGGACTTATTTCCTTTATGATTGACTGGTTGGATCTCCTTTTAGTCCAAGGGACTCTCAAGAGTCTTCTTCAACACCAAAGTTCAAAAGCATCAGTTCTTCAGTGCTCAGGTTTCATTATGGTCCAACTCACATCCATGTGTCACTGTTTCCATTGTTTCCCTGTCTATTTGCCATGAAATGATGGGACTGGATGCCATGATCTTAGTTTTCTGAATATTGAGTTTTAAGCTAGCTTTTTCATTCTCTTCTTTCACTTTCATCAGGAGGCTCTTTAGTTCTCCTTCGCTTTCTGCCATAAGGGTGCTGTCATCTGTATATCTGAGGTTATTGATATTTCTCCCGTCAATCTTGATTCCTGCTTGTGCTTCATCCAGCCTGGCATTTTGCATGATGTACTCTGTCTGCATAGAAGTTAAATAAGCAGGGTGACAATATACAGCCTTGACATACTCCTTTCCTGATTTGGAACCAGTCTGTTGTTCCATGTCCAGTTCTAACTGTTGCTTCTTGACCTGCATACAGATTTCTCAGGAGGCAGGTCAGGTGGTCTGGTATTCCCATCTCTTGAGGAATGCTGCAGTTTGTTGTGATCCACATAGCCAAAGGCTTTGGCATAGCCAATAAAGCAGAAATGGAGGTATTTCTGGAATTATCTTGCTTTTTCAGTGATCCAACATATGTTGGAAATTTGATATCTGGTTCCTCTGGCTTTTATAAATCCAGCTTGAACATCTGGAAGTTCATGGTTCACATACTGTTGAAGTCTAGCTTGGAGAATTTTGAGCATTACTTTGATAGCGTGTGATTGAGTGCACTTTGAAATTACAATCCAGGTAATCTGTAAGTAATTTCAGTTTTGATTATTTAAAGTATGATAACTTAATGGAGGAGAATCTAACCAATTGAATTAAATGTTATTAGGGGAAGATGGTGGAGAAATAGGACGGGGAGACCACTTTCTCCCCAACAAATTCATCAAAAGAACATTTGAACGCTCAGAAAATTCCACAAAACAACTTCTGAATGCTGGCAGAGGACATTAGGCACCCAGAAAAGCAGCCCATTGTCTTTGAAAGAAAGTAGGAAAAATATAAAAGATAAAAAGAGAGACAAAAGATGTAGGGATGGAGCTCCGTCCCAGGAAGGGAGTCTTAAAAAAAAAGAAGTTTCCAAACACCAGGAAACACTCTCACTGCTGAGTCTGTGGAGAGCCTTGGAACCACAGAGGGCAACATAACTGGGAGGGAAAATAAATACATAATTAAAACCCACAGATTACGTGCCCAAAGGTAACTCCCCAGCAGAGAAGCAGCGCAGACACCTGCATTCACCACTAGCAAGCGGGGGCTGGGCAGGGAGAAGCGAGCTACATTGCTTAGAGTAAGGACCGGGCCCGATTGCCCTGAGGGCAATCTAAAGGAACTAACTTGGGATAGCAAACCAGACTGTGGGATAACTACCATGCTAAAAGTCCTAACCTAAGACACCGCCAGGACCGCTTACAGAACAAAGGACTGACTAGAGCTATGAGAAAAGCCCTAACCTAAGACACCATCAGGCTGACTCACCTAACAAAGGACTGAGCAGAGCTAGCTGGCTGCAGACCAACCCATCCCCCTCCAGTGACAGGCAGACGAGGGCAGCCAGAGCTGGAAGGGGACAATCGCGGCCCCAGAGAGGCATTATCTACCAAACTGCAAGCAGGCTTTGTTGCTAAGCAAGACTTCTTGGGATTCTGAACGGTAAACATCTGCCTGAGAAGGTGTCCCAGTTGTACACCCAGAAAACTGTGTGGCAGGGATGGGGGAGGTGATAAGTTGCAGCGACCATGCTCACCAAACACTTGGTCACCTGAGCTGCTCAGACCTGGGAAGGGCACAAAACACAGGTCCAACGGAGTCTGCTCCTCTGAGGACTACCTGAATACCTGAACTTGAGTGGCTTAGACCTGGGAAGTACATACAACCCAGGGCCTGCCTCAGAGAGTTCCCTGCAGAGAAACCTAGATCCTGAGCAGTGTAGACAGGGAAAGCACACACTCCGTGAGCTGGGGCAAACCCAGTGTGGCCAAGACACTGTGAGCACACGCCAGTGTTATTTGTTTGCAACGTCCCTCCCTCCCCACAGCACGACTGAACAAGAGAGCCTAAGAAAGTGTCCACCACTGCCCCCTTGCGCCAGGGCGGAAATTAGACACTGAAGAGACCAGCAAACAGAAGAAGCTAAACCTGAAGGAACCTCCTTGGAAGTGACAGGTGCAATACATTAAAACCCTGTAATTAGTACTGGCTACATAGGAAGGGGCCTATAGATCTTGAGAAATATAGGCCGGATCAAGGAACTATCCGAAAATGAACTGACCCCACACTGCCCACAACACCACCAGAGAAAGACCTAGATATAGTTTTACTATCATTCCTTATTTTATTTTTATTTTTAAGTCCTCTATTACTCCTGTAATTTTATAACCTACTATTACTCTGTTAAAAAAAAAAAGAGAGAGACCCAAATTTTTAAAGTAAACTCTCTCTCTCTCTCTCTCTCTCTCTCTCTCTATATATATATATATATATATATATATATATATATATATAATTTTTATGACTTTTTTCTTTTTCTTTAATATTGTATTTTTGAAAATCCAACCTCTACTCTAGATTTTTAATCTTTGCTTTTTGGTATTTATTATCAATTTTGTACCATTAAGAACCCAATCTTCAGTACCCATTTTTACTTGGGAGCAAGATTATAGGCTTGACTACTCTCTCCCCCTTTAGACTCTCCTTTTTCTCCACCAGGTCGCCTCTATCTCCACCCTCCCCCTTCTCTTCTCTACCCAACTCTGTGAATCTCTTTGTGTTTTCTGGACGGTAGAGAACACTTAGGGAACTGATTACTGGCTGGATCTGTCTATCTCCTTTTGATTCCCCCCTTTATCCTCCTGGCCACCTCTGTCTCCTTCCTCCCTCTTCTCTTCTCTCTATAACTCTGTGAAAATCTCTGAGCAGTCCAGACTGTGGAGAGCACATAAGAAAGTGATTACTAGCTAACTTGCTCTCTCCTCTTTTGATTCCACCTCATCTCATTCGGGTCACCTCTAACTCCCTCCTCCCTCTTTTCTTCTCCATGTAACTCTATGAACCTCTCTGGGTGTCCACACTGTGGAGAAACTTTTCATCTTTAACCTAGATGTTTTATCAATGGTGCTGTATAGATGGAGAAGTCTTGAGACTAATGAAAAAATAAGACTGAAAACCAGAAGCAGGAGGCTTAAGTGTAAGTTCTGAGAACACCAGAGAACTCCTGATTCCAGGGAGCATTAATTGACAGGGGCTCATCAAACACCTCCATGCCTACACTAAAGGGCCAACAAGTTCCAGAGCAAGACATACCACACAAATTCTCCAGTAATACAGGAACATAGCCCTGAGCTTCAAAATACAGGCTGCCAAAAGTCACTCCAAACCCATTGATATCTCATAACTCATTTCTGGACACTTCATTGCACTCCAGAGAAAAGAAATCCAGCTCCACCTACCAAAACACTGACACAAACTTCCCTAACCAGGAAAACTTGATAAGCCACCCTTACAACCCCACCCACAGTGAGGAAACGCCACAATAAAGAGAACTCCACAAACTGCTGGAATACAGAAAGGCCACCCCAAACACCACAATATAAACAAGACGAAGAGACAGAGGAATACCCAGCAGGTAAAGGAACAAGATAAATGCCCACCAAACTAAATAAAAGAGAAAGAGATAGGGAATCTACCTGATAAAGAATTTGGAATAATGATAGTGAAAATCATCCAAAATCTTGAAAACAGATCAGAGTTACAGATAAATGGCCTGGAGACAAGGAGTGAAAAGATGCAAGAAAGGTTTAACAAGGGCCTGGAAGAAATAAAAAAGGGAGTCAATATATAATGAATAATGATATAAATGAGATCAAAAACACTCTGGAGGCAACAAATAATAGAATAAAGGAGACAGAAGATAAGATTAGTGACATAGAAGATAGAATGGTAGAAATAAATGAATCAGAGAGGAAAAAGGACAAACTAATTAAAAGAAAAGAGGACAATCTCAGAGACCTCCAAACAATGTTAAACGCCTTAACATTCGAATGATAGGAGACCCAGAAGAAGAAGACAAAAAGAAAGACCGTGAGAAAATATTTGATGAGCTAATAGTTGAAAACTCCCCTAAAATGGTGAAGGAAATAATCACCCAAGTCCAAGAAACCCAGAGAGTCCCAAACAGGATAAACCCAAGGCAAAACACCCCAAGACACATATTAATCAAATTAACAAAGATCAAACACAAAGAACAAATATTAAAAGCAACAAGGGAAAAACAACAAATTACACACAAGGGGATTCCCATAAGGATAACAGGTGATCTTTCAATAGAAACTCTTCAGGCCAGGTTGGAATGGCAGGACATACTTAAAGTGATGAAAGAAAATAACCTACAGCCCAGATTACTCTACCCAGCAAGGATCTCATTCAAATACGAAGGAGAAATCAAAAGCTTTACAGACAAGCAAAAGCTGAGAGAACTCAGCACCACCAAACCAGCTCTCCAACAAATGCTAAACGATGTTCTCTAGACATGAAACACAAAAAGGGTGTATAAACTCGAACCCAAAACAATAAAGTAAAGGCAACGAGATCATACTTATCAATAATTACCTTAAATGTAAAAGGGTTGAATGCCCCAAGCAAAAGACAAAGACTGGCTGAATGGATACAAAAACAAGGCCCCTGTATATGTTGTCTACAAGAGACCCACCTTGAAACATACAAGGGACACATACAAACTGAAAGTGAAGGGCTGGAAAAAATATTCCAGGCACATAGAGACCAAAAGAAAGCAGGAGTAGCAATACTCATATCAGATAAAATAGTCTTTAAAACAAAGGCTGTGAAAAGAGACAAAGAAGGACACTATGTAATTATCAAAGGACCAATCCAAGAAGAAGATATAACAATTATAAATATATATGGACCCAACATAGGAGCACCACAATATGTAAGACAAATGCTAACAAGTATGAAAGGGGAAACTAACAAGAACACAATAATAGTGTGAGACTTTAATACCCCACTCACACCTATGGATAGACCAACTAAACAGAAAATTAACAAGGAAACACAAACTTTAATTGATACAATAGACCAGTTAGACCTAATTGATATCTATAGGACATTTCATCCCAAAACAAGGAATTTCACCTTTTACTCACATGCACATGGAACCTTCTCCAGGACAGATCACATTCTGGGCCATAAATCTAGCCTTGGTAAATTCAAAAAAATTGAAATAATTCCAAGCATCTTTTCTGACCACATTGCAGTAAGATTAGATGTCAAATACAGGAGAAAAACTATTAAAAATTCCAACATATGGAGGCTGAACAACGTGCTGCTGAATAACCAACAAATCACAGAAGAAATAAAAAAAGAAATCAAAATATGCATATAAATGAATGAAAATGAAAACACAACAACCCAAAACCTGTGGGACACTTTAAAAGCAGTACTAAGGGGAAGGTTCATAGCAATACAGGATTACCTCAACAAACAAGAAAAAAAGTCAAATAAATAACCTAGCTCTACAATTAAGGCAACTAGTAAAGGAAGAAATGTAGAACTCCAGGGTTAGTAGAATTAAAGAAATCTTAAAAATTAGGGCAGAAATAAATGCAAAAGAAACAAAAGAGACCATAGCAAAAAAATTTAAAAAGCCAAAAGCTAGTTATTTGAGAAGATAAATAAAATTGACAAAACTTTAACCAGACTCATCAAGAAACAAAGGGAGAAAAATCAAATCAGTAAAATTAGAAATGAAAATGGAGAGATCATGACAAACAACACAGAAATACAAAGGATCATAAGCAAGTACTATCAGCAATTATATGCCAATAAAATGGACAACTTGGAAGAAATGGACAAATTCTTAGAAAAGTACAACTTTCCAAAACTGAACCAGGAAGAAATAGAAAATCTTAACAGACCCATCACAAGCACGGAAATTGAAACTGTAATCAGAAATCTTCCAGCAAACAAAAGCCCAGGTCCAGACAGCTTCACAGCTGAATTCTACAAAACACTTAGAGAAGACCTAACACCTATCCTACTCAAACTCTTCCAGAAAATTGCAGAGGAAGGTAAACTTCCAAACTCATTCTATGAGGCCACCATCACCCTAATACCAAAACCTGACAAAGATGCCACAAACAAAGAAAACTACAGGCCACTATCACTGATGAACACAGATGCAAAAATCCTTAACAAAATTCTAGCAATCAGAATCCAACAACACAATAAAAAGATCATACATCATGACTAAGTGGGCTTTATCCCAAGGATGCAAGGATTCTTCAATATCCACAAATCAATCAATGTAATGCACCACATCAGCAAATTGAAAGATAAAAGCCATATGATTATCTCAATAGATTCAGAGAAAGCCTTTGACAAAATTCAACATGCATTTATGATAAAAACTGTCCAGAAAGCAGGAATAGAAGGAACATGCTGCTACTGCTGCTGCTAAGTCATTTCAGTCGTGTCCAACTCTGTGCGACCCCATAGACGGCAGCCCACCAGGCTCCCCCATCCCTGGGATTCTCCAGGCAAGAACACTGGACTGGGTTGCCATTTCCTTCTCCAATGCATGAAAGTGAAAAGTGAAAGTCAAGTTGCTCAGTTGTGTTTGACTCTTCACGACCCCATGGACTGCAGCCTATCATGCTCCTCCACCCATGGGATTTTCCAGGCAACAGTACTGGAGTGGGGTGCCATTGCCTTCTCCAGAAGGAACAGACCTCAACATAATAAAAGCTATATATGACAAGTCCACAGCAAACATTATCCTCAATGGTGAAAAATTGAAAGCATTTCCCCTAAAGTCAGGAACAAGAAAAGGGTACCCACTTTCACCACTGCTGTTCAAAATAGTTTTGGAAGTTTTGGCCACAGAAATCAGAGCAGAAAAAGAAATAAAAGGAACCCAAATTGGAAAAGAAGAAGTAAAACTCTCACTGTTTGCAGATGACATAGAAAACCCTAAAGACTCCACCAAAAAATTACTAGAGCTAATCAATGAATAGAGTAAAGTTTCAGGATATAAAATCAGCACACAGAAATCCCTTGCATTCTTATACACTAACAATGAGAAAACAGAAAGAGAAATTAAGGAAACAATTCCATTCACTATCGCAATGAAAAGAATAAAATGCTTGGGAATATATCTACCTAAACAAACAAAAGACCTATATTTAGAACACTATAAAACACTGGTGAAAGAAATCAAAGAGGACACTAATAGATGGAGAAATATACTGTGCTCATGTAACAGAAGAATCAATATAGTGAAAATGAGTATACTACCTAAAGCAGGCTGTAGATTCAATGTAATCCCTATCAAGCTACCAAGGGTATTTTTCACAGAGCTAGAAAAAATAATTTCACAATTTGTATGGAAATACAAAAAACCTTGAATAGCCAAAGCAATCTTGAGAAAGAAGAATGGAGCTGGAGGAATCAACCTGCCTAACTTCAGGCTCTACTACAAAGCCACAGTCATCAAGACAGTATGCTACTGGCACAAAGACAGAAATATAGATCAATGGAACAAAATAGAAAACCCATAGATAAATCCACACACCTATGGACACCTTATCTTTGACAAAGGAGGCAAGAATATACAATGGAGAAAAGACACTCTCTTTAACAAGTGGTGCTGGGAAAACTGGTCAACCACTTGTAAAAGAATGAAACTAGAATACTTTCTAACACCATACACAAAAATAAACTCAAAATGGATTAAAGATCTAAATGTAGGACTAGAAACTATAAAACTCCTAGAAGGGAACATAGGCAAAACACTCTCTGACATAAATAACAGCAGGATCCTCTATGACACACCTTCCAGAATACTGGAATTAAAGCAAAAATAAACAAATGGGACCTAACTAAAATTAAAAGCTTATTCACAACAAAGGAAACTATAAGCAAGGTGGAAATACAGCCTTCAGAATGGGTGAAAATAATAGCAAATGAAGCAAGGGACAATGAATTAATCGCAAAAATATACAAGCAACTCCTGCAGCTCAATTCCAGAAAAATAAATGACCCAGTCAAAAAGTGGGCCAAATAACTAAACAGACATTTCTCCAAAGAATACATACAGATGGCTAGCAAACACATGAAAAGATGCTCAACATCACTCGTTATCAGTTCAGTTCAGTTCATTTCAGTTCAGTTGCTCAGTTGTTCTTGACTCTTTGTGACCCCATGAATTGCAGCACTCCAGGCCTCCCTGTCCATCAACAACTCCCGGAGTTCACTCAAACTCACATGCATTGAGTTGGTGATGCCATCCAGCCATCTCATCCTCTGTCATCCCCTTCTCCTCCTGCCCTCATTCCCTCCCATCATCAGAGTCTTTTCCAATGTGTCAACTCTTTGCATGAGGTGGCCAAAGTACTGGAGTTTCAGCTTCAGCATCAGTCCTTCCAAAGAAAACCCAGGACCAATCTCCTTTACAATGGACTTTTTCATTATCAGAGAAATGCAAATCAAATCCACAATGAGGTACCATTTCACGCCAGTCAGAATGGCTGCTATCCAAAAGTCTACAAGCAATAAATGCTGGAGAGGGTGTGGAGAAGAGGGAACCCTCTTACACTGTTGGTAGTAATGCAAACTAGTACAGCCACTATAGAGAAAAGTGTGGAGATTCCTTTAAAAACTGGAAATAGATCTGCCATATGACCCAGCAATCCCACTGCTGAGCTTACACACCGAGGAAACCAGAATTGATAGAGACACGTATACCCCAATGTTCATCACAGCACTGTTTATAATATAGCCAGGACATGGAAGCCACCTAGATGTCCATCAGCAGATGAATGGATAAGAAAGCTGTGGTACATATACACAATGGAGTATTACTCAGCCATTAAAAATACATTTGAATCAGTTCTAATGAGGCGGATGAAACTGGAGCCTATTATACAGAGTGAAGTAAGCCAGAAAGAAAAACACCAATACACTATACTAACACATATATATGGAATTTAGAAAGATGGTAATGATAACCCTGTATGTGAGACAGCATAAGAGACACAGATGTATAGAACAGTCTTTTGGACTCTGTGGGAGAAGGAGAGGGTGAGACAATTTGGGAGAATGGCATTGAAACGTGTATAATATCATATGTGAAATGAATCCAGATTCGATGCATGATACAGGATGCTCAGGGCTGGTGCACTGGGATGACCCAGAGGGATGG
Source organism: Bubalus bubalis (assembly GCF_019923935.1). Classification (NCBI taxonomy): domain Eukaryota; kingdom Metazoa; phylum Chordata; class Mammalia; order Artiodactyla; family Bovidae; genus Bubalus; species Bubalus bubalis. Next base: position 72,673,944 of record NC_059172.1, on the reverse strand, counting down.
TATGCGGAGGGAGGTGGGAAGGAGGTTCAGGATGGGGAACATGTGTACACCCGTGGCAGATTCATGATGATGTATGGCAAAACCAATACAATGTTGTAAATAATTAGCCTCCAATTAAAATAAATAAATTTATATTAAAAAATAAATGTTATTAGGGACAATAAGAATGTTAAGGAAAAGAAAGGAAGATTGATAAAAACAGAATGTAAAAGTGACAAAGTTCAAGAGAAAAACTAAGAAAGAAGCAAATATTATAAGACTTCTTCCTGGAAAGGAGAGTCTAGGTTGAAAATATTGCAGTTTTCTTGGCTTGGCTATTTCTAAATTGATAACTTTTTTTTCTTTCTTTTTTTTCATAGACACATTTGAGAACTTGACTATGACTTCAGAAATATACACTGTTTCAGAAAGGTTATAGTTCTCCTGAATTCCACTTATGTGCCTGAGGTTAAGAAGACAGGTTATAGAAGCTGAAAATTCTTTCAGCCTCCTTAGTTGACAGGAATTTTGCATACCCTCTCAGTATCCCAGCAATGTCAGGTTTCTATATAACAAAAAGACTAAGATGTGTGGTTAAGTTATCAATATAAATATTTTGTGAAGTTCTTTCTAGACTGGAACCTTTTCTTTATTTTTTTTAAGACTTCTTTTGGTTTTCTATAAATATTATATATGAATCCTGAATCTCTGAAAATAATAACAAAAAGAAAAATACCAAATTCACTATCTCCTGGTACTATTTATGCATACATTATACTTGATTATAGAATGTACAAGCTCTCTATATATTTAATGATTATTATTTTCTCTAAAATTTCAAGGAACAGTATTCTGAGGTGTCACTAATCTCAGTGATATTTCTGAGTTTTTTCATAGCTCTTTCCCCTTCCATAATCCCCAGCTCCTATAAAGACTTTTCCATTTCCAAAGAAGTTTGAGTGAATTCTTGTTTAAATCCTGGTGTTCTCACCACTGAATTATATACTCAATTAATCCATAAGAATTGTCCATGTTGCCCACATATTTTCTCCTCCACAAATTTATATTTAAAAAATATTTTTTTTTTCAATACACAGAAATATGTATAGAAAGATGCTATCGTATTATCAAAATATCATCTATCTCAAGGAGAATTTATTGGTTAAATAAATAGCATGCATATAAAATATACATAATATATAGATTGTCCCTGGTGGCTCAGACAGTAAAGAATCTGCCTACAATTCAGAAGACTGGGCTTGATCCCTGAGTTCAGAAGAGCCCCTGGATAAGGAAATGGCTCCCCAATCCAGTATTCTTGCTTGGAGATTTCTCTGGAGAGAGGAGACTGGTGGATTACAGTCCATGAGGTTACAAGTGTCTGACATGCCTGAGCAACTAACATATTCACCTTTATAATATATGATCAGTAAGTGACAACAATGTGGAGTCAATATCACTATTTCTACTATATATTGATACATAAACACACTCATATGCATGATCTATATAAGCATATGCATACTAAAAAGCACAGTTCAATATTTGTGAAAGGAAAGAAGAGTAAATCTCTCTGGAATTCCCTAAAGGAAAAGTGACCAGGGCAAATGTGAATGTATTCATATTTAACTTGTCATAATGAGTAGTTCTAGTCAAGTTTAATACTTCTATTCAGACTTATGGGCAGGGTGAGAGATATATATATATATATATATATATATATATATATATATATATACACACACACACATATATTTATTTATTTATTTATTCCAAATTGCTACTTAGAATAAGTGAAAACAAGAATATCAGGTCATCAACTACACCAGGGAGAAATGGCAAAGACCTCACATGCCTCTCAGAATGTCTTCTACTTGTTTCAACAACACACAACACTGAATTTGTGCTAATGATGAGAGCTGAAGAGGGCTATTTCAAATCCTAAAAGATGATGCTGTGAAAGTGCTACACTCAATATGCCAGCAAATATGGAAAACTCAGCACTGGAAAAGGGCCATTTTCATTCCAATACCAAAGAAAGGCAATACAAAGAATGTTCAAAGTGCTGAACAACTGCACTCATCTCACACGTTAGCAAAGTAATGCTCAAAATTCTCCAAGTCAGGCTTCAACAGTACATGAACTTTCAGATGTTCAAGCTGGATTTAGAAAAGACAGAGGAACCAGAGATCAAACTGCCAACATATTTTGGATCATTGAAAAAGCAAGAGAATTCCAGAAAAAAAAAAATCTACTTCTGCTTCATTGACTACACTAAAGCCTTTGACTGTGTAGATCACAACAAACTGTGGAAAATTCTTTGAGAAATGGGAATATCAGACCACCTTACCTACCTCCTGGGAAATCTGTGTTTAAGTCAAAAAGCAACAGTTAGAACTGGACATGGAACAGCAAATTGGTAAGTCAAGGCTGTATACTGTCACCCTGTTTATTGAATTTATATGTAGAGTACATCATACAAAATGCTGGGCTGAATGAAGCACAAGCTGGAATCAAGATTGCCAAGAGAAATATAGATAACCTCAGATATGCAGATGATACCACCTTAATGGCAGAGAGTGAAGAAGAACTAAAGAGCATCTTTATGAAAAATGAAAGAGGAGAGTGAAAAAGCTGACTTAAAACTCAACATTCAAAAAAACGAAGCTCATGGCATCTGGCCCCATCACTTCATGGCAAATAGATGGGGAAACAATGGAAAGAGTGACAGACTTTATTATTTTGGAGCTCTAAATTCACTGCAGATGGTGACTGCAGACATGAAATTACAAGGTGCTTGCTCCTTGGAAGAAAATCTATGATAAACCTAGAGAGCATACTGAAAAGCAGGTTTTTCCAGTAGTCATATATGGATGTGAGAGTTGGACCATAAAGAAAGCTGAGCACTGAAGAACTGATGCTATTGAATTGTGGTGTTGGAGAAGACTCTTGATAGTCCCTTGGACTGCAAGGAGATCAAACCAGTCCATGATAAAAGAAATTAGTCCTGAAGGTTCATTGGAAGGACTGATGCTGAAGTTCCAGTACTTTGGCGACCTGATATGAAGAACTGACTCTTTGGAAAAGAACCTGTTGCTGGGAAAGATTGAAGACAAGAGGAGAAAGGGATGACAGAGGATGAGATGGTTGGATGGCATCACCGACTTGATGAACATGAGTTTGAGCAAGCTCCAGGAGTTGTTGATGAACAGGGAAGCCTGGCATGCTGCAGACCATGGGATCACAAAGTCGGACACGACTAGGTGACTGAACTGGGCTGAAGTGAACTGATGAAGAGATAGAATCCTAACAGGAAAAGAAGAAGAAGAAGAAGAGGAAGAGGAAGAGGAAGAACTGCCTAGAAATGAGTAAAATAGTGTGGTATTTGGAGAAGACCAAAGTTCAATCCTATTCTGGGAAAACTGCAAGGAAGAGTAAAGAGGAAGTGATCTGGTCAAGACTTCCTGTGAAGCCACGAAATAAAGCCATCTTTGTTTATTTTTTGTATTAGTATATTGATACAGAAAATTTAAGGTTTCTCAAGAATTCTCTTTGCCCATGTACAGTTTACCTGCTTAATATCTGACACATGTACTACACGGTTTGCATCCAAATGACACTTCTTAGAGTAACATAACCAGGGTTCCTGCATACAGAATACAAAACAGTATGTGTTTTATTGGCATCTGTCTATATTCACAGGTAGTATTTATATACCTAACAAAGAAGATAATTTTGAGAAATTTTTATCGCTTTCCTGACTATGCATCTCTCTTTATCTCGAAAATCAGCATCAAATGATACTAACTTGTATCCAAATTTGTATCCAAGTATTTCCCATTTTCCACGAATTTCCCATTCAATTCATAAATTTCTCTCAATTTGGCTGATCATTTGGGATTCTTAATTGCTATTAATGGTAAACACGATTTACTCTCAAGTTCCAAATGGAAACCTCAAAGTTCTCTATGTTTCCAGGTAGCCATTAGTTTCAGACATTAATCAAGTCCTTTATATTTCAACTTCTGAATACACTTAAATCAACATTAATCTTTTTCAAACTTACTGTCACTCTCTTAGGTGTGTGCACTAGCCCACAAGCTGTTCTTTATGAGTAGAATTACTCATAAAGATTGATTTTTAACTAATTCTAAACACCAATCAAGATTTCTAAATTACATGTTCCATGATTTCAAGGACCAAATGTTTCTTCTTGGTTGTTTTCCTATTAGAGTCTACCAGAATTTTTTTTTTAATAAATGAATAAATAAATGACCTTCAGTATAATATATTCTAAAAAGCCTTCATTGGATTTAAATACCTCTTTTTGTGTTGGCTCCAGAGCATATCTTTATCACAATATATAAGCTCATAGTTTCCCATTTGTTTATTTCACTGACTAAATTTTGACACTGACAAATAGGGTGTGCTCATTTAAGTTTCTGAAGTCAAAGAGAGAAAAGGAAGCTATTCAAGACTTATTATTACAGCAGAATAGAGTATACAGAAGCCTTAGAAATAGTTCTCTCATTTGCTCTTAAGAATAGATACTATTACTAGTTTAAATAGTTAACATCTGAAAATTTAATTGTTCAACCTACACCTGCAACCCTGCTGAGAAATTTCACAGGAAAAGTACTTCTAGTGTAGTACAAAAAGTCTTCAGATGCTGTGAGAAATAAGTCCTGGTGAGTTTAAATAGTAATTCTTAAACACTGCTGTTACACAAAGAATCACCTAAGATTGTGGGTTAATTAATCAAAATGTCCTGCCATGAGTGTCTTCTAAGACCTCCCAAATGATTCTAGGGTATACTAGGAGTTGATTACTGCTGAGGTGGAAGGACAGATTGACTAAGGCAAAATTGTAACAGAATATGTTATGTCTAGGGTATTCACTTTCTCTTCTTGAATTTTGTGATGCTGTCTATAACAAACCCTTTGACTGTGTAGATCACAATAAACTGTGGAAAATTCTGAAAGAGAAGGAAATACCAGACCACCTGACCTGCCACTTGAGAAACCTATATGCAAGTCAGGAAGCAACAGTTAGAACTGGACATGGAACAACAGACTGGTTCGAAATAGGAACAGGAGTATGTCAAGGCTGTCTATTGTCACCCTGCTTATTTAACTTATATGCAGAGTACCTCATGAGAAATGCTGAGCTGGAAGAAGCACAAGCTGGAATCAAGATTTCCAGGAGAAATATCAATAACCTCAGATATGCAGATGACAGCACCCTTATGGCAGAAAGTGAAGAGGAACTAAAAATCCTCTTGATGAAAGTGAAAAGGAAAGTGAAAAAGTTGGCTTAAAGCTCAGCATTCAGAAAACAAAGATCATGGCATCCGGTCCCATCACTTCATGGGAAATAGATGGGGAAACAGTGGAAATAGTGTCAGACTTTATTTAGGGGCTCCAAAATCACTGCAGATGGTGATTGCAGCCATGAAATTAAAAGACACTTACTCCTTGGAAGGAAAGTTATAACCAACCTAGATAGCATATTGAAAAGCAGAGACATTACTTGGCCAACAAAGGTCCGTCTAGTCAAGTCTATGGTTTTTCCAGTGGTCATGTATGGATGTGAGAGTTGGACAGTTAAGAAGGCTGAGCGCTGAAGAATTGATGCTTTTGAACTGTGGTGTTGGAGAAGACTCTTGAGAGTCCCTTGGACTGCAAGGAGATCCAACCAGTCCATTCTGAAGGAGATCAGCCCCGGGATTTCTTTGGAAGGAATGATGCTAAAGCTGAAACTCCAGTACTTTGGCTACCTCATGTGAAGAGTTGACCCATTGGAAAATACTCTGATGCTTGGAGGGATTGGGGGCAGGAGGAGAAGGGGATGACAGAGGATGAGATGGCTGGATGGCATCACCAACTCGATGGACATGAGTTTGAGTGAACTCCGGGAGTTGGTGATGGACAAGGAGGCCTGGCATGCTGAAGTTCATGGGGTCGCAAAGAGTTGGACAAGACTGAGCGACTGAACTGAATTGAACTGAAGGGTTCTTAAGTAGGAAAGAAGTAAGTTCTCATCCCATGGTTGATGGATCAGCCTAATGCTTGTAACAGAACATTCACTCATTGTGGGAAGCAACTGATAAATATCATCTCACCTGGCCTCAAAACAACAATGTGATGATGTATTATTATCCTTACTTTGCAGATGAGAAAAATGAGTCTCAGTAAATTTAAGCAACTTTTCCATGCAATACATAACAGATTCAAGAGTGTAGAATGATCCATCTGACTCTGAAGCTCATGCTCATAGCTCTTCTATTTCTCTTTCTATAAATACAATGTGAATAGTTTCACCCAGGGAGTAAGAGAGAGCAATGATACTTTTTATTCTTCTTAAAGCCTAGGTATGTTAAAGGAAAGGATATAGCTTCCTCCACCATAAAATTTGGTAATATTCAGATATTCAGTAATGAATGATGTAATGTTCCCTTTCCCAGCAGTTTCTTCATTAGCAAATCTATATGTGAGGTTTTCCAGATTTTCTAATTCCTATCTGAGCTCTCATGTTCTGAAGAGGTGAATTCGAGACAGAGTAAAAAATTTATGATCTCTTTATTTTCTTTGGCTCTTTCCTTCTGGTCATGTAATAAAGGCTAATTTGCAAGACCCTCCTTGGCATCCTTAACATCTGTATAGTTTCAAATTGACAACAGGTCTCAAATGCAGATCATGGTTGGGGATGGGGGTGTTCAACTGGAAATGTTCCATATTATCTAATTTATGTACCTAGTATCTAATGAATGTACCTAGTATCCTATATATAGCACGTGTGTGTATGTGTGTGTGAGTGTGTATGTGTGTGAAGTCGCTTTAGTCATGTCCAACTTTTTGCAACCCTATTGACTAGAGCCTGGCAGGCTCCTCTGTCCATGCAGATTCTTCAGGTGAAAATACTGGAGTGGGTAGCCATTCCCTTGATTTTTCCCCACCAAGGGATTGAACCCACGTATCTTGTGGCTCCTGTATTGCAGGTGGGTTCTTAACCATTGGGCCAGAACAGAAGCCCCGTACACATACCCAATACCAAAGAATATGATTTTTTTGTTTGAAATTATTGTGTTCAGGAAAAGTGGTAATACATACTGATTTTTGATGGATTTTATGAAATGTTTGTTTGAAATCTTTGTTGCACTTGTTAAATTTGTCTTATTTGATGATTAAATATACAAACATACTCTAAGTGATAGCTCACTTACTTTTGCCATTGAACATGCCAGAAGGACTGATTTTCTGAAGGGCCATTATCTTATTCTAGACTTGGATTATTGTAGTCCATACTTACCAATTGATCAAATGGTACAAGGTTCATGTTTCTTAAGTACAGAAATAATAAGCAAATAGCCTAAAATATAGCACACTATTTGACAATATAGATTAAAGGGCAAGGCAACAGGTCATATTCTCTGATCCCTAACATCTAAGGACTTGAATACAAGTGATTTCAAACCACACAAAAAAAGGAGGAGGGGGGAGGGTGGGTTTAAGATTAGAGTATTATGGATGGAAAGTAAGAACTTGAAATGTGAGGTGAGATCAAAAATTGTTTTACCTTCTAGTAAAACAATTTGAGGAGTTAGAGAAATTGCTTTCTTAAAAATAAAAAAGAAAAAACTGTTTTCCTGAGATCTGACTGATTTTCCTTAATTACAGAGAAGAGGTAGAAAATTATCACCAAAACACCTTCCTCTTTTACTCCTCTAACAGTTCTTATTTTTTAGTTTAATAAATAATGGGAAAAAAATGATGATTTTGTATTAAAAGTAAGAGGAGTGTGTGTAGTTGTTTGGTTATGTCTGCCTCTATGGGAGGGGTGGAAAGGGCAAATTCACAGACTGCTCAAAACAACCACAGTTCTCTTCCTGTCCTCCTTGAAAGCATGGAAGATCAATGCTATGACAAATGCCTACATTTATGTTGGTGGAAAGTGAAGAAGTTTTGTATATTACCAAGGTCACTCAAATCAAAAGCACCTCACCCATTAGAAATGAGAACATAGAGCCCATTTTTCCCTTCTGTTATATCTGTTGATTATTCTCACTGTATAGGAGCTAATAATTTTCATCTACTGCCTAAGAGAATGTTAAAAAATAGGGAGAGGGAGAAACATAAATGTTAGTTCCTGCACCCTAGATCAATACACACCATTTATTGCAATAATTTCTTGAAGATAGTCCTGTCTGTATTCCATGTGATAGCCTCACCTCCATTCAGAGGCCAGAATAATCTGAAGATAAATTATGTCACCTTTCTCAGAAAATTAAAAAAAAAAAAAAAGAATCTACTGTTTTCCATCTTGAATTCAATCAAAGTATTTACTTTAGAATGTAGGTAGTACATGGTTTGCTCAACCTACTCCAGCTAGCTTCCTCCTTCAAAACACTTCAGGCAGTGAACAGACACCAGTCTGTGTCTTTATGTATAACCTACATTGTACATTCTTGTGTTTCCAGCATATGTGAAAATCTTTAAAGGGCTTTCACTGAGTTCCACTGAGTTTCTATACCTCAGCAAGCATCCACCTTGAGAATATTATTTTAGTCTCTCAGACAAGTGATGCTTATCTCTAAAATCTATCTTATTTGCTTGCAAAAGAAGCCCAACAAAGAACTTCCTCTCTAGACTTTTGAGCCACTCTTCCAGGACTGCCCTCTTTGTGCTTTTTCCTCATAGATTGAAAGAGCATTTATCGGTGACAAACCTCAAAAGAACACCTTGGTCATCTCCTTGTGAGGGATCATCAAGCAGCTCTGTTCAGAAGGTGAGCGAACTCATTACTTTTTGTTTTATACTTTGAGAAATTGGAATAAAGAAAACTTTATATAACATAATTTAGTGGTAACAACATGGTTGTGGAGAGCCTTATTTACCAAAATTTCTATGTGCAGAACAATGGTATAGTTGGCCAGGAAAGCAACCTATCTAAATGTCATACTAATCACTGTAAACTCAGAGATACTAAATAATCTTTCTTAAATTCCAATTCATTTGTGCCACAGAAGGTAAGACTTGAGTTCAAATTTCGAATTTTCCATTTTGGCTTAATGTCTGGTAGATGACGTTAAGCAAATACTTTATCATTGTTAAGACTGTTTTCCTTACATGTGAATTGAAGATCTGATACAACTTGAACAGATATTCTGAAGATGATACACTATCAGGCTTGCAAAGTTTCTGCACAATAATAAAATGAAAAAAAAATCTAATGGAATCTAATTCATGCCTACTAGGAACAAGACATAAAACCCATGATTTTTTGTTGTTAAGTCACTCAGTCGTGTCCAACTCTTTGCAACCCCATGAACTGCAGCCTGCCAGCTTCCCTGTCTTTCACCAGCTCCCAGAGTTTGCTCAAATTCATGTCCATTGAGTTGGTGACGCCATCCAACCATCTTATCCTCTGTCATCTCCTTCTCCTTCTGCTTTCAATCTTTCCTTATATATTAGTAAATAAATTTAGAAATTTACACATTGATAAGCCACTTAATCCTTTACTTTTACATTTACTCAAATATGATTACACTCTGGAGTAAAAGAGATTCATTCGTTTTCATTTCATTTCAACACCACACAGGAAGACTTCATTGACAATTTCCATCTATACTTTATAAATGTCTACATTTCTATCCTGTCAGGTAAGAATTAATCTCAGTTTAAAATAAAAACTCTTGGTGAATAAGCTTGAAGAAGTATTTTCCAGCAATTACTAAGCTGATCTTATAAACAAGCTTGTGGGGGGAAAAAATTACTTCTGCTTTACAGATTTCATAAAATTAAAGCTCAGGGGGACTCTTCTTCAAAGACTTGCAGCTACTAGATGGAGGATGAGGGACAAAAGGATGGGCACAATAAAGGACAGAAGTAGGATGGACCTAACAGAAGCAGAAAATATTAAGAAGAGGTGGCAAGAATACACAGAACTATACAAAAAACTTCTTCATGACCCAGATAGCCACGATGGTGTGATCACTCACCTAGAGCCAGAAATCCTGGAATGAGAAGTCAAGTGGGACTTAGAAAGCATCACTATGAACAAAGCTAATGGAGGTGATGGAGTTCCAGTTGACTATTTCAAATCCTAAAAGATGATGCTGTGAAATTGCAACACTCAACATTGCAGCAAATTTGTAAAACTGATCATTGACCACAAGACTGCAAAAGGTCAGTTTTCATTCCAATCCCAAAGAAAAGCAATGTCAAGGAATGTTCAAACTATTGCACAATTGCACTCATCTCACATGCTAGCAAAGTAATGCTCAAAATTCTCCAAGTGAGGCTTCAACAGTCTGTGAACCATGAATTTCCAGATGTTCAAGCTGGATTTAGAAAAGGCAGAGGAACCAGAGATCAAATGGCCAACATCCATTGGATCATTGAAAAAGCAAGAGAATTCCAGAAAAACATCTACTTCAGCTTTATTGACTTGGATCATGTGGATCACAAGAAGCTATGGAAAATTCTTAAAGATATGTGAATACCAGACCACCATGCCTGCCTCCTGAGAAATCTGTATACAAGTCAAGAAGCAACAGTTAGAACCAGACATGGAACAAAAGACTGGTTCCAAATCAGAAACGAAGTATGTCAAGGCTGTATATTGTCACCCTGCTTATTTAACTTATATGCAGAATACATCATGGAAAATGCTGAATGAAGCACAAGCTGGAATCAAGATTGCAAGGAGAAATACGAAAAACCTCAGATATGCAGAAGACACCACCTTTATGGCAAAAAGCAAAGAAGAACTAAAGAATATCTTGATGAAAATGAAAGAGGAGAGTGAAAAAGCTGTCTTAAAACTCAACACAAAATAAATCTAAGATCATGGCCCCTGTTTCCATCACTTCATGGCAAGTAGATGGGGAAATAATGGAAACAGTGACAGACTTTATTTTGGGGCGGCTCCACATTCCTTGCAGATGGTGACTTGCACCAAGAAATTAATAGACACTTGTTCCTTGGAAGAAAATCTATGATTAACCTAGACAGCATACTAAAAAGCAAAACATTACTTTGCCTACAAAGGTCTGTCTAGTCAAAGCTATGGTTTTTCCAATATTTATATATGGATATGAAAGTTGGATTATAAAGAAACTTGAGCTCTGAAGAATTTATGCTTTTGAACTGTGGTGATGGAGAAGACGCTTGAGAGTCCCTTGGACTGCAAGGAGATCAAACCAGTCCATCCTAAAAGAAATCAGTCCTGAATATTCTTTGGAAGTACTGATGCCAAAACTGAGACTCTAATACTTTGGCCATCTGATGCAAAGAACTGACTCGTTGGAAAATATCCTGATACTGAGAAAAATTGAGGGCAGGAGGAGAAGGGGATGGCAGAGTACGAGATGGTTGGATGCCATCACCAAGTCGATGCACTTGAGTTTGAGTAAACTCTGGGAGTTGGTGATGGACAAGGAAGCCTGGCGTGCTGCAGTCCATGGGGTTGCAAAGATTCGGACGTGATTGAGTGACTGAATTGAACTGAAGTGATACTCTTAATACTAATAGGTAATATCTATATTGTGTATATTGTCTTACAGGTGCCAGGCTTAATTTTATATTCTATATATATATATATATATAGATATAGATATAGATATATATATATACACACACACACACATACATATATATACACACACACACATATATATATATACATTAACTCATTTAATCTTAATGAAACTGCTCGGAGGTAGTTAAAATTCTTAACCATCTTAGTGATGGTTAATTTCATGTATCAACTTGGCTGCACTAGAGGATGCCCAGATATTCACTTAAACATTAATTCTGGGTGTGTATGTGATGGTTTTTCTGGGAAAATAGAGTTTGAATTGATAACCCAAGTCAATTCCCCCATGTATATGAACATCATCCAATCAACTGAGGACCTGGATAGAACAAAATGTTGGAGGAAGGCTGAATTTTTTCTCTGCCTACTTGACTGAGCTGACGCATAGATATTCTCCTTATTTTGGTGCTTCTGGTTCTCAGATATTTAGTTTCAGAATAAAATCTACACCATCAAGTCTTTGAAGTAAATCACTGGCTTTCCTGCATCTGCAGCATATGGATCATGGGACTTCTCAGCCTCAACAACTATGTGTTCTTGTTCTTTATAATAAATCCCTTTCTAGGCTGAGAGAGAGAATCATAGACAGGTAGAGAGAGAAATAGAGATACTGATGTATAGATATCCTGTTGTTTATTTCTCTGCAGAACCCTAAGTACATCTCTATTTTACATAAAGGTAATTGATATTATAGATATTCCATAGTTTTCCAAGAGGCTATAGTCAAATCCAGGCATTCTGAATGGAGCCTTTGCCCTTATACTCTCTGTACATTGCCTTTCTATCCCTAGATATTTAATATGTGAACAGAAGGAAGTGATTTTAGAGATGGCATTTAGGCTATTTACCCTCCAACAGAAGGAGGCTGTAGATTAAAACACTCAGAGTAATAGAAGAATTGAATTCTATTCCTAGCTCTTTAATCCAGCTGATAATTTTCAGGGAATCAGTTTACCCCTTCAGAAAATCAGTTTAGTCCTTCAATAATAAAATGTAAAGAAAAAGGAGTAAATAATAATTAAACAATTATCTAAGATGGTGATTGCAAGATTGTGTGTTGGATGATGACAGGGAAGATGAAGGTCATATAAATTCATTTAAAGTGGCATATTTCATCATGAAAGATTATTCTCCCCAGTTCAGCCCTCTGCAGCAACCTTTGTGGAATTGAAGCTTACACATTTCCATGAGCTGTAAAATATAGTTCCACTGGAAATTGTCTTATCCTGTTTATAACCCTGAGAGCTCCCACTAGGCATGGAAAAACACAAGGCAACAAAACATCTAATTCAAAAACTCTTATGTGTTTATTGGAAATGGAGTTGTAAAATCCTTGCTTTATTCTATATGATCAAGATGATTATAAGACAAACAAAGAGAAGATATAGTGCTGTGAAAGTAAGGAAAGTGCAAACATCCAGTAGGAATAGACAAGAACTATTCTGATGTGGTCTTGAGTCCACATTTTTCATAATTTATTTTTTGTTTGGTTATTTTCTGTTGTTGTTCTTTGCTTTTCATCTGTGTACACCACAAAAAAATAATACAAGTAAATAAGGAAGCCAAAGTGTTGTCAATATGCTAATCTCTTACATAGATAAATCATCTTAGTTTTCACTTTTATAGAGAAACAGTATTCCAAGACCTTTTCCCTAAAACAACACATAGCAAAGCTATATACCTCTAAGTTACAAATAAAGTCTCTGTTTGGAAAAAAAAAAAATTCAATAAAATTAGGACCCTATCTTAAAGGAAACTAGTCCTGAATATTCATTGGAAGGACTGATGTTGAAGCTGAAACTCTAAATACTTTGGCCACCAGATGCAAAGAGCTGACTCATTCAAAAGACCTTGATAGTGGGAAAGATTGAAGGCAGGGAGAGAAGGGGACAACAGAGGATAAGATAGTTGAATGGCATCACAGACTCAATAGACATGAGTTTGAGCAAGCTCTGGGAGATGATGAAGGAAAGGGAAGCCCAGAGTGCTGCTGTCCATGGGGTTGTAAAGAGTCAGACATGACTGATCGACTAAACAACAACCATTGTTAAAGCAGGGAGGTTGCTAGATATGCCCAGAGAAAGGGGAATAGAGACTTATTGCCATGAAATCAAACCACACATCTTGTAAAAAAAAAAAAAATATATATATATATATATATATAGAGAGAGAGAGAGAGAGAGAGAGAGAGGTCTTTAGGCAGACGAAGAGTAAGAACCTCCAGAAAGAGAAGAAACCTCACATTTTGAGGTGCTAAGTGTCCTGGAGGCAGACAAAGAAAGGTGGGAAAAAGGTGTCTCCAGCACTGAAATGTATAAACTTTTGCTCATTATGCTTTCATTACAATAAAATCGGCCTTTACAGATAAGAAGTACCCATCATGCACTGATGCTATGACTAAAGAAGAACAAAAATCCCTCCTCCCCTAGGGAAAGCAAAGCTGAAGTGAAAATAAGAATACAACCCCAAATTCCTCCCACCCTAATGAATATTCTACCCCTTCCTTTATATACCTCACATAACTGGTCTGCCAAAGAAACTCAGGGCAGTAACTTACGTTACTTATCTGAGTCTACCTGCTCTCCCATTGACAGCCTGCTATTACTCCATAAATCCTCGCTTTATCTTCTTGAACTCTCTGTCTCATCTGTTAATTCTTTCCTCAATGAGACAAGAACTTCCATTCTTGTATCACTAGGCACAGGAAGTAAATCAATCTTGTCTCTGAGATGGGTAGACCCCCTAAAAGTGGCTTGATTAAATTTTGGCGCCAGCAAGTTCAAATCCTCATCATTAATTTATTCTACATTAGTGTTTTCAAGTATAAGCTTAAAATGGGAAATTAGAGGCTAAAAATACAATAAAATATTAAATATCTGTAGAGTAGGAAATAATTTCAGTGTGTTGCCAGTGCTAAGTTGCTTCAGTCATGTTGGACTATTTCTGGCCCCATGGACTGTACCCTCCATGTTCCTCTGTCCATCGGATTTTCCAGGCAAGAATACTGGAATGGTTTGCTATTTCCTTCTCCAGGGGATCTTCCCGACCCACGGATCAAACACACATCTCTTAGGTCTCCTGCTTTGGTAGGCGGGTTCTTTACCACTATCGCCACCTGGGAAGCCAAGTGTTGATGAAACTGTTCTAAATCTAAGTTATATTAAAAAGTAACTTATGATCATAATTTGTTTTCTCAAATCAGTAATGCAAGTAGTAAAATATGTGTTGAAAAGCCACATTAAATATCTTTCAATACTTGCCATGTACATTTCTCAATATACATTTTATTACTTTGTATATATTTTATATAAACATATACCTATAGGAACTAGCATAGTCAAAAGGCAAACATCAATAAGAATAACTGAAGTAGTATTAGAGTTAAAATACGAATATTTATGTATTTTGAACTAGATTATGCTTTCAAAATCAGTTCAGGTTTGTCACGATTATCACTGTTTCAGTAAGTAAAGTTCTTATGTGCCATTCCATAAAGTTTGGTGTTTAAATAGATCTTGAAACTTAATGGATTGTCACTCAGGCTTCATGCTGTTGCAAGATATTCAGTAAGGAAATAGTCCTCTTGTTGAATATAAATGGGTGATTCTGGAGTTACATTGCATTGCCCCTGCAAAATCAAAACCAAAAAGGGAATAATTTGAAAAAGATATATGTCTGCTCCTCTTCTCAGGCAGCCTTCCTTTATTGTATTTTCTTTGGAAAGTGCTGGAGATGTTTGCACTGGAGAAAAATGAGAAAAAGTAGCCCTAATGGACCTGACTGATATTTCTATCATGTGCCTGCCATGAAGAAAATATTCATATGAGATAAAATCATGAATAAACACAGAACCTGACTGGTATCCTTCATCTACCAGGTTAGTTAACAGCTAATTTATTTACACTGTGAATACAAATATAGATGTCTCAGTGGTAAAGAATCTACTTGCAATGTAGGAGATATGAGTTGGACACTGGAGCAGGACGATCCCCTGGAGAAGGAAATGACAACTCTCTCCAGTATTCTTCCCTGGAAAATTCCATGGACAGAGAAGACGGGTAGACTACAGTTCATGAGGTTGCAAAAGAGTCAGAAATGACTTAGCTGCTGCTGCTGCTGCTAAGTCGCTTCAGTCGTGTCCGACTCTGTGCGACCCCATAGACGGCAGCCCACCAGGCCGCGCCATCCCTGGGATTCTCCAGGCAAGAACACTGGAGTGGGTTGCCATTTCCTCCTCCAACGCATGAAAGGGAAAAGTGAAAGTGAAGTTGCTCAGTCGTGTCCAACTCTTAGCGACCCCATGGACTGCAGCCTACCAGGCTCCTCCCAGGCAAGAGTACTGGAGTGGGGTGCCATTGCCTTCTCCGGTAATGACTTAGCAAGTAAACAATAACAATGATATGGCTATACATTATAAAGGAGAGATGGACTTTGATGGTGAAGTGCCAAGAAAGGAAAGAGGGGACTTGAAAGATAAGTAGGATTTGGAGTGGCAGAAAAATTGTGGTGCTAAAGTATTCCAGAGGAATCATGAAAAGATGAAATTCCATGGCATATTTTGGAATTATACCTAGCTTGAGGTTTTGGGGAGAATGGTGGGCTCAGATCAGATCAGATCAGATCAGTCACTCAGTCGTGTCTGACTCTTTGCAACCCCATGAATCGCAGCATGCCAGGCCTCCCTGTCCATCACCAACTCCCGGAGTTCACTCAGACTCATGTCCATCGAGTCAGTGATGCCATCCAGCCATCTCATCCTCTGTCGTCCCCTTCTCCTCCTGCCCCCAATCCCTCCAAGCATCAGAGTCTTTTCCAATGAGTCAACTCTTCGCATGAGGTGGCCAAAGTAGTGGCGTTTCAGCTTTAGCATCATTCCTTCCAAAGAAATCCCGGGGCTGATCTCCTTCAGAATGGACTGGTTGGATCTCCTTGCAGTCCAAGGGACTCTCAAGAGTCTTCTCCAACACCACAGTTCAAAAGAGTCAATGGTGGGCTAGAGAATGGTAAAACATTCTGATTGTGGAAACAATGATAATAAGTTAAAAATATTTCCTATACACAACAGGAGAGTCACCAAATCCCCATGTTCCAATGTCTCTCAGATTTATTTTTAACTGAAAAATACCTGCCCTCTTAATTTTCTGTTGTATTTTATTCTTTCAGAAAAGATTTGAGAGAATACTGTGGATATAATCAAAGATAGAAAAAGATACAGAACATTTAATTACTATTCTCAAGGAATTTAATGTCCACTGGAGAAAATAAGACTTATGGGAATGGAAAAAAAAAAAAAAGGCATAAGCCAAGATAGTTTATAAGTGAATGTCAAATAAGAGACAAGACAAATCAATCCAGTTTAACTTTTGTGATTTTTAATCCTCACTTCCATCAATGTTAGTAAGTATACAGTGGTATCCAAGAAGCAGCAGAAGATATAAAATACTTGGAAAACCACTGAAGTTTCTACACAATTGATTCCTGGTTCAACTTTACTTCTATTTTGTATGTAGAAATACTTATAAATTTGTGGACAATCTCATTATTATAAATAATTATGATCTGCTCACATCAAACTCTGACAGAAGTAAAGCTATGTATTAAAATTTTCTATTTTAGAGCAAAGATCTTGGTGCCAGATATAAATCAAATTGTATTAGTTCTTCCTTCCAATGAACCACTTAATCATTGCCTGGTGTTCATGAATCTCAGCCTTTCAGCTTCTGACTGCTGGAGAATGTCTGTTTTCACATTCTACCTCGTTACTTCCTTCCTACCCGCTTCCTTAAGCTCTATTTATTTATTTATTTTAATTTTAACCCAAATCTAGAACACATTTTAAGCTCTCCTAAGTGTATTCTCAAGATCCATTCTTACTTGTATTCCAGTCCTTTCATTCTATGTTTTCTCTCACTATGCTTTCCTTTGTTCCTTAGTATAACAGTGAAGTTATAGTTTTCAGAAGCACCCTATATGTTTTGTTCCTTTTAAAACTAGAGAGTAGCCTCAGAGTGTATCTAATTTTTCACATGCAATTCTCAGAAAGACAGGCTGATGGAAAATTGATGTGTTAGTTGAATTTCAAGAGACTCAAGGGCCCTAGATAGCCAGAACTCCATAATAAGATCAATGGACGTAAAGAGTGAGAGGTAACATCAGTGAATATTCAAAAACAATTCAGCTCAGTTCAGTCAGTCCTGTCTGACTCTTTGCAACCCCATGAATCGCAGCATGCCAGGCCTCCCTGTCCATCACCAACTCCCAGAGTTCACCCAAGCTCACATCCATTGAGTCAGTGATGCCATCCAGCCATCTCATCCTCTGTTGTTCCCTTTTCCTCCTGCCCCCAATCCTCCTAGCATCAGAGTCTTTTCCAAAGAGTCAACTCTTCGCATGAGGTGGCCAAAGTACTCGAGTTTCAGCTTTAGCATCATTCCTTCCAAAGAAATCCCAGGGCTGATCTCCTTCAGAATGGACTGGTTGGATCTCCTCACAGTCCAAGGGACTCTCAAGAGTCTTCTCCAGCACCACAGTTCAAAAGCATCAATTCTTCGGCACTCAGCCTTCTTCACAGTCCAACTCTCACATCCATACATGACCACAGGAAAAACCATAGCCTTGAATAGAAGAACCTTTGTTGGCAAAGTAATATCTCTGCTTTTGAATATGCTCTCTAGGTTGGTCATAACTTTCCTTCCAAGGAGTAAGCGTCTTTTAATTTCATGGCTGCAATCACCATCTGCAGTGATTTTGGAGCCCCCAAAAATAAAGTCTGACACTGTTTCCACTGTTTCCCCATCTATTTCCCATGAAGTGATGGGACTGGATGCCATGATCTTTGTTTTCTGAATGTTGAGCTTTAAGCCAACTTTTTCACTCTCCACTTTCACTTTCATCAAGAGGCTTTTTAGTTCCTCTTCAGTTTCTGCCATAAGGGTGGTGTCATCTGCATATCTGAGGTTATTGATATTTCTCCCCACAATCTTGATTCCAGCTTGTGTTTCTTCCAGACCAGCATTTCTCATGATGTACGCTACATATAAGTTAAATAAACAGGGTGACAATACACAGCCTTGACGTACTCCTTTTCCTATTTGGAACCAGTCTGTTGCTCCATGTCCAGTTCTAACTTTTGCTTCCTGACCTGCATACAAATTTCTCAAGAGGCAGATCAGGTGATCTGGTATTCCCGTCTCTTTCAGAATTTTCCACAGTTGATTGTGATCCACACAGTCAAAGGCTTTGGCATAGTCAATAAAGCAGAAATAGATGTTTTTCTGGAACTCTCTTGCTTTTTCCATGATCCAGAGGATGTTGGCAATTTGATCTCTGGTTCCTCTGCCTTTTCTAAAACCAGCTTGAACATCAGGAAGTTCACGGTTCACATATTGCTGAAGCCTGGCTTGGAGAATTTTGAGCATTAGAGGTTGCTAAGTCAGAGCTTGATAATCAGCTGATCTGCATGATAAGCAGGCCCAAGATTTGAGTCTAGGAGAAGGCCAGATTATACCTTGCCATTAAAGTAAATTCAGAAATTCTACTAACAAAGAAATTATGTCAACTGTATATATTATCCTATTCTTTAATGCATGCTATACTTCTGAGGTGTGTAATACTGGCTGTTTTGTATATTAACTTCTTTTTTACTATGCATTTAATAAATTGTAGACAAAAAGTTTGCCTTATGAGAAATTCAAGAAAAGTTACCTTTTAAGAAATTCAAGAAAATTTCTATCAAAATTGCTCCTATGCAATTATTTCTTTGAAATATATAACCTGATAAGGAGTATACAGTCATAATGGAATCATAATAGATTATTATGGGCTCAGTTAAGGAAGGTTTAGCATATCTTAAACAGACTTGCAAAGAAAAGTACACAGCTATCTGTGAACATGTATATCAAGAGAAAACAAATGTGGCAAATTATAAACACTTAGGAACTTAGATGGAGGCCATATAATCACTCAATATATGTTCTTTCAGCTTTCTTATAGCTTTAATATTTTATAAAATATTAAGAAGGATGAATGAAAGAAGGAAGGAAGGAGACAGGGAGGGAGAAATGGAAGGAAGGAAAGGGAGAAAGGGAGATCACAGGGCTCTATGACACTCTTGCAGTCTCCAAGTTCAGACCAGTTGAAAACCTGCTCCAGTAAACTTCAAGCTATTCACTGATTGTTGGATCCAGCAAGTTTCAGAAAGTTATTAATAGATACCTTTAGAACTAGGGAAGATGGCTAAAAAAGTTCAACAACCAGGAAATTAGATTATAGATTGGCAAAATGTGAAAAGTGAAGGTATATTCATCTTTTACAATAGCTAGAAAATAATGATAATGTGATGAATCTTGTCATTATAATCAAAGCTTGCAAAGTTGCATCATCTTCCAGAGTGACTGCAGAAATTTATGTTTTTCACATACACAGGATGAAAAAAGACAAGAGTCATGCTTCAAGTTCTACAAAGCTTGTAGTTTCACTCAATAGCCAATGTAGATCATGGCATCATTATGGACTAATAAGCTTGCAGGCCTAGAGATCCTTTGACATTCCTGTGAATAATTTATCTATAGCACTTATAATCTGCAGAGTACTAGAGGAAATACTACAGAATAGAGAAATTATTATATGTTTTCCTCTAGTGTAAGTTTAACCAAATGTTTTTATTAATTGTGGACTGATCAAACAAATGATAAAACTAGTAAAATAAAAGGTGGTTTTTAGCAATATTATTGTAAACTTTCTTAGCTGTGCCAATTTTTAGGAGATGCATGATTCAGTACTTAGAGATGAAGTGTCAAGATGTCTAATATATTACAAATAGTTAGGAATAACAAAAAACAAGCAAACAAATATGAAAATATATATATATATATAATTTAAAATCTAGGATTTATATTTTTATTTTTAAAGCTAGAATTTTAAATTTAAAATTTATTTTAATACTTAATTTTTAAACCCGATTGGTTATACAAAAGATTTTATGTTATTTTTTTCTTTACATTTGAAAAATTTTGTGTTAGCATTTGGAAAGAACAAAAACAATGTTTTAGGGAAATTATTTGGCATCCATATAATTCATAAATATATATACTGACTTAGATCAGCTTATAATTCAACTCATCTCCCTACTTTCAACAGGGTTTTCAATGATTCATGTGCTCCTAAATCACTTTTAATACATTTCTGTTAATCTCTGATTTGATCAAGAGTTGAAGTATTTTTGCTATTTGTTTCTACAGCCTTTTTGATTATTCTGTTCCCTGATGATTCTGAAAACCAGCTCTTCTTAAAAAAAATTTCTCCCCTGCTGCTTTCTAACTGATTTTTATGTTATTCCAAATTAAACCCATTATTTCTAGTCTATCAATTTTCTAACTTGAATCAGCACCCTTTAAGAGTCCCATCTGCTATCCATTGAGAAGCCAGTTTTTAAATCTTTGTTTTTGTCATCTGTATCCTTGCCTCCTCAGGTGCCTTGGAAGCTACAGTCAGACTTTCCAGGTACTGATCTCTGCCTGTCCGAGATGTCTAGGTTATTCTGTGCAGAATACAGCACCATGCATCCTTCTGCTTCCACAGCTTTGCTGTCAGATTTATAAATGTTCAAATTTCAAAGAGCTTTAAAGCCACGAGTAAAAGTCAACTCCCAAGATAAATATAAAATGTCCCTAGGATATACACACAACAGAATACAATAAAAGGACGTACGAGTGTACTAATTGAAAACTCCCTGCACCAGAAGCAAGAGAACTGCAATCAGTCCATCTACAGACTGAATATACTGTGCAAGCTTGGCCAAGTCATTACACATTACTTGCCTCGGCTATAAAATAAGGGTGATTGATTGAATAGAATCTGTGTTCCATCTCAAACTGATTGTAAAATAAATTTATTGTTTTACAGCTATAAACAAAATAATGCACTAGTTATATAAAATTTAGGAATTATTTAAGCATACAGAAAGGAAAATATTACTCATTTTACCACTTGAGTTGCCTACTTTTAAATTATTGGTGTATAACCTTCTAACCCTGTGAACACACATGTGTATGTGCAAACAGATGTACACTTGAAGTTATTGCAAAATTGAAACATACAGTACATATTGTACTTTGTACTCCACTATACTAATGTTCTAATATTCTAAGATCATTTTTTGAGACTTGCCAATAAGAATACCAGACCACCTGACCCGCCTCTTGAGAAACATGTATGCAGGTGAGGAAGCTACAGTTAGAACTAAACATGGAAAAACAGATTGGTTCCAAATAGGAAAAGGAGTACATCAAGGCTGTATATTGTCACCCTGCTTATTTAACTTATATGCAGAGTACATCATGAGAAATGCTGTGCTGGAGGAAGCACAAGCTGGAATTAAGATTGCCAGGAGAAATATCAGTAACTCAGATATGCAAATAACACCACCCTTATGGCAGAAAGTGAAGAAGAACTAAAGAGCCTTTTGATGAAAGTGATAAAAGAGAGTGAAAAAGTTGGCTTAAAGCTCAACATTCACAAAACAAAGATCATGGCATCTGGTCCCATCACTTCATGGGAAATAGATGGGGAAACAGTGGAAACTGGCTGACTTTATTTTTCTGGGCTCCAAAATCACTGCAAATGGTGATTGCAGCCATGAAATTAAAAGACGCTTACTCCTTGGAAGGAAAGTTATGACCAACCTAGACAGCATATTAAAAAGCAGAGATATTACTTTGCCAACAAAGGTCCATCTAGTCAGGCTATGGTTTTTCCAGTGGTCCTGTATGGGTATGAGAATTGTACTGTGAAGAAAGCTGAGCACAGAAGTATTGATGCTTTTGAACTGTGGTGTTGGAGAAGACTCTTGAGAGTCCCTTGGACTGCAAGGAGATCAAACCAGTCCATCCTAAAAGAGATCAGTCCTGAGTGTTCATTGGAAGGACTGGTGTTGAAGCTGAAACGCCAATACTTTGGCCACCTGATGCAAAGAGCTGACTCACTGGAAAAGACCCTGATGCTGGGAAAGATTGAGGGCAGGAGAAGAATAGGACGACAGAGGATAAGATGGTTGGATGGCATTGCCGACTCAATAGAATGGGTTTGGGTGGACTCTGGGAGTTGGTGATGGACAGGGAGGCCTGGCATGCTACAGTTCATGGGGTCACAAAGAGTCGGACTCGGCTGAGCTACTGAACTGAACTGAATAAGATGGTGGAGTAGAAGGATGTAAGCTCACCCCCTCTTACAAAAACACTGAAATCATGACTAACTGCTAAACAACATTTGACAAAAAAAAGAAAAAGCTAGAACCTATCCAAAAAAAAAAAAAAAAAAAAAAAAGCCCTACCCTTAGAGACAAAGAAACCACGAGACAGTAGGAGGGGCACAATTACTTTAAAATAAAATCCACACCTGCAGGTGGGTGCAAACTGGAAGACAATGAAGCCACAGAAGTTCTCCCACAGAAATGGAAGTCCTGGGGTTTTTGTAATGGGCAGAGGAGCCCCCAGATAATCTAGTTTTGAAGATTAGCAGGATTAGATCGCAGAAATTCCTCAGGGCTTGTGAAAACAGAAACTCCACTGTTGGAGAGCACACACAGGTATAATGTGCACCAAGATGTCCCCCAAAAAGCAGTGCTCTCATAAGAGACTGGGGCTTCCTGGGTGGTACTAGTAGCAAAGAATCACCTGCCAATGCAGGAGACACAAGAGGTATGGGTTTGATCCCTAGGTCACGACGATCCCCTGGAGAAGAAAGTGGCAACCCACTTCAATATTGTTGCCTGGAAAATCCCATGGACAGAGGGGCCTGGCAGGCTACAGCACATGGAGACACAAAGAGTTAGACATGACTGAGCAACTGAATACGCACACACACATAAGAGACTAGGCCAGACTTACCTGCTAGAATCTCCTATGGAGGCGGATGGAGATGTTATGGCTCAAGTGTCTTTGCAGGAACAAAAACACTTGTAGCAGCATGTCTGGCAAGTCCTCATTAACATGAACCCTCCTGGAGGTCAACATATCTCCTTCAAGACCTAGCCCCACCCAACAGCCTGTAGGTTCCACTGTTGGGACACCAGAGCCCAAATATCTAACAGTGGGGAACACAGCACTACCCATCAACTGACAGGCTTTTTAAAATCTTCCTGAGCACAGCCCTGCCCACAGGAGGAGCAAGAACCAGCTTCATTCTCCAGCAGGCAGGAATAAGGCCCTTCCACCAAGAAGACTTTACAAGCCTCATAGATGACCTCATGTACCAGAGGACAGACAGAAGAAGAAAACACACACACACACACACACACACACACACACACACACACAAACACAAAAAACTCTAACACTGCAGCCTGCAGAATGGGAACTGCAATCACAGAAAGTTAGATAAGACAAGACAGCAGATGAATATATTCCAGATGAAGGAACAAGATAAAACCCCAGAAAAACAACTAGGTGGAGATAGCCAATCCACCAGAAAAAGAATTCAGAGTAATGATGGTGAAGATGATCTAATATCTCAGAAAAAGAATGGAGGCAAAGATTGAGAAGATACCCAAATGCATGGAAGCTAAAAATATGCTACTAAACAATCAAAGGGTCACTGAAAAAGTAAAAGAAAAAAAAAAAAAAAGAAAGAAAGAAATAGAAATAAAGAAAACAACAGCAAAGATCAATGAAACTAAAAGCTTCTTTTTTAAAAGATAAACAAAATAGATAAACCTTTAACCAGACTCATCAAGAAAAAAGTAGGAGATGGCTGAAATCAGTAAAATTAGAAATAAAAAAGGAGTTCAATGGACACCACAGAAATACAAAGGATCATAAGACATTGCTATAAGAAACTATATGCAAATAAAATGAAGCAATGAACAAATTCTTAGACAAGTAAAATCTCCCAAGACTGAACCAGGAAGTAATTAAAAATACAAACAGACAAATCACAGGTACTGAAATTGTAACTATGATTAAAAACTACCAGCAAAAGAGTCCAGTACCATATGCCTTCACAGGTAAATTCTATTAAACATTTAGAGAAGAGTTAACACCTATCATTCTCAAACTATTCTAAAAATTGGCAGTTCAGTTCAGTCACTCAGTCATGTCCAACTCTTTGTGACCCCATGGACTGCAGCACGCCAGGACAGAGCAAAGAATATTCCCAAACTCAATCTATGAAGCCACTATCACACTGACACCAAAACCAGACAAAGATATCACCAAAAAAAAAAAAAAAAAAGGAAATTATACTCAATATCACTGGTGAATATAGATGCAAAAATCCTCAACAAAATACTAGTGCTCCAAATTCAGCAATACAATAAAAATATACACCATGATCTAGTGGGATTTATCTGAGGAATGCAAGGATTTTTCAATATCTGCAAAGCTGTGTAATATAGCATATCAACAAATTTAAAAATAAAAAACCATATGATCATCTCAAAAGATGTAGAAAAAGCTTTTGACAAAACTCAAAACCCAATTATGATAACAACTCTTCAGAATGTTGGCTTAGAAGGAGCATACCTCAACATAATGAAGGTCATATATGTAGCTAACATCATCCTCAATAGTGACAAGCTAAACAAATTTCCTCTAAGATCAGGAACAAGACAGGGTTGCCCACCATTGACTCATTTTTTTTTTTTTTCATAAAATTTTAACAGTTTTTTTTCATAGCTGTTAAAGTCTTAGCCATGGAAATCAGAGAAAAAAAGAAATAAAAAGAATCCAAATTGGGGGAGAAAAGGAGTAATACTGTCACTGTTTGCATATGGTATGATACTATACATAGAAAATTCTAAATCTGCTACAGAAAACTACTAGAGCCAATGAATTTGGCAAAGCTGAAGGATACAAAATTAATACACAGGCATCTCTTGCATTTGTATACACTAACTATGAAAGATCACAAAGGTGATTTTTTTTAAATCCCATTTACTATTGAATAAAAAAAAATATACCTAGGAGCAAATCTACTCAAGGAGACAAAAGACCTGTAGTCCAAGAACTGTAAGACACTGAGGCAAGAAATCAACAATTTCTCAAACAGATGGAAAGGTATACCATGTTCTTGGATAGGAAGAATCACTCACTACTGTGAAAATGACTATACTGCCCAAAGCAATTTACAGTGCAATATCATTCAAAGTGCCAATGGCATTTTTCACAAAATTAGAACAAAATTTTCTAAAATTTATAGAGAGATGTAAAAGAGACTGAATAGTCAAAGCAATCTTGAGAAAGAATAATGGAGCTGGAGGAACTAGGCATCCTGAACTCATATTTCCAGCTATACTACAAAACTACAGTCTTCAAATCAGTATTGTACTGGCACAAAAAATTGAAATTAGAACATACTTCAACACCATACACAAAAATAAGCTCAAAATTAATTAAATACCTAAATGAAAGACTAAATATTATAAAATTCATAGAGGAAAACATAGGCAGAACACTATTTACATAAATCACAGTAACATCTTTTTTGAGCTGTATCTTAAAGAAAAGGAAATGAAAACAAATGTAAGCAAATAGGACCGAATTAAGCTCAAAAGCTTTTTCACAGGAAAGGAAACCATAGGTAAATCACAACCCACAAAATGGGAGAACACATTTGTGCAAGATGTAATGACGTGGAAATAATATTCAAAATCTACAAATAGCTTAAGCAGTTTAAATTAAAATAATAGTAATAATAATAAACTAATCAAAAAATGGGCAGAAGATCTAAATAGACATTTCTTCAGAGAAAACACACAGATGGCTAAAAGGCACAAGAAGATGCCCAACATCACTAATTATTAGAGAAATACAAATCAAAACTACAATGAGCTATCACCTCACACTAATCAAAATGAAAGTGAAAGTCACTCAGTCATGTCCAACTCTTTGTGATCCCATGGACTATAAAGTACATGTAATTCTCCAGCCCAGAATACTGGAGTGGGTAGGCTTTCCCTTCTCCAAGGGATCTTCCTAACCCAGGGATCAAACCCAGGTCTCCCACATTGCAGGCGGATTCTTTACCAGCTGAGCCACAAGGGAAGCCCAAGAGTACTGGAGTGGATAGCCTATACTGTCTCCAATGGGTCTTCATGACCCAGAAATCAAACTGGGGTCTCCTGATTTGCAGACGGATTCTTTACCAACTGAGCTATAAAAGAAGCCAGAATAGCCTTCATCATAAAATCTACAAAAATAAATAAATAAATAAATTCTAGAGAGTATTTGGAGAAAAGGGAATATAAATCGGACTGACACTGTGGATAATAGTATAGAAGTTCCTTAAGAAACTAAAAATAGAGCTACCGTATGATTCAGCAATTCCACTTCTGGACATACATCACAAGAAAACCATAGTTGGAAATGATACAAGCACCCTGACGTTTATTGCAATGCTGTTTACACTAGCTAAGACATGAAAGAAACTTAAATGCTCATTGACAGATGAATGGATAAAGAAGATGTGGTATATATATATACACCATAGAACATTGCTCAGCCATAAAAAAGAATGAATTAATTTGCAGCAACATGAATGGACCTGAAGATCATCATACTAAGTGAATAAGTCAGGGAAAGAAAGGCACATATGTTATGATATTGCTTATATGTAAAATCTAAAAAAAGATTCATATGACACACAAAGGGAAAAGGATGGTGAGAGGGATAAAATTAGAGGGTTGGGATTAGCATATGCACAGCAGCAGCAGCATCATCATCACTATATGTAAAAGAGATAACCAACAATAACATACTCTATAGTATGTAGCTCAAACAGCAGAGAATCTGCCTGCAATGCCAGAGACCTGGGTTCAATACTTGGGTTGGGAAATCTCTTAGAGAAGGGAATGCCAACCCACGCCAATATTCTTGCCTGGATAATCCCCATGGACAGAGGAGTCTGGCAGGCTACAGTCCATGGAGTTGCAAAGGATCAGACACCCACCAGTGAGCAATTAAGGATATGTATGTCTGTGTGTGTGTGTGTGTGTGTGTGTGTGTGTGTGTATATATATATGAATCACTGTACTGTATAACTGAAACTAACACAACATTGTAAATCAGTTATACTTCAATTAAAAAAGAAATGAGTCATCCTTTCTGAATTTCCAAATTTCTAGAATATTGTGTGCATGCTAAGTCATTTCAATCATGTCCAACTCTGTGTGACCCTATGTACAGTAGCCTACCAAGCTCCTTTCTCCATGGGATTCTCCAGGCAAGAATACTGAAGTGGATCTCCATGCCCTCCTCCAGGGGATCTTCCCAACCCATGATCGAACCTTCATCTCTTACACCTCCTGCATTGGCAGGCAGATTCATTACCACTAGTGCCACCTTAATCTAGAATATTATTTAACTACCTGGTGGCTCAGAGGTTAAAGCATCTGCCTGCAATGTGGGAGACCGGGGTTTGATCCCTGGGTCAGGAAGATCCCCTGGAGAAGGAAATGGCAACCCACTCCAATACTCTTGCCTGGAGAATCCCATGGACAGAAGAGCCTGGTAGGCTACAGTCCACAGGGTCACAAAGAGTCGGGACACGACTAAGCGACTTCACTTTTCACTTTCACAATTTGAGTAGTCAGAAAAAAAAAAAAAAAGAACACATTAAAATGTCAAATTTGCCAAAGAACTTGAAGAATGCTAAATTATTATCTAATAAAGACACTTTTAGGATAAAAGAATACTTAGTGAGGCAAGAAAAGCTTTTAACTTGATATCTGCTATATGGATCTTGAAAAATAACATGTGTATTGAGGAATTAAAAGTTATGACATAAAAATTAAAAAAAAAAACTAAGAAAAAAGTTTCATTTAGCTTAGTTATTTGAAAATGATGGAATCAGAAGAAAGGGTTGAAGTGAATTGTGCGTATTTAGCTTTGTAGGTGTTATATACTACCTGGGAATCTTGTAAGGGATTATGTTCCCCTTACAGAGGAAAAATATATATATATATTATTAAAATAAAAGTGGGGAGTTGCCAAGTGGGGAGTCAATTACTAGCTTCAGCTAACAAGTAATATAATTAACATGCTTACATGCTTTGTTTATTTGATAATATAATTTTATTAATCAAATATAAGCTATAATGGTGGCTACCTGGTGATTTGTAAAGGTATACACCTTGCTGAATAGCAATTTGGAATCCATTAACTTCTAAAACTGTCAGGTGGAAATTTCATGATGAGTTTGCAGAAATACACTTAAAATGGAAGTATCAGCTCATTAATGAAAGAGTTTGAGAAAAGTTGGCTTCAACTCTGTTGAAGGTCATTGAAAAAGGGTGGAAAGCACAACAGTGTTATCCCCAAATCACTTTAGTTCACTGTTAAGAGGAAATGATCACTGTCAATTAATCTTGTGGAGCCAGGAAAAAAAACAGTCACTCACAGCTATCAGAAGAAATGGTTTAAATCCAAGACTGCATCTTGATGCATAGGTTCCAAGGGGAAAGTGCCACTGACTTAAGGAGAAAGATAACTTGCATGGATTCTTTAAATTACTAACAAAACTTTATTTTAGAAGATGCTGAAGTTACTTTAGACTATGAATACATGAATATTAAACATCTCAAGTTATTTAAAATTATTTTTAGAATTCATATTGCAAAGGCACATAATTTTATCTTCTCTAGATTCATTCCATCTTCTCTAGATTCATTCCTGCTGCTGAGATTTCAAACTGCATTAGTAGGGAGAAGGGTCTTTAAGATCTTAGAACAGCTAAGTCACAGCTAATAATAATACCTATTATTTATTGAATACTTTGCTTGAGTCAGGCATTTTTCAAAGCCCTTTGTATATATTACAGTATTTAATCCTCTAAGCAACTCTATATGTGTCATTTCCCAGCTATATATAAAAATTGTAGCCTTGCAACAAACTTTTACCTGTGGAATGTGAGAGGAAAGGATATGTGCTGCTTCTTGGCCAAAATCTTGAAGAAGCAGGCATGCATTCTCCTCTACCACTTTTCCCTTTGGCCAGCTGGTATGTCAAGGATAAGGGTTTCCCTGATAAGGTCTATGGGATGGGCAGAGTTGCATATTAGAAGAAACAGGTTTTCTCATTCATCACAATGATAAATGTCATTCACAATCTTGATCTCTGCCCTGGATGACTACAAGTGAAACAAATGGACTTTTACTTTGTTAGAGCTCTTACATATGTAGATCTATTTGATTGGCATTTTAGACTACTATAATATTATATCTGTGTTATGATGGAGGAAACTGAGGCACAGAATTTTTTAAATACATTCCTCAACTGCTGATTATCCTAATGAGTTTTGAATCCATGCCATCTAACCAGAGACTACTGTTTGTTTGTTTGTTTGTTTGTTTAACTACTTTGCTATGCTTACTACCTCAGTTTTGCCTGGTATCAAACTAAGTTGTTAGCATGCTTCTGAACTGTAGTGTTGGAGAAGACTCTTGAGAGTCCCTTGGACTGCAAGGATATCCAATCAGTCAATCCTAAAGTATATCAGTCCTGAATATTCATTGGAATGACTGATGCTGAAGCTGAACCTCCACTACTTTGGCCACCTGATGGGAAGAACTGATTTATTGGAAAAGACCCTGATGCTGGGAAAGATTGTAGGCTAGAGGAGATGGGGATGACAGAGAATGAGATGGTTGGATAGCATCACCGACTCAATGGAGATGAGTTTGAGTAAACTCCAGGAACTGGTGATGGATAGGGAAGCCTGGTGTGCTGCAGTCCATGGTTCACAAAGAATTGGACATGACTGAGTTACTGAACTGAGCTGAAGTTTTCATTCAGTATAATGAGTAAATATATTTCATTTTCAATAAATATATTTAAAAATTAAAAACAGAAAAGAAAATAGTTCAACTATTGCTGAGCTAGAAGAAATGGCTGGAAGCAGCAGCTAGCCAGTGAGCACAATGCATAGGAAGAAACTATTCTTGTTGACTTAGGGAAATAGTTGATGGATAAGAAGTTTGAGGTTATGGTCAATAAAAACACTCACCAAGGGAAAGATCTCAATCTTAGCCTAATAAGTAAAACTTTTTTCTTTTCTTTTCTTTTCTCTCACCTTTCCTCACCCAATGCATTAAGAGGAGTTAATCATTAAAAGGGGAGAAATTGGAGACGTTTGTAGAACGGAGATTTCCAATGCCTCTCAATTTATGAAGCCACACACAGTTCAGCTCTGCCAGGATTGTGGAAAAAGAGAACTTCAAGTTTGAGATGAAAGGTGTTTTGTTTTTTTTTTTTTTGATTCATTTTTTGATTTTTTTTAACAATAATAAATATGAAAGAATTTAGATCTCAGTATACTCTTTAACCAAATGTGAGAGTAGAAGTATGAAATAGGAATACCATTAAAGAGAATTTAGTATAGTACAGATTAAAACATGGTTTGGAGGAAGGCATGGCAACCCACTCCAAAGTATTCTTGCCTGGAGAATTCTATGGACAAAGGAGCCTAGTGGGCTTCATAGGGTCGCAACGAGTTGGACACAACTGAAGCAATTTAGCATGCACACAAAACAGGTTAGGGAAAACAGTATCCATGACAACTAAACAGATATTTGTTTATATTTTAATTAGGATAACAGTCATCTTTATTTGTGTCCTGGAAACCCCTAAGTCCTGAGTAAACCAGGGCAGTATTCACTCTGATTCCAGTGGGCTGACCTTCCTTTAGAACTATTTATATCTGCTTTTCACTTCCAATTCAATGTCATTTATATCTATTTTGCCTCCTTCTTGACTTATTTTTTCATTCATGTTTTCCTGCTCAGCACCTATCATTAGCCAAACAGGAGCATCAGAAGTTCACTAAACATGCTGTTATTCCATGAATTTTTGCCATTATATATTTATTTTAATGCTGCATTTTTCCTATTCAAATACGCTGTTTTTCTTGCAATACCATCTCATCATTCAAAATCTAGTTTAAGAATGGACTTCTCTGTTAAGCCTTTCTATCTTCCCAACTCCATCTAGAATGGACAGCTCTTTCTTTGCATCCTGTATAGACTTTTTCATTTCAGTAGATGTGACCTATTATTGCCCTTCATGTTTTCACATGCATAGATCTCCCTCATCTTATATCTCACAAGCTGAGATCTGTGTGATCTGACTTCTGAAATCTCCAAATGTATTTTTTAAAGTCAAGGGAAGGTAATCTATAAGTTTTAATGCTATTCTCTCAAAGAACCTGGAGGAATAGGGTGGGGTGGGACACGGGAGGGGGTTTCAAGATGGAGGGGACACATGTATACCTATGTTTGATTCATACTCACATATGGCAAAAAACCATCACACTATTGTAAAGCAATTATCCTCCAATTAAAATAAAAAAAAATTTAAGTCAAGGAAAAGAATAAGATTTTTTTATTAAAGTCCAGCATTTTAAATAAATGTTTGTTATGAAAAATGTAAAAAAAAAATGTAAATAAGCATTTTACATGTTTAAGAATAAAATTCTCTTTTACTGTGGCATTTGTAGTTGAAAGATATTTTATCAGAATAAAATGCAATATCTGTGTACATTAGTGGTTTTGTAAGTTCTGTTTTATGAACTGTTACTACACTAGACCATTCAGGTATGACCTAAATCAACTCCCTTATGATTATACAGTGGAATTGAGAAATAGATTTAAGGGACTGGATCTGATAGAGTGTCTGATGAACTATGGAATGAGGTTCGTGACATTGTACAGGAGACAGGGATCAAGACCATCCCCATGGAAAAGAAATGCAAAAAAGCAAAATGGCTGTCTGGGGAGGCCTTACAAATAGCTGTGAAAAGAAGAGAAGCAAAAAGCAAAGGAGAAAAGGAAAGATATAAGCATCTGAATGCACAGTTCCAAAGAATAGCAAGAAGAGATTAAGAAAGCCTTCCTCAGGAATCAGTGCAAAAAAATAGAGGAAAACAACAGAATGGGAAAGACTAGAGATCTCTTCAAGAAAATTAGAGATACCAACAGAACATTTCAGCAAAGATGGGCTCGATAAAGGACAGAAATGGTATGGACCTAACAGAAGCAGAAGATACTAATAAGAGGTGGCAAGAATACACAGAAGAACTGTACAAAAAAGATGTTCACGACCCAGATAATCATGATGGTGTGATCACTGACTAGAGCCAGATATCCTAGAATGTGAAGTCAAGTGGGCCTTAGAAAGCATCACTATGAACAAAGCTAGTGGAGGTGATAGAATTCCAGTTGAGCTATTTCAAGTCCTGAAAGATGATGCTGTGAAAGTGCTGCACTCAATATGCCAGCAAATCTGGAAAATTCAGCAGTGGCCACAGGACTGGAAAAGGTCAGTTTTCATTCCAATCCCAAAGAAAGGCTATGCCAAAGAATGCTCAAACCACTGCACAATTGCACTCATCTCACATGCTAGTAAAGTAATGCTCAAAATTCTCCAAGCCAGGCTTCAGCAATACGTGAACCGTGAACTTCCTGATGTTCAAGCTGGTTTTAGAAAAGGCAGAGGAACCAGAGATCAAATTGCCAACATCTGTTGGATCATGGAAAAAGCAAGAGAGTTCCAGAAAAACATCGACTTCTGCTTTATTGACTATGTCAAAGCCTTTGACTGTGTGGATAACAATAAACTGTGGAAAATTCTTAAAGAGATGGGAATACCAGACCACCTGACTTGCCTCTTGAGAAATTTGTATGCAGGTCAGGAAGCAACAGTTAGAACTGGACATGGAACAACAGACTGGTTCCAAATAGGAAAAGGAGGACATCAAGGCTGTATACTGTCTCCCTGCTTATTTAACTTACATGCAGAGTACATCATGAGAAATGCTGGGCTGGAAGAAGCACAAGCTGGAATCAAGATTGCTGGGAGAAATATCAATAACCTCAGATATGCAGATGACACCATCCTTATGGCAGAAAGTGAAGAGGAACTCAAAAGCCTCTTGATGAAAGTGAAAGTGGAGAGTGAAAAAGTTGGCTTAAAGCGCAACCTTCACAAAACAAAGATCATGGCACCCGGTCCCATCACTTCATGGGAAATAGTTGGGGAAACAGTGGAAACAGTGTCAGACTTTATTTTTTTTGGGCTCCAAAATCACTGCAGATGGTGACTGCAGCCATGAAATTAAAAGACGCTTACTCCTTGGAAGGAAAGTTATGAATGCAGAGTTCCAAAGAATAGCAAGAAGAGATAAGAAAGCCTTCCTCAGCAATCAGTGCAAAGAAATAGAGAAAAAAACAGAATGGGAAAGACTAGAGATCTCTTCAAGAAAATTAGAGACACCAACGGAACATTTCAGCAAAGAAAGCAGAGACATTACTTTGCCAACAAAGGTTTGTCTAGTCAAGGCTATGGTTTTTACTGTGGTCATGTATGGATGTGAGAGTTGGACTGTGAGGAAGGCTGAGCACTGAAGAATTGATGCTTTTGAACTGTGGTGTTGGAGAAGACTCTTGAGAGTTCCTTGGACTGCAAGGAGATCCAACCAGTCCCTTCTAAAGGAGATCAGCCCTGGGATTTCTTTGGAAGGAATAATGCTAAAGCTGAAACTCCAGTACTTTGGCCACCTCATGCAAAGAGTTGACTCATTGGAAAAGACTCTGATGCTGGAAGGGATTGGGGGCAGGAGGAGAAGGGGACGACAGAGGATGAGATGGCTGGATGGCATCACTGACTTGATGGACATGCGTCTGAGTGAACGCCGGGAGTTGGTGATGGACAGGGAGGCCTGGTATGCTGCGATTCATGGGATCGCAAAGAGTCGGACACAACTGAACGACTGAACTGACTGACTGACTGACTGACTACATCATTAGTTCTTGGGTTTTTGTTTTGTTCTTGTTGTTGTTAAAAAGGGTCTGTAAGTCACTAACATGCCCTTAAATTCCAAATGTGATCATCATGACACTTGTTACTCACTGTTCACTTCTTTATGAGTTCTTACAGGCTGAATTTCCTGAGTTCTCTCAAGACTGTGCCTTTTAACATTGGACTATTCCATTTCCCTCAATCATTGGTGCTCTCTAGTAGAAAATACCTGAAATGGTCCACATGTGTGTTGGCCTAGTCATTTAAGTTCAAGAGATTCAGCTTCATTACCTTTCATTGAAGCAGGACAGAAGGGCTTTAAAGTTCAGTCAAGCTCTAAGTAGGTTGCTACAGTGAACCCATAAGCCTATCTGCTTGACTGAATCAATGTCCTGGCCCAGGATTGTGAGGTCACAGGAATAAAATTCTGCATGTGCCTAATCCCAAAGGAAGTATTCCATAGTTAGGATTATGGTGGGAATTTAAAATTATGTATGAGATAGTTTATATTTAAACTTGCAAGAACAAAACTAAGAACCTAATTCCATTTCTACTAGATATGTAATAGCTTGGGCTTCCCTTGTGGCTCAGACAGTAAACAATCTACCCACAGTGTGGAAGACTGGGGTTCCATCTCTGGGTCAGGAAGATCCCATGGAGAAGGGAATGGCTATCCACTCCAGTATTCTTGCCTGGAGAATTCCATGGAGAGAGGAGCCTGGTGGACTATAGTCTGCTGCTGCTGATGCTGCTAAGTCACTTCAGTCGTGTCCGACTCTTGGCGACCTCATAGATGGCCTCCTACCAGGTTCCTCTGTCCCTGGGATTCTCCAGGCAAGAACACTGGAGTGGGTTGCCATTTCCTTCTCCAATGCATGAAAGTGAAAAGTGAAAGTGAAGTCGCTCAGTCATGTCCAACTATTAACGACCTCATGGACTGCAGCCTACCAGGCTCCTACGTCCATGGGATTTTCCAGACAAGAGTACTGGAGTGGGGTGCCATTGCCTTCTCCGGGACTACAGTCTAGGGGGCCACAAACAGTTGAACATGCCTGAGTGACTAATACATATGTAATAAGTTTTGAAACTTGTAACAATTATTTACAAATATTTGAATAGCATAAATACTGGAGGGAATCAATAGCCTATGGACATACACATTAAAGAAATAGATTTTATTCAGGGAACATAGTTTCTTTATATTAAGAATCATCTTTTTAAGAAGGATGTTAATAATTTAATGTGGTAGGAGATAAGTTTTTCAAGCAAAGTCTTAATATTTTAAATTAAAACAAAAAAGAGCACCTCTTTAAAATATTGAAGAAATTGTATATGTAAAAAGACTTTGATTTTTGCATTTTAAATTTGTTGACCATTTGTTGAAAGTTAATGGGCATTTCCTATGTGGCTTGCTATAAAAAAAAAATAAAACTCCATCAGATCAGATCAGTCGCTCAGTCGTGTCTGACTCTTTGTGACCCCATGAATCACAGCATGCCAGGCCTCCCTGTCCATCACCAACTCCCAGAGTTCACTCAGACTCACGTCCATCGAGTCAGTGATGCCATCCAGCCATCTCATCCTCTGTCGTCCCCTTCTGCTCCTGCCCCCAATCCCTCCCAGCATCAGAGTCTTTTCCAGTGAGTCAACTCTTTGCATGAGGTGGCCAAATTACTGGAGTTTCAGCTTTAGCATCATTCCTTCCAAAGAAATCCCAGGGCTGATCTCCTTCAGAATGGACTGGTTGGATCTCCTCGCAGTCCAAGGGACTCTCAAGAGTTTTCTCCAACACCACAGTTCAAAAGCATCAATTCTTCGGCACTCAGCCTTCTTCACAGTCCAACTCTCAAATCCATACATTACCACAGAAAAAAACATAGCCTTGACTAGCCGGATCTTTGTTGGCAAAGTAATGTCTCTGCTTTTGAATATGCTATCTAGGTTGGTCATAACTTCCTTCCAAGGAGTAAGGGTCTTTTAATTTCATGGCTGCAATCACCATCTGCACTTAGTGATTTTGGAGCCCAGAAAAATAAAGTCTGACACTGTTTCCACTGTTTCCCCATCTATTTCCCATGAAGTGGTGGGACTGGATGCCATGGTCTTCGTTTTCTGAATGTTGAGCTTTAAGCCAACTTTCTCACTCTCCACTTTCACTTTCATCAAGAGGCTTTTGAGTTCCTCTTCACTTTCTGCCATAAGGGTGGTGTCATCTGCATATCCAAGGCTATTGATATTTCCCTGGCAATCTTGATTCCAGCTTGTGTTTCTTCCAGTCCAGCGTTTCTCATGATGTACTCTGCATATAAGTTAAATAAACAGGGTGACGATATACAGCCTTGACGAACTCCTTTTCGTATTTGGAACCAGTCTGTTGTTCCATGTCCAGTTCTAAGTGTTGCTTCCTGACCTGCATACAAATTTCTCAAGAGGCAGATCAGGTGGTAGAGCCTCTGTAATAACTTATACAGGATGTATAAAGCAAAGTGAAAATGTTTTCTAGTCTACATAGATTATTTGGACAGTCCTGAACAATCACTACTTTTTGACAATTTAATATCATATTTAGCAGCAAGACCCTAATTTCCAAAAGTCAGTGCAAAATGACTACTTATAGTCCAAGCATGTGTTCTTTTCAAATACTGTTTGAAATGACCTTAATTTCCTTTATCTTTGACGCTTACTCTTTTCATGAAAATTATTTTCTTTTGTATGGCAACAGTTAAGAACTGTGAAGAGCTTTGGATTTTTTACTACTTCCTGGTTAATAAATTAGCTTTCCACAATTTTATGAATGCTATCAGAAGATAGAAACCTTGGGTCAGACAAAAATCTATATTACTCATGACACAGACTCAGCATGACATTCACATTCATTTCGCATCTCCTCGTCTCCTGAGTCCCATGGTGGCAAAGTAGAGGGGCCCAGATAGATGCTCACCTACATTTGATATAATAATGGCTGCAGGCAAATCTACAGGATGTTGCCCTTCAGGGACATATTATCTGTAATATAATAGTCAGTCAAAAACAGAAAAAATTGGAAACAAAAACTTTTTTGCTCTCAACTCTGAAGAAAGGTACTATCTCCATCTTTCAGGGCTGGTAATTCTTGCAACACTTTTAAACTCTATAACAAAGGCTATTGGCTCAGATGGCTTCTCTTAAGATGTTCAGAGATGTAGCTCTAGAAAAAGATTATGGTATTTAGAAAGATGGTAATGATGACCCTATATGCAAGACAGCAAAAGAGACACAGACATAAAGAACAGACTTCTGGACTCTGTGGGAGAAGGTGAGGGTGGGATGATTTGAGAAAATAGTATTGAAACATGTATATTGCCATATGTCAAATAGATCACCAGTCTAACTTTGATGTATGAAACAAGGCACTCAGAGCCGGGGCATTGGAACAATCCAGAAGGATGAGATGGGGAGGGGTTTGGGAGGGGGTTTTGGGATGGGCGACACATGTACATCCATGGCTGATTCATGTCACAAAACCACATACATCTCAATTTTCCTGCTTTCCAAGTCTTAGTGAAGATTGCCAAGATATTATCTTTTAAGAGAAAGGCACTTCTGGAAAATAATCTTTTCTTCTTCGTTTTCCTATGAAACAAAGAAAAGTAATGGAACCTTAAAGCTGATATCCAACTTACTTTGGAAAAACTTCTAGTTCATGATGTAGGAAGCAACCTTGTGTATTAATGAAGGTATTTCTCTAGAATGTTGTTTTAAAGTCTTAGAAAGTAGATTATTAAAGCCAATAAGTATGATATACCCATAATAAGTAGCATGGCCATTAAAAGACAGGTTAAAGCAATTATCCTTCAGTTAAAAAATATTTTAAAAAAAAGGTTTTAGAAAAGACAAGTTTCCAAATGATATTTAATGACACAGAAAAGTAAACTTTTTTAATGTAAAGATAGTGCTCACTCATTATATTACATTTTAAGAAGATTATTTTATATTGAAGCATACTTGATTAATAGTAGTATGTTAGTTTCAGGTGGACAGAAAAGTGATTGATATACATATACATGTATGTATTATTTTTTCCCATTTAAATTATTGTTGAATATTGAGCAGAGTTCCCTGTGCTATACAGTAGGTTCCTGTTGGCTGTATATTTAAAATATAGTAATGTGTACATGTCAGTTGCAAACTCCTAATGTATCCCTCCTCCCAACCCTTCCTCCCTGGTAACTATAAGTTTTTTCTCTAAGTTTTTGATGTTTAGGTGCTTCCATGTCTTAGCTATTATAGCTGCAGTGAACATTGGGTTGCACATATCTTTTCAAATTTAATTTTCTCCAGATATATGCCTAGGAATGGGATTGCTGCATCATATATGGTAACTAATTTTTAGTATTTAAGAAATCCCCATACTGTTCTCCATAGTGGCTGTACCAACTTACCTTCCCACCAGGAGTGTAGGAGAGTTCTCTTTTTTTCATACCCTCACCAGCATTTATTATTTGTAGACTTTTTGATGATGGACATTCTGACTGGAGTGGGATGATACCTCATTGTAGCTTTGATTTGCATTTCTCTAATAATTAGCCATATTGAGTATTTCTTCACCTAATTATTGGCCACCTGTATGTCTTCTTTGGAAAAATGTCTGTTTAGATTTTATACATATTTTTAAATTGGGTTGTTTTATATATATATATATATATATATATATATATATATATATATATAGAGAGAGAGAGAGAGAGAGAGAGAGAGAGAGAGAGAGTTGTATTAGCTATTTGTATATTTTGGAAACTAATCCCTTTTTTATTGTATAAGTTGTAAATATTTTTGCTCATTCCATAGGTTGTCTTCTTGGTTTGTTTGTGGTTTCCTTTGTTGTGCAAAAGTTTTTTAGTTTAATTAGGTCCCAAATATTTATTTTTGTTTTTATTTCCAGTACTCTAGGAGAAGGATCCAAACAAATATTTATTTGATATATATCAAAAAGTGTTCTGTGTTTTCCTCTAAGAGTTTTATAGTATCTGGTCTTACATTTAGGTTTTTAATCCATTCTGACCTTATTTTTGCATATGCTGTTAGAGAATTTTCTAATATCATTCTTTTACAGGTAACTGTCCAGTTTTCCTGGTACCACTTAGTGAACAGACTTTCCTTTCTCTATTGTAGAGTCTTGTCTCCTTTGTTATAGATTATTTGACTGTAGGTGTGTTGATTTATTTCTGAGCTTTATATACTGCTCCATTGAGCAGGATGAATATTTCTTTTTTGTTCCAGTATCATATTATTTTGATTACTGTAGCTTTGTAGTATAATTTGAAGTCAGGGAATCTGATTCTTCCAGCTCTGTTTTTCCCTCTCAAAGTTGCTTTGCTTATTTGAATTTTTTCATTCATTCAAAAAGTTAATTGTACACTTACTATGCATTGAACCCTCTGCTGCATCCAAAAATATTGTGTGAATTTATATAGGGAAAACCCCTACTCAAAGTGTACACAGAAGACAGACTGGAATAGTACTTAAGCAGCAATCTGAAGAAAGGGTGAGATTTATCTAAGGAAAAGAGAGTATCAAGGTCATTCCAGAGAGAAGAAACATTTGTTTAATGGCCAATGTGATCCAAAGATTGTATTGTGT
This sequence comes from Bubalus bubalis, assembly GCF_019923935.1. NCBI lineage: Eukaryota > Metazoa > Chordata > Mammalia > Artiodactyla > Bovidae > Bubalus > Bubalus bubalis. The sequence continues at coordinate 72,633,967 of NC_059172.1, read as the reverse complement.
CTTTGAAAGGAAGGTCTCTGTGGATGTTTGGAGGGAGAAAGAGGATGTTTATCTTTTCAAAACAGATGTGGACTCTCCCTCGGAATGTAAGACCACACTGCCTTAATATTTCACATGCACTGTAAGCATATTTTAAAGTTTATTAATATTATTCTTAAATCATGGCAATGATTAATTTGCTAAATTTTCTAGTATTTTCTGAGTTGTTCTCAGAGGCTATAAAAGCCAACATTTATACAGCAATTAGAGTAAGTTGCTAATGTTCACTATCAAAGTGGAGACAAAGGAAGAATTAGAGAAAGTTTCCGTTACAGTGCAAGCATGAGGGAAAGGAACAGTATTGCTAAAAGAAGGACATGAAATTCTACCTTGACTCTTTTCCTGTGTCTCTCTTGTGGAAAAAGAAGCCCAATTTTCAAGAGAAGGTCCAATTTCAAGCCAGTAAAACTGATATAAGTGTTCTTCCCCCCTACAGATTCATTGTAAATTGTAAATATATAAATGATATGTAAGAACATGCTTCAAATGTATGAAATGCTATAGAAATTGAACCTAATACCGTTACAATCTCTCATAAAGATGAGAATTAAGAGTTCAACAGAGAATGTAGCAGTAAATCAAAAAACTTACTTAACTTGAAAAGCTGCATTTCCAGATGAGAGAGAAAAACTAAAAATCACATATTCTAACCCTCCATTATGCCTTCAGAAATATTCCTCATTTCAGGCTTCATAGGCTTTTCTTTAGAGTGATTTACAAGTTTTCAGCTTCCCTAGTGGCTCAGATGATAAAGAATCCACTTGCAATGCAAGAGTCCCAAGTTTGATTTCTGTTTTGGGAAAAATCCCTTGAAGAAGGGAATGGCTACACACTCCAATATTCCTGCCTGGAGAATCCCATGTACAGGGAAGCCAGCCAAGTTACAGTCCATAAGGTCGCAAAGAGTGGGACACAAATTAGCAACATTCACTTTTTCACAGTAGTTTTAAAAACTACCATTAATTGGGTAATTTTAAGTAAAATGTTAAGTAAATAAAACAATTGCAGAGAAAAGTACAACTCATACACATTCAGCTGGATGAATTTTCACAAAGCTAAAAAAACAGAAAAATGCAGCCAACTGCCAGATTAGAAAGATCCAAAAGATTAACTTTTATCCCCTTGGAAGCAGGGTACAACATTCCCCTTTTAAGTTAAACATTATGTGATTTCTAACACCATGGATTAGCCCTAACCATTTTTGAAATTTATGTCTGGAATCATATATTTATATATTTTATAATATTATTATATTATATTATATATGTTATATATATTATATATATATATATAAATCATATATTTATAAGGTAACTGGTTTCATTTACTGTTTTGGACATTGTACTTAATTCAATCCCATTACTGTAGAGTAGATTTTTGTTTGAGCATATGATGATTTATATACTTACTTTCTCTTGAAAAACATTATACACTTTCCTCTCTTGAAAAACATTTGTGTTGTTCTGTGCTCATGTGTGCTCTGTCATGTCTGACTCTGTGACCCTATGAACTATAGAATTCCAAGCTCCATTGTTCACAGGATTTTTCAGGCTAAAATACTGTAATAGGTTGTCATTTCCTCCTTCAGTGGATCTTCCCAACCCAGGGATTGACCTGCATTTCCTGCACTGCAGGCAGATTTTTTTACCTGCTGAGCCATTGGGGAAACCAATGTATTTTTCTAGTTTAGGGCTAATTCAATAGTGTTATTATTAACATTCTTGTATATGGTATATCCTTTGGTAAGCATACATTGTTGTTGTTGTTTAGTCATTAAGTCATATCTGACTCTTTTGCTACCCTATATACTGTAGTCCACCAGGCTTCTCTGTCCATGGGATTTCGCAGCAAAGAATACTGAAGTGGATTGTCATTTCCTTCTCCAGAGGTCTTTCTGACCCTTGGATCAAACTTGAGTCATTGGCAAGCAGATTCTTTACCAGTGAGCCATCAGGGAAGCCAAGCATATGTACTATATATACTCTTCTTTTTTGACTTTACAACTAAGACTGAAATTGTTGGATTATTAGATGGGCATTTGTTTAACTTTAGTGGATATTGACAAAACATGCACCAAAGTGACGATTTTTCTCCTACCAATGGTATATGACAATTCCTGTTGCTCTTTCTTAACATCCACTACTGTCATTTTTCAGCAATTCTAATAGGTTCGGAATAGAGTCACTTCGCAGTTATAACTTGCATTTCCTTGATGAAGAGCAATGTAGAGCACAGCTAATCAAAATGTGGCCCAACAAGCAGCAGCATTTATATCATCTGGGAGGTTGTTAAACATGTAGAATATCATGTTTCACCCTAACCTATTAACTCATTTTTAAAAATCGCCAGTTGATTCCTATACACATTAATGCTCAAAAGACCGTGATGTAAGAGTTTTACTTCTTCTTTTCCAATATGGATTCCTTTTATTTCTTTTTCTGCTCTGATTGCTGTGGCCAAAACTTCCAAAATTATGTTGAATAGTAGTGGTGAGAGTGGGAACCCTTGTCTTGTTCCTGACTTTAGGGGAAATGCTTTCAATTTTTCACCATTGAGGATAATGTTTGCTGTGGGTTTGTCATATATAGCTTTTATTACATTGAGGTATGTTCCTTCTATTCCTGCTTTCTGGAGGTTTTTTTTTTTTTTTTTTTTTTTTTATCATAAATGGATGTTGAATTTTGTCAAAGGATTTCTCTGCATCTGTTCAGATAATCATATGGTTTTTATCTTTCAATTTGTTAATGTGGTGTATTACATTGATTGATTTGTGGATACTGAAGAATCCTTGCATCCCTGGGATAAACCCACTTGGTCATGATGTATGATCTTTTTAATATGTTGTTGGATTCTGTTTGCTAGAATTTTAAGAATTTTTGCATCTATGTTCATCAGTGATATTGGCCTGCAGTTTTCTTTTTTGTGGCATCTTTGTCAGGTTTTGATATTAGGGTGATGGTGGCCTCATAGAATGAGTTTGGAAGTTTAACTTCCTCTGCAATTTTCTGGAAGAGTTTGAGTAGGATAGGCGTTAGTTCTTCTCTAAATTTTTGGTAGAATTCAGCTGTGAAGCCATCTGGTCCTGGGCTTTTGTTTGCTGGAAGATTTCTGAGTACAGTTTCAGCTTCCGTGCTTGTGATGGGTCTGTTAAGGTTTTCTATTTCTTCCCGGTTCAATTTTGGAAAGTTGTACTTTTCTAGGAATTTGTCCATTTCTTCCAAGTTGTCCATTGTATTTGCATATAGTAAACTCTCACTGTTTGCAGGTGACATGATCCTCTACATAGAAAACCCTAAAGACTCCACCAGAAAATTACTAGAGCTAATCAATGAATATAGTAAAGTTGCAGGATATAAAATCAACACACAGAAATGCCTTGTATTCCTATACACTAACAATGAGAAAACAGAAACAGAAATTAAGGAAACAATTTCATTCACCATTGCCATGAAAAGAATAAAATACTTAGGAATATATCTACCTAAAGAAACAAAAGACCTATATATAGAAAACTATAAAACACTGGTGAAAGAAAACAAAGAGGACACAAATAGATGGAGAATATACCATGTTGGAGGATCGGAAGAATCAATAGAGTGAAAATGAGTTACCCAAAGCAATCTATAGATTCAATGCAATCCCTATCAAGCTACCAATGGTATTTTTCAGAGAACTAGAACAAATAATTTCACAATTTGTATGGAAATACAAAAAAATGTTGAATAGCCAAAGCAATCTTGAGAAAGAAGAATGGAACTGGAGGAATCAACCTGCCTGTCTTCAGTCTCTACTACAAAGCTACAGTCATGAAGACAGTATGGTACTGGCACAAAGACAGAAATATAGATCAATGGAACAAAATAGAAAGCCCAGAGATAAATCCATGTACCTATGGACACCTTATCTTTGACAAAGGAGGCAAGAATATACAATGGAGAAAAGAAAATCGCTTTAACAAGTGGTGCTGGGAAAACTGGTCCACACTTGTAAAAGAATGAAACTAGAACACTAGACAAAAATAAACTCAAGATGGATTAAAGATCTAAACATAAGACCAGAAACTATTAAACTCCTAGAGGAGAACATAGGCAAAACACTCTCCGACATACATCACAGCAGGATCCTCTATGACCCACCTCCCAGAATACTGGAAATAAAAGCAAAAATAAACAAATGGGACCTAATTAACCTTAAAAGCTTTAGCACAACAAAGGAAACTATAAGCAAGGTAAAAAGACAGCCTTCGGAATGGGAGAAAATAAAAGCAAATGAAGCAACTGACAAAGAATTAATCTCAAAAATATACAAGCAACTCCTACAGCTCAATTCCAGAAAAAATAAATAACCCAATTAAAAAATGGGCCAAAGAACTAAACAGACATTTCTCCAAAGAAGACATACAAATCACTAACCAACACATGAAAAAATGCTGAACATCACTCATTATCAGAGAAATGCAAATCAAAACCACTATGAGGTACCATTTCACGCCAGTCAGAATGACTGTTATCCAAAAGTCTACAAGCAATAAATGCTGGAGAGGGTGTGGAGAAAAGGGAACCCTCTTACACTATTGGTGAGAATCCAAACTAGTACAACCACTGTGGAGAACAGTGTGGAGATTCCTTTAAAAACTGGAAAAAGAACTGCCATAAGACCCAGCAATCCCACTGCTGGGCATACACACTGAGTAAACTAGAATTGAAAGAGACATGTGTACCCCAGTATTCATCGCAGCACTGTTTATAATAGCCAGGACATGGAACCAACTTAGATGTCCATCAGCAGATGAATGGATGAGAAAGCTGTGGTACATATACACAATGGAATATTATTCAGCTATTAAAAAGAATACATTTGAATCATTTATAATGAGGTGGATAAAACTGGAGCCTATTATACAGAGTGAAGCAAGCCAGAAAGAAAAACACCAATACAGTATACTAACGCATATATATGAGATTTAGAAAGAAGGTAACAATAACCCTGTATGTGAGACAGCAAAAGAGACACAGATGTATTGAACAGTCTTTTGGACTCTGTGGGAAATGGCGAGGGTGGGATGATTTGGGAGAATAGCATTGAAACATGTAATATATCTCATGTGAAACGAATCACCAGTCCAGGTTTGATGCATGAAACAGGGGGCTTGGGGCTGGTGTACTGGGATGATCCAGAGGGATGGGATGGGGAGTGAGGTGGGAGGAGGGTTCAGTATGGGGAACACATGTACACTCATGGCAGATTCAAGTCAATGTATTGCAAAACCAATACAATATTGTAAAGTAAAATAAATAAATTAATCAATTAAAACAAAAAAATAATAAATAGCCATTATTTTATTATTAAATAAATACAAATAAAAATGAGGTCAGAAAAAAAAAGACCTTCATATAGAGCATTTTTTAATATACTTACTATCATGTTGAACAGCATGTTCTAATAAATGCTTTTAAGACTCATTTCTGTGGGGGGTCTAAACAGCTGACAAACCATCACTCTCAAATTTAAAGCAAGCAAAAGCAAGATAAAATTTAAGTTCACAATTATGTAAAGTTTAAAAATAAAATAAAATTAAAAAAAAATTAAAAAAAATTAAGTTCACAACCTTTTTTGAAACCATCAAATAACTGAGGTATCAAGATAATTAAACAATCCCAAATTTGGAGAAAGGTGACTGCAGGATTTCTTTACTGGACAAAACCAAACACTGAAAAGTTCAGCTAAACTAGTTGATGAATTCGTGAGGACTGGTATGGGCAGGCAAGAGAGTGTGATTAAGGCAAATACTTTCAATCATTCACCATTAACTATTATTTATTTGGAATTCTTTGTGTAAACTATACATCAGATTAAGGCAATTATATTTTAGTCATAGTTTGCCGTTTTTTATTTTACATAAATGACTTGAATCTTTTTAATGTGTGCTCAGTGTACATCTAGAAGATCAAATCTTTATTTTTATGTTAATGTGGTGAAGCACAGTATAGATTTTCAAATATTAAATGATGTTTAATTTCCTGGATCAAAACCATGAAATTCTGTATTAACATCTTTATATATTATAGAATTTGACTTGCTAATATTTTGTTGAATAATTTAACACAAATGTTACTGAGAAACACAGGCATACAATTTTGCCTTATTGTAATAACCTTACGGTCTCACTTCAATGTTACTAAATTGTTTCAGTGAGTTTTTCTATCTAAACAAAAATTAAAATTAATCAAAACCATTAGCTTAAAGTTTTTCATCACATTCTCTTATTATTTATTTAAAGCCTATACTTTCTTTTGAAATTTTTCCTTTTGATTCCTGATAATGGTCATTTTTATATGGTTTTATTTTTATTCATTAATTTCACCAAATATTATTTAATTTTATTAATCTTTTTAAAGAGCCAATTTGGGGCTTTTTAAGCTCTGCTTATAGTCATTAACAGTTTTTTAAGTTTTTCCCTAATTTTCTTATTTTCTACTTTAGGAATTTGGTTTCAATTTGCTGTTGTTTTTCTACCTTTAGGAGGTAGAATTTTACCTAGTTAATTTTAAGTTTTTCCTTTTGTATTTTATATGTGGAAAATACCACATTTTTTTTCTAAGTACTGCTGTTGCTACATTTCCCTCATTTTGAAGTACCCAATCATCATTAGCCATCATTAGCCTTCATTAGCCAGAAAAAAGTTAAAACTTTTTTCTCCTTTTAATTTTTGATTTTGTTCCCTACCTGGAGCTAATTTGAAAGGAGTTAGAGATTTTCTGTTTATATGTGTGTTCATGATTTCTATCTTAATTCCATTTCAGATAGAGAAGAAACTGAATTTCAGTAAGGATTATTTTATGATTTAGCATATGGTCAATTTTGGTAAACGTCTCATCAGTTCATTTCAGTCACTCAGTCATGTCTGACTCTTTGCGACCCCGTGGACTGCAGCAGGCCAGGCTTCCCTGTCCATCACCAACTTCAAGAGGCTACTCAAACTCATGTCTATTGAGTCGGTGATGCCATCCAACCATCTCATCCTCTGTTGTCTCCTTCTCTTCCTCCCTTCAGTCTTTCCCAGCATCAGGGTCTTTTCCAGTGAGTCAGTTTTTTACATCAGGTGACTAAATTATTGGAGCTTCAGCATCAGTCCTTCCAATGAATATTCAGAGTGAATTTCCTTTAGGATTTACTGGTTTTATCTTCTTGCAGGCCAAGGGATTCTTAAGAGTCTTCTCCAACATCACAGCTCTAAAGCATCAACTCTTTAGTGCTCAGTTTTCTTTATGATCCTATTCTCACATCAATACATGTCTACTGGAAAAACCATAGCCTTAACTAGATGGACTTTTGTTGGCAATGTCTTTGCTTTTTAATATGCTGTCTAGGCTGGTCATAACTTTTCTTCCAAGGAGCAAGCATCTTTTAATTTCATGGCTGCAGTCACCATCTGCAGTGATTTTGGAGCCCCCCCCCCCAAAAAAAAAAATACAAATAAATAAAGTCTCTCACTGTTTCCATTGATTCCCCATCTATTTGCCATGAAGTGATGGGGCCGGATGTCCTGATCTTAGTTTTTTGAAAGTTTTATTTTAAGGCAGTTTTTTCACTCTCCTCTTTCACTTTCATCAAGAGGCTCCTCAGTCCCTTTTCACTTCCTGTCATAAGGGTGGTGTCATCTGCATATCTGATGTTATTGGTATCTCTCCCAGCAATCTTGATTCCAGCTTGTGCTTCATCCAGCCCAGCATTTTGCATGATGTACTGTGCATATAAGTTAAATAACAGGGTGAGAATAAAGAGCCTTGACATACCCCTTTCCCAATTTGGAACCAGTCTATTGTTCCATATTCGGTTCTAACTTTTGCTTCTTGACCTGCACACAAATTTCTCAGGAGGCGGGTAAGTTGGTCTGGTATTCCCATCTCTTGAAGAATTTTCCAGTTTGTTGTGATCCACGCAGTCAAAGGCCTTGGGGTAGTCAATAGAGCAGAAGTAGATATTTTTCTGGAACTCTCTTGCTTTTTCTATGGTCCAGCCGATGTTAGCAATTTGATCTCTGGTTCCTCTGTCTTTTCCAATTTCAGCTTGAAGATATGGAAGCTCTTGGTTCACGTACTGCTGAAGCCTGATTTGGAGAATTTTGAGCATTACTTTGCTAGCGTGTGAGGTGAGTATAATTTTGCAGTAGTTTTAACATTCCTTGGTATTGCCTTTCTTTGGGATTGGAATGAAAACTGACTTTTTCCAATCCTTGTTGTCACTGCTGAATTTTCCAATTTTACTGGTATATTGAGTGCAACACTTTGACAGCATCATCTTTTAGGGCATGAAATAGTTGGAATTCAGTTGGAATTCCATCATCTCCACTAGCTTTTTTCGAAGTGATGCTTCCTAAGGCCCACTTGACTCAGACTCCAGAATGTCTTGCTCTAGGTGAGTGATCACAACATTATGGTTGTCTGGGTCATTAAGATCTTATTTGTTTAGTTCTTCTGTGTATTCTTGCCACCTTTTCTTAATATCTTAATATCAACTCACAGCAGTGTAGGAGGATTCCTTTTCCTCCACATCCTCTCCAGCATTTATTATTTATAGATTTTTTTTTAATGATGGCCTTTCTGACTGGTGTTAGCGAGTACCTCATTGTAGTTTTGAAATGAAGTACTGGAGTTTCAGCTTTAGCATCATCCCTTCCAAAGAACACCCAGGGCTGATCTCCTTTAGAATGGACTGGTTGGATCTCCTTGCAGTCCAAGGGACTCTCAAGAGTCTTCTCCAACACCACAGTTCAAAAGCATCAATTCTTCGGCCCTCAGCTTTCTTCACAGTCCAACTCTCACACCCATACATGACCACTGGAAAAACCATAGCCTTGACTAAATGGACCTAGATAGCATATTCAAAAGCAGAGACATTACTTTGCCAACAAAGTTTCGTCTAGTCAAGGCTATGGTTCTTCCTGTGGTCATGTATGGATGTGAGAGTTGGACTGTGAAGAAGGCTGAGCACCGAAGAATTGATGCTTTTGAACTGTGTTGTTGGAGAAGACTCTTGAGAGTCCCTTGGCCTGCAAGGAGATCCAACCAATCCATTCTGAAGGAGATCAGCCCTGGGATTTCTTTGGAAGGAATGATGCTAAAGCTGAAACTCCAGTACTTCGGCCACCTCATGTGAAGAGTTGACTCATTGGAAAAGTCTCTGATGCTGGGAGGGATTGGGGGCAGGAGATGGCTGGATGGCATCCCTGACTCGATGGACGTGAGTCTGAGTGAACTCCGGGAGTTGGTGATGGACAGGGAGGCCTGGCGTGCTGTGATTCATGGGGTCGCAAAGAGTCGGACAAGACTGAGCGCCTGAACTGAACTGAACTGATAGCAGTCTTAGGGAAGCAGTGACCATATATAATCTTTCCTCATGAAGTGCTCACTCCTGTGGAGAGAAGGCACTTAGTCATGTAGATGCTTTCAGAAACAAGGTTCCATATATAACAAAACTTTGGGAGTCAATCAGATTGCACAGGCAAAGTTTGTGTGAACTCTTTCCATAGAATATCCCTTTACTCTTAATATTTGTAAGACAATAGAGCAGAATTCTTCCGTGGACATTTGATGCAGTCACCTAAAAAAGCAAACAGGAAAGGTACTGCTGCAATTTCCTTTAATATTTAACCATACTCACGTTTCCTGGAAGATTACACCTCAATCACAACATTAATCGGAAAGCAGAATTGCCTGCTGAGTTTGGCAGAATAATGTCCCCTCCCCTGAAGACTGTTATTTTTCAGTCTCTCAGTCGTGTCCAACTCTTTGTGACCCAATGGATTGTAGCATACCAGATTTCCCTATCCTTCACCATCTCCTGGAGTTTGGTCAAACTCATTTCCATTGAGTCAGTGATGCCATCCAACCATCTAATCCTCTGTCATCCCCTTCTTCTCCTGCTTTCAATCTTGCTCAGTATCAGGGTCTCTTCTAATAAGTCAGCTCTTCTCATAAGGTGGCCAAAGTACTGGAGTTTCAGCTTCAACATTAATCCTTTCAATGACTATTCAGGGTTGATTTCCTTTAGGATTGACTGGTTTAATCTTACAACCCAAGGGACTCTCAAGAGTCTTCTTAAGCAACACAATTAGAAAGCATCAATTCTTTGGCTCTCACACTTCTTTATGATCCAACTCTCACACCCATACATGACTACTGGAAAAACCATACCTTTGACTAGATGGATCTTTGTTGATAAATTAGTGTCTCTGTTTTTTAATACACTGTCTAGGTTTCTTCCAAGGAGCAAGCATCGTTTAATTTCATGGCTATAGTCACCACCTACAGTGATTTTAGAGCCCAAGAAAATAAAGTTTGTCACTGTTTCCAATGTTTTCCCATCTATTTGCCATGAAGTGATGGGAGTAGATGTGAGGAAAGTGAAAGTTGCTCAATCATATCTGACTCTTTGTGAACCCAGGGACTAAACAGTTCATGGAATTCCCCAAGCCAGAATTCTAGAGTGGGTGGCCTTTCCCTTCTCTAGAGGATCTTCCCAACCCATGGATTGAACTGGGGTTTCCCGTATTGCAGGCAGATTATTTACAGCTGAGCCACCAGAATGCCACAAAATCTTAGATTTTTGATTGAGTTTTAAGTCAGCTTTTTCACTTTCCTCTTTCATCTTTATCAAGAGACTCTTTAGCTCCTCTTCATTTTCTGCCATAAGGGTGGTGTCATCTGCGTATCTGAGGTTATTGATATTTCTCCCAGCAATCTTAATTCCAGCTTGTGCTTCATCCAGCGCAGTATTTAGACTGTGCTGAGGTACATTTACAATGCATGATGTACTCTACATATCAGTTAAATAAGCAGGGTGATGGGCTATTTCCTAATTCCCAGAACCAGTGAATATATACGGTTGCTTAACACATGGAAAATAAGGTTACAGATGAAATTAAGGATGACAATCAGCTGACCTTAAAAGAGGGCAAGTATCCTAGATTATGCAGGAGGCCCCAGTGTGATAAAAAGGGTCCTTAAAAGTTGAAAGGGACTCATATAAAAGAGTTGTTAGGTTGGAAAAATGAGAAGGAGGCCTGGTGTTTCTGGCTTAGAAAATTCAGAAGAGGCAAGGCTCAGAGAAAAGAGGATTGTGAGAAGCTAGACAGGATAATCCAATGAATTCTGCTCTAAAGCCTCCAGAAAGTAGTGAAACCCTGATACTACCTTGAGATTAGCCCATTAAGTTCCATGTTGGATTTCTGAACAACAAAAGTGTAAGATAATAAATTTTTGTTAAGACACTAAATTTCTCATACACTGATACAGCAGTAATAGAAAACTAACATACCTCCCCTGGGCTTCCCAGGTGCACTAATGTTAAAGAACCTGGAAAGAGCTATAAAAGACCCTGGTTCAATCCCTGAGTTGGGAAGATCCCCTTGAAAAAGGCTTGGCAACCTATTCCAGCATTCTTGCCTGGAGAATCTCATGGACAGAGGATCCTGGCAGGTTAAAATCCAAAAGGTCGAAAAATGATGGACATGAGTGAAGTGAAAAAGTCAGACACGACTGAAGTGACTTAGCACACACACATGTGTACCTACCCTAGTTCATCTTTGTTCTAATCATTCCTATAATATTAACTTACTTAATTGATTTAAGACCTATCTCCATGAAACTTTCCTAATTTCAGCCATCAGAATAAATTATCTACTCTCTTATTATTTTAATTTTTAAATATTTCTGATATATTACTTTCACAGTCAGTCTTATATATGGTGGAACAATTTACTCTACAAACATCCCAGAAATAGTAATAAATGCAACACAGCATGCAGAGGGAAGAATTAAATATGCATGAATGATCAAGTGGTGCTTGGCTAAACTGCATAAAATGCTGACCCCCAAACCCTGGTAATTCACAAATGACAAGATTTATTTATCACTCATGCTAAATATTCATCATGAAATCATGACTCACATTTGTGACAGAAGAAGTAGTGAGTGGTACATATTTATAAGGGAATACTACTCAGCCATAAAAATAACAAAATAATGCAATTTGCAGCAACTTGGATGCAACTAGAGACTATCATATTAAGTGAAGAAAGTCAAGTCGAGAAAGGCAAATGATACCACATATGATATCAATCAGATGTGGAATCTGAAATATGGCACAAATGAAACTATCTATAAAACAGAAGCATACTCATAGGCATAGAGAACAGATTTGTGGCTGCCACGTAGAGTGGGGAGGGAGAAGATGAACTGGGATTTTGGTGTTAGTGGATGGAAGCTGTTATGTTTAGAGTGAATAAACAACAAAGTCCTAGTATATAGCACAGGGAACTATATTCAGCCTCCTGGGATAAAATATAATAAAAAAGAATGTATGCATATGTATAACAGGGATTACCAGGTGGCTCTAGAGGTAAAGAACCTGCCTGCCAATGCAGGAGACATAAAAGACAAGAGTTTGATCTCTGGATCAGGGAGATCCCTGCCTGGAGAATCCCACAGACAAAGGAACCTGGCCAATCCCATGTACAAAGGAGCATGGCAAGGTACAGTCCATAGAGTCACAGGAAGTCAGACATGACTGAAGCAATTTAGCACATGTGCATGCATGCTTGTGTCTAAAGGAGTAACTTTGTTGTACAGTGGAGATTGGCACAACATTATTAATCAACTATGTATCGATTTAAAAAAAAAGCTTGTTGTTGTTCAGTTGCTAGTCATATCCAACTCTTTGCAACCCCATGGACTGCAGCATGCTAGGCTTTCCTGTCCTTCACCATCTCCCAGAGTTTGGTAAAATTCATGTCCATTGAATAGGTGATGCCATCCAACCATCTCATCCTCTCTGGCCCCCGTCTCCCCCTGTCTTCAATCTTTTCCAGCATCAGGCTCTTTTCAAATGAGTCAATTCTTCACATCAGGTGACCAAAGTATTGGAACTTCAGCTTCATAATCAGTCTTTCCAATGAATATTCAGAACTGATTTCCTTTAGGATTGAGTGGTTTGATCTCCTTGCAGTCCAGGTGACTCTCAGGAGTATTCTCCAACACCAGTTTGAAGGCATCAATTCTTCAGCAGTTAGCCTTTTTTATGGTCCAACTCTCACATTTGTATATGACTGCTGGAAAGCCATAACTTTGAGTAGCTGTATTGTTGTTGGAAAAGTAATGTCTCTGCTTTTTAATATGCTGTTTAAGTTGCTCATGGCTTTTCTTCCAAGGAGCAATTTGTCTTAATTTCTTAAGACAAAATGTCTTAATTTCTTAATTTCATGGCTGCAGTCACAATCTGCAGTGATTTCGGAGCCCAAGAAAGTAAAGTCTGTCACTGTCTCCATTGTTTCCCCCATCTATTTTGCCATGCAGTGATGGGACTGGATGTCATGATCTTATTTTTTGAACTTTGAGTTTTAAGCCAACTTTTTCACTCTCCTCTTTCACCTTTATCAATAGGCTCTTTAGTTCTTTACTTTCTGCCATCAGAGTGGTGTCATCTGCATATCCAAGGTTATCAATATTTTTCCTGACAATCTGGATTCCAGCTTGTGATTCATCCATCCTGATATTTCACATGATGTATTAAGCACATAAGTTATATAAGCAATGTGACAATATACAGCCTTGACATACTCCTTTCCCAATTTTAAACCAGTGTGTTGTTCGGTATCTGGTTCTAACTGTTGCTTCTTGACCTACATGCAGATTTCTCAGGAGGCAGGTTGAGGGGTCTGGTATTCCTATCTCTTGAAGTATTTTCCACAGCTTGTTGTGATCCACACAAAGACTTTAGCCTAGTCAATGAAGTTGACTTAGATGTTTTTCTAGAATTTCCTTGTTTTTTCTATGATCCAACGGATGTTGGCAATTGGATCTCTGGTTCCTCTGCCTTTTCTAAATCCAGCTTGTACACCTGGAAGTTCTTGGTTCACATATTGCTGAATCCTAGCTTGAAGGATTTTGAGCATTACCTTGCTAGCACATGAAATGAGTGCAATTGTGTGGTAATTTGAACATTCTTTGGCATTGCCCTTTTGGATTGGGATGATAACTGACCTTTCCCAGTCCTGTGGCCCACTGCTGAGTTTTGTAATTTGCTGGCATATTGATTGCAGCAATTTAACAGCATCATCTCTTAGGATTTGAAATAGCTCAACTGGAATTCCATTACCTCCACTAACTTGGTTCATAGTCATGCCTCCTAAGACCCACTTGACTTCATATTTTAGGATATCTGGCTCTAGATGAGTGATCACACCACCATGGTTATCTGGGTCATTAAGACATTTTTGTATAGTTCTTTTGTGTATGCTTGCACCTCATGTTTTATCTTCTGCTTCTGTTAGGACTCAACATTCAGTGTTATCTGAACAGAAGATAAATCCAACTAAAAAAAGGAAAAGTATTAAGCATGGTGAACCACTCCTTCTGACGGATTTAAAGCTTGCTACCTTACAATGACACACAGCATGTTTGCAAATATTTCAGCTAAGAAAATCACATTACCAAGCCCATGTGCAACAATCTCAAGGAAATACAATCTCCCATTCGAGAGAAGTAGCAAATATCTAGAAACTATGACTTAATTATCCACAGTGAACTAGATTTGCCCAGGAGGCTTTATAATATGTGATTTTCCTGTGAAAACATCTGGAAATAGTGTGTTTGGGTAGCTCAGTGGAGTATGAAAATGGAGCAGAACAAAGGTATTTGTGATTCAAAGGTATTTGCTGTGTGATATTGATGTGTCTGTGTACGGGAGGTGGGATAGGGAGCCTGTGGAAGCAGAGAGAGAAAGACTAAAAGGGAATTTTTAGCAGGTTCTGTGTGTGTGGTGGTTTTCAGGGTAAGGAGAGATGTCTAAAAGAAAATTTATGAAGTTGGCCAAGGGATTGGTTGTAAACTCACAGTGATACCACTATAAAGAAACTAGTTGCAAGGAGACTAATTATTTTTCAATGCATCTGGAGTTAGAGTGTGTTTTATTTGAGTGTGTTGGGACCCAAGACAGACCACCCCAAAATATGCCTCAATAGTATATTGATTAGTTTTAATTAAAGTTACTTAAGAAATGGCAGATGCAGTAGGAATACTTTGATCTTCCTCTCTGTCTCTCTAAAAGCAGAAAATAAATCTGCCATGTGAAAGGTGCCCTCTCTGTACTGAGTAGTAGAAAGACTTTTATCACCAGAGACAAGGGACTCCAGCTGAGACGAATATATAAACAAAGCGTATTACTTTTTAACTATTCCCCAAGCCAAAACTTTGCTTAAATTCCTTATTAATTAAGAAACAAAACCTGTTATTTTTTTCCTGTCAATTCCTCTCAAATTTATTGCTTCTTTGTCTAAAATGTATAAACATTGTCGGCTTTGACTACCTCTTGCCTGGAAAATCCCATGGATGGAGGAGCCTGGTGGGCTGCAGTCCATGGGGTCGCTGAGGGTCGGACATGACTGAACGACTTCACTTTCACTTTTTGCTTTCATGCATTGAAGAAGGAAATGGCAACCCACTCCACTGTTCTTGCCTGGAGAATCCCAGGGAAGGCAGAGCCTGGTGGGCTGCCGTCTATGGTGTCACATAGAGTTGGACACGACTGAAGCGACTTAGCAATAGCAATAGCAATAGGTCCTATTTGCATAAGACCTCTGTGTGCACCGATTACATCTGTTTCTTTTTCTCCTGTTAATCTGTGTCAATTTTATTACTAGTCCAGTCACAAGAATTCAAGAGGGGTTGAGGGAGATTTCCCTCTCATTGACAAATGTATAGCCTGCAGATACGGGGCCAAAAATGGGTTCAATATGTAAACCCATGGCTCAGTATGTCCGCCTATGGTTCAATATATACACCTATGGTTCAATATGTACACATACAACGTGTGTACAACTGTGGCTGATGCATGATGATGTATGACAGAAAACAGCAAAATTCTGTGAAGCAATTAGGCTTCAATTAAAAAATAAATTAAAAAAAAAACTTTGATGTCTATGCATTTTTGGAGGTTGATTTTTTTGCAGATACTTAACTTTGCATTGAATTTTGAATGCCTGGAGAATATGAAAACAAATGAATCAAGTACTATAAGTGGAAAATATAAAATAAAAGTGGCAAAATAAGTCTTATTATAGCAGTAATTATACATTGGAAGATAAATTTTCTTATCTGTTTTTTTCCTTTTTTTTAATTTTTTATTTATTTTTTTTAAATTTTATTTTATTTTTAAACTTTACATAATTGTATTAGTTTTGCCAAATATCAAAATGAATCCACCACAGGTATACATGTGTTCCCCATCCGGAACCCTCCTCCCACCTCCCTCCCCATACCATCCCTCTGGGTCGTCCCAGTGCACTAGCCCCAAGCATCCAGTATGGAGCATCGAACCTGGACTGGCAACTCGTTTCATACATGATATTATACATGCTTCAATGCCATTCTCCCAAATCTTCCCACCCTCTCCCTCTCCCACAGAGTCCATAAGACTGTTCTATACATCACTGTCTCTTTTGCTGTCTCATACACAGGATTATTGTTACCATCTTTCTAAATTTCATATATATGCATTAGTATACTGTATTGGTGTTTTTCTTTCTGGCTTACTTCACTCTGTATAATAGGCTGAGTTTCATCCACCTCATTAGAACTGATTCAAATGTATTGTTTTTAATGGCTGAGTAATACTCCATTGTGTATATGTACCACAGCTTTCTTATCCATTCATCTGCTGATGGACACCTAGGTTGCTTCCATGTCCTGGCTATTATAAACAGTGCTGCGAAGAACATTGGGGTACACGTGTCTCTTTCCCTTCTGGTTTCCTCAGTGTGTATGCCCAGCAGTGGGATTGCTGGATCATAAGGCATTTCTATTTCCAGTTTTTTAAGGAATCTCCACACTGTTCTCCATAATGGCTGTACTAGTTTGCATACTTGTAGACTTTTGGATCGCAGCCATTCTGACTCGTGTGAAATGGTACCTCAGAGTGGTTTTGATTTGCATTTCTCTGATAATGAGTGATGTTGAGCATCTTTTCATGTGTTTGTTAGCCATCTGTATGTCTTCTTTGGAGAAATGTCTATTTAGTTCTTCGGCCCATTTTTTGATTGGGTCGTTTATTTTTCTGGAGTTGAGCTGTAGGAGTTGTTTGTATATTCTTGAGATTAGTTGTTTGTCAGTTGCTTCATTTGCTATTATTCTCTCCCATTCTGAAGGCTGTCTTTTCACCTTGCTAATAGTTTCCTTTGATGTGCAGAAGCTTTTAACGTTAATTAGGTCCAATTTGTTTATTTTTGCTTTTATTTCCAATATTCTGGGAGGTGGGTCATAGAGGAGCCTGCTGTGATGTATGTTAGAGAGGGTTTTGCGTATGTTCTCCTCTAGGAGTTTTATAGTTTCTGGTCTTACG
Organism: Bubalus bubalis; assembly: GCF_019923935.1. Classification (NCBI taxonomy): domain Eukaryota; kingdom Metazoa; phylum Chordata; class Mammalia; order Artiodactyla; family Bovidae; genus Bubalus; species Bubalus bubalis. The sequence goes on along the minus strand of NC_059172.1, from coordinate 72,616,531 downwards.
TTTAGATCTTTAATCCATTTTGAGTTTATTTTTGTGTAAGATGTTAGAAAGTGTTCTAGTTTCATTATTTTACAAGTGGTTAACCAGATTTCCCAGCACCACTTGTTAAAGAGATTGTCTTTAATCCATTGTATATTCTTGCCTCCTTTGTCAAAAATAAGGTGTCCATATATGCGTGGATTTATCTCTGGGCTTTCTATTTTGTTCCATTGATCTATATTTCTGTCTTTGTGCCAGTACCATACTGTCTTCATGACTGTGGCTTTGTAGTAGAGCCTGAAGTCAGGTAAGTTGATTCCTCCAGTTCCATTCTTCTTTCTCAAGATAGCTTTGGCTATTTGAGTTTTTTTTGTGTTTCCATACAAATTGTGAAATTATTTGTTCTAGCTCTGTGAAGAATACTGTTGGTAGCTTGATAGGGATTGCATTGAATCTATAGATTGCTTTGGGTAGTATACTCATTTTTACTATATTGATTCTTCCAATCCATGAACATGGTATATTTCTCCATCTATGAGTGTCCACTTTGATTTCTTTCACCAGTGTTTTATAGTTTTCTTTGTATAGGTCTTTAGTTTCTTTAGGTAGATATATTCCTAAGTATTTTATTCTTTCCGTTGCAATAGTGAATGGAATTGTTTCCTTAATTTCTCTTTCTGCTTTCTCATTGTTAGTGTATAGGAATGCAAGGGATTTCTGTGTGTTGATTTTATATCCTGCAACTTTACTATAGTCATTGATTAGTTCTAGTAATTTTCTGGTGGAGTCTTTAGGGTGTTCTATGTAGAGGATCATGTCATCTGCAAATAGTGAGAGTTTTACTTCTTCTTTTCCAATTTGGATTCCTTTTATTTCTTTTTCTGCTCTGATTGCTGTGGCCAAAACTTCCAAAACTATGTTGAATAGTAATGGTGCAAGTGGGCACCCTTGTCTTGTTCCTGACTTTAGAGGAAATGCTTTCAATTTTTCACCATTGAGGATAATGTTTGCTGTGGGTTTGTCATATATAGCTTTTACTATGTTAAGGTATGTTCCTTCTATTCCTGCTTTCTGGAGAGTTTTTATCATAAATGGATGTTGAATTTTGTCAAAGGCTTTCTCTGCATCTATTGAGATAATCATATGGCTTTTATTTTTCAATTTGTTAATGTGGTGTATTACATTGATTGATTTGCAGATATTGAAGAATCCTTGCATCCCTGGGATAAAGCCCACTTGGTCATGGTGTATGATCTTTTTAATGTGTTGTTGGATTCTGATTGCTAGAATTTTGTTAAGGATTTTTGCATCTATGTTCATCAGTGATATTAGCCTGTAGTTTTCTTTTTTTGTGGCATCTTTGTCAGGTTTTGGTATTAGGGTGATGGTGGCCTCATAGAATGAGTTTGGAAGTTTACCTCCCTCTGCAATTTTCTGGAAGAGTTTGAGTAGGATAGGTGTTAGCTCTTCTCTAAATTTTTGGTAGAATTCAGCTGTGAAACCGTCTGGACCTGGGCTTTTGTTTGCTGGAAGATTTTTGATTACAGTTTCAATTTCCGTGCTTGTGATGGGTCTGTTAAGATTTTCTATTTCTTCCTGGTCCAATTTTGGAAAGTGTACTTTCCTAAGAATTTGTCCATTTCTTCCACGTTGTCCATTTTATTGCCATATAATTGTTGATAGTAGTTTCTTATGATCCTTTGTATTTCTGTGTTGTCTGTTGTGATCTCTCCATTTTCATTTCTGATTTTATTGATTTGATTTTTCTCCCTTTGTTTCTTGATGAGTCAGGTTAATGGTTTGTCAATTTTATTTATCCTTTCAAAGAACCAGCTTTAGGCTTTGTTGATTTTTGCTATGGTCTCCTTCCTTTCTTTTGCATTTATTTCTGCTCTAATTTTTAAGATTTCTTTCCTTCTACTAACCCTGGGGTTCTTCATTTCTTCCTTTTCTAGTTGCTTTAGGTGTAGAGTTAGGTTATTTATTTGACTTTTTTCTTGTTTCTTGAGGTATGCATGTATTGCTATGAACTTTCCCCTTAGGACTGTTTTACAGTGTCCCACAGGTTTTGGGTTGTTGTGTTTTCATTTTCATTCATTTCTATGCAAATTTTGATTTATTTTTTGATTTCTTCTGTGATTTGTTGGTTATTCAGCAGCTTGTTGTTCAGCCTCCATATGTTGGAATTTTTAATAGTTTTTCTCCTGTAATTGAGATCTAATCTTACTGCATTGTGGTCAGAAAAGATGCTTGGAATGATTTCTATTTTTTTTTAATTTACCACAGCTAGATTTATGGCCCAGAATGTGATCTATCCTGGAGAAGGTTCAATGTGCACTTGAGAAAAAGGTGAAATTCATTGTTTGGGGATGAAATGTCCTATAGATATCAATTAGGTCTAACTGGTGTATTGTATCGTTTAAAGTTTGTGTTTCCTTGTTAATTTTCTGTTTAGTTGATCTATCCATAGGTGTGAGTGGGGTATTAAAGTCTCCCACTATTATTGTGTTATTGTTAATTTCTCCTTTCATACTTGTTAGCATTTTTCTTACATACTGCGGTGCTCCCGTGTTGGGTGCATATATATTTATAATTGTTATATCTTCTTCTTGGATTGATCCTTTGATCATCATGTAGTGACCTTCTTTGTTTCTTTTCACAGCCTTTGTTTTAAAGTCTATTTTATCTGATATGAGTATTGCTACTCCTGCTTTCTTTTGGTCCTTATTTGCATGGAAAATCTTTTTCCAGCCCTTCACTTTCAGTCTGTATGTGTCCCCTGTTTTGAGGTGGGTCTCTTGTAGACAACATATGTAGGGTCTTGTTTTTGTATCCATTCAGCCAGTCTTTGTCTTTTGGTTGGGGCATTCAACCCATTTATGTTTAAGGTAATTACTGATAAGTATGATCCCGTTGCCATTTACTTTATTGTTTTGGGTTCGGATTTATACACCATTTTTGTGTTTCCTGTCTAGAGAAGATCCTTTAGTATTTGTTGGATAGCTGCTTTGGGGGTGCAGAATTCTCTCAGCTTTTGCTTGTCTGAAAAGCTTTTGATTTCTCCTTCATACTTGAATGAGATCCTTGCTGGGTACAATAATCTGGGCTGTAGGTTATTTTCTTTCATCATTTTAAGTATGTCTTGCCATTCCCTCCTGGCTTGAAGAGTTTCTATTGAAAGATCAGCTGTTATCCTTATGGGTATTCCCTTGTGTGTTATTTGTTGTTTTTTTCCTTGCTGCTTTTAATATTTGTTCTTTGTGTTTGATCTTTGTTAATTTGATTAATATGTGTCTTGGGGTGTTTCACCTTGGGTTTATCCTGTTTGGGACTCTCTGGGTTTCTTGGACTTGGGTGATTATTTCCTTCCCCATTTTAGGGAAGTTTTCAACTATTATCTCCTCAAGTATTTTCTCATGGTCTTTCTTTTTGTCTTCTTCTTCTGGGACCCCTATGATTCGAATGTTGTAGCATTTAATATTGTCCTGGAGGTCTCTGAGATTGTCCTCATTTCTTTTAATTCGTTTTTCTTTTATCCTCTCTGATTCATTTATTTCTACCATTCTATCTTCTAATTCACTAATCCTATCTTCTGCCTCTGTTATTCTACTATTTGTTGCCTCCAGAGTGTTTTTAATTTCATTTATTGAATTATTAATTATATATTGACTCTTTTACTTCTTCTAGGTCCTTGTTAAACCTTTCTTGCATCTTCTCAATCCTTGTCTCCAGGCTATTTATCTGTGATTCCATTTTGATTTCAAGATTTTTGATCAATTTCACTATCATTATTCAGAATTCTTTATCAGGTAGATTCCCTATCTCTTCCTCTTTGGTTTGTTTTGGGGTGACTTTGGGCAGCCAGTATCTTGAAGCTCAGGGCTGTGTTCCTTTGTTGCTGGAGAATTTGCTTGGTATGTCTTGCCCTGGAACTTGTTGGCCCTTGTATGGCGCTTGGTTTCAGTGTCGGTATGGAGGCGTTTGATGAGCTCCTGTCAATTAATGTTCCTTGGAGTCAGGAGTTCCCTGGAGTCAGGGTTTGGACTTAAGCCTCCTGCTTCCAGTTATTGGTCTTATTTTTACAGTAGTTTCAAAACTTCTCCTTCTATACAGCACCACTGATAAAACATCTACATTAAAGATAAAAAGTTTCTCTACCATGAGGGTCACCCAGAGAGGTTCACAGCATTACATGGAGAAGAGAAGAGGGAGGAGAGATTTAGAGGTGACCTGAATGAGATGAGGTGGAATAAATAGTGGAGAGAGTGGGCTAGCCAGTAATCACTTCCTTATGTGCACTCCACATCTGGACCACTCAGAGATGTTCACGGAGTTATACAGAGAAGAAAAGAAGGAGGAATGAGACAGAGGTGGCCAGAAGGATAAAAGGGGGGAATGAAAAGGAGGGAGACAGATCCAGCCAGTAATCAGTTCCCTAAGTGTTCTCCACTGTCTGGAACACACAGAAATTCACAGAGTTGGGTAGAGTAGAGAGGGGTTAGGGAGGAGACACAGGCGACCTGGTGGAGAAAAAGGAGAGTCCAAAGGGAGAGAGAGTAGTCAAGCCAGTAATCTCTCTCCCTAGTGAAAAATGGGTACTGAAGATTGGGTTCTTAAAGGTACAAAATTGGTAACAAATACATAAAAGCAAAAATTGAAAATCTAGAGTAGAGTTTGGAATTTCAAAAATACGATGTTAAAGAAAATAAGAAGGAAAAGAAAGAGAGAAAAAACGAACAAACAAAAACAAACAAGGTCGTGAAAATTATAAAGAAAATATAGGTACACAATTGATAACTAATACCAAAAAGCAAAAGTTAAAAATCTAGAGAAGAGTTTGGAATTTCGAAGATACAATGTTAAAAAAAAGAAGAAGAAAAATAGGGAAAAAAAACAAACAAACAAAAACAAATAATGTAGCAAAAATTATAAAGAAAATACAGGTACAAAATTGATATCAAATACCAAAAAGCATAAATTAAAAGTCTAGAGTAGAGTTTGGAATTTCAGATATAAAATGTTATATAAAAGAAGAAGAGAAAGAAACAGAGTAAAAAAAAGTCACAGAAATTATAAAAAAATCTATAGGTACAAAATTGATAACATATACCAAAAAGCTAAAATTAAAAATCTAGAGTAGAATTTGGAATTTCAAAAATACAATGTTAAAGAAAAGAAGGAGAAAAAAAAAAAACAAGGTCAAAAAATTATAAATATATATATATATATATGAAGTTTGCTGAAGAAAAAAAAATAGGGTCTTTTTTTTTTTTTTTTTTTTTGCAAAGTAATAGGTTATAAAAGTGAAAATTAAAGGACCAATAGAGGACTTAAAATTTAAAAAAAAAAATTTAAAAAAATAAAGAAAGAATGATCATAAAAATAGTAAAAATATATCTAGGATTTTCTCTGGTTTTGTTGTGAGTATTGTGGGTTCAGTTCATTTTTGGCTAGTTCCTTGGTCCGACTTATATTTCTCAAGATCTATAGGCCCCTTCTTCTGTAGTCGGTAGTAACCACAGGGTTTTAATCTATTGCCTGTAGCTTCCAAGGTGGTTCCCTCTGTTATAGCTTCTTCTGTTTGCTGGTCTCTTCAGTGTCTGGTTTCCGCCCTGACACAAAGGGGTCGGTGGAGGACACTTTTTTTTTTTTTTAGGCTCACTTGTTCAGTCGTGCTGTGGGGAGGGAGGGAGGGATGCTGCAAACAAATAACACTGGCGTGCGGTCACAGTGCCTCAGCCACACTGGGTCTGCCCCCGCTCACGGCGCGTGTAGCCTCCCTGCCCACACTGCTCTGGCTCTAGGTTATTCCGCCGGGAACCATCTGAGGCCGGCCCTGGGCTGCATGCACCTCCCAGGTCCAAGCCGCTCAGGTTCAGGCACTTGGGTAGTCCTCAGAGGCACAGACTCAGTTGGGCCTGCATTTTGTGCTCTTCCCAGGTCTGAGCAGCTCAGGTGATTAGGTGTTTGGCGAGCGCCATTGCTGCGACTTATCGCCTCCCCGCCACACGGTTATCTGGGTGTACAACCGGCGCACCTTCTCAGTCAGATGTTGACCATCCAGACCCCCAAGAAGTTTTAGTTAGCAAAGAAGCCTGCTTACAGTTTTATAGATAATGTCTCTCTGGGGCTGCGATTGCCCCCTTCCGACTCTGGCTGCCTGTCACTGGAGGGGGAAGGTCTGCAGCCAGCTATCTCTGTTCAGTCCTTTGTTCCGTGCGCAGGCCTGGTGGTGTCTTAGGTTAGGGCTGGCTTTTCTTGTGGTAGATATCCCACAGTCTGGTTTGCTAGCCCAAATTATTTGGCTCAGATAGCGCTCAGGGGTATTCAGGCCAGGTTCTTACTCTAAGCAATGCAGCCCGCGCCGCACCTCCCTGCCCAGCCCCCGCTTGCTAATGGTGTGTGCAGGCGTCTGCTGCTTCTCCACTGGGGGAGTTACCATAGGGCTTGCAATCTGCGAGTTTTAATTGTTTGTTTATTTTTTCTCCCTGTTATGTTGCCCTCTGTGCTTCCAAAGCTCGGCACAGATTCGGCAGTGAGAAGGTTTCCTGGTGTTTGGAAACTTCTCTCTTTAAGACTCCCTTCCCGGGACACAACTCCATCCCTCCCTCTTTTGTCTCTTTTTTTGTCTTTTATATTTTTTCCTACCTCCTTTTGAAGACTTGCGTTGCTTTTTCTGGGTGCCTGATGTCCTCTGCCGGCATTCAGAAGTTGTTTTGTGGAATTTACTTGGCGTTTAAATTGTCTTTTGATGAATTTGTGGGGGAGAAAGTGTTCTCCCCATCCTACTCCTCCACCATCTTGGCTCCTCCCCCTAAATTTTCTAAATAAAAGAAATAACATTTCTGTCTGTGAATGGAGATTTCTAAGTGGTGCAGTGGTAAAGAATCAACCTGCTATCGCAAGAGACAACAGAGATGTGGGTTCGATGTCTGGGTTGGGCAGACCCCCTGGAATAGGAAACAGCAACCCACTGCAGAATTCTTGCCTGGAAAATTCCATGAACAGAGAAGCCTAGTGGTTTAGAGTCCCTGGGTCCACAAAAAGTCAGATATCACTTAGCAACTGAGCACACACACACTGTAAATATTTATTATTTTAATAAATAGCCAACAAATTATATGAGACAAGAAAAAAAGTCTCAGAAAAACTGAATACTAAAAACTAGATACCTCTTGATGAAGAATGAGGTATGAGGGTGAAAGAGTAGAGTGAACAAGCTGGCTTAAGATTCCATTTTCAAAAAGGTAAGATCATGACCCCATCACTTCAGGGCTAATAGTTGAGGAAAGTGGAATCATTTACAGATTTTATTTTCTTGGGCTCCAAAATCACTGTAGATGGTGTCTGCAGCCATGAAATTAATAGGCTTGTTCCCTGGAAGAAAAGCTATGATCAACCTAGACAGTATATTAGAAAGCAGAGACATCACTTTGCTAACAAAGGTCTGTCTATTCAAAGCTATGTTTTTTCCAGTAGTCATGTATAAATGTGACAGTTGGACCATAAAGAAAGCTGAGCACTGAAGAATGGATGCTTTCAAATTATGAGGCTGGAGAAGACTCTTGAAACTCCATTGGATTGCAAGGAGATCAAACCAGTGAATCCTATAGGAAATCAACCCTGAATATTTATTGGAAGTATTGGTGCTGAAGCTCCAATACTTTGGCCAATTGACTCATTGGAAAAGACCCTGATGCTGAGAAAGTTAGACAGCAGGAAGAGAAGGGGGTGACAGAAGATGAGATGGTTATATAGCATCATGAGTTTGAGCAAACTCCTGGAGATAGTGAAGGACAGGGAAGCATGGCTTGCTGCAGTCCATGGGGTTGCAAAAAGTCAGACCTGACTTGTGATTGAAAAACAACAGCCAAGCAAGAAGAAATACCAAGAATCAATGAAACAAATATATATCAAAAGAAGGTGGTGAAAACACAAATTCCACACTATACAAGGGCATTTGGGAAAGAGCTAGTTATCTGATTTTGGTGAATAAATGGAAAATAAAGGAGGAGGAGAATAAATTTCTATTTGCAGCTGAATGCATTAATGTTAGTAAGTGTTACAGTTCAACTCATTCAGCACACCTCTTTCCGAAAGCCCAGGTGCCTGAGAATATGCTCTAATCTTGACTTTCAAAATTAACCAAAAATTTTAAGATTTGCTTATATAAATTTTTTTCATATTATACTTATTGAAAGCAGAGATAAGATTTGTTAGTTTTTCCATCAGAAGAAGATGAAACAGGGAGACATGATTTTGATTTAATTACCAAGGCTCAGGCATGAGACAATAGGATCATGAAGGATACCTTTGGCAATTAAAATAGAAAGAGATTAAATTCAGAGACTGGAAATTAAATCAACAGATTACAGTGATAGTCCTGACATTTGTGACAAATACTTGGATTAAATACTGATTATCTGTGGAATATAAAATTAAAGAAATTTAGAGTCATGGAGAAAATTTTGGGTACACTGACAATACAAATACTCAGTTTCAAGTAGTACAAATAAAAAACAAAAGTCAGTGACAACAACAGCATGAGTCAATCCAAGTTTTAACTAATGACTTTTAATAGAAGAACTATCCAGATAATAGGCCTTCTCTATAGTTCAGGGATCAGGTACTTATTGGTTTGGCACTTTTTGATAAGAAAAAAAGTGGCAACTAAATTCTTCTATTTTTCTATCAGGTTCAATATGAATCTGCTTTTCTTAACGTATCAGAGAGATACAGGTATTAAGAAGGTGCTATTAAGAATATTGTCATAATAATTGAAAAGAAATGAGTACAGGCTGTTTAACTGCATTTTCTCTTATATATTCTAGATGTTAAAGTTTAGAGATTTATCTGTGGAGAAGGTGACTAATAGAGCATTGTGATATGAAATTCAACTTATCTAAACAATAATTTCTTCAAGGTCATTCCCTGTTGTTTGCATTTAGGAGAAGCACTGAAAATTATTCAAAGCCTGGTGTTTGGATTTATTATTTGTTTAGAAGATGACGTTCTGAAAGGAATCTATTTTTCTTGAGTTTTAAACTCTTCTGAATAACTGCTTCCTTGTATCTTAAAATAATGAAATCGCCTTATGACTTTCTAAAAAATATATATTTTTATATAAAGATTGGCTTATATCAAAGTCACACATTCACAAAGCAGAGAGACCTTGATGGTTTTCTATTGCATTGATTTTAAAATAGCTTTGTGAGAACACTGTTGAACTCTGCAAGGATAATCTGAAGTCTATGCTATGAGCTGGCTTTCATCCATGTTTTGGGGGGGACAGTGAGGGAGCAGGTCTCATTGTGACTCCTTGGTTTTTATAAGCATAGCAGTGAGTGAAATTCACAACAAGAAGTATCCTTGGTTTACTCACAAGTATCAGTGAAATAAACAATTCACAGTGAAGTAGACAAAGGAAGAGGTAATAGATGATGGACTAGCTGCAGCCCTTGTCTATCCAGGGTCCTTTTATTCTGAAGTACACATCTTCACAAATCAAAATTTAATGTGTACAAAAGAGATGTGGGCGTGTGTGTGTGTGTGTGTGTGTGTGTGTGTGACTGAAGTGAATGATTTGAAATAGTTGGGCTGCCCTTATAAAAAAAAAAAGTAAAGTTAAGTAGTAATGGGTAAAGTTATGAAAAACACTTATTTTTTAATATTTGCCAGTTATTTTCCACTCAATGCCTTCCTAACTTTTATGTCTATTGTTGAAAGAGGATAATAGGAGCTGCTAGTTAATAGATTTAACATTCTCTAAGGACTTAGTATACTTGTCATGTACTCAATAATGTTAATGCTTTTAAAACACAATTTGATAGTTTTAACATTTGACTTGGAGAGTACTTCAACCATGCAGTAAGGATTCAAGAGTAAGTACAGTGTGAAGAATACTTTAATCTCTTTTATACAGACACCCTGGTGGCTCAGATGATAAAGAATCTGCCTGCAGTGCGGGAGAACTGGGTTTGATGCTTGGGTCGGGAAACTCCCCTGGAGGAGGTCATGGCAACCCACTCCAGTATTTTTGCCTAGAGAATTCCATGAACAGAGGAGCCTGGTGGGCTACAGTCCATGGGGTCATAAGAGTTGTACATAACTGAGTGAGTAACAGACAAACATACAAACTGTGAACATTTTACCCCATTTGAATAAGTAAAATATGGCCCTTTACTATAAGATTTTTCCATGTATTTCCTAAGAATAGGATTATTATTTTATATAACTGCAGAGTAGCCATTAGCTAAAAATTTAGCAGTGATTCAATAGTTCTGTCTAATTTACAATCTATAATTCAATTTTTCCACTTGAATAAATAATTTCCTGTATAGCATTTTTTCATCAATGCAGGATATAAACATTATATTGTCTCATCTATTTGGTCCTTTTACAAATTTAGAATATGACAACAGCATTTCTTTGTTTCATAACATTGATATTTTAACCGTATAGTAATTTCCTACTTATATTTAATAGAAGACTCATCAATCTGTCTTTTCCTGATATTTCCTCAATATTAGGTACCCATTGTATATTTCTGGCTGTTGTGATGTGTTGCTGTCTGAAAAATCACACCTGAAAGCACTTGATGTCCATTTGTCCCCAATGGTGATTCAATACACAGACAAGATCATCCCTCATTTCTCCACTGTTTAACATACTATTTTTCCCTTGCAACTGATGAGCAATTTGTAAGAAAAGCATTTAAGGCATGAGAATATTCTGTAACCATCTCCCCCCAGCAAAGTTTGTCATCTATTGAGTCTTAACAACACTTTACTACATGGTTGCAAATGACAATTTTCCAGTTCTAATACCTGTTCCATATTCACTAGCTGACACTTGGTACTCTATTGTAAGCAACAGCCCCCTCCCCTTTATAAATGTATTTATGTGTGTTTATATATGTATGTATTATTTGCCTGTTGATTTTTGATATAGATTGATAGATTTTTATTTTTCCAATTGTTTATAATTTATTATCATACTTAATTACCTTGATATTCAGATTAACCCAGATTTGACCAGTGGATCCCCTTCAAGCTAGTACCTGTGCCCTGTGACATATCCCCATACTTTTTTGAAAGCTTCTTATTTATGACTTCATAGATTTGGAGAGAAGCTTTTCCTTTTAGTAGGAAATGTCAGAAACCAAGATCTTACTGTTAGGTGTCCTTATTTTTACTTGAATACATTTGTTTCGAGGCTCTTTCCGTGGTCAGAGCTAGGGAACATATGCTATGTATATATTTCTATATAGTTTTGTATCTGTTTATCTATATATGCATATCACTTCAGTTCAGTTCAGTCGCTTAGTCGTGTCTGATCCTTTGTGACCCCATGAACCACAGCACGCCAGGCCTCCCTGTCCATCACCAACCCCCAGAGTCCATCCAAACCCATTTCCATTGAGTCGGTGATGCCATCCAACCATCTCACCCTCTGTCATCCCCTTCTCCTCCTGCCCTTAATCTTTCCCAGGATCAGGGTCTTTTCAAATGAATCAGCTCTTCACATCAGGTGGCCAAAGTATTGGAGTTTCAGCTTCAACATCAGACCTTCCAATGAACACCCAGGACTGTATAGTATACATACATACAGGTGTATATACATATGTTACTTAAATAAACATATAAACACATATTTTAGAAATCATGAATTCATACCTATACCTCCATATCTGACATTTCCACATATTTCTTATTTTTTATCTTTCTCCTTCAACTTTGAAAATTCTTACTTTCAAAATTTACAGATTTACTAATTTCCTCAATCTTATAACACACCTAAGATAATTAAGATAATTTCAGAATTGCTTTGTTCATACAAATAAAAAGTGAAATGACCTAAAAAGAGTTCAGGACTTGCTTGTAGATTCCCTTCCCATCACCTGACTTCCCTGGCGCCCTAGATAGTAAAGAATCTGTCTGCAATGCAGGAGACCCAAGTTTGATCCCTGGGTTGGCAAGATCCCCTGGAGAAAGGAATTGTTGTGCACTCCAGTATTCTTGCCTGGCAAATTCCATGGACAGAGGAGCCTGGTGAGTTACAGTCCATGGGGATGTGCAAAGTCAGACACAACTGAGTGACTAACACTTTTACTTTCCCCTCACCAACTCATTCCACTCAAGACTGAATTCAAGTAATGTGTTCATAAGCTACTCAGATTAGTTCTTTTTTCTCCTTCTGTGTGTTTGTAGTATTCCTTTGAAAATAATTGGATTCATTTGTTATCATTTTCTATGTTTTATGTTCCCCTCCTTTACCATTATTGTAAGCCTTTTTAAAATTATTTATTTTCATTGGAGGATAATTACAATATTGTGATGGCTTTTGTCACACATCGACATGAAACAGCCATAGGCATACATGTGTCCCCTCTCTTCAGAACCCCCTTTCCACCTCCCTCCCCACCCCATATCTCCAGGTTGTCACAGAGCACTGGGTTTGTGTTCCCTGTGTCATACATCAAACTCCCACTGGCTATTTTACATGTGGTAATGTATATGTTTCAGTGCTATTCTATCATTCTCCCACTGTGTCCAAAATCTGTTCTTTATGCCTGTGTCTCCTTGTCTGCCCTGCATGTAAAATTGTTGGTATCATCTTTATGGTATTTCTATATTAATGCATATATAGATTCCATATATATGCATTAATATACCATATTTGTCTTTCACTTTCTGACTTACTTGACTCTGTATAATGGGCTCTTGATTCATCCACCCCACTAGAACTGATTAAAATGCATTTTTTTTTAAAGCTGAGTAACATTCCATTGTGCATATGGACCACAACTTTCTTATCCATTCATCATCTGCTGTGCAGAAACATTTAAGTTTGATGCAGTCCCACTCATTGAATTTTGCTTTCTTGTGTTTTTGATGTCAAATCCAAAAAGTCATTGCTGAGTCCAATGTCCTAGTCATTTCTTCCCTATGTTTTGTCCTAGGATTTTATGGTATCATGTTTTATATTTAAATTTTTGATCCATTTGAAGTTAATTCTTGTGAGTGGTGTAAAATAAGTATCCAAATTCATTTTTCTGCATTTTCATCCAGCTTTCCCAACACCATTTGTTGAAGAGACTGTCCTTTCCCTATTGCATGCTTTGGCTCTCTTTTCAAACATTATTTGACTGTACACATTGGTGTTTAATTCTGGGCTCTCTATTCTGCTCCATTGATCTATATGTCTGTTTTTATGTTGGTACCATACTAGTGTGATACTTGTGACTTTGTCCTTTTACAGAATTGCTTGGCTATTAGGGGTAATTTGTGAGTTAACAAACTTTTTAGGGTTTTTTATTCTATTTCTGTGACTTTGGGTAATGTGGACATGTTAACAATATTAATTTTTCCAATCAATGGACACAAGATATCTTTTCACTTGTTTTTGTCTTCAGCTTTTTTCAAAGTTATTGTTGTTTTCAATGTATAGATATTTCACTTTCTTGGTTAAATGTATTCTTAGGTATTTTATTTATTTTTTACTTTTATTGAGAATATGATAAATAATTTTCCTTTCTTTTATCTTTTTTAGTTTATTTTTTCTTTCCTTTCTTTTTTAGCCTCTCCCTTCCAGCAGATCTTCCCAACCCAGAAATCAAACTGGGGTCTCCTGCATTGCAGGTAGATTCTTTAACAACTGAGCTATCAGAGAAGCCCCCTTCTTTTTTTCAGATGAATGAATTGTATAAAAATCATTAGTAAATAGAAATGCAAAATTTCTGTATGTTGATTTCATATGCTACAAATCTAATGAATTTATTCATTATCCAACAGATAGTCTTTGGGGATTTTCTATTTACAAAATAATTTTTATGCAATTTTACTTCTTCTTTTATGATTTGTATGCCTTCATTCTTAGTGTTGACTAATTGCTCTAGCTAAGACTCAGAGTACTAAATTCAACAAGAGGGAGGAAAATAGGAATCCTTGTATTTTTCTTGATCTTAAAGAAGAAGTTTTCAGATTTTCATGTTAGCTGGGTTTTGTCATTTATGGACTTTATAATGTGAGGTGTGCTCTTTCTATACCCAATTTCTTGAGAGTTTCTATCATGAAAGCATACTGTATTTTGTCCAATGCTTTTTGGTGGCATGTGACTTTTATCTTTTGTTCTACAATATAATATTTTATATTTCTTGATTTGCAGGTACGAATCATCCTTGCATCCCATATATAAATCACACTTGGTCGTGGTGTAGAATTCTTCTGGTGTGTTCTTGAATTTGGTTCACTAACGTTCTTTTGAGAATTTTTACATACATGCTCATTAGAGATATTACTCTATAGCATTTTTTTTTCTTATAGTGGTCCTCATATGACTTTCATATAAAGAGAATGCTGTGGGATGGTATGGGGAGGGAGGAGGGTTCAGCATGGGGAACACATGTATACCTGTGGCAGATTCCTTTTGATATATGGCAAAACCAATACAATATTGTAAAGTTAAATAAAATTAAATTAAAAAAATACTGATATATCTCATTGTATGGATGTACAGTATAACACAGTTTATTTATCTATTTATCTACTGAAGGACATCTTGTTCACTTTAAATTTTGACCATATGAATAAAGCTGTTATTAAACACTCAAAATAAAATAAATAAAGAGAATGCTGGCTTCATAGAATGAGTTTGGAAATGTTTACTCCTTTTCAGTTTTTTGGAAGAGTTTGAGAAAAAAATAGCATCTTTTTTTTTTTTAATTGGTAGAAAAAAAAGTTTATTAGAAATTTTTCCTTATTCAATCTTGGTAGGTGTTGTTTCTACCAATGGATAAAATATTTCATCCATTAATTTTAACTTATCTAATTTGTCAGTGTATAATCTGCTCATAGTAGGCCCTTATGGTCTTATGTATTTCTATAGTATGAGAGAGGATAACTTAGTTTGAAAAGTGTTGGTTGCTCAGTCGTGTCTGACCCTTAGTGACCCCATGAACTGTAGACTGCCAGACTCCTCTGTCCATGAGATTCTCCAGACAAGAATACTGGAGTGGGAAGCCATTCCCTTCTCCAGTGGATCTTTCTGATCCAGGGATCAAACGGGAAGCCATTCTCTTCTCCAGGGGGTCTTTCTAACCCAGGGATTGAACCCTGGGTCTACTGCATTACAGATGGATTCTTTACCATCTGAGCCACCAGGGAATATCAGAGAGAATGACTTAGTTTAGCTGAGGCTACACTAATTATATAATAATAATATATATGTTTCTTAAAAAAAAAAAAAAATGTTAGTTTTCTTTTTTGGATCCTTCCAAAAGCTTTTGTAGTTTCCTTTGTTTCTTCACTAATCAATATTATTTCCTTATTCTACAGACTGGGCTTAAATTTTTCTTCTTCTGGTACCTTGAGATATTAAGTTAGGTTGGTTATTTGGGATTGCTTTGGATCTGTAGATCGCTTTGGGTAGTATGGATATTTTAACAATATCAATAATTTTAATCCATGAACATAGAATATCTTTCCATTTATTTGTGTCTTCTTCAATGTTTTATTAATGTTTTAAACTCTTCAAAACTTTGAAAAAAAATTTGAAAAAAGTTACAGATCTTTTACATCTTTTGTAAAATAAGTGTGTTCCTAAATATCATTCATTTTAGTGCAATTGTAAATGGTATTATTTAAAAAAAGAATTCTCCTCTGATAGTTTATTGATAGCTTTTTATTAGTGTATAGAAACACAACAGAGTTTCGTGTATTGATTTTGTATTCTTTAACTTTGATTAGTTTTGCAGGCTTTTTGTTGTTGTTTTTGTTGTTGTCTTTTTTTGTGTGTGGAATCTTTAGGGGTTTCTGTATATAGAATTATATCATCTGCAAATAGTGTCATTTTAATTTATTCCCTTACAACTTAGTTGTCTTTTATTCTTTTTTTTCCTTGTCTGATTGCTGTGGCTAAGACTTCTGATACTATACTGAATAAAAGTAGCAGGAGTGAGTATCTTTGTCTTGCTTCTGATTTTAGAGCAAATATTTCAGCACTTCACTATTGAGTATAATGTTAGCAGTAGGCTTGTTATATATTGCTTCTAATATGTTGAAGTATATTTTCTCTATACACACTTATCGAGATTTTTATTATAAATGGATGTTGAATTTTGTCAAATGCTTTTTCATTGTCTATTAAGAAGGTCATAAAATTTTTAACTTTTATTTTGTTAATGTAGTATGTCATGTTGACTGATTTACTGATGTAGAACCATCTATCTCTGGAATAAACCTCAGTGATCATGAAGTATGTTCCTTTCATATATTGCTGAGTTCAGTTTGCTAATATTTCTTGAATATTCTTGATTGTATGTTCATCAGGCCTATTAGCCTATAATTTTAATTTATTGTGGTATTGTCTGATTTTGGTATCAGAGTAATGCTGGCCTCATAAAATGAGCTTGGATATTTCTCTTCTTTCAATTTTTTTGAAAAATGTGAAGAATTATTATTAATTATATTTGAATGGATTGTAGAATTTATTAGTAAGACTATCTAATCTTGGACTTATTTTCATTCGGACATATCTGACTACTTATTCAATATCCTTACCTAATCATGGGTGTATTCAGATTTCTAAATCTTCATGACTCAGTCTTGGGAGGTTGCATGGTTCTAGGAATTTATTCATTTCCTCTAGATTGTTCAGTTTATTGGTGTATAACTGTTCATAGTATCTTCTTATGAGTCTTTGTATTTATGTGATATCAGGTTCAATCTCTCCTCTTTTATTTCAGATTTTATTTATTTGAGTCCTCGCTCTTTTATTCTTGGTGAATCCAGATAAAGATTTTAAAACCTTGTTTTTTCTTTTCAAAGAAAAAACTTTTAGCTTTATTGATCTTTTATTTTTTTTTAGCCTGTATTTTATTTGTTTCTGCTCCAATTTTTTCTGTTTCCTTCCTTTTGTTTACATTGAACTTTGTTTTTGTTGCTTTTCTAGCTCTTTGAGGTATAATTCAGTTTGAGAATTTTCTTATTTCTGGAGGTAGGCATGAGTTTCTATGAAGGAGCTGTTCAGCTAATTCCAGGTCTTTGTTAAGAGGAAATTTTTCCATTTGTAGTTGTAGATTTGGTGTGTTCATTTGAGGAGGTGAGTGCAAGATATTCCTATGTCAACATTTTGAACTGACTTTTTGAGGTTTATATTCTCATCTGAAGAATCTGTCATTCCACACAAGGGCACATTCAATTACAGAGTTAATTCTTAGCTGCTAATTTGCAACCACAAAATATGTTTCTAACCCAATCTGTTAGCACTGAGGATTGAAGCATGTTGTTGGCACCATGGAAGAAGATAGATGAGCAGGAATGTGCTTTCTTAGAAAGTACTGTTTGGAAAGGCAGGCAAGAACCTTTTATGTTCTTGATTGTACAATTTATCTCTTTTGATTATGTATATGCCTTAATAAATCATGATAATTATAGTCACTTTTAATACTCATACATTGGCTAAGTGTTTCTAATATAAAGTTACAGTTTTCTCATTCTATTTTTCACTTTTGTCATTTTTAAGTAGTTTTATATACCTTAGTACCCCTGATTGTCATTATTCCCTTTCAACCTAAGCTCCTCAGCATCTCTTGCAAGACAGTATAGCGGTGGTGAACTCCCTCAGCTTTTGTTTGTCTTGGAAAGCCTTAATTCATCTTCATATCTGGTGGGTAATTTTGCTGGACAAAGTATTCTTGCTTGGTAGCTTTTATCTTTCAACATTTTGAATATGGCAATCTATTCCTTTCTGGCCTGTAGAGTTGTTTTTTTGTTTTGTTTTGTTTTGTTTTGTTTTTTTCTGAGAAATTGCTGATAAGCTCATGGAGGTTCTTTTGTAGGCTACTTTCTATTCTTTCCCTGATTAGCTTTAAGGTTCTTTATCATTGTTTGGTAATTTCATTATAATGTGTCTTGGAGAAAGTCTTTTTGTACAGATAAAATAGAGAATTTTATTAGCTTTCTGGACCTGTATATTCCAATTTTCTCCCCAGGATTGGTAATGTCTTGCTATTATTTCCTTAAATAAACTCTCTGCCTCCTTATTCCTTTCATCTTATGCTACACCAATTATTACATTATATATGATAGAATGTAACAGCTCTGATTGTGTTTCTTCACTTTTGAAAAATCTTAGTTTTCTCTCCTCCTCTAACTCAATTATTTGTATATCCCTATCTCCAAGTCATTCATTCTTTCTTCCATCTGATCAGCCCTGTCACTAATGTTTTCTATAGCATTCTTCATCTCATTCATTGAATTTTTCAGTGTTACTTTTTTTTTGTTCAATTTTATGTGTGTATGTGTATAAAATTTTAATTTTATTGGTAAAGAACTCACTATTTTCACTAATTTTACTCTTGAGTTTATGGAAAAGCCTTTTCTTGTAGCTCATTGTTTTTCTTCATATGAGCGCTTTTTTGAATTCTTTATAAAATAAATCCCAATATCCCATGCTTTTGAGTTTGATTGCTGAAGAATCATCATGTTTTGTGTGTGTGTGTGTGTGTGTGTGTGTGTGTGTGTGTGATACCATAGTTCCATGATTTTGTGTGTGTATGTGTTTGTAGATATGTACTTCCGCTTTGGCATTTGAAGTAGTAGACATCTCCTTAACTATATTCTATGTCTTCTTTCAATTCAATAGGCTATGAAAAATCTTTTGTCTTCCAGAAAGTGACACTCTAGCTCAAGTTTGGCCTGTTTGTCTGCTGTATCTGGAACTCATGGATTCACTCAGGAGCATACACAAGGAGCTGGTAGTAGAGTAGGGGAAAGGATATGCTCGTCACATGGGACTTTAGGGTGATTGCCCCAGGACAGTGTGGATACTCTAGTCGGGGTATCCTCAGGGGTTTGCAGGTGGACTTCCTGCTGAATTTCTGAAGCAACCAGTAGGAAACACATGTTTTTAATGCATACAAACTGATTTCTATCCCATTATGATGGTGCACTGGAATCTCTCTTCAGGCAGGCTGAACTTTCACAAATTTTCTTTTGCACGTGTTTATCTACCAAGTTTGTAACCAGCGGGTTCTTTTCATTACTGGTCATGGTGTTGGGCAATTTTGATATGGACTCATAGCCCTTATTGACATCTGCTTGTTTATTTTCAGATGCACAGAAACCTCTTGGATCACTTAGTGTAATATGCAGAGGCACTTTTGTTTAGTTATGGGTATCTAATTAGTTGTTAAAGGAGAGAGAAAAGAGGAAGACCTTTCTCTTCACTCAGCTGCCCCACTTCTGAGTGCTGCAGATGGCCTTCCTCTCAGAATGCTAACTTTTGACGTTGATACTGATACTTTTTCAGCAAAATTATGTCTTTGACTAGTCATGTGATCAATGATTTATAGAAGTCTCCATAGTAGACAGTGGACTGAAACAAATGTGACTGAAACACACATTTTTATTGTCAAATTTTTGAGAAATGACAATTTGGTAGCTAATTTTTCATTATAAAATATTTTTTTAGTTAATTTATGCCATAAGAATTTCCTACAAAAGAGTATGGTTTAAAATACTAAAACATTGCTAAGTATTTAAAGTGTAATACAATATATGGCAAGAACATTTGTAGCAAGAATATTAAAACTATTCTTTTTCAAAGTCTAAGGTAGAGCCCTTCAACCTCTATTTCCTGCTCATATTTCACTTAGAACTAGGTGATAATTTACTACAATTTTCACTGACATAACCAGCTGGTGGCTTTGCAAAGTTGCACAGGATATGGCACAACTGATTAATACAGGAAGTGAGTGGAAGGTGCTACCACACTGAATACTTTTCCTCTAATACCAAAGACTATGTGCAATCAACTGTTCCATCTGCTTCTATTTGATGATACTTTGTTTTATTCACTGATCAGAAAACCAAGATCATGGCAACCGGTCCCATCACTTCATGGGAAATAGATGGGGAAACAGTGGAAACAGTGTCAGACTTTATTTTTGGGGGCTCCAAAAATCACTGCAGATGGTGACTGAAGCCATGAAATTAAAAGACCCTTACTCCTTGGAAGGAAAGTCATGACCAACCTAGACAGCATATTCAAAAGCAGAGACATTACTTTGCCAACTAAGGTCCATTTAGTCAAGACTATGGTTTTTCCAATGGTCATGTATGGATGTGAGAGTTGGACTGTGAAGAAGGCTGAGTGCTGAAGAACTGATGCTTTTGAAATGTGGTGTTGGAGAAGACTCTTGAGAGTCTCTTGGACTGCAAGGAGATCCAATCAGTCCATTTTAAAGGAGATCAGCCCTGGGATTTCTTTGGAAGGAATGATGCTAAAGCTGAAACTCCAGTACTTTGGCTACCTCATGCGAAGAGTTGACTCATTGGAAAAGACTCTGATGCTGGGAGGGATTGGAGGCAAGAGGAGAAGGGGACGACAGAGGATGAGATGGCTGGATGGCATCACTGACTCCATGGACGTGAGTTTGAGTGAACTCCGGGAGTTGGTGATGGACAGGGAGGCCTGGCGTGCTGCGATTCATGGGGTCGCAAAGAGTCGGACACGACTGAGCGACTGAACTGAACTGAACTGAACTCTCCATTTAGGAGAAGGCAATGGCACCCTACTCCAGTACTCTTGCCTGGAAAATCCTATGGATGGAGGAGCCTGGAAGGCTGCAGTCCATTGGGTCGCTGAGGGTCCGACGCAACTGAGCGACTTCACTTTCACTTTTTACTTGCATGCATTGGAGAAGGAAATGGCAACCCATTCCAGTGTTCTTGCCTGGAGAATCCCAGGGACAGGGGAGCCTGATGGGCTTCCGTCTATGGGGTCGCACAGAATCAGACGCAACTGAAGTGACTTAACAGCAGCAGTAGCGGTCTCCATTTGTTCTTTAGTAAATGCATCAGTATGTAATATGTGGCTGGAGGTATTAAAGGTTTCATTCATGATTTCAATTCAGTTCAGCCGCTCAGTCGTGTCCGACTCTTTGCGACCCCATGAATCGCAGCACGCCAGGCCTCCCTGTCTATCACCAACTCCCTGAGTTAACTCAGACTCAAGTCCATCGAGTCAGTGATGCCATTCAGCCATCTCATCCTCTGTCGTCCCCTTCTCCTCCTGCCCCCAATCCCTCCCAGCATCAGAGTCTTTTCCAATGAGTCAACTCTTCGCATGAGGTGGCCAAAGGACTGGAATTTCAGCTTTAGCATCATTCCCTCCAGAGAAATCCCAGGGCTGATCTCCTTCAGAATGGACTGGTTGGATCTCCTTGCAGTCCAAGGGACTCTCAAGAGTCTTCTCCAACACCACAGTTCAAAACCATCAATTCTTTGGAGCTCAGCCTTCTTCACAGTCCAACTCTCACATCCATACATGACCACAGGAAAAACTATAGCCTTGACTAGATGGACCTTTGTTGGCAAAGTAATGTCTCTGCTTTTGAATATGTTATCTAGGTTGGTCATAACTTTTCTTCCAAGGAGTAAGCGTCTTTAAATTTCATGGCTGCAGTCACCATCTGCAGTGATGCTGTAGTCATTTGGAAATCAAATTTCCTTTTCAACCTCTACCTTGTCTTTGGAAGAAAGCTGTATGTCTCTACATATTGAGAAGTAAGTAACGTCAGAGGATGAAACCACTCAGAAAAATCCTCCAAATGTATCAAATAATATTAAAATGTACTTATTTTAAAAATATTTATAACACCAAAATTTTATTGACTAGCATTAACTGCAGTTATGGCAAAGAAACTTGGGACAGAGAAGGGAAATTAACATGTAAATTACTTTGTTATATTTGCAGCAGGTGAGCTGGTTTAACAAAATTAAGACAAATGACTGTGCTTTAAATCTACCCCAGATTTATTGCAATATGTTCTATTTCATTATCTGTACATTTTATTACCTAATAGAATTGTTCAGTAGTAATATCCTCCCAACCTACCACAAAAATTTTTTTTTATACTTGTGAAGCTTTTTGAATGAGGTTTTGATTAAAGTGAGCAGAAGGACATACAAAATAATAGAATTGATTCACAGAGTGAGTAGGACTCAGGTGTACTCAGGCTAAATCATACAAAAAGATTGAAAGGAGTGATGCAGTCAAACATAAGCTCTCTGAAAGACCTTGGTGAAAGGTTCCAAATCAAACTCTTTTTTATTATTGACATAAAAGAGAAAAGAAAATAAAAAAAACTTACCTCTTTAGAAACTAGCTTCCATATCAAGATCAATGAAACACGACTAGTTGGACTCAATTCAGTTAATTGCTGACTACAATTGAAATATGTCCTGTGTATCAGCTGAAATTTCTCCCTTGGCCATTATAAATATATACTCCCCTGTTCCTCACACAGGCATCTTTAGAATCCAGTCTACCTTGTGTTATACCTTTATAGACAATTACATATTTCTTGAGGTATCATGTGCACTGTATTTTATAGTGCTGCAGTTGAAGTCTTACTACTTTATATAGAATAAGACCATCTCTTTGATTTATACCTTATTTCTCCAGAATTCAGCTTGCTTTTTACAATATATAATTATAAAGAATTTCAAGCCATGAGGAATAGTTTTGTAATAACTCCCAAATTCATTTGCAACTGATTGTTGCAGAATTCTTTATTTTTTCCTTCTAAGGTTTATCAGAATTTTTCACTCTATTTGGTATGAACAAAATTTTAGCAGCATCTTAGTAAATGCATTGAAAAAAATATTTTCCTCAACTCTTTCTTCCTCTTTTTTTTTTTTTTTTATGTGCTCTTTTTTTTTTTTTTTAATTTTATTTTATTTTTAAACTTAACATAACTGTATCAGATTTGCCAAATATCAAAATGAATCCGCCACAGGTATACATGTGTTCCCCATCCTGAACCCTCCTCCCTCCTCCCTCCCCATTCCATCCCTCTGGGTCGTCCCAGTGCACCAGCCCCAAGCATCCTTAACATATTAAACCTTCTATCTACAATCATTTTCAAACTAAAGTATACTTCTTTAACACACTGAGCAGAAATTAATGAAAATTTCTAGGTATATTTTACTCCTTGATAATTTGATAAAAACAAAAATAACTGAAAAAGAGCTTTCGATTAAAAAAATGCAAGTAGATGAATGCTTGAAAGGACAGTTGAAGAACAAACAAATTTTTTCTCCCTTTATTCCTTCTTTCTTCACCATTCCAACCTTTCAGAAAATATAGTTCCATCACTTTCCCCCAATCAGTGTCAATTTCTCTCCCAATCCACACATTTATTTGGCCCCATCATTTTTTAGACTGGAAAGCAGAAAAACAATATGTTTGAATAACATATAGAAAAAATATATATTTACAGTATCTTTATTGATATGGATAATAAAGACCAACAGAACTATTTTATAGTATGAAAACCACAAAAATAACCAAAAGGAAAGATTTTTGGGCTTGTATATCTCCTATTAAAATATAATCTATTGTTCTCTCCCTTACCTTATTGAAATAGTACTATACTAAATATGTCAATAAAATGGCTGCTTTTGAATTTTGGATTTCCAATAGTGGGAGAGTCAATTGCTAGGCAGGTTGATAAGAAGTCTGGGGTTCCCAAGCAGGGAAGAGGGATCTGGGTCTTTCAAAGAGGAGATAGGGGTCTGGAATTCTCAAGGAGGAGGAAAGGACAAACGTCTTTTTTCTTTCCTCCCCCTCTACATTCCTTAGTCTTAGTCACATAAAACCTTTTTTTCTTTAAGCCAGGAATTGATGATTTCACAACAAACAACTCGTTTTCAACTCTGTACTAAGGATTATATAACAACAATGTATCCTGCTTGAGGACAGTTTATGGCAACCCACTCCAGTACTCTTGCTTGGAAAATCCCATGAATGGAGGAGCGTGGTAGGCTATAGGTCATGGGGTCACAAAGAGTTGGACAGGACTGAACGACTTTACTTTCACTTTTCCTTCCTGAAAACCTTCTGACTAATCCTATTACCTTAAAATGTATATTATAGGAATGGATCTGATAAGATCTTTCTATTGTTAAGTTCTATTGATTAAGTTCTAATTCTGTTACCTTAAAAAGTAAATTCTGGGAGTGGGTCTAGTAAAATTTTACAACCTTGAGACATTCTTTTGATTTATTGTAATAACTAATTTAAAAATTATATAACTCCCTTGCTAACACTAGCCAGGGGGCACTCTCTGCCCCGCTTCTGATGTTATGTCAGAAGCTCCCTCTGTCCCTTTTCATACTTAAATAAAACTCTGCTACACAGAAGCTCTTGAGTGATCAAGCCTAGTTCCTGGTCCTGAAGTTAAATCTTCTTTGGAGATCACGAATCCAACATCATTCACAGTAAACAATCAGGAGTCTGGAGAAGGAAGGTAAGAAAAGGCTTCACAAAGGGAGAGGTCAGAGGAGCCCGGGTTTTATTTATTTTTTTTTTTTAATTTAAATTTATTTATTTTAATTAGAGGCTAATTACTTTACAATATTGTATTGGTTTTGCCATACATCAACATGAATCTGCCATGGGTGTACACGTGTTCCCAGTGGTTTTAAAAGGCCATGTAAACAAGAATGAAGGCAGTTTTGTTAGACTGCCTTTATCCAGCCTGAGTGAACATTGTGTGTCTCAATGGCCAAAGAACTTCAAAGAGCCACAGAGTACCCAGAGTCCACTCAGAAGAGTTTCTTTACTAGCTGTCATCCTTGTTTGTGTCCTGTGAATACCTCTCATGGAAACTAATCAATATATCATGGTTTTATTTGTCCAGGAAGAGTAAAGTCTATCTGTGGCTTCAACCAACTGTGCTCTCAGTTTTTTCCTTTATCAAAGATTAAGTTCTCTCCAACAAAGAAGAATTCCATCAACATCTAACCTTATATTTGAGCAGACTGAATGGAATCAGTTTAAGATATCTCCTCACATTTGCACAGTTGTGAAAACACAACATGAAACAATATTTCTGATATATTAATGAAATATTAAAAGTATTATAAGGAAGGTATCGGAGAAGGCAATGCAGCCCACTCCAGTACTCTTGCCTGGAAAATCCCATGGATGGAGGAGCTTGATGGGCTGCAGTATGGGGCCGCAAGGAGTCAGACATGACTGAGCAACTTCCCTTTCACTTTTCACTTTCATGCATTGGAGAAGGAAATGGCAACTTACTCCAGTGTTCTTGCCTGGAGAATCCCAGGGACGGGGGAGCCTGGTGGGCTGCCATTTCTGGGGTCACACAGAGTCTGACATGACTGAAGCGACTTAGCAGCAGCAGCAGCAGCAAGGAAGGTATCATTCTTTAAAAAAGGAATCAATTGTTAACATGACACCTAACAGGAAGTTATTCTTCTTCACAGAAGGGAGTGAAATATCCTATTACTTAGGACAATACATTGCCAAATGAGAAAACAAGCAAGAATTGCTCAGATCAGGGAAGTAATCATTTTGTTAATTTATTTATTTTAATGGAAAGATAATTGCTTTACAGTATTGTGTTGGTTTCTGCCAAACCTCAACATGAATCAGCCATAGGTATAAATATGTCCCTCCTTCTTGAACTCCCTCCTAACTCCCTCCCCATCCCACCCCTCTAGGTTATTACAGAACCCCTGTTTGAGTTCTCTGAGTCATACAGCAAAATCCCATTGGCTACCTATTTTACATATGATAATGTACATTTCCATGTTACTCTCTCCATACATCCCACCCACTCCTTCTTTTCATAGTATCATCAAATCAGTTTATCAATCATAGTAACCATTGTTCTCAAAAAACAATCTCTTGTCATTTTAAAGTCCTGACTGAACTCCTTTGAACATTACTATGCAGAGATTATTAGGGGTACATTCAATTAGGATCTTGACAAACAGTCAACGTTTATCAATCATAAGAAAAAGGATATTAATAGTGTTATATATAGCTAGGGTTAGGAGGTAATATGGCTTAATAGCCAAAAACCACAGGATATGAAGTCATAACACAGCCTGAACTTACGCTCTGCATTAAAAGTCCAGCTTTGTCATATGCACAGCTAGCATATTGAGGAAAATGATTGTATAAATAAAATTACCTGTATTATGTGCCAGGCATCACAGTAGCTGATTTGTAAGTATTATCTATAATATATAAGCATGCTTTGTTCATGTTTTCTTTATCTTCTGTATCTTTCCACTTTTACTCTCTCATATGCATATTCCATTATCTAAACTTCAGGGACAAATCAAAAGTCATTACTTGGGATTTTTATAAATCTACATCCTATAATACCTTCCTCCATCTTCAGACCCAAGTATAATTGTTTAATTCCTCCTTCTCATATGTTCCCAAGCTAAACTGTACATGATTCTAGTTTTAGTTATTCATGTGCTTAAACACTTAAGTCAAATATGAACTTCACAATACACCTTGCATGAGTTTCTCATGTTTCAGTCAGTTAATATAGACTGAAAATTAGAAGCTTATTGAAGGTGAGAGTACATGTCCATGAGCCAAAACTAGTAAACAAATGTGAACAACTGATTCTGGAATGTTATAAAGTGATTCACAATGGTGCAAAGTTGAAAAGGAAGAAAGCAAACACATCATTCAGTAAGTGCATTGAAGAGAACGATTCTGACAAGAGGGACAATGGCAGCAGGAAGAATCAGGCAATGTTTTTCAGAGAGGGCAGAGATGCTTTTCAACTAAAATAATTAAGTATTTAACAAATGGATGCATGCAAATTTTCTTCAACTAAAATATGAGAACTATGAAGAAAGAAATGTTGACTCAATCACCTGTCAACAAAAGGAGGTTGTCAGGTCTCTACATTAGAAGGATCAGAGATTAAAATCAGAATGGCATATTTTCATGTTATGGCAGTTTATACAAATGCTTAGAAAAATAACTTGATTTTTACATAGATTGCTTTTATCCCTATTAAATGAAACCATGTATATCTATAGCCCCAATTGAAATAGCACTGTATTTATTATAATAAAATAATAAAAGTAGATAATTCAACGATAATTTTTCCATGCTGGAGAAAATCTATTTATTCATTTATTTTTTTCAACATTTTTGTTGTTGTTGTTGTTGTTGTCTGCTAGGTACAATTTTAGGTACTAGAGATAGAAAAGTAATCAAAACAAAGTCATTGGCCACATGGAATTGACTATCTGTTGGATGGAGACAGAAAATGGTCAAACAAACACAAAAATAAAGTATATTAAATTATGACAAGTGCAGGAATAAAAATGAAGCAGTTGAGGAGAGAGGGTGCTGAGGTGTGATTTTATACAGGGTAATGGGGGAAGACTATGTTGATAGTGAGGCTTTAGTAGAAATTTGATGATGGAAGAAAGCAAACCGCATGTGTTCTTATAGAATAGAATCAGTAAAAGAGAAGATAAAATGCAAACCCTCCCAGATTTGAAGCCAAAAGGTTTGACTACAAAGACTATGCTCCTAATTAGTACTCTACCCTTCCTTGTTATGAGGATTAAGTGAGTTACTACATAAGGGCATTTATCATAATGCTTTCAACAAACCTAATTACTATTAGAAAAATTGTAAATTCTTATGCAGACCAAAGCAGAATGTAGCTACACAGCCTTTTTTACTCTTCAGTAATCTGCCTGAAATGCAGGAGACCAGGATTTGATCCCTGAGTTGGGAAGATCCCCTGGAGGAAGAAATGGCAACCCACTCCAGTATTCTTACCCGGAGAATTCCAAAGAAAGAGGAGCCTGTCGGGCTACAGTCTTTGGGGTCACAAAAAGTCAGACATGACTGAATGACAGAATAGAATAGTGGTGCTCTATCAGCTTTAAAATTATGACAACCTTGCAGTATTGTGACTTATTATTAAATACCTCAAAATAATATGTAAAAAATAATTGCTACTCAGCTTTGAAAAAAAAAAAAGAAAGAAACTTTCTTCTAAGATTATATAATTTTGGATTAAAAATAAGAGTCAAGGAAGAAGAATCAATGGAATTTCCTGAGTAGTCATAGGTAAATATTTTTGTAGACTTATGGCTAGCAGATTTTATCCAGCTGTTTTTTTAATCATGAAATTTTCAATAAAATATAAATAAAAATCCTATCACATAAAATATTCCCTTATTTGCAGAATCCGCCCATTCTAGATCTGCATGTGCCCATCAATGTCCTCACTATGTTCCCAGAGTCAAGTGGCCAGCGTACCACACTGCTGGAGTATGCCTGTTCTGCCCATGTGACTACACATCCTGACTGAATTTGCAACACCCCATCATTGCAAAATGCTCTGTTGGCACAGCCTCTTTTGGCAGTGGCTAAATGGTTGCTCAAGAATTTACACCTACAGGAAGGTCAGGCAGTCTTTTTGACTGTGAGAGCATAACTCACAGGTAAGTTCAAAAGAGCTCAAAGGTACAATATTTCCATGAAGTTCACAGGCAACTGAAATTTGCTCTTAAGGTGAGGAAGTCGAGAGTTGAACTCATCACTAGTACCTATCAACTCCCTCTGGATCAACATTCTCATTTAAATGGCCAGGTGGCACTAGTGGTCAAGAACCTACCTGCCAATGCAGGAGACCTGAGTTCAATCCCTGGGTGGGGAAGATCCCCTGGGGGAGGAAATGTCAACCCAGTCCAGTATTCTTGCCTGGAGAATCCCTTGTACAGGAAAGCCTGGAGGGCTATAGTCCATGGTGTCACAAAAGTGTCAGACACAACTGAAGCAACTTAGCATGCAAGCATCTGCTTCTGAATTCAAATACAGAATCAGTCACTTCAACACTCCTTCCCAATGCACACTTCTGAGCAACGCCTTCTCTTTCCCTAGAGCCATTCCTTCCCAAGAGCCTCAAAGAGGTCCATATGGTGAGCAGACTACTCTGGTCTGCAATACCTTATTTCACATTATGTTCTTTGTAAGAGTCATACCAGCCAACTTTCTTTCCCAAGGTTTTCCTCCCTCTGAGTCTTAGAGAAAGCTACAGGTTTTTCAGATATCTTGCCAACTTATTATAATCTCTGTCCCTTGTTGGTAGAGCTTCTTCTCCTGAATGCCTAAGTATTCACTTTTCCTATTTTATTCCTCAGAGAATCCTCTAGATAACAATGTAGATAGAATTTAAAACAAATTGTCATATTTAATTCTCACATACAAAAGAAAATGAAAAAAAAAAAAAACCTGTGTGACAACTAATTATTATCTCCTTTTAAATGTAAGACTGAGGTTCAAACAGGTTTAGGTAGTTAATTGATTTTAAAAACCCTTGTTCACTTTACTGTACTCTCGCTTTTTCCTTATGATATGTTAGAAAATAAGAAAATGATTGTGGGTAATAGCATCCAAGAATCCAGAGGCGGGCTTGTCTAGTGCTAGGACTACTCTAGCTCAAGTCAGAGCTGATTCTACTTTTTCCCAAATGGCTCAGGCTTTGTTTTTGTTTTTTTGTTGTTTTTGTTTTTAATTTTATTTTATTTTTAAACTTTACATAATTGTATTAGTTTTGCCAAATATCAAAATGAATCCGCCACAGGTATACATGCGTTCCCCATCCTGAACCCTCCTCCCTCCTCCCTCCCCATTCCATCCCTCTGGGTCGTCCCAGTGCACCAGCCCCAAGCATCCAGTATCGTGCATTGAACCTGGACTGGCAACTCATTTCATACATGATATTTTACATGTTTCAATGCCATTCTCCCAAATCTTCCCACCCTCTCCCTCTCTCACAGAGTCCATAAGACTGTTCTATACATCAGTGTCTCTTTTGCTGTCTCGTACACAGGGTTATTGTTACCATCTTTCTAAATTCCATATATATGCGTTAGTATACTGTATTGGTGTTTTTCTTTCTGGCTGACTTCACTCTGTATAATAGGCTCCAGTTTCATCCACCTCATTAGAACTGATTCAAATGTATTCTTTTTAATGGCTGAGTAATACTCCATTGTGTATATGTACCACAGCTTTCTTATCCATTCATCTGCTGATGGACATCTAGGTTGCTTCCATGTCCTGGCTATTAGAAACAGTGCTGCGATGAACATTGGGGCTTTTTATATAGCCTGATTTAAATTTGCCCTTTTCTTTTTCTCTTCTGTTCACAGGCATTTTTGTGATGGATAACACAACAATAAAAAATACCCTATTTTCAGTTATTGAAATTGCTCATGAAATGCCACCTCAAGTATTGCTATGATTCAATTCTGAGTTTGTTAGTGGAGGGAGACCAAAACAATGCCAAATTCTTATTTTTGATTATTTGAATTAACCTGCAGTCTGATTGCTGAGAAATGTGATCAGCACTGCCATTGTATATTTAATGCTTCTTACACTAGCAAAATATTATTGCAAACAATTTTATAATAATATTTATCTTTCTGTAAATACCTGGAAATGTCCTGATTGAGATGCTTTTCAGGTAAAATGTGCTAAAATAAAAATATAAGCATATAAACTCACATTTAAATTTGTTATAAAGTGTCTCTTATATTGTCAGACCTCGTGCCTTCTTCTAAGAAAAGTATTTTGAAATTCCCCTTTATATCTTGAACTGAAATCTATAGCTAATGTAAAATACAGACATGTATAAAAATAATGTAACCTATTAATTATAAGATGAATAAAAAATTAATGTCATTTTCCCAAGAAGCAAAGTTCTCCTTTGAATCATTACATAGTATAAGGGGTAAGGAGCTTCCTGAGTTCTCCTTAGAATTGTTAGGAAACAGGGTATGTTACCCCAAAATATGTTTCAAGGACATATTGTTGTTTTGAGTTCCCAGGTGGTGTTAGTGGAAAAGAACCCTCCTGCCGATGCAGGAGATGTAAGTGATGTGGGTTCAGTCCCTGGGTCAGGAAGATCCCCTGGAGAAGGAAATGACAACCCAGTCCACTGTTCTTGCCTGGAGAATCCCCTAAACAGAGGAGCTTGGTGGGTTACAGTCCATGGGGTCACAAAGAGTTGAACATGACTTAAGCAACTTAGCACACACAGTTATTTAAGAAATGGCCAGTACGAGAATAACATTCTGACTCTTCTGTCTCCCTAAAAACAGGAAATAAATCTTATATGAAAGGTATACTCTCTGTATCTAGAGGTAGAAGGACAACCTTGTCACCAAAGATAGGGAATTTGGGACCAAGAAACCTGTATAAATAAACTTTATTACTTCTCTTATTTACTACCAAATCCAAATTCTGTTTAGATTCTTCATTAATTGGGCACCCAAAACCTAAGTTTCTTTCCCCTGTCAATTCCTCACAAATTTATTGTCTAAAATATATCGAAGCTGCTTGCTTTCTCCATCTTTGAGGTCCATTTCTATGAGGACTTTGTGCACATGAATTAAAACTTGCTTCTTTTTCTCCTGTTAATTTGTCTCGTGTCAACTTTATTGTTATTCCAGCCACTAGAACTCAAGAGGGCTAATGGAGGAAACTTCACACTTGCCAACAGAACCTGCTGCTGCTGCTGCTAAGTCGCTTCAGTCGTGTCTGACTCTGTACAACCTCATGGACTTCAGCCAACCAGGCTCCTCCGTCCATTGGATTTTTCAGGCAAGAGTACTGGAGTGGGTTGCCATTGCCTTCTCCACCAACAGAACCTAAGAACTCCCAAAGGCCCCAGCTTCCAATATCATCACATGGTTTTAGAATTTTAACATATAAATTTAGGGAACACAGAGCATAGCAGAGGTTGAGGGATCACTCTTTCCATTCAAAGATAATTCTTGTAGGAGCATCTTAGCAGATGGCCTAGTGGCTCAGTTGATAAAGAATCTGCCTGCAATGCAGAAGACCCAGTTCAATCCCTAGGTGAGGCAAATTCCCTAGAGAAGGGAATGGCTACCCACTCCAATATTCTTGCCTGGAAAATCCACAGAGGAGGCTAGTGGGTTATAATCCATGGGGTCAGAAAGAGTGGACACAATTTAGTGACGAAACTACCACCTCAGCAGTTAGCTGCTAGGGTGTTTTAGGCCAGGTAAAGAAATAACAGGCAGATCATCAACCATTGTAACAAGAAAATATAATAAAATAGCACAACTTTAATATATAAATTCTCAAGTACGACTGCACTTGAAAAAAGAAAAAGAAAACATCCAGACATTTGAACCTATTCTAGAAATGATAATGAATATAACTGTTACTGCTATAGGCTAATATAAGTGTTTGGTGTGGAGATTCAAATACCACAATACTGCCATAAGAGACATGATTTTCTAAAATGTAGCTAAATCTTCAGAAAATCTGAAGGAAAAATGATAACGTTTCTTCAAATGACATTGTTGTTGCACTTTTTAAAATTCAATGTACATAAAAATTTGTAAAAAATGTGCTGGAAAAGTAAAGAAGAGTTTGGTTTAAGAATTCGATCGTGACAAACAAGATTTTCACATATTTGGAGTCAAACCTACAACTTGTGAAGAACTTTGAAATATTCTTCATTTTGGAATTGTCTACATGTTGATGGTTAGCTTTTGTGACTTAACTACTAACAATTCTCTCAATCACTGGGACAAAGTGTCCCTGCTAAGAATGTCCAAATCCTCTACCTCCCAAAATTCCTAAGATGTTTCCAGGGTACAATACAAACTCTCTAAAGATTATTGGTTGAGACATATTAATCTTGAGTGCATGAATTTTGAACATAGATTACTTTCATGTTAAAAACATTCCATATTCTACAGTTAAATTTTAAGGGCACTCTAGAAAGAATCTTACACACACACACACACTGAAGAGATGATTGTTAGAAAAAGTATGGAACTAGTGCAGTAATATAAGAGCAGATAAAATATTCAGTTCAGTTCAGTCACTCAGTTGTGTCAGACTCTTTGTGACCCCTTGAATCGCAGCACGCCAGGCCTCCCTGTCCATCACCAACTCCCGGAGTTCACTCAGACTCACATCTATCGAGTCAGTGATGTCATCCAGCCATCTCACCCTCTGTCGTTCCTTTCTCCTCCTGCCCCCAATCCCTCCCAGCATCAGAGTCTTTTCCAATGAGTCAACTCTTCGCATGAGGTGGCCAAAGTACTGGAGTTTCAGCTTTAGCATCATTCCTTCCAAAGAAATCCCAGGGCTGATCTCTTCAGAATGGACTGGTTGGATCTCCTTGCAGTCCAAGGGACTCTCAAGAGTCTTCTCCAACACCACAGTTCAAAAGCATCAACTCTTCAATGCTCAGCCTTCTTCACAGTCCGACTCTCACATCCATACATGACCACAGGAAGAACCATAGCCTTGACTAGCCAGACCTTTGTTGGCAAAGTAATGTCTTTGCTTTTGAATATGCTATCTAGGTTGGTCATAACTTTCCTTCCAAGAGTAAGCGTCTTTTAATTTCATGGCTGAAGTCACCATCTGCAGTGATTTTGGAGCCCAGAAAAATAAAGTCTGACACTGTTGTCACTGTTTCCCCATCTATTTCCCATGAAGTGATGGGACCAGATGCCATGATCTTCGTTTTCTGAACGTTGAGCTTTAAGCCAACTTTTTCACTCTCCACTTTAACTTTCATCAAGAGGCTTTTAGTTCCTCTTCACTTTCTGCCATAAGGGTGGTATCATCTGCATATATGAGGTTGATATTTCTCCCGGCAATCTTGATTCCAGCTTTTGCTTCTTCCAGTCCAGTATTTCTCATGATGTACTCTGCATATAAGTTAAATAAGCAGGGTGACAATAGACAGCCTTGATGTACTCCTTTTCCTATTTGGAACCAGTCTGTTGTTCCATGTCCAGTTCTAACTGTTGCTTCCTGACCTGCATACAGATTTCTCAAGAGGCAGGTCAGGTGGTCTGGTATTCTCTTTAAGAATTTTCCACAGTTTATTGTGATCCACACAGTCAAAGGCTTTGGCATGGTAAATAAAGTAGAAATAGATGTTTTTCTGGAACTCTTTTGCTTTTTCCATGATCCAGCAGATGTTGGCAATTTGATCTCTGGTTGTTCTGCCTTTTCTAAAACCAGATTGAAGATAAGGAAGTTCACGGTTCACATATTTCTGAAGCCTGGATTGGGGAATTTTGAGCATTTCTTTACTAGCATGTGAAATGAGTACAATTGTGCAGTAGTTTGAGCATTCTTTGGCATTGCCTTTCTTTGGGATTGGAATGAAAACTCACCTTTTCCAGTCCTGTGGCCACTGCTGAGTTTTCCAAATTTGCTGGCATATTGAGTGCAGCACTTTCACAGCATCATCTTTCAGGATTTGAAATAGCTCCACTGGAATTCCATCACCTCCACTTGCTTTTTTCGTAGTGATGTTTTCTAAGGCCCACTTGGCTTCACATTCCAGGATGTCTAGCTCTAAATGAGTGATCATACCATATACCTAATAAGTATATGTATGTTATTTCATCAATCTAAAGTAAAATATAAAGTTATATCTACTGGTCTAATGTTTATATCTACATGCATACTTATAACATAATTTTAGTCCATGGTGCTAGAATTCCAGATTACATTCAATGATAGTGCCAATTAGAACATAATGGCATTCTAATGTTACAGAAAGAAATATAAAAATTTCAAAAATTAATGGAGGGGAGAAAAGTCAAAGTAAATTCATCTCTTATTACAGTATATTTGCAACCTGATTTACAATAGTCAGTCTCCCTGAAGTTGGGACTGTAGTCAATTTTGATTAGTAGTTCATTTAATGAGTGCAAAAACTTCTTACATTGGGGATTCATACTATATTAAAAAGTGTCCATTAAAATTCCCAGAATCTTGGAGTTAAAAAAGTCATCTGCCTTCTCCCCACATTGGTGCATCCAGGTTAACTTATACCTTAAGGAATATAATTTGAACAACCCTTTGGGTTTGTCTTGAAATAAAAAATGGAGAGCCAAAAGAACAGGTGTAAATGCAAAACAAAATTGCAAATTACTGAAGAAAAATATATTGGAATATGTCTATCAGGCCTAGTTGCCTTCACAGACTGCTTGTATTTGCCCTATAATCTTAACATGCTGAAAAAGCCTTTCAGCTACTGCATACATAATTTTCCCTTAAGAAGGATCATTAGGGAACCAGAGGACTCTCAGCAGGCAGAAGTATCTAGAGGAAACTAGATTTATGTGGAAATAATTGTTACTAATAATTATAGCAATTACTATTCAGAGAAAAAAAATCATTCTTTATTAAAATCACTTCCTTCTCTTATGCTCTGAACTTCATCATTTCCTGTGTCTTGGAATATATTTCCACAATTCAGCCCATCTCCCACAACAATTTAAAGTATTGCTGTCCTCCCTCTTCCTTTTTAATCAATCCTTCTTAGTCATTCCAGGTTGATCCTAAAATTACTGTCTTTCATTATTCCAGGGGGCAAACCATAATGTATGCATCATATTAAGTTCAAAACATCTGGTTAGCTTGCAAAGTCCCTAACAGTCTGCTCCACCCAACATTCCGATCTGTCTTGTTTACAATTCTCTGAAATGTTTTCCGTCCAACATTCTACTCAAGGCTTTGCTTAATATATAGTTCCCAAATTCTAATGAGTTGACTTCAGGTGCACTGAAGGAATATTCAGGATCCTCTGCTTAGTTATGAAACTAATATCAAATTAGTCTTGGATAATAGTTTTCCCCCATTTTGCTACTGAATTATAGTGTCATCATGTCATTTTGCTAGTCCTTATCTTTGAAACACAGAGACCTGAATAACCGACTTGTCATTTGTCTTGAAGAGTCTTTACTGCACTTTTTGTCATTGCTTTTCAGTATCAATATAATTTACATATTCAAGTGAAATATTGATGCTTAATGGGAACATGAGTGACAAATTATGCAAGTACAAAGATTTTGAGCTGAATGTCACAAGGAGATGAATGTTCAAAAGGAAGGAGTATTCCAGGACAAATAATTTAAAGTTAAAGGCAAAAATTGTGGGGTTAAGCATAATTCTCCTATTTTTCCTGATAATGATTTCTGTAATTCTGATCAGAAAGATGGCACAGTGGTAAAGAATCCATCTGCCAATGCAGGAGACTCAAGAGACTCGGGTTCAATCCCTGGGTCAGGAAGATCCCCCAAAGTAGGAAAAGGCAATTCACTTCAGTAGTTGCCTGGAAAATTCCATGGACAGAGGAGCCTGGAAAGCTACAGCCCATGGGGTTGCAACAAGCCAGACATGACTGAGAGGCTGAACACACATGCACAATGTGGTCTACTAAGTTACAATAGTGTTAAATTTAGAAAAATACTGTGAAAATTTGCATTAGAAGAGAGTTCTTTTTTTTTTTTTTTTGCTTTCTTATAAAACCCTTTTCTATATAAATCTTAGTCATACTACCTCACCTTGGTGTTAGTCCACAGATATGAAAAAAAAAACAATTCCCATAACATCCAAAAGAGCTTCATAAAATCACCTAAATGCTTTGAGGCAGGTTAGTCTTTTTTTCCCCTTAGTTTCCCAGTACTCTAAAGAGAAATTACTACCAAAAAAATACTCCTGGAACTGGTTACACATTTCCTGACTATTGAATCTTATTATGTGTATTCATTCTGTTTTCCTCTATCTGAAATGTTCCTGGTACTTCTAAATATCAAATAAAAGCCTTACACATTATTTCAGTGTCAAAATGGCCATCTTTACTGTTTGTTTTTCCCCTATACCTCTCTACTAAATGAATGGGATAGCTTGAGTGCATGGAATGGAAAGCAACCAAAGTAAAAGGAATTTTAAACCTCATGAATATTTAATATAAAAATAAATAAACAATTGAGTTCTTATCTAACTGATTTTATCTAACTGATTTGCTTCTTATCTAACTTATTTTTCCCCCTTGATTCTTTGAAACACCTACCCAGTCCCCTTGTTATATAATCCAGAATTTGTCTGGTCTTTGTGTCTGCTTCCTGGGAGGTAATATCTAAATCCTTAGAATTTCTCTAGTGGTGTGAATGTCTTTGATATTTATGGTTAGCCCTTGGACTACATTTGAGCTTATGCTAAAGAGATGATTCAGGATGAGAGCTACTGGTTATGGCAGAAAAATGAATCAAACTATTACAGGGTTGGGGCTTGGAGCCACTTGATATTAGCCTAACCTCTCAACATCTGGTGAGGATATGGGTCTAGACGCTGACTTCAATCACATGGCCAAAGATTCAATCAATTATGTCTACATGGTGAAACCCTGATAAAAATGTTATACACCAAGCTTGGTGGAGGTTTCTAGTTGATGAACAAACTGAAATTCCAGAAGGATGACACATCCTAATTCCATATGGAGAGAGAGCAAGAGGTATGAATTCTGAATCTTTGCAAATCTTGCCCTATATGTCTCTTCATTTGAGAGATCTCTTCAAGAAAATTAGAGATACAAAGGGAACATTTCATGCAAAGTTGGGCTCGATAAAGGACAGAAATGGTATGGACCTAACAGAAGCAGAAGATATTAAGAAGAGGTGGCAAGAATACACAGAAGAACTGTTCAAAAAAGATCTTCATGACCCAGATAATCACAATGGTGTGATCACTCACCTAGAGCCAGACATCCTGGAATGTGAAGTCAAGTGGGCCTTAGAAAACATCACTACGAACAAAGCTAGTGGAGGTGATGGAATTCCAGTTGAGCTATTCCAAATCCTGAAAGATGATGCTGTGATAATGCTGCACTCAATATGCCAGCAAATTTGGAAAACTCAGCAGTGGCCACAGGACCGGAAAAGGTGAGCTTTCATTCCAATCCCAAAGAAAGGCAATGCCAAAGAATGTTCAAACTACTGCACAATTGCATTCATCTCACATGCTAGTAAAGTAATGCTCAAAATTCTCCAAGCTAGGCTTCAGCAATACATGAACATTGAACTTCCATATGTTCAAGCTGGTTTTAGAAAAGGCAGAGGAACCAGAGACCAAATTGCCAACATGTGCTGGATCATTGAAAAAGCAAGAGAGTACCAGAAAAATATCTATTTCTACTTTATTGACTACCCCAAAGCCTTTGACTGTGTGGATCACAATAAACTGTGGAAAATTCTGAAAGAGATGGGAATAACAGATCACCTGACCTGCCTCTTGAGAAATTTGCATGCAGGTCAGGAAGCAATAGTTAGAACTGGACATGGAACAACAGACTGGTTCCAAATAGGAAAAGGAGTACGTCAAGGCTGTCTATTGTCACCCTGCTTATTTAACCTATATGCAGAGTACATCATGAGAAATGCTGGGCTGGAAGAAGCACAAGCTGGAATCAAGATTGCCGGGAGAAATATCAATAACCTCATATATGCAGATGACACCGCCTCTTGATGAAGGTGAAAGAGGAGAGTGAAAAAGTTGGCTTAAAGCTCAACATTCAGACAACGAAGATCATGGCATCTGGTCCCATCACTTCATGGGAAATAGATGGGGAAACAGTGGCTGACTTTATTTTTGGGGGCTCCAAAATACTGCAGATGGTGATTGCAGCCATGAAATTAAAAGATGCTTACTCCTTGGGAGAAAAGTTATGACCCACCTAGATAGCATATTCAAAAGCAGAGACATTACTTTGCCAACAAAGGTCCGTCTAGTCAAGGCTATGGTTTTTCCAGTGGTCATGTATGGATATGAGAGTTGGACTGTGAAGAAGGCTGAGCACCGAAGAATTGATGCTTTTGAACTGTGGTGTTGGAGAAGACTCTTGAGAGTCCCTTGGACTGCAAGGAGATCTAACCAATTCTTTCTGAAGGAGATCAGCCCTGGGATTTCTTTGGAAGGAATGATGCTAAAGGTGAAACTCCAGTACTTTGGCCACCTCATGGGAAGAGTTGACTCATTGGAAAAGACTCTGATGCTGGGAGGGATTGGGGGCAGGAGGAGAAGGGGACGACAGAGGATGAGATGGCTGAATGGCATCACTGACTCGATGGACGTGAGTCTGAGTGAACTCCGGGGGTTGTGATGGACAGGGAAGCCTGGCATGTTGCGATTCATGGGGTCGCAAAGAGTTGGACACAACTGAGCAACTGAACTGAACTGAATTTGTATCTTTTATAATAAGGCTACCATTTTAATTATAATAGCTCTTTGTCTCCCATGAGATTTTCTAGCATATTATTGAATCTGAAGAAGTCTTGAGTACTCTCAAATTTATAGCCAGTTGGTAAAACATTTGGGTAGTCTAGAGACCTCTACAATCAGCTGGAAGGAGGGCAGTCTGAAAGGAGGGCAGTCTTGCGGAGAACTGAACCCTTAACTCATAGGATTTGTGCTAACTCCAAGTGAATATTGCTGGGATTGAAGTGAAGTATACAAGTTGGTGTCAGAATATTCATCCTTATCTTTGCAGATCTGCTTTTGATGCCTGTATATCGCATCTTGACTCTACTACAACTTTGGTTTACATGAAGCTTTAACTTGACAGTCACTCTTGTAATATTTTAGACTCTTCTGTTGAGATACAAAGATTACCAGAGACTATTTCATTTCCATGAGAACTGGAGGCAAACACTGGTGACCACTGGCAACTTTTTGCCAAATTTTGACTAAGAAATGCATTTAGACAAAGTAAATAATTGTTTTACTGGTTAAGGCAGCTTCTCAGTGATGAAAGGAGTTCCCTGATTCTTCCCCCATCTAAAGCTTCAACATTTAATGCAAAGAATTCCCTTACACATAAAGTAGGTCAGTTTTTAACATTTAGAGTTCTGAAAATAAAAGCAACAAATGGTCCTTTCCCCCTCCAAATAAAAATGAGTTTACTCAGCCCATCAAAATCCACAATATAATCCAGAATCGATATGTTCATGTGATAATTATTAAACATCATCTACATCAATAAATTTATTAAAATTGGCTCTAATTGTGAACCCTCTTCTCATGTAAGATAAAGCCCTGCTCCACAAAATTGCATTGTATTTGAGCTAACTACTTCCAGTGTTCAACTGAGCTAAAATATAACAATGTCTTAGTCAATCAAATAGTGGAGAAGTCAAAGGGTTTGGTTGGTTTAGTGGATCACAAAGGGCAAGACTTCTTAGTCCAGTTCTTATATCACAGATTTTATTTTTTATTTTGTTACGACTATTTGAATGCCCAAATATATTCTAAGACACATTGTCACTGAAAAGTTAATATGTAAGTGTTTTGAGTATATAACCAGAAGAAAGAAACACTCTCCTGAATTGCTAAGTGTCTCAACAACAAACGAATTTGGTGATCAGTTTCTGATCATTAAAATAGCTCAGTCTCTGAGTATCCTTGGGTTTAATTCCCTGAGAAAGAGAGAATGTGACTGGCTCAGTTTGGATAAGCTGAACACTCCTGGTTCAATGAGCTGTGGATAAGAAGCTGGGATTACTTGGTACCTCAGTATGGTCATTTCAATCATTTCACCTTCCCCAAAGTCTTTAAAGTGGGTACTTAAAAGAATACACGTGTGAAATGAAAATGTGTCTTGCCATATCAATAAACAAAAAATGTCACAGCCATCAGTGATTTCTGGCCTCCAAATGTGAATGAGGGCTCCTGAAAACCAAGATCCAGCAGATGCTGCCACCACCAGGATGATTGCTGAGGAGCTGGGGAAATGTAGGAAGCAGCCACCTGCCCCTCTTTAAGGTGAACAAGAAAACAGGATTTGGCCCCAGATAGCTGAGAAAGAATCCGTCTGCAAGGCGGGAAGCCTGGGTTCGATCCATGGGTTGGGAAGATCCCCTAGAGAAGGGAAAGGCCACCCAGTCCAGTATTCTGGCCTGGAGAATTCCATGGACTATGTAGTCCAAGGGGTGGCAAAGAGTCGGTAAAGACTAAGTGACTTTCACTTCACTTCACTTCTTTGGCTGAGGTGCATATGAAAGGACTTAATTCGCTGAGCCCAGAGGCTTGCATCTTCCTAATTATAGAATGCTAAATTTCTTAATTTGACATCTGATTTGATGTTCAGAATGCCTGCTTCTTTTATTGCAAACTTGTGTGTAGCCTGACTCCCCTCCCTCTTCCTTGGAGCAGTTTTCTCAGAGCTACAGAGATTCTGTCTCCTGGGCTCAGAGTCCTAAACATTCTCACCCAATAAAATAACTCTCTACTTTTAAGTTTTGACTATATTTTTAGTCGATCCATGTTAAGAGGCAAAATTTATCATGAATACTATGCTACTACACAAAGATCTAACATAATTTTTGCTTGTTACTACTATTATTATTATTATTATTTGTATTGATTCTGTAACTTAATTGGACTATTCTATGCTCTTTATCCTAGGCTGCAGTCCATGGAGTCGCTAACAGCTGGACACGACTGAGCGATTTCCCTTTCACTTTTCACTTTCATGCATTGGAGAAGGAAATGGCAACCTACTCCAGTGTTCTTGCCTGGAGAATCCCAGGGACGGCGGAACCTGGTGGGCTGCCATCTATGGGGTAGCACAGAGTCGAACATGACTGAAGTGACTTCGCAGCAGCAGCAGCATGCTCCTTCTCAGAGTCTAACACAGTGCAAATCCTCAATAGATGTTTAAAAAATCATTTCTGATAGATTGCTATTGTACAAAGGGTATCATATGGAATTAAATTTAATCTTGATCTACTATGAGGGAATTTTTTTTTAAGTCTGGAAAATAAAAGTAGTATCAATATGTGCACAAAATATATAGCAACAGAACTTGTGTGATAGAGTGGAAAGGACCACCATTCAACTAGACAGGAGAGCAAGATTCAATTTCTGGGTCAGTTGCAATTATTTTTATTATCCAGTTATTGTCTGATCTTCAGCTTATTTCATGTAAGTAAGAGAGTTGGGGGAAATGTATTTCAAGTTGTGCCCAATGATTTAACTCCCTATAGAAAAGAAAATTTATGCTCTGTGTGATAGTTTCTGTGGTCTAAGTTAATATTTAAGAAATATCAGTGTTCTGGGTGTAGCCTGAAGGGTGATATTAAGGAAGGGATTTTAAAAAGGAAGTTCATTTTTATTATGCCCCTAGTTTATGTTATATATTGTTTAAAGCATTCTTAGTCATATTATTCCATTTTATTCTCATAAATATTCCATCAAAACTGACATAAGCATCCACGTGTATTTATTAGCTTATACCATTGAAAAGCCCTTTAGGCATAGCTGATTCAGTGTCTAACAAAACAGCCTGAAGGTCCAGGCTGTATTGATCAGTTAACACAGTTCTTCTGTGGCTTACCTTCATTTTCATAATGGTGCTTCCCTTCAAAGTGATATGATCACTATGCAGACCCTGCCTAACATATTGTCAGTTCACAATGTGAGAAAAATATTAGCTTAAACCATGAACTTAGGGATATCAAGGGCTCAAGTTGGATTCCATGTTCATCCTTGAACTCTTAATAGCTACAATTGCCCAATGAATGGAATACATTGACTAAAGTTCAATTATCTTCTCCACCTCTAGTAACATAAAACACATAAACAAGAGTAGGAGAAAAGTACAGAAAACTCTGAGTACAATTTCTCAAATTAGACTTAATTGAGATTAGGTAGTAGAATCATGGATTTATTCAGCCAAATTTTATTGACCACTGTTTATGAGTTGGATGCTGTGCTAGGCCCTGGGAAGATAGCCCTAAATAATCAAGAAAATGTCCTTAGGTTTCATGCAGATTAGATTGATGAAGTAAGAAACAAAGAATCTACCCTGACAATAGTTTTCTATTTCTATTCTTCCAGAATCTCAGAAGGCAAATGCATTGAAGTGACACTCATGTTCTATGGCCACCTGTTCATATGAAAACATTGTGTATTTCCAAATTCATAAGTGACATAGGACAGAACAGCTAAGAAGCTGTGCTGAAAGTGGTGCTTAAAAATATAGAATTTAATAATTTGAAATGTAGAATGAGGTTAATAGCATGCTTAGATTTCTAACTTTATTGAGAAAA
Source organism: Bubalus bubalis (assembly GCF_019923935.1). Taxonomy (NCBI): domain Eukaryota; kingdom Metazoa; phylum Chordata; class Mammalia; order Artiodactyla; family Bovidae; genus Bubalus; species Bubalus bubalis. The sequence continues at coordinate 72,573,782 of NC_059172.1, read as the reverse complement.
TGTTTAAAGTAATAATTGACTTAAAGTTCTTCAAAATTTCACAAAGCTATAATGTGTTTTATGCTATTTAAATAAATAGCTCAAATTGTTCTTCCTTAATCTTTCTTTCTAGTATTATTTATTCTCTCTAAATTACTTATTTACTTAGTTTTTTTTTTTTCATTATTTTTTTGTTTCTTGTTTTGTGTTTTGCCATCTACACTCACATAGATTATAATCAATGATGATCTGGATTTACAATTGAACTACCTTCCTTTACATGTCTTTTCCAGAGAACTCTTAACCAGAAAGATAATAGTTTCATATATTGTTCATATTGCTCATTGTTCTATTGTTCATGTCAGAAAATTTCCAGGAAATAATTTAATGAACACCAAAATTTTCAGCTTTTCAGCAAGCAACATCAAAAACTGTTTACTCTGTAAGGTTCCAAGTCTGTTTACACTCTTGACCCCAAACTCCTACATTGCTTTCTCTGCTTATCCTCAACTATAATATCATTATACTTACCCAGTCCTAATCAAGCCACTCCTCTGAGAGATCCACCTAAAACTAGACTCTAAAACCTTGTAACTGTCCTGAATTTGCCCTCCCTATTTGGAAATGCTACTAACACTCAATCAAGGTAGTCATCTCTCTTACCTGCTTTGTCTCACAAAGTAGTTTTGGTGACATTTTCCTGAAGTCAGAATTCAGTAGCTGCAAGAGAGTTTAACCACCACAATTCTAACATGGAGTGCCTGTATATATTGCTAAATGAATAGGCAAATGAATTACAGGGTCGTTCAGATCAGAATAGATCACTTTATAGTTCTATGTGATAGTGAAAGCCTCTAAGTCATGTCTGACTCTGCAACCCATGGACTGTATTCCACCAGGCTCCTCTGTCCATGAAATTCTCCAGGTAAGAATACTGGAGTGGGTAGCCATTCCCTTCTCCAGGAGATCTTCCCCACCCAGGACCAATCCAGGGTCTCCTGAATTACAAGCAGATTCTTTCCATCTGAGCCACTAGGGAAGCCATTATAGTTTCTATACTTGAGCTATAAAAATCCTAGGTACAGCGCTTCTCATCAGGTATCAAAGAATAGTCAAACTGGTCAATTTTAATTCCATTCTTTATCTGCAACTGATTTGCCCATTTCTTTCCATGTTGTATGTACTTCTTTCAGAATTATTTGGATTCTTTGAAATACTCTTTAAGAAGACAAAAGAAATAATGTGGAATCGGTATAGCATTAAGAGCTTTATGAACATAGTTTTTGATAATTTGCTATAGATTTCCAAGAACTATCAAGAATTATCAAGCACTATGTTCATAAAGCTCTTAATGTTATACCAATTCTGCATTATTTCTGCTGTCTTCTTAAAGAGTATTTCAAAGAATTCAAATAAATCTGAAAGGAGAAGTACGTACAACATAGGAAGAAATGGGCAAATCAGTTGCACACAAAGAATGAAATTAAAATGACCAATTTTATTATCCTTTGATACCTGATGAGACACACTATATCTAGGATTACAAATGTAGATTCTTTATGAAGTGTTTCCTGATGAAGTGTAGATAGTCAGTGTTGAAATTCATGCAGGATAAAGAGGTATGAGAAACACACCCTCATATCAAAGGAATATTTATTTCAAGCATTTTTGCCCTTTTTAAATAACTGAAAATAATGGCTTGTCTTGCTACCTCCTTAAGGGAATTGTCTCTCTAAAATATAAGCTAATTTTTAGTGTATGGTTAAAAATGTCAATTTTCCATGATTACATTAATTTAAGTGCCAAGATTTAGAAGCAAGATTTAGAGTCTCAGCTTAAAGTTGATTAGACAAGAAAAGAATAATAGCATCGACTACTTTGTCTTACAAAGAGAAATAATGCAAATAGGTGCAGCCTCAGGGTAACAAAACAATATACATCTGGCCTGTCAGAGTCCTCCTATCCCAGAGGGCTCTGTGTACAGAGAGAAAGCAAATTCAATGAATGATTAGTAAAATGGCAATTTCTAGCTTTCAGCTTCAGTTTCTGTTCTTAAGAGAGAAAAGTCTTTTTCCTCACAGACAGATAGGGGAAACCCACAACCCCATCCCAAAGCAAAGTATTTCCATAGACAGGAATAGTTCAGATGGAAATTAAGGACAAAAGGTAGCCTGGTGAATTGAGTTTGCTCCTACTGGGCAGTTAGACAAAATAGACTATGAAGTGCTTTTGTAGACAGAAAAGTCCTATAAAAATGCTAACCTATTAATCATGGGTGATTTTAATTACAGTGATATTGATTAGTATAGCAACTATGCAAAATCTAAGCCACACACTGTGCTTTCCTGAGTTTGCTTTTTTTTTCCCCCTCCTCAGTTTCATGAACAGCTGGCTTAACAAAAGCCTATTTTAAGACCCAAAAAGAGCAAACATGAATAAGGTAAAGTTGAAGGTTGTAGAAGTTTACAATGAGAAGTTATTGAAGACAATGAAATTCTAGAATCTCTAAGAAAACTTGGATTCTTCAAAGAAAGCTCTGTAAAGTATTATGCCTCTAGGGAATGTTTTAGTCAATTTCTATAGTAAATGCATAAATGGTTCTATTTGGTTTTATTCCCTTGATTTAATATATATACTTAAATTAAATGGCATGTATTTGATGTACTTCCTAAAGCATATATACGTACATCTGTGCTTTGAGTCTAGCCTCTGCTTTTATGAGAATATTGTCCCCCTACACACAATTCCAGTTCACACAAATGACAATAAGGAAAATGTCTTAATTTATAAAGAAATGCTGTACCTAGTGGTATCATATCACATTCACATATTTAGGTATACTACAACTCAGATGTGCAGAGAAATCATGTAAACATAGCTCATTTTCTTTTCTAAAACTGATCTAATTGTTGTCACAAACTCTTAACTGCTATGCACTGATAAACTTAATTTTTTTTAAAAATTTAAACTTTCCACTTAATATCCTTAATTCCTTTTGGTTTCAAATAATCTCTTAATTGATTTCAGTTTGGGTAAATGCTCAGTCTTTCACATGTCTTCCCTGGTGGCTTAGAGGTTAAAGCGGCTTCCTGGAATGAGGGAGACCCGGCTTTAATCCCTGGGTTGGGAAGATACCCTGGACTTGCCTGGAAAATCCCATGGACGGAGGAGCCTGGTAGGCTACAGTCCATGGGGTCGCAGAGTCAGACATGACTGAGCGACTTCACTTTCACTTCACTTTCACATGTAATTTCCTTTCCCGTATGCCCATCAATATGACATTTGAATCTTAATAAGAATCTTGAGACCTCATGAAGAATGATGTGGCAAGTGGCAGGGAAGCCAAAGAAGATTCAAGGCTCTTCCATGTAGATCCTTGTTCTGTTTTCCCAAGCAGAGTGTTTAACCTACCAAGTCTAACATTGTTCAGTTCTTGAATTAGTGTCTCTTGAGACGCTTCAAGTCTTAATTAGCGTTAAGATAGTACTTGATGATGAATTCCAGCTTTTCTCCTTTCAGTCACAAAATCCCTATGCACTATAACCATCTTATCAGTTTATCAGTCTAGTCAGTATATCTGTTGTTCTCCTCAGGGATATGAAGAAACTGGAGAGTCTTCTACATTCTCCTGTGGGTGATCAGGAGCTGAAAGCACTATCTCAGACTCATTAATTTATGCTCTTTCCAAAAGTCACCCTCATGCCACACTGGTCTGGCACTGGGACAAGTGAGGAACTTCTCCAGAGAGTAACAGCTCCTCATGGACTACCCCATAGAAAAGCAGTTTCTCTTCTCACTACAACCTTCTTGTAGTGAGGTAGGGTTAGGAAACAGGAGCATGGATGAGAGACTTGCCCAATTTCTTCCTATCCTTTCTACCTTTTCTCTGAAGGGTGATAGATTCAAAGAAACCATGTATTAAAAATTGTATAAAATAATTTCCCTTGCATCTGAAAAAACATGTATAAAATTTAATACATATTTAAACTTAATAACTAGCATGTATGTGCCAGACATGGTGCTAAAATATGTTTATTTATTTATTTTTGAGATGTATAGTTGATTTACAATGTGGTATTAGTCTCAGATGTATAGCAAAGTTATTCAGTTATACATACAATATATCTAATTTTTTCCAGGTTCTTTTCCCTTACAGGTTATTACAAAATATTGAGTGTTCTCTGTTCTATAAGTATTTTTATACTTATCTATTTTATTTATTGTACTGTGTAATGATTAATCCCAACCTCTTAATTTATCCACCACCCAACCCTCAACTTTGGTGACCATATATTTGTTTTCTATGTCTGTGGGTCTATTTCTGTTTTGTATATAAACTCATGCTTATCTTTTTCTTAGATTCCACATTCAAGTGATATCATACATTATGTGTCTTTCTCTGTGTGGCATAATTCATTTGGTGTGATAATCTGTAGGTCCATTCTTGTTACTGCAAATGGCATTAGTTTATTCTTTTCATGGTTGAGTAATATTCATTGTATAAATATGCCTTATCTTCTTTATCCATTCATGTGCCAATGAACATTTAGATCCATGTCTTGGCTACTGTAAATAGTGACACAATGAATGTTAGGGTACATGTATCTTTTCAAATTGCAATCTTCTCTGCATATATGCCCAGGAGTAGGATTGTATGATCATATGGTAGCCCCCCATTTTTAGTTTTTGTTTTTTTTAAAGAATCTCCATACTGTTCTCCATAGTGGTTTTACCAATTTACATTCCCACCAACAGTGTAGTTCCTTCCTATTCATATCACCTCCAGCATTTATTATTTATAGACTTTTTGATGATGACTTTTATTATTATTATTATTTTACTTTACAATATTGTATTGGTTTTGCCATACATTAACATGAATCTGCAACAGGTGTAAATGTGTTCCCCATACTGAACCCCCCTCCCACCTCCAACCCCGTACCACCCCTCTGGGTCATCCCAGTGCACCAGCCCCAAGCATCCTGTATCATGCATCAAACCTGGACTGGCAATTCGTTTCACATATGATATTATACATGTTTCAATGCCATTCTCCCAAATCATCCCACCCTCGCCATCTCCCACAGAGTCCAAAAGACTGTTCTATACATCTGTGTCTCTTTTACTGTCTCGCATACAGGGTTATCATTACAGTCTTTCTAAATTCCATATATATGCATTAGTATACTGTATTGGTGTTTTTCTTTCTGGCTGACTTCACTCTGTATAATAGGCTCCAGTTTCATCCACCTCATTAGAACTGATTCAAATGTATTCTTTTTAATGGCTGAATAGTACTCCATTGTGTATATGTACCACAGCCTTCTTATCCATTCATCTGCTGATGGACATCTAGGTTGCTTCCATGTCCTGGCTATTATAAACAGTGCTGCGATGAACACTGGGGCATGCATGTCTCTTTCAATTCTGGTTTCCTTGGTATGTATGCCCAGCAGTGGGATTGCTGGGTCGTATGGCAGTTCTATTTCCAGTTTTTTAAGTAATCTGCAGACTGTTCTCCATAGTGGCTATACTAGTTTGCATTCCCACCAACAGTGTAAGATGGTTCCCTTTTATTGACACCCTCTCCAGCATTTATTGCTTGTAGACTTTTGGATCACAGCCACTCTGACTGGCATGAAATGATACTTCATTGTAGTTTTGATTTGAATTTCTCTGATAATGAGTGACGTTGAGCATCTTTTCAGGTGTTTGTTAGCCATCTGTATGTCTTTGGAGAAATGTCTAGTTCTTTGGCCCATTTTTTTATTGGGTCATTTATTTTTCTGGAACTGAGCTGCGGGAGCTGCTTGTATATTTTTGAGATTAGGTGTTTGTCAGTTGCTTCATTTGCTATTATTTTCTCCCATTCTGAAGGCTGTCTTTTCTCCTTGCTTATAGTTTCCTTTGTTATGCAAAAGCTTTTAATTTTAATTAAATCCCATTTGATTATTTTTGCTTTTATTTCCAGTATTCTGGGAGGTGGGTCATAGAGGATCCTACTGTGATTTATGTCAGAGTGTGTTTTTGCCTATGTTCCCTTCTAGGAGTTTTATAGTTTCTGGTCTTACATTTAGATCTTTAATCCATTTTGAGTTTATTTTTGTGTATGGTGTTAGAAAGTGTTCTAGTTTCATTCTTTTACAAGTGGTTGACCAGTTTTCTCAGCATCACTTGTTAAAGAGATTGTCTTTTCTCCATTGTATATTCTTGCTTCCTTTGTCAAAGATAAGGTGTCCATAGGTGCATGGATTTATCTCTGGGCTCTCTATTTTTTTCCATTGATCTATATTTCTGTCTTTGTTCCAGTACCATATTGTCTTGATGACTGTGGCTTTGTAGTAGAGCCTGAAGTTAGGCAGGTTGATTCCTCCAGTTCCATTCTTCTTTCTCAAGATCGCTTTGGCTATTCTAGGTTTTTTGTATTTCCATACAAATTGTGAAATTATTTGTTCTAGCTCTGTGAAGAATACCGTTGGTAGCTTGATAGGGATTACATTGAATGTATAGATTGCTTTGGGTAGTATACTCATTTTCACTATATTGATTCTTCCCATCCATGAGCATGGTATATTTCTCCATCTATTAGTGTCCTCTTTGATTTCTTTCACCAGTGTTTTATAATTTTCTATATATAGAAATATATATAGAAAATATATATAGGGTCCTATATATAGGTCTTTAGTTTCTTTAGATAAATATGTACCTAAGTATTTTATTCTTTCCTTTGCAATGGTGAATGGAATTGTTTCCTTAATTTCTCTTTCTGTTTTCTCATTATTAGTGTATAGGAATGCAAGGGATTTCTGTGTTGATTTTATATCCTGCAACTTTACTATATTCATTGATTAGCTCCAGTAATTTTCTGGTGGAGTCTTTAGGGTGTTCTATGTAGAGGATCATGTCATCCGCAAACAGTGAGAGTTTTACTTCTTCTTTTCCAATTTGGATTCCTTTTATTTCTTTTTCTGCTCTGATTGCTGTGGCTAAAACGTCCAAAACTATGTTGAATAGTAGTGGTGAGAGTGGGCACTCTGGGCTTGTTCCTGAGTTTAGGGGAAATGCTTTCAGTTTTTCACCATTGAGGATAATGTTTGCTGTGGGTTTGTCATATATAGCTTTTATTATGTTGAGGTATGTTCCTTCTATTCCTGCTTTCTGGAGGGTTATTATCATAAATGAATATTGAATTTTGTCAAAGGCTTTCTCTGCATCTATTGGGATAATCATATGGTTTTTATTTTTCAATTTGTTAATGTGGTGTATTACACTGATTGATTTGCAGATATTGAAGAATCCTTGCATCCCTGGGATAAAGCCCACTTGGTCATGGTGTATGATCTTTTTAATGTATTGTTAGACTCTGATTGCTAGAATTTTGTTAAGGATTTTTGCATCTGTGTTCATCAGTGATATAGGCCTATAATTTTCTTTTTTTGTGGCATCTTTGTCAGGTTTTGGTATTAGGGTGATGGTGGCCTCATAGAATGAGTTTGGAAGTTTACCTTCTTCTGCAATTTTCTGAAAGAGTTTGAGTAGGATAGGTGTTATCTCTCCTCTAAATTTTTTGGTAGAATTCAGCTATGAAACCATCTGGATCTGGGCTTTTGTTTGCTGGAAGACTTCTGATTACAGTTTCAATTTCTGTGCTTGTGATGGGTCTGTTAAGATTTTCTATTTCTTCCTGGTTCAGTTTTGGAAAGTTGTACTTTTCTGAGAATTTGTCCATTTCTTCCACGTTGTCCATTTTATTGGCATATAATTGCTGATAGTAGTCTCTGATGATCCTTTGTATTTCTGTGTTGTCTGTTGTGATCTCTCCATTTTCATTTCTAATTTTATTGATTTGATTTATCTCCCTTTGTTTCTTGATGAGTCTGGTTAATGGTTTGTCAATTTTATTTATCCTTTCAAAGAACCAGCTTTTGGCTTATTGATTTTTGCTATGGTCTCTTTTGTTTCTTTTGAATTTATTTCTGCCCTAATTTTTTTTTCTTCAAATATAAATTTATTTATTTTAATTGGAAGTCAACCACCCCACAATATTGCATTGGTTTTGCCTTAATTTTTAAGATTTCTTTCCTTCTACTAACCCTGGGGTTCTTCATTTCTTCCTTTTCTAGTTGCTTTAGCTGCAGAGTTAGGTTTATTTATTTGACTTTTTTCTTGTTTCTTGAGTTATATGTGTATTGCTATGAACTTTCTCCTTAGCACTGCTTTTACAATGTCCCACAGGTTTTGGGTTGTTGTGTTTTCACTTTCATTCATTTCTATGCATATTTTGATTTCTTTTTTATTTCTTCTGTGATTTGTTAGTTATTCAGCAGTGTGTTGTTCATCCTCCATATGTTGGAATTTTTAATAATTTTTATCCTGTAATTGAGATCTAATCTTACTGCATTGTGGTCAGAAAAGATGCTTGGAGTGATTTCAATTTTTTTGAATTTACCAAGGCTAGATTTATGGCTCAGGATGTGATCTATCCTGAAGAAGGTTCCATGTGTGCTTGAGAAAAAGGTGCAATTCCTTGTTTTGGGGTGAAATGTCCTATAGATATCAATTAGGTCTAACTGGTCCATTGTATCATTTAAAGTTTGTGTATTCTTGTTAATTTTCTGTTTACTTGATCTTTCCATAGGTGTGAGTGGGGTATTAAAGTCTCCCACTATTATTGTCTTATTGTTAATTTCCCCTTTCATACTTGTTAGCACTTGTCTTACATATTGTGGTGCTCCTATGTTGGGTGCATATATATTTATAATTGTTATATCTTCTTCTTGGATTGATCCTTTGATCAATTTGTAGAGTCCTTCTTTGTCTCTTTTCACAGCCTTTGTTTTAAAGTCTATTTTATGTGATATGAGTATTGCTACTCCTGCTTTCTTTTGGTCTCTATTTGCACGGAATATCTTTTTCCAGCCCTTCACTTTCAGCCTGGATGTGTCCTCTGTTTTGAGGTGGGTCTCTTGTAGACAACATATATAGGGGTCTTGTTTTTGTATCCATTCAGCCAGTCTTTGTCTTTTGGTCGGGGCATTCAACCCATTTATATTTAAGGTAATTATTGATAAGTATGATCCCGTTGCCACTTACTTTATTGTTTTGCATTCGAGTTTATACACCCTTTTTGTGTTACCTGTCTAGAGAATATCCTTTAGCATTTGTTGGAGAGCTGGTTTGGTGGTGCTGAATTCTCTCAGTTTTTGCTTGTCTGTAAAGCTTTTGATGTCTCCTTCATATTGAATGAGATCCTTGCTGGTTACAGTAATCTGGGCTGTAGGTTATTTTCTTTCATCACTTTAAGTATGTCTTGCCCTTCCCTCCTGGCCTGAATAGTTTCTATTGAAAGATCAGCTGTTATCTTTATGGGAATCCCCTTGTGTGTTAAGGGGATTTGTTGTTTTTCCCTTGCTGCTTTTAATATTTGTTCTTTGTGTTTGATCTTTGTTAATTTGATTAATATGTGTCTTGGGGTGTTTTGCCTTGGGTTTATCCTGTTTGGGACTCTCTGGGCTTCTTGGACTTGGGTGATTATTTCCTTCCCCATTTTATGGGATTTTTCAACTATTATCTCCTCAAGTATTTTCTCATGGTCGTTCTTTTTGTCTTCTTCTTCTGGGACGCCTATGATTCAAATATTGGGGCCTTTAATATTATCCTGGAGGTCTCTGAGATTGTCCTCATTTCTTTTAATTTGTTTTTCTTTTTTCTTCTCTGATTCATTTTATTTTACCATTTATTTTACCATTCTATCTTCTAGTTCATTAATCCTATCTTCTGCCTCCATTATTCTATGATTCGTTGCCTCCAGAGTGTTTTAGATCTCATTTATTGCATTATTCATTATATGTTGACTCTTTTACTTCTTCTAGGTCCTTGTTAAACCTTTCTTGCATCTTCTCAATCTTTGTCTCCAGGCTATTTATCTGTGATTCCATTTTGATTTCAAGATTTTGGATCATTTTCACTATCATTATTCAGAATTCTTTATCAGGTAGATTCCCTATCTCTTCCTCTTTTGTTTGGTTTGGTGGGCATTTATCCTGTTCCTTTACCTGCTGGGTATTCCTCTGTCTCTTCATCTTGTTTATTTTGCTGCGTTTGGGGTGGTCTTTCTGTATTCTGGAAGTTTGTGGAGTTCTTTTTATTGTGGAGTTTCTTCACTGTGGGTGGGATTGTACAGGTGGCTTGTCAAGGTTTCTTGGTTAGGGAAGCTTGTGTCGGTGTTCTGGTGGGTAGAGCTGGATTTCTTCTCTCTGGAGTGCAAAGAAGTGTCCAGTAATGAGTTATGAGATGTCAGTGGATTTGGAGTAACTTTGGGCAGCCTGTATATTGAAGCTCAGGGCTGTGTTCCTGTGTTGCTGGAGATTTTGCATGGTATGTCTTGCTCTGGAACTTGTTTGCCCTTGGGTGGTGCTTGGTTTCAGTGTAGGTATGGAAGAATTTGATGAGCTCCTGTTGATTCATGTTTCCTGGAGTCAGGAGTTCTCTGGTGTTCTCAGTATTTGGACTTAAGCCTCCTGCTTCTGGTTTTCAGTCTTATTTTTACGGTAGTCTCAAGACTTCTCCTTCTATACAGCACCACTGATAAAACATCTAGGTTAAAGATGAAAAGTTTCTCCACAATGAGGGACACCCAGAGAGGTTCACAGAGTTACATGGAGAAGAGAAGAGGGAGGAGGGAGTTAGAGGTGACCCGAATGAGATGAGGTGGAATCAAAAGAGGAGAGAGCAAGCTAGCCAGTAATCACTTCCTTATGTGTGCTCCACAGTCTGGACCACTCAGAGATGTTCACGGAGTTATACAGAGAAGAGAAGAGGGAGGAAGGAGACAGAAGTGGCCAGGAGGATAAAAGGGGGGAATCAAAAGGAGAGAGACAGATCTAGCCAGTAATCAGTTCCCTAAGTGTTCTCCACTGTCTGGAACACACAGAGATTCACAGAGTTGGGTAGAGAAGAGAAGGGGGAGGGAAGAGATAGAAGTGACCTGGTGGAGAAAAAGGAGAGTCCAAAGGGGAAGAGAGCAGTCAAGCCAGTAATCTCGCTCCCAAATAAAAATGGGTACTGAAGATTGTGTTCTTAAAGGTACAAAATTGATAAAAAATATCAAAAAGCAAAGATTAAAAATCTAGAGTAAAAATAAATAAATAAATAAATAAAAATCTAGAGTAGAGGTTGGATTTTCCAAAATACAGTATTAAAGAAAAGAAGGGAAAAAAAAACCAAAGAAAGAAAAGTCAAAAAAATTATATATATATATATAAAGTTTGCTTTTAAACAAATAGGGTCTTTTTTTGGCAAAGTAATATTAGGTTATTAAAATTAAAATTAAAGGAGTAATAGAGGACTTACAATTGAAAAAATTTAAAAGAAAAAAAAAAGGAATGATAGTAAAAATAGTAAAAATATATCTAGGACTTTCTCTGGTGGTGTTGTGGGCAGTGTGGGGTCAGTTCATTTTCAGATAGTTCCTTGGTCCGGCTTATATTTCTCAAGGTCTATAGGCCCCTTCCTATGTAGTTGGTACTAACTACAGGGTTTTAATCTATTGCGCCTGTCACTTCTAAGGCACTTCCCTCTGTTTTAGCTTCTTCTGTTTGCTGGTCTTTTCAGTGTCTGATTTCCACCCTAACACAACGGGGGCGGTGGTGGATACTTTTTTTTAGGCTCATTTGTTCAGTCATGCAGTGGGGAGGGAGGGACGCTGCAAACAAATAACACTGGCATGTTATTTGTCGTGTTATTTGCTCGCAGTGTCCCAGCTACACTGGGCCTGCCCCCACTCATGGTGCATGTGCCCTCCCTTCCCACACTGCTCAGGCTCTAGGCTGCTCAGCCAGGAACTGTTCAAGGCTGACTCTGGGCTGCCTGCACCTCCCAGGTCTAAGCCGCTCAGGTTCAGGCGCTCGGGTAGTCCTCAGAGGCACAGACTCCGTTGGGACTGCGTTTTCTGCCCTTCTTAAGTCCGAGCAGCTTAGGTGATGAGGTATTTGGCGAGTGTGGTTGCTGCGACTTATGACCCACCCCCATCCCTGCCGCTCAGTTTTCTTGGTGTACAACCAGTGCACCTTTGCAGGCGGATGTCTAGAACCCCAATAAGTCTTAGTTAGCAAAGAAGCCTGCTTGCAGTTTGGTAGATAATGTCTCTCTGGGGCTGTGATTGCCCCTTTCCAGCTCTGGCTGCCTGTCATCGGAGGGGGATGGTCTACAGTAGGCTATTTCTGTTCAGTCCTTTGTTCTGTGAGCGGGCCTGGTGGTGTCTTAGGTTAGGGCTTTGTGCGTGGTAGCTATCCCACAGTCTGGTTTGCTAGCCCAAGTTAGTTCCCTCAGATTGCCTTCGGAGCATTCAGACTCCATCCTTACTCTAAGCAATACAGCCTGCTCCTCCTTGCCCAGCCTCTGCTTGCTAGTGGCGGGCAGAGGCGTCTGCACTGCTTCTCCACTGGGGTAGTACCGTTGGGCTTGTAATCTGTGGGTTTTAATTATTTATTTATTTTCCTCCCTGTTATGTTGCCCTCTGTGCTTCCAAGGCTCACCACAGACTCGGCAGTGAGAGTGTTTCCTGGTGTTTGGAAACTTCTCTCTTTTTAAGACTCCCTTCCCTGGACAGAGCTCCATCCCTACCTCTTTTGTCTCTTTTTTTGTATTTTATATGTTTTCCTACCTCCTTTCAAAGACAATGGGCTGCTTTTCTGGGTGCCTGATGTCTTCTGTCGGCATTCAGAAGTTGTTTTGTGGAATTTACTCAGCGTTTAAATGTTCTTTTGATGAATTTGTGGGGGAGAAAGTGGTCTCCCTGTCCTATTCCTCTGCCATCTTAGGACCGTGATGATGATTTTTGATAGATGTGAGATGACACCTCAAAATAGTTTTGATTTATTTGCAATTGTCTACCAAATAGTGAGGCTGAGCATCTTTTTTTTATGTGCATTTTGGCCATCTTTAGGTCTTGTTTGGATAAACGTCTATTCTTAAAAATGGGCAAAATATCTTATTTAATATTCATATCAAACTTGAAAATAGGTATCAATATTTTATCAATGTTAATAAGTAGTTTTGAGGATCAAGGAATTTAAATAACTTCTCTAATGTCAAACAGCAAATATTTGGCAAACCTGGTATTCATGACCAAGTATAGAAGACTTTGAACTGACACCTTTAAATATTATGATCAAATGTAAGAGAGTGAAGAACTGATTCACCCATATCTATATCCCCATGAAAACAAATATCCATGAAGATATCATAAAACCCAGCAAATATAAAAACTGAAAACTTAGAGTCCATATGTTTTAATGTGATATATTGTCTTTTTTTGGAATTCCTAATACATTTGTTGGGCTGATTATAAGGAAGACCTATCAGCAAATACAGGAACTCGATGCTCTTCTTAGAGTTCCAAATTATAAGGATGCTCATGTGTAGACAAAAATAATTCCCTAGATCTTGAATTCAAATTTCGATATTAAGTTACTCTGTATTGGAAATATCTCGAGTAGTTTTTGTTTCTTATAGTAAACTTTAACTAGTAAAAATACATAGAACTGGAAGGGATTCCAAGAAAAGACCCTTAAGATGGACTTCATCACCAGTGAAAGTGGATTGTAAGTGGCCTATCAAATGTGGTCATTGGTAGCAGGCAGTTTCTTATCACTGAGTGGGATTTGGAGATCAAGTGGCTCCTGAAAATGATTCTGAGGAATTTAGAGAGAGCGAGGTGAGTTGGTTTCTTCTGATTGAACAGGATGGCACAATGAAAGAAAATTATAACACGGGGACTTAAATATTCAGCTTCCTTTTCCTTCTTTCCTTTCACTTCCCAAATTCACCTGCTTCCATAAGTTTAGACTTTCTTGAGTCCCTAAAAGGGTCTCTTACTATTAACAGTCACTGACTGAGACAACAATAAATAAGACACAGAAATCAATTCAAGGAGTTACAGAAATGCAAAGTAATTTAAAGCTTCTACCTTGCCAGGTCTGTTATATGACAGTTAGGCTCTTAATAGGATAGAGTTAAGCTCTCAGAATCATAATGGAAACATGTGAGTAAGATACAATAAATATGAGTCTTGTAAATCTCCAAATCCTATTACTGTCCCCTTGCCTAAGGAATTAACTGATTTATTGTGTTTGTTTTTTTTTTTTTTTACGTTTTTTTGGGAAAAGCCATAGCTTCTTGAAGATACTGACATTCTCTCATTTGTATCAGTCAGAGTCCCTAGTCAGAAAATTGAAGTCAAAGCAATTATTTGAAGAGAGAGACTTTCATTTGAAAAATTATTAACTAGGAATAAAGTTTTTAGCCATGCAAGTGAAAGGATAAAATGGAAATCTAAGGTATGGGAAAGGTAGCAGCTGTATAGGAAAGGTAGCATGCATTTTAAGTCACTTCAGTTGTGTCCGGCTGTTTGTGACCCCATGGATTATAGCTACCAGGCTCCTTTGTCCACGGAATTCTCCAGGCAAGAATACTGGTATGAGTTCCTATGCCCTCCTCTGGGGATCTTTCTGACCAAGGGATTGAACCTGTATTTCTTACCTCCTCTTTCATTGGCAGGTGGGTTCTTAACCACCTGGGAAGACCATAGGATTCTATCCCTAAATCTCAGAGAAGAAAAGAAGTAGTTGGAATTATAAAAACTTTGAAAGTTATAGGATGGGTCTGAGAATGTGGGACCCAGACTTCTGAAGAGGGGACTCTGGTTGACTGTGGCTGGTATATGAAGGTGGGTGCAGAATGAAGCTGGTTGCACTATCATTTGGAAAAGTTGAAAACACCATTTATTTATTGCTATTCGAAGGAATTGTTACTGCTAGCGTAAGGAATCATTAATGAGTTGGCCCTGACAGGAACCAGAAATAAACAGGAAACTGACAAGAAAGAAACTGGAACAAGTAAAGTGCTTCTTTCATCTCTATATTTGAAGTCCTCTACTATCCTTTATCACAGATTCTATCATATAGCCACTTGGCCAAACAAAAAGGTGTTTGCAGAGATCTAACTCCAGCATCATGGACAGTATACAAGGATACAGACATAGCACCTTAGGCAGTTCCTTCAAGATCACTTACCAATTATCCTCAAGCCCTTCTTTAGTCATCCCTCATGGCTTTCAAATCCATGACCAGAGCCATATCCTAACAGATGTCTCAGGAGGAAAAATGAAAGATCCGACTTGAGAGGAGATGCTTCACACACCAGAAGTGTGATTTACAGGTTAGTCGCAAGACTTTGCTAATTTACCTTATCAAAAATCTATAGAATATGTGTGGGAATGGATTACATGGCTACCAAGAGGGGATAGTGAACACAACTTTAGAGGTGTTGAATTTATCATTAAGGATGATATTTCAGATTGAATTTCATCTCTGTCACTTACAAGCCTTGTGAAAACTTTGTGAACTTAAACAAGATGCTTAACTGTTTTATGCCTAATTTTGCTCATCTATAAATAGGGATGACATTTGTATTTACCGTGTATGATTATTGTGAAGATTAATATATGTAGAAGCTTAGATAAGTATCTGGAACATACTACGTATAGTTTTAGCAGATAAAAACTACTCAGGAAGCTAGAAGCAACTATAATAGTTTGTTTGACTATCTCTATGAAACATGGATTCAGCAGTTGTCTGAATTAAATAAAGTTGACATATTAGATATTAATTGTATAACATAATGGAAGAAATCCAATGACTTAGGAAGATAGGAATGCTGGAGTACCTTTTTCACCTGTGATCTGTTTATCCACCCCCTACCTATATTACCCTGGAGGTCTATCAAATAAATATTTATCTAGGCTTCCCAAATGAATATGTGGCTTTCTACCAAGATGGATGTATACCTTACACTAAGGAAAGAGAACAAACTTGACTTTCAAAGGATTACCATACAGTGGTTCCCACTGTTTGGGAATGTATGGCAATATATTGGGGTTTACCAGTCAGAATAAGAGTACATATGGACACGGTGGTAAATGGAATTTGTCTTGCGTTCAGCTCCAACAGCCAATTTGTAACACAAACCTCTATTTATTTCTGCCATTTTTGACTACATAATTTGAACAGACAAATCTGGCAACTAACAAAATCCCCGCACTGGTTCCCTCATAATAATGAGGATTATTTTGCTTGTTAAAGCCTAGGGAAACCCCTTAAACTTCCCCTGTATAGCAAAATAATAAACCAAACTCCATCTTGTAACTCTGGTGCACCACAGATATTAGTGCCACCCGAAGATTTGAAGAATGTCAAGGTGATGATTTCTATCATGTTCCCATTTAAGAAGCAGAAAATATACTGATATTGTGAAGAGAAGATGGGTTAGTGTTTGAGAATGACAGAGAATTATTTTAAACTCGATCAGAAGGTTAAATGTAACTGGGGTTGCTGTTCCCCTTGTGGTCTCCTTTTTGCAGCTAATCAACATTCTTCTGACAACTGGTAAGCAGTTTTCAGTGTGCAAATTTGTTTTTTCTTCCTCTGTCTTAACAAGCAGATGCAGTTTGCTGTGAGGTCAGCAGTACATCTCTGGTTCTCTGCATAAGTTGGCTTCAAGAATCTTGATCATCTCACCATCCTATAGGATAATACGGTGGTTCACTGCATGGATAACATTGTGTTGACTGAATTTGATAAGTATTTACAGAAATACTCTAAATGCCTATATATGCAAACATACATATGCTAGAGAATGGAATGTAAACCCCACCAAAACTCAGGGTGTCACCTCAATGTTAGACAGTGGTATGGGGATATTGACATAACTCTTCAAATTAAAAAAAAAAATCAACTTTATTTTGCACAAATATTGCTTCCTCAGTATAGGGTGGCAGGGATGTTGGCATTAATGGGAGCTGATATAGTGTGATTTTGAACCCAGCAGTCCAAAGATGTCACATTATTCAGTTCTTTTCATCCTTCCAGCAATTTAGCAATCACCAAATCTTACATCAAATTTCTTTCTGCTTGAAAAACAATAGTTTCTATTACTGTACTGTACCCTATAGTTTCATATTGCTGCTGTAACAAATCAAAATTTAATATCTTAAATAATATCTGTTTGTTATCTTACATAGCTGGATGGAGGCTAGAACTTAAAAATGTGTCTCATATGACTAAAATCAAGGTGACAACAGGCTTCAATCCTTTCTGGAAGCTCTTGAGGAAAATTTACTTGCATTCTCCAACTTATAAAGGCTGCTATGGCAACCCACTCCAGTACTCTTGCCTGGAAAATCCCATGGATGGAGGAGCCTGGAAGGCTGCAGTCCATGGGGTTGCTGAAGGTCGGACACGACTGAGCGACTTCACTTTCACTTTTCACTTTCATGCATGGGAGAAGGAAATGGCAACCCACTCCAGTATTCTTGCCTGGAGAATCCCAGGGACAGGGGAGCCTGTTGGGCTGCCATCTATGGGGTCGCACAGAGTCGGACACGACTGAAGCGACATAGCAGCAGCAGTAGCAGTAGCACATTCCTTAGCTAGTGTCCTCATTCCATTTTCCTTAAGTCTTTCTTACACTGCTTCACTCATTCTAAATTTCCTGCATCTTTCTTTTACGTATGAGGACTCTTATGATTGTACTGAACCCACTCAGATAGTCCAGAATAATCATATAATCTCAGAGTAATCTGATATGCAGCTTAATTTCATCAGTGAACTTAATTGCTCTTTGCTATGTAACAGAACACATTGGCAAGTTCTAAGCATTAGGACCTGGATGTCTTTGGAGGACTATATTTTGTCTGCTACTCCTTCTGTCTTTCCTCCCCTCCCCATGACCTCATATTTCCAAGAGCATGAATTTCCATTTACCAATCTTGTTGACTCCCCACTGGTAAAAGTACCAGTGCCTTTTATTGAACTTGGAAGATACAAATGACTGCATATGCCTCACTTTCTACATTCTTCTAGGGCACTGAGAGCATACATTGCACTCTCTGTGTATGGTGGTCCCTGAAAAACTCATGAAGCTCTTTATTTATTACAAGCTGATGCAAAACTGTGGGTCACCCAATCTGAGGTCAGTGTTAATCAGGTTGTTATCAGCATATCTGAATAACTTTCTCTAAAATGTATTGTTAATAGTTAAACCTTTTATCTTCAGCTATCTGTCTCCAGTATCTACACATCAATTGGTTTAAAACTCTGACAAAACAAATAAGGATGTAATATACCAAAAGAAAATACTTTGTTTTCATGGACTCCAAAATCACTGCAGATGGTGACTGCAGCAATTAAATTAAAAGATGCTTACTACTTGGAAGAAAAGCTATGACCAAACTAGACAGCATATTAAAAAGTAGAGACATTACTTTGCCAACAAAGGTCCCTCTAGTCAAAGCTGTGGTCTTTCTAATAGTCATGCATGGATGTGAGAGTCGGACTATAAAGAAAGTTGAGTGCTGACGAATTAATGCTTTTGACTCTGGTGTTGGAGAAGACTCCTGAGATTCCCTTGGACTGCAAGGAGTTCAAAACAGTCAATCCCAAAGGAAAACAGTCCTGATTATTCTTTGGAAGGACTGATGCTGAAGCTGAAACTCCAATAATTTGGCTAACTGATGCAAAGAATTGATTCATTGGAAAAGACCCTGAAGCTAGGAAAGATTTTAGGTGGGAGGAGAAGGGGATGACAGAGGAATGAGATGGTTGGATGGCATCACTGACTTGATGACATGAGTTTGAGCAAGATCCAGGAGTTGGTTATGGCCAGGGAAGCCTGGCGTGCTGCTGTCCATGGGGTCGCAAATAGTCGGACTTAATTGAGCAACTGAACTTAAATTAATGCCAAAATAAAATAACAGTAGCTGCTACATGAGTGGTTATAAGCATTCATTGAGGCTACATCCAATTAAAATAAATAAATTAATAAAATAAATTTTAAAATACTATTAATAGAAATACAAGAATACACAGAAGAACTGTACAAAAAAGATCTTCACGACCCAGATAATCATGATGGTGTGATCACTGACCTAGAGCCAGACATCCTGGAATGTGAAGTCAAGTGGGCCTTAGAAAGCATCACTACGAACAAAGCTAGTGGAGGTGATAGAATTCCAGTTGAGCTATTCCAAATCCTGAAAGATGCTGCTGTGAAAGTGCTACACTCAATATGCCAGCAAATTTGGAAAACTCAGCAGTGGCCACAGGACTGGAAAAGGTCAGTTTTCATTCCAATCCCAAAGAAAGGCAATGCCAAAGAATGCTCAAACTACCACACAATTGCACTCATCTCACATGCTAGTAAAGTAATGCTTAAAATTCTCCAAGCCAGGCTTCAGCAATATGTGAACCGTGAATTTCCTGATGTTCAAGCTTGTTTTAGAAAAGGCAGAGGAACCAGAGATCAAATTGCCAACATCTGCTGGATCATGGAAAAAGCAAGAGAGTTCCAGAAAAACATCTATTTCTGCTTTATTGACTATGCCAAGGCCTTTGACTATGTGGGTCACAATAAACTATGGAAAATTCTGAAAGAGATGGGAATACCAGACCACCTGATCTGCCTCTTGAGAAATCTGTATGCAGGTCAGGAAGCAACAGTTAGAACTGGACATGGAACAACAGACTGGTTCCAAATAGGAAAAGGAGCACATCAAGGCTGTATGTTGTCACCCTGTTTATTTAACTTATATGCAGAGTACATCATGAGAAACGCTGGACTGTAAGAAACACAAACTGGAATCAAGGTTGCCGGGAGAAATATCAATAACCTCATATATGCAGATGACACCACCCTTATGGCAGAAAGTGAAGAGGAACTAAAAAGCCTCTTGATGAAAGTGAAAGTTGACAGTGAAAAAGTTGGCTTAAAGCTCAGCATTCAGAAGACGAAGATCATGGCATCCGGTCCTATCACTTCATGGGAAATAGATGGGGAAACAGTGGAAACAGTGTCAGACTTTATTTTTCTGGGCTCCAAAATCAATGCAGATGGTGACTGCAGCCACGAAATTAAGAGACGCTTACTCCTTGGAAGGAAAGTTATGACCAACCTAGATAGCATATTCAAAAGCAGAGACATTACTTTGCCAACAAAGTTTCATCTAGTCAAGGCTATGGTTCTTCCTGTGGTCATGTATGGATGTGAGAGTTGGACTGTGAAGAAGGCTGAGCACCGAAGAATTGATGCTTTTGAACTGTGTTGTTGGAGAAGACTCTTGAGAGTCCCTTGGCCTGCAAGGAGATCCAACCAGTCCATTCTGAAGGAGATCAGCCCTGGGATTTCTTTGGAAGGAATGATGCTAAAGCTGAAACTCCAGTACTTTGGCCACCTTATGCGAAGAGTTGACTCATTGGAAAAGACTCTGATGCTGGGAGGGATTGGGGGCAAGAGGAGAAGGGGATGAAGGAGGATGAGATGGCTGGATGGCATCACTGACTCGATGGACATGAGTCTGAGTGAACTCCGGGAGTTGGTGATGGACAGGGAGGCCTGGCGTGCTGCGGTTCATGGGGTCGCAAAGAGTCGGACATGACTTAGTGACTGATCTGATCTGATTAATAGAAATTAATAAAGAAAATATAAATGATTTATTCAGAAAATTAATTGTCAAGTCCCTTATGAGAGAGTCTGTAGTAATCTGTTGAGGTAAAAATAATGAACAAGCATGGCCATTACATGAGTTGTACATAAGTGTTTAGCATCTGCTCACAATTTCAATGTGTTGGAGTATGGGACTCCTATACATCATCAAAGTTTGAGACACTAGCTTGTGTCCCACAATTCTGAGTTCTGACAGTATTTACCCTTAGATAGCATCATGTTCTAAAGGTCAGAATGGGGAACACGTGTACACCCATGGCAGATGCATGTTGATGTATGGCAAAACCAATACAATATTGTAAAGTAAAAAAAAAAAAAAAAAGAATTCAGCCCAACAAGATTCCTCGACCTTCATCCCTAAACCTACTCCCCACGTCCCACTCTACCCAATTTCAGATACTAGCTACAAGCCCAATTTGGCACTTACACTTCTGACTAACTGGTGTAATCAGACATTTGAGGCCCAACAGACTCAGGAAGAGCTGTTTGCTTTCTCCTTAACTGCATAAAATAATTTAGATAGAGATTCATATATTTGGGGATCTCATACATAAGAAATTTATTTTCTCTCTTCTTCATCTGTTTTATGTGCTTCCCTTGTGGTTCAGCTGGTAAAGAGTCCAATGTAATGGAGGAGACTTGGGTTCTATCCCTGGGTTGGGAAGATCCCATGGAGAAGGGAAAAGCTACCCACTCCAGTATTTGGGCCTGGAGAATTCCATGGACCATATAGTCCATGGAGTCGCAAAGAGTCAGACATGACTGAATGACTTTCACTTCACACTTCCAATCTGTTTTATGTCAGTCTAATTATTGGACCAGACAACGAACCTAGAAGGTAAGTTTAGTTTAGTTTTCACCCTTATAAGCTAACTGACAACTAGAAAGGTTTATTTGTTTTCCTATGGTGAACATTATATTAATGTCAGAAAAGAAAATAACACTATTTCGTTAACTTCTCCTTATTTTTTGATGCTAATTTAGATATGGCATGATGATGGACTCTTTTCTCCTTCCCTCCAGAAACCAAAGATGAAGCGTCTTGATTAAAATGGGCCAGCCAAAGAAGCAGATAAAGACCTAAGAAAAATTTCCCCCAGGTTATCATGTTTTTACTCTTGTAACTATGTATACAAAACCATGAATACTCCTCATTTCTAAACAGAGAACCCAGACACAATTCCTGATATCTAGTTCACAGTTTGAAATGTTGGTTGCTTTCAGATGAGGTTAATTTGGGTAATATATTCACAAACTTTGTAAAATATATAACATCTCTCATTATCCTTCAAATCATGCTTAGTCATTCAATCATGTCCGTTGCTTTGTGATCCCATGGGTTATAGTACACCAGGCTCCTCTGTCCACGGGATTCTCCAGGCAAGAATACTGAAGTGGGTAGCCATTCCATTGTCCAGGGGATCTTCTAGGCCCAGGGACTGAACCCAGGTCTCCTACATTGTAGACAGATTCTTTAACATCTGATCCACCAGGGGAGCCTTAAATCAGTACACTGTTTATTATATAGCTTATGTAGTAGCATTTTTGGCTTCCCAGGTAGCTCATCTGGTAAAGAATATGCCTGCAATGCAGGAGACTCTGGTTTAATTTTTGAGTCAGGAAGTTCCTCTGGAGAAGGGATAGGCAACCCACTCCAGTATTCTCGGGCTTTTCTGGTGGCTCAGATGGTAAAGAATCTGCCTGCAATTCAGGAGACCTGGTTCGATCCCTGGGTTGGGGAGATCCCCTGGCAGAAGGCATGGCAAACTACTCCAGTATTCTTGCCTGGAGAATCCCCTTGGATAGAGGAGCCTGGTGGGCTATGGTCCATGGGGTCACAAAGTGTTGGACATGACTAAGCACAGCACAGTAGCATATTTCCTGTGATGCACTAAAATGGCCATTCATTTTCATAGAATAAATAAGGTCAGCCACCGTCTAAATTTCAAAACAAGAAGCTATCTTTACTAATCTGCTTTCTTATTTTAAATGTCTCTTTTAGGTTGTATTAACCAAAATCACCCTATATTTCACTATGAGTCCCATGGAGAAAAGTAGTATTAAAAAACTTTCTAAAATACAGGCATGCTCTTTAAACCCACATACCATTCCTACCAAATATCCCATTATCTTAACTTTTATGGTAAATATTAAATTAATTAAACAAATAAGCCAATATTTCTAGATTAAAATTCTTCTGCTTCCTAAAGATTAGACTCATTAGTTCAGAAGTCAATTAAACATCAAGTTTCTTTAATATGCGATGCTAATTGTTTCAATGAATGTATTATATGAAGCTATTATCATGGATAACAAGGTCTTTCTGGGAATCTGTATATTGTTGTTGTTCAATCAGTCAGTCATGTCTGACTCTTTGCAACACCATGTACTGAGCATGCCAAGCTTCCTTGTCCTTCACCATCTCCCAGAGTTTGTTCAGACTCCTGAACATTGAGTCAGTGATGCCATCCAACCATCCCATCCTCTGTTATCCCCTTCTCCTCCTGCCTTCAAACTTTCCCGACATCAGGGTCTTTTCCAACAAGTCAGCTCTTCTCATCAGGTGGCCATAATATTGGAGCTTCAGCTTCAACATCAATCCTTCCAATGAAAATTCAGGATTGATTTCCTTTAGGATTGACTGGTCTGAATTCCTTGCTGTCCAAGGGACTCTCAAGAGTCCTCCAGCACCACAATTCAACCTGGGTATATAGTAAAGAACTAAACATTCAAAAATTCCCACCAAAGTTAATGTTAGCCAGTATTCTTGCCTGGAGAATCCCTTGGACAGAGGAGCCTAGTGGGTTATGGTTCATAGGGTTGCAAATAGTGGGACATGACTGAAGTGACTGAGCATGCAAACAAAGAAGCAAAAACATAATCATTTTAATTTTTTTATTTATTTATATTGATTAGAGGATAATTACTTCATCATATTGTGATGGTTTTTGCCATAAATCAATATGAATCAGCCACAGGCATACATGTGTCTCCTCTGTCCTGAACCTTTCTCCAACATCTTTCCCCCCTCCATCCCTCTGGGCTATCACAGAATACTGGCTTTGGGTGCCCTATGTCATAAATCAACCCCCCACTAGCTATCTATTTCAGAAGGAAAGTTATGACCAACCTAGATAGCATATTCAAAAGCAGAGACATTACTTTGCCAACAAGGTTTGTCTAGTCAAGACTATGGTTTTTCCTGTGGTCATGTATGGATGTGAGAGTTGGACTGTGAAGAAGGCTGAGCGCCAAAGAATTGATGCTTTTGAACTGTGGTGTTGGAGAAGACTCTTGAGAGTCCCTTGGACTGCAAGGAGATTCAACCAGTCCATTCTGAAGGAGATCAGCCCTGGGATTTCTTTGGAAGGAATGATGCTAAAGCTGAAACTCCAGTACTTTGGCCACCTGATGCGATGAGTTGACTCATTGGAAAAGACTCTGATGCTGGGAGGGATTGGGGGCAGGAGGAGAAGGGGACGATAGAGGATGAGATGGCTGGATGGCATCCCTGACTCGATGGACGTGAGTCTGAGTGAACTCCGGGAGTTGGTGATGGACAGGGAGGCCTGGTGTGCTGCGATTCATCGGGTCGAAAAGAGTCGGACACGACTGAGCAGCTGATCTGATCTGATCTGAAAGTATATGTTTCAATGCTATTCTCTCAAGTCATCCCACCCTCTCCTTCTCCAACTGAATCCAAAAGTCTGTTCTTTATGTCTGTGTCTCCTTTTTTGCCCTGTGTGTCGAATCATCAGTACCATCTTTCTAGATTCCACATATATGTTTTAATATGTGGTATTTGTCTTTCTCTTTCTGACTTATTTCATTCTGTATAATAGGCTCTAGGTTTGTTTTTAAGCCCATCTCATTGTATTAATAATCTGTCCAGCTATTCAGTCCACTTTATAATCATATTGCATCAGATCTCTAGTCTCCATTAAATTCTCTTTTCCTACAGCATCCCTCTCAATACCCTTATCTGTCAAATAATCCTACTCTACATCTTATTAAGTACAAATACCCAGATGATTGAAGATGTCAAGACTTTTAATGCTGATAATGAACTAAAATATAAATGATTCAACAGTCAATAATCTCCAGCACATCTGTTACAACAAAGATTTATGGAAGAAAGAGAAAGAATAAAAGGAAGGAGAGAGAATAGGAGTAAGCTTGGGAGTAAGCAGGAAAGCAATAAGAGAGAGAAGAAAGGAAGTAACGAAAAAGGAAGGAAGGAACAAAGAAAGGAAGGAAAGAAGGAAAATAACTACAGTGAATTTAAAGATCAGTTGTATCCAACTCTTTACAACCTCATGGACTATAGAGTCCATGAAATTCTCCAGGCCAGAATAATGGAGTGGGTAGCCTTTTTCTTCTCCAGGGGATCTTTCCAACACAGGGATCAAACCCAGGTCTGGTTTGATCCACAATCCACATTGCTGATGGGTTATTTACTAGCTGAGCCACAAGGAAAGCCCAATACCTATAGTAATATAGTTGACTATCAGTTGACTGCTGGTGTTTGCCCAAAGCAAACACTAGCAAAGTTTTGCTGAGAGAACACATTAGTCATAGTAAACACCCTTACCAACAACATAAGAGATGACTCTGCAGATTGACATTACCAGATAGTCAATAATGAAGCCAGAATAGTTATGTTCTTTGCAACTAAAGATGGATAAGCTCTATACAGTGAGTAAAAACAGGACCTGGAACCAACTGTGGCTTAGATCATGAACTCTTTATTGCAAAATTCAGGGTTAAATTGAAGACAGTAAGGAAAATCACTAAGTCATTCAGGTATTACCTAAATAACTTACCTTATGACAATACAGTAGAGGTCATGAATATATTCAAGGGATTAGATCTAGTAGACAGAGTACCTGAAGAACTAAGGAGAGAGGTCATAACACTGTACAGGAGATAGTGGCCAAAATTCATCCCAAAGCAAAAAAAAAAAAAAATGCAAGAAGACAATGTGGTTATCTGAGGAGACTTTACAAATAGATGCAAAAGGCAAGGGAGAAAAGGAAAGATATACCCAACTGAATGAAGTGTCCTAGAGAATAGCAAGGAGAGATAAGAAGAACATCTTAAATGAACATTGCAAAGAGACAGAGGAAGACAATAGAATGGGAAAGACCAAAGAACTCTTAAAGAAAATTGTAGATATCAAGGGGACATTTCATGAATGGATGGGCATGATAAAGGATAGAAACTGTAAGAACCTAACAGAAGCAGAAAAGGTTAAGAAGAGTTGGCAAAAATAAACAGAACTATTGAAGGAAAGAATTAATGACCCAGATAATCTGGATGGTGCAGTCATTCACCTAGAGACTGACATCTTGGAATGTGAAGTCAAGTGGGCATTACAATGAACAAAGTTAGTGCCAGTGATGGAATTCCAGCAGAGCATTCTAAATCCTAAAAGATGATTCTGTTACAGAGCTACACTCAATATGCCAGCAAATTTGGAAAACTCAGCAATGGCCAAAGGTCTAGAAAAGATCAATTACATTAAATTTTCATTACAATTTAAAAGAAAAGCAATATCAAAAATATTCAAACTACCATACAATTGTGCTCATTTCACATGCTAGCAAGATTATGCTCAAAATACTTCAAGACTAGGCTTCAGCAGTACATGAATGGAGAACTTTCAGATATAAAAGCTGGGTTTTAAAAAGGCAGAAGAAACAGATATCAAATAGCCAACATGTGTTGGAGCATGATATTTATAGAAAAACAACTACTGCTGCTTCATTGACCACACTAACTCTTTCATTGTGTGGATCATAACAAACTGTTGTTGTTGTTTAGTTAATAAGTATGTGTGACTCTTTGTGACCCATGAATTGCCACACACTAGGCTTTTCTGTCCTTCACTATCTCTTGGAGTTTTGTTAAACTCAACAATTGAGTTGGCGATGTCATTCAACCAACCCATTCTCTGTCATCCTCTTTTTATCCTGCCCTCAATCTTTTCCATCATCAGGATTTTTCCAATGAGTCAGCTCTTCGCATCAGGTGGACAAAGTATTGGAGCTTCAGCATCAGCATCAGTCCTTCCAATGAGTATTCAGGACTGATTTCCTTTAGCATTGACTGGTTGGATCTCCTTGCAGTTGAAAGGACTCTTGAGTCTTCTCTAGCACCACAGTTCAAAAATATCAATTCTTCATTGTGCAACCTCCCTTATAGTCCAGCTCTCACATGCGTACATGAATATTGGAAAAAACATAGTTTTGAAAATCCGATCTTTATCAGCAAAGTGGTGTCTCTGCTTTTTAATGAGCTGTCTAGGTTTGTCACAGCTTTTCTTCCAAGGGGCAAGCATCTTTTAATTTTGTGGCTGGAGTCACCATCTGCAGTAAATTTTGAGCACAAGAAAGTTAAATCTGTCACTACTTCCATTTCCCCTCATCTATTTGCCATGATGTGATGGGACAGGATGCCATGATCTACGGTTTTTGAATGTTGAGTTTTAAGCCAATTTTTTCACTCTCCTCTTTCACCTTCATCAAGACGCTGTTTAGTTTCACTTCACTTTCTGCCATTAAAGCGGTATCATCTACATGACAAACAGTGGAAAATTCTTAAAGAGAAGGGAATACCAGGCCATCTTACCTGTTTCCTAAGAAATCTGTACAGGAGTCAAAAGCAACAGTTAGAACTGAACATGGAACAATGGACTGGTTCAAAATTGAAAGAAGAGTAAGACAAGTTTGTATATTGTCACCCTGTTTGTTTAACTTATAAGTAGAGTATATCACGGAGAAGGCAATGGCACCCTACTCCAGTACTCTTGCCTGGAGAATCCCATGGACAGAGGAGCCTGGTAGGCTGCAGTCCATGGGGTCGCTAGGAGTCGGACACGACTGAGCGACTTCACTTTCACTTTTCACTTTCATGCATTGGAGAAGGAAATGGCAACCCACTCCAGTGTTCTTGCCTGGCGAATCCCAGGGACGGGGGAGCCTGGTGGGCTGCCGTCTATGGGGTCGCACAGAGTCGGACACAACTGAAGCGACTTAGCAGCAGCAGCAGAGTATATCATGTGCAATACGGGCTTGGAGGAATCATAAGCTGGAATCAAGATTGCTGGGAGAAATATCAACAACCTCAGAAATGCACATGATACCACTAATGGCAAAAAGTAAAGAGAACTAAAGAACCTATTGATGAGGTTGAAAGCAAAGTATAGAAACTTGGCTTGAAACTCAACATTCCAAAAACGAAGATCTTGGCATCTGGTCCCATCAATTCATGTCAAATCGAAGGGGAAAAAATGGAAGAAGATTTTATTTTCTTGGGCTCTAAAATCACCTCACCATAGACAGTGACTGCAGCCATGAAATTAAAAAAAAAAAAGAAAGAAAGAAAAATTAGAGAAATCGCTTTACCAAAAAAGGTTTGTTTAGTCAAACTGTGATTTTTCCAGTAGTCATGTATGGATATTAGAGATGGACCATAAAGAAGACTAAGCACCAAAGTACTGTTGTTTTTGAACTTTGGTGGTGGAGAAGACTCTTGAGAGTCCCTTGTACTCCAAGGAGGTCAAACTAATCAATCCTAAAGAAAATGAACACTTAATATTGGAAGGATGATGCCAAAGATGAAGCTCCAGTACTTTGGCTACCTGATGGAAAGAGCTGACTCATTAGAAAATATTTGGGGAAAGATTGAAGGCAGGAAGAGAGGGGGATCACAGACAATGAAATGGTTGGATTACAAAATCAACTCAATAGACATGAGCTTGAGCAAGCTCCGGGAGATGGTGAAGGACAGGGAAGCCTGGTGTGCTGCAGTCTATGGGGCTGCCAAGAGTCAGATATGATTTAGCAACTGAACAACAACAGCAGCAACAAGAAATTACCCAAAATGTGACTGTCATTTGTAAGCATAAGTCGTGTTTTGTGCACTTTTTATCACTCATGAATAAAACTTTGCACTCATTTGATTTCTGAAACTGTTGATGCTTTTATTGTCCAAAACCCATAAATGTTATTTCTGAGTGATGTGTTAAATCCAGGATTATATGGCATATTGATCACAGCACTTTAACAGGATCATCCTTTAGGATTTGAAATACCTCATCTAGAATTCCATCACCTCCACTAACTTTGTTCATAGTGATGCTTCCTAAAGCCCACTTGACTCCACACTCCAGGGTGTCTGGTTCTAGGTGAGTAATCACACCATCATAGTTATTGAATATCTAAGAATTTTTGGTGCAGTTCTTCTGTGTATTCTTGTCGCCTCTTCTTAATATCTTCTGCTTTTGATAGATCCATATACTTTCTGCCCTTTATTATGCCCATCCTTGCATGAGGTATTCCCTAGGTATCTCTACTTTTCTTGAAGTGATCTCTAGTCTTTCTCATTTTATTGTTTTCCTCTATTTCTTTGTATTGTTCACTTTGAAGGCTTTCTTATCTTTCCTTGCTATTTTCTACATTTACACGGGTATATCTTCCCTTTTCTCCTTTGCCTTTCATTTCTCTTCTTTTCCCAGCTATTTGTAAGGTTTCCTAAAACAACCATTTTGCCTTTTTGCTTTTTTTTTTTTTTTTTTTCCTCTTGTGGATGGTTTCAATCATCACCTGTACAATGTTACTAACCTCCATCCACAGTTCTTCAGGTACTTTGTCTATCATATTTAATCTCTTGAATCTATTTGTCATTCCCACTGTATTGTTGAAATGCATTTTATTTAGGTCATACCTGGGCTTTCCTAGTAAGCCCAGGTAACCTTTCCCAGGTAAAGTTTCCCTGAACCTTTTGTTCAGATGGTAAAGAATCTGCCTCCAATGTAGGAGACATCCACGTTCAATCCTTGGGTCAGGAAGATCCCCTAGTGAAGGAAATGGGAACCCAGATCAGTATTCTTGCCTGGAGAATCCCATGGACAGAGGAGCCTGGTGAGTTACAGTCCATGGGGTCACAAAGAGTCATACATTACTGAGTGGCTAACACTTTCACTTTTTTTAGGTCATACCTTAATGGCCTAGTGATTTTTCTTAGTTTCTTCCATTTAAGTCTGAATTTTGCAATGAGGCATTCATGATATGAGCCACAGTTAGTTCCTGGACTTTTTTGGCTGACTGTATAGAGCATCTCCATCATTGGCTTCAAAGAATATAAACAATCTGATTTTGGTATTGACTATCTGATGATGTCTATGTACAGAACCATCTCTTGTGTTGTTGGAAGAGGTTGTTTGCTATGACCAATCCGTTCTCTTGGCAAAACTGTTAGCTATTGCCCTGCTTCATTTCATACTCCAAGCCCAAATATTCCTGTTACTCCAGGTATCTCTTGACTTCCTACTTTTGCATTCCAGTCACCTAAGATGAAAATCACATCTTTTCTGTTAGTTCTAGAAGGTTTTATAGGTCTTCATAGAATTGTTCAATTTTATCTTCTTCAGCATTTGTGGTTAGGGCATGGACTTGAATTACTATTATACTGAATGGTCTTTTCCTTGGGCATGAAAATAAAACATTCTGTTGTTTTTTTTAGATGGCACCCAAGTACTGCATTTCAGACTCTTTTGTTGACTATGAGGGCTACTCCATTTCTTCTAAGAGATTCTTTCCCACAGTAGTAGGTATAATGGTCATCTGAATTAAACTCTACCATTCCCATTCATTTTAGTTCACTGATTCCAAAATGTCAATGTTCATTCTTGCCGTCTCCTATTTGACCACTTCCAATTTGCCATGATTCATGGACCTAACATTCCAGATTTCAATGCCATATTGTTCTTTACAGCATCATACTTTACTTTCATCACTAGACACATCCACAACTAGGTGTTTTTTTCTGTTTTGGCTCAGTTTCTTCATTCCTTCTGGAGCTATTTATTCACTCTTCTCCAGTAGTATATTGGGTACCTATTAACCTGGGGAGTTCATCTTTCAGTGTCATATTTTTTTGCCTTTTCATACTCTTCATGGAGTTCTCAAAGTAAGAACACCAAAGTGGTCTGCTATTTCCTTCTCCAGTGGACCACATATTGTCTGAACTCTCCGCCATGGCCCACCTGACTTGGGTGGCCCTACATGGCATGCCTCATAGTTTCATTGAGTTACACATCTGTGATACATGTGATCAGTTTGGTTAGTTTTCTGTGATTGTGATTTCCATACTGTCTGCCCTCTGATGGATAAGGAGAAGAAGCTTGCAGAAGAAAGGAATACTGGTATGCTGCAGTCCATGCCAAACACTGTGCTGGATGAAGCACAAGCTGGGATCAAGATTGCTGGGAGAAATATCAATAACCTCAGATATGCAGATGGCAGCACCCCTATGGCAGAAAGCAAAGAGGAACTAAAAAGCCTATTGATGAAGGTGAAAGAGGAGAGTGAAAAAGTTGGCTTTCAAATAGCTAAGATCATGGCATCTAGTCCCATCACTTTACATCAAACAGATGGGGAAAAAATGGAAACAGTGAGAGATTTTATTTTCTTGGGATCCAAAATCACTACAGATGGTGACTGCAGCCACGAAATTAAAAACACTTGCTCCTTGAAAGAAATGCTATAACAAACATAGACAGCATATTAAAAAGCAGAAACATTACTTTGCCAACAAAGGTCTATATAATCAAAGCTATGATTTTTTTTTCCAGTAGTCCTGGATGGATGTGAGAGTTCAAGTATAAAGAAGACTAGAGTTTTACAGACCTAAATCACACATACACCTGTTCACATTCAAAATGTGTTGAATTCTGTGCATGCCTACTATCAAAGTTTTTTTTTTTTTTTAAACACACATACTGAGGTTTTAAGCACATTCAGAGAATATTATATTCTGACTATAGAAAGCTAACTGTAAGTGATATAGACAGACACACTGATCCATGACAAAATATTCTGTTACAGTAGTGATATTATTAATAAAATATCTTTGAATACTGTTTTAAATATATATTCCAATGTAAAGTAAAGAAAAAGTAAAATGTTTTCTTTTGTATCTTGGGAAGTAAATAATTCTTATTTATTTCTTCTATTTTTCCCCTCAACTCACTACAGAATTAAAAAAAAAAAACATAAGAATGGGGGAGAGTTAAGTATATAACCATCTGGAGTAAAACAAATATCAGTTCAGTTCAGTCACTCAGTCATGTCTGACTCTTTGAGACCCCATGAATCGCAGCACACCAGGCCTCCCTATCCATCACCAACCCCCGGAATTCACTCAGACTCACGTCCATCAAGTTGGTGATGCCAGCCAGCCATCTCATCCTCTGTTGTCTCCTTCTCCTCCTGCCCCTAATCCCTCCCAGCATCAGAGTCTTTTCCAATGAGTCAACTCTTTGCATCAGGTGGCCAAAGTACTGGAGTTTCAGCTTTAGCATCATTCCTTCCAAAGAAATCCCAGGGCTGATCTCCTTCAGAATGGACTGGTTGGATCTCCTTGCAGTCCAAGGGACTCTCAAGAGTCTTCTCCAACAACACAGTTCAAAAGCATCAATTCTTCGGTGCTCAGCTTTCTTCACAGTCCGAATCTCACATCCATACATGACCACTGCAAAAAACATAGCCTTGACTAGATGGACCTTTGTTGGCAAGGTAATGTCTCTGCTTTTCAATATGCTACCTAGGCTGGTCATAACTTTTCTTCCAAGGAGTAATCATCTTTTAATTTCATGGCTGCAGTCACCATCTTCAGTGGTTGTGGAGCCCAAAAAAATAAAATCTGACACTGTTTCCACCGTTTCCCCATCTATTTCCCATGAAGTGATGGGACCAGATGCCATGATCTTTGTTTTCTGAATGTTGAGCATTAAGCCAATGTTTTCACTCTCCACTTTCACTTTCATCAAGAGGCTTTTTGGTTCCTCTTCACTTTCTGCCATAAGGTGGTGTCGTCTGCATATCTGAGGTATAGTTACTACCAATAATTTAAGGTAATTCACATCAGCATAGAAGAGGTCTTATCAGGTAAATGAATGATTTAAAATAAGATCATTTATTTCCATTTCTCTGGGAGGTGGGTCATAGAGGATCCTGCTGTGACTTAAGTTGGAAAGTGGTTTGCCTATTTTTTCCTCTAGGAGTTTTATAGTTTCTGATCTTATGTTTAGATCTTTAATCCATTTTGAGTTTATTATTGTGTATGGTATTAGAAAGTGTTCTAGTTTCATTCTTTTACAAGTGGTTGACCAGTTTTCCCAGCACCACTTGTTAAAGATATTGTCTTTTCTCCATTGTATATTCTTGCCTCCTTTCTCAAAGATAAGGTGTCCATAGGTGTGTGGATTTATCTCTGGGCTTTCTATTTTGTTCCATTGATCTATATTTCTGTCTTTGTGCCAGGACCACCCTGTCTTGATGACTGTTGCTCTGTAGTATAGCCTAAAGTCAGGCAGGTTGATTCCTCCAGTTCCATTCTTCTTTTTCAAGATTGCTTTGGCTATTCTCAGTTTTTTTGTATTTCCATACAAATTGTGATATTATTTGTTCTAGTTCTGAGAAAAATACCATTGGTAGCTTGATAGGGATTGCATTGATTCTATAGATTGCTTTGGGTAGTATACTCATTTTCACTATATTGATTCTTCCTATCCATGAACATGGTATATTTCTCCATCTATTTGTGTTATCTTTGATTTCTTCCTTCACTGTTTTATAGTTTTCTATATATAGGTCTTTTGTTTCTTTAGGTAAATTTATTCCTAAGTATTTTATTCTTTTCGTTGCAATGGTGAATGGAAGAGTTTCCTTAATTTCTCTTTCTGTTTTCTCATTGTTAGTGCATAGGAACGCAAGGCATTTATAGATATTTATTTTATATCCTGAAATTTTACTATATGCATTGATTACCTCTAGTAATTTTCTGGTGGAGTCTTTAAGGTTTTCTATGTAGAGGATCATGTCATCTGCAAACAGTGACAGTTTTACTTCTTCTTTTCCAATTTGGATTCTTTTTATTTCCTTTTCTGCTCTGATTGCTGTGGCCAAAACTTCCAAAACTATGTTGAATAGTAGTGGTGAAAGTGGTCACCCTTGTCTTGTTCCTTTAGGGTAAATGCTTTCAATTTTTCACTATTGAGGATAATGTTTGTCATATATAGCTTTTATTGTGTTAAGGTATGTTCCTTCTATTCCTGCTTTCTGGAGGGCTTTTATCATAAATAGATGTTGAGTTTTGTCAAAGGCTTTCTCTGCATCTATTGATATAATCATATGGTTTTTATCTTTCAATTTGTTAATGTGGTGTATTACATTGATTGATTTGCGGATATTGAAGAATCCTTGTACCCCTGGGAAAAGCCCACTTGGTCATGATGTATGATCTTTTTAATGTGTTGTTGGACTCTGATTGCTAGAATTTTGTCAAGGATTTTTGCATCTATGTTCATCAGTGATATTGGCCTGTAGTTTTCTTTTTTTGTGACATCTTTGTGAGGTTTTGGTATTAGGGTGATGGTGGCTTCATAGAATGAGTTTGGAAGTTTACCTTCCTCTGCCATTTTCTGGAAGAGTTTGAGTAGGATAGGTGTTAGCTCTTCTCTAAATTTTTGGTAGAATTCAGCCGTGAAGCCCTCTGGTCCTGGTCTTCTGTTTACTGGAAATTTCTGAATAAAGTTTCAATTTCTGTGCTTGTAATTGGTCTGTTCAGATTTTCTATTTCTTCCTGGTTCAGTTTTGGAAAGTTATAGTTTTCTAAGAATTTGTCCATTTATTCCAAATTTTCCATTTTATTGGCATATAGTTGCTGATAGTAGTCTCATGATCCTTTGTATTTCTGTGATGTCTGTTGTGATTTCTCCATTTTCATTTCTAATTTTGTTGATTTGATTTTCCTCCCTTTATTTCTTGATGAGTCTGGCTAATGGTTTGCCTATTTTATTTATCTTCTCAAAGAACCAACTTTTGGCTTTGTTGATTTTCCTATGGTCTCTTTTCTTTCTTTTGCATTTATTTCTACCCTAATTTTTTTATTTCTTTCCTTCTACTAACCACAGGGTTCTTCATTTCTTCCTTTTCTAGTTGCTTTAGGTGCAGAGTTAGGTTATTTATTTGACTTTTTTCTTGTTTCTTGAGGAAATCTTTTATTGCTATAAACCTTCCCTTTAGCACTGCTTTTACAGTGTCCTATAGGTTTGGGGTTGTTGTGTTTTCATGTTCATTTGTTTCTATTCATATTTTAATATCTTTTTTATTTCTTCTATGATTTGTTGATTATTCAGAAGTGTGTTGTTTAGCCTCCATATGTTGGAATTTTTAATAGTTTTTTTTTTTTTTTTTTTTCTCCTGTAGTTAAAATCTAATCTTACTGCATTGTGGTCAGAAAAGTGTTTGGAATTATTTATTATTTAATTATTATTTTTTTAATTTACCAAGGCCAGATTTATGGCCCAGAATGTGATCTATCCTGGAGAAGGTTCCATGTGCACTTGAGAAAAATGTGAAATTCCTTGTTTTGAAGTGAAATGTCCTATAGATATCAATTAGGTCTAACTGGTCTATTGTATCATTTAAAGTTTGTGTTTCCTTGCTAATATTCTGTTTAGTTGATCTATCCATAGGTGTGAGTGCAATATTAAAGTCTCTCACTATTATCATGTTACTGTTAATTTCTTCTTTCATACTTGTTGGTATTTGCCTTACATACTGTGGTGCTCCTATGTTGGGTGCATACAAATGGGACCTAATTAAACTTAAAAGCTTCCGCACAATGAAGGAAACTATAAGCAAGGTGAAAAGACAGCCTTCAGAATGGGAGAAAATAATAGCAAATGAAGCAAGTGACAAAGAATTAATCTCAAAAATATACAAGCCACTCCTGCAGCTCAATTCCAGAAAAATAAATGACCCAATCAAAAAATGGGCCAAAGAACTAAATAGACATTTCTCCAAAGAAGACATACAGATGGCTAACAAACACATAAAAAGATGCTCAACACCACTCATTATCAAAGAAATGGAAATCAAAACCATAATGAGGTACCATTTCATGCCAGTCAGAATGGCTGCTATCCAAAAATCTACAAACAAGGAATGCTGGAGAGGGTGTGGAGAAAAGGGAACCCTCTTACACCGT
The DNA here is from genome assembly GCF_019923935.1 of Bubalus bubalis. Lineage (NCBI taxonomy): Eukaryota > Metazoa > Chordata > Mammalia > Artiodactyla > Bovidae > Bubalus > Bubalus bubalis. The sequence continues at coordinate 72,538,187 of NC_059172.1, read as the reverse complement.
TGGTGGGAATGCAAACTAGTACAGCCACTATGGAGAACAGTTCCTTAAAAAACTGGAAATAGAACTGCCATACGACCCAGCAATCCCACTGCTGGGCATACACACCGAGGAAACCAGAACTGAAAGAGACACGAGTACCCACAATGTTCATCGCAGCACTGTTTATAATAGCCAGGACACGGAAGCAACCTAGATGTCCATCAGCAGATGAATGGATAAGAAAGCTGTGGTACATATACACAATGGAATATTACTCAGCTATTAAAAAGAATACATTTGAATCAGTTATAATGAGGTGGATGAAACGAACCTATTATACAGAATGAAGTAAGTCAGAAAGAAAAACACCAATACAGTATACTAACACATACATATGGAATTTAGAAAGATAGTAAGGATGATCCTATATGTGAGATAGCAAAAGAGACACAGATGTATAGAACAGTCTTTCGGACTCTGTGGGAGAAGACAAGGGTGGGATGATTTGCAAGAATAGCATTGAAACATGTATATTATCATATGTGAAACAGATCGCCATTCCAGGTTCAATGCATGAGACAAGGCACTCAGGCCTGGTGCATGGGATGATCCTGAGGGATGGGATGGTGGGGAGATGGGAGGGGGGTTCAGGATGAGGAACACTTGTACACCCATGGCTGATTCATGTCAATGTATGGAAAAAAAACACTCAGTTCAGTTCAGTTCAGTTCAGTCACTCAGTCGTGTCCGACTCTGCGACCCCATGAATCGCAGCACACCAGGCCTCCCTGTCCATCACCAACTCCTGCAGCTTACTCAAACTCATGTCCTTTGAGTCAGTGATGCCATCCAGCCATCTCATCCTCTGTCGTCCCTTCTCCTGCTATCCCCAATCCCTCCCAGCATCACAGTCTTTTCCAATGAGTCAACTCTTCTCATAAGGTGGCCAAAGTATTGGAATTTCAGCTTTAGCATCAGTCCTTCCAATGAACACCCAGGACTGATCTCCTTTAGAATGGACTGGTTGGATCTCCTTGCAGAAAACACTACAATATTTTAAAGTAATTAGCTTCCAATTAAATAAATAAATTAAAAAAAAAATAAAAGCATAATTTTTTTTCCTATTTGGATATGTAAACACGTAAAAGACATTTTCAAAAAAAAAAAGACATTTTCATTTTAAAAAATGACATGTGAATTAATATTATGGCTTCTGATACAATCTAGTATGGATAGAATTGAAATAAAATAAGGGAGAAAAGTTTTTTGTCTTTGGATAGATTTGTGATTAGCTTGACTGGTAGAAAATAAGTCAAGGAAACAGAATAATAATGTAATGTAAAACCAACACAATATTGTAAAGTAGTTAGCCTCCAATCAAAATAAATAAATTTATATTAAAAAAAAAAACTAGGTGATTTAAGTTAATGACAAAGTGTTTCTCTGCACGACAGAACCAGGGCTGTGTTCTAAGCTTTCTCACAAGCTAAAAAAGACATAACTATTCACTTCTGAATTGGAAATTACTAAATACTTAAGTTTGAATTTATAAACATGGAAACTAATGTATGAATTAGTTGAATTGAATGTTTTCTTTTGAAAAATTATTCACTCACCTAAAACTCTCCTATATCATTCTTTAGTAATGTCCTATTGAATTTATGTCTTATTCCCACTGTTAACGTTTTTTGTCCCTCTTTCTGCTAGTGAAATTTAAATATTTTTAGCTTTCCCTTATATATAGGTCATAGCTATTGGTCATAACTACTGATAGAGACTAATAGGGGTAGTTATTTATTTATTTATTCACGTATTCACTCATTTATAAGTGAATTCTTTAATACTGGAGTGGTTAGCCGTTTCCTTCTCCAGGAGATCTTCCCACACATTGATCTTTATATATACATACCCATTCATATTAGGAAAGTATCTGTATGAGTTAGAGTTTCATTAGAGAAGCAGAACTAGTAGTAAATATTAAGATAGATACATGTAATATATAGTATTAAATTATATATTAAACTGGAGAAGGAAACGGCAACCCACTCCAGTATTCTCGCCTGGAAAAGTCCTTTCACAGAACATCCTGGAGGACTACAGTCCATGGGGTCACGAAGTTGGACAATACTGATTGACTAAACCACTATATATTAAATATTGATTGTTTTAGTTGCTAACTTGTGTCTGACTCTTTTGTGACTCTGTGGACTGTAGCTTATTAAGCTCTTCTATCCATGGGGTTTCCCAGGCAAGAAAACTGGAATGAATTGCCATTTCTTTCTCCAGGGGATCTTCCTGAACCAGGGATCGAACCCATGTCTCCTGAATTGCAGGTGGATTCTTTACCACTGAGCCACTTTGGAAGTCCCAATTATTAATATATAATATTAAATAGTATATAATGTTAAATACATAAATCTCTTTTATGATCATTGGGAAGAATAGCTAGGTTAGTCTGAAATATGAAGGCAGACCATAGGGAAGGGCAGGACAGTTTGGAAATTCTTGGGGAGAAGCTAAAGCCACAAACCACTGGCAAAATGTTTTCCTTCACAAGGAAACTTTAGTTCTGCTCTTAAGTCCTTTCAATTGATTAAACGAGGCCCACCAGCATTAATGAAGATTACCTCCTTTATTTAAAGTCAATAAATTGAGAACATCAATCATATCTATAAAACATCTTCATAGCGCCACTTATATCAGTGTTTCACTGAATAATTTATATTAAATAATTTATAACCTAGTCATGTTGACAGTCAATACTATCACAATATCAAATATTTGTGAAGTACAATGGTAGACACAGTAGGAATTGCTACAGTGATGAACCTGCATTCAAATAAGAATGGATTTCCCCAAGTGAGGATCCCTATTGTACATAGTTCAGTTCAGTTCAGTTGTATCGAACTTTTTGCAACCCCATGGACTGTGGCATGCCAGGCTTCCCTGTCCATAATCAACTCCTGAAGCTTGCTCAAGCTCATGTCCTTTGAGTCAGTGATGTCATCCTACCATCCCATCTGTCGTCCCCTCTCCTCTTGCGTTCAATCTTTCCCATCATCAGGGTCTTTTCCAATAAGTCAGTTTTTCACATCAGGTGACCAAAGTATTGGATTTCAGCTTCAGCATCAGTCCTTCCAATGAATATTCAGTACATAATATTCCAACTATTCTGTAAAGTGGGTATATAATGAAAACCAATATGAAATAATAGGGAAAAAGATCCTATATAACTTATGGGTCAAGATCTTCTTCATGTGACCTTCTCTGACCTTCCTTAATAACTGCTTCTGAAATCTACTATCTTCCCTACGAAATTCAATTAAGGAATACATACTGTGTTCAACCAAAAATATTAAGTTGTCATACTGAGCTATCTTATGAGTACTCTTACTCTTCATCTAGTTAAGCTCCTTGAAGAAAGTAAATATGTAGTATTTGGATCCTCCCTCCATCTCCTACCATGCATTTTTGGGACATGATGAGTTTGCTAATATTAAGTACAGGGCTCGATATACTATTGATTTAAACCACTTTTTTTTAGTATTTAAAATTCTTAGGGAACACATGTATACCTGTGGCAGATTCATTTTGATATTTGGCAAAACTAATACAGTTATGTAAAGTTTAAAAATAAAATAAAATTAAAAAAAAATTCTTAGGAACTTATACATAGGGTATATATACATAGAATATATGAGTTATATTGGTCAAAAATAGGAATTAAAACAGACCCTACTCTGTGTTCCTATCCAATAAGTTTTCACTGACCTTTCATATAAACCCTTCTCCCTGCAGATGAACTGACATACACCAAGGACTGTAAAGGGCTGCACTGAGACTCCTAAACTTGATTTTCTAGGACTTCTTCCTAAGAATGTCGTTACTAATCAAAAGAGCTCGACTAATGGAGTATAAAATGACAGAGTCTTTTATAGAGTCATAAAACCTTTTAAGATGTACTTCAGGGGCTTCTAATCTTCCCAGTAACATAGTAAATATAATGAGCATAAAAATTATCTTTGCAGCTGTTGTGTGTGTCAGTAGCAATAATAAACTCTCAGCACTACAGAAGACCAAAAAAGCATCTGGTATTTTGATTCACCCAATTTAATCACATAGAGTTTAAACATTTAGTATTTTACAAGTTTGTTTATTGATTTGCAAGGTTTTTGCAAGATTATGTGAAATCCCATGGAACACACAGTTAGCATGGACCCATTCTGCTCATCCCACAGGCTTAGACACATTGCCAAAAGCACTCATGTGTAACCTCAAGGAGAGATTTAGCATTAAACAGCACAGAGCTGTGAGTGAAGGAAATAAATCAGATGGTGGATTTTTTTAAATTTGTAAGAGTAAGACAATTTATATCACAATATTCATAAGCCATATTAATAGATTTTTTTCTAGCCTCTAACTTTTAATCTGCAAGAATTATTTTGATAATGCTTATAGAAATGTACTAGTAAGATCACCAATGATACTTTTTTCTATGGAACAGATCTAAAATCAGACTTTTAGACATAATACTTTGTTATAAATCTTAATCATTTTTCATTTCTTGTTTTGAGATTTTTTCCAACATAAACAACAATAAATTAGATTATAAAGATTGCAATCTGATGAACATATTCAGAAAGTAACAAAAATCTATGGCTGTAGTCTAGATTTCCTGTTTGCAGATTTTTGTGGCTTCCTCTCAATGACTACTTTACAGCACTGTGGACTGTGAGACGGAAGTGTTTTCCACACCTTGAACTTTAATGGGGCTAATTAACTGTTTTGTAGTATCAAACACCTCTCATTATATTCATATGTTTAATATCTAGAAAATATTAAGGTAAATGTTTATGTTTTCTTTAAATTTTTATTCATATTATATACCTTTTATATTAAAAAAGCAGAATTTGACCAAAGATTATGTATTTTGTCTGCTAGCACTACACTAAGCTAAGAAGTTCAAAACTCAAATAAGACATGGTTCCCAATCCAAGAAGAATGATTCCTTTAAACAATGGTGAATGAAAGGATGTACCTGTTTTTTTTTTTTTTTCCCCAACATTCTCTCTGAACAGTTCAGTTCAGTCTTTCAGTTGTGTCCGACTCTTTGCGACCCCATGGACTGCAGCATGCCAAGCTTCTTTGCCCATCACCAGCTCCTAGAGCTTGATCAAACTCATATCCATCGAGTTGGTGATGCCATCCAACCATCTCATCCTCTGTCCTCCCCTTCTCCTCCTGACTTCAATCTTTGCTAGCATCAGGGTCTTTTCCAATGAGTCAGTTCTTCCCATCAGCTGGCCAAATTATTGGAGTTTCACCTTCAGCATCAGTTCTTCCAATGAATATTCAGGACTTATTTCCTTTAGAATGGACTTGTTGGATCTCCTTGCAGTCCAAGGGACTCTCAAGAGTCTTCTCCAACACCACAGTTCGAAAGCATCAATTCTTCAGCACTCAGCTTTCTTTATAGTCCAACTCTCACATTCATACATGACTACTGGAAAAACCATAGCTTTGACTATACGGATCTTTGTTGGCAAAGCAATGTCTCTGCTTTTCAATATGCTGTCTAGGTTGGTCATAACTTTTCTTCCAAGGAGCAAGAGTCTTTTAATTTCATGGCTGCAGTCAGCATCTGCAGTGATTTTGGAGCCCCCCAAAAATAAAGTCTCTCAGTGTTCCCACTATTTCCCCATCTATTTTCCATGAAGTGATGGGACCAGATGCCATGATCTTCATCTTTTGAATGTTGAGTTTTAAGCCAGATTTTTCACTCTCCTCTTTCCTTTCATCAAGAGGCTGTTTAGTTCTTCACTTTCTGCCATAAGGGTGGTGTCATCTGTATATCTGAAGTTATTGATATTTCTCCCAGGAATCTTGATTCTAGCTTGTGCTTCATCCAGCCCAGCATTTTGCATGATGTATTCTGCATATAAGTTAAATAAGCAGAGTGACAATATTCAGCCCTGATGTACTCCTTTCCCGATTTGGAACCAGTCTGTTGTTCCATGTCCAGTTCTAACTGTTGCTTCTTGACCTACATACAAATTTCTCAGGAGGCAGGTAAGGTGGTCTAGTATTCCCATCTCTTGAAGAATTTTCCACAGTTTGTTGTAATCCACAGTCAAAGGCTGTGTGATTATTGGTGTAGTCAATAAAGCAGAAATAGATATTTTTCTGGAACTCTCTTGCTTTTTCGATGATCCAAAAGATGTTGGCAATTTGATCTCTGGATCTTCTGCCTTTTCTAATTCCAGCTTGTACATCTGTAATTTCATGTTCATGTACTGTAGAAGCCTGGTTAGGAGAATTTTGAGCATTGCTTTGCTCTTCTCTCTGAACAGGAATTCCAATGTGTATGTGCTTGAGATTATTATGTATTTCCCTCGTATTAGATGGTAAAGAATCTGCATGCAATGTGGGAGACACAGGTTCAATCCCTGGGTCGGGAAGATCCCCTGGAGAAGGAAATGGTTACCCACTCCAATACTCTTGCCTGGAGAATTCCAGGGAGAGAGGAACCTGGAGGACTGAAGTCCATGGTGTCGCAAAGAGTCAGACATAACAGAGTGACTAATACTTTCACTGATATTATTAACGGTAAACAGACTTCCAATAGTTGAAGTCTACGGAGAGATAGCAGAATTTTTTTAATCTAGATAACCCATTGAAAAAGAAAAATAATATAAAGTGATTAGAGTGTTAAATAAAAATTTACTTTCTCCTACCTTTTAGAGAGATATGTACTTTTTTTTCCAATATCTGCCCTCTCTTCCCCCCTCCACTAAAAATCAAAAGCCAAAACACGTTTGCTTCTTGAATTTCATTTGTATCTTATTGATGCCCTGACTTTGAAGATAATGTTCTGCAGAGAAGTGTTGATTCTTGGTGTGTGCCTACTGCTGTTTTGATAGTGCTCATGTTCTATGTCCAAAGATAAAGGATTGTTCTCTCTGCATGAGGTAGCCAGGATAGCTATTGTTGCTCCTTGTCAAGATTTACCAATCTGAAATATTCTTCTTAAGAAGAAATAGAAAAATTTGACACCTAAAGTAAATTAGCTTTAGGTCTCCACAGGATATCCTACATATCTAGCTTTCTTACATATAGGAATTGATCATTTTCTCTGGAAAAGTAGAAGGTAAGAATGTAAAAAACTGACTTAAAATGACATTCAGGTGTTTGTAGGGCAGGAAGGAGTAACAATGGACTAAAGAGAGGTTGTTACCTTTCTTGAGGTCATGATAGGAGGGTGTGGACTGTAAATACAATAGGATGGATTTAGGTTTCCATGTGAGGGGAAGTTTACTATGAAGATGGGAGACTCTGTTCTTCTTGATTGTCCATCTGTCCTGAATAATTAATGTATAATCCTGCTTACTAAATGGCAAACCAGTAAGATCATAACAAGATGGTTCACAAGTTGGCATGAATCCCTCCACACCATACAAGTTGAGTAATTGATTATTTTTGTAATGAGATTGGAAAACGTCTGGCTAATAAGCCACCTCAAGCACATATCTAGGAAATAAAGAGCTTTAATAATAAGAGGGTTGGTAAAACTCTGTGTGATTTCAACATAGTTAGCCATTTGCAGAATTCAGTAAATTCTTTAAAAAAAGAGTCAAGCTGCCTGCTTGACAATGTAGAGAAAGAAAAAAAAAAATCTTAAGAAAATACTTTTTGCCTGCAGTCAAGAATCCAAGACTACTGATCATCTGATAATCATAAATTTTGCAGAACTAAAAAGTCAAAATTATTTTTCTCATGCTAAAGTTAGTAAAGGCAAAAACCAGCAAACAAGAAAAGGATAAAAATTGGATTAAAGAAGACCTGAAAATAATGAGTCTGACCTGTCAGGCATCTCTCAAATATTTTACTGATCAGAAGTAATTTGCTCCACCATTTCAGATGTAGCTTGAGGGGGACTGATTTGTTATGCTTCAACATCTTAGACTGAGAAACTGGGTAGAGCCCTGAGGCCTGCAATTGAAACATAAATGCTGTAAGAGCAAATGCAGTTTCAATAACCTTTCCTCCACTATGTATCTGGCTATGTTTCTATCCCAGGTTACAACCAGAAATTGAATTAGCTAGTTAGTAACTACAATAAATGCCAGGAAAAAACATAGGGTTTTTAACTGTTCAGTGAAGACCTAAATATTCATAATTGCACCAATATAAACTAGACATTTAATGTATTGGAATTCCCCCAAAAAGAAATATGTCTTTTGCCCCACTGAGGCCAGTTCAAAGGGGACAAAAAATATGGACATTCTCCCAGGATATTGGACTTGGAACACCTTGGAAGACCAGGAACAATTTTCATTCATTGGGAAACTACTCCTTGTTATTTTAGCCCAACAAAATTTGAAATATTATATAGAGCAGTGCTATCTTATAATCCATCTTCAATGATGTTCCCCAGTGAACCACATTCATGCCCTTTTGTGGTCCTGTCCATATTTAATCTGAGATGCCCCAGTGACTAGCTTTAACTCAGAGGATGCCATGGAAGTGATACTGTAACAGTTCTGAGCCTAAACTTTAAGAGGGCTTGGAAGAACCTCCTAGAAAGCCCTGAGACTCCATGTAAAAATCTCATCTACCCCATTGGAAAGGCCACATAAAAAGATAGTGAAAAGAATAAGTAAGAGACTAGGTGAATAGGTGCCCCTGATACAGAAAGGGAGAGAGAGCAAGTAGTCTAAAATGCAGTGTAACCTCCAGATGATTCCCTCATCAGTTGCCATCAGACTGCAACCAACGGAGAGAAAACATGCGAGATCCAAAGAAGCATGAAATATAATAAAAGTGATTGCTTTAATCCACTAAGTGTTAGGGTGCTTTTATAAGCAGTAATAGATAACTGAAGCAGAAGTTGCCTCTTGTTTCATTTGTTTAAACTTCTAAATAAATGTTATTACTGTGGTTAGCATGTTTATCATCCCAAATTACATGGAAGATCTTTGAATCAGTTTAAATTAATCATTTAGGAATAAACTATAGACTGTGTGAAACCACATTTAGACAAGACTGATTGAAATGCTTACCTCCCATTGATCCTGGAAATGGAGCTGAGGGAAACATCTAGACATGTGTTGGGATTGTGGCAAAGATTTTTAGAGTACATTTGGTTTTATGTGAAACAGTTGCAATATGCTATGAGGAAAAAGCCCATTTGAAATAATTTGTATGAGGAAAAAGAGTGATTATTGCAGGGAGTAAGGAAAGAGAATAATTGTATGTTTACTTTTTCTATCATTACTTGCCTACTTTTTCTGCTAACTGAACTCTCTTTAGTAGAAATCTATTGTACATGGCTTGGGTAATACATATGTCATCCTAACACCACCACAGGATGCTGTGCTTCTAAGGAAGACTGTTAAGGTAGGAGTTGCTTATCTAAGAGAATGTGAGGCTGAGACTGTGCCATCCTGCTTGACTACTATTTAGGGAGAGTTTGAGAGAGAAGGAAGACCATTCTGAGGAATGAAATATGTATTGAAGATAGATGGAAGAAGAAGGGGAAGGGGAAAGAGACAGAAAGAAAGGCGGAAAGGAGAGGGGGAAGAAGGGAGAAAGGGAGAGGATGGAGGGAGAATGGGAGAGAGAAGGGAGGGAGGAAGAAAGAAAAGAGAAAGAAACAAGAGGTGGGAGTGGAGAGCAAAAGATCCAATCAGATCAGATCAGATCAGTCACTCAGTCAAGTCTGACTCTTTGTGACCCCATGAAGAGCAGCACGCCAAGCCTCCTTGTCCATCACCAACTCCCGGAGTTCACTCAGACTCACGTCCATCAAGTCAGTGATGCCATCCAGCCATCTCATCCTCTGTCGTCCCCTTCTCCTCTTGCCTCCAATCACTCCAAGCATCAGAGTCTTTTCCAATGAGTCAACTCTTCACATGAGGTGGCCAAAGTAATGGAGTTTCAGCTTTAGCATCATTCCTTCCAAAAAAATCCCAGGGCTGATCTCCTTCAGAATGGACTGGTTGGATCTCCTTCAGTCCAAGGGACTCGCAAGAGTCTTCTCCAACACTACAGTTCAAAAGCATCAATTCTTCGGCATTCAGCCTTCTTCACTTTCCAACTCTCACATCCATACGTGACCACAGGAAAAACCATGGCCTTGACTAGAAGAACCTTTGTTGGCAAAGTAATGTCTCTTCTTTTGAATATGCTATCTAGGTTGGTCATAACTTTCCTTCCAAGGAGTAAGCATCTTTTAATTTCATGGTTGCAGTCACAATCTGCAGTGATTTTGGAGCCCTCAAAAATAAAGTCTGACACTGTTTCCACTGTTTCCCAATCTATTTCCCATGAAGTGATGGGACTGGATGCCATGATCTTCATTTTCTGAATGTTGAGCTTTAAGCCAACTTTTTCACTCTCCTCTTTCACTTTCATCAAGAGGCTTTTTAGTTCCTCTTCACTTTCTGCCATATCTGAGGTTATTGGAGAAGCTCTATACAGTCAGTAAAAACAAGACCAGGAGCTGATTGTGGCTCAAACCATGAACTCCTTATTGCCAAATTCAGACTGAAATTGAAGAAAGTAGGGAAAACAAATAGACCATTCAGGTATGACATAAATCAAATCCCTTATGATTATACAGTGGAAGTGAGAAATAGATTTAAGGGCCTAGATCTGATAGATAGAGTGCCTGATGAACTATGGAATGAGGTTCATGACATTGTACACGAGATAGGGATCAGGACCATCCCCATGGAAAAGAAATGCAAAAAAGCAAAATGGCTGTCTGGGGAGGCCTTACAAATAGCTGTGAAAAGAAGAGAAGTGAAAAGCAAACGAGAAAAGGAAAGATATAAGCAAAGAATGCAGAGTTCCAAAGAACAGCAAGAAGAGATAAGAAAGCCTTCTTCAGTGATCAATGCAAAGAAATAGAGGAAAACAACAGAATGGGAAAGACTAGAGATCTCTTCAAGAAAATGAGAGATACCAAGGTAACATTTCATGCAAAGATGGGCTCGATAAAGGACAGAAATGATATGGACCTAACAGAAGCAGAAGATATTAAGAAGAGATGGCAAGAATACACAGAAGAATTGTACAAAAAAGATCTTCACGACCCAGATAATCACAATGGTGTGATCACTGACCTAGAGCCAGACATTCTGGAATGTGAAGTCAAGTGGGCCTTAGAAAGCATCACTACGAACAAAGATAGTGGAGGTGATAGAAGTCCAGTTAAGCTATTCCAAATCCTGAAAGATGATGCTGTGAAAGTGCTGCACTCAATATGCCAGCAAATTTGGAAAACTCAGCAGTGGCCACAGGACTGGAAAAGGTCAGTTTTCATTCCAATCCCAAAGAAAGGCAATGCCAAAGAATGATCAAACCACTGCACAATTGCACTCATCTCACACACTAGTAAAGTAATGCTCAAAATTCTCCATGGCAGGCTTCAGCAATATGTGAACCGTGAACTTCCTGATGTTCAAGCTGGTTTTAGAAAAGGCAGAGGAACCAGAGATCAAATTGCCAACATCCACTCGATCATGGAAAAAGAAAGAGAGTTCCAGAAAAATATCTATTTCTGCTTTTTGACTATGCCAAGGCCTTTGACTGTGTGGATTACAATAAACTGTGGAAAATTCTTCAAGAGATGGGAATACCAGACCACCTGATCTGCCTGTTGAGAAATTTGTATGCAGGTCAGGAAGCAACAGTTAGAACTGGACATGGAACAACAGACTGGTTCCAAATAGGAAAAGGAGTACATCAAGGCTGTATATTGTCACCCTGTTTATTTAATTTATATACAGAGTACATCATGAGAAACGCTGGACTGGAAGAAACACAAGCTGGGATCAAGATTGCAGGGAGAAATATCAATAATCTCAGATATGCAGATGACACCACCCTTATGGCAGAAAGATCCAATAATGCCATTTAAACACCTGAAGAGGTAATACTTAGTCTTCCTATGAATATGATTTAATAAATTCTACTCCTCCTCCTTCTTCTTTCTTTATTATTGTTATTATGATTATTGGTATTATTTGCTTTTGAGTTGTTTTCCTCTCATTTTTCATGAAAAGAGTATGACTAAAGTTGGCATTCCCAAATTTTACTATAACTTTCCTAGAAAATCAACTGCAATTGCTATACTAGACAAATGAAATGCAAATAATCTGAACCTTTTCCTTTTCCTGGGGAGGTATTATAGAAGGTCATATCCTGTGATCTTTCCCAATTCCATAATGACCCCTAAGAGCCCTTTCTCACAGAATTTTCAGTTTTCACTCTGGAATCTGCCTCAGCGAGGGTCTGACCTTCTGGGCTAGGTTCCATCATAGCCCCATTTCAGGGAGGCTTGTGTATCAAGGAGAAAACTATCAGCCCAAAGGCAGGGGCAAGTTTGACCTAAAACTAGGGAATCATGAGAGGTAACCCAGCCTGCAAACTGAGAGTAGAATTATTAGGATCTAGAGAAAAATAATGAAAACCTTGTGCAAAGCTTAGGGAATTAGAGCTAAGCCATGGACAAGTGCCCTAAAGTCACAATAAGGTGGTGAGCAGAGCTCTAAAAGCTGGATAGCAAATAAAATAAAAGGGGGTAAATCACCATCATAGGATCAGAGGCTGTAAGGATCCAATGCAAAGGAATCTTGCTGGAAAGATGCCTGTCACTCCTTCAGAGTATATGTCTGTGTGTACCTGCATACGCAAATGAATGTGTGCCCACACACACATAGGTATAAGGAAGATGTCATGAAAATTATCACAATGAAAAGTAAAGCCACAACTGCCTTATTAGAGGGGAAAAATTTATACCTGTGTCCTATTTATGTTGATATATGTCAAAAACCCTCTCACAATAGTGTAAAGTAATTATTCTCAAAACAAATTAATTGTTTAAAAACCTAGGAAAGGAGCACATCAATGCTGTATCTTATCACCTTGCTTATTTAACTTACATGCAGCAAACACCATGCGAAATGCCAGGCTGGATGAAGCAAAAGCTGGAACCAAGATTGGTGGGAGAAATAGTAATAACTCAGACATGCAGATGACACCACCCTTATGGCAGAAACCAAAGGGGAACTAAAGAGTCTCTTGATGAAGGTGAAAGAGGAGACTAAAATCTGGCTTAAAGCTCAACATTCAAAAAACTAAGATCATGTTATCCGGTCCCATCACTTCATGGCAAATAGATGGGGAAACAATGGAAATAGTGACAGACTATTTTCTTGGGCTCCAAAATCACAGCAGATGGTGAATACAACCATGAAATTAAAAGATGCTTGGCAAAACTAATACAGTTATGTAAAGTTTAAAAATAAAATAAAATTAAAAAAAAAAAAAGATGCTTTTCCTTGGAAGAAGATCTATGACAAACCTAGACAGAGTATTAAAAATCAGAGATATTAGTTTGGTGACAAATGTAAGTATAGTCAAAGCTATAGTTTTCCAATAGTCATGTACTGATGTGAGAGCTGGACCATAAACAAGGCTGAGTGCTAAAGAATTGATGCTTTCAAGCTGTGGTGTTGCAGAAGACTCTTGAGAGTCCCTTGGATTGCAAGATCAAACTACTCAGTCCTAAAGGAAATCAACCCTGATATCCTTTGGAAGGACTGATGCTGAAGCTGAAACTCCAATACTTTGGCCACCTGTTGAGAGGAACTGACTGATTGGAAAAGACCCTGATGCTGGCAAAGATTAAAGGCAGGAGGAAAAGTGGATGACAGAGGATGAGATGGTTAGATGGCAATACTGACTCAATAGACATGAATTTGAGAAAACTCCTGGAGATGGCAAAGGACAGGGAGGCCTTGCATGCCACAGTCGATGGGGGTCACAAAAAGTCTGACATGATTGACAACTGAAAAACAACAACAACAAAGACATATATGAGCTTCCCAGGTGGCACTAGTGGTAAAGAATCTGGTTGCCAATACAGGAGATTCTGAAGAAGAGGATTCAGTCTGCTTGTTGGGAAGATCCCCTGGCTGGAGATGGGCATAGCAACCCACTGCAGTTTTCTTGCCTGGAGAATCCCATGGACAGAGAAGCCTGCTACTGCTACTGCTAAGTCACTTCAGTCGTGTCTGACTCTGTGTGACCCCATAGACAGCAGCCCACCAGGCTCCCCCGTCCCTGGGATTCTCCAGGCAAGAACACTGGAGTGGGTTGCCATTTCCTTCTCCAATGCATGAAAATGAAAAGTGGAAGTGAAGTCGCTCAGCCTTGTCCAACCCTCAGCGACCCCATGGACTGCAGCCTTCCAGGCTCCTCCATCCATGGGATTTTCTAGGCAAAAGTACTGGAGTGGGGTGCCATTGCCTTCTCCAACAGAGAAGCTTGGTGGGCTATATAGCCCTTAGGGTCACAAAAAGTCAAATATGACTGAAGTGACTTAGCATGCATACACTCAAAGACAAACATACTTTGAAATAAAGGTGAAAAATTATGCATCTCAAAATAATAAATCCTTGCTATTTGAAAAGTACATAGAAAAATTAGAAAGTGTTATATTTACAGCTCTGCAACTATACTAAAATCTTTTACTTGTATTCTTACATAGGTGAATTTTATAGTATGTGAATTATATCTCAGTAAGCTGTTTTATTAAAAAGGGAGGAAAATCTGAACCTTTTGGCTTTACTTTATAAACAAGTATTTTCCAAAGTGTGCTCCAAGGAACACTATTCTCACATCACTCACCACAACAATAATGCATAAGACTGGGAAACAACACATAACACCAGGCTTCCCTTAGCTCCACAATAGATGTAACAACATTAAAACTGGTAAGAAGTTTTGCACTGAAAAGACCATTTAACATTTGTTAACCTGAGATAACTCATTCATCAGATACTAAAATTTCAGAGAATCAGTCCGTTAACATTTGCTCTGGGAGAAGATCAGTCTATTGAGTGCTTCCCATGAAAGTTCTATAACTTAGTCCAAATTATCTTCACAGACTTTTCACCTACCGTATACTTGCAGAAAAATACTGGTCGAATTACACTGACCCATTGTCAAATCCTAAGTGGGACATACACTTTTATGCCACTTTGCCTTTCTTATAGCCAATAATAATAGCTTTAACCACACTTCAATTGAGCTCAAAATTCCACTTCCTCTGTGAAGTCTCTCCCAGCTCCCCATTCAACTGAATTCAAAGCAGAGCTTGGATTTCTTTGAAGCACTAATTGACCTAATATTAGCATTACTTGTTGAGTTACAAAATATCTGTAGGCAAGATTATAAATTTATCTCCTTATGCTCTGATGTCCAGTAGAGTAATAAGAATAGATGAGGAAATCCATAAGTATTATGTTGAAGTAAATTGAATTATACAAAGTAAGACTCAGGTACTTACTAAATGGGAGCATTGCACAATGATGATGTGAGAAAGAAACTTTAAGTCATAAAGATATAATGATATGGTATTGTATCCAGGCATAGAAGCTTTTTACTATTTCCTATCAGATTAAACAATAAGGGCTTCCCAGGTGGCACTAGCAGTAAAGAACCCACCTGCCAATGCAGGAGACTCAGGAGATGCGGGTTCAATACCTTGGCTAGGATGATCCCCTGGAGGAGGAAATGGCAACCTACTGCAGTATTCTTGCCTGGAGAATCCCATGGACAGTAGAGCCTGAAGGGCTACAGTCCATAGGGTCACACAGAGTCAGACAGTTGAAGCGACTTAGCATGCACATGTCCATCAGAGGCAATCCATGGCCTCCTCAAGGTTAATCAAGTTGGCTCATTATATCCCCTTGAGATAATATGGCATCATCTCTTCTTATAGCACTTTATCAAATCAGAAAAGCTGTAAATGACACTTTCTGTTCATTGAACCATCAGAAATTTTCCAATGCTATCTCTGACTCTCAAATTCTTCATCCCATAATGCTCTTCTGGAACCAATGAGACATTCTAGCCTTCTGTAGAACTTTTCACTTTCATCAATGTGATTTAAAAAAAAAAAAAAAAACTTCCTTCAAAATTAATGGGGAATCTTTTATTGATTCATATGCAAAAATCCAATGGGAAAATCTTTGCCTGTGATTGATAAGGCACAAGATGACACAGGAAAAAAATCTTCAGACTTATTGAGGTGGATACTCCTGAGCTGAATCCATGTCCCCCTGATTATCAGCTATGTAATAAATACTAGGGTAGTTACTTGCCTCTCTAAATTTACTTTCTTCTTTCATAGAATGAAAACAATAACAGTAATTTTATGCATTATTACATGAATTAAATGAGAGACTATGTGTAAATTGCCTTACATCTAGACTACCTTATGCCAGATATTTTCTATATATGGAAATGGATTTTTAGTTGTATACTGACACAAACTTGCAACATATAAACTCTAGGTGGGTGTGTAAGAATGCTAGTCACTATGAATTTAAAAATGAATATTTTTCCTATTTCAAGGCACAAGTACATAATCAGATAATTATCAAATATATAAAATGTAATGATAATAGAAGTGATTATAGAGCTACTTTGAGTAATAAAAGAACACAAAGAATAGTTAATTATTGGAATCTATTTAGCACTGCTCTTTTCTACTTGCCTCTTGAACTAATTGAGAATTACAAAAAAGAAGAAAATAAATAAAAGTTAAAATATATCCCTTTAGTAACGATAAAAGATGTGTGGTTGTGGTGAGTTTTCTAAGGGAATCCTACACTTAGATAGAATTACCCAGTCATAAAAGCTGTGGTCACCTCTAGGAAAGAGACCTTGATACTCTGCCTATGAATGTCCCAGAGCAGTGATAATTGCAAATTTGTACCTGGCAGGCTGAATTCCAGAGAAAGGAAGGAAAAGGGGGACTTTTAAGCCAACATCATTCATTCAAACTTTTACCAAGTAATAATTCTTACCTTCCTTGGGTAGAATGCATATAGAGAAGAAAGAGGCTAGAATAACTCACTAGATTTTCCTCCACCTTACCACAGGGAAGAATTTTCTTCCTAAAGATAATCTAATCTAATTTAGATAGAATGACCATGCATCTGTGTCTGATGGCACTTTCCTTTTCCCAGAGTAATTATTAATTGTATTCCTTTCCACTCTCAATAGAGTCTAAGACTGTTCCAAAAATAATTTGTCTGACAAATTACATCATTGTAACTTGGGAAGGTAAGGCAGATTTTTCTGGAGGTAAAAATTGTGGCACAGCCTTTGAGAAAGAATAAGAGTTACTGAGATCAAGAGAGAAGAAATGGAGCTATTGGAAAAAGGAAATGGGGAGGGATGATAGGAAGGAAATACAAACCTCAGGAAAGCCTGGAGGAAGAATCTGGAGCAAGGAACAATGTGGGTGTTGAAGAAATTATATAAATGGATATACTATTGGAGCATCTAATGTATGCAGAAACAGTAAGAAACTGAATCCAGGTAAAATTGCTGAGGAGAATAGGGGTGGGGTTTTTTGCTACATTATGGGTTTTTATAGCAGATTAAAATGTCGTTAATTTTCACATTCAGCATAGCTTCAATGTCTGATTTTAAGAACCTCCTCTCTAAAGATGGATGTATTATAACTGATTTCCTCTATTATTCCTGTATTAGATATAGTGTGTTTCCTAGATAAGCATAAGAATTATTATTTTTTTTCAATCTCTTAAAACATACTGTCAAACGCTTAGCACTGTACGAAATATTTTTTTCCTAAAACAATTTTATAGTTGATAGTGTAGTCTTTAAAGATGATATACTCAATTGAAGAGTTTACTATTATGGAAAATTGTTTTCTCATAGGAAAAAACACTAAGGTACATATATTTTGACACAAATCGTCATCCATTTAGGTAATTTGGGATATGTATTTTGGGGGGCGTTATTTGGGAATCAAATCATAAAATTCAGTGATATATTTTCTATGTTTGATTGTGCAAGAAATTCCCAAGAAATTTAAAAAAAAAAAAAAAAACTGAAAACAAAGTATGATCTTTATTAAAAAAAAAAATTATGTATTTCAATCAAATTTCACCTTTCACATTTCAGTTCAGTTCAGTTCAGTCGCTCAGTCGTGTCCAACTCTTTGCGACCCCATGAATTGTAGCACGCCAGGCCTCCCTGTTGGAGAAGGCAATGGCACCCCATTCCAGTTCTCTTGCCTGGAAAATCCCATGGATGGAGGAGCCTGGTGGGCTGCAGTCCATGGGGTCGCTGGGAGTCGGACACGACTGAGTGACTTCACTTTCCCTTTTTCACTTTCATGCATTGGAGAAGGAAATGGCAACCCACTCCAGTGTTCTTGCCTGGAGAATCCCAGGGGAAGGAGAGCCTGGTGGGCTGACGTCTATGGGGTCACACAGAGTCGGACATGACTGAAGTGACTTAGCAGCAGCAGGCCTCCCTGTCCATCACCAACTCCCGGAGTTCACTCAGTTCAGTTCAGTTCAGTCGCTCAGTCGTGTCCGACTCTTTGCGACCCCATGAATCCCATCACGCCAGACCTCCCTGTCCATCACCAACTCCCTGAGTTCACTCAGACTCACTTCCATCTCATGTAAATTCCACGGTAAAAATATTTAACAACTCAACAGTTAGAGGAGAAGGCAATGGCACCACACTCCAGTACTTTTGCCTAGAAAATCCCATGGACGGAGGAGCCTGGTAGTCTGCAGTCCATGGGATCGCTAGAGTTGGACACGACTGAGCGACTTCACTTTCACTTTTCACTTTCATGCATTGGAGAAGGCAATGGCAACCTACTCCAGTATTCTTGCCTGGAGAATCCCAGGGACGGGGCAGCCTGGTGGGCTGCCGTCTATGGGGTCGCACAGAGTCGGACATGACTGAAACGAGGCAGCAGCAGCAGCAGCAACAGTTAGAATGGTTGGATACTTCTTACTTTTACATTGTTCTGAAAGTTGAAAGTATCATTCAGTCATGCCTGACTCTTTGCGACCCCATAGACTATACAGTCCTTGGAATTCTCCAGTCCAGAATATTAGAGTGGGTTGCCTTTCCCTTCTCCATGAGATCTTCCAAACCCAGGGATCAAACCCAGGTCTACCACATTGCAGGCAGTTTCTTTACCTGCTGAGCCACCAGGGAAGCCGAAGAATACTGGAGTGGGTAGCCTATTCCTTCTCCAGGGGATCTTCCAGACCCAGGAATTGAACTGGGGTCTCCTGCCTTACAAGAGGATTCTTTACCAACTGGCGTATCAGGAATCACATTGTTCTATATTGTTTCAATTTATACCCTTTGTGGTGGTTCTGGTCACTAAGTTGTACCCATCTCTTGGGACCGCATGTTCTATAACCAACCCAGGCTCCTCTGCCCATGGAATTTCCCAGGCAAGAATATTGGAGTGAGTTGCCATTTCCTTCTCAGGGGACTTTCATGACCCAAGGTCTGAACCCATGCTAACCTGCATCACAGTCATCTATCTCCTGCATTGCAAGTGGATTCTTTCCTGCTGAGCTGCCAGAGAGACCCTATACTCTTGAGTTCCAACTAATCTACTAGATATTTTAGATATGTTATCATTTTATTATTCATGACAATCCTATAAGATGTATATATTAAGTTTAAAAAGGAGTAATTTGAGACACGGGGTACACAAAATTTAACCAAAATTATGCCACCAACAACTGACAGAATTAGATTTTAAGTCAAAATGCTTGGTGCAAAATCCAATGACCTTTTGAATAGACTACATTTCCTTCTTTACAATAACAAGATAATTTTGGACTCAAAATAAAGAATAAATATATAGTTTTATTTAATCATAATTTCAACTTTAGCCATTTTTAAATCATTTCATTTATGGGACAGTCAGGTTTTTCAGAGCTGATCAAACAATGATTTAATAACCCCAGTGAAATCAGATTTAAACCTGTAAGAGTAAACTATAGCTTCTTGGTCCCAGCAAATCTCGTTTCCATAACTTTTAAACTCCTGCACAGAAGCAAACAAAAAAAAATGGAAGTATTTTCACTGTTTATGTTTTACTTTCCTAAAGCATTGTCTTTTGTCTACTGGTGTCTATAGTTACCTTCATTGATATATCTCTGTTTAGAATAGTGAAAAATGACACATCTCTTTGCTACTCACTCCCTTTCAATTTCACATCATCTTAATTTATAAATCATTTTCGATTGAGGAAAAAAAACATGGCAGATTTAAATTTTTCCATGGCACTTATGAGACTGCTCTAGACTTTAAGTTAATGACTACTGGAATGTACCTACAGCCATAGGTATACATATAGCTGCTCCCTCTTGAACCTCCCTCCCACCTCTCACCCCATCCCACACCTCTAGGTTGTCACAGAGCACCAGGTTGAATTCCCCATGCCACTATGTCCACAAATCTGTTCTCTATGCCTGTGTCTCTATTGCTACCTTACAAATAGGTTCATCAGTACCATTTTTTAAGATTCCATATACATGTGTTACATGATATTTGTTTTTCTTTTTTTGGACTTACTTCCTTCTGTATAATACATGCTGAGTCATCCACTTGATTATAACTGACTTAAGTTCATTTCTTTCTATGGCTGAGAAGGAAATGGCAACCCACTCCAATATTCTTGTCTGGAGAATCCCATGGACAGAGGAGCCTGGCAGGCTACAGTTTCCAGGTCCACAAGAGTCGGACACGACTTAGCGACTAAACCACACCACCACAATATTCCATTTCATATAAGTACCACAACTTCTTAATCCATTCACCTGTTGAGGGACATATAGATTGCTTCCATGTCCTGGCTATTGTAAATAATGCTGCAGTGAACACTGGGGTACATGTATCTTTCAGAATTGTGGTTTTCTTAGGGTATATGCACAGTATTGGGATAGCTGGGTCTTTAAAAGGATTTTCTAATTATTTTCCATATGAAAAGTTTCCAAGTGAACCTTCAAGAAAAAAGTTTTTATGAGCCAGGCAGGAAATATCTCTACATGTTTTAACACAGACACCATTTATACGGCTCCAGCAGCCAGGGAATCAGCCTGAAGGGGTGGGTGGTGGTGGCGGGGATGATGTAGCCTCTGACTCGAGGTACAGGACTACATGTTTATTTCAAGCTTCAGGTTTTCTTTTATACTTTGACAAAAGCATTAGGTCAGAGGTTTGACATTTTTAGTTTCCAGCATCCAGATTTATTGTCTCCAGAAATCATTGTTGCCCTACAGAGTTCCTACTTCAGTGATTCTTTCAGAATTGGCTTTACTATCTATTATCTACTTCCTCTTATGTATCCTATACTTAACTTGTGATTACATTGTAACTCATGCTACATTCCTCAGTTTATTTCTTATCTTTCTAAATCCTGTTTGCCCCTAGCATCCTAACCTCACTGTCTTCTAAAAAGGCTTTTAGCTATTCTTAATTATTCCTAAACCCTAAGCTCAGCAAACTTCTTTTGCCATAAACATTCCCCTCACAAACAGGTTTCAGATAACAATCCTTCCCCATGGCCTCAAGCTGCGGCCTACATGCTCATCCTGGAACATTCTTGGTAAAAATCCTTGAACAAATGTCAGTGGTTAACTTTATGGATTATTTTCTGGGCACAACTGAAGAAGGCTTTGTGCTTTCTCATACTCCTCTCAAAAACAATAAGCACCTTAACATTCCTTCCAGCCAACTCAACCAAAGAAAGGAAAAAACAAGTCAGAATCACAAGCACTAACCCCTTCATCCTGGGACCATGCCTGCGAGATGAGGAGGGGGGTTGGGGCCGTACCTCTATTTTGTCAGTAATGCCTAATGCGGCTCCCGACATCTCCCCATTTCTTATTTTTTAGAGCATAAGTATGAAACTCAGTAGATAAAGCAGAAATACTTCTGTTGAGTATTCTGAAAAGCCACGAGGCTAATACACAAATCAGAACTAACAGGCATAAGCACATGGCTGCATTAATAATTATTGTAAAAAGGTATCCATGGGAAAGATACCCCTCCAGATTTTTAAAAAGGGAATTAGAAAGCCATTGAGAGGACTAGTCAGACTCCACCTGCTTCATACTCTGAATATCCTGATGTAATTTAGAAATGTCAATACTAAAATCTGAATGATTCCCGATGCCTAAAATATGATTCCTAATGCATTCCCAAAAATGTATGGAATCATTCACTTGTAGAGGGGTAACGCACATCCATTTAAATTGAGCATGGCACCTTACAGACAACTTAATTTTTAAATTTGTAATTTCTTGTCCTATAAGAAGGACTACTTCTTCTAAAGCATTAACCTTATTTTCTATTTTCCTATCTATAATTTCCTGTGTAGTAAGAGCTACGGAGACATTTTTGGACAGCTGCTCAACAAACGAGGCAGTATGCACTTCTTTTGACAGGGCAGCAGCAGAAACTGTAACTGAAGCAAGTATGGCAATCAAGGCAGTTATTCCCACAATCAGAGCTGCAATGAATCTCTTAGGTTGAGAAATTAAGCCATTAAATTCATACAAAACTTTCAATGCATAATCATCAAACCATTGTCTCTCTTATTTTACAAGAACCATCAAATATAGTGGTTGCTTTACAATTATCACAGCCTTATAATTACTATAACCACTCCCATCAACACAATTTGATATAAAATAATTCACACATTTGACATTATATACAGTTTCTCCTTCAAAAACTCCCAAATCATTCCAATTTCGAGCCAACAAAAAAGTATAGGGAGAATGTATGCAGGCCCATACAATATATCTTTGTTCATTTAAAGGTCTATGTAAAGTCACAAGTGCCATAGAAGCCAATACTCTCCATAATTCAGGCTGCATGGAACCTCTTCCATCGAAGCTCACTAAAGGAGGAACCCATCCATTAACATGCCAGTTGCTGCTAAGCCACTTCAGTCATGTCTGACTCTGTGCAACCCCTTAGACGGCAGCCCACCAGGCTTCTCTGTCCCTGGGATTCTCCAGGCAAGAACACTGGAGTGGGTTGCCATTTCCTTCTCCAATGAATAAAAGTGAAAAGCGAAAATGAAGTCGCTCAGTCATGTCTGACTCTTAGCGACCCCATGGACTGCATCCTACCAGGCTCCTCCATCCATGGGATTTTCCAGGCAAGAGTACTGGAGTGGGGTGCCATTGCCTTCTCCAAACATGCCACCTAATAATTGCTAAAGGATAAGGGATGAATGAATCATTCCATATGGATCTATAAGGTTTTTGAAAAATCAAAAAGTTCAATCACTGATCTGAAAGATAGGGGCACTGCCATTCGATCAGAAAATGTCTGGTGGCAACAATGGAAATAGATAACTTTATGGCATATATGCATTCTTTCCAACAAGGAAAGCCAGAAATTCTGCTTATGCTTTCCCAGGCCTGTAGTCCTTGCTCATCAGAATCCAGAGGCGGGAGTGCACAGCTCAGAAAGTCCTTTAAATGAGGGGCTGCCTGTTTTATGGCATCATATAGTCTTTCTTGTGCTCCCGGCATCAGCAGCTGTAAGGACCAAAAGTCTCTCTTGCCATTGCTTCTTGGAGAATCAGTAAGCATGCCTTTCAAGGAAGTGCTAACACATCAAAACCAGAGCTGATCCTTGTAAGGAGGAAGGTATGGCAAAAGAAATAGGTAGATAAATGGACACGCCTGAAAAATTGAAGGGAGTGCTGACCACTACTTTAGTATTATTAGGATAGATGGAAGCCCCGCCCAAAAGATAAGTATCATTAACAAAAACACAAATGGGCTCATTCATCCAATCAACAGGCTGCAAAGGAGGTGGATTAGGCAAATAGGCCCAAAGAACTTTTTCTGCACTGGAGGGCCTCGGCTGACAAGCCAGCACAGCAAGCATAGCCACAAACATTACCAAAGGAGTGGCCTCATGTCTCCCCCTTTCAATTAGTTCTTCAGCCTGCTGAGCGAGACGTTTCAGCTGGCCCCAAGTTGGCACCGTGCTGGAGGTAGTTGCTTGAGTACAATGATGGCGACGAGGTGGAGCAGAATACGGTTGGACTCAATCAGCATGTCTCTCCTGAAGCCCCAGGTGCCTGAAGCAATGCACTAGTGGTGAAGCCTCAGGTGAAGGGTCACTCGCCCTTCGGCTTCTCCTTGGCTCCCTCAGGTCCAGACTCGATGAGCTTCTGATCTCCCCATCTTCCCTTGGTCCCAGACTCCAGGACTCCAGGGATCTCAGTGACCTCAAGGGTCTTCATGATCTTGGAGATCTCATGGGACTGACATGTCGAATCAGTCTGTCAGGAATTCAGACAGGAGAAGTGGAATCCTATGGAAACACACGAGCATACCCTCTCCCACAAGTTAACAGCACGTCCGGCCCTTTCCATTCTCCAGTAAGGAGGTTCTTCCACTTGACCAGGGGCCGAGTCATAGCCCCTTCAGGAATCCAGTGTCTCATCATTGCAGTCTGCCCCTGTATGTCAACGTTTAAATGATTAATTACAAACAAAGCATGGTGTAGAACATGATGTGGAGAGGAATACTTAAATTCTCCCTGCCTTAATTTAGCTATCTACTTTTTTAAAGTCTGGTGTGCCCTTTCCACTATGGCTTGGCCTTGGGGATTATAAGGTATTCCTGTTGAATGCACTATAGAAGATTGTTGACAAAATCTCCTAAAAGCAGCAGAAGTGTAAGCTGAGGCATTGTCTGTTTTTATCTGTTCAGGGAGTCCTATTTGGAAAAAGCACTGAAACAAGTGCTGAATTACATCTTTTGTTGCTTCACCTGATCTAGCAGAGGCTATAATAACATGAGAAAAGGTATCCACGGTAACATGCACAAAGGACAGTTTTCCAAAGGCCAGGATATAAGTTATGCCCATTTGCCAGAGAGCATTAAGCCTAAGGCCTCAGGGATTTACTCCTAATGTTAGAGATGGATTAGATGTTGGGCAATTTGGACATAACTTAACTATTTGTCTAGCTGCCTCCCTAGGGATATGAAATTCATACCTTAAACCAGCTGCATTTTGACGGTGAATTTTGTGAGCATTTTTGGCCTTGTCAATCTTTTCATGTAAGTTTAAAGCAATTAGTTTAGTTAATGCATCTGCCAAAGCATTTCCTTCATGTAAAGGGCCAGGCAAGCCGGAATGGGATCTAATATGTCCCACAAAATATTTCTTATCTCTATGCTTAATCTCCTTCTGTAAATCAAATAACAAGGAGAAGATGGTAGTCTTATTTTCCAGAATATTAGCAGTCTCAGTATGAGGAAACAACCCTACAACATATCAGGAGTCAGTCAAAAGATTGAAGGTACGGTCTCTTAAATGTTGAAAAGCCCAAATAACCGCTCTTATCTCAGCTTTTTGGGCAGATGTCTCTTCAGTTATCTGAACATGGGATTTTCCATTAATAATTGTGACTGCTTTACCATTAGAGGAACCATCTGTGAAAACCAAAATTGCCCCTTTCAAAGGTTGAATAGAAAATTTCTTCAGAAAAATCACAGAATGTGTTTTCAAAAAATGCAAAAGCAGGCTTTGAAACAAAAGGACAAATGAAACAAAATTTGACCCCTGAAATCTATCAGGGAAACTTGCCAATCATCACTATTTTGTAAAAGAAATTGCAGTTGATCATTATTAAATGGTATGACTATATTTGCTAGTTCCTTTCCAAAAAGTTCCACACTTCTTTTCTACCTTTTATAATTAATTGTGCCACCAAGCTGAGATAAGACAAAACTATTTTTCTTGGGATCACTTGTAGATGGAGACATTCCAATGGGCCTTCTTGTCACAAGCATCCTGTAGGTGTATGTTCCGTGCCAAGAATAATTAAATCCCACCCTCTGGTAATATTAATCCTAATTAACTGATCATTCAAAGCCTCATCCACTTTAACAAGAGCCAACTCTGCCTCACTAGTCAATTTTCTCTTAGAACTAGGATCTGGATCACCCTTTAAGCAATCAAACAAAGGCTTTAAATCTGAAGTAGTCAGCCTTAAATGTGGGCACATCCAGTGTGCGCTGGAAGAAGCACAAGCTGGAATCAAGATTGCCAGGAGAAATATCAATAACCTCAGATATGCAGAGAACACCACCCTTATGGCAGAAAGCGAAGAGGAACTAAAAAGTCTTTTGATGAAAGTGAAAGTGGAGAGTGAAAAAGTTGGCTTAAAGCTCAACATTCAGAAAACGAAGATCATGGCATCTTGTCCCATCACTTCATGGGAAATACATGGGGAAATAGTGGAAACAGTGTTAGACTTTATTTTGGGGGGCTCCAAAATCACTGCAGATGGTGACTGCAGCCATGAAATTAAAAGACGCTTACTCCTTGAAAGGAAAGTCATGACCAACCTAGATAGCATATTCAAAAGCAGAGACATTACTTTGCCAACAAAGGGCCGTTTAGTCAAGGCTATGGTTTTTACAGTAGTCATGTATGGATGTGAGAGTTGGACTGTGGAGAAAGCTGAGCGCCAAAGAATTGATGCTTTTGAACTGTGGTGTTGGAGAAGACTCTTGAGAGTCCCTTGGACTGCAAGGAGATCCAACCAGTCCATTTTAAAGGAGATCAGTCCTGGGTGTTCTCTGGAAGGAATGATGCTAAAGCTGAAACTCCAGTGCCACCTCATGTGAAGAGTTGACTCATTGGAAAAGACTCTGATGCTGGGAGGGATTGCGGGGAGGAGGAGAAGAGGATGACAGAGGATGAGATGGATGGATGGCATCACCAACTCGATGGACATGAGTTTGAGTGAACTCCTGGAGTTGGTGATGGACAGTGAGGCCTGGTGTGCTGCAATTCATGGGTTCGCAAAAGCGTCGGACATGACTGAGCGACTGAACTGAACTGAAAATTTTATCTGCTCTTATATTATTGCACTAGTTCTACACTTTTTCTAACAATCATCTCTTCAGTGTGTGTGTGTGTATAAGGCACAAGATCCTCATCACTTACATCATAGTTAAAGTATTCCACCTCATTTTTTTTATGATATTATACATGTTTTAATGCCATTCTCCCAAATCATCCCCCCCTCTCTGTCCCACAGAGTCCAAAATACTGTTCTATACATCTGTGTCTCTTTTGCTGTCTCGCATACAGGGTTGTATTTACCATCTTTCTAAATTTCATATATATGCATTAGCATACTGTATTGGTGTTTTTCTTTCTGGCTTACTTCACTCTGTATAATAGGCTCCAGTTTTGTCCACCTCATTAGAACCTATTCAAATGTATTCTTTTTAATGGCTGAGTAATACTCCATTGTGTAGCAACCTAGATGTCTATCAGCAGATGAATGGATAAGAAAGCTGTGGTACATATCCACCTCATTTTTTATGCAATTTTGTTTACTCTCAATAATAATTAAATTGTCATTAACTTTTTATTCCCACATGCTGTATCTCTCTGAATGTTCATCAGTGCCCTCTTGAGTGCTAGAAACTTATTATTAAGCTGTTGTACCAAGTAATTTTAATAATAATTCTCTGTATCATCATAAAATACTTTTGGGTTTTGAAAAAATCATTCTTATTAAATGCAACTCTACATCATGATTACTGTTCTAGTCCAATTTTCTAAGTAGCAACACAGGGACTATTCATGATATGAATTGAATTGGGTAAAAGGAATACTCAAAACTGATCAACTGGGAGAAACACGGTTTATAAGATTAATGGCAAGAGAAAGAGGGAAAGATTTGGGAGAAAGTTGAAGATTTCTGTATAAAGCATATTAAGTATATTGTAATTTAGCGATGCTCAATAGGCAGGTAGGAATTTGACTATTGGTCTCCATAGAGAGGTCAAATCTGAAGTATACAAGGAATTCCTGCAGCTCAATTCCAGAAAAAATAAATGACCCAATCAAGAGATGGGCCAAAGAACTAAACAGACATTTCTCCAAAGAAGACATACAGATTGCTAACAAACACATGAAAAGATGCTCAACATCACTCATTATCAGAGAAATGCAAATCAAAACCACTATGAAGTACCATTTCACGCCAGTCAGAATGGCTGTGATCCAAAAGTCTACAAGCAATAAATGCTGGAGAGGGTGTGGAGAAGAGGGAACCCTCTTACATTGTTGGTGGGAATGCAAACTAGTACAGCCACTATGGAGAATAGTGTGGAGATTCCTTAAAAAAACTGGAAATAGAACTGCCTTATGACCCAGCAATCCCACTGCTGGGCATACACACTGAGGAAATCAGAAAGGAAAGAGACACGTGTACCCCAATGTTCATCATAGCACTGTTTATAATAGCCAGGACATGGAAGCAACCTAGATGCCCATCAGCAGACGAATGAATAAGAAAGCTATGGTACATATACACAATGGAGTATTACTCAGCCATTAAAAAGAATACATTTGAATCAGTTCTAATGAGGTGGATGAAACTGGAGTCTATTATATAGAGTGAAGTAAGGCAGAAAGAAAAACACCAATACAGTTTACTAATGCATATATATGGAATTTAGAAAGATGGTTAAGATAACCCTGTATGCAAGACAGCAAAAGAGACACAGATGTATAGAAGAGTCTTTTGGACTCTGTGGGAGAGGGAGAGGGTGGGACGATTTGGGGGAATGGCACTGAAACATGTATAATATCATATAAGAAATGAATCACCAGTCCAGGTTTGATACAGGATGCTTGGGGCTGGTGCACTGGGATGACCTGGAGGGATGGTATGGGGAGGGAGGTGGGAGGGCGGTTCAGAGCGGGGAACATGTGTACGCCTGTAGCGGATTCATGTTGATGTGTGGCAGAACCAATACAATATTGTAAATTAATTAGCCTCCAATTAAAATAAATAGATTTAAATTAAAAAGAGATCTAGAGTGAAGCACAACAAAACAAAATGAACAGATGCTCAGAGTCCAAAATAAAAGAAATTTTCTCTGACCCTTGAGTTGGTGACAGGAAACTCCAAGGTCACTAAAATAACAACTGTTCAATTTATTCTGAGTCTCTTCTTTCCTATCATCTCTCTGACCAATATTCTTGATCTACTGTTCAAATTTTTAAAACTTACTTAATTCCTCTAATTCATACAATTGAAGAAACTTTCCAGACTGCCAGTACTAGTATCAACTCAACAATGCAGCAAAAAGGAAAAAGCTATATGAACACCAAAATATTAGAAAGAAATTAGACACAAATCTTTAAACTTTTGAAATATATCTAACCAAACTTAAAGTGTTTTTTCTGTAATTAAAGAATAAAGACATTTACATTTGATGTGTTTTTTGTTTTTTTTTTTTTTTTAATATCTATGCCATTACTTTCCATGTGCTTTGGTTAAAGTGTGATTACTTGAAGATCAATGCATCTAATGCTAATCTAAATAATTGATTATGCCTTTTTTCTTGCTCCTCATTATTACTGAACTAATGTTCTTATACTCAGATGTCTGGATGTTTTAAGCTTAAATGCTTAGAGGAAAATGTCATTTTCAATATTACTAAATTTGAGAAACTACTGCCACCTGAGATCATCCCCATCACAGTAGCTTTCTGTTTCTGCTCCTAATGAAACAATACATGTTGGATTTACCACGAATTCACAAAGGGTCAATTAACAATAGAGTTCAATTAATGCTCAAATTTTCAATTTGATTCATACCTAAAAAAGCTATAGTGATTCCTTCTAAAATATTATTAAAACCAGGCACCATTGTAATAACTGCTATAGAAACTCAAAGGGAGGTGTCAGCTATTATTAGGTGAAATTATAACACTGAAGAAATACATGGATTCAAATTAAAACCTTCCACTATACCCTTGAAAGGAAAAATATAAAACTCTTTTAAAAAAAGAGCTGCAGTGAATGCAACTGAGGTGAGGAAAAGGGAAACTTTTTTTTTTTTCTTATATATTGCCTACTTTCATCTCTCCATTTAAGGAGAGGCTAGGAGCATAACTTTTTGCCAGTCTCAAGATATCTGTTTAATTATTCAAGTGGAAAAAAAAAGAAACAGTACTCTGGAAACAGATACTCAATGAGGCAGTCCTACAAAAGGAAACTCAGGAAACATGTTTCTTGTTCACATTCCTACAGAAGCTCTATGAAAAATATGACAGTATCTTATCTGAGATTGAATAGAGCAGATGAGTTCTTGCCATTTTAACAAAAAGCTGGACCTTATTGACTAGTAGTCTCAAACATATGGAGATAGATATGCATGTAGATAGGTGTATGTATGTGTATTATTCAGTCACTCAGTCACATCCGACTCTGCGACCCCATGGACTGCAGGACACCAGGCCTCCCTGTCCATCACCATCTCCACAAGTTTG
The DNA here is from genome assembly GCF_019923935.1 of Bubalus bubalis. Lineage (NCBI taxonomy): Eukaryota > Metazoa > Chordata > Mammalia > Artiodactyla > Bovidae > Bubalus > Bubalus bubalis. The sequence continues at coordinate 72,507,993 of NC_059172.1, read as the reverse complement.
CTCAAACTGATGTCCATTGACTGGGTGATGCCATTCAACCATCTCATTTTCTGTCATCCCCTGCTCCTCCTGCCTTCAATATTTCCCAGCATCAGGGTCTTTTCAAATGAGTCAGCTCTTTGTAGCAGGTGGCCAAAGTATTGAAGCTCCAGCTTCAGCATCAGTCCTTCCAATGAATATTCAGGGTTGATTTCCTTTAAGATTGACTGGTTTGATCTTGCAACCCAAAGGTCTCTCAAGAGTCTTCCCCAACTTCACAGTTCAAAGCATCAGTTCTTCAGCTCTCAGCTCAGCCGTCTTTATGGTCCAACTTTTACATCTGCACATGACTACAGGAAAAAAACAAAAACAAAAACATAGCTTTGACTATATGAATCTTTGTTGGTAAAGTAATGTCTGTTTTTTGTTTGTTTGTTTGTTTTTTTAATATGCTGTCTAGGTTTGTCATAGCTTTTCTTGCAAGAAGCAAGTATCTTGTAATTTCATGGCCACAATCAACATCTGCAGTGATGTTGGAGCCCAGGAAAATAAAATATGTCACTGTTTCCATTGGTTGCCCATCTATTTCCCATGAAGTGATGAGACCAGATGTCATGATCTTAGTTTTTTGAATGTTTAATTTCAAGTCAGCTTTTTCACCTTCATCAATAGGCTTTTTAGCTCCTCTTCACTTTCTACCATAAGGGTGATGTCACCTACATATCTGAGGTTGTTGAAATTTCTCCCAGAAATCTTGATACCAGCTTTTGCTTCATCCAGCCCAGCATGTCACATGATCTACTCTGCATGTAAGTTAAATAAGCAGGGTGGCAATTTTCAGCCTTGACATATTCCTTTCCCAGTTGGAAACCAGTTCGTGACTCCATGTTCCATTCTAACTGTTGTTTCTTGACCTACATCCAGTTTTCTCAGGAGGCAGGTCAGATTCCCATCTCTTTCAGAGTTTTTGTTGTGATCTACACAGTCAAAGGCTTTGGTGAAGTTAATGAAGCAGAAAAAGACATTTTATGGAACTCTTTTGCTTTTTCTATGATCCAACAGATGTTGGCAATTTGATCGCTGGTTCCTCTGCCTTTTCTAAATCCAACTTGAACATCTGGAAGTTCTTGATTCACATATTGTTGAAGCCTCTCTAGAAGAATTTTGATCATTACTTTGCTAGCATATAAAATGAGTGCAATTGTTCAGTAGTTTGAACATTCTTTGGCATTGCTCTTCTTTAAGATTGGAGTCAAAAATGATCTACTCCAGTCTTGTGGCCACTGCTGAGTTTTCCAAATTTGTGGGCATATTGAGTGCACTTTAACAGCATTATCTTTAGGATTTTAAATAGCTCAGCTGGAATTCTGTCACCTCCACTAGCTTTGTTGGTAGTAATGCTCCCTAAGGTCCACTTGACTTCACACTCCAGGATGTCTGGCTCTAGGTGAGTGATCACACTTTTGTGGTTATCCAGATCATTAAGATCTTGCTTGTAGAGTTAGACTGTGTATTCTTGCCACCTCTTCTGAATATCTTCTCCCTTCTGTTAGGTCCATACCATTTCTGCCTTTATTGTGCCCACATAAACAGTCTGCAGCTTTTATGTTTTTATTCTTTTTCAAGCTCACTACCTTTGAGAAGTGTCTTGTCTTCTCCCAGTTAAGTCTAAAAGGAGATCTAGATGAGAACTTCTAATGGTGTAGCCGTTAAAAAGTTTCAAAGCTCACAAGGTAAGAAAAACTTGACCTCTTCTTCTGTCTGAATAAAAATAGCCTAAAAGCCATCAAAATGATAAAGAAAATATCCCAGGACATAAACCCTATGTGGTTCTCTAATCTGATGATGGTCTACTCTTATTCCTCTCTTTATGGCTACACATGCTCTTTCTCCCACCTGGAATTTGCTTCATACCCCTTGTACCTCCCATTGAAAAATACTAATTTAACTCTTCTAACTTCAAGCTTTCTCTCTTCCCTACTTCTGCATTAGTGCCTTAGTAAAATTTTGGTTGTATTTTCTGTTTAAATCATCCCCCAGTTAGACCCTAAATACTTTAAGAACAAATTCATACATGAGTGTCTTGATCATTATGATCTCCAGAGCTCTGATTACTGCCACAGAGGAATCTGTAGTTATGAACATCAGTTACACACAGTGAGTTCTGAATTAACTTTTCTGTTACCAGCTACACAATTTTGGACAAACATCAAAATGTTATTTGTTTCAATGTCTCTTATTTTAAAGGATGAAGTATCATCTTTTGTGTAAAATATTATGCTTAGCAAATACCTAGCATAAAAAAGAGCTTGATAAATGTCAGAGTATATGATTCATTAAGTTATTAAGGAAAACATAGATGTGCCAACATAGATTTTGCACAACTCCAGGGGGACACCATGTACATTACATTTTATGTGAATATCAGGATGGCACGCTAACTATGCATCACATACATATATCACATTGACTACTTTTTTCTTTTACTGCTTTTGCCTGGGCCTGTGCTAAGTTTTAAGAATATGATAATGGAAAAGATACAATTTCACTGCCCTTCTGTAAATCACTATGCATTATAAATTGAGTCTCATTTTATTACCATGAACATGGTAGCCATTCATTTCCTCAGTATTTTAGTGTACAGTTCTTTATTCTGCAAGAACATATTGTGACATTACTTTGCTGCCAACAACCAAGTTCAAAGTTTTGATAGAAGTCTTCAAATAGACATAATCTGCCAGCATGTCTCATTCCTCCCTACTGATTAATATATAAAGAAAAATGAACATGTAAAGCCATGGGATTCTCCAAGTCCAAAAGTGAACACACCTCCAAAAAAATAAGGCAGTTTATTTATTTATTTATTTATTTTTTTGTCCAAAGCTCTTTCATTCAGCTTTGCTTTATGAGTTGTGAGACATGCCTCACATTGGCTAAACTTTGAGAATTCACCTCTACTTTCACACAATTCTTTCTTTTTTTTCAATTTCTTTACCTTATGCCATCTCAATCCTGTTGGTCCTTTATCTCCAAATAACAGCTTTATTCAAACTGATATAGACACCTCAGGTGTGGTAGACAGTAACAGGTTAATGGTAGAAGATCCTTTTATGTGAGCACAATGGCCACAAAATATCCCTGAACACCACTACTATGTGGAAACAGATAACCATGAGTGCATTCTTTTGAAACTGTTCCCTAACTTCAATTATATCCAAACACCAATAGCTTTGATCCATGAATATTTAATACATTTTCTTATTTTTCCTTTAACTCATCTATTTTAAACACTACTCTTCTGCTACTCTATTGCAACTTCTATGTTTTAAGGTCACAAATAATCTCTGAATTGCCTATTCCAATTATTAAATCTTAGTTTTCATTTTATCAACCCTATTGGTAGCATTTAACATTATTCATCATTTCTTCCTATAGAAAAGGAAAAAAGCAAACTTTTTTCTATTAGTTTTTCAAATTTTACACTCCTCTGATTTTCTTTCCTACCTACCTACCTTTCTTTCCTACCCAACTTTCAGGCCCTTTCACTTATTCTTTCTTATCTCCCTTAACTTTTGGGGTCAGAATACTCCAGCTCTCAGTATTCAAACAATTTCCCTTGTATGTATATATTCATTTCCTTCTTGGCTTTATCAGTCTTAGCTTATAGTCTAATGATGCTATTTCTCAAATGAACAAATTCAAGTCAGAGAATGCCTATCTCCAAGCTTATATACATGAATGTAGAAGTTAAAATGATACATCACATATTAAGCCACAAAACAAGGCTTAATAAATTTAGGAAGATTGAAATTATATCAAGCACCTTTCATATTATGAAGGTATGTAATGAAAAATTAATCACAAAAGAGAAAACTGGAAAAGCAAACCATATATGTAGATTAAACAGCATACTACTGAACAACCTGTGGATAAACAAAGAAATCAAAGGAGAATTCAAAAACTACCTTAAGATGTCAACAACATGGCAAAATGAAAAATCTGCCCTTGTTCTCCACTTCAATCTTCAACCAGTAAAATATTCATAACTCAACAAATGTGCCTTTGCCCAACACAACAGGACACCCGAGAATTTTACAGATCTGTTCATTTAAAGGTGGGTGGACTGAAAAACAGGGAGGAGGCAAGATGGAGGGAATATGAGAGAGGGTGCTTGCAATCCTGCTCTCTGACCACTGCAGTGGAACTTCAGAGAACCTAGTAACAGCAAAGAAAGCAATGCACAAACTTCAGCCACTTGACCACACCAGAGCTCATGGCCACAGTAGCAAAGCTTATAAAATTTACAACAACAAAAAAATGAAGCACATATATGACCCCAGCCACCCCACCCCACCTCCATAGTGAAGCCTGTGTCTCAGGAGATCCCAGACACAAGTAAAGAGTCTACTATCCCAGTGATGACAATGCTCTGACAAAAAGCAAGGCAGCAACCACCCCAGTGATGCAAGAAGCAAGAATGAAGGCATAGAACCACACCTCTTACACTTTACAGTTGAGGCTGAAAAGTGCTACTCTCAAATATATCCACAGGTAAGAACAATGAAAAACTTGAGTGATAGTGTAGCCTGCCAGAAGACAAAAGCAAAGAATTTAATTCCTAACCTGTCATTTAATATTGAATGAGCCAGCAGAGAAACAATTCATCAGATAACATGAAAAACCAAAGCAACATTGCACCATAAAAAGAAAATGACAGTTCCCCAGAAAACAACCTTAAAGTCACAGAATACTGTAATCTAGCTGAAGGAGAATTCAGAACAGGTATTATGGAGAGACTCATGAGATACAAGAAAACTCAGAAAGAAGTTTAATGAGATCAGAAATAAAATGAAATAACAGAAAGAGTATTTTACCAGAAAGATTGAAACTCTAAAGAAAAAAAAAAAAAAATGACCAAACTGAAATTCTGGAGCTGAATAACACAATAGTTAAGATAAAAAGTTCATTAGAAAATACTGGAAATAGAGTAGACCTTATGGAAGAGATAATTGGTTAGATTGAATATATAAATATAGAAACAACACAAGTAGAAGAGGAAAGATAAATTAGACATAAAAATGAAAAAATAATATAAGAATTATCCAACTCTTTTAGGAAAGGCAGTGTTAGGGTAATGGATATCCCAGAAGGAGAAAAGACGGAGAACTGCACAGATTATTAAAAAAAAAAAAAAAAAAAAAGAATAGCTAAGAACTTTTCAAGGCAATTCATTAAGAATACATAACACTAGTTAATATATATGAACCTAATATAGGCACATCTAAATATATAAAACGATTATTAATGTATGTAAAAGGAGGGAAGAGATCAAGATAGTGGAGTAAGAGAACAAGAGCACACCTTGCCCCAGAGACACAAAAAATACTACATATGGAGCAATTCTCACTGAAAACAAGCTGGAGGCTGACAAAAAGATTTCTATAAGCAAGTCTGTAAAGAAAGACACAGAAAGGGCTGGGTAAAAAGAGAATAGAAGCGGTTATGTCAGGACCCATGCCCCTAGGAAGGGACACAGCAAAGAAGGTTTACACAGGCTCAGAGATCCTCCCTGGGAAGTGAGAAAATCAAATCACATACTGGGAGACCTAGCTGTGGGGCCCAAACTAGGAGGATGAGTCCCATTAGCTAATTTGAAGAAGTGGAACTAAGAGGAAGGCTGCAAAAACCTAGACTCTATTCCTAAATAGCATGCACATGGTTGTTTACTCCTGAGAACAAGATGGAGGGGGCAGGTGGAAACTACCCAGGACTCCAGCTGGTTTCCCACGACCACTCCACCACAAGCCCTGGCCTGCACTGAGCAACTATGTCAGGACTCTAGCTCCTGCACAGCACCACACCTAGAAGAAAGAGAGCTTTGCCAAAAAGAGTGTGCAGTCAACGGGGCCTGAGGAGGGAGGGTTGAGTCAGCTCAGAACAAGTCAAGAGTGTGTGTCGGTTCTGCATTCAAGGAGGCAGTGGATCAGGAGAGATATGGAGCTGTGATTGGTGTGCCAAGACAGCCCCAGCAGGTACTCCTCCAGGACACAACACGAGCCCACTTTGGCCCCTCTTGCTCTAGTGCTGCCCTTCTCAGGGGGGAATGTGCCATTGCTAAAAGGGGGAAGAGTGAAAATGTAGGGAGGGAATGGAACCATCTAAGATCTTACTCTTAGGGCTTTTTCTCTAAAACCTTGTGACCTGACCCCACTCCCAGTAAGGTGGTGACAGCTGCTGAACACAGGAGAAGCTGTGTCTCACACTAGCCCTGGCTCTAACCATGTATTTCCAGCCTCATCCACCACCAAGTTGATAGCTGCCAGCACACACCATGATTAAGTGGGAGTTACTCCAGGGATGCAAGAATGTTTCAATATCAACAAATCAAACAATGTGATATACCACATTTACAAAATGAAAGGTAGAAATCATATGATCATCTGATTAGATCCAAAAAAAAATCATTTAACAAAATTTCACATCCATTCATGATAAAAAATACTTTCATCAAAAGTGACATAGATGGAACAAAACTCAACGTTATAAAGGCCAATTTCCACTAGCCTACAGACAGCATCATATTTAATGGTCAAAAGCTGAGATCTTTCCTTCTAAAATCAGGGGAAAAAAAAAAAGTCAAGCATGCTCATTCTCACCACTTCTATTGATCATGGTATTACAAAAGTCCTAGCAATAGCACTTAAGAAAAGGAAATATAAGACATCAAAATTGAAAAGGAAGGATAAAACTGTCACTATTTGCAGATGATATGATGCTATACATAGAAAGCCCTAAAGTTTCCACAAAAACCTTTTAGAACTAATCAATGAATTCTGTAATTTTGCAGGACACAAGACTACTATACAAAAGCACATTTGTTGCTTTTCCAAATACTAATAATGAGCTACAAGAAAGAGGAAAAATTGCTCTTAAAATTATATCCAAGAGAATAAGATATCCGAATTAAATGTAACCTAAGTGGTGAAAAACTTATACTCTGAAAACTATAAAACACTGATAAAGGGATTCAAAATGATATAAAGAAGTAGAAAGTTACCCCATGTTCCTGGATTTGAAAAGTTAATATTGTTAAAAGATCAATACTACCTAAAGCAACCTACAGATTTAATGCAATCACTATCAAACTACTGATGACTTTTTTTTCAAAGAACTTGAACAAATAATCCTAAAATGTATACAGAAACACAAAAAACACTGAAGTACTACAAAAATCTTTGGAAAAACAACAAAACCAGAGGTTATCATGCTCCTTGACTTCAAACTATATTAAAAAACAATGTGAATCAAAACAGTATGATATTGTCATAAAAATAGACACATAAGTTAATTGAACAGAATGTAGAGTCAAGAAATGAATCCATGTATTTATGATCAATTAAGCTATGACTGTGTGGATCACAATAAACTGTGGAAGATTCTGAAAGAGATGGGAACACCAGACCACCTGACCTGCCTCTTGAGAAACTTATATGCAGGTCAGGAAGCAACAGTTAGAACTGGACATGGAACAACAGACTGGTTTCAAATAGGAAAAGGAGTACGTCAAGGCTGTATATTGTCACCCTGCTTATTTAACTTATATGCAGAGTACATCATGAGAAATGCTGGTCTGGAAGAAGCACAAGCTGGAATCAAGATTGCTGGAAGAAATATCAATAACCTCAGATATGCAGAGAACACCACCCTTATGGCAGAAAGTGAAAAGGAACTAAAGAGCCTCTTGATGAAAGTGAAAGAGGAGAGTGAAACAGTTGGCTTAAAGCTCAACATTCAGAAAACGAAGATTATGGCATCTGGTCCTATTACTTCATGGGAAATAGATGGGGAAACAGTGGAAACAGTGTCAGACTTTATGTTTGGGGGCTCCAAAATCACTTCAAATGATGATTGCATCCATGAAATTAAAAGATGCTTACTCCTTGGAAGGCAAAACCAGAGACATTACTTTGCCAACAAAGGTCCGTATAGTCAAGGCTATGGTTTTTCCAGTAGTCATGTATGGATGTGAGAGTTGGACTGTGAAGAAAGCTGAGCGCCAAAGAATTGATGCGTTTGAACTGTGATGTTGGAGAAGACTCTCGAGAGTCCCTTGGACTGCAAGAAGATCCAACCAGTCCATTCTAAAGGAGATCAGTCCTGGGATTTCTTTGGAAGGAATGATGCTAAAGCTGAAACTCCAGTACTTTGGCCACCTGATGAGAAGAGCTGACTCATTGGAAAAGACTCTGATTCTGGGAGGGATTGGGAGCAGGAGGAGAAGGGGACGACAGAGGATTAGATGGCTGGATGGCATCACTGACTCGATGGATGTGAGTTTGAGTAAACTCCAGGAGTTGGTGATGGACAGGGAGGCCTGGAGTTCTGCAATTCATAGGGTCACAAAGAGTCATATACGACTGAGTGACTGAACTGAATTGAATTGACTATGTATAAAACAAATAAGCTACAGAAATATGTTGTACAGCACAGGGAATAAAATAAATATTTTATAATAACCTTAAATAGAGTGTAATCTATAAAAATATTGAATCACTATATTGTACATCTGGAACTAGTATAGCATTGTAAATCAACTATACTTCAATACAAAATGTAATACTTTAAAAGAAGAAAGAAAGAAAAAAAAAAAAAACAGACCCAAAGGTAGAAATTGCCACCAACACAATAATAATAGGGGTCTTTGACAACCTACTTACATCAATGGATGGAAGAACATTAAGACAGAAAGTCAACAAAGAAGCACCAGTGTACAATGAAACATTTAGAAGAGATGAATTTGACAGAACTGTGTAGAACATTTTGTCCTAATGTAGCAGATAACATTCTCCTCAAGTGCACATGGAATTTCTCAAAGATACAACATATGTCAAGACACAAAGCAAGTCAGAAAATTTAAGATTGAAATCATATTGAGCATCTTCTCCAATCATGTTGTAATGAAACTAAAAGTCAAGTAAAAGAAGAAAACAGGAAAAGTAAAAAATATGTGGAGACTGAATGTGTTGCTACTGCATAACTACTAGATAAATGAAGAACTTGAAGGAGAAATAAAATGTTACCTGAAGACAAATGAAAATGAAAATGCAATATACCAAAAGCTATGAAATACAGGAAAAGAGTACTAACAAGGAAGTTTACTTTAATAGCAACACAGGCCTAGCTCAACAAAAAAGAAAAATCTCAAATAGACCATAAAACAGACACAAAGTAGCTTGGGAAAAAAAGTCCAAAGTCTGCAGAAGGAAATATATTATAAATATCAAAGCATTAATAAATGAAATAAAGAATAAATGGTGATAGTTAAGATCGATGAAACAAGAATTGGTTATCTGGAAAGATAAATAAATTAGCAACCCATTAGGTAAGCTTATTAATAAGAGAGAGAGAGAGAGAGAAGTTCCTGAAAAACCAAAAGTTAAAAAAATAACAATAGATACCAAAGAAATATAAAGTGTTATGAGAATACTTGTTGTTGTTCAGTCATTAAATCATGTCTAAGTCTTTGCATGCCAGGTTTCTGTGTCCTCCACTAAATCCCACCTGTGTGCATGCTAAGTCACTTCAATCGTGTCCAACTCTGAGTGACACTATGAAATTTAAGTTTTCAGACTCCTCTGTCCATGGGATTCTCCAGGGAAGAATGCTGGAGTGGGTTGCCATGCCTTCCTCCAGGGGATCTTCCTGACTCAGGGATCGAACCCACATCTCTTACATCTCCTGCATTGGCAGGCAGGTTCTTTACCACTAGCACCACATGGAAAGCCCCACTAACTCCCACAGTTTGCTCACATTAATGTCCATTGAGTTGGTGATACTATCTAACCTTCTCATCTACTGTCTTCCCCCTTCTCCTTTTGCCTTCAATCTTTCCCAACATCTTTTCCAATGAGTTGGTTCCTTGCATCAGGTGGCCAATGTATTGGAGCTTCAGAAAAAGCCCTTCTAATGAATATTCAGGGTTGGTTTCCTTTACTATTGACTGGTTTGATCTCTGAGAAGGCCAAGAGACTCTCAAGAGTCTTCTCCAGCACCACAATTTGAAAGCATCAGTTCCCTGGCATTCAGTTTTCTTTATGGTCCAACTCTCACATCCATGTATACCGAAAAAACCATAGCTTTGACCCTGTGGACCATTGTCAGGAAAGTGGTGTCTCTGATTTTTAATATGTTATCTAAGTTTTTCATAGATTTCCTTCCAAGGAGCAAGCATCTTTTAATTTCATGGCTGCAATCACCATCTGCAGTAATGTTGGAGCTCAAGAAAATAAAATCTGTCACTGCTTCCATTTTGTAGCCTTATATTTGCCATGAAGTTATGGAAGAAGATGCCATGATCTTAGTTTTTTTAATGTTGAGTTTCAAGCCAGCTTTTTCATTCTCATCTTTATCAAGAGACTCTTTAGTTCCTCTTCACTTTCTGCCATTAGAGTGGTATCAACCACATATCTGAGATTGTTGATATTTCAATATTATGAGATGATTATGAACAGCTATATGACACAAAATTGGAAATCCTAGGAGAAATTAGCAAATACTTGGAATCCTACAACTTTACAGGACTTAATGGATGAAGCTGAAAATCTGAAGAGATGGATCATTAGTACAACAATGAAAACAGTAATCAAAAAGTTCCCAAAGTATAAAAGTTCAGGCCCACATGGCTACAGGTAAATTTTATCAAACATTCAAAGATAATTTAACCATATTCTTCTCAAACTATACCAAAATATTCAAAAGAAGAGAATGATTCTTAAGTCATTTTACAAGGCCAACATCACCCTGATCCCAAAATCAGAAAAAGGTAATACCACTCAAATTAAAGGCCAATATCTCTGAAGAATATTGATGCAAAAATGTTCAACAACATGTTTACAAATTGCATTAAACAATGCATTAAAGGATCATATACCATGAAAAAGTGGGATTTATTTCAATCATTCAAAGATGTTTCAACATCTTCTAATCAACCAACATAATAAACTACCTTTAGAAATAAAGGATAGAAAGCATACGATCTTCTCAATACACACATAAAAAGTACTTAACATGATCCAACACTCATTTATAACAAAAAAAAATCTCAATAAATTAGGTACAGAAGGGATATGTCTCTCTGTGCTCAGTTGCTCAATCATGTCCATCTCTTTGTGGCCTTATGGACTGTAGCCCACCAGGCTCCTCTGTCTATGAAATTTTCCAGGCAAGAATACTGGAGTGGATTATCATTTTCTACTCCAGGGGATATTTCTGACCCAGGAATCGAACCCACATCTGCATCTCCTGCATTGACAGATGCGTTCTTTACCACTGTGCCACCTGGACAACCCCATAGAAGGGACATAACTCAACATAATAAAGGCCATATATTGTAAACCCTTAACAAGCATCATAATCAATTTTGAAAAATTGGAAGCTATCGCTCTAGGATCAGGAGCATGATAAGAATGCGTACTTTCACCATTTCTATTCAACACAACATTGGAAGTCAGTGCTAGATCAATTCAGCAAGGAACAAATAAAATGCATCCAATTATAAAGAAATATGTAAAACTGTCACTCTTTGCAGATGACATGATTTTATATATATAAAACCCTAAAGCATCCACAAGAACAGTGTTAGAAATAAGAGTACAGTAAAGTTTCAGGATACTATATATATATATATAGCATTTTCATGAGCTAGCAGAAAGAGAAATTAAAACAGTATTTATAATAGTGACAAAATAATAAAATAAATAGGAATAAATTTATTCAGGGAGGTAAGACTTCAGATACCCTGAACATTATAAGACATTGTTGAAAGAAATAAAAAAGAAGGCAGATTAATAAGTAAAAACCAATTCATGTTCATAAATTAGAATATTTAACATTAACAAAGCATTCTAATTTTAAGCAATCTACAGATTTAATGTAGTTTCTATAAAATGTTCCAGGACATTTTTCACAGAAATAGAACAAATTATTCTAAGATTTCTATTGAACTACAGAAAAAATCCAGATGGCCAAAGCAATCTTAGGAAAAAAAAAAAATAGCAAAGGTGGAGGTATCACACTCTCTGATTTCAAACTGTATTACAAAGCTATGATAATTAAAAACTGCTTAGTACTGGCAGAAAATCAAATAAATAGATGAATGGAACAGAACTGAGAGCCTAGAAATACATCCATGTGTGTGTTAACAATTAAAGCTTACAATAAAGGAGTAAAGAATATACAATGGAGAATGTACAATCTCTTCAATAAGTGATATTGAAAAAACTGGGCAGACACTTGCAAAAAAAAAATGAACTAGATCACTGTCTAATACCGTGCAAAAAGTTGACTCAAGATGGATTAAAGACTTGAATGTAAAACACGAAACCTTATATCTTCTAGGAAAAAAAAAAAAAATAGAGAGTATGCTCTTTGAAATTGATCTTAACAATATCTTTGTCTCCTCGGGCAAAGGAAACAGAAACAAAAATAAACAAATGGAATTCTATCAAACTAATAAGTTTCTGCACAGTAAAATAAACAAACGACTACCAGCCAAATGGGAGAAGAGATCTACAAAATAATCTATCCAACAAAAAGATTGATATCCAATAAAGAACTAATACAACTCAACAAAAGAAACAACAGCATTAAAAATTGGGCAAAGGAGCGAAAATACATTTTTCCAAAAAGAACATTAAAATGACCAAAAGACACATGAAAAGATGTTTAACATCACTAATTTTTAATGAAATGCAAATTTAAACCAGGATGAGATATCACTTCACACCTGTCAGAATAGCTATCTTGAAAAAGACAAAAACGGAAAAATTTGATGAGAGGTATAGAACAGAGAGCACACATATATTACAGATGGGACTGTAAATTGGTGTAACCACCATGGAAAGCAGTATAGAAATTCCTCAAAAAAAATAAAAATTGAACTATCATGTGATTCAGCTATTCCACTTCTAAATAAATATCCAAAGAATACAGAAACATTAATCAGAAATTACATTAATAAAATAAAGTACCTAGAAAAAAACTAAGCATGTGAAATACATACAGAGAAAATTTGAAAACAGACATAAGGGAAATTAAAGGTGATCCAAAGAAATTGAAAGCTATACCATGCTTTTGGATTGGAAGAAATAGCCATATCACACAATGAATTCTTGGCCATGGAATTCTCCAGGCCAGAATACTGGGGTGGGTAGCCATTCCCTTCTCCAGAAGATCTTCCCAACCCAGGGATCGAATCCAGGTCTCCCACATTGCAGGCGGATTCTTTACCAACTAAGGCACCATGGAAGCCCAAGAATACTGGAGTGGGTGGCCTATCCTTTCTCCAGAAGATCGTCCTGGCCCAGGAATCAAACCAGGGTCTCCAGCATTGCAGGTGGATTCTTTACCAACTGAGCTACCAGGGGAGACCTTAAAACAGTCATAAGGAAAATTAAAGATGTTTCAAAGAACTTGAAAGTTATACCATGCACTTGGATTGGAAGAAATAGCCATATCACTTTTGAACTGTGGTGTTGGAGAAGACTCTTGACAGTCCCTTGGACTGCAAGGAGATCCAACCAGTCCATTCTGAACGAGATCAGCCCTGGGATTTCTTTGGAGGGAATGACGCTAAAGCTGAAACTCCAGTACTTTGGCCACCTCATGTGAAGAATTGACTCATTGGAAAAGACTCTGATGCTGGGAGGGATTGGGGGCAAGAGGAGAAGGGGACGACAGAGGATGAGATGGCTAGATGGCATCACTGACTTGATGGACGTGAGTCTGAGTGAACTCCAGGAGTTTGTGATGGATAGGGAGGCCTGGCGTGCTGCGATTCATGGGGTCACAAAGAGTCGGATATGACTGAGCGACTGATCTGATCTGATCTGATCTGAACCTACAGATTTAATGTAATATTTATCAAAATACCCATGAAATGCTTCACAAAATTAGAACAAATAATTCTAAAATTTGTATGGGGCTACAAAAGACCCAGAATTGACAAAGCAATCCTGAGGGAAAAGAGAAAAAGGCAATACTACAAAGCTATAATAATTAAAATAACACAGTACTGGCACAAAAAAAGCATACATAGATCAATGGGACAGAATAGAGAGCCCAGCAATAAACCTACACACCTAGAGTTAATCTATGATAAATGAGGCAATAATATACATTAGAGAATAGACAGTATATTTAGCACTAAGTGTTAGGAAATCTGGAAAGGTACATGTAAATCAATGAAATCAGGACACACCCTCAAACTATAAGGGGTTCCATGGTGGCTCAGTAATAAAGAATCCAACTGCAGTTTAGTTGCATTGTAGACCCAGGTTTGATCCCTGAGTCAGGAAGACCCCCCTGGAGGAGAGTATAGCAACTTATTCCAGTATTCTTGCCTGGAGAATCCCATGAACAGAGGAGCCTGGTAGGTTACAGTCTGCAGTATCACAACTGGACAGGACTGAAGCAACTGGGCACACATGTACACTCACACTACACACAGAAATTAATTCAAATAATTAATTTAATTATTTAAATTTAAATAATTTAAAAATAATTTAAATTTTAATTAACTTTAAAAAATAGTTTAAAGATCTAAATATAAGACATAGAATTATAAAACTCCTAGAAGAGAACATAGGCAAAAAATTATCTGACCATAAGTTGTGGCAATATTTTTTTAGATAGGTCTCCCAAAGCAAAGGAAATAAGAGCAAAAATAAATTAAAGGGACCTAATCAAGCTTAAGATCTTGTGCACACTGAAGGAAACCATCAACAAAATAAAAAACAAGCTGCAACCTGGGACAAAATATTTGAAAAGTATGGAAATTACAAGGCATTAATATTGAAAATAAAAATAGCAATAAAGAATTGGTTCAAGAGTGTGAAGTAGAAGGATGTACATTCATCTCCTGCTAGAGCACCAAAATCGCAACAAGCTGTTGAGCAGCCGTTGACAATAAGACACTGCTACTGCTACTGCTAAGTCACTTCAGTCGTGTCCGACTCTGTGAGACCCCATAGATGGCAGCCCACCAGGCTGCCCCGTCCCTGGGATTCTTCAGGCAAGAACACTGGAGTGGGTTGCCATTTCCTTCTCCAATGAATGAAAGTGAAAAGTGAAAGTGAAGTCGCTCAGTCGTGTCCGACTCTTAGCGACCCCATGGACCGCAGCCTACCAGGGTCCTCCGTCCATGGGATTTTCCAGGCAAGAGTACTGGAGTGGCGTGCCATCGCATTCTCCGAATAAGACACTAGAATCTACCAAAAAATGACTACCCAAGCCCAAGGACAAAGGAGAAGCCACAAAGAGACAGTAGGAGGGCATAATCATGATAAACTCAAATCCCATACCTGCCAGGTGGACACCCACAAACTAGAAAATAATAGTACCAAAGAAGTTCTCCCAGTGTTGTGAAAGTTTTGAGCCCCATGTTAGGTTTTCCGTCCTGGGGACCTGCAAAGGGATTAGGAAACCCCAGGGACTCTGACCTTGAAGGCCAGTTGGCTTTGATTACAGGAATCCTGCAGGACTAGGAGAAACAGAGACTTCATTCTTGATGGACACAAACAAAATTTTCTGGGCATTAGGACCCAGGAGAAAGGAGCAGTGACCCCAGAGGAGACTGAACCAGACTTGCCTGTTAGTGTTGGAGGGTATGCTGCAAAGGCATGGGTCAGCAGATGCTCATTGTGGGCCTGGGGGCAAGGCAGCAGCAGTCTTCGGAGATGCCCCATGCTTTGAATGCTCCTGGAGTTTACCATTAGCCCTACCATAGAGGCCTATAGGGACTTCACAGGTGATACAATGGTAGGGAATCCAACTGCCAGTGCAAGAGATGCAAGAGATGAGGGTACAATTGAAGGCAAAATAAGATGGAGGTGGAAGAGGATGTAAGCTATTAGATAGCATAGCTGACTCAATTAATAGCATTTGAGAAAACTTTAGAAGATAGCTGAGACAGAGAAGGTTGGAACATTGCAGTGCATGGGGTTGTAAAGAATCAAACATGACTTAACAACAAGACAACAATCAGAGGCTGGTAGACTACAGCATATGGGAATTCCCTGATAGCTCAGTTGGTAAAGAATCCGCTTGCAATGCAGGAGACCCTGGTTTTATTCCTGGGTTGGGAAGATCCCCTTCAGAAGGGATAGGCTACTCACTCCAGAATGCTGGCCTGGAGAATTCCATGGTCTATACACTCCATGTCACAAAGAAATAGAGGAAAACAATGGAATAGGAAAGACTAGAGATCTCTTCAAGAAAATTAGAGATACCAAGGGAACATTTCATGAAAAGATAAGCTGGATAAAGGATAGAAATGTTCTGGACCTAACAGAAGCAGAAGATATTAAGAAGAGGAGGCAAGAATACACAGTGGAACTGTACAAAAAAGATCTTCACGACCCAGATAATCACAAGGGCATGATCACTCAACTGGAGCCAGACATCCTGGAATGTGAAGTCAAGTGGGCCTTAGAAAGCATCACTATGAACAAAGCTAGTGGAGGTGATGGAATTCCAGTTGAGCTATTTCAAATCCTGAAAGATGATGTTGTGAAAGTGCTGCACTCAATATGCCAGCAAATTTGGAAAATTCGGCAGTGGCCACAGGACTGGAAAATGTCAGTTTCATTCCAATCCCAAAGAAAGGAAATGCCAAAGAATGCTCAAACTAATGCACAATTGCACTCATCTCACATGCTAGTAAAGTAATGCTGAAAATTCTCAAAGCCAGGCTTCAGCAATATGTGAACTGTGAACTTACAGATGTTCAAGCTGGTTTTAGAAAAGGTAGAGGAAACAGAGATCAAATTGCCAACATCTGCTGGATCACCGAAAAAGCAAGAGAGTTCCAAAAACACATCTATTTCTGCTTTATTGACTATGCTAAAGCCTTTGACTTTATGGATCACAATAAACTGTAGAAAATTCTGAAAGAGATGGGAATACCAGACCACCTGACCTGCCTCTTGAGAAATCTGTATGCAGGTCAGGAAGCAATAGTTAGAACTGGACATGGAACATCAGACTGGTTCCAAATAGGAAAAGGAGTACATCAAGGCTGTATATTGTCACCCTGCTTATTTAATTTATATGCAGAGTACATCATGAGAAACCCTGGGCTGGAAGAAGCACAAGCTGGAATCAAGATTTCCAGGAGAAATATCAATAACCTCAGATATGCAGATGACACCACCCTTATGGCAGAAAGTGAAGAGGAACTAAAAAGCCTCTTGATGAAAGTGAAAAAGGAGAGTGGAAAAGTTGGCTTAAAGCTCAACATTCAGAAAACGAAGATCATGGCATCCAGTCCCATCACTTCATGGGAAATAGATGGGGAAATAGTGGAAACAGTGTCAGACTTTATTTTGGGGGGCTCCAAAATCACTGCAGATAGTGACTGCAGCCATGAGATTAAAAGACGCTTACTCCTTGGAAGGAAAGTTATGACCAACCTAGATAGCATATTCAAAAGCAGAGACATTACTTTGCCGACAAAGGTCCATCTAGTCAAGGCCATGGTTTTTCCTGTGGTCATGTATGGATGTGAGAGTTGGACTGTGAAGAAGGCTGAATGCCAAAGAATTGATGCTTTTGAACTGTGGTGTTGGAGAAGACTCTTGACAGTCCCTTGGACTGCAAGGAGATCCAACCAGTCCATTCTGAAGGAGATCAGCCCTGGGATTTCTTTGGAGGGAATGATGCTGAAGCAGAAACTCCAGTACTTTGGCCACCTCATGCGAAGAGTTGACTCATTGGAAAAGACTCTGATGCTGGAAGGGATCTGGGGCAAGAGGAGAAGGGGACAACAGAGGATGAGATGGCTGGATGGCATCACCGACTCGATGGATGTGAGTCTGAGTGAACTCCGAGAGTTTGTGATGGACAGGGAGGCCTGGTGTGCTGCGATTCATGGGATCACAAAGAGTCGGATACAACTGAGCGACTGAACTGAACTGAACTCTGCACAGCCCTGCTCACCAGATCAGGACCCATTTTTCTCACTGCCAGTCCCTCCCATCTGGAAGCTTATACAAGCTTGTTAGTCTCATCCACCAGAGGACAAACAGAAGAAGCACTAAGAACTACAGGCCCACAGCCTCTAGAATAAAACCACAATTACAGAAAGGTAATCAAAATGAAAAGGAAGAGAATTATTTCCCACATGAAAGAACAAGATAAAACATCAGAAAAACAACTAAATGAAAAGATAGGCAACCTTCAAATAAAAAAAGAAAAAAAAAAAACCTCAGAATAATGATACTGAACATGATCTAGGATCTCAGACTGGAGAAGATACAAGAAATATTTACCAAAGACATAGAAGAACTAAAGAACAAACAGAAATGAACAATACACTAGAAGAAATCAACACCAGAATAAGTGAGGCAGAAGAACAGATAAGTGACCTGGAAGGTAGAATGGTGGAAATCACAGCTTTTTGTTCTGTTCTGTCCATATTTTTGTTCATATTCTGTTCTAGAAACAGAGTATAGAAAAAGCAAACAAACCAAAAAAATAAAATAAAAAGAAGAAGATAGCCTAAGAGACCTCTGAGATAATATTAAACATGCCAACATTTGCATTTTAGGGGTCCCAGGAGAGAAGAGAGAGAGAAAGGACCTGAGAAAATACTTGATGAGATAATTGCTGAAAAATTCCTTAACATGGGAAAGAAAATATTCAACCAAGTCCAGAAAGTGCAGAGTCCTAGACAGGCTAAACCCAAGGAGGAACACATTGTTGTCGCTGCTGCTAAGTCGCTTCAGAATGTCTGACTCTGTGTGACCCCACCAGGCTCCCCCATCCCTGGGATTCTCCAGGCAAGAACACTGGAGTGGATTGCCATTTCCTTCTCCAATGCATGAAAGTGTAAAGTGAAAGTGAAGTCACTCAGTCGTGTCCAACTCTTAGCGACCCCATGGACTGCAGCCTACCAGGCTCCTCTATCCATGGAATTTTCCAGGCAAGAGTACTGGAGTGGGTTGCCATTGCCTACTCCAGAACATATTGAGACACTTAGTAATAAAACTGACAAGAATTAAAGACAAAACATTACAAGCAATAGGGGGAAAAGATAACATACAAGAGAACTCCCATAATTTTATCAGCTGATTTCTCAATAGAAATTCTACAAGCCAGAAGGAATTGGTACCACATATATAAAGTGATGAAAGGGAAGAACATACAACTAAGAACACTCTAGCTATAAAGGCTCACATTCAGATTTGATGGAGAGATTAAAAGCTTTACAGACAAGTCAAAGGTAAGAGAAGTCAGTACCACCAAACCAGTTTTACAACAAATGCTGAAGGAAATTCTCTCAGGAGGAAACACAAGAGAATTAAAAGGCCTACAAAAAATAAGCCCAAAGCACTTAAGAAAATGGGATTAAACATATCAACAAAAAGATATAGACTGCCTGGGTGGATACAACAATAGACCTATATTTATGCTCTCTACAAAAGAGCTACCTCAAAAATAGGGAAAATTACAGACTGAAAATAAGGGGATGGGAGAAGATATTCTATGCAAATGGAAATCAAAAGAAAGCTGGAGTAGCAATATTTAGATGAATTTTAAAACACTGTTATAAGAGACAAAGAAAGACACTACATAATGATCATAGGTTCCAATCAAGAAGCAGATATAATAATTATAAATATATATGCACCCCTTCATGGATCATTGCCTTCTCATGGTGAAGGGGATTGCATAACTCAATGAAGCTATGAGCCATGCCATGTAGGGCCACCCAAGATGGACAAGACATAGCAGAGAGTTCTGACAAAACGTGATCCATTGGAGGAGGGAATGGCAAAACATCCCAGTAACTTGGCATGAGAACCTCATGAATTGTATAAAAGGACAAAAATATATGACAATGAAAGATGAGTTCCCCAGGTCTGAAGGTGTCCAGTATGCTACTGGGGAAGAGCAAAAGACAACTACTAATAGCCCCAGAAAGAATGAAGTGGTTGGGCCAAAGTGGAAAAGATGCTCAGTTGTAGATGTGTCTAGTGATGAAAGTAAGATATGATGTTGCAAAGAACAGTATTGCATAGGAACCTGGATTGTTAGGTTCATGAATTAAGGAAACTTGGACGTGGTCAAGCAGGAGATAGTAAGAATAACCATCAACATCTTAGGAATCAGTGAACTAAAATGGATGAGAATAGGAAAATTTAATTCCAGTGATGATTATATCTACTACTGTGGGCAAGAATTCCATAGAAGAAGTAAAGTAGCCCTCATAATCAGAGTCTAAATCAAAAGAGTCCAAAAGGCAGTACTTGGGTGCAACCTCAAAAATGACAGAATAATCTCTGTTCATTTGCAAGGCAAGCCATTCAACATCACAGTAATCCAAATAAATTCCCCTATCACTGATGCCAAAGAAGTGGAATTTGATCAGTTCTATGAAGACCTAGAAGACCTTCTAGAATTAGCACCAAAAAAAAAAAAAAAAAAAAAAAAAAAAAAAAAAAAAGATGTTCTAGTCATCACTGGGGATAGGAAGTCAAGAGATACCTGGAGTAACAGACATGCTTGGCCTTGAAGAAGAAAATGAAGCACAGCAAAGGCTAACTGAATTCTGTCAAGAGAATGCATTGATCTTAGCAAATACCCCTTTTCAACAACACAAGAGATGACTTTACACTTGACATCACCAAATGGCCAATATAGAAATCAAATTGATTACATTATTTGTAGCTAAATATGGAGAAGCTGTATACAGTCAGCAAAATCAAGACCTGGAGGTGACTGTGAATGAAATCATCAGCTTCTCATAGCAAAATGCAGGCTTAAACTAAAGAGAGCAAGGGAAACTACTAGGCCAGCTAAGTACTATTTAAATCAAATCTCCTATGAATATGCAGTGGAGGCAATGAAAATAATCAAAGGATCAGAACTTGTAAACAGTGTGCCTGAAGAACTGTGGACACAGGTCCATAATATTGTACAGGTGGCAGCAAATAAAACCATCTCTTAAAAAAAGGAAGTAAGTAAAGTGGATATCTGAGGAAGACTTACAAATAGCTAAAGAAAGAATAGAAGCAAAAAGCAAGGGAGAAAAGGAAAGGTATATCCAACTAAACAGAGATCAGAGAGAAAGGAAGGTCTTCTTCAATGAACAGTGTATAAAACTAGGGGAAAAAAAAAAAAACAAGGGGAGACTAGAGATCACTTCAGGAAAATTGGAGCTATCAATGGAATATTTTGCCCAAAGATGGACACAATAAAGGACACAAATGTTAGAAACCTAGTAGATGCTGAAGAGATCAAGGAGAAATGGAAAGAATGCATGGAAGAATTGTATAAAAAAAAAAGGAAAATCCAGATGAACCAGATAATTACTTTGGTGTGGTCACCCAAACAGAGTGAGACATTCTGAGCAAAGCCAAGTGGACCTTATAAAGCACTGCTGTTAATAAAGCTAGTGGATATGATAGAATTCCAGTAAAACTGTTCAAAACCCTAAAGGATGATGCCATCAAGTTGTTTACATTCAATATGTCAGCAATTCTGGAAGACCCCACAGTGGCCACAGGACTGGAAAATGTTGATCCTCATCCCAATTCCCAAGAAGGGTAGTACTAAAGAATGTGTTAACCATAGGACAGTTGCATTCATCTCCCATGCTAGTAAGGTCATTCTTAAAATCTTACACACTAGGCTTCAGCATTATGTGAACCAAGAACTTCCAGATGTCCAAGCTAGATTTAGTAAAGGTTCAAATTGCCAACATTCACTGTATCATAGAGAAAGCTGTTGCTGCTAAGTCGCTTCAGTCGTGTCCAACTCTGTGAGACCCCATAGACGGCAACCCAACAGGCTCTCCCGTCCCTGGGATTCTCCAGGCAAGAATACTGGAGTGGGTTGCCATTTCCTTCTCCAGTGCATGAAAGTGAAAAGTGAACGTGAAGTCGCTCAGTCCTGTCCGACTCTCAGCGACCCCATGGACTGCAGCCTACGAGGCTCCTCCACCCATGGGATTTTCCAGGCAAGAGTACTGGAGTGGGGTGCCATTGCCTTCTTCACATAGAGAAAGCTAGGGAATTCCAAACAAACCCACTTCTGCTTCATTGACTATGCAAAGCCTTTGACTATGTGGATTATAAAAAACTGTGGAAAGCTCTTAAAGAGATGGGAATGCCAGACCATCTTACCTGTCTCCTGAGAAATCTGTATACAGGTCAAGAAGCAGAAATAGATGCTTTTCTGGAACTCTCCTGTTTTTTTGATAATCCAGAGAATGTCGGAAATTTGATCATTGGTTCCTCTGCCTTTTCTAAAACCAGCCTGAACATCAGGAAGTTCATGGTTCAGGTGTTGTTGAATCCTGGCTTGGAGAATTTTGAGCATCACTTGACTAGCATGTGAGATGACTTCAATTGTGCTGTAGTTTGAGCATTTTTGACATTTCCTTTCTTTGAGATTGGAATGAAAACTGACATTTTCCAGTCCTGTGGCCACTGCTGAGTTTTCCAAATTTGCTGGCATATTGAGTGCAGCACTTTCACAACATCATCTTTCAGGATTTGAAATAGCTCAACTGGAATTCCATCACCTCCACTAGTTTTGTTCACAGTGATGCTTCCTAAAGCCCACTTGACTTCACATTCCAGGATGTCTGGCTCTAGATGAGTGATCACACCATCGTGATTATCTGGGTCATGAAAATCTTTTTTGTACAGTTCTTCAATGCACACAGTGCATTCTTGCCACCTCTTCTTAATATCTTCTTCTTCTATTAGGTCCATACCATTTCTGCCGTTTATTGAGACCATCTTTGCATGAAATGTTCCCTTGGTATCGCTCATTTTCTTGAAGAGATCTCTAGTTTTTCCCATTCTATTGTTTTCCTCTATTTCTATTGATGGCTGAGAAAGGCTTCCTTATCTCTCCTTGCTAGTCTTTGGAACTCTGCATTCAAATGGGTATAGCTTTCCTTTCTCTTTTGCTTTTCACTTCTCTTCTTTTCACAGCTATTTGTAAGACCTCCTCAGATAGCCATTTTGCTTTTTTGCTTTTCTTTTTCGTGGGGATCGTCTTGATCCCTGTCTCCTGTACAATGTCACAAACCTCTGTTCATAGTTCATCAGGCACTCTATCAGATCTAGTCCCTTAAATTTATTTCCCACTTTCACTGCATAATCATAAGGGATTTGATTTAGATCCTGCCTGAATGGCCTAGTGGTGTTGCCCACTTTCTTCAATTTAAGTCAATTAATCTATGACAAAGGAGGAAAGACTACACAATGTTAGAGAAATAGTCTTCAAAAAATGGTGCTGGAAAACTGGACAACTACATTCAAAATAAAATGGAATTAGATCATTCTTTAATGCCATACACACAAAGTAAGCCTCAAATGGATTAAAAACCTATACAACTCTTAGAGGAAAATTTAGGCAAAACACTCTGTGGCATAACATGCAGCAATAATTTTCTCAATCTGTCTCCTAGAATAATGAAAATAAAAACAAAAATAAATAAAAGGGATCCACTCAAACTCAAAAGCTTTTTCACAGGAAAAGAAACAACAAACCAAATGAAAAAACTACTCACAGATTGGGAGAAAATACTTGCAAATGGTGTGACTAACATGGGATTAGTCTCCAAAATTTACTAATAGATCGTGATGCTTAGTATCATGGAAAAAAAAAAAAATGAACAAATGGGTAGAAGACCTATATAACCATTTCTCCAAAAAAGATATATAAATGGCCAATGTGTGTGTGTGTGTGTGTGTTAGTTGCTCATTCATATCTGACTCTTTGTGATCCTGTGAACTGTAGCCTCCTAAGCTCCTCTGCCCACAGAATTCTCCAGGCAAGAATGTTGGGATGGGTTGCCATGCCCTCCTCCTGAGGATCTTTCTGACCCAGAGATTGAACCCAGGTCTCCTCCATTGCAGGCATATTCTTTACCATCTGAGCCACCAGGAAAGCTCCATAGATGGCCAAAAGACACATTAAAAGAAGCTCAACTTTGCTAATTATTAGAGATATGTAAATAAAACATTACAATGAGATATCACCTCATACCAGCCAGAATAGCTATCATCAAAACATCCACAAACAATAAATGATGCATAGGGTGTAAAGAGAAGGGAATCCTCCTACACTATTGGTAGGAATGTAAATTGGTACAGTCACTATGGAGAACATTATGGGGGTTCCTTTAAAAACTAAAAATTGAGCTATCATATGACCCTGCAATCCCTCTCCTGGGCATATATCCAGATCATATATGATCAGAAAGGATATATACACCTTAATGTTCATTGCAGCATTGTTTACAATAGCCAAGACATGGAGGCAACGTAAATGTGCATCAACAGAGGGTAAAGAAGACGTGGTGCATATACACAATGAAATATTACTCAGCCATTTAAAAGAATGAAATAATACCATTTTCAGCAACATGAATGGACCTAGAGATTGTCATACTGAAACAAGTAAGTCAGACAAAGGAGAAATATCATACGGCATCCCTTATATGTGAAATCTAAAAGGAAATTATAGAAATGAACTTACAAAAGAGAAAGAGACTCATAGACTTAGAGAAGAAATTTATGACTGTGGGGGGACTGGGAGAAACGGACAGTTATGAAGCTGGAGATGGACAAGTACACACTACTGTATTTAAAATAGATATTCAACAGACCTACTGTATAGCAAATGTGTGTGTGTATATAGCAAATATTGTATATTTTCTATATGTATATATATTTGCTATAGTTTATATATGTGTGTTTGTGTGTGTATGTATGAACAGCTAATGCAGCTCAACAAAACAAAACAAAAAACCCAATCAAAAAATGAGCAGAATATCTAAAATAAACAAAAGACATAAAGAGATATTTCTCTAAAGAAGACATACAGAAGGAAAACAGGCACACAAAAACACGTTCAACAACAATAATCATTTGAGAAATGCAAATCAAAGCCACACTGAAGACCATGCCTGTCAGATGGCTATCACCAAAAATAACACACATATTAAATGTTGAAGAGGGGTGGATAAAAGCAAACCTTTGTACACTCTTGTTGGGAGTGAAAATTGGTGCAGCCACTATGGAAAATAGTACAGAGGTTCTTTAATAAAAAAAACAAAAAATAGAGTTACCATATGATACAGTAATCCCACTCCTGGGCATATATCTGGAAATGGTGAAAAATTTAATCCAAAAAGATACATGTATACCTGTGGTGGATTCATTTTGATATTTGGCAAAACTAATACAATTATGTAAAGTTTAAAAATAAAATAAAATTTTAAAAAAAAAGAAAAAAAAAAGGATACATGCACCCCAATGATTACAGGATAATTTACATGCACCCTAATGTTCACAGCAAAACTATTTAAAATCTCTAAGACATTGAAATAACACAAGTGCCTATCAACAGAATACTGACTTAAGAAGGACCTGGCATCACAAGGTTCTGTCTGATTCATCACTCACCTTACTGACTGATGAAAAGCGTCATGTAAAGAACGTTTCCTGAAAGTCACTATAAGTCCCTGGTCAATAGGTTGGATGAGTGATGTATATTAGCAGCTTTGAAAGTTCCCACCTTGAAGGTTCCTATGTAGGGGACTTTTTTTTGTTTTTTCAAATGTCCTTTAATGAAGGAAATTAAGTACTATGTGGAAAAATTAAGTCTTACCATATGCAACACAGATGGACCTTGAGAATATTAAACTAAGTCAGATGGAGAAAGACAAACATTACATGGCTTCACTAAGTAAACAAAACAAAATCAAATTCAGAGAGAACATATTGGTGGCTACCAGAGGTAATGGATTTGTGAGTGGATGGGCAAAATGAATGAAGGGGATCAATTTTATGGTGATGAATGGTAACCTAGACTTATGATGGTGATTATATGATGGTGATGTGTATATAAATATCAAATCATAATATTATACACTTGAAATTTATGTTATATACCAATTTAACCACCATAAAATTTTTTAATCTAAATAAATAAATAGAAAAGGAAAGTCATATTTCTGATCTGCCACTCAAAATTTGCTTCTGCTACAGTTTTCCCCATTGAAATGAATGGCAAGTCCAGCATTCTGGCTATTCTGTCAAAAATCATTTTCTTTCATATCCATCAACATCACTGTTCCAAGTGCATTAAGAATCTGACCACAGATCTCTACCTCCACTATTATGTCCCAGTTTTACGCCTCCCTTATCTCTCATCTGGATTGATGTAATAACCTTAATGTTTCTCTGCTACTGTTCTTGTTCCTCATAATCTATTTTCAAAATAGAAACATAACTCCCATGTCAGTCAAAATAAAAACAAGTCCCTTACAGCAGCCTACAAATTGCTACAGGAGCTTTTCAGTCTCCTCAGTTCTCTGATCCCATTTCTTCCTACTTTGCCTACTATTCACTCTGGTTCAGCAACATTGCCTTGCTGCTCCTCAAATATTCTAGACCCATTCCTGCCTCAAGAATTTGGATAATTTCTTTCTCTGTACTTAAAATGTTCTTTTCCTAGATGTCCATGTCACTTATTCTCTAACCTACTCCCACCTAGTCTTTGTTCAAATATCCTCTTTTACATGAACTTTCATCAAAAGCATATCTGAAATTTCAGGCCTCTCTCCATCATTAACCCACCTTTTTCACTCCACTGTTCTCCATAGTGCTTTGAACCATCTAACACACTTTATATTTTAATTACTTATTTTATTTATTCTATGTCTCTCTGCCTTCTTCTTCTCTCCTCTGCCCAAAGATTCCACCAGAATATAAGCTCTTTGAAGGTTTGTTCACTACTGAATCTCTCTAGTGCCTGGCTTAGTGATAGATATATAGTAGGTACATGTTGAATAGATGAATGTAAATCAAAAGAGGTATGAAATAATTAAGCACCTCCATTTTCCCCTCCTTCAGATATTATGAGCTTTTATTTTTCTTCTCTGTACATTATAAACAATTCCTTATTTTATGGAATATTTTCTGATTTGTATATGTCATTTCTGCAAATGAAATATAATCCATTTATTTCTGTAAATTTCATTTACATCTCATTAGGAATTTTAGTCCCTAAATTTCCATTTCCATGAAATTCTTCTCTTAAATGCCCCATGTTGGCTATAAATTTCAAGTGTGTATTATCTTAAATAGATATCAGTAATAGAGGTATGATGGTGCCTCTTTTCTGTGCTCCTGAATTTACTGTCCTACCTAGCCCTCTTTGAATAATCTCTTCTGCCTTATCCTTGTGCACTTGCTAACACTGGTAACTTGTATAGTATAACTGAGAGAAAAATGGGGTGAATGCATCATATTTAAAACCAGTTATGCAGGCACAGTTTTATCATTGCTGGATAAGACTGGCTAGGCTTACAGCTAGCTATTAGCTGCTTGGATGATTTAGTCTTCTCTTTCAGCCACATAAAAATGCCACCTGCAACTCACTTGACTGAAGATGAAATGATATGAGTCTCTAGTAAAGAAGAGAGAAAAAAAAAATAGCACAGCATTTGAGACTCATGTGTTTATATTAATTCTCATTCTCTCTCCTTACCTCTTTCCATCTCTCTCCATCATATCTCTTTCAAAACAGACTATGTTTACCCCAATATTGAGCCCATTACTGTGTTTTTGCTTTCATCCTGGACTATTTGTTCTCAAAATATATCTATCTATTCAACTGGCTTATCTGTGAAAAGATTACTGATAGCTGAGTCTGCATCAGAGATTTTCAGTGAGATACAGCACATTCCCCAACAGTCTAAAGGGAAGATTTATAATGTCATTGTAGAATATCATTCAGAGACCGTAGCCCATTAAGTTGCAACTGGTGCTTAACTAATGTGCTTTCTCTCGAAGTGCCTATCTTTCCACAGCAGCGGATAGTAATATGCCAAGAAGATGGAGACATGATGGGTGAGAGTTCAGCTCAAAATTGCTATACAGGAGAAAGGCTAACTAGAGTTCAAAGGGAATTTTATATTCATACATGATCATGTGTGAGGCAGTAGACACTTTAATTAAATTAAAAATAATTCTTACCTACCTATACTAAATTTGCTATTTTCTCAGCTATTTTAACTAAATTAAAGAAACAGAAGAGAAAATAGTATTGGATTTATAAAAACTGTAAATCAGCTATCTAGAAAAAGAAAATAACCATACTCTGCATTTTCAGATTGAGGAAGAAAAAGATAAATCTTTGCAGTTCTTATTTGCTTTTTATATACCTATGTCCTCAGTTTTTAGTGATCACACCATTGAAGGGTCTAGTTGTAATTATTCTCATAAACAGGAAATTTAAATTTCCACAAAATGTACCTGGACATCCCCATATTGAAAATACTTCACATATAGCACCTTAAAAAACTCAGCTGCTTCTCCATCTCAGGCTACTTGTTCCTGTTTCTTTGTGGAAAAGAGAATGGAGTAGTAATTAACAACCAGGACTCAGGTGTGAGATTACCTGAGCTTGAATCCCAGCTCTGACACTCACTATTTCCTTAACTCTGGGCAAGATTCTCAACCTTCATGGTCCTGATTTTTTTTTTTTTTTTTCTTGTGGGAAATGAAAATAATATGAGCATGCATGCCTAAGAGATACGTTGTAAGGCTTAATTCTTGAGCTCATGGAAAACTCTGTCAACTATTTTGTTGGTATTATTTTTGTTTTCTTTTTTAATATAAATTTATTTATTTTAATTGGAGGCTAATTACTTTATAATATTGTATTGGTTTTGCCATAAATTGACGTGAATCTGCCACGGGTGTACATGTGTTCCCCTTCCTGAACCCCCCTCCCACCTCCCTCCCCATCCTCTCCCTCTGGGTCATCCCAGTGCACCAGCCCCGAGCACCCTGTATCATGCATTGA
Organism: Bubalus bubalis; assembly: GCF_019923935.1. Taxonomy (NCBI): domain Eukaryota; kingdom Metazoa; phylum Chordata; class Mammalia; order Artiodactyla; family Bovidae; genus Bubalus; species Bubalus bubalis. The sequence continues at coordinate 72,479,121 of NC_059172.1, read as the reverse complement.
ACCTGGACTGGCGATTCGTTTAACATATGATAATATACATGTTTCAATGCTATTCTCCCAAATCCTGATTAATAGCATTGTTCATCTTTCAAATGGCCCAAACTAAAAATTGGAAGGTCGTATACTTAATACCTTTCTTTTAAAATAATTTAGTTACCAAGTATTATTTCTTTTATTTATTTATTTTATAAATAGTAGTTTGTATCTGATAATCTCAAATTCCTAATTTATCCTTACCCTGACCCCTTTCCCTTTGGTAACCATAAGTTTGCTTTCTATGTCTGTGAGTTTCTTTCTGTTTTATAAATAAGTTCACTTGTATGATATTTTAGATTCCACATGTAAGTAATATCATATGATATTTATCCTTGTCTGACTTAATTTAATATGATAATTTTGAGATCCATTCGTGTTGCTGCAAACATCTTCTTTATTCATGTATCTGCTGATGGACATTTAGGTTGCTTTCATGTCTTAGCTATAATAAAGAGTGCTGCTATGAATATTGTGGTACATGTGTTTTTTCCAGTTACAGTTTTATCTGGATATATGCTTAGGAATGGGATTCTAGGATCACATGGTAACTCTATTTTTTAGTTTTTTAAGGAACCTCCATACTGTTTTCCATAGTGACCACACCAATTTATATTCTCATCAACAGTGTAAGAGGGTTCCCTTTTCTCCACACTCTTTTCAGCATTTACTTTTTGTAGATATTTTAATGACCATTTGGACACCAAGTACTATTTCTACTACAGTTTTGAGCTCTTTTATCTGTCCCTTTTCTTTTTATTCTATCATAGTAATTCCTATCTAAATTATGTTTTTCTGTTTATTGAATTATATTCAACTGTGCTGTTTCCAAACTATTTGTCATATGGCCTTCTGACTTGCCTTGATAAAAACTGAACTAGGACACATCACTTTCTTTCTCTAAAACCTTTAATATTTCTGGTTATCTATAAAAACTTCCCACACTTTTTAAAATGGTGTCCTAGCTTTCTCAAAATCTAGTCTTCCAAGTTTTATGCTATGTTAAAAACCTTTACCATATCCATATCTGGATTATTTATTTATTTATTTATTTATTTATTTTATTTGGAGGTTAATTACTTTACAATATTGTAGTGGTTTTGCCATACATTGACATGAATCTGCCATAGGTGTACCTGTGTTCCCCATCCTGAACCATCCTCCCACCTCCCTCCCAATCCCATCCCTCTGGATCATCCCAGTGCAACAGCCCTGAGCACCTTGTCTCATGCATCAAACCTGGACTGGTAAGCTGTTTCACGTATGATATTATACATGTTTCAATGCCATTCTCCCAAATCATCCCTCCCTTGCCTTCTCCCACAGAGTCCAAAAGACTGTTCTATACATCTGTGTCTCTTTTGCTGTCTCACATATAGGGTTATCAATACCATCTTTCTAAATTCCATATACATGCGTTAGTATACTGTATTGGTGTTTTTCTTTCTGGCTTACTTCACTCTGTATAATAGGCTCCAATTTCACCCACCTCATTAGAACTGATGCAAACATATTTTTTAATGGCTGAGTAATATTCCATTGTGTATATGTACCTCAGCTTTCTTATCCGTTCATCTGCTGATGGACATCTAGGTTGGTTCCATGTCCTGGATATTATAAACAGTGCTGCAGTGAACATTGGGGTATTCATGTCTCTTCAATTCTGGTTTCCTTAGTGTGTATGCCCAGCAGTGGGATTGCTGGGTCATAAGGCAGTTCTATTTCCAGTTTTTTAAGGAATCTCCACACTGTTCTCCATAGTGGTTGAACTAGTTTGCATTCCCACCAACAGTGTAAGAGGTTTCCCTTTTCTCCACACCCTCTTCAGCATTCCTTGTTTGTAGACTTTTGGATCGCAGCCATTCTGACTGGTGTGAAATGATACCTCATTGTGGTTTTGATTTGTATTTGTCTGATAATGAGTGATGTTGAGCATCTCTTCATGTGTTTGTTAGCCATCTATATGTCGTCTTTGGAGAAATGTCTGTTTAGTTCTTTGGCCCATTTTTTGATTAGGTTGTTTATTTTTCTGGAATTAAGCTGTAGGAGTTACTTGTATATTTTTGAGATTAATCCTTTGTCAATTGCTTTGTTTACTATTATTTTCTCCCATTCTGAAGGCTGTCTTTTCACCTTGCTTATAGTTTCCTTCGTTGTGCAAAAGCTTTTAAGTTTAGGTCCCATTTGTTTATTTTTGCTTTTATTTCCATTACTCTGGGAGGTGGGTCATAGAATATCCTGCTGTGATTTATACAGGAGAGTATTTTGCCTATGCTTTCCTCTAGGAGTTTTATAGTTTCTGGTCTTACTTTGAGATATTTAATCCATTTTTGAGTTTATTTTTGTGTATAGTGTTAGAAAGTGTTCTAGTTTCATTCTGTTACAAGTGATTGACCAGTTTTCCCAGCACCACTTTTTAAAGAGATTGTCTTTTCTCCATTGTATATCCTTACCACGTTTGTCCAAGATAAGGTGTCCATAGGTGTGTGGATTTATCTCTGGGCTTTCTATTTTGTTCCATTGATCTATATTTCTGTCTTTGGCTAGTACCATCCTGTCTTGATGACTGTAGCATTGTAGTAAGCCTGAAGTCAGGCAGGTTGATTCCTTCAGGTCCATTCTTCTTTCTCAAGACTGCTTTGGCTATTGAGGGTTTTTTTGTATTTCCATACAAATTGTGATATTATTTGTCTAGTTCTGTTAAAAATATCATTGGTAGCTTGATAGAGATTGCATTGAATCTATAGATTGCTTTAGGTAGTATATTCATTTTCACTATATTGATTCTTCCAATCCATGAACATGGTATATTTCTCCATCTATGTGTGTCATTTTCAATTTCTTTCATCAGTGTTTTATAGTTTTCTATATATAGGTCTTTTGTTTCTTTAGGTAAATTTACTCCTAAGTGTTTTATTCTTTTTATTGCAAAGGTGAATGGAATTGTTTCCTTAATTTCTCTTTCTGCTTTCTCATTGTTAGTGTATAGGAATGCAAGGCATTTCTGGGTGTTAATTTTATATCCTGCAACTTTACTATAGTCATTGATTAGCTCTAGTAGTTTTCTGATGGAGTCTTTAGGGTTTTCTATGTAGATTATCATGTCATCTGCAAACAATGAGAGTTTTAATTCTTCTTTTCCAATTTGGATTAATTTTATTTCTTTTTCTGCTCTGATTGCTGTGGCTAAAACTTCCAAAACTATGTTGAATAATAGTGGTGAGAGTGGGCACCCTTGTCTTGTTCCTGATTTTAGGGGAAATGCTTTCAGTTTTTCACCATTGAGGATAATTTTTACTGTGGGTTTGTCATATATAGCTTTTATTATGTTGAGGTATGTTCCTTCTATTCCTGCTTTCTGGAGGGTTGTTATCATAAATGGATGTTGAAATTTGTCAAAGGCTTTCTCTGCATCTACTGAGATAATCATATGGTTTTTATCTTTCAATTTGTTAATGTGGTGTATTACGTTGATAGATTTGCAGATATTGAAGAATCCTTGCATCCCTGGGATAAAGCCCACTTGGTCTTGATGTATGATCTTTTTAATATGTTGTTGGATTCTGTTTGTTAGAATTTTGTTAAGGATTTTTGCGTCTATGTTCATTGGTGATATTGGTCTGTAGTTTTCTTTTTTTGTATGGCATCTTTGTCTGGTTTTGGTAGTAGGGAGATTGTGGCCTCATATAATGAGTTTGGAAGTCTACCTTCCTCTGAAATTTTCAGGAAGCGTTTGAGTAGGATAGGCGTTAGTTCTTCTCTAAATTTTTGGTAGACTTCAGCTGTGAAGCAGTCTGGTCCTGGGCTTTTGTTTGTTGGAAGATTTCTGATTACAGTTTCAATTTTTGTGCTTGTGAAGGGTCTGTTAAGATTTTCTATTTCTTCCTGGTTCAGTTTTGGAAAGTTGTACTTTTCTAAGAATTTTTCCATTTCTTCCAAGTTGTCGATTTTATTGGCATATAGTTGCTAATAGTAGTCTTTTACGATCCTTTATATTTCTGTGTTGTCTGTTGTAATTTTTCCATTTTCATTTCTAATTTTGTTGATTTGATTCTTCTCCCTTTGTTTCTTGATGAGTCTGGCTAATGGTTTGTCTATTTTATTTATCTTCTCAAAGAATGAGCTTTTGGCTTTGTTGATTTTTGCTATGGTCTCTTTTTATTCTTTTGCATTTATTTCTGCCCTAATTTTTAAGATTTCTTTCCTTCTACTAACACTGGGGTTCTTCATTTCTGCCTTTTCTAGTTGCTCTAGGTGTAGAGTTAAGTTATTTCTTTGACTTTTTTTGTTGTTTCTTGAGGTAAGCCTGTTTTGCTATGAACCTTCCCCTTAGCACTGCTTATACAGTGTCCCATAGGTTTTGGGTTGTTGTGTTTTCATTTTCATTTATTTATATTCATATTTTGATTTGTTTTTTGGTTCCTTCTTTGATTTGTTAGTTATTCACCAGTGTGTTGTTCAATCTCCATACGTTGGGATTTTTAATAGTTTTTCTCCTGTAATTGACATCTAATCTTACTGCGTTGTGGTCAGAAAAGATGCTTGGAATGATTTCAATTTTTTGGAATTTACCAAAGCTAGATTTATAGCCCAGGATGTGATCTATCTTGGAGAAAGTTGGATGTGCACTTGAGAAAAAGGTGAAATTCCTTGTTTTGGGGTGAAATGTCCTATAGACATCAATTAGCTCTAACTGGTCCATTGTATCATTTAATGTTTGTGTTTCCTTATTAATTTTCTGTTTACTTGATCTATCCATAGGTGTGAGTGGGGTATTAAAGTCTCCCACTATTAGTGTGTTTTTGTTAATTTTCACTTTCATACTTGTTAGCATTTGCCTTACATATTGTGGTGCTCTTATGTTGGGTGCATATATATTTATAATTGTTATATCTTCTTCTTGGATTGATCCTTTGATCATTATGTAGTGTCCTTCTTTGTCTCTTTTCACAGCCTTTATTTCAAAGTCTATTTTATCTGATATGAGTATTATACTCATCTGATATGAGTATTATACTGATATGAGTATTATACTCCTGCTTTCTTTTGGTCTCTATCTGCTTAGAATATCGTTTTCCACCCTTTCACTTTCAGTCTGTATGTGTTGTTTGTTTTGAGGTGGGTCTTGTTTTTGTATCCATTCAGCTATGTTTTGTCTTTTGGTTGGGGCATTCAACTCATTTACATTTAAGGTAATTATTGATAAGTATGACCCTGTTGCCATTTATTTAGTTGTTTTGGGTTCGAGTTTACACACCTTTTCTGTGTTTCTTGTCTAGAGAAGATCTTTGGCATTTGTTGGAGAGCTGGTTTGTGGTGCTGAATTCTCTCAGCTTTTGCTTGTCTGTAAAGCTTTTGATTTCTCTTTCATATTTGAATGAGATCCTTGCTGAGTACAATAATCTGGGTTGTAGATTTTTCTCTTTCATCACTTTAATTATGTCCTGCCATTCCCTTCTGGCCTGAAGTGTTTCTATTGAAACATCAGCTGTTATCCTTATGGGAATCCCCTTGTGTGTAATTTGTTGTTTTTCCCTTGCTGCTTTTAATGTTTGTTCTTTGTGTTTGATCTTCATTAATTTGATTAATATGTGTCTTGGGGTGTTTTGCCTAGAGTTAATCCTGTTTGGGATTCTCTGGGTTTCTTGGACTTGGGTGACTATTTCCTTCCCCATTTTAGGGAAGTGTTCAACTATTATCTCCTCAAGTATTTTCTAATGGTCTTTCTTTTTGTCTTCTTCTTCTGGGACTCCTATAGCTCGAATGTTGGGATGTTTAACATTGTCCCAGAGGTCTCTGATTTTTTCCTCATTTCTTTTATTTTTTTTTTTCTTTTTTACTTTCTGCTTCATTTCTTTCTACCATTCTATCTTCTGCCTCACTTATCCTATCTTCTGCCTCCTTTATTCTACTGTTGTTTCCCTCCAGAGTGTTTTTGATCTCATTTATTGAATATTGACTCTTTTTTATTTCTTCTAGGTCCTTGTTAAACCTTTCTTGCATCTTCTCAATCCTTGTCTCCAGACTATTTATCTGTAACTCCATTTTGTTTTCAAGATTTGGATCATTTTTACTATCATTATTCTGAATTCTTATTCAAGTAGATTCCCTATCTCTTCCTCTTTTGTTTGGTTTGGTGGGCATTTTTCCTGTTCCTTTACCTGCTGAGTATTTCTCTGCCTTTTCATCTTGTTTATATTGCTGTGTTTGTGGTGGCCTTTTTGTATTCTAATAGTTTGTGGTTCATCTTTATTGTGGAGGTTCCTCGCTGTGGGTAGGGCTGGATGGGTGGCTTGTCAAGGTTTCTTGGTTATGGAAGCTGTGTCAGTGTTCTGGTGGGTGGAACTGGATTTTTTCTCTCTGGAGTGCAATGAAGTGTCCAATAGTGAGTTTTGAGATGTCTATGGGCTTGGTGTGACTTTTGAGAGCCTGTATATTGAAGCTCAGGGCTATGTTCCTGCATTGCTGAAGAATTTGTGTGGCATGTCTTGTTCTGGAACTTGTTGGTTCTTGGGTGCTGCTTGGTTTCAGTGTAGGTATGGAGGCTTTTGGATAAACTTTTATCAATTAATGTTCCCTGGAGTAGGAGTTCTCTGGTGTTCTCAAGTTTTTGGACTTAAGAGGCCTCCTGCCTCTGGTTTTCAGTCTTATTCTTACAGTAGCCTCAAGACTTTTTCATCTGTACAGCACTGATGATAAAACATCTGTGTTAATGATGAAAAGTTTCTCCACAGTGAGGGACACCTGGAGAGATTCACAGAGTTACATGGAGAAGAGGGGCCCTGCACTCTCCAGGTTTAAGCCCCTCAGGTTCAGGTTCTCGGGTACTCCCCAAAGGTGCAGACTTGATTGGGCCTCGATTTTGTGCCTTTCCCAGGCCCGAGCATTCAGGTGACCAGGTGCTTGGTGAGTGCAGTCTCCTCTAGGTGAGGGGAGTATCTTATCACCTCCCCTGTCCCAGCCTCTCAGTTTTCTAGGTGTGCAGTGGGTGCTCCTTCTCAGGTGTGCTGTGTGTCTCTTCTGGAGCACTGATCTCTGGCTGCAACCCTCCCAGTGGATGTCAACATCCAGAATCCCAAGAACTTTTGGTTAGCAATGGAGCCTGCTTGCAGTTTGGTAGACGATGCCTCTCAGGGGCCAAGATTGCCCCTTTCCAGCTCTGGCTTCCCCCTGCATGCCTGTCTCCAGTAGGGGATGGGCCACAGATTGCTAGCTCTCCTCTGGTATTCGCTCAGTTCTTTGTACTGTGAGCAGTACTGGCAGTGCCTTAGGCTAGGGCTTTTCACGGGATAGTTCTTTCCCTCTCTCACTCTCTCTCTCTCGTTTTTTTTTTTTTTTTTTTTCCCTCTCTCTCTGGCTATCCCACAATTTGTGTTGCTATCTCATATTAGTTCCCTCAGATTGCCCTCAGGGCATTGGACCCGGTCCTTACCCTAAGCAAAGCAGCCCGCGCCTCCCTGTTCAACCCCTGCCTGCTGGTGGTAGCTGTGAGTGCTGGGAATTTCCATTAGGCACATAATCTGGGGGTTATTTATTTATTTATTTATTTATTTTTCCTCCCAGTTATGTTGCCCTCTGAGATTCCAAAACTCCCCACAGGCCCGCTGGTGAGAGTGTCCCCGGTGTTTGGAAACTTCTCTTTTCCATCCATCCTTTCCCAGGATGGATCTCCATCCCTACCTCTTTTGTCTCTCTTTTTATCTTTTATATTTTGTCCTACCTCCTTTAGAAAACAATGGGCTGCCTTTCTGGGTGCCTGATGTCCTCTGCCAGCATTCAGAAGTTGTTTTGTGGAATTTGCTCAGCATTCAAATGTTCTTTCAATTAATTTGTGGGGGTGAAAGTGGTCTCCCTGTCTTATTCCTCCACCATCTTAAGACCCTCCCCCCGGATTTTTTTAAAACTTACTTTATTAATTTTGATTGGAGGCTAAATACTTACCAATGCTGTGGTGGTTTTTGTCATACATCAACATTAATCAGCAATGGATGTACATGTGTCCCACTATCCTGAAACCCCTTCCGCCTCCCTCCCCAACCTAACCCTCTGGGTTGTTCCAGAGCACCAGCTTTGAGTGCCCTGCCTCATGCATTGATCTTACACTGGTCATCTATTTTATATATGGTAATATACATGTTTCAATGTTATTCTCACATATTGTCCCATCCTCACCTTCTCCCTCTTTGTCCAAAAGTCTTTTCTTACAGCTGTGTCTCTTTTGATGTCTTGCATATAGGGTCATCATTACCATTATTCTAAATTCCATATATACACATAAATATATTGTACTGTTGTTTCTCTCTCTGGCTTACTTCAGTCTGTATAGCAGGCTCCAGTTCCACCCATCTCATTAGAACTGACTCAAATATGTACTTTTTTATAGTTGAGTAATATTCCATTGTGTATATGTAACACAACTTCCTTATCCATTACTCTGTTGATGGTCATCTAGGTTGCTCTCATGTCCTAGTTATTGTAAACAGTGCTGCAATGAACATTGGGGTACATGTGTCTCTTTCAGTTCTTTTTTTTTTTTTTTTTTTTGGTGTATATGCCCAGCAGTGGGATTGCTGAGTCATATGGCATTTCTATTTTGTATTTTTAAGGAATCTCCACACTGTTCTGCATAGTGGCTGTATTAGTTTGCATTCCCACCAATGGTGTAAGAGGGTTTCCTTTTCTCCACACCCTCTCTAGCATTTATTGTTTGTAGACTTTTGAACTAAACTGATTCTGACTGGTATGAGATGATACCTCATTGTGGTTTTGATTTGCATTTCCCTGATAATGTGTGATATTGAGCATCTTTTCATGTGTTTGTCAGCCATCTGTATGTTTTAGGAGAAATGTCTATTTAGTTCGGTGGCCTATTATTTTTTATTGAGTCATTTATTTTTTCTGATATTGAGCTGCATGAGCTCACCTGTGAAGCCATTTGATCCTGGGCTTTATTTGCTGGAAGATTTTTGATTTGAACTTTGATTTCCATGCTTGTGATGGGTCAGTTAAGATTTTCCATTTCTTTCTGGTTCAGTTTTGGAAGGTTATACTTTTCTAAGAATTTGTCCATTTCTTCCAAGTTGTACATTTTCTTGGCATATAATTGCTCATATTAGTCTCTTTTGGTCTTCTGTATTTCTGTGTTACCTGTTGGGATTTCTTCACTTTCATTTCTAATTTTATCGATTTGATTCTTCTCCCTTTTTCCTTGATGAGTCTGGTTAATGGTTTGTATATTTTGTTTATGTTCTCAAAGAACCAGCTTCTAGTTTTGTTGATTTTTAACTGTAGTCTCCTCCGTTTCTTTTTCATTTATTTCTGCTCTGATTTTTTATGATTTCTTTCCTTCTACTAAGTTTGGGGTTCTTCTTTTCTTCTTTTTCTAGTTGTCTTAGATGTTAAGTTAGATTGCTTATTCGACGTTTCTCTTGTTTCTTGATGTAGGCTTGTATTGCTATGAATCTCCCTCTTAGCTTTTACTGATCCCATAGGTATTAGATTGTCAGGTTTTCGTTTTCATTTGTTTCTATGCATATTTTGATTTACTTTTTTATTTCTTCTGTGATTTCTCAATTATTCAGAAGTGTGATTTTTAGCCTCCATATATTTGTATTTTTAATAGGTTTTTTTTGTTTGTTTTTCCTGTAGCTGACAACTAATCTTACTGCATTGTGATTGGAAACAAGGCTTGAAATTATTTCAGTTTTTTTTTTTTTTTTTTTTAATTAACCAAGGCTAGATTTATGGCCCAGGATGTGTTCTATCCTGAAGAACACTCCACATGGACTAAAGGAAATGGTGAATTCCATTGTTTATCAATGAAATGCCCTATAAACATCAATTAGGTCTAACCAGTTGATTGTAATATTTAGAGCTTGTGTCCATTGCTAACTTTCTGTTTGGTTCATCTATCCTTAGGTGTGAGTGGGGTACTAAAGTCCCTCACTATTATTTTGTTACTGTTAATTTCTACCTTCATATTTGTTAACATTTGCCTTAAATGTTGAGGTGCTCCTGTGTTGGGTACATATATATTTATAATTGTTGTATCTTCTTGGATTGATCCTTTAATAATTATATAGTGTCCTTCTTTGTCTCTTATCATGGTCTTTTTTTCAAAGTTTATTTTATCTGATATGCATATTGCTTTCCTGCTTTATTTTGGTCCCCATTTGCATGAAATATCCTTTTCCAACTCTTCACTTTCAGTCTGTATGTGTCCCTAGGTTTGAGGTGGGTATCTTGTAGACAGAATATATAGGAGTCTTGTTTTTGTATCCATTTGGTCAGTCTTTGTCTTTTGGTCAGAACATTTAACCCATTTACATTTAACGTAATTATGGATAAATATGTTCTTGTTACCATTTACTTTGTTGTTTTGGGTTCATTTTTATAAACCTTTACTGTGGTTCCTGTTTAGAGAAGACCCTTTTGCATTTGTTGAAGAATTGGTTTGGTGGTGCTGAATTCTCTCAGCTTTTGCCTCTCTGTAAAGCTTCGTATTTCTCCTTCATATCTGAATGAGATCCTTGCTGAATAGAGTAATCTTGGTTGTAGGCTATTCTCTTTAATCACTTTAAGTTTGTCTTGCCATTTCCTTCTGGCCTGAAGAGTTTCTATTTAAGATCAGCTGTTATCCTGTTGGGTATCCCCTTGTATGTTATTTGCATATCTGGCTTTTAAAAAACTTTTCCATACCTTTCAAAGACAGTTTCTCAGTTACTTCAACTTTCCCCACATATCTAACTACCAAAATTCTATTCATTTTTTTAAGCTTATATCTCAAGTTTCCTTTGGGGGATACTTCTAATCCAAACTAATTAATTTAGTATATCTTATCCTTCTTCATGATTTGCCATTATTAAAGCAGCTATCCCATTTTAACTTGGAGACATTAGTCGTTTACATTTCTCTCTCCAAGTATAAGATTCTTCAGAACAGAAATATCTTTTTTCAGTTTTTACTTTGATCAGTACCTTCCACAGTTTCTATGATGAAGATACTCAATAAATGTTTGTTGAATAGAACAAAGAATTTTTATTGCATTAATTACACTCTTTTGTCAAGCCTTCTGATACACAATGGAAGCAAACCATGAAACAGACAGAGTTCTTGCTCTTAACATGCTGATAGTAAATTAACCTCAATTTTGTGGATCTATGAAAAGCAATTCAAATGTCTGTGGTTCTTAATTTCTATGATTATTACATACAGTCAAGCCTGGCAGTGGAAAAGGCTGAGGCAACCCATGAGGAAGAACTAGTTCATATCTGACTTTGCACAGGAAAAAAAAAAAAATCCAGTTATGTGTAGGATAGTATTATAGACTGAATATTTGTATCCCTTCAAATTTATATTCTATCTATACTAGCAGGTATGGTGTTTGAGAGCTAACTAAACATTGATTAGGTCATGAAGATAGAGTACCCATGTTGAGATTAGTGTCTTTATACAAATAAGAAGGTACACCATAGATTCCTATCTCCATCATGTGAGGATGCAGAAAGAAGGTGCCATCTATAAGCCAGGAAGAGAACTTAACAAAGAACCACATCTGCTGGGTGCTTGATTTTGGACTGTTCAGCCTTCAGAAAAATGTCTGTTGTTTAAGCCACCCAATCTATAGTATTTTGTTACAGTATCCCAAGCTAAGAGAGATTAGCTTATATGTTTCTCAGTACCAGTTCCTGAGAACTCTGAGAGGCCTCTCTTCATCCTCAGTTGATCCTCATCCAGGTTCTAGAAAGAATGAAACACTTGTGGAGAATCACAATCAGAAAATACTTTCCAGTGTTGTTTAATGCTAGATTTCCTGAAAAGATTAAGCTCATCATTGAGTGTGTTCTTATAATACCTAAATAACATTACATTTTTCATTTATTCATTTAAAAAATATCAGAAACCCCCCCAAAAAAGAATTTACCCATTATATCATGCTTATAACATCAGTTTAAAATAAACTTCTCTTCATTCAGTTCAGTTCAGTTCAGTCGCTCACTCGTGTCTGACTCTTTGTGACCCCATGAATCGCAGCACGCCAAGTCTCCAGTCCATCACCAACTCCCGGAGTTCACTCAAAGTCATGTCCATCATATCGGTGATGCCTCAAGCCATCTCATCCTCTGTCGTCCCCTTCTCCTCCTGCCCCCAATCTCTCCCAGCAATAGAGTCTTTTCCAATGAGTCAACTCTTCCCATGAGGTGGCCAAAGTATTGGAGTTTCAGCTTTAGCATCAGTCCTTCCAATGAACATACAGGACTGATCTCCTTTAGGATGGACTGGTTGGATCTCCTTGCAGCCCAAGGGACTCTCAAGAGTTTTCTCCAGCACCACAGTTCAAAAGCATTCTTGAACTTCTTGAAATTCTTCAGCGCTCAGCTTTCTTCACAGTCCAACTCTCACACCCATACATGAAAAACCATGGAAAAACAACTTTTCACACCACTGGAAAAACCATAGCCTTGACTAGACAGACCTTTGTTGGCAAAGTAATGTCTCTGCTTTTCAATATGCTATCTAGGTTGGTCATAACTTTCCTTCCAAGGGGTTTTTTAATTTCATGGCTGCAGTCACCATCTGCAGTGATTTTGGAGCCCAGAAAAATAAAGTCTGACACTGTTTCCACATGAAGTGATGGGACCAGATGCCATGATCTTAGTTTTCTGAATGTTGAGCTTTATGCCAACTTTTTCACTCTCCTGTTTCACTTTCCTCAAGAGGCTCTTTAGTTCCTCTTCACTTTCTGCCATAAGGGTGGTATCATCTGCTTATCTGAGGTGATTGATATTTCTCCCGGCAATCTTGATTCCAGCTTATGCTTCTTCCAGCCCAGTGTTTCTCATTATGTACTCTGCATATAAGTTAAATAAGCAGGATAACAATATACAGCCTTGACATACTCCTTTCCCTATTTGGAACCAGTCTGATGTTCCATGTCCAGTTCTAACTGTTGCCTTCTGACCTGCGTATAGGTTTCTCAAGAGACAGGTCAGGTGGTCTGGTATTCCCATCTCTTTCAGAATTTTCCACAGTTTATTGTGATCCACACAGTCAAGGCTTTGGCATAGTCAATAAAGCAGAAATAGATGTGTTTCTGGAACGCTCTTGTTTTTTTGATTATCCAGCAGATGTTGGCAATTTGATCTTTGGTTCCTCTACCATTTCTAAAACTAGTTTGAACATCTGGAAGTTCATGGTTCACATATTGCTGAAGCCTGGCTTGGAGAATTTTCAGCATTACTTTACTAGTGTGTAAGATGAGTGCAACTGTGCAGTAGTTTGAACGTTCTTTGGCATTGCATTTCTCTGGGATTGGAATGAAAACTGACCTTTTCCAGTCCTGTCGCCACTGCTGAGTTTTCCAAATTTGCTGGCATATTGAGTGCAGCGCTTTCACAGCATCATCTTTCAGGATTTGAAAGAGCTCAACTGGAATTCCATCACCTCCACTAGCTTTGTTTGTAGTGATGCTTTCGAAGGCCCACTTGACTTCACATTCCAGGATGTCTTGCCCTAGGTGAGTGATCACACCATCATGATTATCTGGGTCGTGAAGATCTTTTTTGTACAGTTCTTCTGTGTATTCTTGCCACCTCTTCTTAATATCTTCTGCTTCTGTTAGGTCCATACCATTTCTGTCCTTTGTAGAGCCCATCTTTGCATGAAATGTTCTCTTGGTAGCTCTAATTTTCTTGAAGAGATCTCTAGTCTTTCCCATTCTGTTGTTTTCCTCTTTCTTTGCATTGATCGCTAAGGAAGGCTTTCTTATCTCTCATTGCTATTCTTTGGAACTCTGCATTCAGATGCTTATATCTTTCCTTTTCTCCTTTGATTTGCACTTCTCTTCTTTCACAGATATTTGTAAGGCCTCCCCAGAGAGCCATTTTGCTTTTTTACATTTCTTTCCATGAGGATTGTCTTGATCCCTGTCTCCTGTACAATGTCATGAACCTCCGTCCATAGTTCATCAGGCACTCTCTCTAGCAGGTCCAGTCCCTTAAATCTATTTTGCACTTCCACTATATAATCATAATGGATTTAATTTAGGTCATACCTGAATGGTCTAGTGGTTTTCCCTACTTTCTTCAATTTAAGTCTGAATTTGGCAATAAGGAGTTCATGATCTGAGCCACAGTCAGCTCCTGGTCTTGTTTTTCTGACTGTATAGAACTTCTCCATCTCTTCATTACCCATTACTTAAAAGTAATTCTATTTTATTCCCCCCAAGTTTATATTTTACAAGCAGTTATTTAATATATGTATCTTCTTCCATAAGCTTGAGAATGTGTTCAATTCTGTCACTCAGTTATGTTCAACTCTTTATCACCCCATGGGCTGCATCACGCCAGGTTTCCCTGCCCATCACCAACTCCCAGAGCTTGATCAAACTCATGTCCATCGAGTCGGTGATGCCATCCAACCATCTCATTCCTCTGTCGTCCCCTTCTCCTGCTATCAATCTTTCCCAGCATCAGAGTCTTCCAATGAGTCAGTTCTTTGCATCAGGTGGACAAAATATTGGAGCTTCAGCATCAGTCCTTCCAATGAATATTCAGGTCTGATTTCCTTTAGGATCAACTGTTTGATCTCCTTGCAATCCAAGGGACTCTCAAGAGTCTTCTCCAACACTACAGTTCAAAACCATCAATTCTTAGGCACCCAGCTTTCTTTATGATCCAACTCACTTATAGATGCATGGCTACTGGAAAAACCATAGCTTTGACTAGATAGACCTTTGTCAGTAAAGTGACATCTCTGCTTTAATATGCCATCTAGACTTGTCATAGCTTTTCATCCAAGGAACAAGTATCTTTTAATTTCATGGCTACAATCATCATCTGCTGTGATTTTGGATTCCAAGAAAATAAAGATGTGTAGTTTATCTCATATCCATAGTACTTGGCACATTTCCTCATAAGTATTAATCCATATCAATTCTTCAGTTTTTACTAAATATTTCAAACTGTGTTAAATATTTAAAATGTAAAATATTATTTTTATAAAATACTGATAGATTGATGCCACTGCACTCTTCATACTTCACAAGATATGGCTAAAGATTAGAGAAGCATGGAAATTGTTTTACTACAGAACTTGTTTACCCTACTCATGAATAGTGAGTGCTGAATTTAAACAATGAATCTATTCATGAAATCCTGTGCCATACCACTCACTCTATTATATTATTTTAACTATTTTTAAGTTAATAAGTGCATTAATACCACATAATGATGTTTTGAGAAAATGAAATTCTGCTTTGTTTAGTCCTTCTGTCCTACTCATCTACCTGTTTATTTAACTAATGCAGAAAATTAGTTTTTAAAATCCAGTAAAAATGAAAGTGTTAATAATCTGGCACAATGGATATAAACTATGAAAAAAGGCAATGTTGTTACCTTTGAAGTTAATTACATGATTCTAAACAATGTTTATCTTCATAATTACATATTCCTTAAGCTAATATTGAAATGAGGCCAAGCCTAGGAAAAACTTTTTGAGCCCTTCATGATAGAAAAATGGAAGGGCAAATGCAACCCTTATTAAATATTCTAAAATTAAATGTTTTCAGCATATAATCCTTAACATAGTATATTCACTTGTGGATAACAGAGATTTTGTACCTGGCCTTCAAAAGTGATTAGATATACTTGATGCTATATGTGTATTGATCGAATGCCTCTCCCACCTGAAATCAGGCAATACATATTACCTTTACCACACACTGGTGCTTCATTATTTCTGATCTCAGCTCTGTTAATCACTAGAAAATGCTCTTGGGATACAAATGTCAGCTCAGCTCCTCTATAAAATGGGAGGAAATGGGTATTTTGATGAGCTTGGCCTTTCCCTTGATACTGGTATTAATTCTTAAAGTACTTCCAAAAAAATCCCACCTCTTGGGAGCATAACAGAAAAGCAAATAGAGAATTTCTAAAATACATTTCTAATGCCAGCAATTCTAAAGTCCATGACATAAGGCATTAAAAGAATGTTTTATTTTGGTGTGTGCATATCTTAGATCTTCAGTTATCCTGCAGGTTCTCTTGAGGTCAGCAATCTCATTTTGCATATTTTGCCACATCCATGTTGACTGTTCAATAAATATTTGCTAAAACAATGAATGAATAGGCACAACTTCACAATTACCAGATCCAACATATTCATGAAGGGTAGGAACGTGTGCATGTATATGTGTTAAATAGATTCAGTTGTTTCCAACTCTTGGGGACCCCGTGGACTGTAGCTTACCAGGCTCCTCTGTCCCTGAGATTCTTCAAGCAAGAATACTGGAATAGGTTGCCATACCCTCCTCCAGTAGATCTTCCTGAGCATGGGATTGAACTGACTTCTTTATTTCTCCTGCATTGACAGATGGGTTCTTTACCACTAGTGCCAGCTTATGTATCTCAGGGGCATCTGGTTCACTATTGTGAGGCAGGCAGGACAGGGAAGTGTCAATAAAAGAATATCTCCTAGTAAATGCCCTCTGAATTCTATTAGTTCTACCACCCAGGAAAGTTATTGCTACAATACACACACTCTATGTGCAGGATTTTTCTTTCTTTAGTTAGCCAATTTTTTTTTTTCATGCTTCAGGTTGCATTCAGTATAACTTTTCTCTAGTTACTTTCCCATCTAGGATACATTCATTCACTGTGAAATGGAAGATTTGATTTATCCATACCCAACTATCCACTTTCATGTCCCATAGGACACTGATGCATGTTCCTTCATTGCAGTTTGATGTCCATTTGGCAATGAAGATAATGGCAAGCAAAGGGAGTTGCCAAAAGTAAAGAAAAGAACTTGGAGAGATACGTTTATTCTGTAGAATATTAGGTAGAACATAAGATGGTGAGGCAAGGGGAGAGATATGCCAAGAGAGAAGAAATTTGCTTAAGGTTAATTAATTAATTAAAATAGGAATTTGCTATTTGAAGAAACAATATGTTAAACTTTTTTCTTTCCCCAAACTAATTGCCTTCTCCAGTGATCAATGCAAAGAAATAGATGAAAATAATAGAACGGGAAAGACTACAGATCTCTTCAAGAAAATTAGTGATACAAAGGGAATATTTCATGCAAAGATGGGATCAATAAAGGACAGAAATGGTATGGACCTAACAGAAGCAGAAGAAATTAAGAAGAGGTGGCAAAAATACACAGAAGAACTATACAAAAAAGATCTTCATGACCCAGCTAATCACCGTGGTGTGATCACTCACCTAGAGCCAGAAATCCTGGAGCCCAAAGTCAAGTGAGATTTAGGAAACATCACTATAAACAAACCTAGTGAAGATGATGGAATTCCAGTTGAACTATTTCAAATCCTAAAAGATGATGCTGTGAAAGTGCTACACTCAATATGTCAGCAAATTTGGAAAACTCAGCAGTGGCCACAGGACTGGAAAAGGTCAGTTTTCATTCCAATCCCAAAGAAAGGCAATGCCAAACATTGTTCAAACTACCACACAATTTCAGTCATCTCACATGCTAGCAAAGTCATGCTCAAAATTCTCCAAGCCAGGCTTCAACAGTACGTGAACCATGAACTTCCAGATGTTCAAGCTGGATTTAGAAAAGGCAGAGGAACCAGTGATCAACTTGCCAACATCTGTTGGATTATCAAAAACGCAAGAGAGTTCCAGAAAAACATCTACTTCTGCTTTTTTGGCTATGCCAAAGCCTTTGACTGTATGAATCACAACAAACTGTGGAAACTTCTTAAAGAGATGGACATACCAGACCACCTTACCTGCCTCCTAAGAAATCTGTATACAGGTCAAGAAGTAACAGCTATAACTTGTCATGGAAAAACAGACTGGTACCAAATCGGGAAATGAATACATCAAGGCTGTATGTTATCACCCTGCTTAGTTAACTTCTATGCAGAGTACACCATGAGAAACGCTGGGCTGGATGAAGCACAAGCTGGAATCAAGATTGCCAGGAGAAATATCAATAACCTCAGATATGCAGATATGTTATGATATGTTATGTTATGGCAGAAAGTGAAGAGGAACTAAAGAGCCTCTTGATAAAAGTGAAACAGCAGAGTGAAAAAGTTGACTTAAAACTCAACATTCAGAAAACTAAGATCATGGCATCTGGTCCCATCACTTCATGGCAAATGGATCAGGACACAGTGGAAACAGTGACAGACTTTATTTGGGGGGGTGGGGCTCCAAAATCACTGCAGATGGTGACTGCAACCATGAAATTAAAAGACGCTTGCCCCTTGGAAGAAAAGTTTTGACAAACCTAGATAGCATATTCAAAAGCAGAGACATTACTCTGTCTAGTCAAAGCTATGGTTTTTCCAGTCGTCATGTATGGATGTGAGAGTTGGATTGTAAGGAAAGCTGAGCACCAAAGAACTGATGTTTTTGAACTGTGGTTTTGAAGAAGACTCTTGAGAGTCCCTTGGACTGCAAGGAGATCCAACCAGTCCATCCTAAAGGAAATCAGTCCTTAATATTCATTGGAAGAACTGATGCTGAAGCCGAAACTTCAATACTTTGGCCACCTGATGTGAAGAACAGATTCATTTGAAAAGACTCTGATGCTGGGAAAAATTGAAGGTGGGAGGATTAGAGTCAATGGTGGATGAGATGGTTAGATAGCATCACTGACTCAGTGGACATAAGTTTGAGTAAATTCTGACAGTTGGTGATGGACAGGGAGACCTGGTGTGCTATGGTCCATGAGGTCACAATAAATTGGACATGACTGATCAAGTGAACTGACTAAACTGACTGACTGCTGTAATTTTTAGGAGAGACAAGTAGGCCTTCTTCAATGAACAGTGCTTAATAATAGAAGAAAACAAGAAAAGTGGAAAGACTAGTGATTTCTTCAGGAAAGTTGGAAACATCAAGAAAGGATAAAAATTGTAGAGACCTAGTAGATCCTGAGGAGATCAAGATAAGTTGGAAAGAATGCACAAAAGAACTGAACAAAAAAGATCTTTATGAACTGGATGACTACAATGGGTGGTTAGTCACCCAGAGCCAGACATTGTGAACTGCGAAGTCAAGTGGACTTTAAGAAGTACTGCTGTTAATAAAGCTAGTGGATGCAATGAAATTTCAGCAGAACTATTTGAATCCTTAAAGGAGGATGCCATCAGGATTTTGCATTCATTATGTCAACAAATCTGGAAGACCCAGCAGTGGCCACAGGCCTGGAATAGTGAATCCTCGTCCCAGTCCCAAGAAGGATAGTGCCAAAGAATGTGCTAACTCATCTCCCATGTTAATAAAGTCATGCCTAAAACCTTGCATGTTAGGCTTCAGCATTATGTGAACCAAGAACTTCCAGAAGTCCAAGAGAGAAAAGGAAGAGGAACTAGAAATCAAATTGCCAACATTCACTGGATTATAGATAAAGAAAGGGAATGATGTATAGAACAGTCTTTTGGACTCTGTGGGAGAGGGAGAGAGTGGGATGATTTGGGAGAATGGCATTGAAACATGAATAATATCATATAAGAAATGAATCACCAGTCCAGGTTCGATGCAGGATACAGGATGCTTGGGGCTTGTGTGCTGGGATGACCCAGAGGGATGGTATGGGGAGGGAGGTGGGAGTGGGGTTCAGGATGGGGAACACGTGTATACCCGTGGCAGATTCATCTTGATGTATGGCAAAACCAATACAATATTGTAAAGTAATTAGCCTCCAATTAAAATAAATAAATTTAAATTTAAAAAAGAAGAAAGAAAGAAAAACATCTATCTCTCTTTCATTGATTATGCTAAAGCTTTTGACCATGTGGATCATGACAAACTCTGGAAAGCTCTTAGAGAAATGGGAATACCAGACCATATTACTGTCTCCTGAGACACCTGTATGCAGGTTAAGAAGCAAAAGCTAGAATCTTGTATGTGACAAATGACTGGTTCAAGGTCAAGAAAGAAGGACGACAGGGCTGTCTGATGTCACCCTGTTTGTTTAACCTATAAGCTGAGCATATCAAGAGAAATGCCAGGCTGGATGAGTTAAAAGCTGGAATTAAGATAGGTAGGAGAAACATCAACAACCTCAGATATGTGCATGATACCACTCTAATGGCAGAAAATGAAAAGGAACTAAAAGAGCCTCTTGCTGAGGGTGAAGGAGGAGAGTGAAAAAGACAGCTTAAGACTAAATATTAAAAAAAAAAAAACTAAGATCATGGCATCCAGCCCCATTCAGTTCAGTTTAGTTCAGTCACTCAGTCCTGTCTGACTCTTTGCGACCCCATGAATCACAGCACGCCAGGCCTCCCTGTCCACCACCAACTCCCGGAGTTCACTCAAACCCATGTCCATCGAGTCGGTGATGCCATCCAGCCATCTCATCCTCTGTCGTCCCCTTCTCCTCCTGCCCCCAATCCCTCCCAGCATCAGGGTCTTTTCCAATGAGTCAGCTCTTCACATGAGGTGGTCAAAGTACTCGAGTTTTAGCTTTAGCATCAGTCCTTCCAATGAACACCCAGGACTGATCTCCTTTAGGATGGACTAGTTGGATCTCCTTGCAGTCCAAGGGACTCTCAAGAGTCTTCTCCAACAACACAGTTCAAAAGCATCGATTCTTTGGCTCTCAGCTTTCTTCACAGTCCAACTCTCACATCCATACATGACTACTGGAAAAACCATAGCCTTGACTAGACGGACCTTTGTTGGCAAAGTAATGTCTCTGCTTTTGAATATGCTATCTAGGTTGGTCATAACTTTTCTCCCAAGGAGTAAGCATCTTTTAATTTCATGGCTGCAATCACCATCTGCAGTGATTTTGGAGCCACCAAAAATAAAGTCAGCCACTGTTTTCACTGTTTCCCCATCTATCTGCCATGAAGTGATAAGATCAGATGCCATGATCTTAATTTTCTGAATGTTGAGCTTTAAGCCAACTTTTTCACTCTCTTCTTTCACTTTTCATCAAGAGGCTTTTTAGTTCCTCTTCATTTCCTGCCATAAGAGTGGTGTAATCTGCATATCTGAGGTTATTGATATCTCTCCCAGCATTCTTGTTTCCAGCTTGTGCTTCTTCCAGCCCAGCATTTCTCATGATGTACTCTGCATATAAGTTAAATAAGCAGGGTAACAATACACAGCCTTGACGTACTCCTTTTCCTATTTGGAACCATTCTGTTGTTCCATGTCCAGTTCTAACTGTTGCTTCCTGACCTGCGTATAGGTTTCTCAGTATATTTCAAATACAAAATGTATACCAATGTACTTAACTCATTATATCAGCAATACATAAAAGTATATTTAAAGTTTACTTAGGATATTTAACAGTCCAGGAAGCAACAAGAGAAAGAAATATATATATATATATATATATATATATATATATATATATATACATATATATATATATTTTTTTTAATGAGTACATGTCATATTTTCTTTGGCTCTATATTAGAGGTCCCTAAACTTTTTGGCACCAAGGACTGGTTTCATGAAAGACAAATTTCCACAGACATTAGCAATGGGGAGCTGCTGCTGAATCTTTACTTGCTAACCTGCTGCTCCCCTCCTACTATGCAGTCCAGTTCTTAACAGGCAGGAGACTGGTACTGGTCTGCAGCCTAGGGGGTTGGAGGACTCCTGCTATATATGATTCATTTGAGATCCTAGTAATGCTTTTGAATGCTTATATTCTTGCTGACAAATATTGGTCACTTGTTCACTCATTTATTCAGCCAGTCATTTTAAAAACTTGAGTTTCTACTATAACAAATCTCTGTGGATATTGACTGCAGCCATGAAATTAAAAGTTACTTGTTCCTTGGAAGAAAAGCTATGACAAACCTAGGCAGCATATTCAAAAGCAGAGACATCACTTTACCAACAAAGGTCCATATAGTCAAAGCTATGGTTTCTTCAGAAGTCTTGTACAGATGTGAGAGTTGGACCATAAAGAAGGCTGACAACTGAAGGATTGATGCATTCAAACTGTGGTGCTGGGAAGACTCTTGACAGTCTTTTGGACTGCAAAGAGATCAAACCAGTCCATCCTAAAGGAAATCAGTCCTGAATATTCATTGGAAAGACTGATGCTAAAGCCGAAACCCCATTACTTTGGCCACTTGATGAGAAGAGCCAACTCATTCTAAAAAACCTTGATGCTGGGAAGGATTGAAGGCAGAAACTGAAGGGGATGGCAGAGGATGAGATGGCTGGATGACATCATCAATTCAAAGGACATGAGTTTGAGCAAACTCTGGGAGATAGTAAGGAACAGGGAAGCTTGGTATGCTGCAGTCCATGGGATCGCAAAGACTCGGACATGGCTGAGCAACTGAACAGCAACTATAAATTTTCAGTTCAATTCAGTCACTTAGTTGTGTCTGACTCTTTGCGACCCCATGAACCGCAGCATGCCAGGCCTCCCTGTCCATCACCAACTCCCAGAGTCCACCCAAACCCATGTCCATTGAGTTGATGATGCCATCCAACCATCTCATCCTCTGTCGTCCCCTTCTCCTCCTTCCCTCAATCTTTCCCAGCATCAGGGTCTTTTCCAATGAGTCAGCTCTTTGCATCAGGTGGCCAAAGTATTGGAGTTTCAGCTTCAACATCAGTCCTTCCAATGAACACCCAGGACTGATCTCCTTTAGGATGGACTGGTTGGATCTTGCAGTCCAACTTAGTTGATTTTTAAATGTCTTACAGTTCAAGTAAGAGACACTGGCAATAAGAATAATTCTTTTCTTAGTCAATAACAGCAAAGGAGCAGAGCACATATGGAAGCAATAACAGAATAAAACATTGTTTGACATTGCTAGTAATCAGCATTATGGTCTCTCAACCAGTCAAGAAGTTGAGCTTTGTTCTATTCATTTACAGACCTTGTTAAGTGTGTTATCACCTCTAGGCTTTAGTTTATCTTTGAAATTCTACATTTACCTCAGAGTGTTTTTTGAGGGCTAATCAAATCAATATATGTAAATCACTTAACATCTCAATAACCATTAACTTCTTATTGTATAATTATTACTATTTTATCATTATGACTACTATGATTATTTGTCTTGTCTTGAATAATTTAGATTTTTATCTCTTTCTTTGGCAGGTGAGCATCAGCCTTCTTACTCTCAATCATTAGTCTTCCCAGCCCAGTGGTCAGCATTTTCAGTTAGGTAATTCTTCATGCTATAAGTGGAGCCATTTATTGAAACTTACCAAATTTCTTCCTCATGTACAAGAAAAAGTCATCCTGGAATATTTTCTGTCCATTGAAATGTGCACTCAGGCAGTGACATGGAAATCAGTACAATGGAGCTAATGATCTGGTTCTGTTAACAATTGCTCATTTGGGTGGTAAGTGACCTGACATGAAGAGAAAATGTAATTTTGCCTGCCAATACAGTAAAAAAAATGGTGACCATTACAGTTCTATAGAGATTATAATCAATGATAGTTTTTATTGGCTCAATTGAACTACATTATAGCCAATTAAATACCTGTTTAGATGACATGAGTTAAAATGAAAGAGTCTAGAATCTTTCATGGTTTGCACAAAATTAGCTCCTGTGCAATAGCTTTAGCCTTAATGCTTTTTAATGTCAAGAGGTCACCTTGTTCACCTGGCAAATCAACCTTTTCTTTAACCAGGGAATTTTGATCTCCACATTAAAAACAAAAACTATTTTAAAGTTTTTATATCTTCAAAGAGGAAAATAGTTATCCTTCCACCTATTTGTAAATTAAGTTTTCATTGTTGCTTTCTTAAATATATGTGAATATTTATTTATATGGAAATTGTCAACTTAAGTGAGATTTGCTTTTAACTGACTGTACTATGGACAACTTATCAAGAACTTTAAAGCCACCATACTCTTTTATTATTCAGAAAGCTATGCTATTGAACATTCATGCAATGTTTAGTATAATTGTTTGGATCCAGTTACTCAGAAGTATGATTTCCTTTCATAAGAATCATTATAGCACAAAAGTGAGAGTATATAGAATAAAACTTTTGGTTTAAGATTCCCAAACATTTACTACTGCCTGATATTCACCATGTTTTCAAATCAAACTGCAAGTTTTGCTCCTAAAAAGAATACACCCTGAATTTTTTTAAATTTCATATGACCAATAATAGAAATGTTTTCTACACTTATTATCAGAAAGATTTCATAAGATAAAAATGGGCATATGTCATTAAATTATTCAGGTAGACCCATTTCTTATCCTAAACATCCTGAAAGAAATTGAAGTGAGAGAATTCTGTTTCCTCTATGCCTTTTTCCAAATTTTAAAATTTGTTTTTATTTCAAGCATCACTGAGCACTTAGTTTGTGACAGACATTGTACTAAAAGCTAGATGCACAAAGATGACTAGGACAAGAAAATTTATTTTAAATTTTTACAGTCTTGTCTTTCCACATTTAGATAAGCCAGTTTTACCTTTCAGTGACTGTATATTGCCAAAATGGAGTGGCAAAATGGAGTGGAATGTTATCTGGCAGGAGGTGAATGGAGCCAAAATGTCATAATTAACATGTATTCTGTGGCTATTTAGTTCAGCAGAATTTATGCCTGCTTTGAAGGAAAGTAGCTGAATTCTTTTATCAAAAGAGCTATTAGAACATTGACCAGCAGGACCCTATTTAATTACAGACATAGTGCTTTGTTATGGTCTAGGGAAGACTGAAAGAGGGTTGGAGTAAGAAGAAAAAAATAAAATCTTCTGTTTTATAAGGAGATTTGTAGTTCTAAAAAAGTTTAGTTTTGTTT
Source organism: Bubalus bubalis (assembly GCF_019923935.1). NCBI lineage: Eukaryota > Metazoa > Chordata > Mammalia > Artiodactyla > Bovidae > Bubalus > Bubalus bubalis. The sequence goes on along the minus strand of NC_059172.1, from coordinate 72,454,357 downwards.
TGTTTTGTTTTACTTGTCTTAAACTGTGAGCACCAAGGAAAACATATGATGCTTTCTTTTTGTTTTTACAGTTTGGCTGATTTATTCAATTTTTTATTTTAAAAACCTTTTTTATCTTGCCAAAATTGAGTCAAGAAGACATATAAGATATAAATCATAATTTATATTTTTAAAAAGCTGAAGCTAAAACTCTTCCCCCTCCAAAAGATGCTAGAATCTAGAATTATAACCCAAGAAAATGAACTCTTAAAACCACCAAAACACATATACAGAGGGTTTGTTGTCCTTTCATTCATAACAGTCAAACTTTAGAAGCAGTTTGAGAGTTCATGAACATTAAAATGGGTAAAAAGATAAGATGTTTAGTATTCTAGGCAGAGGAAACAAGAAATATGATGGAATATAGTGCATTCAAGGTTCTAATTTTTTATGACTAGAATATAAGCATTAGGGAGAGATCAGAAAGTGAAGTATAATAGCTTAGCTAGAAAAATAGGAAAGATGAATAGAGAATCATAAAAAACCAAAACATATTAAGGAGTTTACACTTTTTACTAGGAAGGTCATTGGCAAGTTTTAAACAAGGAAGTAGTTTGATCAGATGAATGTGGAGTTTAGAAGGAAGGTATGGCTGCATAGCATAAAATGGATAAAGAAGGTGTTATTTTAGATGCAGGAGTTTTTATGAGATTTTTTCCTCATAGAATTCAAAAATATACTTAAATTTTACTTCTTCTAACAGAGGCTTTCCTTAATTTTTAAAAAATAGATACCACTCTTACCCAGTTTGGTTCTCTCTTTCATATACTTCATATTTTTAAATTTTTTCACCATTTATTGAAATTATTTGTTTCTTTTCTTACATTTGCTAAGATGTAAGCTTCATGAGAGCTAAAGTTGTGTAGGTCCTTTCCTAATTGAATCACAAAGTGCAAGAACAGTGGTAGCATATAGTAGGGTTGTGTGTGTGTGTGCTCAAGTCATGTCAGACTCTTTGCAACACCATGAACTGTAGCCCACCAGATTCCTCTGTCCATGGGATTTTCCAGGCAAGAGTACTGGAGTGGGTTACCATTTCCTCCTCCAGGGGATCTTCCCAATCCAGGATCAAACCTACATCTCTTCAGTTTCCTGCATTGGCAGGCAGATACCTTACCACTGGTGCCAGCTGGGAAGTCCCATATAGTAGATATTCAATAAATATTTTATATTAATTAATGAATCCCAAATATATTGCACTATATTTTAGGGATATTTGAGCGGCCAAGAGGAGCTACCCTGGGCCAGAGGTCAGGGGCCATGGCCGAGAGGAGCAACCCCGCATCCGAGGTAAGGAGCAGCGGCTGCACTTTGCTGGAGCAGCCGTGAAGACAGACCCCGCATCCAAGGTAAGAGAAACCCAGGTAAGACAGTAGACACTGAGAGAGGGGATCAGGGGGCAGATAGAGTAAAACTACAGTAATGGACAACTAGCCAATCTGATCACATGGACCACAGACTTGTCTAACTCAGTGAAACTAAACATTGCCCATTGGGGCCATCCATGACAGCCGGGTCATAGTGGAGAGGTCTGACAGAATGTAGTCCACTGGAGAAGAGAATGGCAAACCACTTCAGTATTCTTGCCTTGAGAACCCCATGAACAGTATTAAAAGACAAAAAGATAGAACCCTGAAAGATGAATTCCCCAGGTCAGTAGGTGCCCAGTATGCTACTGGAAATCAGTGGAGAAATAACTCCAGAAAGAACGAAGGGATGGAGCCAAAGCAAAAACAACACCCAGTTGTGAATGGGACTGGTGATAGAAGAAAGATTTGATGCTGTAAGAGCAATCTTGCATAGGAACCTGGAATGTTAGGTCCATGAATCAAGGCAAATTGAAAGTGGTCAAACAGGAGATGGCAAGAGTAAACATTGACATTCTAGGAATTAGTGAACTACAATGGACTGGAATGGGTGAATTTAACTCAGATGACCATTATATCTACTACTGTGGACAGGAATCCCTTAGAAGAAATGGAGTAGCCATCATAGTCTACAAAAGACTCCGAAATGCAGTACTTGGATGCAATCTCAAAAACGACAGATTGATCTCTGCTCGTTTCCAAGGCAAACAGTTCAATATCACGGTCATTCAAGTCCATGTCCTGATCAGTAACACCGAAGAAGATGAATTTGAAAAGTTCTACGAAGACCTACAAGATCTTTTAGAAATAACACCCCAAAAGATGTCCTTTTCATTATAGGGGACTGGAATGCAAAAGTAGGAAGTCAAGAAACACCTGGAGTAACAGGCAATATTGGCCTTGTAGAATGGAACGAAGCAGGGCAAATGCTAATAGAGTTTTGTTTAAAAATAATAATAATAATAATAGAGTTTTGTTGAGAGAACACACTGGTCATAGCAAACACCCTCTTTCAACAACACAAGAGAAGACTCTACACATGGACATCACCAGATGGTCAACACTGAAATCAGATTGATTATATTCTTTGCAGCCAAAGATGGAGAAGCTCTATACAGTCATTAAAAACAAGACTGGGAGCTGACTGTGGCTTGGATCATGAAATCCGTATTGCCAAATTCAGACTTAAATTAAAGAAAGTGGAGAAAACCGCTAGACCATTCAGATATGACATAAATCAAATTCCTTATGAATATACAGTGGAAGTGAGAAATAGATTTAAGAGACTAGATCTGATAGACAGAGTTCCTGATGAACTATGGAGGTTTGTGACATTGTGCAAGCCACAGGAATCAAGACCATCTCCAAGAAAAAGAAATGCAAAAAAATAAAAATGGCTGTCTGAGGAGGCCTTACAAAAAACTGTGAAAAGACAGGAAGTGAAAAGCAGAGGAGAAGAGGAAAGATATACTCATTTGAATGCAGAGTTCCAAAGACTAGCAAGGAGAGATAAGAAGGCCTTCTTCAGCTATAACTGCAAAGAAATAGAGGAAAACAATAGAATGGGAAAGACTAGAGATCTCTTCAAAAAATAAGAGATACCAAGGGAACATTTCATGCAAAGGTGGGCTCAATAACGGACAGAAATGGTAGGGACCTAAAAGAAGCAGACGGTATTAAGAAGAGGTGGCAAGAATACACAGAAGAACTATACAAAAAAGATCTTCATGATCCAGATAATCACCATGGTGTGATCACACACCTAGAGCCAGACGTTCTGGAATGTGAAGTCAAGCGGGCCTTAGGAGGCATTACTACGAACAAAGCTAGTGGAGGTGATGGAATTCCAGTTGAGCTATTTCAAATCCTGAAAGATGATGCTGTAAAAGTGTTACACTCAATATGCCAGCAAATATGGAAAACTCAGCAGTGGCCACGGGACTGGAAAATATCAGTTTTCATCCCAATTGTAAAGAAAGGCAAAGCCAAAGAGTGCTCAAACTACCACACAGTCGCACTCATCTCACACGCTAGTAAAGGAATGCTCAAAATTCTCCAAGCCAGGCTTCAGTAATATGTGAACCGTGAACTTCCAGATGTTCAAGCTGGTTTTAGAAAGGCAGAGGAACCAGAGATCAAATTGGCAACATCTGCTGCATCATCGAAAAAGCAAGAGAATTCCAGAAAAAAATCTATTTCTGCTTTATTGACTATGCCATCACCTTTGACTTTGTGGACCACAACAAACTGTGGAAAATTCTGAAAGAGATAGGCATACCAGACCACCTGACCTGCCTCTTGAGAAACCTGTATGTAGGTCAAGAAGCAACAGTTAGAACTGGATATGGAACAACAGGCTGGTTCCAAATAGGAAAAGGAGTACATCAAGGCTGTAAATTGTCATCCTGCTTATTTATCTTTTATGAAGAGTACCTCATGAGAAACGCTGGGCTGGAAGAAGCATAAGCTGGAATCAAGACTGTGGGAGAAATGTCAATAACCTCAGATATGCAGATGACACCACCCTTACGGCAGAAAATGAAGAGGAACTAAAAAGCCTCTTGATGAAAGTGACAGAGGACAGTGAGAAAGTTTTCAACAATCTGAAAACTCAACATTCAGAAAACTAAGATCATGGCATCCTATCTTATCACTTCATAGCAGATAGATGGGGAAACAGTGGAAACAGTGGCTGACTTTATTTTTCTGGGCTCCAAAAATCACTGCAGATGGCAATTTCAGCAATGAAATTAAAAGACGCTTACTCCTTGGAAGGAAAGTTATGAGCAACCTAGACAGCATGTTAAAAAAACAGAGACATTACTTTGCCAACAGAGGTCCGTCTAGTCAAGGCTATGGTTTTTCCAGTGGTCATGTATGGATGTCAGAGTTGGACTATAAAGAAAGCCGAGTGCTGAAGAATTGATGCTTTTGAACTGCAGTGTTGGAATACACTCTTTAGAGTCCCTTGGACTTTAAGGAAATCCAACTAGTCCATCCTAAAGGAGATCAGTCCTGGGTGTTCATTGGAAGGACTGATGCTGAAGCTAAAACTCCAGTACTTTGGCCACCTCATGCAAAGAGTTGACTCATTGGAGAAGACCCTGATGCTGGGAGGGATTGGGGGCAGGAGCAGAAGGGGGCGACAGAGGATGAGATGGCTGGATGGCATCACCAACTCGATGGACATGAGTTTGAGTGAACTCCTGGAGTTGGTAATGGACAAGGAGGCCTGGCATGATGTGATTCGTGGGTTCGCAAAGAGTCGGACACGACTGAGTAACTGAACTGAACTGAATTTAAGTGAGTGAGTGGAGAGAGGTGAAAGGGTTTTCAATAATCTGAAAGCAAGCTCATTGATACTGCTGTTATTGTTGTTGTTGTTCAGTCCCAGTCGCCCAGTCATGTCTAACTCTTTGTGACCACATAGACTGAAGCATGGCAGGCCTCCCTGTCCTTCACCATCTCCTGAAGTTTGCCCAAGTTCATGTCCATTACAATGATGATGCCATCCAGCCGTCTCTTCCTCTGATGCCCTTTTCTCTTTCTGCCTCAATCTCACCCAGTATCCAGGACTTTTCCAAGGTGTTGGCTGTTCATATCAGATAACCAAAATACTGGAGCTTCAGCTTTAGCATCAGTTCTTCCAATTAGTATTCAGGGTTGATTTCCCTTAAGATTGACTGGTTTGATATCCTTGCTCTCCAAGCGTATTTTAAGAGTCTTCTCCAGCAACACAGTTGAAAGACATCAGTTCTTTGCCGTTCTGCCTTCTTTATGGTCCAATTCTCACAACTGTACACGATCACTGGGAAGACCATAGCCTTGACTATACAGATCTTTTTTGGCAGATTAATGTCTGTTTTTCCACTCACTGTCTAGGTTTGTCACTGCTTCCTTGCCAAGAAACACTCGTCTTCTGATTTCACAGCTGCATTCACCATCCACAGTGGTTTTAGAGCCCAAGAAGAGGAAATCTGTCACTACTTATGCCTTTTACCTTCCTTTTTCCCATGAAAATCACTGCAGATTGTAACTGCAGCCATGAAATTAAAAGACGCTTGCTCCTTGGGAGAAAAGCGATGACAAGCCTAGTCAACACATTACAAAAACAGAAACATTAATTTGCTAAAAGGTTCATCTGGTCAAAGCTATGGTTTTTCCAGTAGTCGTGTTTGGATGTGAGAGTTGGGCCATAAAGAAATCTGGGAGCTGAAGAATCAGTGCTTTTGAACTGTGGTGTTGGAGAAGACTCCTGAGAGTCCCTTGGACTGCAAGGAGATCAAACCAGTCAATCCTAAAGGAGATCAGTCCTGGGCGTTCATTGGAAGGACTGATGCTGAAGCTCCAGTACTTTGGCCACCTGGTGCAAAGAACTGGCTTATTGGAAAAGACCCTGATGCTGGGAAAGTTTGAAGTCAGGAGGAGAAGGGGATGACAGGATGAGATGATTGAATAGCATCACCGACTCAATGGACATGGGTTTGAGCAGAAGCTCCAGGAGTTGGTGATGAACAGGGAAGCCTGATGTGCTGCAGTCCATGGGGTCATAGATAATTGGACACAACTGAGTGACTGAACTGAACTGAATGAGATCAGATGCTATGATCCTATCTTTTTTAATATTTAGTTTTAAGCCAGCTCTTCTCCTTCACTCCATCAAGATGTTCTTAAGTTCCTGTTCACTTTCTGCCATTAGAGAGGTATCATCCAGATATCTGAGGTTGTTGATGTTTCTCCTGCTTGTCTTGATTCCAGCTTGTAACTCATCCAGCCTGGCATTTCTCATGATGTGCTCTCTGTATAGGTTAAATAAAAAGGGTGACAGCAGACAGTCCTGCAATGTTCCTTTCTTGATCGTGAACCAATCAGTTGTTCCATACAAGTCCTAACTGTTGCTTCTTGGCTTGCATATAGGTTTCTCAGGAGACATGTAAGATGGCCTGGTGCTCCCCTCTCCTTAACAGCTTTCCACAGTTTGCTATGTTCCACACAGTCAAAGGCTTCAGCATAGTCATTGAAACAGTGATAGATGTTTTTTCTGGAATTCTCTTCCTTTCTCTATGATGCAGCAAATGGTGGCAATTTGATCTCTAGTTATTCTTCCATTTCTAAACCCAGCTTGGACATATGGAAGTTCTTGGTTCACATAAGGCTGAAGTATAGCATACAAGATTTTAAGCATGACCTTACTAGTGTGGGAGATGAGTGCAACTATCCAATGGTTAGCACATTCTTTAGTACTACATTTGCTGACAGTAACACTTCCAGATAGTAGGCAAATTATCTGGACTTTAGTGCTCTTCTGATTCTCATCTGACAATTAAAGAAAAGTATCAAAGTTGAAGTCAGTTCATAGTTGAACTGACCACATGTGAACACTGAACACAATTGACCACTTTAATTTAATCATCGTGACAGGGAGCAAAGAGTTGGATAAAAGCATATATATCCTTTAGTATTTTGGATAGCAGAATCTATGACTTTATACAAAAGAGATATGATTTTTTTAGTATGAGGTTCTGAAGAGAAGATGAATAGTATTAGAAGCTCTGGTAATAGCAACTGAGACTATGTGATGAATAATACACTACACATTGTATCAAAGAGGAATCAAAGAGTATGCATAAAACACCATGTTTCTTTCCTTCTTTCAATAAATATTTAAGTGATTACTATATGACAGTCACCGTTTAGTGCTATTGAGAGGGTGATTTTTCTTGTAGAGCTTATGATCTAATGGGGAATAGAGAGAAGAACACAGACAAGAATATCATAGAAACAAGACTATGTGGGGGGAAGTTGATAATAATATAATACATCTAAGTAGACCACCAAACCTGGATTTGCAGGGCAGTTATCCTGGGTAATATAGTTCATATGTGTATGCTTGAGGAATGAACAAGAGTTTGTTAAACAAAGGCTTTGCTGTGGCCAATGTGTTCTCTTGGCAAAACTCTATTAGCCTTTGCCCTGCTTCATTCCGTATTCCAAGGCCAAATTTGCCTGTTACTCCAGGTGTTTCTTGACTTCCTACTTTTGCATTCCAGTCCCCTATAATGAAAAGGACATCTTTTTTGGGAATTAGTCCTGAAAGGTCTTCTAGGTCTTCATATAACCATTCAACTTAAGCTTCTTCAACATTACTGCTTGGGGCATAGGCTTGTATTACTGTGATATTGAATGGTTTGCTGTGGAAATTAACAGAGATCATTCTGTCATTTTTGAGATTGCATCCAAGTACTGCATTTCGACTATTCTGTTGACCGTGCTGGCTACTCCATTTCTTCTAAGGGATTCCTGCCCACAGTAGTAGACATAATGGCCATCTGAGTTAAATTCACCCATTCCAGTCCATTTTAGTTAGCTGATTCCTAGAATGTCGACATAAATCAAATCCCTTGTGATTATACAGTGGAAGTGAGAAATAGATTTAAGGGACTAGACCTGATAGATAGAGTGCCTGATGAACTATGGACGGAGGTTCGTGGCATTGTACAGGAGACAGGGATCAAGACCGTCCTCACGGAAAAGAAATGCAAAAAAGCAAAATGGCTGTCTGAGGAGGCCTTACAAATAGCTGTGAAAAGAAGAGAAGTAAAAAGCAAAGGAGAAAAGGAAAGATATAAGCATCTGAATGCAGAGTTCCAAAGAATAGCAAGAAGAGATAATAAAGCCTTCCTCAGTGATCAATGCAAAGAAATAGACAAAAACAACAGAATGGGAAAGACTACAGATCTCTTCGAGAAAATTAGAGATATCAAGGAAATATTTCTTGCAAAGATGGGCTCAATAAAGGACAGAAATGATATGGACCTAACAGAAGCAGAATATATTAAGAAGAGGTGGCAAGAATACACAGAAGAACTGTACAAAAAGGGTCTTCATGACCCAGATAATCATGATGGTGTGATCACTCACCTAGGGCCAAAAATCCTGGAATGTGAAGTCAAGTGGGCCTTCGAAAGCATCACTACAAACAAAGCTAGTGGAGGTGATGGAATTCCAGTTGAGCTATTTCAAATCCTGAAAGATGATGGTGTGAAAGTGCTGCAGTCAATATGCCAGCAAATTTGGAAAACTCAGCAGTGGCCACAGGACTGGAAAAGGTCAGTTTTCATTCCAATCCCAAAGAAAGGCAATGCCAAAGAATGCTCAACCCACCGCACAATTGCACTCATCTCACATGCTAGTAAAGTAATGCTCAAAATTCTCCAAGCCAGGCTTCAACAATATGTGAACTGTGAACTTCCAGATGTTCAAGCTAGTTTTAGAAAAGGCAGAGGAACTAGAGATCAAATTGGCAACATCTGCTGGATCATGGAAAAAGCAAGAGAGTTCCAGAAAAACATCTATTTCTGCTTTATTGACTATGCCAAAGCCTTTGACTGTGTGGACACAAGAAACTGTGGAAAATTCTGAGAGAGATGGGAATACCAGACCACCTGACCTGCCTCTTGAGAAACCTATATCCAGGTCAGGAAGCAACAGTTAGAACTGGACATGGAACAACAGACTGGTTCCAAATAGGAAAAGGAGTACATCAAGGCTGTATATTGTCACCCTTCTTATTTAACTTATAAACAGAGTACATCATGAGAAATTCTGGACTGGAAGAAGCTCAAGCTGGAATCAAGATTAACGGGAGAAATATCAGTAACCTCAGATATGCAGATGGCACCACCCTTATGGAAGAAAGTGAAGATGAACTAAAAAGCTTCTTGAGGAAAGTGAAAGAAGGCAGTGAAAAAGTTGGCTTAAAGCGCAACATTCAGAAAACGAAGATCATGGAATCTGGTCCCATCACTTCATGGGAAATAGATGGGGAAACAGTGGAAACAGTGGCAGACTTTATATTTCGGGGCTCCAAAATCACTGCAGATGGTGATTGAATGCCATGAAATTAAAAGACGCTTACTCCTGGGGAGGAAAGTTATGACCAAACTAGATAGCATATTAAAAAACAGAGACATTACTTTGCCAACAAAGGTCCATCTAGCCAAGGCTATGGTTTTTCCAGTAGTCATGTATGGATGTGAGAGTTGGATTGTGAAGAAAGCTGAGCGAAGAATTCATGCTTTTGAACTGTGATGTTGGAGAAGACTCTTGAGAGTCCCTTGGACTGCAAGGAAATCCAACCAGTCCATTCTTAAGGAGATGGGTCCTGGGTGTTCTTTGGAAGGAATGATGCTAAAGGTGAAACTCCAGTACTTTGGCCACCTCATGTGAAGAACTGACTCATTGGAAAAAGACTGATGCTGGGAGGGATTGGGGGCAGGAGGAAAAGGGGACGACAGAGGATGAGATGCCTGGATGGCATCACCGACTAGATGGACGTGAGTTTGAGTGAACTCTGGGAGTTGGTGATAGACAGGGAGGCCTGGCGTGCTGCAATTCATGGGTTCACAAAGAGCCGGACATGAGTCAGTGACTGAACTAAACTGAAACAAATGCTGGGAAAACCGATTTCTAAGAGGAGGCAACAGTACAAGTTCATACCCAGAAAATAATATTTTCAACTGATCTTCCCAAAGATCTCAGATTTTTTTAAAAATGGAATGAAGAACATAGCACAAATAATAGAATGAAGAACATAAGTTTTGTGGTGTAGTTACAAGTTTTACAGTAGAATAAAAATTAAAATTAATGGCTTGATATTTAAGAATTCTAAGAATGGCCACATAGGGAATTGTTTTTAGAGTCAGAGAAATTCCAAAGAATAGAGAATCCTGTTGATGAAGACAAGATATTCAATACTAACTAGTAACATAGAGAAAGCTTTTTTTTTTTTTTTTTTTTTTTTTTAAATCTCAGAGAGAAGTCTTCGGAGTGGAAAGGGAAGAATAAACCCCCTTTAACCAAGGAAAAGAAACACATAATAGAGAGAAAATACACTAGAGGGACTTCTGTGTTTAATAAATGTATTCAAGTCTCCTGGCCCATTCCACATTCTTGTCAGTGCTAAGATTCAACAGAGCAAGAGTTACAGCATGTATGGCTGCTCATTAAAAAATAACCTTCGGCTAGAAAGATACTCTATTCAGCAAAATTAATCAGACTGCCCTTGACAATGATGACATATTTCTGTCTTTTGGTACATTAACTAGGATTCCTGGCAAAGATATAGGGGCCAAGGAGATCATAGTGTGTAGCGGGAGAGGGATTTACAGAACTTGAAACTTCCTTTGAGAAGACACAGACATTTTAAATATTTTTCATAGATCAAACATTGACAATTTTACAATTTAGCAGAGCAAATAGATCTGTGACATTATTTACAATTCATAAGTCAGTTTAATGTATTTTTGAAACTTTCCAGGTAACAGTACAGAATAATAGTTGTGCATGCAATATCTGAACCAGAATGTTCAGATTCAAAATCCTCCACTTTCTGTGTAACCTTGGATGAGTCTCTTAGCATACAGTGAATTGGCTTCCTCAACTGGAAAAACTGAAGTTGATGGTGATAATTTTCAAGAACTATGAAGAATCTGAGATTTTATTCTACTTTCAAGATGAAAGTTAAAGTATTGCATTTTCATAGGTACTGGCAGAAGACATGAAACTCTTAAATAAGAGACAAAGGATTCCATTACTCATAGCACAGAAGACAGTATGAACTTCAAGTTCCTATAGGTTTTCCTTGACCCTTGAATACCTTAGGGACAGTGTGAAAATGAGTCCAGATAAAGTACACAGAAGTTTATGTCACAAGTGATGAAATCTAAGCTTAGGAACCCTCTCAGTTTTACAAAGAATTTGCTAGGAGACCTGAGCAAGCATTGCTTAAATGTAGACACTATATTATTCTGTACAGCAAACAAATCTACCCTCTGCCTGGGAAGGAGATATTATCTCTATCTTCAAATGTTACTTTCTGTACTAATGTGCATTGGGAGTTTTTAGAGACATCTTTTAACAACTGATTTTCTGTATCAATTCCATTTTGATGAAAGAATAAATTCTGTATAAATTCAGTTTTCTTAAATATATTAAGACTTTTTATAGACACACAGAAAAAGATTATCTGGAATAAAAATTGTCACTAGACAAGCTGGAATGTGAAAGAATCAAGGTGACCTATCTCCCAACAAATATATATATATATATATATATATATATATATACACACACACACACACACATACATATTGTGCTCATGCTAAGTCAGTTCAAGTCAGTTCAGTCATGTCCAACTCTGCACAACCCCTTGGACAGTAGCCGGCCAGGCTCCACTGTCCACGGAATTTTCCAGGCAAGAATACTGGAGTGGGTTGAAATGTCCTCCTCCAGAGGATCTTCCTGACCCATGGACTGAACTCCTGTTTCATGTCTCCTTCATGAGCAAGCAGGTTCTTGAGCACTAGCCATCACCTGGGAAATCTACACATGTGTGTGTGTGTGTGTATATATATATATATATATTTATATTTATATTTATATTTATATTTTTTGTTGGTATTTAGTCCCTCAGTAGTGTCTGACTCTTTTGAAACTCCATGGACTGAAACCCACCAGGCTCCTCTGTCCATGGGATGTCCCAAGCAAGAATACTGGAGTGAGTGGTCATTTCCTTCTCCAGGGCATCTTCTCAACCCAGGGATCAAACCCACTGCTTGATTATGCATTGGCAGGTAATTTCTTTACCACTGAGCCATTGCAGAAGGCCATATATAGCCTTTAGATTTATCGAAAAGATTAATGGATATACAGCATCAAAAACAGTAGCTGACAGAGACAGTTGAATTTAAAAAAAAAAAAAAAAAAAAACCTCTTATTTTGACAACCCACAATTTGTTGACACAAACTTGACAATCCAGATTTGTCTAGATATTACTTTGAGACACTAGGAAAGGCAGAGCACTCTTAAATATTCCCCAGAGAGCTCATGTTATAAGATGTCTGATATACAGACATAGTTCAGATACATTGTGCTTTCAGATCCAGAAAATTGCAGTAAAGCAAGTAACACTAACTTTTTGGTTTCTCCGTACATATAAAAATTATATTTACACTATAATCTACTAAGTATGCCATAACACTATGTCTAAAAGAGCAATGTACATTCCTTAAAATTTAGGAAAAAATCTTTATTGGTCAAAAATGCTAACCATCATCTGAGCCTCCAGTGGGTTGTACATTTTGCTGGGAGAGTGTCTTGCCTTGTTTTTAATGGCTGCCAATCAGTGTGGTGGTTGTTGAAGATTAGGGTAACTGTTGCACTTTCTTAAACTAAGGCAACAATGAGGTTTGCCACAGATTGACTTTTCCTTTCATGGATAATTCATGGACAAATAGCACACAATGCAGTTTGAGAGCATTTTATCCACAGTAGTAGAACTTATTTCAAAATTATGCTCAACCTTCTCTAACTGTGCCACAGCTATATTAACTAAGTTTAAGTAATACTCTAAGTTTCTTCTCGGCATTCAGTAGTCCTTATAGTGTCTTAATCAGGAGTAGATCCCATCTCAAGAAACCGCTTTCTTTGCTAATCCATAAAAAGCAACACCGTATTTGTTAAAATTTTGTGGTGAGATTGCAGCAATTCAGTTACATCTTCAGTTCAGTTCAGTTTAGTCCCTCAGTGGTGTCTAACTATTTGTGGACCCATGGAGTATAGCATGCCAGGCTTACCTATCCATCACCAACACCAGAGCTTATGCAAACATATGCCTATTAAGTCGGTGATGCCATCCAACCATCTCATCTTCTGTTGTCCCCTTCTCCTGTTGCCTTCAATATTTCCCAGCATCAGCATGTTTTACAATCAGAGAGTTCTTTGCACCAGGTGGCTGAAGTATTGGAGTTTCATCTTCAGCATAAGTCCCTCCAATGAATATTCAGGACTGATTTCCTTTAGGGTTGACTGGTTGAATCTCCTTAGAATCCAAAGGCCTCTCAAGAGTGTTCTCCAACACCTCAGTTCAAAAGCATAAATTATTCGGGCCTCAGCTTTCTTTATAGTCGAATTCTCACATCCAGATATAACTACTGGAAACACCATAGATTTGACCAGATTGACCTTTGTTGGCAAAGTAATGTTTCTGCTTTTAGTATCTAGGTTGGTCACAGCTTTTCTTCCAAGGAGCAAGTGTCTTTTAATTTCACGGGTGCAATCACCATCTGCCGTGATTTTGGCACCACCTAAAAATAAAGTCTCTCACTGTTTCCATTATTTCCCCAAATACTTGCCATAAAATGATGGGACTAGATGCCATGATCTTCGTTTTTGAATGTTGAGTTTTAAGCCAGCTTTTTCACTCTCCTCTTTCACTTTCATCAAGAGGCTATTCAGTTCCTCTTCACTTTATGCCATAAGGGTGGTGTCCTCTGCATATCTGAGGTTATTTAGGCTTCTCTCAGCAATCTTGATTCTATCTGTGCTTCATCCAACCAAGCAATTCTCATGATGCACTCTGATATAAGTTAAATAAGCACAGTGACAATATGCAGCCTTGATGTACTCCTTTCTTGATTTGGAACCAGTCTGTTGCTCCATGTCCAGTTCTAACTGTTGGCTACTTGACCTACATACATATTTCTCAGGAGGCAGGTAAGGTGGTCTGGTATTCCCATCTCTTTCAGAATTTACCACAGTTTGTTGTGATCCACACAGTCAAAGATTTTGGCATAGTCAGTAAAGCAGAAGTAGTTGTTTTTCTGGAATCTCTTGCTTTTTCCGTGATCCAATGGATGTTGCCAATTTGACCTCTGGCTCCTCTGCCTTTTCTAAATCCAGCTTGAACATCTGGAAGTTCATGGTCCATGTACTGTTCAAGCCTGGCTTGGAGAATTTTAAGCATTACTTTGCTAGTGTGTGAGATGAGTGTAATTGGGTGGTAGTTTGAACATTCTTTGACATTGCCTTTCTTTGGGACTGGAATGAAAACTAACTTTTTCTACTCCTGTGGCCACCACTGTGTTTTCCAAATTTGCTGGCATATTGAGTGCAGCACTTTCACAGCATCATCTTTTAGGATTTGAAATAGCTCAACTGGAATTCCATCACTTCCACTAGCTTTGTTCGTAGTGATGCTTCCTAAGGCCCACTTTACTTCATGTTCCAGGATGTATGGCTCTAGGTCAGTGATCATACCATTGTGATTATCTGGGTCGTGAAGATCTTTTTTGTACAGTTCTTCTGTGTATTTTTGCCACCTCTTCTTAGTATCTTCTGCTTCTGTTAGGTCCATACCATTTCTGCCCTTTATTATGCCCATCTTTGCAAGAAATTTTCCTTTGGTATCTCTAATTTTCTTGAAGAAATCTCTAGTATTTCCTATTCTATTGTTTTTCTCTATTTCTTTGCACTGATCGCTGAAAAAAGCTTTCTTATCTCTCCTTCCTATTCTTTGGAACTATGCATTCAAATGCATATATCTTTCCTTTTCTCCTTTTCCTTTAGCTTCTCTTCTTTCCTTAGCTATTTGTAAGCCTTCATCAGACAACCATTTTGCCTTTTTGCATTTCCTTTTCTTGGGGATGGGCTTGATCACTGCCTCTTGTACAATGACACGAACCTCCATCCATAGTTCTTCAGACACTGTGTCTATCAGATCTAATCCATTAAATCTATTTGTCACTTCCATTGTATAATCATAAGGGATTTGATTTACATCATACCTGAATGGTGCAGTGGTTTTCCCTACTTTCTTCAATTTATGTGTGAATTTGGCCATAAGGAGTTCATGATCTGAGCCAAGTCAGCCCCTGGTCTTGTTTCTGATGCCTATAGAGAGCTTCTCTATCTTTGGCTGCAAAGAATATAATCAAACTGCTTCTGATATTGATCCTCTGGTGATGTCCATGTGTAAAGTCTTCTCATGTGTTTCTGGAAGAGAGTGTTTACTATGACCAGTGTGTTCTCTTGGCAAAACTCTATTAGCCTTTGCCTGCTTCATTTTGTACTCCAAGGCCAAATTTTCTGTTACTCCAGATATCTCTTACCTTCCCACTGTTGCATTGCAGTCCCCTATAATGAAAGGGACATCTTTCCAGTCCCCTATAATGAAAGGGGTTGTTAGTTCTAGAAAAACTTGTAGTTCTTCAAAGAACCATTCAACTTCAGCTTCTTCAGCATTACTGATTGGGTCATAGACTTGGATTACTGTGATATTGAATGGTTTGCCTTGGAAACGAACAGAGATCATTCTGTCGTTTTGAAATTGCACCCAAGTACTGCATTTTGGACTCTTTTCTTGACTATAAGCACTACTCCATTTCTTCTAAGGGATTCTTGTCCACATTAGTATACATAACGGTCATCTGAGTTAAATTCACCCATTCAGTCCATTTTAATTCACCAATTCCTAAAATGTCGATGTTCCTCTTGCCATCTCTTGTTTGACCACTTCCAATTTACTTTGATTCAAGGACCTAACATTCCATGTTCCTATGCAATATTGTTCTTTACAACATCGGACTTTACTTACATCACCAACCACAACCATAATTGGGTGTCTGTTTGTTTGTTTCTTTTCTTCTTTTTTTTTTCTTTCTTTTTTTTTTTTTTTTTTTTTTTTTTTTTTTTTTTTTTTGCTTTGGCTCTGTCTCTTCATTCTTTCTGGAGTTACTTGTCCACTGTTCTCTAGTAGCATATTGGGCACCTGCCAACCAGATGAGCTCATCTTTCAGTATCCTATCTTTTTGCCTTTTCATCCTCTTCATGGAGTTCTCAAGGCACGAATACTGAAGTGGTTTGCCATTCCCTTTTCCAGTGGACCACGTTTTGTCAGAACTCTCCACCATGACCTGTCCATCTTGGGTAGCCCTACATGGCATGGCTCATAGTTTCATTGAGTTAGACAAGGCTTTGGTCCATGTGATTAGTTTGATTAGTTTTCTGTGATTGTGGTTTTCATTCTGTCTGTCCTTTGATAGATAAGAATAAGAGGCTTATGGAAGCTTCCTGATGGGAGAGGACTGACTGAGGGGGTAACTGGGTCTTGTTCTGATGGGTGGGGCCATGCTCGATAAATCTTTAAGTTGATTGTAGTTCTCTTGCTATCTCTACCATATCAGCAGTTACATCCTCCACTGAAATTTTAACCCACTCAAAGTCATCCAGGAAGGTAAGAATCAACCTTCTTCTAAAGTCTTGTTAATGTTGATGTTTTGTCATACTCCCATGACAATGAATATTCTTAATGTCATCTAGATGGATAAATCCTTTCCAGAAGGTTTTCAATTTGCTCCTATTTATCCAAAGGAGGAATCACTACCTATAGCAGTGCCAGCATTATGAAATGCATTTTTTTTAAATAATAAGACTTGAAGGTTAAAATGGCCTCTTGATCCATGGGTCACAGAATGGGTGTTGTTTTAGCAGGCATGAAAACAACATGAATCTCATTTTGTATTTTTATTAGTGCTCTTGGGTGGCCAGATGCACTGTCTGGGAGAAGAAATATAGAAGTCTTTCTTTTTCTGTGGAGTTGGCCTCAATAGTGGGCTTAAAATATTCAGTAAATCATATAAATAGATGTGCTGTCATCCAGGCTTTGTCATTTCATTTAAAGAGCACAGGCGGAGTAGAGTTAGCATAATTTTTAAAAGCACTAGGCTTTTGGGAATGGTAAATGATAATTGGCTTGAACTTGAAGCTGCTAGCTATGATAGCAATTGTTAGCCTGTTATTAAAGCTTTGAACCCAGGCATTGGCTTCTCCTCTCTTTGAATGTCTTACATGGAATCTTCTTCCAAAACAAGACTGTTTTGTCTACATTGAAAATTTATTGTTTAGTGTAGCCACTTTCGTTAATTACCTTGGATAGATATTCTTGAAAACTTGCTGCAACTCTAAATCAGCACTTGTTGCTTTGCCTTTAACTTTTATTTTATGTAGATGGCTTCTTTCCTTAAATCTTATGAACCAACCTTTCTTAGCTTGGAACTTTTCTTCTACAGCTTCCCCATCTATCTCAGCCTTCATGTAACTGAATTGTTAGGGGTTTGTTCTGGATTAGGCTTTGGCTTAAGGGAATGTTATGCCTGGTTTTGAAAGGTTGATGCTGAACCATGAAAGACGTTGGGATTCTTGGCCTCTGGAGAAGGAAAATTCAATCTGGGGCCAGAGATGAGGGTTGATTGCTCAGAGCTTTTGTGTAATAAACTTTTATTAAAGTATAAAGAGATAGAGAAAGCTTCTGACATAGACATCAGAAGGAGGCAGAAAGAGTGCCCCCTCACTAGTGTTAGCAATGGACTTATATACTTTTAATTAGTTATTACAGTGAATCAAAAGAATGTCTGGTGGTTTTAAAGACCTTACTAGACCCACTCCCATAATTTTCATGTTAAGATAACAGGATTAGCCAGAAGGTTTTTTCCTGAGACTGTTCTCAAGAAGGATACATTATTGTTATATAATCCTAAGGAGTGTAGAGGGGGGAAAAAAAATTTGTCCTTTCCTCTTGAGAATTCCAGACCCCTCTCTCCTTGGGGACCCCCAAACTTCTTATCAACCTGCCTAGGAATTGACTCTCTCAGTTTTATCTTCTATCCAAACCACTAGCCTATTTCATTTATCACCTGTTTATTCACTGGAGTAGCACTTTTAATTTCCTTCAAGAACATTTTCTCTTCATTCGTAATTTGGCTAACTGTTTGGTGCAAGAGCCCTAGCTTTCATTCTATAACAGCTTTTGACAAGCCTGCCTTACAAAGCTTAACCATTTCTAGCTTTTGGTTTAAAGTGAAAGGCGTGTATTTGTCCTTTCACTAGAGCATGTAGAAGACTTTGTAGGGTTATTAATTGACCTAATGTCAATATTGCTGTGTCTTGGGGAATAGGGAGGCCCATGGAAAGGGAAAGATACACAGAAACAACCAGTTGTGGAGCAGTCAGAACACATACAACAGTCATCAATTAAGTTCATAGTCATATGGGTGTGGTTTGCAGAGCCCCAAAAGAATTGCAGTAGTAACATCAAAGATCACCATAATAAATTTAAAAATAATGAAAAGGTTTGAAAGATTTTGAGAATTGCCAAGATGTGACCAGATACTAGGTGAGCAAATGTTCTTGGAAAAGTGACACCAACAGACTTGCACAGCACAGGGTTGCCACAAATATTTAATTTGTAAAACAAACAAACAAAAAAACTCAAATCTGCAAAGGGCAGTAAAGTAAAAATAAAATGAAGCATGTCTGTGTGATATTCTCCCTAGAATACAACTTCTTTGATTTCTTCTGCTCAGATTCAGATTCCTTAAGAGAATCTCTGAAATTGGCCTTAAATATACAATTGTAACTTCATTAATAATAATGGGAAAAAATATGGTATTTTAGATATTTTTTAAGCCCTTTACACATATTAAAATCATTTCATTATGAAAGCAACCCTTTGAAGATAAAGAGTTAGTAGCTCAGTCACGTCCAACTCTTGAGACACCATGAACTATAGCCTACAGGCTCCTCTGTCCATGGGATTCTCCAGGCAAAAATACAGGAGTGGGTTGCCATTTCCTTCTCCAGGTGATCTTCCCAACCAAGGATAGTACCAAGGTCTCCTGCATTGCAGGCAGATTCTTTACCAACTGATGCACTAGGGAAACCCCAAACTGTTCCTTTTCTCATTTTCTAGGTGATGAAGCTGAATCAAAGAGAAAATAAAAGACTGCCTTGTTCATACCACTGCTGATGTTAATAGTGGTGTTGTGAAGTTTATCCACTATGCAATTATTCCTTTTTCTTTTGTTCCCTTTCCATAATCTACTCTTTTTAAGAAAGTCACAATGCACATTCCACTCTTAGTGAGTGTGAAGTTATATTTCTACCTCCTTAAAGGTGGGATATTTATATAGACTATTTGAGTTCTTTTGCCTGGAAGAATTATATATTCTCCCTCATTTCTTTATTTGATCATTTGTACTAATATTTGTATGATCCCATGGTTATCTATTTATATATATATATATAGAGAGAGAGAGAGAGAGAGAGATCGGAGAAGGCAATGGCACCCCACTCCAGTACTCTTGCCTGGAAAATCCCGTGGATGGAGGAGCCTGGTAGGCTGCAGTCCATGGGGTCACTGAGGGTCAGACACGACTGAGCGACTTCACTTTCACTTTTCACTTTCATGCATTGGAGAAGGAAATGGCAACCCACTCCAGTGTTCTTGCCTAGAGAATCCCAGGCGCGGGGGAGCCTCGTGGGCTGCCGTCTATGGGGTCACAGAGTCGGACACGACTGAAGTGACTTAGCAGCAGCAGCATATATATATATTTTGTAAACCCAATACTACTTCATTATCTTGCCTATATCATTACCAACCTTTGTCATTGGGAACTCTTTCAACTGACTCTCATGTCAGTATTACTTTCGCATACCTGCAACATTGTAGAATTTTTTTAAGCACTTTTTTTTTTTTTTTTTTACTTAATAGGGCTCAGGATACTCCACTCATTGCAAACACCTATTCCCCAGTCATTATTCCAAGAAGCCCTTATTTTCTTTATTGGATAATGGCATGAGAAAACACGATTTGAGTGTTAGTTGTGCTTGATGGGGGTGTCATTCCTTCTAGACTCTCTTAGCTGATAGAACAAGGAGACATTGTGACTATATTAAACCATGCGTGTGTATATATATATTTCTAAATGTTTCTAAATCCAACTATTTGTACCCATATTATGCTAAATGTGAATTAATACTGATGTATTTAATGCTAATAGATTACCACAATGATGATTCTAGCTTCTCTTGCTTTTAAGTAACTTCCCATTCTATCAATAAGAAACCTAGCTTCCACCACCTGCCATAAATTTTCTTAATAGTAAAACTCAAGTACACACATATAGTGGTTTCAGAACCATCAGCTTAAAACCATGGAAACAACTTTATCAACTAGAGGACAATGTTTATGTACACTTCCTTTTGTCTTTAGTTATACAGACTCCACATATTTTCAAAGTTCCTTAGGTTAGCAGCTTATTCCTCCACACTTTTATGAGTTTTTTTCATATATTTTTTTTAATGCTTAGATTTTTTTTGTCACATTCTGCATTTTTATTCTGGGAGACTCCCACCTCCTAAATGATTTTCTAAAATTTGAATATGTTAAAGTTATTCTTTGTGCTCTATGATTTCTAACAAATGTCTATTTTTGTATTAATACATTATATGATCATTTAGAATAGTTTTAATATTCTAAAGAAATGCCACCCACATAATTCACCTATTTAGTTGCTCCATGATCCTAAATCACTGGCAATGAATCTCTGCATATACTTTCTATAGTTATGCCTTTTCTAGCATATCATATAATTGGAATCATACAGTATGTATCCTTTTAAGAATGGATTTTCCCTTATGTAGCAATATATATTGATGATTTTTTCATGTCTCTTTTTTTTTCATATATCATTTGTGAATCTAGTTGAATATTTCATTGTTTGGATGTATTAGTTTGCTTATTCATTCACCTATTCGAGGACATCTCAGTGACTCCTAGGTTTGTAATTATGAATAAAGGTGCTATAAATATTCAAATTCAAGTTTTTATGTGGACATTGTTTTCCAAATCAGTTGGTTAAATAACAACAAGCATGATTGCTGAATCATATGGTAATATTATACTTTGCATCCTCACCAGGATTTGGTATCACCAATATTTCCAACTCTGCGTGACCCCATAGACAGCAGCCCACCAGGTTCCCCCGCCCCTGGGATTCTCCAGGCAAGAACACTGGAGTGGGTTGCCATTTCCTTCTCCAATGCATGAAAGTGAAAAATGAAAGTGAAGTCGCTCAGTCGTGTCTGACTCTTAGCGACCCCACGGACTACAGCCTACCAGGCTCCTCCATCCATGGGATTTTCCAGGCAAGAGTACTGGAGTGGGGTTCCATTGCCTTCTCCAATTTAGAGTCTTAGCTATTCTTATTAATATGTAGAGGTGTTGCATTATTGTAAGCTGCGATTTCCAATGACAATCGCTTCCCTGATAGCTCAGGTGGTAAATAATCCAGCAGCAATGCAGCAGACCTGAGTTCAATCCTTGGGTTGGTAAGATCCCCTGGGGAAGGGAAAGGCTACCCACTCCAAAACTCTGGCCTGGAGTATCTATGTACCGTATAGTCCATGGGGTTGCAAAGTGTCTGACGTGACGGAGCAACTTTCACTTTCTTTCTTTTTCCAATGACAAATTGTATGGAACATTTTCTCATATTCTTTTTTATTATCCAAGTGTCTTTTTCAGTGAGGTATCCATTCAGATCTTTTGCACATTTTTAGAGTTTGAATTGAGTCCATTCAGTGAACTAAAGAAAGCAGGAAAAATAAAATACAATAAATCTAGAAAGGAAGGAATTGTCATAGACCCTTTGCAAAGGCAAAAGGGACTCCTATCCAAAATTTGTCTTGAATGTTAAGACTGATGATGCCAAATACACACTAAAAGTGTATGAAAAGCTTTATTATCTACAATAATTGGAGTATCTGGGGAGAACAAAGAACACCTCTCAAGTTGGTCTGAAAGGGCTGGAGAGAAAGGAACTAAGACCGGTTCAGGGTTTTGATTGTGACTAGGGGCAGAACTAGGGTTAGTATTTCTTTATGAGGGCAGGGGGTTGTTTAGTTAAATCCCTCACTGGCAGCAAAGGAGAATTCCCTAAGATTATGAGGCAAAACTTTCTTCCCCAGATGTAAGACACCACAGGAAAAGAGAAGGAAAACGTTTAAAAGCTGTCAGCAGTCAAACATCAAAAAATTTAGTCTGACTCCTCATTACAGAAGACTGTGTTTGCAATGACATTATCTCCTAGGTAGAAAACCTAATCTTAAAAAAAAAAAAAAAAAGCAACTATTAGAACTAATAAGTAATTGAGTTTAATAAGAAGGCAAGACATAAAAACAATATACAAAAAAAAATCATTTCTTTTTCTATAGACTAGCAGTAAACAATCAGATATAGAAAGAAGTGATAATAACATATTTGCCTTGTCCCTGACTTAAAGGGATAGTCTTTCACCATTAAGATGTTAGTTGAAAGGTTTTCATATATCCTTATATTTTTAAGGATATTTTCTTCTCAGTTTGTTAAAAGTTGTCATCAGAAAAGGACACTGGATTTTGTCACTTTCATCTGTTGAGATGATCAAATGATATTTCTATGTTTTTGGTCTGTAATGTTATTAATTATATTGATTGCTTTTATATAGAAATCGAAACGTGCAACTTCAGAATAAACCTCCCGTGGCCATGATGCATTAGTATTTTTTACACTGTTGGACTAAATTTGCTAAATATTTTAAAGAATTTTTGTATTTATGGTCAAAAAGAATATTGATCAAAAGGTCAATATGGTCAAAAGGAATAAGTTTTAAATTCTTATAATATTTCTGTCTGATTCAGTTATCAAAATAACAATGGACTCATAGAGACAGTTTTCCTGTACATAATAAAAATATTTTAAAATTAGTTTTACATAGTGACATTATTTATTAACTTAATATACCTTTTTACAAATATCCATAAGTACTTTAAATTCGGTTATCATGTAATCATATTACATACCTTTCAACAAGAACCAGTGAGTAGCTAGTTAATCTCATGGAGTCCAGAACTTTAGCAGACCATCACTGAATTAAGTACTAGTCATTATTTTTGGAAGTTAACACATTTGACCAAGACAGGATCTTCAAATTGAAGAAAGAGATTTGACTGAAGTCAACCCTGAACAACAGCCTATGCTCTCTGCTCCAGGCAAGTCAAGGAAACTAAGGTCTTTGAGAAAAGAAAAAAAATTCGTGCAGCTTCTCTCTACCTACCTTCTGCTGAAAGGGAATATATCTCCTGAAAAATCTAATCTGCTAAACACTCTAGACTTCTTTAGTTTTCTGGAAGAGTTTGTATAAAATTGATAGTATATATTTCTTTTTTTTAAATGTATTTGTTTTTTAATTGAAGGCTAATTGCTTTACAAAATTTTATTGCTTTCTGTCAAACCTCAACATGGAAACTTACATTACCATATGTAAAACATATAGCCAAAGGGAATTTGCTGTATGTGTAAGGAAACTTAAACAGGGGCTCTGTGTCTACCTAGTGGGGTAGGATGAGGTGGGAGATGGGAGGGAGGTTCAAAAGGGAAGGGATATATGTATCAGTTCAGTTTAGTCGTTCAATCGTATCGGACTCTTTGCGACCTCATGAATCGCTGCATTCCAGGGCTCCCTGTCCATCACCAACTCCCGGAGTTCACCCAAGCTCATGTGCATTGAGTCGGTGATGCCATCCAGCCATCTCATCCTCTGTCGTCCCCTTTTCCTCCTGCCCCCAATCCCTCCCAGCATCAGAGTCTTTTCCAATGAGTCAACTCTTCGCATGAGGTGGCCGAAGTATTGGAGTTTCAGTCTCAGCATCAGTCCTTTCAAAGAACACCAGGACTGGTATACTTAAGGATAGACTGGTTGGATCTCCTTGCAGTCCAAGGGACTCTCAAGAGTCTTCTCCAACACCACAGTTCAAAAGCATAAATTCTTCGGTGCTCAGCCTTCTTCACAGTCCAACTCTCACATCCACACATGACCACTGGAAAAACCATAGCCTTGACTACATGGACCTTTGTTGCAAAAGTAGTGTCTCTGCTTTTTAATATGCTGTCTAGGTTGATCATGACTTTCCTTCCAAGGAGTAAGCGTCTTTTAATTTCATGGCTGCAATCACCATCTGCAGTGATTTTGGAGCCCCCAAAAGTAAAGTCTGACACTGTTTCCCAATCTATTTCCCATGAAGTGATGGGACCAGATGCCGTGATCTTCGTTTTCTGAATGTTGAGCTTTAAGCCATTTTTTTACTCTCCTCTATCACTTTCATCAAGAGGCTCTTTAGTTCCTCTTCATTTTCTGCCATAAGGGTGGTCTCATCTGCATATCTGAGGTTATTGATATTTCTCCCAGCAATCTTGATTCCAGCTTGTGCTTCTTCCAGCCCACGTTTCTCATGATGTACTCTGCATATAAGTTAAATAAGCAGGGTAATAATATACAGCCTTGACATACTCCTTTTCCTATTTGTAACCAGTCTGTTGTTCCATGTCCAGTTCTAACTGTTGCTTCCTGACCTGTGTATAGGTTTCTCAAGAGGCACATCAGGTGGTCTAGTATTCCCATCTCTTTCAGAATTTTCCAGAGTTTATTGTGATAAACACAGTCAAAGGCTTTGGCATAGTCAATAAAGCAGAAATAGATGTTTTTTCTGGAACTCTGCTGCTTTTTCCATGATCCAGAGGATGTTGGCAATTTGATCTCTGGTCCCTCTGCCTTTTCTAAAGCAAGCTTGAACATCTGGAAGTTCACAGTTCACATATTGCTGAAGCCTGGCTTGGAGAATTTTGAGCATTACTTTACTAGCATATGAGATGAATGCAATTGTGCAGTAGTTTGAGCATTCCTTGACTTTGCCTTTCTTTGGGATTGGAATGAAAATTGATCTTTTCCATTCCTGTGGCCACTGCTGAGTTTTCCAAATTTCCTGGCATATTGAGTGTAGCACTTTCACAACATCATCTTTCAGGATTTGAAATAGCTCAACTGGAATTCCATCACTTCCACTAGCTTTGTTCATAGTGATGCTTTCTAAGGCCCACTTGACTTCACATTCCAGGATGTCTGGCTCTAGGTGACTGATCACACCATCGTGATTATCTGGGTCGTGAAGATCTTTTTTGTACAGTTCTTCTGTGTATTCTTGCCACTTCTTCTTAATATCTTCTGCTTCTGTTAGGTCCATACCATTTGTCCTTTATCGAGCCCATCTTTGCATGAAATGTTCCCTTGGTAGCTCTAATTTCCTTGAAGAGATGTCTAGTCTTTCCCATTCTGTTGTTTTCCTCTATGTCTTTGCATTGATCTGAGGAAGGCTTTCTTATCTATTCTTGCTATTCTTTGGAACTCTGCATTCAGATGCTTATATCTTTCCTTTTCTCCTTTGCTTTTCATTTCTCTTCTTTTCACAGCTATTTGTACGGCCTCCCCAGACAGCCATTTTGCTTTTTTGCATTTCTTTTCCATGGGGATGGTCTTGATCCCTGTCTCCTGTACAATGTCATGAACCTCCGTCCATAGCTCATCAGGCACTCTCTCTATCAGGTCCAGTCCCTTAAATCTATTTCGCACTTCCACTGTATAATCATAATGGATTTTATTTAGGTCATACCTGAATGGTCTAGTGGTTTTCCCTACTTTCTTCAATTTAAGTCTGAATTTGGCAATAAGGAGATCATGATCTGAACCACAGTCAGCTCCTGGTCTTGTTTTTGCTGACTGTATAGAGCTTCTGCATCTTTGGCTGCAAAGAATATAATCAATCTGATTCCGGTGTTGACCGTCTGATGATATCCATGTGTAGAGTCTTCTCTTGTGTTGTTGGAAGAAGGTGTTTGCTATGACCAGTGCGTTCTCCTGGCAAAACTCTATTAGCCTTTGCCCTTCTTCATTCTATATTCCAAGGCCAAATTTGCCTGTTATTTCAGGTGTTTCTTGACTTCCTACTTTTGCATTCCAGTCCCCTATAATGAAAAGGACATTTATTTTGGGTGTTAGTTCTAAAAGGTCTTGTAGGTCTTCATAGAATTGTTCAACTTCAGCTTCTTCAGCGTTACTTGGCACATAGGCTTGGATCACTGTAATACTGAATGGTTTGTCTTGGAAACAAACAGAGATCATTCTGTCATTTTTGAAACTGCATCCAAGTACTGAATTTCAGACTCTTCTGTTGACCATGATGGCTACTCCATTTCTTCTAAGGGATTCCTGCTCACAGTAGCAGATATAATGGTCATATGAGTTAAATTCACCCATTCCAGTCCATTTTAGTTTGCTGACTCCTAGAATGTCAACGTTCAAGTTCAGGAGGGCGACCTCATCCAAGGTAAGGAGCAGCAGCTGTGCTTTGCTGGAGCAGCCATGAGGAGAGACCCCACGTCCAAGGTAAGAGAAACCCTAGTGAGATGGTAGGTGTTGCGAGAGGGCATCAGAGGGCAGAACGACTGAAACCATAATCACAGAAAACTAGCCAATCTTATCACACAGATCACAGCCTTGTCTAACTCAATGAAACTAAGCCATGCCATGTGGGGCCACCCAAGATGGACAGGTCATGGTGGAGAGGTCTGACAGAATGTGGTCCACTGGAGAAGGGAATGGCAAGCCACTTCAGTATTCTTGCCTTGAGAACCCCATGAACAGTATGAAAAGACAAAATGATAGGATACTGAAAAAGGAACTCCCCAGGCCGGTAGATGCCCAATATGCTACGGTAGATCAGTGGAGAAATAACTCCAGAAAGAATGACATTATGGAACCAAAGCAAAAACAATACCCAGTTGTGAATGTGACTGGTGATAGAAGCAAGGTCCAATGCTGTAAAGAGCAATTTTGCATAGGAACCTGGAATGCTAGGTCGGTGAATCAAGGCAAAATGGAAGCGGTCAAAAGGAGATGGCAAGACGAGAAAGCAAAAGAGACACTGATGTATAGAACAGTCTTATGGACTCTGTGAGAGAGGGAGAGCGTGGGAAGATTTGGGAGAATGGCATTGAAACATGTAAAATATCATGTATGAAACGACTTGCCAGTCCAGGTTCGATGCATGATACTGGATGCTTGGGGCTGGTGCACTGGGACGACCCAGAGGGATGATATGGGGAGGGAGGAGGGAGGAGGGTTCAGGATGGGGAACACATGTATACCTGTGGCGGATTCATTTTGATATTTGGCAAAACTAATACAATTATGTAAAGTTTAAAAATAAAATAAAATTTAAAAAAAAAAAAAAAGCCTAGAAAAGCCAAGAAAAAAAAAAAAAAAACTCTTCAAGCTTCCCTCACCACGCTCCCCAATAAAGACACCCATTATTGAGTGAAAAAAAAAAAAAAAAAAAAAAGAGTGAACGTCAACATTCTAGGATATATGTATCAGTTCAGTTCAGTTCAATTCAGTCATTCAGTCGTGTCCGACTCTTTGTGACCCTATGAATCGCAGCACGCCAGGCCTCCCTGTCCATCACCAACTCCCAGAGTTCACTCAGACTCATGTCCATTGAGTCAGTGATGCCATCCAGCCATCTCATCCTCTGTCATCCCCTTCTCCTCCTGCCCCCAATCCCTCCCAGCAT
This sequence comes from Bubalus bubalis, assembly GCF_019923935.1. Classification (NCBI taxonomy): domain Eukaryota; kingdom Metazoa; phylum Chordata; class Mammalia; order Artiodactyla; family Bovidae; genus Bubalus; species Bubalus bubalis. Next base: position 72,426,832 of record NC_059172.1, on the reverse strand, counting down.
CAGAGTCTTTTCCAATGAGTCAACTCTTCGCATAAGGTGGCCAAAGTACTGGAGTTTCAGCTTCAGCATCATTCCTTCCAGAGAAATCCCAGGGCTGATCTCCTTCAGAATGGACTGGTTGGATCTCCTTGCAGTCCAAGGGACTCTCAAGAGTCTTCTCCAACACCACAGTTCAAAAGCATCAATTCTTCAGTGTTCAGCTTTCTTCACAGTCCAACTCTCACATCCATACATGTCCACTGGAAAAACCATACCCTTGACTAGATGGACCTTTGTTGGCAAAGTAATGCCTATGGCTAATTCATGTTAAAGTTTGATAGTATATATTTCTAGTGAAGTCATCTGGACTTATTACATATTGCTTTTGTTGTATGCAAATGAGGAAGCAAGATCTTACATTACAAATGGAAATTCTATAGTAGTTATAGGTCTCCTCGGATTATCTATTTCACCTTATTTTGATTTGATACTTCTGTCTTTCAAGAAATTGTTTTCATTTCAACTAAGTTGCTACATTTGTTGACATAAAGCCTTTAACCATATTTTCTTATTATTCTTTTAATACACATGTATAGTGTGTCACCACTCTCATTCTTTGTATTGGTAACTTGTTCTTCACCCTCTTTTCTCTGATAAGTGTGGGTAGCATTTGTCAATTTCATTTATCTCTCAGAAGGTTCAGCTTTTGCTTTTCTTCTTACTTTATGTTTAATTTGTTCTTTTCACTGTTTTCTTAAGGTGAAAGTGTGAACATTATTTTGAGGTTCATCTTCTTTTCTACTATTGTTAATACCTGCTATAAATTTTTCTCTAAATACTACTTTAGCTGCATCACAAAAATTTTGAAGGCAGAGTTTTCACTTTCATTCAGTTCAAAATCCATCCTATTTTCCTGTTTGATTTCTTCTTTGATCCATATGTTATTTAACAATATGTTAATTAGTTTCCAAATTTTTAGGAATTGTCAAGATATCTTTCTCATATTGATTTATACTTTAATTTCCATATAGTCAGAGAGCATATTCATTAATACTTGAATTATTTTAAATTTATTGACAATTGTTATGTGGCCCAGAAAAGGATCTATCATAGTAAGTGTATCATGTGCACTTGAAAAAATTTATATTATATTCTTGTTGGTGCTCAGTATTCCTCATATTTTTCATGTCCTTACTGATTTTCTATCCACTTGTTCTATGAAATATTGCAAGAGATGTTGAAATTATGTATGTGTATGTTTCTCCTTGCATTTCTATCAGTTTTTGTCTCATGTGTTTTAAAATTCTGTTGTTAGATATATAAGCATTTAGAATTATATGTCTTTTGATAATGGACTTCATTATTATAAAATTATTTTTTATCACAAAATTTATTTTGTCTGTTATTATATAGATATTCCAGTATTTTTATTATTAAATTAATACAACTTTTTTTCTTTCCTTTTACCTAAAAAATTTAACAAGCTTTTTGTTAGCAGTTTTAGGTTTAAAATTGAGCTATGTTGCCTTGTAACATCCCCAGGAATTTCTCAGTATAATGTAAAACCAACATCTGTATGGAGAGGAAGGGAAACACCAAAGAAAAAGGTAGACCACTACAGATTGGTAAGTGGCAAGTTTAATAAGCAACAAAACCTACTCATGGGGCTTGTCTTGAGGGGCTGAAAAATAAGCAGATGACTATACCTATTGGTCAGAATCTTAAAAGTTCAAAAGCACATGAAAAGATGCTCAATGTCACTCATTGTTAGAGAAATGCAAATCAAAACAACAATGAGATATCACCTCACACAAGTGAGAATGATCACCATCAAGAAGTCTACAAATAATAAATTCTGGAGAAGGTGTGGAATAAGGGAGCCCTCCTACACTGCTGGTGGAATGTAAATTGGTATAGCAACTATAGAGAACAGTATGCAGTTTCCTCTAAAAACTGAAATAGAGTTATCATATGATCCTGCAATCCCACCCCTAGGCATTTACCTGGAGAAAGCCATAATTTGAAAATATTCATGCACTCCAATGTTCACTGCAGCACTATTTATTATACAATAACCAGGACATGGAAACAACCTAAATGTTCATGGGTAGATGAATGGATAAAGAAGTTTGGATACATATATACAATGAAATATTACTCAACCATAAAAAAATAATGCAATTTGCAACAATGTGGATAGGCCTATAGATTATAATCTAAGTGAGTCAGATGAAAAAAGATAAATGTGATATCACTTATATGTGAAATCTAAAAAAAAAAAAAAAAAAGATTTAAATAAATTTATTTACACAACAGAAATGGACCCATAGATAAAAGAAGATTATGGCTACCAAAAGGGAAAGGAAGAGCGGGATAAATTAGGAGGTTGGGATTAACATGTACACCCTACCATACATAAAATAGGCAATGCGACCAAGTGCTAGGATGGAAAGACAGAGATCCTGGAATCTCGGGAATTACAAAAGGCTCTGGGCAGCCTATTTCCGTCTCAGGAAGGAGTCAGTAGAGCCGCTATTAGATTAAAAGAGAGGAGGAGGCCAACCATCAGCTTGCAGATTCCATCTCCATGACACCCCTGACAGAGTGAAAGTGACACAGCACCTATCAACCTACAGCTTCTTATCTGCCTTCTCCCATGAGACAAGGCCTGTGATCTGAGCATTCATGCTGGACCTCTTGGGCCTGAGGGAAGCCCTAAAATGCAACATGTAACCACAAAGGATTTGTGGAATTAATGAGTAGATTCACCACATCGGTGACCCTGCAACTAATAAGACCAAGTTGAGGAGCATTAGAAAACCTTCTTACTGCATTAATACATGAAACAAGCAGAAAAACAAACCCATTAACCCTACTTTCTTTCTGGCCCATAGAATTAAAGGATAGTTCTTGTTTTGTAGTAATCTATAAGGGAAAATAATCTGAAAAGATTATATGTATATTATATAGCATATTAAAAAGCAGAGACATTAATTTGCCAACAAAGGTCCGTCTAGTCAAGGCTATGGTTTTTCCAGTAGTCGTGTATGGATGTGAGAGTTGGACTGTGAAGAAGGCTGAGCACCAAAGAATTGATGCTTTTGAACTGTGGTGTTGGAGAAGACTCTTGAGAGTCTCTTGGACTGCAAGGAGATCCAACCAGTTCATTCTAAAGGAGATCAGTCCTGGGTGTTCTTTGAAGGACTGATGCTAAAGCTGAAACTCCAATACTTTGGACACTTCATGCGAAGAGCTGACTCATTGGAAAAGACTCTGATGCTGGGAGGGATTGGGGGCAGGAGGAAAAGGGGATGACAGAGGATGAGATGGCTGGATGGCATCACCAACTCGATGGACGTGAGTTTGGGTGAATTTTGGGAGTTGGTGATGTACAGGGAGGCCTGGCATGCTGCAATTCATGGGGTCACAAAGAGTTGGACATGACTGAATGACTGAACTGAACTGAACTGATATTATATGCTGCTGCTAAGTCACTTCAGTCGTGTCCGACTCTGTGCGACCCATAGACGGCAGCCCACCAGGCTCCCCCATCCCTGGGATTCTCCAGGCAAGAACACTGGAGTGTGTTGCCATTTCCTTCTCCAATGCATGAAAGTGAAAAAATAAGGTGAAGTCGCTCAGTCGTGTCCGACTCCTAGCGACCCCATGGACTGCAGCCTACCAGGCCCCTCCATCCATGGGATTTGCCAGGCAAGAGTACTGGAGTGGGTTGCATTGCCTTCTCCTGATATTATATATATATATATATATATATATATATATCTGAATAACATTACTGTACACCTGTACATCTGAAACTAGCATATTGTAAATCAACTATGTTTCGATCTAAATAAATGTAAAAAAAATTTATATAGAGATTTTAAATGGGTTCTGTCATGTATCCAGTCAAAGAGACCTCAATATCACACTTCTGTTTCAAGACTATATCCTTGGAACTGCTTCTGGGACTGGGGAAAGCCCATAGCACACAATTCCAAGAACAGGAAAGAGTAGAGATCTTCCAATTACTTGGGTTCAGCTCAAAAATCAACCAAAGGTGATGTATTTTTGATGACCTCTTCCAACCAACGGAAAGTACATCTTCTGCCTCTGCTACTTACACTCTCCCGTATTATTAACACCATGCTTTAGTGTGATACATTCACTACAATTGGTGATTCATTATTAGTATCTTATTAACTAAAGCCCATAGTTAATTTTAGGGCCACATTAGTGTTCAGTTCAGTTCAGTCTCTCAGTCGTCTCCAACTCTTTGTGACCCCATGCACCCCAGGCTTCACTCTCCATCAACAACTCCTGGAGTTTGCTCAAACTCATGTCCATGGAGTCATTGATGTCATCCAACCATCTCACCCTCTGTCGTCCCCTTTTCCTCCCACCTTCAATCTTTCCCAGCATCAGAATCTTTTCAAATTAGTCATTTTTTCTCTTCAGGTGGCCAAAGTATTGGAGCTTCAGCTTCAGCATCAGTCCTTCCAATGAATATTCAAGACTGATTTCATTTAGTATGGAATAGTTTGATCTCCTTGTGCTCCAAGGGACTCTCAAGAGTCTTCCCCAACACCACAGTTCAAAAGCATCGATTCTTCAGGGCTCAGTTTTATTTATAGTCCAACTCTCACATCCATATGTGACTACTGGAAAAACCATAGCTTTGACTAGATGGACCTTTGGTGGCAAAGTAAAGTCTCTGCTTTTTAACATAGTGTCTGGGTTTGTCACAGCTTTTCTTCTAAGGAGCAAGCATCTTTTAATTTCATTGCTGCAGTCACCATCTGCAGTGATTTTACAGCTCCCCAAAATAAAATCTGTCATGGTTTCGATTGTTTCCTCATCTATTTGCCATATAATGAGGGACCGGATGCCATGATCTTCGTTTTTTGAATATTGAGTTTTAAGCCAATTTTTTCACTCTCCTGTTTCACTTCCATAAAGAGGCTCTTCAGTTCCTATTCACTTTCTGCCACAGTGTGGTGTCATCTGCCTATCTGAGGTCATTGATGTTTCTCCCAGCAATCTTGATTCTAGCTTGTGCTTAATCCAACTGAGCATTTCACATGATGTACTCTGCATACACATTAAATAAGCAGGGTGACAATATGCAACCTTGATGTACTCCTTTCCCAACGTGGAACCAGTCTGTTGTTCCATGTCCAGTTCTAACTTGGACATACAAGCTGCATACAAGTTTCATAGGAGGTCTGTAAGGTGCTTCCCATCTCTTACAGAATTTTCCACAGTTTATTGTGATCTACATACTCAAAAGCTTTAAACCAAACCAAAAGGGGGTTTGGCTTAGTCGCTAAGTCTTGCCTGACTCTTGTGACCCCATGGACTGTACCCTGCCAGTCACCTCTGTCCATGGAATCCTCTAGGCAAGAATACTGGAGTGGATTGTTATTTCTTCCTCCAGGGGATCTTCCCGACATAGGGATTGAACGCAGTTCTCCAGCATCGCAGGTCAAAGGCTTTAGCTTAGTCAATAAAGCAGATGTTTTTCTGAAACTCTCTTGCTTTTACTATAATCCAAAATTATGTACATTAGAATTCAACACGCTTTAGTTGAACAGTTCTATGGATTTTTGTAAATTTATAATGTCTTCTGTATGCCACTAGAGACAAACAAGACACTTTTTGCCATAATACTCTTTGTTCCATGTATTTATACTTCCCTCTTTATTCTTTTACTTTCAACCAATTTAAGTTTACATTTAACATATTTTTCTGGAAGGAAACATAGTTGAATCTTTTCTTTTAAAATTCACTTGGCATTTTATACTTTTTTATTTAAGAGCTTAACATGAGTCTTTTTTCACCTTTGTTTCTAGCCGACATGCTCACTTAATTCATTACTTTAGCTTAATGAATATATAATAATAACGGTCATAATAACTGTTATAATTTCTTTACCTATTAAATCTATCATCTGTGTTATTACTGTATCAGTTGTCATTGATTGATTTTTTTTCCCCTCATGATAGGTTTTTATTTCCAATTATTTTCATGGTTTGTAATTTTTTATTGGAAATGAGACTGTGAATGTTACTTTGTTAAGTGCTGAACATTTTTGTAATTACATTTTTTAGACATATTTAAATTGCCTGGAAACATTTTGAGTTTCTTAGATCTTGCTTTTAAACTTTGTTTAAAAGTTTAAATCTGTGTTTAGTCTAGTACCAATTTTTTACTATTGAGGCAAAAACTCTTTTACATATCTCACCTGAGCCTTGTGAATTATGAGACTTTTCACTCCCATTAGTAAAAACAAAGCTAGCCCAGCTTTAAATGGTTTCTCAACATGAGTGCACCAATCAGTTCTCAAGTATCTCTGGGCAATTCTCCCTTTGAGCTGATTTCTCTTCGGTTCTCTGCTTTGAGCACTCCAACCACTTCGACTACTTTGGTTTCTTCTCAATTGGAGGAGACTACTGGCTTCTGCCTTAGTTTCTGCTCCTGGTACTATGGCTTGGAAACTCTCCAAGGTGTCATTGGGCAATTAAGAAGTCTTACTCATTACTTTCTCATCTCTTGGGACCACTGTTCTGTTTTGTTCCATGTCTAATATCTTTATATTTGTTGTTTTATGTATTTTATTTGGACTTTTTGATGATATGAGTGGGAGTCTATTTGGGCAGTATTACTCCATCTTGGCTGGGAATACAAACAATAAATATTTGTGTGTGTGTGTGTGTTTTAATTTTGTATAATAAAATGTTTCATTATTTAGAAATCTGCATAACTCTGAAATTAATGTTTTCCCAATAACTAAAGCATGTTTCAAAATCATGCATAGGTAAAACACCCATTCAAATGATAAGACAGACCAATTTATTTTTATGCAGCAGAGTATGAAATATTAATTGATTTGGTTTAAGATTCCACATTTAAATAAAAATATCCAAAATTATCTGAAAAGACTATTAAAATGTTTTTTTCTCCAACTACATATACATGAGTGACTAGATTTTCTTGTTAACTGAAACAGTGTACAGCAATGGATGAATTGATGAAAGTGTAAAATGTTATTACAAAAGTGTAAAATACTGAACTTCTTACTGTTTTTGTTTTGGAAAACAGTTTATTTTCACTTCAAGTATGTTATTTGGTTAACATTAAGGAGTTTAGACTCATTTTAAATATATTAGTAAAAATACCTGATTTTTAGAGTTTCTTAGTTTTAGTCTTTTAAAATGGAGAATATAAAAAGATATTATTAAAGTAAACAAGCTCTTTGAAATCCTAAGAAATTTTAAGAATAGAAAGAGTCTTGAGATCTCAAAGTTTGAAAATCATTAATACTTTTTCCTAAGGCTGGTAAAAGAGAAGTAGAAAGCTAATGGTTTGTTGGGCTATTTCCTCCTAAGAATCAGTTAGAACACTATTTCCCAGTGCTCAGATGGTAAAGAATTCACCTACCAATGCAGGAGACCGGGGTTCTGTCTTTGGGTCAAGAAGATCCCCTCGAGAATGCAATGGCTACTCAATCCAGTATTCTTGCCTGAAGAATTCCATGGACACAGTCGCCTGGCAGGCTACAGTACCTGGGGTCACAAAGAATCAGACACCACTAAACAACGTTCCCTTTTACTTCATGATTAGAATGGGCTGGGGAATCTAGTCATAGAGTTAATCATTCAATTATCTATAGGCAAAGAAAGGCAATATTTAGTAATATGGCTTAAAAAAATAAGTCTAGCCAAGTACATTATTTGTTACCTTTGTATTGAAGTACATTTTGAGTCCAAGCATTTGGAAGTCTTACAGGATTATTTTGTGTTTCCTAAGGATGAGATCTATGGACAGAGGTTCCTGACATTGTACAGGAGGCAGTGATCAAGACGATCCCCCAGAAAAGAAAAGGCAAAATGGTTGTCTGAGGAGGCATTACAAATATCTGAGAAAGAGGAGAGGTTAAAGACAAAGGAGAAAAGGAAAGATATACTCATTTGAATGCAGAGTACCAAAGAAGAGCAAGGAGAGAAAAGAAAGCCTTCCTCAGTGATTAATGCAAAGAAATAGAGGAGAATAATAGAATGGGAAAGACTAGAGATCTCTTCAAGAAAATTGGAGATAACAAGGGAATATTTCATGCAAAGATGGAGACAATAAAGGACAGAAATGGTATGACCTAAAAGAAGCAGAAGATATTAAGAAGAAGTGCCAAGAACACAAAGAAGACCTAGAGAAAAAAGATATTCATGACCCAGATAACCACGATGACGTGATCACTCACCTGGATCCAGACATCCTGTAATATGAAGTCAAGTGGGCATTAGGAAGCATCACTATCAACAAAGCTAAAGGAGCTGATGGAATTCCAGTTAAGCTATTTCAAATCCTAAAAGAGCATGCTGTGAAAGTGCTGCACTCGATATACCAGCAAACAGAAAACTCAGCAGTGGCCACAGGACTGGAAAAGATCAGTTTTCATTCCAATCCCAAAGAAAGGCAATGCCAAAGAATGGTCAAACTATTGAACAACTGCACTCATCTCACACGATAGAAAAGTAATGCTCAAAATCCTCCAAGCCAAGCTTCAGCAATATATGAACTGTGAATTTCCAGATATTCAAGATGAATTTACAAAAGGGAGAGGAGTTCAGTTCAATTCAGTTGCTCAGTCATGTCCGACTATTTGTGACCCCATGAATTGCAGCACGCCAGGCCTCCCTGTCCATCACCAATTCCCAGAGTTCACTCAAACTCATGTCCATCGAGTCGGTGATGCCATCCAGCCATCTCATACTCTGTCGTCCTCTTCTCCTGTCCCCAGTTCTTCCCAGCATCAGAGTCTTTTCCAATGAGTCAACTCTTCGCATGAGGTGGCCAAAGTATTGGAGTTTCAGCTTTAGCATCAGTCATTCCAAAGAACACCCAGGACTGATCTGCTTTAGGATGGACTGGTTGGATCTCCTTGCAGTCCAAGGGACTCTCAAGAGTCTTCTCCAACACCACAGTTCAAAAGCATCAGTTCTTCGGCGCTCAGCTTTCTTCACAGTCCAACTCTCACATCCATACATGTCCACTGGAAAAACCATAGCCTTGACTAGATGGACCTTGTTGGCAAAGTAATGACTCTGCTTTTGAATATGCTATCTAGGTTGGTCATAAATTTCCTTCCAAGGAATAAGCGTCTTTTAATTTCATGGCTGCAGTCACCGTGATTTTGGAGCCTCCAAAAATAAAGTCTGACACTGTTTCCACTGTTTCCCCATCTATTTCCCATGAAGTGATGGGACCAGATGCCATGATCTTGGTTTTCTGAATGTTGAGCAAGAGACCAAACTGCCAACATCTGTTGGATCATCAAAAAATCAAGACAGTTCCAGAAAAACCTCTACTTCTGCTTTATTGACTATACCAAAGCCTTTGACTGTGTGGATCACAACAAACTGGAAAATTCTGAAAGAGATGGGAATACAAGACCACCTGACCAGTACCCTGAGAAATCTGTGCAGGTCAAGAAGCACCAGTTAGAACTGGACATGGAACAACAAACTTGTACAAAATTGGTCAAGGCTTTATATTATCACCCTGCTTATTTCACTTATATACATAGTACATTATGAGAAATGCCAGGCTAGTTGAAGCACAAGCTGGAATCAAGATTGTTGGGAGAAATATCAATAACCTCAGATATTCAGATGACACCATCCTTATGGCAGAAGGCAAAGAAGAACTAAAGAGCCTCTTGATGGAAGTGAAAGAGGAGACTGAAAAAGGTGGCTTAAAACTCAACATTTAGAAAACTAAGATCATGGCATCTGGTCTCATCACTTCATGGCAAATAGATGGGGAAACAATGGAAACAGTAAGAGACTATTTTGGGGGCTCCAAAATCACTGCACATGGTGACTGCAGCCATGAGATTAAAAGATTGCTCTTGGAAGCAAAGTTATGACCAACCTAGACAGCATATTAAAAAGCAAAGATGTTAATTTGCCACCAAAGCTCCATCTAGTTAAAGCTATAATTTTTCCAGTAGTCATGTATAGGTATGAGAGTTGGACCAGAAAGAAAGCTGAGCACCAAAGAATTGATGCTTTTGAACTGTGGTGTTGAAGAAGACTCTTGAGAGTCCCCTGGACTGCACAGAGATCAAACCAGTCCATCCTAAAGGAAATTAGTGCTGAATATTCATTGGAAGGACTGATGTTGAAGCTAAAATTGCAATACTTTGGCCACCTGGTGAAAAGAACTGATTCTTTGAAAAAGACCCTGCTGTGGGAAAGATTGAAGGCTGGAGGAGAAGGAGATTGAAGGACAGACGATGGGATGGTTGCATGGCATAACCAACTCAATGGACACAAGTTTGAGTATGCTCCGGGAATTGATGATGGACAGGGAAGCCTAGTGTGCTGCAGTCCATGGGGTCACAAAGAGTGGGACACGACTGAGTGATTGAACTGAAGGATTAGAAAAACTAACAATGTTCAAGAGATCAAAATTTCTTGAAATATTGAATATGTTCACATTCACTTCCACTTTACCTTTGTTCACCATAAATTAAACTATCACATACAGAAATAGTTTCTATTCCACAGATTCAAGAACTATTTACTTAGTATCATTTAGGTTGTAGAAATGCCCAGGAGTGTTCCTGATTTCAAGGCATTCAAAATCTCAAAAACTTTCAGAAAATGACATAAAAGTAGCAACATTGTACTATGCATGCTATTATGGTATAGAACAGCAGGAGAGTTTTAAATTTATATTATTCATTAAAATATGCAAGTAATAAGCTTCTGTTTGAAGCACAGTCTTTGGATACAACTACTATAACAAGTTATTCTGTATTTCTATGACTTTAAAGAGTAACACACAAAGAAAATATTGAAAATTGGCCTATTGGGAGTTGACCTCTTTTAGTTTTTAAGGTAAAAATCTAGGAAACATTCCCATTGTTCCAATTTAAATATTGCTCTCTTTTTTAAAATATTTCCTACAGTGATTTATTCCAAGTCAATAATGATTTCTGAAATATTTAAGGAAAATAACTGAACTGAACTGAATCAGGAAGAAAAGCAAATGTACATGTCAGCACAGTTAAGACTGTGAACTTTGCATTTTATTGTTTTGTCAGTTTCTCTGGATGTAAAATAGGAAGAAATTCACTGCACTTTCAGAGCTTTCTTTGGTTCAAACAAATGATTTATCCCTTACCTTCTTCAGTCAGTCAGTCAGTTAGTTCAGTCGCTCAGTCGTGTCCAACTCTTTGCGACCCCATGAATCCCAGCACTCCAGGCCTCCCTGTCCATCACCAAATCCCGGAGTTCACTCAGACTCATGTCCATCGAGTCTGATGCCATCCAGCCATCTCATACTCTGTTGTCCCCTTATCCTCCTACCCCCAATCCCTCCCAGCATCAGGGTCTTTTCCAATGAGTCAACTCTTCACATGAGGTGGCCAAAGTATTGGAGTTCCAGCCTCAGCATCAGTCCTTCCAATGAACACCCAGGACTGATCTCCCTTAGAATGGACTTGGGTCTCCTTGCAGTCCAAGGGATTCTCAAGAGTCTTCTCCAACACCACAGTTCAAAAGCATCAATTTTTGGCATTCAGCTTTATTCACAGTCCAACTCTCACATCCATACATGACTACTGGAAAAACCATAGACTTGACTAGATGGACCTTTGTTGGCAAAGTAATGTCTCTGCTTTTCAATATACTATCTAGGTTGTGTCATAACTTTCCTTCCAAGGAGTAAGCATCTTTTAATTTCATGGCTGCAATCACCATCTGCAGTGATTTTGGGGCCCCAAAAAACAAAGTCTGACACTGTTTCCACTGTTTCCCCATCTATTTCCCTTGAAGTGATGGGACCAGATGCCATGATCTTCGTTTTCTGAATGTTGAGTTTGTAGCCAGCTTTTTCATTCTCCTCTTTCACTTTCATCAAGAGGCTTTTTAGTTCCTCTTCACTTTCTGACATAAGGGTGGTGTCATCTGCATATCTGAGGTTATTGATATTTCTTCCAGCAATCTTGATTCCAGCTTGTGCTTCTTCCAGCCCAGAGTTTCTCATGATTTACTCTGCATATAAGTTAATAGGAAACAGCATACATCAGCTAATTCCAGTGAGGAAATTAATGGTATAAAAAAAGTTCATATTTATTTTTTCATCTCTTCTCCTTGAAGATTTAAGATGTGTTCCATCAGAGCCTCTGATGTGAGTGGCATTCAACTTTTGTAAAACTTTTATTTGTATATATTAGTGGCATAAGAAAAAGACTTTTAAAAGTATTCAATATTTTTGTATTAAAAAGGTGTTATCAATTTCATTTGCTCTAGACATGTTTGTGATTTTAATGACTGTTTAGCTCAAGTGCTGAAGATATTACACTTTAATATCAGTTGAGAAACTAATATAATTCTTTAATATGGATTGAATGTTTTCAGTTGTCTATATTTTATACATATAGCCAAGTCACTGTCACTTAATAGCTTTGTTCTAAAATGACAATCTATATACACAGTCTCATGAAATACCACCTATACATTTATAATCTTGTTCTAGTATAATGCCTCAGTGGTAAAGAATCCACCTGCCAATACAGGAGATGCAGGTTCAATCCTTGGGTTGGGAAAAATCCCCCAGAAAAGGAAATGGCAACCTATTCCATTATTCTTGCCTGGAAATTCCCATGGACAGAGGAGCCTGGTGGGCTACAATCCATGAGGTCACAAAGAGTTGGACACAACTTAGTGACTAAACCACCACCACCAGTATAATATTTTACATTTGTTTACTTCAATGTTAAACAAATCATGGAATGGTGAGTCCTACAAATAAACAAAACTACACTTGAATTTTATTTTATATAAAGGTTTTTAGCTCACATAAAAAGTGATTCGAAATTATGAAATGAGAAAAATATTCTAGGCCTCTAAGAAGATAGGTGACCACAATTTATAGGGGTGTCTGGTCTAAAAATTTTTATCATAGAACTATAAAATACTAAATCAGAAGGATTTTTAGATAGAGTGCTTTCCAAGTCTTGTGTTTCACAAATGAGATGAATAAGAGTCACAAGAAGTAGGGAACTTATTCAGTAACATATAGCTAGTCTTTTGCAACTCTAGAATCAGATTTCTATGCAAATTTTTGTTTCTTAGTAAATTAATTAGGAAAGTCAAATTAGAAAAATACTAATTTCGCTATATTTTACTAATAATAATAATAAATATAGGCAACATTTAGGGAAGTTTTATTAAAACTGTTAATGAACATAGGGGGATGCAGTATAAAATTAGTCCTATGATCAAGGTAGTCTAATAGTCAGATGTTGTCCAAATTGAAAAGAAGTCATTGCTAAAGTCAAATTAAAGTTATGTCATGTCATCACTTTAATATACTAAAATCAACCTTTTCTTCCTCATTGAGAAGTAACTTTAGTCAAAATTATTTAAATGATACATTGCATGCTGCCCTCAAGCACCTGATATCATTTTTGAAAAGACAGGAGATTGAAAAAAGAAAGAACCAAGTGCACCGTGAATGAAAGATTGTCCTTAGAGTCACTGAATGGCAGCTATTTTCAATACTTGTATTAAAAGTTGTCACTGAGACATTAATTCTACAGTGAGAATTAGAGTAATGGATTGGGAATAGAGTACTCATTTTCACCAGAAAAAAAGCTGAAAGACTCTCAAGGAAAACAACTATAGCAATTGGAGATGCCTTCAAGAATGGTCAGTGCTCTCACATGATTTTGTGTCAAATATAATGTGTGTGCTTGCTAAGCTACTTCAGTCATGTCTGACTCTGTGAGACCCTGTGGGCTGTAGTCTGCCAGGCTCCTCTGTCCATGGGATTCTCCAGGCAAGAATACTGGAGTGGGTTGTCATTTCCTCCTCCAGGGGATCTTACCAAACCAGGTATTGAACTCATGTCTCTTGCATCTCCTCCATTGGCAGGCAAATCCTTTACCACTAGTGCCACATTGGAATCCCCCAAATATCATGTATAACCTGCCAGATGGCACTAGTGGTAAAGAACCTACCTGCCAATGCAGGTGTAAGTGATGACTATTCGATCCATGGGTGGGGAAGATCCCCCGGAGAAGGAAATGGCAACCCCCTCTAGTACTCTTGACTGGAGAATCCCATGGGGAGAGGAGCCTGGAGGTCTATAATCCATAGGATTGCACAAACTCAGACACAACTGAAGCAACTTAGCACACACACACATGCACACATAACCTATCAACTCTCAAACTGTTATCTCTCACCCAAAAGTCTTCCCCAAAGAGTCAATTTAACTGTAGACTCAGTCTTTGCAATTAGATATCTAACATTACAAATTTGAAATGTCCCAACTGAACTCCCTATTTCATACCCTTCCACAAACTTCTCATTATATTTCCCATCACAGTGAATGTCAACTCTTTTCTTTGTTTCTCCAGTCAATGTTATCAGAGTCATCTTTGACTTTTCTCTTTTTCTTACATTCTACATCCAAATTATCAGAATAGTCTAACAATTCTTTTCAAGATTACTGAAGTAGGTATCCTGCCTTTGCAATCACATTCTCTAATCTATTTCTTTTTTCAGCAGAAAAATAATACATTTGAAAAGATTACTTAATCATGCCACTTCTCAAAAATCAACAAAGCCTTCCTATCTAACCAAAGATAAAATCCTTGTAATAGTTGGAGTGACCCAGCCATTCTTGCACTTTCTTTGGCACAACACACAGGAACCCCAAGCCCCATACCTCTCTGAATCACTCTTCACCATTTTCTTTAGCATATGCATTTTTTGTTGCTGTTATTTTTTTTTTTTTTTGTAGATGGCATGAATATTCACATCTCAGTTTCTTTGTACTTGCTTGTTCTTGCACATGGATTGTCTGTATTTCCTTGCTTTCTTGCATTCTCTGCTCATAAATCTCTTTGATATTAGGGCCATGGTCTATATATATATATATAATAGCAACAATAAGCACCTGACACTTTCTATCGCCCTAAGAGAATTTTATTTTTTCTACAATTTTCTATAATGTCTATTAGTCTTGTCTTTCCAACTAGATTATAGCTCCATAAAGACATGAATATATCTTATATACCACATAAAATAGAATGTTATATATTTCTATTTCTAAGAGTGCCAGATAAGATACTAGACATTCACTTAAACCTTAATTTCAGGTGAGTCAAATAATTATAGTAATATATATATATATATATAGTAGATTACATACTTACCAATAAATCTCTTCTTGAATCACAGCCTTGTCATGGCTAAGGGGCTTGCATTACTCAATTAAGCTATCAGCCATTATGTGCAGGGTCACCCATTATGTACATACTAAAATAATAATAATTTAGAGATCAGGAATATTCCTTGGAGAAAAGAATGGCTACCCACATGAGTATTCTTACCTGGAGGATTCTATGAACAGAAGAATCTAGTGGCCTAAAGTTCGTTTCAGGTCAGTTCAGTTCATTCTAGTCACTCCATCATGTCCGACTCTTTGCTAATCACAGACTGCAGCACACCAGGCTTCCCTCTCCAGCAACAACATATGGAGCTTGCTCAAACTCATGTCCATCGAGTCAGTAATGACATCCAACTATTTCATCCTCAGTTCTCCCCTTCTCCTCCTGCTTTCAATCTTTCCCAGCATCAGGTTCTTTTTGGATGAGTCGGTTCTTCTCAGTAAGTGGCCAAAGTATTGGAGCTTCAGCATCAGCATCAGTCCTTCCAATGAATATTCAGGCCTGATTCCCTTTAGGATGACTGGTTGGATCTCTATGCAGTCCAGGGGACTCTCAAGAGTATTCTCCAACACCATAGTTCAAAAGAGTATCAATTATTTGGCACTCAGTTTTCTTTACCATCCAACTCTCGCATCCATACATGACTACAGGAAAAATCATATCTTTGACTAGACGGACCTTTGGTGGCAAAGTAATGTCTCTGCTTTTTAGCATGTTGTCTAGGTTGGTCATAGCATTTCTTCCAAGAAGCGAGTGTATTTTGATATCATGGCTGCCTTCACTATCTACAGTGATTTTGCAGCCCCAAAAAACGAAGTCCGTCACTGTTTCGATTGTTTCTCAGTCTATTTGTCATGAAGTGATGGGACGGGATACCATGATCTTCATTTTTTGAATGTTGAGTTTTAAGCCAGCTTTCTCACTCTCTTTCATTTTCATCAAGAGACTCGTTAGTTCCTCTTTTCTTTCTGCCATAATGGTGGTGTTATTTGCATATCTGAGATTATTGATATTTCTTCCAACAATATTGATTCCACCTAGTGCTTCATAGAGCCCAGCATTTCTCATGATGTACTCTGCATATAAGTTATATAAGCAGGGTGACAATATACAGCTTTGACATATTATATACAGCTTATATACATCAATATACAGCTTTTTCCAATTTGGAACCAGTCTATCGTTCCATGTCCAATTCTAACTGTTGCTTGGTAACCTGCATACGGATTTCTCAGGAGGCAGGTAAGTTGGTCTGCTATTCATATTGCTTGAAGAATTTTCCACACTATGTTGTGATAGACACAGTCAAAGGCTTTGGCATAGTCAGTAAAGCAGAAGTAGATATTTTTCTGGAACTCCCTTGCTTTTTAAATGATCCAACAGATCCTGGCAGTTCGATCTTTGGTTCCGCTGCCTTTTGTAAATCCATTTTGAACATCTGGAAGTTCACAACTCACACACTGTTGAAGCCAGGCTTAGAGAATTTTGAACATTACTTTGCTGTCATGTAAGATGAGTGCAATTGTGCGGTTTGCACTCTTTGCCGAAGTTTGAACGTTCTTTGGCATTGCCTTTCTTTGGGATTGGAATGAAAACTGACCTTTTCCAATCCTGTGGCCACTGCTGAGTTTTCCAAGTTTGCTGGTATATTGAGTGCAGCACTTGCACAGTATCATGTTTTAGGATTTGAAATTGCTCAACTAGAATTCCATCACCTCCACTAACTTTGTTTGTAGTGATGCTTCTTCCTAAGTCCCACTTGACTTCATATTCCAGGATGTCTGGATTTAACTGGGTGATTACACCATCGTGATGATCTAGGTCATAAAGATCTTTTTTGTATAGTTCTGTGTGTTCTTGCCACCTTTTCTTAATATCTTCTGCTTCTGTTAGGTCCATACCCTTTCTATCCTTTATTGTACCCATCTTTGCATGAAATAGTCCCTTGGTATCTCTAATTTTCTTGAAGAGATCTCTAGTCTTTCCCATTCTACAGTTTTCCTCTTCTTCTTTGCATTAATCACTGAGAAAGGCTCTCTTATCGCTCCTTGCTATTCTTTGTAACTCTGTATTCAAATGGGTATATCTTTCCTTTTCTCCTTTGCTTTAGCTTCTCTTCTTTCCTCAGCTATTTGTAATTCCTCCTCAGATGACCATTTTGCCTTTTTCATTTTTTTTTTTTTTAGAGATGCTCTTGATCACTGCCTCTTGTACAATGTCATGAACCTTCATCCATAGTTCTTCAGGCACTCTATCAGATGTAATCTCTTGAAACTATTTGTCACCGCCACTGTGCAATCAAAAGGGATTTGATTTAGGCTATGTCTGAATGGTCTAGTGAGGTTCCCTACTTTCTTCAATTTAAGCCTGAATTTGGCAATAAGGAGTTCATGATCTGAGGCACAGTCTTCTCCCAGTCCTGTTTATACTGACTGTATAGAGCTTCTCCATCTTTGACAGCAAAAATATAATCAATCTGACTTGGTATTGACCATTTGGTGATGTCCATGCATACAGTCATCTCTTGTGTTGTTTGAAGAGAGCGTTTGCTCTGACTAGTGGGTTCTCTTGGCAAAACTGTGTTAGCCTTTGCCCTGCTCCATTTTGTACTCCAATGCCAAACTTGCCTATTACCCCAGGTATCTCTTGATTTCCAACTTTTGCATTCCAGTCCCTAATGTTGAAAAGGACTTCTTTTGGGATATTAGTTTTGAAGGTCTTGAAGGTCTTCATAGAAGCATTCAATTTCAGCTTCTATAGCATTACTGGCTGGGGCATAGACTTGGATTACTGTGATATTGAATGGTTTGCCTTGGAAACGAACAGAGATCATTTTGTCAGTTTTTGAGATTGCATCCAAGTACTGCATTTTGGACTCTTGTGTTGACTTTGAGGGCTACTCCATTTCTTCTAAGGGTTTCTTTCCCACAGTGGTATATATAATGGCCATCTGAATTCAAGTCGCCCGTTCCAGTCCATTTTAGTTTACTGATTCCTAAAATGCTGATGCTCACTCTAGCCATATCCTGTTTGACCACTTCCAATTTGCCTTGAGTCATGGACCTAAGGTTCTAGGTTCCTGTGCAGTATTCTTCTTACAGTATTGGACTAGTATTACTTCCATCACCAGTTACATCCACAACTGGGCGTTGTTTTTGCTTTGGCTCTGTCTCCTTTTTCTTTCTCAAGTTATTTCTCCATTCTTCTTCAGTAGCACATTGGGCACCTACCGAACAGAGGAGTTCATCTTTCAGTATCATATCTTTTTGCCTTTTCATACTTTTAATGGGGTTCTCAAGAATACTAAAGCGGTTTGCCATTCCCTTCTCCAGTGGACCCCGTTTTGTCAGAATCCTCCACCATGACCCATCCATCTTGGGTGGCTCTACATGGCATGTCTCATAGTTTCATTGAGTTAGACAAGGCTGTGTTCTACGTGATCAATTTGACTAATTTTCTATGACTGTGGTTTTCATTCTGTCTGCCCTTTGATGGATAGGGATAAGAGGCTTATGGAAGCTTCCTGAGGGGAGAGACTGACTGTGGGGGAAACCAGATGTTGTTCTGATGGGCAGGGCCATGTTCAGTAAATCTCTAACCCTAATTTCTGTTTATGGACAAAGCTGTATTCCCTCCCTGTTGTTGACCTGAGACCAAACTATGGTGGAGGTAATGACGATATTGGCCACCTCCTTCAAAAGGTCCCATGCATACACTGCCACACTCAGTGCCCCTGACCCTGCAGTAAGCCATCACTGACCCATGCCTCTGCTGGAGACTCCGGGACACTCACAGGCAAGCCTGGGTCAGTCTCTTGTGGGGTCACTGCTCCTTTCTCCTGTGTCATGATGTGTACAAAATTTTGTTTGTGCCCTCCAGGAGTCTGTTTCTCCAGTCCTGTGCAAGTTATATAATCAAATCCCACTAGCCTCCAATGTCAAATTCCTGGGGAAGTCTCAGTCCCTTTCCCAGATCCCCATGTTGGGAAATTTGTTGTGGGTCCTAGAACTTTCTTAACAATGTGAGAATATATTTGGTATAATTGTTCTGCAGTTTGTGGGTCATCTGTTTGGTGGCTCTATGGTGGGGTTAATGGTGATCTCCTCCACGAGGGCTTATGCCACAGGCTGTGTGACCCAGGTATGGTGCACCCAGAGCCCCTGCCCCTGTGGCAGGCCACTGCTGACTCCTACCCTGAAGGAGACACTCAAACACTCAAAGCAGGTCTGGCTCAGTCTCTGTGGGGTATCTGGGTCATGGTGTGCACAAGGTTTTGTTTGAGCCCTCCAAGCATTTTTAGCAGGTATGGAGTTTGATTCTAAATGCAATTTCACCCCTCCTACCATCTTGCTGGGTCTTCTCCTTTACCCTTATACGTGGAGTATCTTTTTAGGTGGGGTCCAACATCCTCCTGTCGATGATTGTTCAGCAGTGAGCTGTAATTTTGGAGTTCTCACAGGAGAAAATGAGCGCACATCCTTCTACTCCATCATCTTGTGTGGGGTTGCAAAAAGTCAAATATGACTGAAAAACTAACACTTCACTTCACTCAGGTGGTTCAGCAATAATGAGTCTGCCTGCCAAAGAAAGAAACACAGGAGATACGAGTTTGATCACTGTGTCAGGAATTTTTCCTGAAAGAGGAAATGTTTATTCACTCCAGTATTCTTACCTGGAAAATCCCAAGAACAGAGGATCCTGGTGGGTTACAGTCCATGATGTTGCAAAGAGTCAGGCACGACTTAGCAAATGAACACATACATACCCATAAATTTTGAAAAACGTAATTTTCTTTATTTAATCCCTCAAAATCCCAATTTTCTTATTGTCAAAATGCCTTGTACAAAATACTGAAGCTAAAATTAGTGAAGTGAGGATTTGAACTCCAATTTCTTTGACTCCAAAGTCTAGGTTATCAACTACTATCAAAAGAGTGTGCCTCAAGTCTATGTTATTAAAGGAATACACATAGATTTTAGTAACAAAGAAAAGGAGGTATTACTGTATATTCAAGATTAGGAATACAAAATTTTGATTGTATATGCTAAAACCTTTGACTCTGTGGATCACAACAAACTGTGGGAAATTCTTAAAGAGATAAGAATACAAGACCACCTTACCTGCCTCCTGAGAAAGCTCTATGCAGGTCATAAGCAACAGTTAGAACCAGACATGAAACAACAGACTGGTTCAAAGTTGGAAAAGGAGTATGACAAGGATCTATATTGTCATCCTGCTGTTTATTTCATTTACACGCAGAGTACATCATGTGAAATGCCAGGCTGTATGAAGCTCAAGCTGTAATCAAATTTTTCAGGAAATATGGCAACAACCTCAGATATGCAGATGATATCACTCTAATGGCAGAAAGTGAAGAGGAACTAAAGGTGCTCTTAATGAGGTGAAAGAGGAAAGTGAAAAACCTGGCCTGAAACTCAATATTAAACAAACTAAGATCATGGCATCCAGTCCCAATACTTCATAGCAAATAGAAGGGGAAAAACTGGAAGCAGTGACACATTTTATTTTCTTGAGTTCCAAAATCACTGCGGAAGGTGATTACAGCAAAATTTTGAAAAATGCTTTCTTCTGTAAAGGAGAACTATGACAAACCTAGATAGCATATTAAAGGGTACATCACTTTGCCAACAAAGGCCTGTATAGTCAAAGCTATCATTTTTCCATTAGTCATGCACAGATGTGAGATTTGGACCATAAAGAAGGCTGTTGTTGTTCACTCATTAACTTGTGTCTCTTTATGACTCCATGAACTTCAGCACACCAGGATTCCCTGTCCTTCACTATTTCCTGCAATTTGCTCAAACTCATGTCCATAGAGTTGATGATGCCACCCAACCATCTCATCCTCAATCACTCCCTTCTTCTCTTGCCCTCAACCTTTCCCAACATTAGGGACTCTTCCAGTGAGTCAGCCCTTTACATCAGATGGCCAATATAATTCTATCCAAGGGACTATCAAGGGTAGTCTCTAGCCCCACTGTCCTAAATATCAATTCTTTGGTTCTAAGCCTTCTTTAGGGTTCAGCAAAAACTGATGTCTCTGCTTTTTAATGCACTATCTAGGTTTTTCCAAGCTATTCTTCCAAGGAGCAAGCATCTTTTAATTACATGGCTGTAGCCATTCACCATCCACAGTGATTTTGGAGCCCAAGAAAATGAAATTTGACACTGTTTCTACATTTCCCCCATCTATTTGCCATAAAGTGATAGGACCAGATGCCATAATCTTCATTTTTTTGAATGTTGAGTTTAAAGGCAGTGTTTTCATTTTTCTCTTTCACCTTCATCAAGAGGCTCTTTAGTTCCTCTTCACTTTCTGCCATTAAAGTGGTATCATCTGCATATTTGAGGTTATTGCTATTTCTCTCAGCAATTTTGACTTCAGCTTGTGCTTCATCCAGCCTGGCATTTCACATGATGTACTCTGCATATAATAAGCACGGTGATAGAGCCTTGATGAACTCCTTTCCCAATTTTGAACCAGTCCATGGTTCTGTGTCCAGTTTTAACTACTGCCTCTTGTCCTGCATACAGGTTTCTCAGGAGGCAGGTAATATGGTATGGTTTTCCCAACTCACTAAAAATATTCCAGCTTTTTTGTGATCCACACATTCAAATGGCAACCCACTCCAATATTCTTGCCTGGAGAATCCAATGGACGGAGGAGCTTGGTGGGCTACAGTCCACGGGTCGCAAAGAGTTGGACACAACTAAGCGACTTCACACATTCAAAGGTTTTTCATAGTCAATGAAGCAGAAGTAGATTTTTTTTTTTTTTAATTCCCTTGAATTTTCTATGACTCAGCATATGTTGGCAATTTGATCTCTGGTTCCTCTGCCTTTTCTAAATCCAGCTTGTACATCAGGAAGTCCTCAGTTCACATACTCCTGAAGCCTAGATTGAAAGATTTTGAGCATAATCTTGCTGGCATATGAAACGAGTGTAATTGTGTGGTAATTTGAACTTTCTCTGGCATTGCTTTTCTTTGGGATTGGAAAGATAATTGAGCTCTTGCAGTCTTGTGGCCACTGCTGAGTTTTCCAAATTTGCTGGCATAATGAGTGCAGCACTATAACAACATCATCGTTTAAAAGAAGACTGAATGCCAGAGAATTAATGCTTTTGTTTTTCTTTTTTTTTTTTTTCATTTTACTTTATTTTTTAATATAAATTTATTTATTTGAATTGGAGGTTAATTACTTTACAATATTGTATTGGTTCTGCCATACATCAACATGAACCCACCACAGGTATACACGTGTTCCCCATCCCGAACCCCCCTCCTTCCTCCCTCCTCGTACCATCCCTCTGGATCATCCCAGTGCATCAGCCCCAAGCAAACAGTATCATGCATCGAACTTGGACTGATAATTTGTTTCATATATGATATTACACATGTTTCAATGCCATTCTCCCAAGTCATCCCACCTTCTCTCTCTCCCACAGTGTCCATAAGACTGCTCTATACATCAGTGTCTCTTTTGCTGTCTCATACGCAGGGTTATTGTTACCATCTTTCTAAATTCCATATATATGCGTTAGTATACTCTATTGGTGTTTTTCTTTCTGGCTTACTTCACTCTGTATAATAGGCTCCAGTTTCATCCACCTCATTAGAACTGACTCAAATGGTGCAGGGAAAACTGGTCAACCACTTGTAAAAGAATGAAACTAGAACACTTTCTAACACCATACACAAAAATAAACTCAAAATGGATTAAAGATCTAAATGTAAGATGAGAAACTATAAAATTTCTAGAGGAGAACATAGGCAAAACACTCTCCGACATACATCACAGCAGGATCCTCTATGACCCACCTCCCAGAATATTGGAAATAAAAGCAAAAATAAACAAATGGGACCTAATTAAACTTCAAAGCTTCTGCACAACAAAGGAAACTATAAGCAAGGTAAAAAGACAGCCTTCAGAATGGGAGAAAATAATAGCAAATGAAACAACTGACAACTAATCTCAAAAATATACAAGCAACTCCTGCAGCTCAATTCCAGAAAAATAAACGACCCAATCAAAAAAATGGGCCAAAGAACTAAATAGACATTTCTCCAAAGAAGACATACAGATGGCTAACAAACACATGAAAAAATGCTCAACATCACTCATTATCAGAGAAATGCAAATCAAAACCACAATGAGGTACCGTTTCACGCCAGTCAGAATGGCTGTGATCCAAAAGTCTACAAGCAATAAATGCTGGAGAGGGTGTGGAAAAAAGGGAACCCTCTTATACTGTTGGTGGGAATGCAAACTAGTACAGCCACTATGGAGAAAAGTGTGGAGATTCCTTAAAAAACTGGAAATAGAACTGCCTTATGACCCAGCAATCCCACTGCTGGGCATACACACCGAGGGAGCCAGAATTGAAAGAGAAAGTGTACCCCAGTGCTCATCACAGCACTGTTTATAATAGCCAGGACATGGAAGCAACCTAGATGTCCATCAGCAGATGAGTGGAGAAGAAAGCAGTGGTACATATACACAATGGAGTATTAATCAGCCATTAAAAATAATTAATGCTTTTGAATTGTGGTGCTGAAGACTCTTGAGTGTCCCTTAAACAGCAGGGATCAAACCAGTCAATCCAAAAGGAAATAAACCCTGAATATTCATTGTAAGTACTGGTGCTGAAGCTGAAGCTCCAGTACTTTGACCACCTGATGCAAAGGGCCAACTCATTGGAGAAGATCCTGATACTGGGAAAGATTGAGGATGAGATGGTTAGATAACATCACTGACTCAATGGACATGAATTTGAGAAAACTCCCTGATATCTTGGGGGACAAAGGAACCTGGCTTGCTACAGTCCATGGGCTCCAAAAGAGTTGGACATGACTTCAACTGAATAATGAAACAACTGTTATTTGTGTTTATCTAATATCAAATTTAACTGAAAATCACTAAATTGGTAAATCAGCAACTCCAACTATACTTCTTCCAGTGCTGAAAACAGTAACTTACATAAAGTAAGAACTTAGTAAATATTTGCTTGACAAATACAAAAATGTATTATGTGGCCAGCAAAGGTTGAGCAACATTAAAGCATTCTTGGGAGAAACTAATGTGTATCCCTAGGAGCTAAACAGAGCACGTACATCTAAGAATCTGATGCCTCTATCTTAGAGAAATCTAAGGCGATCCGAGTTGAAGTAAATAGAATCTACATTATGAAAAAAGAAAGATTAGTAGTCAGATAAGTTACACTCTCTCTTCCATCTCTGTCAGAGCAAGGGTGCCAGAAATTTCTCAGGAGAAACTGTCTGGTTCATTCAATCTTGAAGGAACCTTAGCCAGAAAGATTGTGTATTATGATAAAAGGACCACACCAATAAGTTTACCAGTTGGCAGATAAGGAAGGAATATAAGAGGCAGTCATAGTAAAGCATTTGTCAGAAAAATATCAGCCAAAGCAAGAAGCTTGAAATTCACATGTTCCTCATGAAAGAGCCAGTATTTTAAGTTTGGCCATGACAATAGACAGTTATAGCTGGATTATAACCATATGAATCATTAAAATATTACCTCTCTTTATCTAATCTTTCTTGACTCTATGTCGTAATCAGAGGTTGTTATTCAGCTGCTAAGTCATGTCCAATTCTTTGTGATCCAACCACAAGGACTGAAGCATGTCAGGCTTCCTTCCCTGTCTTTCACCATCTCCTGGAGCTTGCTCAAACTCATGTCCATTGAGTTGGTGATGCCATCCAACCATCTCATCCTCATCCTCTGTCACTTCTTCTCAGGAAACAAATCAGGGAGTATATCAAGGAAGATGTAAAGAAGAAATACACCCTCACTTCAATGTTATAAGTTCCTGGTCTGCAAATCAAAATAAGGCTTAAAGGAGAAAAATCACTTTGATTTGAACATAAGAATGATTTTTTTTTAATTTTAAATATAATTTTACCACTGCACATGTGAAATGTCATCATAATCTACTAATTCAAACAGATTATTATATAATAATATTAAATGAGACTTATTAAAACTGAGTGACTAAAACATGAAAACTTGTGAAAGTTTTATTTTATGGATGAATAATTGAGAATATGGTTGTAGAAAAAGTTAAAGATCTTCTTTGTATTCCATTGAGTTTGAAACAGTCACTATTAATTAATAACTTTGGCAATGATGTGGAAGAGTGAGAGGAAAGTGAAAAACAGGATAATAAATATTGAAAAATAAATGAAAAAGAACTTGAACATATTTGTTCAAAGAAGCTTAACTGCAATTCAAACACAGTACACTCTAATCAAAGTACAAGATGCACAAAACACCACATTAGCATTTAGGAAGTTTAAATATAATTATAACACAGATAAACTGTTCTTACAGGGCAGTTAAAATGACATAAAAGTATAATTATAGATTAAGGAAACAATAGATGAGATGTTATAAAGATATACATAGTTAATTGATAGATTACTTGTACAGACTATGAGTAGTTTTGAAGAGGAGAATATAAATTAGGCCATGGTAGATAAGGAATATTATGAGTATGTGAGATTTTAAATGTATAATTAGTAATAAAATTATTTTAATAGATGGCATAAAGAGGAATAACATCTCAAGTACTGTAGCATAATATTGTAAATCAACTATTAAATAGTTAAATCTCAATTAAAAATAAAGAGAAAAAGGATAAAGTAGAAGATGTCATTAAGGACAATGCGATCTCTTCTTTACAGCAGATCAACAAATTAGTCTGAAAAACTGTCCCACTTCAAAAAATAAATAAGAAAAATAAAACTAAATGATGAATAAGTTACCAAAAATATGTTTAAGTACATCATGAAATCTTTCAGAAAATCAGGGAACTCAAAGAAGGCCAAAAATTTTAACCACCATGAGCCTAAATTTATAAATATATACTACATCTTCTTTATCTATTCATCAGTTCATAAGCATGTGTTGCTTTCAAATCTTATTCATCATAAATAATGTTGCAAACATTGGGTGCATATATCTTTTTGAATTACTGTGTTCATTTTTTTCTGAATATATATCCAAGAGTAGAATTACTGGATCAAATGGTAGTTCTATTTTTAGGTGGTTGTTGTTGTTGTTTTTTGGATCCTCCACACTGCAATCCATAGTGGCCACACCAATTTAAATCCCACAAATGGTGCTCTAGCATTTTCTTTTCACCAAATCCTAGCCAGCACTTCTTATTTGTAGACCTTTTGATGATAGTAATTTTGGCAGGTAGAAGGTGATGTCTCAGTGTGTTTTTTATTTGTATTCCTCTGATGACTAGTGGTCTAGTGGTGTTGAGCACTTTATCATGTACTTGTTGACCATCTGTTGTATCTTCTTTGGAAAGGTATTATTCTAGTCTTTGGCCCATTTTTTGATTGAATTGTTGTTGTTATTCAGTTGTATGAGCTATTTATGTATTGAATATTAATCCTGTACTGGTCATATGATTTTTTTTTTTTTCCCATTCAGTAGGTTGTCTTTGTGTTTGGCCACTGGTTTCTTTGCTGTGAAGTGGTTTTCAAGTATAACTGGTCTCATTTGTTTAATTTTGCTTTTGCTTCTTTTGCCCTAGAAAACAAATCCAAAAAGTTGGCTGCAGTTTATATCAAAGATGGTTGCCCATATTCTCTCATGGGAGTTTTATGCTTTCCAGTCTTACATTCAAGTCTTTAATCCATTATGAGTTTACTGTTGCAAATGGTATGAGAAAATGTTGAATATCTTTCTTTACAGGTAGCTGTCCAGTTTTCCCAACAGCAATTATTCCCAGCACCATTTATTAAAGAGATTATCTTTTTACCATGTATACTTTAGCCTCTTTTGTCACAAATTAATTTACCATAAGTGAATAAATGTATTTTGAGACTCTCCTTTCTATTTCATTGATCTGTGTGTTTATTTTGTGTTAGTACCATGCTGGTTTCATTACTGTAGTTTTATGGCATAGTCTGAAGTCAGAGAGCATGATATATAGAATTTTGTTGCTTTTGATCAATTGCTTTGGTAATTTGGGGTCTTTCTGTCCCATATAAATTTTAGGATTATTTCAATTCTGTGAAAATATCATGGATATTTTCATATAAATTGCATTGCATCTATAGATTGCTTTAGATGCTATAGATATTTTTACAATATTAATATTTCCAATCCATGAACATTTTTTTGTATTATTTTCCATTGCTTTGTATTAGTTTCACATTCTCTCATCAACATTTTATAGAGTATAAGTTTTTCACATCCATAGTTAAGTTTTTTAATAAGCAGTTTATTCTTTTTTGATGTGACTTTAAATTGGATTATTTTCTTGCTTTCTCTTTCTGAAGCTCATTATTAGACTTCAGAAAAGCAATAGATTTCTATATATTGATCTTGTATCCTGCAACAGTACTAAAGGTGTTTCTTAGTTCTAATAGTGTTTTGATAGAGATAGGCTTTCCTGCATAGAGTATCACATCATCTGCAAATAGTGACAGCTTTACTTCTTTCCTTCCAAATTTGTGGGGGCATTTTTTGTCTCATTGCTGTGGCTAGGAAATACATTATTATGTTAAAGAGAAGTGTTGTAAGAGAAGGCATCATTGTTCCTGATATTTGAGAAAATGCTTTCTGCATTTCATCATTATGTATCATGATAACTGTGGGTTTGTCATAAATGGCCTTTATTATATTGAGATGTTTCTTCTAGACCAACTTTGATGAGAGTTTTTATCATGAATGGATGCTGAATTTTACTGAAAGCTTTTTTTTCTTTCTACTGAGATGATCATGTGATTTTTATCCTTCCTTTTGTTAATGTAGTGTATCACATTGACTGGTGTGTGAATATTGAAATTTATGTTGTTATTTATCCCTAAAATAAATCCCATTTGACCTTAGTGTATGATCTTTGGTGATATATTGTTGAATTCAATTTTCTCATATTTCATTGAGGACTTTTGATTTAGATTTATCAGACATATTAGCATTATATGGGTAGCTCAACTGGTAAAGAATCCACCTTCAATTCAGAAGACCCTGGTTCCATTTCTGAGTCAGGAAGATCCCCTAGAGAAAGGATGGACTATCAACTCCAATATTCTGTCTTTCCTGGTGGCTCAGATGGTGAAGAATACACCTGTAATGTGGGAGACATGGGTTCAATCCCTGGATTGGGAAGATTCCCTGGAGGAGGGCATGGCAATCCATTCCAGAATTCTTGCCTGGAGCATCCCCCTGGACAGAGGAGTCTGGTGGTAACAGTCCTTATGGTAGCAAAGAGTCAATCACGACTGGGAGATTAAGCAAAGCATAGCACACATTAGCTTTATATATATGTGTGTGTGTGTGTGTGTGTGTGTGTGTGTGTGCCTCCCACTGGCTTCAGTATCAGGGTAACTGTAGCTTTGTAGAATAAATTTGCGTGTTCACCCTCTGCAAATTTTTGGAGTAGTTTGAGAAAGACGGGTATTAGCTTTTACTTATATGCTTGGTAGAATACCTCTGTGAAGCCTTCTGATTCTTGACTTTTGTTTGCTGTGGGTTTTTAAATTACAAATTCAATTTTGCTACTAGATATTAATTGGTTAAGATTATCTGTTTCTTTCTGATTCATTCTTAGCAGGTTGTATGTTTCTAAAAATGTATCTATTTCTTCCAATTGATTGGCATAGAACTGTACATAGTATTCTCTTATTTTTGTTTCTCTGTTATATCTGCTGTTATGTTTGTTTGTTTGTTTTTCTTTTAGTTCTTATTTTATATGGGTCCTCTCTCTCTTCCTGGTGAGCGTAGCTAAAATTTTATCAATTTTTTTTTTTTCCAAAAAACTGCTTCTTGGTTTTATTGATTTCTTTTTCTTCTTTTTTCTTTGGTCTATTTTATTTCCTGTCTGATCTGTATTGTTTCTTCCCTCATGCTAATTTTGGACTTTTTTTATTGTACTTTTTCCTAATTATTTTAGATGGCAGGCTAGAGCGTTTATTTGAACAATCTTCCTGTCTAGTGGGAGTATTCCTTTTCTACTGATCTTGTTACAATCTTTTCCACTCAGAGAAGAGTTTTAACATTTCTTTTAGTGTGGGTTTCATATTGAGGAACTCTCAGTTTTTTTCTTATCTGAGAATTTATTTATCTGCTTAAATTCTAAGTGATAATTTTATTGGATGGAGTATCCTAGTCTGCAAGGTATTATTTTTTTCCTTTCAGCACCTTGAATATATCATGCCACTCCCTCTGACATGCAAAATTTCTTCAGAAAAACCAGCTGATAGCCTTGTGATGGTTCCTTTGTAAATGTTCGTTGCATTTCTCTTGCAGATATTCGAATTTGTTCCTTGTCTTTAAACTTTGTCATTTTAGTTATGATATGCTTTGTCATGGGTCTCTTTGGTTTCATTTGTCTGGAGCCCCTATGCTTCCTGTATCAGAATATCTGTTTCCTTTTTCCACTTTAGGAAATTTTCAGCCATAATTTCATCAAATAATTTTCAACTCCCTTCTTTATATCTTGTCTTTTGGGAACACTTATAAATGTAAATATTGATATATATGATGTTGTTCCAGAGAGTCTGTAACTGTTCTTATTTTTTTAATTTGTTTTTCTTTTCATTGTTCCAATTGGATGATTTCCATTATTCTATCATCCAGATCAGGCATGCATTTTTCCAAATCACATAGTCTGCTGATAATCCCTTCTAGTGTGCTTTTCATTTCTGTTATGGCATTCTTCAGTTCTGCTTGGTTCTCTTCTTTCTTTTTATGTTTTGCAATTCCTTGTTAGAATTCTCACTGTGTTCCTCTATTCTTTTCCCAGTTAGCAATTCTTTTTTTTTTTCCTAAAATAATTTTTAAATTTATTTATTTTTAATTAGAGGATAATTGCTTTAGAGTATTTTGTTTGTTTCTGCCACACATCAGCATGAATTAGCCATTGTCATCAGTCACTCAGTTGTGTCCGACTCTTTGTGACCCCACGGATGGCAGCATGCCAGGTTTCCCTGTCTTTCACCATCTCCCGTAGTTTACTCAAACTCCTGTCCTTTGAGCCAGCGATGCTATCCAACCATCTCATCCTCTGTTACCCCCTTGTTCGCCTGCCCTCAATCTTTCCCAGCTTCAGGGTCTTTTCTGAGAAGTCAGTTCCTCTCTTTAGTAGCCAGTGTATTAGAGTTTCAGCTTCAGCATCAGTCCTTCCAATGAATATCCAGGACTGATTTCCTTTAGGATTGACTGGATCTCCTTGCTGTACAAGGGACTCTCAAGAGTATTCTCTAGCACCACAGTTCAGAAGCATCAATCTTTTCATGCTCAGCCATTTTTACTGTCCAGCTCTCATATCTGTGCATGACACAGCTTTGATTATACAGAACTTTGTCGGCAAAGTAATATCTCTCCTTTTTAATATGTTGTCAGGTTTGTCATAGATTTTCTTCCAAGGAGCAAACATCTTTTAATTTCATGGATGCAGTCACCATCCACAGTGATTTTGGAGCCCAAGAAAATAAAGTCTGTCACTGTTTCTATTGTTTCCCCATCTATTTGCCATGAAGAGATGGGACCAGACGCCATTATCTTCGTTTTTTGAATGTTGAGTTTTAAGTCAGCTTTTTCATCTCCTCTTTCACCTTCATCAAGAGGCTCTTGAGTTCCTCTTTGCTTTCTGCCATAAGCATGGTGTTAACTGTATATATGAGGTTATTGATATTTCTCCCTGCAATCTTGATTCCAGCTTGTGCTTCATCCAGCCTGGAATTTTCACATGATGTACTCTGCATATAAATTAAATAAACAGGGTGATAATATACAGCCTTAATGTACTCCTTTCCCAATTTGGAACCACTCCATTGTTCCATGTCCAGTTCTAAGTGTTTCTTCTTGACCTGCATACAGGCTTCTCTGGAGGCAGGTAAGGTAGTCTGGTATTCCCTTCTCTTTCAGAATTTTCCAGTTTGTTGTCATGTACAAAGCCAAAGGCTTTAGTCTAGTCAATGAAAAAGAAGTAGATTTTTTTCTGGAATTCTCTAGCTTTTTCTATGATCCATCGGATGTTGACAATTTGATCTCTGTTTCCTCTGCCTTTTCTAAATCTAGCTTGTACATCTGGCAGTTCTCAGTTCACATATTGTTGAAGCCTCACTTGGAAGATTTTGAGTATTATTACACTGTCCTGTGAAATGAATGCATGGTAGTTTGAGCATTCTTTGGCATTGCCCTTCTTTGGGATTGCAATGAAAACTGACCTTTTCACCAATCAGCCATAGGTATACATATCTGCCCTCTCTCTTGAACCCCCCTCCCATCTCCCATCATACCTCAGCCCTCTAGGTTGTTACAGACCACCAGTTTTAAATCCCTGAATTATACAGCAAATAATCCCTGCTATCTATTTTACATATGGAAGCAACGTTAGAACTGGACATGGAACAATAGACTGGTTCCAAATAGGAAAAGTAGTAAGTTAAGGCTGTATATTGTCACCCTGCTTATTTAATTTATATGCAGAGTACATCATGAGAAACGCTTGGCTGGAAGAAGCAAAAACTAGAACCAAGATTGCTGGGAGAAATATCAATAACCTCAGGTATGCAGATGACACCACCCTTATGGCAGAAAGTGAAGAGGAACTAAAAAGCCTCTTGATGAAAGTGAAAGAGGACAGTGAAAAAGTTGGCTTAAAGCTCAACATTCAGAAAATGAAGATCATGGTCCCATCACTTCATGGGAAATAGATTGGGAAAGAGTGGAAACAGTGTCAGACTTTATTTTTATGGGCTCCAAATCACTGCAGATGGTAATTGCAGCCATGAAATTAAAAGACGCTTACTCCTTGGAAGGAAAAGTATGACCAACTTAGATAGCATATTAAAAAGCAGAGATATTACTTTGCTAACAAAGGTTCGTCTAGCCAAGGCTATGTTTTTTCCAGTGGTCATGTATGGATGTGAGAGTTGGACTGTGAAGAAAGCTGAGCGCCAAAAAATTGATGCTTTTCAATTGTGGTGTTGGAGGAGACTCTTGAGAGTCTCTTGGACTGCAAGGAGATCCAACCAGTCCATTCTAAAGGAGGTCAATCCTGGGTGTTCTTTGGATGGACTGATGCTAAAGCTGAAAACTCCAATATTTTGGCCACCTCATGGGAAGAGTTGATTCATTGGAAAAGACTCTGATGCCTGGAGGGATTGGGGGCAGGAGGAGAAGGGGACGACAGAGGATGAGATGGCTGGATGGCATCACCAACTCGATGGACATAGTTTGAGTGAACTCCGGGAGTTGGTGATGGACAGGGAGGCCTGGCGTGCTGCAATTCATGGGGTCGCAAAGAGTCAGACACAACTGAGCGACTGAACTGAACTGAATTGAATATATATGTTTCCATGTTACTCTCTTATTTCATCCCACCTTCTCCTTCCCCGACTGCATCCACAAGTCTGGTCTCTATGTCACCTCACATGGGTCAGAATGGCCATCATCAGAAAAATCTACAAACAATAAATGCTGGAGTGGGTGTGGAGAAAATGGAACCCTCTTACACTTTTTCTGGGAATGTAAATTGATACACCCAGTTAGCATTCTTGTTACTAATTCTTTGCACTCTTTTTCTAATAAATTGCACTTTTTATCTAATAAACTATCTCATTAGTTGTTTTTTGTTTTTTTTCAACTGTTTCAACTTAAACAAATTCCTCTGTCATTTTTCATAACCTTTCTGGTCTCTGAGAAATTAGCTGAAATAGTTATTAATTGTGGTCTTGAAATGATATGTTTTTGTGGGAGTTTTCCTATATAGTCTACATGTTCTTAGCAGCCTTGGTGATAGAGTTGGATCTGAAATGAACACAATTCATATCCTTCCTCAGGGTGCACTGGCAGTTATCACCTTGGTAGGTGGTGGGGCTGGAGAAGGAGGAACTGGGGCCAAAGTTAGCTATCATGGCCACTATGATTTATCAGGGTCTGGGTCGGTTCCCAAATGGCTAGGGCAGAGCTCCTGAAGGTTAGGTCCAAGCTGGCTCCCTTTAAGTGTGGATTCTTCTCCCTCACAGTACTGGCACCCTCACTCCAGGGGGAGAAATGCTCAAGCAAGAGGGGCTGTTTTGAGTGCTCAGCTTGGATGGGGTACAGGTTGGGGTGTCTGACTGGGGTCATAGACCTGAACTGATTCTGGTGCACTGCCTGTATAAGTGCAATTATTGGCTATACCTGCCCTGCTCAGATGCCACATAGAGTCTAAACTTCTGCTTTTCCCTTGCATCTGAGCTCTCCTCTTGATTTCTGATGTCCTCACTCTTATGTAGAGCTT
This sequence comes from Bubalus bubalis, assembly GCF_019923935.1. Classification (NCBI taxonomy): domain Eukaryota; kingdom Metazoa; phylum Chordata; class Mammalia; order Artiodactyla; family Bovidae; genus Bubalus; species Bubalus bubalis. The sequence continues at coordinate 72,393,311 of NC_059172.1, read as the reverse complement.
TGCTTCAAGGCAGGTGGGGCTAGTGTGGGTCCTTGGCATGGGTCAGGGAACTGGCTATGGTGTTTCAGGTGCAATCCATTATTGGGACTGCTTCTGATGCACTGCTTGTGCAAATACCAGTAAAGAGTGCTCCCTTATTCAGACACACTTTCATGTCTAACCCACTTTTGTATCTCACAGTCGATTTATCTCACCCCAGTGTGAAGTTGTGTCGTGAAGCAATCAGGCCAGAGTAGTAGTTCATTTAAGGCTAGGTGTGTTCCATGCTGGTTGCAGGAAACTGGCCAGCTATCTATGCATTTGCAATCCTCCTTCTTTGCCCTGTTTTGAGAGTAAGGGTGTGTGAGTTCCTTGCAAGCAGAGTCCAGGATTCCCATAGTTCCCCTATTTGTCTCATTGGCCTTCCAACCAGCCAAGGGGCTAGACTTTCCAATGTTGGACCCATGGACTGGGGTACCCAATATGTGTCTCAAACTACTCACTTCCCAGAGAGGGTCTCCACTTTTGTCTTCTGTTGAGTCCCCTCCCTGGGGCAGAGGTGATGGCTTCTGTTCCCTTCCTACCCAATTCTATGTGTGTCTTTTTTTAATCTTGGTTGTATAGCAGACTTTTTCCATCTCCAGTTGGTTTGCAGTGAGAATTGTTCCACATGTAGATGTATTTTAGATGTATTTATGGCAGGAGGTGAGCCCTACTTTCTCTTATGCCAGCGTCTTGATCTCCTTCCTCTCACTCAACATTTTATACAAAACCTTTGCTAGTCCAGAAAGACAGTAAATATGTTAAAACTATAAGATTATATTTATATGTTATATTAAAAACAGACAGATACACATAGAGAGAGAAACAAAATCTACCATCTCATTATCATAATTAACAAAAGAGAATAAAAGAGTTTAACAAGGTGGTTAGATCCAGTGGATCTTCCCGACCCAGGAATCAAACTGGAGTATCCTGCACTGCAGGTAGATTCTTTACCAACTGAGCTACCAGGAAAACCCAGATAACAGAGGAATATACCAAAAAATTAATGCATTTTCATACACAGGCAACAAACATTAAAATAGTAAAATTTTAAAAATTATATATATATATATATATACATTCCATATATTTGTGTATATGTATGTGTGCATGCTAAGTCACTTCAGTCATGTCCAACTCTTTGCAGCCCTATGGATGCCCACCAGGCTCCTTTGTCCTTGGGATTCTCCAGGCAAGAATATTGGATTGGGTCACCGTGCCCTCCTCTGGGTGTATATGTATATATGATATTTATTAATGAATCTAGAAAAGGTGGGAAAAAGCTTTGCTATGAAAATAACTTTATTGAAAGACATTAAATTGACCTGTCCATCTTGAGTGCCCATACACGAAATGGCTTATTATTTCAGTGAGCATCTGATTATTTCAAAGCATCTACTTCTGCTTTACTGACTATGCCAAAGACTTTGGCTGTGTGGAAGACAACAAACTGTGGAAAATTCTTCAAGAGATGGGAATGCTACACCACCTGACCTGCCTCTTGAGAAATCTGTATGCAGGTCAAGAAGCAACAATTAGAACTGGACATGGAACAACAGACTGGTTCCAAATTGGAAAAGGAGTACATCAAAGCTGTATATTGTCACCCTGCTTATTTAACTTATATGCAGAGTATATCATGAGAAACGCTGGGCTGGATGAAGCACAAGCTGGAATCCAGATTGCTGGGAGAAATATCAATAACCTCAGATATGCAGGTGTCACCACCCTTATGGCAGAAAGTGAAGAAGAACTACAGAGCCACTTGGTGGAAGTGAAAGAGGAGAGTGAAAAAGCTGGCTTAAAACTCAACATTCAGAAAACCAATATCATGGCTTCTGATCCCATCTGCTAAGTCACTTCAGTCGTGTCCGACTCTGTGCGACCCCATAGACGGCAGCCCACCAGGCTCCCCCGTCCCTGGGATTCTCCAGGCAAGAACACTGGAGTGGGTTGCCATTTCCTTCTCCAGTGCATGAAAGTGAAAAGTGAAAGTGAAGTCGCTCAGTCATGTCCGACTCTTAACGACCCCATAGACTGCAGCCTACCAGGCTCCTCCACCCATGGGATTTTCCAGGCAAGAGTACTGGAGTGGGGTGCCACTGCCTTCATGGCAAATAGACTGGAAAACAACGGAAACAGTGAGAGACTTTATTTTTGGCTCCAAAATCACTGCAAATGATGACTGCAGCCATGAAGTTAAAAGATGCTTGCTCCTTGGAAGAAAAGTTATGACCAACCTAAACAGCATATTAAACAGCAAAAGCATTACTTTGCCAACAAAGGTCCATCTATTCAAAGCTATGGTTTTTCAAGTAGTCATGTATGGATTTGAGAGTTGGACTATAAAGAAAGTTGAGCACTGAAGAATCGATGTTTTTGAAGTCTTGAGAGTCCCTTGACTCTTGAGAAGAGTCTTGAGAGTCCCTTGACTCTTGAGAAGAGTCTTGAGAGTCCCTTGAACTGCAAGGAGATCCAACTAGTCCATCCTAAAAGAAATTAGTCCTAAATGTTCATTGGAAGGACTGATGCTGAAGCTGAAACTCCAATACTTTCACCACCTGATGCAAACAACTGACTTATTGGAAAAAACCTTGATGATGGGAAATTTGAAGGCAGGAATAGAAGGGCATGTCAGAGAATGAGATGGTTGGATGGCATCACCAGCTCGATGGACATGAGTTTGAGTAAGCTCCAGGAGTTGGTGATGGACAGTAAAGCCTGGAGTGCTGCAGTCCATGGTGTCACAAAGAGTTGGACACTACTGAGTGACTGAACTGAACTGAACTGAAGTTGACCTGATTAGAGAACCTTACTCTCAACATTACAAGTTAGTCACAGCATTGCTGCTGCTGCTGCTAAGTCTTTTCAGTCATGTCCGACTCTATGAACCCCAGAGATGGCAGCCCTCCAGGCTCTTCCCTGGGATTCTCCAGGCAAGAATACTGGAGTGAGTTGCCATTGCCTTCTCCAATGCATGCATGCATGCCAAGTTGCTTCGGTCCTGTCTGATTCTGTGAGCCCCATGGACTGCAGCCCAGCAGGCTCCTCTGGCCACGGGATTCTCTAGGCAAGAATTCTTAATTATTGCCAAATTTTCCTATAGAGATTTTTTCAATTTTCTTTGTAAAAAATTTTTTTAAATTTTCTTCGTAAAAATTGTGAGAAGTTGATTTAAGTTTTATACAGACAGGGTAAAGTCAGGAATGTTTCAAAGAATAATAATCACAAGGAAGTGCTATAATCCTTCAAAATTTTTCATTTACCTATAGAAATTAGGTTAGAGACAAAGAAAAGCAGCAATAAACAAGCAAACATAAAAGCAAGAGAAAGAGAGACAGAGATGGTGCAGATACAGAGTCAATCATATATGGCAACTTGGTACCTAAAAAGGTGGTATTGGAGATCTGTGGGAAAAACACTGTTTATAGATAGTATTAGAAAAATGTTTTCATATAGGAAACTCATTATTTCTTTAATTGACACTTCATAAAATTAATTTCATGATTAATTTACATATACATAAATTTCATAGAATTTATGTATATGTAAAAATACAAAACAAAAAATTTTGAATAGAGAGTAGGGAAACACCTGTATGACTTAATTGATTGAAGAATGCCTTTTAAAATGCACAGAAATTACAAACCAAAATGGAAATATATAAGTTTAACTATATTAAAAGATTTAAGTCTCTTCAAAGGACAACTTAAAAATTGAGTCAGTCCATAAACTATAGAAGGTATTTGCATTGATAATTAGCATTAAGCATTTAAGCTATATAAAATTTTGAGTATTAATTTAAAAGAACATTAGTTAAGAAAAATAATGTGCATTTCATAGAATAATAAATATGAATACCAAATAACACTTTTAAAATATATTCAATTTTATATAGTTAGGAAAATTAGAAAGTAAAACCGACATGAGGTATTTCACAACCTCTAAATTGGCAAAAATGTAAAAGTCTGACAAAACAAATACCTCAAGCATATGGAGCAATGGAATTTCATCCACTTGTGATGGAAATGTAATTGGCAAAAAGTAGTTTTGCATATAATTTGGCATTTGCGAATGAATGTGCTATAGCTACAGGCATCTCCATGAATGAGTTTCCAAAAAGCAATTTTGAGTGAAAAAACAAGTCACAGAGGCATTCATACAGAAGTAACAGCTAATTTCATATGCCGTCCGTTACAGATGGACATGAGTTTGAGAAAACCCCGGGAGCTGGTGATGGACAAGGAGGTCTGGCGTGCTGCAGTCCATGGGGTCGCAAAGAGCTGGACTGAGTGACTGTACTGAAATGAACATATGACTAATAGTATATCACTCTTTTCTTAAAGTAGGTATGAATATTTGATGACATGGTATATGCAAAATATGTAGAGTATACACAAATTCCTGCCACTTAGGATGTATTTAATATATGTTACTTATTATTTCTGCTGTTATTCCTGCTATTCCTACCCTTCAAGAAGTTAATTGTTTTTCAGTTGCTCAGTCATGTCCAACTCTTTGCAACCCCGTGGACTGCATCATGCCAGGCCTCCTTGTCCTTCACCATCTCCTGGAGTTTGCCCAAGTTTATATCCATTGCATCAGTGATGCCATCCAGCCATCTCATCCTCTGATGCCCTCTTCTCCTTCTGCTCTCAATCTTCTCCAGCATCAGGGACTTTTCTAGTGAGTTGGGTGTTTGCATCAGGTGACCAAAATACTGGAGCTTCCGCTTCAGCATCAGTCCTTCCAATAAGGGTTCAGGGTTGATTTCCTTTAAGATTGACTAGTTTGATCTCCTCACTATCCAAGGGACTCTCAGGAGTCTTCTCAAGCACCAGATTTCGAAGGCATCAATTGTCTGGTGCTCTGTCTATGGGGTCGCACAGAGTTGGACAGACTGAAGCGACTTAGCAGCAGCAGAAGCTTCCTTCTTTACAGTTCAGCTCTCACCACCATATTGAAAGGTTGTTGTTGAATCACGCGAAGACACCGGGATTCTTGGCCCCTGGAGGAGAAGAATTCAATCCTGGGCCAGAGACGAGGCTTGATCGCTCAGACCTTTTGTGTAATAAAGTTTTATTAAAGTATAAAGGAGTTAGAGAAAGCTTCTGACATAGGCATCAGAAGGGGGCAGAAAGAGTACCCTCTTGCTAGTGTTAACAATGAAGTTATATAATCCAAAGAATGTCTGGAGGTTGTAAAGACCTCACCAGACCTACTCCCATAATTTATATTTTAAGATAACAGAATTAGCCAGAAGGTTTAATCCAGAGACTGTCCTCAGGCAGGATACATTATTGTTATATAATCCTAAGGAATGTAGAGAAGGAAAAAAGTTTGTCCTTTCTTCCTCCTTGAGAATTCCAGACCCCTCTCTCCTTGGGGACCCCTAGACTCCTTATCAACCTGCCTAGGAACTGACTCTCTCATTCCCCCCTTTTATTTTAGGAGAATTATGTTGACTAGGGAAAAGGGCCATCGTTCTCGTTCCATAACTGCTTCCGAGCTGACAAGGGGCGTTATGCCTAAATTGGTGAAGCAACATATTCTCCTAATCCTCATATTGAGGATATCTGATCCAGGGGCCCCAAATAATAGCTGGAGGAAGTTGCAACAGTAGCAGGAGTTTGAGCAATCATTTGTAACTTAAAAGCTTTCATGCGGCTAGAAACAAATCCAGTTATACAGTTACAGATGCAGGGAGCAAACAGCAAAAACACAATATTTAGAATCAAAATTAAAAGTCACATCATGTCCATAGTTAGAGTGCAAAGTTTTGCACCAGTCCATTTTAGGGTTGGTAAATGTCATCAGATAAATAAGAGGCATCGCATGTGATTGTTGTCGAAGGTATTCACAGACTTGGAGAAAGTCTTTTCCTTGAAGTGGAGATGTCCACCTCTGGAAGCCTTCCACTGATGAAGAGGGGAGCGCTTCGCAGACCCAGCAGTTAGACCGATTGTGGAATGCAGCATAGGAGTGAGCCCAGGACAGGAACGCATTGTCTTGAGGCTCAAACGGCAGACTCAGGATTTTTGGAGTCAGCAGAAGTAGACTCACAAAGATTATCAGGCCCATCTGCTGCCCTTTGCTTAACTCTAGAGCTCGGGTCAGAGCCACAAGCTCCGCTAACTGAGCACTGGTTCCCTGGAGGAGAGATTTTGCTTCCAAAACCTGTTCAGCAGTCACCACAGCGTAACCTGCTTTACGCTTTCCATCCCGAACAAAAGAACTGCCATCTGTAAATATTTCCATGTCAGGAATGTCTAATGGAGTATCCATTAGATCCTCCAGAGCTGCATAATTTAAAGTTAGGAATTGAGAACAATTGTGATCAGGTGTTTCATTTTCCTTCTCAGGAAGGAAAGTGGCAGGATTTAGATTTCCACAAACTTTAAGCTTAGTTACTGGTCCTTCTAACAACAATGACTGATATTTAAGAAGCCTACTGTCTGTCATCCAATATTAACCTTAGAATTTAATATTCCACTCACATCATGAGAAGTCAGTACAGTAAGGTTTCATCCATTAATTATTTTTAAAGCTTCAGGTGCTAATAAAGCCACTGCCCCAATTACTCTTAGGCAGTGGGGCCACCCACGTGAAACTACATATAATTCTCTGCTTAGATAAGCAATAGGTTGCTGGGGAGGCCCTCGGGGTTCTGTCAAAACTCCCAATGCCACACCTTTTCTTTCAGTGACAAACAAATTAAATTCTGACCCTGTGGGCAAGCTCAGAGCTGGAGCTTGCAGGAGAGCAGTCTGAGTTTCTTTTGAGTTTCTGGAGACCAAACCAGTTTGTCGGTTTGGGCCTGCTGAGTTTCAGCTTTAAGTTTATATAAAGGTGGGGCAAGTTCCGCATTACCCAAAATCCAAATGTGACAGTAACCTGTAATTCCCCAAAATCCTCTCAATTGGCTTAAAGTCATAAGTAGGGGATGATTTAGTATAGGTTTAATTCTGTCAGGGCCTATGGCCCTAGTCCCTTCTGATATGATTAGGCCCAGATATCTAACCGATTGTTGACAAAGCTGAGCCTTTTCTCTTGATGCCTTGTAACCACAGCCTGCCAGAAAGTTTAAGAAATCTTCTGAGGCTTGTGAACAAGCTTCCTCTGTCTCAGCACAGAGCAAAATATCATCTACATATTGTAACACCACCGCTTCAGAGCTATTAAAGTTTTGTAGATCCCCTGACAAACTTTGTCCAAATAAGTGAGGACTGTCACAAAATCCCTGGGGCAAAACTGTCCAGGTTAACTGAGAAACTGGCTCCGTAGGGCCTTCAAAGGCAAATAGAAATTGACTTTCTTCCACCAAAGGCACTGAATAGAAAGCATCCTTTAAATCAATTACTGAGAAATATTTAGCCCGTTCAGGAATTTCAGACAGTAGAGTATAAGGATTAGGCACCATGGGGTGTAAAGGAACTACAGCCTCATTTATTATTCGTAAATCTTGAACTAGTCTCCATTTACCATTCGATTTCTTTATACCCAAAATAGGAGTGTTGCAAGGACTGTTACAGGGAATTAATAGTCCCTGCTCCTTTAAATTTTCGATGATGGGTTTTAACCCTTCCTTAACTTCAGGTTTCAGTGGATACTGCTTCTTATGTGGAAATACGTGTGGGTCTTTGAGCTTAGAAACTACAGGGATAGCATTTTGTGCTCGACCCACAGATTTTCCATCAGCCCATACTCTAGGATTTACATTTTGTTCAACTAAAGGGAGAGAAAGGGAGGGCTCCATATTCATGAAAACAGAGGCATGGACCTTGCTCAGTATATCCCTTCCCAAAAGGGGTGAGGGAGATTCTGGCACGATCAGAAACTTGTGTGAAAACAGCACAGAATCCCAGTTGCAAGATAAAGAATAACTGAAATAATACCTTTTGGCTCTTCCAGACAGTCCCATTATGGAAGCGGATCGGGAAGAAAGTGGGCCAGGGGCTTCAGTAAGCACAGAATAAGTTGCCCTAGTATCTAAAAGGAAATCGACGGAATGCTATGCTAAGTCACTTCAGTCATGTCCGATTCTGTGTGACCCCATAGACGGCAGCCCACCAGGCTCCCCCGTCCCTGGGATTCTCCAGGCAAGATCACTGGAGTGGGTTGCCGTTTCCTTCTCCAATGCATGAAAGTGAAAAGTGAAGTCGCTCAGTTCTGTCTGACCCTCAGCGACCCCATGGACTGCAGCCCACCAGGCTCCTCCGTCCATGGGATTTTCCAGGCAAGAGTACTGGAGTGGGGTGCCATTGCCTTCTCCGAATGGCCCCCCACAATTATTAATACCCGGGGTTCCTCAGGTGTAATTAGGACAGGAGCTTGTTTGGGACCCCCGGGCACCTTCAGTCCTGATTGTCTTGAGAGTCCGACCCTGGAGACCTACGCCTCTGGGGGCAGTCTCTCTTCCAGTGTGGTCCTTTGCAGACAGGACATGGAGCCGGGGGCGGCTTAGATGCCTGAGGGCAATCCCGCTTGAGGTGTCCCTCCTTTCCACAGTAATAGCAAGCCCATCCCTTTTCACCTGGGCCCCTCAGGGCATTTTTCTCAGGCTGTTTAAGAACGTTTTTCATAGCCATGGCTAAGGCTTCTGCCTTTTCCTTTGTCTTTTTTTGCCTTTCTTTCTTTTCCTCATATTCCCTACCATAATAGACTGTCTGAGCCAGTTGTAACAGAGTATCTAAAGTCTGATTTGGTCCATACGCCTGTTTTAATAGCTTACGGCGGATATCTGGAGCCGACTGAGTGAGAAATCTATTCTTTAAGATCACTTTTCCCTCTTCACTTTCGGGATCAGTCTCAGTGAATCTGCGAAGGCCTTCTCTCAGTTTATCTAGGAATTTACCAGGAGCTTCCTTCTCCTCCAAATTGGCATAGTTTAAAGCCTTAGAATGTGCCTGCCTAATTTGCCATAGTGTAAAGGCTTAGAACGTGCCTGCCTAAGTCCTTCAAGAAGGAAGCTCCTGGTAAATTCCTTCAAGAATACATCTAACAAGATGACTCTGATCCCATCTTTCTTTAGCTGTGTTGTAGTCCCAGTCTGGTTCTATAGTTGGGACTGCCTGATTCCCAGTGGGGAGGGCCACTATCTCATTCTCCCTCTTCCCTACTGATTCATTACCAAGCCATTCATCTCTATAAGCAACCGCTTTTCCCAAAACTCGAATATTTGACTCGGGAGTCAACGTTTGTCCCAAGATATACATCACATCCTTCCAAGTGAGGTCATAAAGCAGAGTAACACCTTTAAAAGCTCTAAGATATTTTTCTGGGTCCTCTAAATAGTCTCCCAGATCTTCCTTGATTCTTTGTATTTCTTGATAAGAAAAAAGCTTATTAACTCTCACCTACTGATTATTTCTCCCAGTGGGTGTTTCATAAAGAGGCAACAGCTTGTGTGGCTGTTCCTCAGTCTCTCTGGCTGCTCTGTGCATATGATCCCAGGGATAGCTTGGAGAAACCTGTTTTTCCTCTTCTCTTTGTCTCCTGTCCTCCATCTCATATCTTACTTCAATGGTCTGAGTTTCTACTGAAACCAGAGTAGTCTGAGGTCATACTGAGACAGGAGTTGTTTGGACCTCCATGTGGGCAGTTTGAATCTCAGTTTGGATTTCCAGGTACGGGGGCAAAGTAAGAGGACAGGAGGGAGCTGAAGGTTTCACGCCCAAATCTATACCCTTAGGACTTAAGTCCGGCATATTTCGCAGAGAGAAAAAGGGAAACACATATGCTCCTTTACCCATTTCCCTTGTTCCTTACAGAACCAGTCTAATTGTAGAACAGTATTATACTTAAGGAAGGTCAGGAAGGGCGGCGGTGAGGAGTTACCCCTCGTCCAAGGTAAGGAGCAATGGCTGCACTTTGCTGGAGCAGCCGTGAAGAAATACCCCACGCCCAAGGTAAGAGAAACCCAAGTAAAATGGTAGGTGTTGCAAGAGGGTATCAGAGGGCAAACACACTGAAACTATACTCACAGAAAACTAGTCAATCTAATCACACTATGACCACAGCCTTGTCTAACTCAGTGAAACTAAGCCATGCCCGTGGGGCAACCCAAGACGGGCGGGTCATGGTGGAGAGATTTGACAGAATGTGGTCCACTGGAGAAGGGAATGGCAAACCACTTCAGTATTCTTGCCTTGAGAACCCCATGAACAGTATGAAAAGGCAAAATGATAGGATACTGAAAGAGAAACTCCTCAGGTCAGTAGGTTCCCAATATGCTACTGGAGATCATTGGAGAAATAACTCCAGAAAGAATGAAGGGATGGAGCCAAATCAAAAACAATACCCAGCTGTGGATGTGACTGGTGATAGAAGAAAGGTCTGATGCTGTAAAGAGCAATATTGCATAGGAACCTGGAATGTCAGGTCCATGAATCAAGGCAGATTGGAAGTGGTAAAACAAGAGATGGCAAGAGTGAATGTTGACATTCTAGGAATCAGCGAACTCAAATGAACTTGAATGGGTGAATTTAACTCAGATGACCATTATATCTACTACTGAGGGCAGGAATCCCTCAGAAGAACTGGAGTGGCCATCATGGTCAACAAAAGAGTCCGAAATGCAATACTTGGATGCAATCTCAAAAACGACAGAATGATCTCTGTTCGTTTCCAAGGAAAACCATTCAATATCACAGTAATCCAAGTCTATGCCCCAACCAGTAATGCTGAAGAAGTTGAAGTTGAATGGTTCTATGAAGACCTACAAGACCTTTTAGAACTAACACCCAAAATAGATGTCCTTTTCATTATAGTGGACTGGAATGCAAAAGTAGGAAGTCAAGAAACACCTGGAGTAACAGGCAAATTTGGCCTTGGAATACAGAATGAAGCAGGGCAAAGACTGATGGAGTTTTGCCAAGAATATGCACTGGTCATAACAAACACCCTCTTCCAACAACACAAGAGAAGACTCTATACATGGACATCACCAGATGGTCAACACCGAAATCAGATTGATTATATTCTTTGCAGCCAAAGATGGAGAAGCTCTATACAGTCAGCAAAATCAAGACCAGGAGCTGACTGTGGCTCAGATCATGAACTCCTTATTGCCAAATTCAGACTGAAATTGAAGAAAGTAGGGAAAACCACTAGACCATTTTGGTATGACCTAAATCAAATCCCTTATGATTATACAGTGGAAGTGAGAAATAAATTTAAGGGACTAGATCTGATAGATAGAGTTCCTGATGAACTATAGAATGAGGTTCGTGACATTGTACAGGAGACAGGGATCAAGACCATTCCCATAGAAAAGAAATGCAAAAAAGCAAAATGGCTGTCTGGGGAGGCCGTACAAATAGCTGTGAAAAGAAGAGAAGTGAAAAGCAAAGGAGAAAAGGAAAGATATAAGCATCTGAATGCAGAGTTCCAAAGAATACCAAGAAGAGATAAGAAAGCCTTCCTCAGTGATCAATGCAAAGAAATAGAGGAAAACAACAGAATGGGAAAGACTAGGGATCTCTTCAAGAAAATCAGAGATACCAAAGGAATATTTCATGCAAAGATGAGCTCTATAAAGGACAGAAATGGTATGGACTTAACAGAAGCAGAAGATATTAAGAAGAGATGGCAAGAATACACAGAAGAACTGTACAAAAAAGACCCAGATAATCACGATGGTGTGATCACTGACCTAGAGCCAGACATCCTGCAATCTGAAGTCAAGTGGGCCTTAGAAAGCATCCCTACAAGCAAAGCTAGTGGAGGTGATGGAATTCCAGTTGAGCTATTCCAAATCCTGAAAGATGATGCTGTGAAAGTGCTGCACTCAATATGCCAGCAAATTTGGAAGACTCAGCAGTGGCCACAGGACTGGAAAAGGTCAGTTTTCATTCCAATCCCAAAGAAAGGCAATGCCAAGGAATGCTCAAACTACCGCACAATTACACTCATCTCACACGCTAGTAAAGGAATGCTCAAAATTCTCCAAGCCAGGCTTCAGCAATATGTGAACCGTGAACTTCCTGATGTTCAAGCTGGTTTTAGAAAAGGCAGAGGAACCCGAGATCAAATTGCCAACATCCGCTGGATCATAGAAAAAGCAAGAGAGTTCCAGAAAAACATCTATTTCTGCTTTACTGACTATGCCAAAGCCTTTGACTGTGTGGATCACAATCAACTGTAGAAAATTCTGAAAGAGATGGGAATACCAGACCACCAGATCTGCCTCTTGAGAAATCTGTATGCAGGTCAGGAAGCAACAGTTAGAACTGGACATGGAACAGCAGACTGGTTCCAAATAGGAAAAGGAGTTCGTCAAGGCTGTATATTGTCACCCTGTTTATTTAACTTATATGCAGAGTACATCATGAGAAACTCTGGACTGGAAGAAACACAAACTGGACTCAAGATTGCCAGGAGAAATCTCAATAACCTCAGATATGCAGATGACACCACCCTTATGGCAGAAAATGAAGAGGAACTCAAAAGCCTCTTGATGAAAGTGAAAGTGGAGAGTGAAAAAGTTGGCTTAAAGCTCAACGTTCAGAAAACGAAGATAATGGCATCCGGTCCCACCACTTCATGGCAAATAGATGGGGAAACAGTGTCAGACTTTATTTTTTTGGGCTCCAAAATCACTACATATGGTGACTGCAGCCATGAAATTAAAAGACACTTACTCCTTGGAAGGAAAGTTATGACCAACCTAGATAGCATATTCAAAAGCAGAGCCATTACTTTGCCAACAAAGGTTCGTCTAGTCAAGGCTATGGTTTTACCTGTGGTCATATATGGATGTGAGAGTTGGACTGTGAAGAAGGCTGAGCGCCGAAGAATTGATGCTTTTGAACTGTGGTGTTGGAGAAGACTCTTAAGAGTCCCTTGGACTGCAAGGAGATCCAACCAGGCCATTCTGAAGATCAGCCCTGGGATTTCTTTGGAAGGAATGATGCTAAAGCTGAAACTCCAGTACTTTGGCCACCTCATGCGAAGAGTTGACTCATTGGAAAAGACTCTGATGCTGGGAGGGATTGGGGGCAGGAGGAGAAGGGGACGACAGAGGATGAGATGGCTGGATAGCATCACTCACTCGATGGACGTGAGTCTGAGTGAACTCCGGGAGTTGATGATGGACAGGGAGGCCTGGCATGCTGTGATTCATGGGGTCGCAAAGAGTTGGACACGACTGAGCGACTGATCTGATTATACTTAAGACACCCTCCAACTGGCCACCGTTTGCCGTCCTTCAATGGATACCATGGCCATGCGGTATCACATAGGAAGACCAGGTGTGTTGTCTTTAAGCCCTGGGGATCAAATCTATCCCAGTTTTTCAGGATACAGTTCAAAGGAGTGAGGCTGGAATTGTTAGCTCCCATCTCTAAGAGAGAAAAAAAGCGACCAGTGCCATTTTTCTACCGGAGGCATCCCTTCCTGCTCTAGATGGGGGTGTAGACAGACGTTACACCAAAAGCTTTTCCTTCCTGGTTGGACTTAGTCTGTCCTTTACCAACACAGGTGCAGTCCGCGTCCCTCCTGGTTCTACCACCGAGATGGGGTGGGGATGTACCAGGGGTAGACTTGATAGCATCCCTACTTGACGTTCAGCTCTTCACCTTTAACTTTGCTTGCCTCTGATGTCACCTGGGGTGAATCAGAGTAACCTTCCGGAATGCCTCCCAAGCTAAGACTACTAGGGGAAACATTTGTCACCTGAGTGCCTGTGCACGACCCTGAGTATTTCCTGACCACAATAAGACCGACACGAACATAAAACTGAGAAGTTCTTTCCAAGCATCACCACACCAGTATAATAGCCTCCTCTGATACACTAAGCAGAAAAGGCAATGGCACCTCACTCCAGTACTCTTGCCTGGAGAATCCCATGGATGGAGGAGCCTGGTGGGCTGTAGTCCATGGGGTTGCTGGGAGTCGGACACGACTGAGAGACTTCCCTTTAACATTTCACTTTCATTCATTGGAGAAGGAAATGGCAACCCACTCCAGTGTTCTTGCCTGGAGAATCCCAAGGACGGGGGAGCCTGGTGGGCTTCCGTCTCTGGGGTGGCTAAGAGCCAGCATTATCAAAGGAAAAAAACCCATTGCAGTCCCAATCTGAGTAACCCTTAACCTCAGAGATGTTCTTGGAGCTAGAGCTCCATCTAGCTTCCGAACTTTGGATTCCTAGCGAGGCTAGGCGCTTTCTTGACTACCAATCCAAGTTTGGGACCTAAGCCACAGTACACAATAACAGTATAAATCACAAGTCCCTTGAAAGTCTATGACCCAATAGATTAGGTTAGTATTTCTAATTCCCAAGGAGTTCTGAAATGGTCAAAGAGACCAAAAAGTTTGACTGAGAAAGGAGAGTTCGGTCCACACGCTTTGCCCATTTCTGGTCGGTTCCCAAAGGAGACATTGGGTGCCTCTTGGCATTGGCAGGTCGGTATAATGCCCCGACAGGTTTCTGCCATAAGCCGTATGAGATCACCGTGGAACCACAGAGCAGGGCTCCTTACTTGCTTCACGCAGGACATGCCATTCATTCACACAAGCACACGGTAGAGTTAGTAAAGCACAGCAGAAAACGTGTTCGCTAAGAGAACAAAGAACTAAAGCTCCAAGCATCCTTACCTTGTCCTGAAGGATCCCGGATGAGCCCCCAAGATGAAAGGTTGTTGTTGAATCACGCGAAGACACTGGCATTCTTGGTCCCCAGAGGAGAAGAATTCAATCCTGGGCCAGAGATGATCACTCAGAGCTTTTGTGTAATAAAGTTTTATTAAAGTATTAAGGAGATAGAGAAAGCTTCTGACATAGGCATCAGAAGGGGGCAGAAAGAGTACCCTCTTGCTAGTGTTAACAATGAAGTTATATAATCCAAAGAATGTCTGGAGGTTGTAAAGACCTCACCAGACCTACTCCCATAATTTACATTTTAAGATAACAGAATTAGCCAGAAGGTTTAATCCAGAGACTGTCCTCAGGCAGGATACATTATTGTTATATAATCCTAAGGAATGTAGAGAAGGAAAAAAAGTTTGTCCTTTCTTCCTCCTTGAGAATTCCAGACCCCTCTCTCCTTGGGGACCCCTAGACTTCTTATCAACCTGCCTAGGAACTGACTCTCTCAATATGTGACCACTGGGAAGACCATAGCCTTGACTATATAGACCTTTATTGGCAGAGTAATGTCTCTGCTTTTCAACACACTGTCTAGGTTTATCACAGATTTCTTGCCAAGAGGAAATCATCTTCTGATTTCATGGCTTCAATCAACATATGCAGTGATTTTAGAGCCCAAGAAGAGGAAATTTGTCACTACTTCCACATTTTCCCCTTCTATTTGCCATGAAATAATGGGGCTGGATGCCATGAACTTTGATTTTTAATATTTAGTTTTAAGCTGTCTCTTCATTCTCCTCTTTCACCTCCATCAAAAGGTTTCTTTAGTTCCTGTTTGCTTTCTGCCATTAGAGTGGTATCATCCACATATCTGAGGTTATTGATGTTTCTCCTGCCTATCTTGATTCCATCTTGTAACTCATCCAGCCAGCATTTCTCATGATGTGTTCAGCATATAAGTTAAACAAACAGAACAGAGAGCCCTGTTGTACTCATTTTTCAACCTTGAACCAATCAGTTGCTCCATACAAGGTTCAGGTTTCTTGACCTACCTACTTACAGGTTTCTCAGGAGACATGTAAGATGGCCTGGTATTCCCATCTCTTTAAGAGCTTTCCACAGTTTGTTATGATCCACACAGTCAAGGCTTTAGTGTAGTCGATCAAACAGAGATAGATGTTTTTCTGGAATCCCCTTGTTTTCTCTATGATCCACCAAATGCTGGCAATTTGATCTCTGGTCACTCTGCCTTTCTAAACCCAGCTTGAACATCAGGAAGTTCTTGGTTCCAATAATGCTGGAGCCTGGCATGTAAGATTCGAAACATGACCTTACTAGCATGGAAGATGAGTGCAATTATCCAATGGTTTGAACATTCTTTAGTACTTCCCTTCTTGGGTATTGGGATGCTGATTGACTTTTTCCAGTCCTGTGGAAAGAAGCTAATTAATGCAACTCAAACATTTTATTAATTCAGGGCAAATAAAACCACAGAATAACCAACTCAAATATTTCTTAGCATTATGTATGCTTTTAAACAGTTGTTACTGATTTAAACACTTTAAACTTTTGGACACAAGTATGAGTTCACAAAATGACATGTATTTTTCTACATATAAGGAGCTTGACCTATGTATTACATTTACCCAACTTCTCTATGAATGCTAAGTTCCAACTGAAATTGTGGGGCAAGGAAACATTAAAACCATATCTTTATAGCATATATATACCTTTCACAATCAATTAAATGATTATTATGATTACTTCCATGTCAAATAAACAGAAAATAAGACATTTAAAAAAAATACTCTCTGTTCTTGAACATGCCTCACACTATCATTATTAATTAACAAATTTAAAAACAACCTCAAAATGCAGATCAGCTAAACAGATATGTTTCTTTTATTCTTCCTCCAAATTATATTTTAATGAAATATGTGTTTTTATTTTCTATTCAGTTAAATAATTACTACAAGGAAAAAATATCTTCGTCTTCATCATCCCTACATTATTTAGTACATTGTTCAGTCATAAATGTTTAATATAAATATTTCTGCCAATTGGTTGCTCTTAAGCAAGACTTGGGAGATTGAAATGAATAGAGGCTTTTTTTTTTTTTTAATGCTTTTTGTTATACTCTGATGACAAACAAGATTGAGGAGATGCCACTGCTAACTTTATGAGCATCAAAAGATGGTCACAGTAACAATGGCAACATGAGTCACTGTTTCCTTGTCTGGTCACCAGCTTTGTAATATCAAAAAGAACTGGGTTTCAGTAGCAACCAGACTCCCCTTTCCCGTGATAAGGAAGTTGCAGTAATGGCTACCAGCAACTATTATCCTAACTTGGAATCTTAATTATACAGCTTTTCATTTCAGTATTTCTAGTGTCAGCCTTCTGATTCTCTATGTTCCTGATAGGGATAAAAAGATTAGCTTCTCTGATGTCTCAGTTCTGTGGTGTTATGATGGTCATTCCTGAAGTTGTTGAGTGTATCAGTGATTTGCTTCTTTTTTTTTTAACTTGTATTCCATTGTGTGAATGGACCATGGTCTAAAATTTTACTCATTGAAGAACTTCTGGGTTGCTTCTAGTTTGGGAGTATCACAGATAAGGCAATTATGAACATTCATGTGCAGGTGTTTGTATAAGCATAAATTTTCATTTATCTGAAATAAATTGCCTGAGAATGCAATTACATGATTACATAGTAATTGCATGCTTAGTTTTATGATAGAATGTTAATTCTACATCCCCATGCAATGTATTTTCTCCAATATATTTGATATTATCACTATTTTTTTTTATTTTAGCCACTCTGATAGTTAAGTTGTGATATCTCTCATTATGGTTTTAATTTTTATTTCCCTAAGGGCTTCCCAGGTGGTGCAGTGGTAAGGAATTCACCTGCCAATGCAGGAGATGCAAAATCCGTGGGTTCAATCCCTGGGTTGGTAAGATACCCTGGCGTAGGAAATAGCAACCCCCTCCAGTATTCTTTCCTGGAAAATTCCACAGACAGAAGAGCCTGGCAGTTGGGCTACAACCCACAAGGTTGCAAACAGTCAGACATAACTGAACACACACACACACACAAGGGCTAGTGGTGTGGAATAGCTTTTAACATGCTTATTTGCATGATATCCTCCTCTGTGAAATGTATGTTTATATCTTTGACTAAATTTCTAATTGGATTTTTTTTTTTCTTTTCATCTGTTGAGTTTTGAGGCGTTTTAGGTATCTGCAACACAATCATTTATCAGGTTGTGGTATGCAAGTTTTTCTCTCAAATTGTAGCTGGTCTTTTCATCTTCTTCATTGTCTTTTCATCTTCATCATTCTTCATTCTTTATCAGGGCAAAACTTTTACTTTTGATGGGACCAATTTACATATAACTTTTCATTTTTGGATCATGATTTTGGTATTCGAGTCAACAAACTTGCTAGCCCAAATCCCCAATTTTTTTTCATAGTTTTCTTATAAAAGTTTCATAGGTTAATATTCTATATTTAACTGCATCATCTATTTTGAGTTAATTTTTGTGCGCTGTGTGAAATTGAGGTTGATATTCTTTTTTTGTTTTTTTTTGCTTGTTTCTCTTTGAAATAGCTAGAATTTATAGGGCTATGTTGAATACCACGAGTGAGGTAGTAACTAAATATCTTTGCCTTTTTCCTAGTAGTAGAAAGAATTCAATCTTTAACCATTAAAGATGATGCTTGCTATAGAGTGTTTTGTATTGTTTGTAGATACATTATCAAGTTAAGATAATTCCCCTCTATTTTTATAATTATAATTTTGTCTTTTTTTTTTTGTTTTCTTTTGGATACTATCTTTGTTTAGTTTGAGTATCAGGCTAACACTGGCTTCATAAAATAAAGTCAGAACTAATCTCTGCTCTTCTATCCACTGAAAAAGAGTGTATAAAATTGAAATTAATTCTTCATTACTAGCACTTTGGTAAAAATTTTCAGTGAGGAAGTCTGGGCCTAAGGATATACATGTGTGAGCATTGGGGGAGGAATGTAAATTTTAAATAGCAAATTTAATTCATTTGATTGTTATAGGGCTCTTCAGGTTATCTATTTCATCTTGATTGAGTTTTAGTAATGTGTTGTTTTGAGGAAATTATCCAATTCTTCAACATTTTGAAATTTATCAGTGTAAAGCTGTTCATAATATTCCCTTATTATTCTTTTAATGTCTGCAGCACCTCTAATGATATCTTATATTTTACTTCTCATATTGGCATTTATATCTTTAAGTTTTGCTGCAGGTGATCCATTTTATTGAGGTGTTTTTCAAAAACAAAATTTTGTTCCATTGATTTTCTTTATTGTTTCCATGCTTTCAGTTTAATTAGATTTTCTTATTTTTATTATTTCTTCCCCCCCCCCCTTTTGGTGTATTTGAGCTTTCAATATTTTTTATAGGGATTTAGATAATTTGAGCCCTTTCCATCTTTAATAAGTATTTTGTGTTATATATTTTCCTATCAAGACTGTTTTAAGTACATCCTCCATATTCTAATATATATTTGTTTCAATTTCTTTAAATTATATGTATATTTCTGTTTCCTAGGGACTTGTTCTTTGAGGCATAGATTGTTTAGAAATGAGCAGTTTAATTTCCAAGTGTTTGGGGATTTTGAGGTTGTTTTTAGGTTATTGTTTTCTAGTTTAATTCCATTATGGTTAGACATAACACATGAAAATAAATTCAGATCTGTTAAACATGTTGAAGTTTGTTTTGTGGCCCAAGATATGTTCAATCTTAGTAAATATGCCATGAACATTTTAATAAAATATGTATTATGCTATAGTTTGTTGAGTTGTTCTATAAATGTCAAGTAGATGCTATTGATTGATGGTTTTGTTCAATTATTTGATATTTTTCTTGTTTTTATGTCTATTAGTTTTATCAAGTGGTGTTTTGAAATGTCAGCTAAAACTGTGCATTTCTATGTTCTTTTTCTCTTCACCCCATCAGCCTTTATGTATTTTGCAGCTTTGTTTTTTCACATATGTATACTTAGAATCACTAATTTCTTGAAAATTTGACCCTTTTATTATTATGAAATTTGCATAAAGAATCATGACATGATGATCCATTTACCATTATGTAATAATCCCTTTTATTATTTAATGTGATTTTCTTTGTTTTAAACTCTACACTATTTTATATTAACATATACAATGCTTTTTAGTTAATATTACCATAATATATATATTTCTGCTCTTTACTTTTTTATTTTTTATATTGTGTTTGTAAAGAGTTTTCTATAAACAACATATAGTTATTTTATTTTCTTTCATCAAATCCACAAATTTGTGTCTTTTAGTTGGTGCTTTAGTCTACATTTAAAGTTATTACTGATGTTTAGGGCTTACAGCTGCAATTCTAATATTTTTCTATTTGTTTTTCTATTTTTTGCCTCTATTTTTACCTTTTTGTCATTTCTTGATTTACTTGAAAATTTCATAGTAGTTTTTCTTGTTTTTATAAATTCTGCTTTGATTACGCTGTATTTTGGAGAAGGAAATGGCAACCTACTCCAGTATTTTTGCCTGTAGAATCCCAGGAACGGAGGAGCCTGGTGGGCTGCCGTCTATGGGGTCACACAGAGTTGGACACGACTGAAGCGACTTAGCAGCAGCAGCAGCAGCAGCAGTTAGTTTCCTTACTGGTTGCCCTAGGAAATCCAACATATATACATAAGTTATCAAAGCCTATTGTTGCTAATATTTTGCCATTTTAAGTGAAATATTATAATCTTCCTTTTATCTAAGCTCCCATATTCTCTTCGTTTTTTCAACATAATCCTTTTGAAGCCAGAAAAATGGGTTTATTGGGAATTGCAAAGAATTCAGGACAGGGAATCTATGATGAAAAATAGGAAAGTCAAAAGTCACAAAGGGAAGGTCAGCTTTTATTAGGCTTCAGGAGGAAACTGGGGAGAGGTTTTAAAAAAAAAAAAGTTTTTTGGAGAATACATTCAAGGTTATGACATCTTCTTATTGGCTGCAAGCAGAGTTTAGTGCATTCTTGCTGGGGCAGGGAAAGCTCTTCTTTTTTCAGAAAACAAGAGATAAAATTTCATTTAAAAAAAAAAGTTCTCCTTGTGCAGGAAGTAACATTCTTTTAATCAGGCATAAGAAGTTGAAACAGAAAATTTTATACAAAGAATTCTATACAAACAGATCAGTTAAAATAATTCTTATTCCTGATGGTTATGTAGGCTACAGTGAGTGATATGGGCTTGAGAGCTCTCCATTTGTGACCCTGACTCCATTTTAAGTAAGGTTTCCCTTTGTTTATTTTTATATGAACGTTTTCTCCATCAGATCAGATCAGTCGCTCAGTCGTGTCCGACTCTCTGCGACCCCATGAATCGCAGCACGCCAGGCCTCCCTGTCCATCACCAATTCCCGGAGTTCACTCAGACTCACGTCCATTGAGTGAGTGATGTCATCCAGCCATCTCATCCTCTGTCGTCCCCTTCTCCTCCTGCCCCCAATCCCTCCCAGCATCAGAGTCTTTTCCAATGAGTCAACTCTTCGCATGAGGTGGCAAAGGAATGGAGTTTCAGCTTTAGCATCATTCCTTCCAAAGAAATCCCAGGGCTGATCTCCTTCAGAATGGACTGGTTGGATCTCCTTGCAGTCCAAGGGACTCTTAAGAGTCTTCTCCAACACCACAGTTCAAAAGCATTAATTCTTCAGTGCTCAGCCTTCTTCACAGTCCAACTCTCACATCCATACATGACCACAGGAAAAACCATAGCCTTGACTAGACGCAACTTTGTTGGCAAAGTAATGTCTCTGCTTTTCAATATGCTATCTAGGTTGGTCATAACTTTCCTTCCAAGGAGTAAGTGTCTTTTAACTTCATGGATGCAGTCACCATCTGCAATGATTTTGGAGCCCCCAAAAATAAAGTCTGACACCGTTTCCACTGTTTCCCCATCTATTTCCCAGGAAGTGGTGGGACCAGATGCCATGATCTTCGTTTTCTGAACGTTGAGCTTTAAGCCAACTTTTTCACTCTCCACTTTCACTTTCATCAAGAGGCTTTTGAGTTCCTCTTCATTTTCTGCCATAAGGGTGGTGTCATCTGCATATCTGAGGTTATTGAGATTTCTCCCAGCAATCTTGATTCCAGCTTGTGTTTCTTCCAGTCCAGAGTTTCTCATGATGTACTCTGCATATAAGTTAAATAAACAGGGTGACAATATACAGCCTTGACGAACTCTTTTTCCTATTTGGAACCAGTCTGTTGTTCCATGTCCAGTTCTAACTGTTGCTTCCTGACCTGCATACAGATTTCTCAAGAGGCAGATCAGGTGGTCTGGTATTCCCATCTCTTTCAGAATTTTCCACAGTTGATTGTGATCCACACAGTCAAAGGCTTTGGCATAGTCAATAAAGCAGAAATAGATGTTTTTCTGGAACTCTCTTGCTTTTTCTATGATCCACCGGATGTTGGCAATTTGATCTCTGGTTCCTCTGCCTTTTCTAAAACCAGCTTGAACATCAGGAAGTTCACGGTTCACATATTGCTGAAGCCTGGCTTGGAGAATTTTGAGCATTACTTTACTAGCGTGTGAGATGAGTGCAATTGTGCAGTAGTTTGAGCATTCTTTGGCATTGCCTTTCTTTGGGATTGGAATGAAAACTGACCTTTTCCAGTCCTGTGGCCACTGCTGAGTCTTCCAAATTTGCTGGCATATTGAGTGCAGCACTTTCACAGCATCATCTTTCAGGATTTGGAATAGCTCAACTGGAATTCCATCACCTCCACTAGCTTTGTTCATAGTGATGCTTCCTAAGGCCCACTTGACTTCACATTCCACATTAACAATTATGACAGATGTTATAAATTTGCTTCAGTCATCATATATGATTAAGAAACCCACGATGAGAAGAATCTAGTGTATTTGCCACGATTTTTGTCTTTTCTACTGTTTTCCTTTATTTTAAAGCTTCAGATCTTTTTCTATTATCATTTTCTATCTGTAAAACTACTTTCATAAATGCCTAAGGAGTAAGCCTGCTTACGTATTACTAACATGTAAAAATGTTCTGGTAGCAACTTAGTTTTCCTTTGCCAATATTGTTATTCAGTCACTCAGTCATGTCTTTGTGACCCCATGGACTTCAGCACATCAGGCCTCCCTGTCCTTCACCATCTCCTGAAGCCTGCTCAAACGCATATCCATTGAATCTGTGATGCCATCCAAAAATCTCATCCTCTGTCATCCTCTTCACCTTCTGCTTTCAATCTTTCCCAGCATCAGAGTCTTTTCTAATGAGTCAGTTCTTCGTATCAGGTGGCTAAAGTATTGGACTCTTGAGAGTCCCTTGGACTGCAAAGAGATCCAACCAGTCCATTCTGAAGGAGATCAGCCCTGGGATTTCTTTGGAAGGAATGGGGCTAACGCTGAAACTCCAGTACTTTGGCCACCTCATGCGAAGAGCTGACATATTGGAAAAGACTCTGATGCTGGGAGGGATTGGGGGCAGGAGCAGAAGGGGACGACAGAGGATGAGATAGCTGGATGGCATCGCTGACTTGATGGACGTGAGTCTGAGTGAACTCCAGGAGTTGGTGATGGACAGGGAGGCCTGGCATGCTGCGATTCATGGGGTCACAGAGAGTCGGACACGACTGAGCGACTGATCTGATCTCTGATCTCTGAAAGTATTGGAGCTTCAGCGTCTGTCCTTCCAATGAATATTCAGAGTTGGTTTCCTTTAGGATGGACTAGTTTGATCTCCTTGCAGTCCAAGGGACTCTCAAGAGTCTTCTCCAACACCACAGTTCAAAAGCATCAATACTTACAGTGCTCAGCCTTCTTTATGGTCTAACTCTCACATCCATACATGACTACTGGAAAAACCACAGCTTTGACTATATGGACCTTTGTTGACAAAGTAATGTCTCTGCTTTTCAATATGCTGTCAGGTTTGTCATAGTTTTTCTTCGAAGGAGCAAGCATATTTCATAGCTGCAGCCACCATTTGCAGTGATTTTGGAGCCCAAGAAAATAAAGACTCTCACTGTTTCCATTGTTTCCCCATCTATTTGCCATGAAGTGATGGCATCAGGTGCCATGATCTTTGTTTTCTAAATATTGAGCAGTAAGCCAACTTTTTCACTCTCCCTCACTTTTCATCAGGAGACTTTTTAGTTCCTCTTAGCTTTCTGCCATAAAGGTGGTGTCATCTTACATATCTGAGGTTATTGATATTTCTCTGTGCAATCTTGGTTCTAGCTTGTGCTTCATCCAGCCTGCATTCTTCATGAAGTGCTCTGCCTAGTAGCTAAGTAAGCGGAGTGACAATATGACAATATACAGCCTAGAAATACTCCTTTCCCAATTTTGAACCAGTCCATTGTTCCATGTACAGTTCTGTTTCTTCTTGTCCTAAATACAGGTTTCTCAGGAGGCAGGTGAAGTGGTCTGGGATTCCCATATTTTTGAGAATTTTCCACATTTTGTTGTTATACCCAATGTCAAAGGCTTTAGTGTTTCCAATAAAGCAGAAGTAGGTATTTTTCTTGAATTCTCTTGCTTTTTCTATAATCCAATAGATGTCGACAATTTGATCTCTGATTCCTCTGCCTTTTCTAAATCCATCTTGAATATCTGGAAATTCTTTGTTCACGTCCTCTTGAAGCCTAGTGAGGAGTATTCTGAGCATTACTTTGTGAGCATGTGAAATGAGTGCAATTGTAGTTTGGACATTATTTGGCATTGCCTTTCTTTGAGATTGCAATAAAAACTGACCTTTTCCACTCTTGTGTCTACTGCTGTTTTCCAAATTTGCAGGCATATCGAGTGCAGCACTTGCACAGCATCATCTTTTAGGATTTGAAATAACTCAACTGGATGTCTATCACCTCCACTAGCTTTGTTCACAGTGATGTTTCCTAAAGCCCACTTGACTTCATATTACAGGATGTCTAGTTCTAAGTGAGTGATCACACCATAGTGGTTATCTGGGTTATTAAGAGGTTTCTTGTATAGTTCTTGTGTATTTTTGCCACCTCTTCTTAATATCTTCTGCTTCTTTTATTTCCATATCATTTCTGTCCTTTATTGTGCCCATGAAATATTCCCTTGGTATCTCTAATTTTCTTTAAGAGATCTCTAGTCTTACTCATTCTATCCTTTGTTTCTTTGCATTGATCACATAGGAAGTATTTCTTATCTCTCCTTGCTATTCTTTGGAATTCTGCATTCAGATGGATATATCTTTCTTTTTCTTCTTTGCCTTTTGGTTCTCTTCTTTTCTCAGCTATTTGTAAGGCCTCCTTGGACAACCATTTTGCCTTTTTGTATTTTTTTTTTCTTAAGGATGGTTTTGATCACTGCATCTTGAACCTCTATCCTTAGTTCTTCAAACACGCTGTCTATCAGATCTAATCCCTTGAATCTATTTGTTACTTCCACTGTATAATCAGAAGGGGTTTGATTTAGCTCATATCTGAAAGGCCTAGCAGATTCCCCTGCTTTCTTCAACTTAATTTTGTCTGAATTTTACAATAAGGAGTTCATGATCTGAGCCACAGTCTGCTTCCAGTCTTGTTTTTGATGACTGTATAGAGCTTTTCCATCTTCAGCTGCAAAGAATACAATCAGTCTGTTTTTGGTATTGACCATCTGGTGATGTCCATGTGTAGAGTTGTCTCTCATGTTGTTGGAAGAGATTGTTTGCTATGAGCAGTGCATTCTCTTGTCGTTTTGATATATCCATCTGTTAGCCTTTGCCCTACTTTATTTTGTAATCCAAGGCCAGACTTCCCTGTTACTCCAGATATCTCTTGACTTCCTACTTTTGCATTCCAGTTCCCTATGATGAAAGGGAGACTACTTTTTTTTTTGGTATTGGTTCTAAAATTTCTTGTAGGTCTTCATGGAAGACTTCTTCATTCAGCTGCAGCTTCTTCATCATTAGTGGTTGGGCAGAGACTTGGATTAGTGTGATATTGAATGGTTTGCCTTGACATGAACAGAGATCATTCTGTTGTTTTTGAGACTGTACCCAAGTACTGCATTTCAGACTCTTCTGTTGACTATGAGGGCTACTCTTTCTCCTAAGGGATTCTTGCCCACAGTAGTAGCTATAATGGTCATCTAACTTAAATTCACCCATTCTGGTCCACTTTAGTTCACTGATGTCTTTGTTCACTCTTGCATCTCCTGTTTTATCACTTCCAATTTACCTTGAGTCATGGACCTAACATTGCAGGATCCTATGCAATATTATTCTTTACAACATCAGACTTTACTTCCACCACCAGATACATGCACAACTGGGAGTCGTTTTCGCTTTGACTTGGCCTCTTCTTTCCTCCTGGAGCTATTTCTCCACTCTTCTCCAGTAGTATATTGGGCACCTACCGACCTGGGGAGTTCATCTTTCTGTGCCAATAGGACAGTTTTAGTTAAAAAATGATAATGATAATCTTGAAAATACTTAAGAATGCCTAGAATGAGTTGATTTGATGTTCAACTATAGAGCAAGATATAAGAGTATGTTTTAGGTATGGTTTAAGGACACAAACTACATATACACATGCAATGATTTTACTGCTGCACTAACGCTAACTTATTTATTTCTTATACTAGCAATATGAGTAAGATACTATTTTTTATCTATATTCACTTGAAGAAATTGAGGCACAGAGCAGAAAGAGAAATATTTGTTTTTTTTTTCTTGATAGATTTTTTTTTTTCATTTTGTCTTTATTATGTTATATATTTCCAAATTATTTTTGAGTATGGCATAACTTTATAACTAAAGAAATTTTCCAAAAATGATGGTCATTGATGCTCTGTGCAATTTTGAACAAACTTTAGTGTAAATACAAATACTGAATAGGTTTGCATATATAGTAAAATGTAAGAATTAAGCTAAAATAAATACTTTAAATTACTAAACTATGTAATCAGACATTGAAACACTTACTGGAAAACACTGAAAATTCTTGATATCACTTTTAATAAAAGAAATGCAAATGAAAATAGCAATTAAATCCTTTTACCAAAATTATTATGATTTTCTTTGCATGGAAATTCCAGAAAGGTAAGGATAAGGTGATACAAGTAATGAAATGTACCTCTCAGTAATTTGAGTTAAGGTTAAAGTCTTTATGTCTTATGAGGAAAAAAAATGCTTAAAGTACTATATTTTGATTCAGTTGCCCTATTACTGAGAATTTGCATTAAAGAATTTACTCTTAACAATGAAAACATTTGTGCACAAGAATGGTGGTTATTGATATTAGGACTCATCTTTAAGTAGTTTCTACATTTTGATCTGTATATAAATTGATAAATTGCATGAAGACAAACCAATTCAGCTAAAATAATATTAAATATTTTTCAAAATTCATGTTGACCACCTGGACTTCATAAAAGTAAACCTTTCAAAAAACCGTATGGGCTTTTTTTTTTCTTTTTTACTATTAACATCATCAGATATTATACTATTAACTTGTTTATATTGTTCTATTAAGATGTTTATACTATTGACATCATCACCTGTGATAATAAAAGGAGCTACCTGCTGCACTATCAGGTGATGATATTGTGATGACAATAAAACATTTAACTCTGTCACTCAGAAAAAAAAAAAATGAATTTTGCCTTTAGCCAGTTCCTAATTGACTTACAGCCATTAGTAGCAGGAAGCAAATTCCTCTACCCACACAACTTGCCTGTGTATGCTAAGTCACTTCAGTCGTGTCCAACTCTGTGACTCCATGGATTGTAGCCTTCTATGCTCCTCTGTCCATGGAATTTTCCAGGCCAGAATACTGGAGTGGGTTGCCATTTCCTACTCTAGGGGATCTTCCCAACACAGGGATCAAACCCATATCTCTTATGTCTCCTTTATTGGTGGGTGGGTTCTTTACCACTAACGGACCAGGGAATCCTTACATAACTTAATTCAGTCACAGGTAGTTGATCCTTTACTATAGTGTGAGTATCTCCCCAAAATCCATATACTGAAATACTAACTCTCAAAGGTGATGGTATTAGCAAATAGGGCCTTTGGGAAGTGCTTATGTCATGAGGGTAGAGCTACATGAGGGGCATTAGGGCTCATAAAATACATTCCACAGAGCTCTTTATCACTTTTCTCTATGTGAGGATGAAATAAAATGTCTGCAGCCCAGAAGAGGGCCTTCACTTGACCATTCTGGCACCCTACCTAGGACTTCTAGCTCCAGAAGTGTGAGCAATAAATTTTTGCTCTTTATAAGCCACCTGTCTCTGGTATTTGGTTATAGAGCTTCAAACAAATGAAATAAATGCCCCCCCCATTTTCTTAAACACATAAATCACATGTAACTGGTAGATTCATAATTATACTATATGTACAACTTTTATAATAATCAAGAAAAATGGAAAGTAAAATTTTTCATTGAAAAAAACTGAATAACCTATGATAATATTACTCTGAGACATTCAGATTTTTTTTCTCTGAATCACACTGGTAGAGGACAATAATTACTCTATGTCCTATTGCACAAAATCCTATAAAGATCTTCTGTATTTCCAAAAATAAGACTTCATAAGTATATTAATATTTGAATGACTAATTTAATATATTATCCCTCTGAGTAGTTCTGAAGCCAGAAATTGAAAAAAGAAAGACTGTTTCTTTTGTGTGTGTGTGTGTGATTTGGAACTCAAGGTACTTAGTAGTGAAAATTATAAAGATCACATTTCTGAGACTACCTACATCCCTATGAAAGAAAAATTTCCCCCAGATCAAGCCAGCCTGAGTATATACTAGCAATTTTTACCTGGTGGGCTACAGTGTAGCTTCCTGTTGGGTTTCCCTGGTGGCTCAGAGGTTAAAGTGTCTGCCTCTAGTGCAGGAGACCCGGGTTCAATTCCTGGGTTGGGAAGATCCCCTGGAGAAGGAAATGGTAACCCACTCCAGTATTCTTGCCTGGAAAATCCCCTGGACAGAGAAGCTTGGTAGGCTACAGTCCACGGGGTCTCAAAGAGTTGGACACGACTGAGCGACTTCACTCACTCACTCACAGTGTAGCTTGCCAGGCTCCTCTGTCCATGGAGTTTTTCAGGCAGGAACACTGGAGTGGGTAGCCATTCCCTTCTCCGGGGGATCTGCCCAATGTGAATAGAATCAGGTCTCCTGTATCTCCTGCATTGGCAGGTGGATTCTTCACCACTGTACCACCCACAGGTGGTAAAAGGAAAATCAGATTGCATAATGTGCCAGACTATCATGCTAGGATAGAGATACCAAGGGAACATTTTATTCAAAGATAGGCATAATAAAGGACAGTAACCACAGGACTGGAAAAGGTCAGTTTTCAATCCAGTCCCAAAGAAAGGAAATGCCAAAGAATGCTCAAACTACTGCACTCATTTCACATGCTAGCAAAGAAATGCTCAAAATCCTTCAAACTAGACTTCAACAATATGTGAACGAAGAACTTCCAGATGTAAAAGCTGGATTTAGAAAAGGCAGAGGAATCAGAGTTTAAATTGTCTACATTGGTTGCATCTAAGAAAATGCTAGAGAATTCTAGAAAAATATCTACTTCTGCTTCATTGACTACACTAAAGCCTTTAACTATGTCAATCAGTTCAGTCGCTCAGTCATGTCTGACTCTTTGTGTCCCTATGGACTGCAGCACACCAGGTTACTCTGTCCATCACCAACTCCCAGAGCTTACTCAAATTTCTGTCCCATTGAGTCCATGATTCTATCCAACCATCTCATCCTCTGTCATCCACTTCTCTTCCTGCCTTCAGTCTTTCCCAGCATCAGGGTCTTTTCCAATGAGTCAGTTCTTCACATCAGGTGGCCAAAGTATTGGAGCTTCAGCATCAGGCCTTCCAATGAATATGCGGGACTGATCTCCTTTAGGATGGACTTGTTGGATCTCCTTGCAGTCCAAGGGATTCTCAAGAGTCTTCTCCAGCACCACAGTTCAAAGGCCTCAATTCTATGGCACTCAGCCTTTTTTTTTTTATTGTGAACTCTCACATCCATACATGACTATTGGAAAAACCATAGATTTGACAATATCGACTTTTGTAGGCAAAGTAATGTCTCTGCTTTTTACTATGCTGTCTAGGTTGGCCATAGCTTTTCTTCCAAAGAGCAAATATGTTTTAATTTCATGGCTTCAGTCACTATCTGCAGTGATTTTGGAGCCCAAGAAAATAAAATCTGTCACTGTTTCCAATGTTTCCCCATCTATTTGCCATGAAGAGATGGGACCAGAGGCCATGATCTTAGTTTTTTGAATGTTGAGTTTTAAGCTGGCTTTTTCATCACCTCTTTCACTTTCATCAAACTGTGGGAAATTCTTCAAGAGATGGGAATACCAGACCACCTTACCCACCTCCTGTGAAACCTGTATGCAGTTCAAGAAGCAACACTTAGAACAAGACATGGAACAATAGACTGGTTCCAAATCAGGAAAGGAGTACGTGAAAGCTGTATATTGTCACCCTGCTTATTTAACTTATATGCAGAGTACATCATGTGAAATGCTGGGCTGGATGAAGCACAACCTGGAATCAAGTTTGCTTGGAGAAAAATCAACAACCTCAGATATCCAGATGACACCACTCATGGCAGAAAGCCAAGAGGAGTTAAAGAGCCTCTTCATGAAGGTGACGCTTGCTTCTTGGAAGAAAAGCTATGACCAACCTAGACAGCATTTTATAAAGCAGAGACATTACTTTGCCTACAGAAGTCCGTATTATCAAAACTATGTGTTTTCCAGTAGTTGTGTATGGATGTGACAGCTCACAATAAAAACATCTGAGTGCCATAGAACGGATGCTTTCAAACCATGGTGCTAGAGAAGACTCTTGAGAATCCCTTGGACTGAAAGGAGATCAATTCAGTCAGCCCTAAAGGAAATCAACCCTAAATTTTCATTGGAAAGACTGATGTTGAAGCTCTAATACTTTGGCCACCTGATGGAAAGTGCCAACTTATTGGAAAGACCCTGATGCTGGGAAAGATTGAAGGCAGGAGGAGAAGGGGAGAACAGAAGATGAGGTGGTTGGATGGCATAACCAACTCAACGGACATGAGTTTGACCAAACTCTGGGAGATGGTGAAGGATAGGGAAAGCTTGGAGTACTGAAGTCCATGGGGTCACAAAGAGTCAGGCATGATGAGTGACTGAAGAGCAATAAATTAGGCTGCTGCTGCTTAGTTGCTTCAGTCATGTCCGACTCTGTGCGACCCCATAGACGGCAGCCCACCAGGCTCCCCCGTCCCTGGGATTCTCCAGGCAAGAACACTGGAGTGGGTTGCCATTTCCTTCTCCAATGCATGAAAGTGAAAAGTGAAAGTGAAGACGCTCAGTTGTTTCCAAATCTTAGCGACCCCATGGACTGCAGCCTACCAGGCTCCTCCGTCCATGGGATTTTCCAGGCAAGAGTACTGGAGTGGGGTGCCATTGCCTTCTCCATAAATTAGGCTAGGAGGTGTTAACTGTCCATTCTCTGTGTATATCCCCCACTACTACCCTGCCAATCACCATCAATACTAGTAATACTCTTAAGAAATAATAGTAAATACTCTTCAGAAACACTATTGCTTATCATTCTCTTGTCAACTCAATAAAACAAAAAGGTAAATTAAAATTTAATTAAGCACTCTGGGTGGAAGGAGAAAATAAGAAGGTCTTAACTTGCATATTTTCAACAAATTTTTCACAAGAAATAATTAAAGGTCTGTCTGTGGGTCACTTAAAATGGTGGTAAGGCAGAAAACAAAAAGAGAATAGATCTACATTGTGATCTAAACATCTTTGTATATTTCTCTATTTATACTATGTGACATAAATAAGCTTTTGCCATATATGCATTCATAATATCAGCTAATGGCTAGCCTAATGAAACAACAGCCTGATGAATTATGAATTTATTTCCATTTTAGAAAGCTTTTCTATCTCTTAATGTTTGAGGTTTTTAAAAATTAATTACCACAATAGTTGATTTACACATGGTGACTTGAGCACCTAAAACTTAGTCTTAAATTTATTTAAAAATGCCAAAAATAGATTATAATATAAAATAGGTAAAAAAGCTTGCACAAGAGGTGTCAGAGGAAATAATTTTTATCGTTTCCCACTCTGAAGCCCTTTGAGATGAAGAAAAATAAACAAATATAGGAAAACATAACGGAACTATAGGACACTTCCAAACCTATTGCTCCAAGTCCATAAATAAACCTCACTTTCAATTCTAATACTGTGACAATAGTGTCATATTAAGTGAAAACGCTGGGAAGTGGTATACATCTCTTTTCGTTGAGATGCACCTACAAAAGTACCTGGCACATAATATATGAAATCTAAATGCTTAGTAATAAATAGCACTATTTAAATGTTAAAAGCTAAAACTTGAAAATTATATAAAGATGAAAATTATAGCATTGCAATGGTACTTGTAGGTGTAATATTCATCATATCACCATTAGGATGTTCTTTATTTTTGATAGTACCAAGAATACTTGTGGGGTTCCCTGGTGGCTGAGATGGTAATGAATCTGCCTGCAATGCAGGAGATACATGTTCCATGCCTAGGTCAGGAAGATACCCTGGAGAAGGGAATAGCAACCCACTCCAGTACTCTTGCCTGGAGATTTATGGATAGAGCAGCCTAGCATGCTATAGTCCATGGAGTTGCAAGGAGTTGGACACAACTAACACACACACCCAAGAATATTTTTAAAGCTGTAAACATATCAGTCTCTGAAAAAAAATGTGAAAGATATAAAAAAGTCTTTAAATAATATAAAATTTTATTAACACAACAATAAACTGGAATTAAATAACAGAAGTACTAATAACAACAAAACAGAAATATTTTTAAAGAAACCACTAGACCAAGGAAATTCATATAACAATTACAAGAGTAACTGAAAAATAGCGATGAAAATGTTACATATCTAAACCTGTGGGTTAGCTAAACTGAGGAGTTATCCATAGATCAAGAATGTTATTGCAAAATAAGAAAATCTGGATTTCTTGTACTAGTAAAAGAAAATCAATAAAATGATATGCAAATTCTAGAACAAATTCCTTGAATAAGAAAATATATTCATAAGAAAGATAAATCAGAAGACATTTTAATAAAGAAAAATAGAAAATCATAAATACATAAAATTAGTCAGGACATAAGAAAAAAGTCACAGCTACAGATGACTTTTTATTATTTTAATTGCTTATTAACTATGTTTTTTTTTTATAACTAAGAGAATGTATTTTACCAGTAGCTTCCTTTGGCTACTGGAGCAATATAATGAATAGAAATAGCAGTAAAGATTATTGACACACACAGCCTCAGGATCTCTCAGCCACATGAGATGTATGTCAAGGACACCATAAATATTAAGCAATGTCTTGATCCATGCAAAATTCAAGCAAAGGAATAATCACAAAGACTTTTTAAGTTCCACTCTGTCACATCATCATTGTTATTCACAAGGGCTAAAATGTTGTTCCCAAAAATGTTGATAATGTTTATCATTGACGATGGGTGATAAAGTTTTTGATCTTTATTTTACTGTACTAGACAAGATTTATGATCTTAATATGAAAAACTAAAGTTTTTTTTAATTATTTTTATTATTATTATTGCAAACCTAAGGACATTTCTCTGAATGCAAACAAGAAACAGCAAAATAGAAAGGAGTTATTAAAGGCAAGCATTGCTCACATCTTCTTATTGTGGCTTGTATTTGCTGCTCTATGGGAACTTCTGAATTTATTGGAATTTGCAATAATGTTTGCCAACATATGACATGAAAAACTTGGCCAGAATTTTTGCAAAACTCCCTTTTCAGAAGGATAGTTTCTAAATCAAAGTGACAAAAGTATTTTTCGAACTAGGAGTTCATGGGAGGGTATAAGTTAGCAATGCAATATATAATTCTAATAGTATTTGCTATTAAACAACTTTTATGTTAAAAATATTAAATGCACTTGGTATCAGTAAATGAACTAATATCTATATAAAGGAAAATTACTGTGTTTGTTGCCATACAGAACCCCTTTGACCATCTTAACTTACTTAACCAGTAAGTTAATTAAATGGAAGTTTAGTCAAGCAAGTATTAACAGTTCATTTGTGTGTGTGTGTGTGCGTGCACGCATGTGAGCAAGTATTGGATACTGGGTTCTACTATAAAGCAAAGGGAAAAGAAACTAACAGCTGTTTAATATCCAGTAAGAACCTAACATTGTTATATACCCTTATCACATATTTTATCTCATTTTGTCCTCATAACACAGCTGTTAGGTATTATAATTCCCACTCTATACATGATGAAACTGCAGCTCAGAGAGTTTAAGTAATTTGGCCAAAGCTATAAAGCCAGCAAGGAGCGAAGTCTGAATTCTAATCTAATGTCACTTTGTTACTGATTAGCAAAGAACATTTTCTTTCCATTATACTACTACATTAATAGAGGTAACTAATTTGATTTAATTGTTCAATGACTTTAGAGACACTTCAAATCTGTTACAAATGATACAGCTACTTATAGACACACCTAAAACAAGTAGCTCAAATTAGAAAATATCCAGTCCTCTCAGCAAGATGAACTTTACTTTAAAACACTGTGAAAATTTGCTTTTCACAAAGCAAGCTAAACTAAAGAAAAATTCATTCATGTCTTCAGATTGTAAGTATGGAAACTCATTAAAAAAAAAAAAGTAGACTAAAATAGTATGAACATCAATCTACCTTGACTAAAAGGTAGAATTAGAAGTTTAATTCCACTGTCCCTTTGTCTCAGGATGACAAAGAACTCAGTTCAATCTCTCAAAACAAGAGTGTTGCACTGAAGAAGCAGTGAATATTAGGTATAGGTCTATAATCTATATTTATCAAAAATCAAAATCTTCAGTTCTCTTTGCATTTGTCTAAAATCCCATGCATAATTCCAATTACCTTTACTCTAGGTACTCAATGAACTGAGTTTAGAGTAAATGAATCTTTAGTATTTGTTTTCTGAGAGATGGCCATAACCATTAGTTCGTTCCTCTGATTATAACTTTAAAGATTTGACAGTCACTGTTATTTATACTTTTTATTGATTTCACAAATGTGAATTGATTTATTCTGCCAAGAAATTTAACTTGCCCAAATTGCATCTTACAACACTTAGAAGATAATATTTCACTTTTTTCATTTTATTTAGTCTGGAAAGCAGAAGGAATGACAAATGAATAATCCTAAGTAAATAATAAACTTCAAATACTTAAAACTGGAACACAAAGAATCCATCAGTAATTTTCTACTATACAAAATGTACATGACTCATTTTTTGAATTTGCATAAAAGTTCAAAATGAGTTATCCACTTTCATGATACAAGCCGAACTATTAAAAATGTGTTTTGTGAAATCTTATGAAAGTCATAAAGAAACATATCTGTTTCCATTTATGCTGTATGCTACCTACCTTTGTCTTATTTGACCTTCATCCATTACTTTGTATTTTTTAGCTTCGGTGCTTTAAAATTAAGCCAATATAATAATAATTATATTACAAATTCAAATGTTTTTCATTATTTCAATTTCTTTTGCATGTCTCAGTTCTAATCTCCAAGCCATTTACTCAAAAATTTGACTTATCATAAATTAAGTTGCAGTTACAGTAAAAATTGTTTTTAGATCAAAGTTGAATTGAAAGAACTACAATTCTCAGACATCTCTGGACAGCAAGTAAGTTTATTCTCCTCAATAATTAACAATTTTAGAAGTGCCAAAGTTTAAAGGAAGAACCCATGTATCATTTCTTCAAACTAAGCCTCAAGTCTTCAACTTCAAGGACATGCCTATGCATAAATCAGTTTTCCTGAAGGAGTTAAAAATGATTAGATAGTATATATTTCATGTAGAATGACTGGGCAAATGAACTTTATATAATGAGCATTAAATGGTTAAATCATAAATAAGAGGAGCCAGAGGCAGAAAGTATGTGTGATTGCAAAAGAATCATAGAGTTCAATGGTTCCTATAACAAATCATAGCACAGGAACCAGTTTTCTCATTACCAGAAAGCTAGGAGCTTAGAATACCCTCCTGTCATTGTTGTATGTCTCAAAGGCAGTGGAATAATAAAAAGAGGCATAAAAGGTGTATAGAAAGTTACACATGAAAGTTTTAGATATGAAGAGTGCACAGATACATCAAAAGGAATTCAATGGCTGAGATTGATATTTCCAGGCACTAAGAAGCTCAGATGGTTTAGTATGACAGTGATTAAGTTACACTGAGTTAAAACAGTCATAACTGGAACTACAGAAATAAAATCAATTCAGATTTTGTGTTTAAATCTGAACTTTGAAGAGTTTCTGAAAAAAAAAGAATATATAATTCTTGCCTACAAGCATTGAATAATTCAAGTAAAAGGGACTGCTCATGAGAGCAATATTCTGCAAGAAATATTCTGGGGTCTAAACCCTCTTGGGGGCTCTACTTTGAAAATCATATATACAATTGAAAGAGGGAGAGGAAGATATGCCTTTAAAAGGAAAAAGGTTAAATTGATAGCTTAGATGGAGCCAATGCTGGAGACATAAATCCTGAGTAAGGTGGAAGCACATATGGAAGTGAACTGAAAGAGGAGTCATTAAAAGTGACTGAAAGCACCAAGTCATGACATAATGTGGGTGGGTTAAGCTAGGAATTTCAAGACCTAAGACAGAAGTTGTGTGGCGGGGGGAGGGGGACAGGGACGGTGTTTCTGGGAATTTCCTTTTATAAGGACACTGTACTTGTAACCTTGCATGGCCAAAACAGACTCTTAAAAAGTGATCAGATTGGGTCAACGAGATGGTAGGGATGGCTGGGGAGACAGACTGATTTAGAATTTTCTTCAATTAGTATAAAATATGCTAAGATGGGGGTTTCCCTGATAGCTCAGTCGGTAAAGAATCCACCTGTAATGCAGTAGACCCTCATTCAATTCCTGAGTTGGGAAGATCCCCTGGAGAAGGGATAGGCTACCCACTTCAATATTCTTTGGCTTCCCTTGTATCTCAACTGGTAAAGAATCCCCCTGCAGTGTGGGAGACCTGGGTTCAATCCCTGATCCCCTGAAGAAGGGAAAGGCTGCCCACTCCAGTATTCTGGCCTGGAGAATTCCATGGACTGTATAAACCATGGTGTTGCAAAGAGTCGGACGTAACTGAGCGACTGTCACTGCCACTTACAAATTTTTAAATACTTATTAATTCAACAATATTCAGCAACTATTTTGGGGCCCCTACTATATGATTGTTGTTGTTAAGTCATGTCCAATGTTTTTCCAGTCCCTTGGATTGTAACCCACTGGGCTCCTCTGTCCATGGAATTCTCCAGGCAAGAATATTAGAGTGGGTTGTCATTTCCTTCTTGAGGGAATTTTCCTGACCCATGGATCAAACTTGCATCTCCTATTTCTTAGGCAGATTCTTTACTGGTGAGCCATCAGGGCTACTCATGGTTAGCCCTATTCTAAGTCCTGCTCACGAGAGTACTATTCTGCAAGAAATATTCTGGGACCTTAAGTCGGTTTATAGTTTTGAATGAGGGAGAGGAAGATGAGTTTTCAAAGGGAAACTGTTAAAATAGTCATAACTAGAACTACAGAAATAAAGTCAATTCAGGTGTTGTGTTTAAATCTGAACTTTAAAGAGTTTCAGAAGAAAAGAATATGTAGTTCTCACCTACGAGGTTTGAATAGTTCAAGCAAAAGAGGCTGCTCATGAGAGCACTAAACAATTTTTATCTAAGAAATTGGGAGAAAAAAATTGGTTCCTGGAAAAATTAATAGACGCTTCAGCACTAACCTCCACACCTTCATCTAGTTTGTGAACACTTGTTTCTACCTTTTCAAGATATTCTGAAATCTCTGTAGCTGCACTGAAAATGAAAAAGGATTTGATAAGCTTGTGTTAGTTGCTCAGTCATGTTGGACTCTTTTGCGCCCCCTTGGACTATAGCCCACCAGGCTTCTCTGTCCATGGAATTACTCCAAGCAAGAATACTGAAGTGGGAAGCCATTCACTTCTTTTGGGGATCTTCCCAACTCAGAGATAGAACCCAGGTCTCCTGCATTGCAGGCAGATTCTTTACCAGCTGAGCCACAAGGGAAGCCCTGGGCTCACATAAAGTATATCTAGTATTTTGACCTTAGATTCTAGGAATATATTTGCTTATATTAAAAAATAAACCAGACTAAAAAAAATTGTGAGAGTACCAGAAGAATAAAAGATATGTTTGTAATCACTTGCTCAAAAGTGCCCACTCCAGAGTGTAACTGGCTCCTGAACATTTATATTATACATAGCTTAATTAGTACTGATTGGCAATGTAAAATTAATTCTGTCATCTATCTTCATTTTAGAAAGAGCAAAATGATTTTGTCAACTGGTTTTTTCCCATTGTATTTATTATGATTGTGAGAGTCCAAAAATAATAACAAACACCTGACAAATGGTAGATGCCCCGTAAATATTGATAAAATGAATGAAATTAATGAATGAGCCTCTGTTCAAATGCAAAATACTCGTTTAAGTTTGT
The DNA here is from genome assembly GCF_019923935.1 of Bubalus bubalis. Lineage (NCBI taxonomy): Eukaryota > Metazoa > Chordata > Mammalia > Artiodactyla > Bovidae > Bubalus > Bubalus bubalis. The sequence goes on along the minus strand of NC_059172.1, from coordinate 72,355,103 downwards.
AACTTAGAGATTCTAACTGCTCCCCTGGAAGCACAGATCAGTAGATCCCCTGTTACAAGACTCAGGTCCCTCACTCCTAATAGAAACTGTAGTTCTAAAGAGCATCTTGACTTTCCCTCAATTTCCTTTATCTCTCCAGAGGTTTTATTTCCAAATTCTTTACTCACACTTTGCCTTTTGTTTTACCTCCCTTATCTAATTCAATTTATCAGTTTCTTCTTTTTCTAATCATCCAGCATTATGACTCAAAATTAACCTATGCTGATGTTAAGTTGTCAATATTATGGAGAAAGCATAAAGATATAAAACCACATGGTGGCTCAGATGGTAAAGAATCCACCTGCAGTACAGGAGACCTGGGTTTGACCCCTGAATTGGAAAGATCCCCTGAGGGAGGGCATGGCAACACACTCCAGTATTCTTGCCAGTATCACTGCCATGGACAGAGGAGCCTGGCATCTCAAAGACTAACACACACACACACAACATACAATTTAATCACAATCAGGGAGGATTTAATCTTGACAACTCTATAGGAATTAAAATCCTTGTAGTTTTTCTAAAGAACTAACTTTATAAACTCAGTGTCTCTTTCCACAATCTGACTGCCTTATTTGGGCCATCTCTTTTATCAGGTGTGATCTCAGGGAACACAAACTAATTGCAATTTAACCAGACATAATTAAAATGGCAATTACTCCCTGCCTCCCTTCCCTTAATACAGAATGTATTTTTAATTGATTTGGGATTATAATTGTCATTTATTTTCCCTTGAGCAGATAGTATGAAGATAAGTATACATAGGAAAGAAGTATGTGTTTATTATTTAGACTCAACCTAAATTGTTTACAGCAAGTTGAACTTTCTTTCCTATTTGCTTACCATGACACAGATTTACTCTACCCCTGCCAGAAAGCAACTCTGAATTATAAAATAAAGAAAGCAATTTATCTAGTGAAAAGTTAAAGTGTTAGACGCTCAGTTGTGTCTGATTCTCTGTGACTGGCCAGGCTCCTCTGTCCATGGATTTCTCCAGGCAAGAATACTGGAGTGTGCAGCCATCCCATTCTCCATGGGTTGAGCCCAGATCTCCTGAACTGCAGGCAGATTCTTCACCATATGAGCCACCAATAAGGCTTAGACATTGGGACATCTACCTAGCTCTCAGATCACCTGCTCTGGAGGAAGACGTGCCTTCAGGACACTCAAGTAAATTTTAGAGATGTCCTTATGGCAAAAATAAAACTATAGCCTCTTGAAAGCAACAGCATTAATTTGCCAGATGTGTGTGAGCCACTTTGGAAGTATGTCCTCCAGCCCTACTCAACCCTTCAGATGGGCAGCAACCATAAATGCCATCTTATCTACAATTGTATAAGAAAGCTTGGGCCCTAACCACCAAATTAACCCACTCTCAAATTCTTGACAGACAGAAACATTTATGTGAGATACAAATGTTTTTAGTTAACCTGTTTAAGGTTGGGGTAACACAGTCATGAATATCTAAAAAAGGTTTTGTTTGAGTTAGGATAACCACTCTGCTATGCATCCTGGGATGTCCTTCTGCACTTTAGTCTTCCTCCTTAACTATACTCATGTGGGAAATATACATGAGTATTCCTGCCAATAAGGGGACGACATTCGCTGTGTACCCTTCCTCACTGTTTTGACCATTCCAAGAGAGCAACTTGAGACAAATCTGTATCTCTATAATTTTTATGCTGTTTTAATTTTCCCATTAATGTACTTCTGAATTCCTTATTTCAAAAAACCCATAAAAGAGATGCCCAAGGAATTCTGCAATTTATAAATTATATCAGAAGCATATTCCAAAAAATTGTTGTAAAGACATCAAGAAAAGTTATGCAGAACTTTATTCCTGGGAAGAAATGCCATAGGAAATAAGAACAGCTCATTGGGTAAGAGGAAAATCCTTTCTGTTCAATCTAATAAATCCCCATATTCTTTTAGACAGGGACCTTGAGTCATCACATTTTCTTCTTCATAGAGCTCCTCTGTGCAGCCCTGAAGAGGGGAAATAAATCAGTTAACTCAATGGGAACTTAATCTCTTTCTAAGTCCAGGAAACACAGAGAGGAGATTAGGATTCATGGTAACGTCACTGAAAAGATCTAGACCATATAAGTTTGTAATTTCCTGAAGATGGTTTCATTTATAGCTCTTGTTAGATGAAAACAGCTAAGCTAACTAATAAAAGGTGGATTTAAAAAAAAAAAAAACTCCTAATTTCAAAGGTAAAATATTAGTTTCATTAAATCTTTTGCTTCAGATACTATTCAAGCAATACTTATATTAGATATTGGGCTTCCCTGATGGCTCAGATAGTAAAGAATCTGCCTGCAATGCAGGAGACCTAGGTTCAATTCGTAGGTTGGGAAGATCCCCTGGAGAATGAAATGCTACCCACTGCTGTATTCTTGCCTGGAAAATCCCATGGACAGAGGAGCCCGAGAGCTACAGTTCATAGGGTCTCAAAGAGTCAGACACGGCAGAAGGACTAACACTTTCACTATATTTGGTAAAATAATCTCACTTGACGAATTTTCTTTGGCCACTAATTTACCACCCTTCCACCAACTTTACTAGAGGAAACCTGTTGTTACAGCTTTCCTTGTGAACTTAGGTTTAGTTTTGAGTCCACAGAAAGGAATAATAAAGAAAGTAATAGGAGAATCAGAGAAGGCAATGGCACCCCACTCCACTACTCTTGCCTGGAAAATCCCATGGACGGAGGAGCCTGGTAGGCTGCATGCAGTCCATGGGGTCGCTAGGAGTCAGACATGACTGAGCGACTTCACTTTCACTTTTCACTTTCATGCATTGGAGAAGGAAATGGCAACCCACTCCAGTGTTCTTGCCTTGAGAATCCCAGGGACAGGGGAGCCTGGTGGGCTGCCATCTACGGGGTCGCACAGAGTCAGACACGACTAAAGCGACTTAGCATAGCATTAGCAATAGGAGAATGTTGGCCTTTCAGGAGGAATATCTGCATTTATTAGTACATACCCAGGTAATGAAGGTGGCAAGCAGGTGCTAAGCTCACAGAGAAGTTCAAAGCAGTAACAGCATAAAAGAGGTGAGGAAGACCTAAAAGAGAGGGCATTTTCTCAGCCCTCTTTTTTCAGAGTTTAAACTGATGGATGGGACACTTGGTCATTTTCACAGCAGGCGGCACTTGCCAGTTATTCTCCTGTTACTGACTCCATGAATCAACTTAATGAGAGGAGGTAGAGGTTAGAATTTCATTAAATGCCACTGCACAGCACTTCTGAACATGCCCTATTAGCAATTTAAACCATGCTGAGACTCACTTCCTCTCCTTCCTTTTCCCTCCCCAAAGAGAATAAAAATACCACCCCCTTTTTGTCCCCATTTTAATCCTACTGCTATTTATTCTTTTACTAATCTGCCATTTTTATATCCATAATCTTTTTATGCTTCTTTCACCCCCTATGAATCTATTATCCAGAAATCAAGAGACATAAATACAAAGAATTTTGCTACTTTGCATGTGTTGAAGTTTCATTCAATAGCATTCTCATTTTGGGGAAGAAAAACCCTGCTTTTCCTTATTAGCAAACCAGCAATGTTTTAACCTACTTTCTATCACTAAACACTGCTTTGCTTTTGAAAATGCTAATATTCAATGAAATTAAACCAAGCCATTCTGTCTTTTAAGATATTTTTTCCTTTCACTCATGAAATGCATAATACTAAAGCTGATTGCATGGCTGACTCCATTATTAGATAACCCCAAAATGTCAAATGGTACTGTTTAAATTAGGTGAGCAAAGCAGAATTACTAGTCCTACACAGGAAAATTGTGCACCATTATAGAATCAGTGAAAAGAAGCTTATAGGAATTTCACAGTTTGAAATTAATAATCGGGTTTTAGCTTGTTTTTTTTGTTTTGTTTTTTTTTTTTTCACCTCATTTCCATTTGGGTACTGGAAGCCAATACATTCAAAAGGAACAATTAAACTCTCTTGACATCATGAACCTCCTGCAGTTGGGTCAGGACACTGTGGGCAATTAGATGGCCCAATGTAGATCATTCAAAGCATAATCAGTTTCCTATTGTTTTCTTGCAAGAGACAGTGAGTACCCAAAGCTCATCACCATTGTTACTTGGTTGGGCTTTTGTTCATTTACTTTTGGTTGTTTTTAAATCTTATTCAGGTACATTTCCATTCTTAACTAATTTCGCAAAGAAAATGAAAATTGTTCTGTTCTTTCTATTCACTTGTAACTGGGGCAGAATTCACGTAAACTAGAATCTCTCCATTTGTGCTATACTACTATGGAGATTGTGGGAATTTTTCAAAGAAAGTAAATTGTTGCAATCAGATACTGCTCATTCAAAAAGGTAATACTTCATCAGACACATTCTATTCCAGGTAGTTCTAAAAATGCCTACACCTTAACTGGCCCAGCTAATAATAGAAAGTTAATTAGAAAAGTAAGCCCTAAGAGTTTAGTGACTTTGCAGCCATGAATAAGTGCAATTTTCTACCCAAAATAGTTTCCTAAACAATAGAAACTGTTAAGATGGAAAAGAAAATGTTGGCAAGATAAGAAACCTTAAAAACAGGACTCCAAAGTAACCATAATTTTCCAAGGAAGCTATTCTATAGTCATTTGCCTTTTGGCAATGCTCCCAAATACTGAACATCCTTTCAGAGTGCCAAAATGAAGGGGCATTGTAACGTGAATTTTGACATTTTATATTCTCTAGGTATGAAGTAACCGATTTTCTGGAGAAATTAAAAAGAGAAGGGGGCAGAGAGAGCTCTAACCCAAATATCCCTCTGTCCAGGAAGTTTCCAAATATCTCTACTCAGTGATAGTTTCTCCCTTCTCTGGGCCACTTTAGGACTTTTCTCAGACCTCTTTAAAAGTATTTGAATGCTCTAGGACTAAGAAAGTATGTCTTAGCTTTCCCTGCTAGATAGCTGCTCAAGTCTTTAAATACAGAAATTGGTATTAGTCAATTTTGTATTTCTAAAGCCTGATTTAGTATCTGGCATTTATTAAATTCAATAGCAATAAATGCACATTTCTCCTAACATGAATTCATAATCTAGCAGAAATTTCCAGAACTTGCTCTAATTTTTCAAGTTCCACAAAACAAGTATTGATTTGTACATAATTCTAGGACATAGCTTTTTATTTAATTATTCTCTTAAGATACTTAACTTATCCAAGAATGAACTTAAATGACAATGTAATAATGTAACCAAGCTAACAAAAATTCAAGGGATCTGCTCACAATGAGGGCAAACTTCTCTTATATCTAAAGCATTCATTTTGCTGAAACTACAAATATTCATCATCTAAATATATCTCTTACCAACATTAGAAGCATATCAAATTTTATTTCCATATGATATATAAGAATAATTATGAATAGATTTCTGAGTTCTGGTTCATGATCCCAGGCTTATGACCTAGATTATAAGAGCCTAAATTAACTCACACATCCTTCTTTCTAATATATACATATATATATATATATATGTATATATATATAAAATGAAAGATTCAAGGTACATGGAAGTGATTTGAAAATCATAAAATACCTCACAGCTGGGCCCTTAAAACAGAATGGAAGAGCTAAAATTTAAGTCCTTGAAACTAGACATGAATGATAAAGTTTTCAAATATCAAATCCCAAGAAATAATCAGCTATAAGAGTTGATCTATCACTTCATTTCATTTCACATGTATTGCTATAGATCTTTCACTGAATATATAGCATATTGACCTGAGTTATTGCACTTGTGAGCCCTTGTTTTTCATGAAAGAAATGGCCTACTTTCCAGAAATCATTGAAACATCTCTGGGGAAATTATACAAGATCCCAGCTATGAGGGGAAAAAAAATCTATACGTGATGTAAAGAAGAATAAATATTGTTGATGATGGGTCAGGAAAAGTTAGTAATAAGTTAGAGATCACTATCAGTATACAATAAGGAATCTATGGTATTCTTAAATAACAAGTGAAAAAATAAATCTCACAATATTTTGTCAATCAATGGCTTCCAAATCAATAGAAGTATACCCACTTGTTTTGCTAAGTTTAAAAGTGGTAGTTCATTTTTTTTTTTTTTAATCAAACACTGTTGAGTTTTTTGTTTTTGTTTTTGTTTTTTTAGGACTGAAACCAGAATAGAAAGTATCCAGTGTAGTATCTCAAAGTATGTTTATCCAAAACTTCTAATTTTAACAAATTAAATTCACATGTTAAAGAAAAAAATTAAAAAATGCAGAAAAAATTAACAGCTGTTTTTGGAGTGGTTTAGGTTTGAAAAATATCTCACCATGCATGTAGCAGTATATAAGTTCAAGTTTTACTTATTGCTTTTTGATAATTTAATATCCTAGAAATAAAATCTAGCTTTTCCTGTGGTTGGAGTAACTTGCTTGTGTTTCTACAGCAACAATCTAAAAACATAAGGCAGGACAAGTTCAATTAATAATTCCTCTTCTCATATACCTCAAAGTGGGGGAAAAAAGGATGAGAAATTGATATGCTTTCTGATTCAAGAGATTTATGACACTAAAGATGAAAACAGTCAGTACAGATCAGTCGTTTAATGCTACATTATATTAAAACTTTCTAACAGATTGTTAGTCTAGATTTTTCAGGTTAGTATGAGATATTTTTTCAATAAAACAGCTTTTATTCTTATTTTATTTTGAAGTAAAGCTAGAATGCTGAATTTTTTGGATGTTTAACAATAATTCTATTAAAATTATTTATTTTCTAATACAAATATCATGCATGCTTCTAATTATGCAATGTGTTGTCTATATAAGATTTTGTGTCCTCTCATCACATGTAACTATATATATAAAATCTATATATATATACACTTTGTATAAACATATTAAGTGCATTGTATTGAATGCATTTATATATTGGGTTGCCCAAAAAGTTCCTTCAGTTTTTAAGCAAAACTACGAGACAAATTTTTCATTTTCACCAAAAACTTTATTGAACAATGTATTCACCATTTTGATCTACTACCTTCTGCCATTTTTGGGGCAACTTCATAATTCTATTTTTCCAAAACTTTTTATCTTTCTGAGAAAAAAACTGTTCCAGGTGCCTTTTACAGTCTTCCAAGGAATTGAATCATTTTTCCACTAAGAGAATTTTGTAAAGACCAAAATAATGTCTGGTGATATGGCAGATGTTTGGTGATATGCCTGGTGATATGATGGATGAATAAGACTCTCCCTCCAAGCTGTAACAGTTTGTGCCTGGTCATCAAAGAAAATGCAGTCTTGTGTTATCCTGATGGAAGACTAGGTGTTTTCTGTGGACTAATTCGGGCCACTTTTCATCAAATGCTGCTTTCAATTGGTCTAATTGGGAGCAATACTTATTGGAATTAATTGGTTTTCTGAAAGGAGTTAATAATAGAGGACTCCCTTCCAATCACACCATATATAGAACATCACCTTCTTGGGATGGAGACCAGACTTTCATGTGGTTGGTGGTTGTTCATTTCACTTGCCACACCATCTCTTTCATTCTACATTATTGTACAGTATCCACTTTTCATCATCCATCACAATTTGCTTTTAAAACATAACAGTTACCAATACAATATTTTAAAGTAATTAGCCTCCAATTAAATTAAATAAATTTATATTAAATTTTTTTTTTAAATAACAGTTTCAGTAGAGAATTCCAGGCAGAAAAATGGTAAAGGAGGTTTTTTGTTTTTTGTTTTTTTTTTTCCACTTATGTGGAATCCAAACAACAAAATAATTAACATAACCAAGCTGGTGTAAATGATTTTCAGTGCTTGATTTGAATATTTTTAATACATAGGCTATCTCCTATGTGGTGTGACATTGATTGTTCTCAGTTCATATCTTGATTTAATTGTTATCAATTTCCACCAGTCTACCTGACTGTAGAGCATTGTCCAGCAAGAAATCTCCAGCATAAAACTTCAAAAACCATATTTTAACATGTTCAACCAGTCACAGCACCTTCTTCATACACTACATAAATCTTTTATTGTTTTTTACTCCAGTTGCATTTTTACATTTCTTGAAATAATAAAGCATAATATGCTGAAAATTTTGCTTTTCCTCCTATCTTCAAAATTAAAATGTCTACACAAAAATTCAGCAATTTTGATGTTTCTTTTAAAATGAACACTGATATGACAGCTGCCCAAATGCAATCTAACAAGATCATTTCAAATGAAGTCAAAGGCAGCTAAGCACTACTTGAGCCATCTTATGGAAAAAGTAGAATAAATGTTTGGCCAACCCAATATAGTTCTGTAATTGTTGGGTTGGCCAATATATACTCTTTTAGAATGCATCTTACTGTCTTGCTCACTGTCATTACTCTTAACACTTATACTTCATATCTCTACTTCTTCTCCTATAATTTTGTCTTGATACTCTAGTCGTTTTGACTCTATTATTCTCTATTATCTCACTGAATGTGCTCTGTGCGAGATCACCTTACATTGTTGTCTTTAACCATTGACTATTCCATCTTTCTTAAAATGCTTGCTTTATTTGCTTTAAGAGCCTCCATACTTGTTCTTATTATTGCTTTCTCTCCTTGCTGGCCATTCCTTTTTAGTGTCCTTTATAGAAAATTTCACTTTTTCTGGTCATGTGACCCAGAGCTTGGTTCTTGAATGCAGTTAGTTTTCTATCTGTATTTTGTCTCCAGATGATCTCATTCAGTCCTTCTGACTACAAATATTATCTATAGTTTGATGTGCTCTTGTGCTCAGCCACTTCAGCCATGCCTGACTCTTTGCTACCCTATGGACTGTAGACTGCCAGGCTCCTCTGTCCATGGGATTCTCCAGACAAGAATACTGGAGTGGGTTGCCATGCCCTCCTCCAGGGGATCTTATCAACCCAAGGATTGAACCTGCATATCCTGCATTAACAAGTGGATATTTTACCCACTGATCCAGCTGGGAAGCCCAGTATAGTTTAATACCCTCAAGTTTATAAACCTCCCACCCTTCCCTCTCTCCTGAACTTTTGATTTGGATAAGAAAAATAGTTACATGGCATTTCCACTTGATTTCTAAAGGCATCTCAAACTCAACATGCCCCAAACTTAATTCCCTTCTCTTGTTTTCCAATTTTTTGTAATCAACATGTTTATTTATCAACCCCTCTCTTGGGCTTCCCTGGAAGCTTAGATGGTAAAGAATACACCTACAGTGCACAAGACCTTGGTTCAAATCCTGGAGAATCGAATGGCTACTCACTCCAGTATACTTGCCTGGAGAATTCCAAACCCAGAAGAGCCTGGTAGACTACAGTCCATGGTGTCACAAAGAGTCAGACATAACTGAGTGACTAACACACACTCTTAACTCTTTTAATTTACATTCAACTCATGAGCACAGCTTCTTGATTCTCCTTTCTCAATAAACCCCATAGGACTAAATGTTCCCAAAGTTTCAGTACAAAGCACATTAGCTTTGGGGAACACTTGTGTAGAATTACCATATGAAGACTGGCTCAGATCATAACAGGGACATATATAAAATCGTAGTAGCATGCACTAACTCTTGAAGGGATGAGCCACTGGCAGTTGCCATCTTCTCTCTCTTCATAGTCCCTTATCTTGCCATCTAATAATACATATGAGGAAAATAATAAATAAATATTAGAAATATTCAACAATGTAGTCCAATAATACTCCTCACTTTTTGAAAAGTGCTATCCAAACTATTATTTCGTTTGACCCAGGAAACAATATTAAAAAGCCACTACCTATGTCAGTTCTGTTCAATTCAGTCACTCAGTCATGTCCAACTCTTTGTGACCCCATGAATCGCAGCATGCCAGGCCTCCCTGTCCATCAACAACTCCTGGAGTTTACCCAAACTCATGTCCATCGAGTCGGTGATGCCATCCAGCCATCTCATCCTCTGTCGTCCCCTTCTCCTCCTGCTCCCAATCCCTCCCAGCATCAGGGTCTTTTCCAAAGAGTCAACTCTTCTCATGAGGGCTATAATATTTTTAAAGATGAGAATTTTTTATACATTTGAGGTAGAAAATTATTTTCTTAAGTCAAAACCAAATTAGTCAAGTATAGCTATCAAGTCATGTTTCTGATCCTAAAACCTTAACTACTGACATATTTGAAAGGTGGTAGTATATCAAGTGGAGAAGGCGATGGCACCCCACTCCAGTAGATGGAGGAGCCTGGTGGGCTGCAGTCCATGGGGTTGCGAAGAGTCAGACACGACTGAGCGACTTCACTTTCACTTTTCTCTTTCACACATTGGAGAAGGAAATGGCAACCCACCCCAGTGTTCTTGCCTGGAGAATCCCAGGGACGAGGGAGCCTGGTGGGCTGCCGTCTATGGGGTCGCACAGAGTCCGACACGACTGAAGCGACTTAGCAGCAGCAGCAGCAGTATACCAAGACAGACAGAATCTTATTGTCACATTTTATATTAGTGCTGCTTATTTATTTTTCCCTCCTTTCCAGCCCTTTCTGTGTCATACAACCATAACAACATCATATCCAATCCATTTCAGGCTTTCTAACATACTTGTTTCCCTCACTCTGTAATATTCATTTCTACCTTCTTTGCCAGAAAAACTTATCATCTGCCAGGTCTCAAATAAATTGTAACCTACTCTAGAAAGAGATGCTCTGGAAAATACAAGTTACTTTATTAAGTAGTTTCAAGGTGCACAATATTCAAATAAAAATCAAAATTTGTGTTTTAACTGTAATCTTTCCCACCGGGATCATAAACTCAACAGCAACAGGGTCATGTTTGCAACGGACTTGGTAAATCCCACAGCCTTGAGTTCAGAGAAGCTTTATTAATAATGAAGAATGATGAGTGGTCATAATGTGAATATCAAACCTCAATGAAGTGTACCCCGCTCATATATCTATCCATAATACTTTATAAACAACAACTGTTTTTTTTTTTTTCTCTGACACGTTAAAAGCTTGGAAGTCATCAATTCCAATCTTAACATAGGAAAAAGCCAAAGAAGCTGAAAATCAATAACTTTTCTCAACCCACCATAGATATGAGATTGCAAGGCAAAGCAAAACCCCCGAATTCTGGATAAGCAGGTTGAGAGAGTCACAGCCAAGATCCATGTCCGTGGGAGTACAGCTGCTAGAGAAACCATGAACAGGAAAAAAGCACTTATTGATGATTATGATAAAATGATGTGGGAGGGGGGTGTAGATAAACTTAAGGTTGAGAAATTCCTGAGGGCTGTAGTCTTAGAGTGGCTTTATACTTTTGTAGCTTTTACGTCTATGAATCAAGAAGCTTCTTGCAATGATGAGCTAATAAAGATCCCCTTGTGACACTGGCAGGGAAAGGAGAAAAGAAACCATTGTGAAATATAGTATAGTGTTCTCTATAACAAAATTATACATTCTAGTGGAAAAGACTTTATTACACCCTTATCCCACCTAGGGAAAAGGCATTTCCCTAACTCCAGCTCTCCCTATCCTTCCTGTTTCACTCAAGGGGAAAAAATAAAGCTCAGAAATACTTCTGAAAGTCACAGCTCAGGGACAAGGATCCACTAAGATATAGATATTTCATCAATGAAAGTGCATAATGCTTCCCTTTACTACATATTATACCAACAACAGTAGTAGATTATAGCTATAAGAGCTTTGAGGCAGACTGTCTCTAGGGAAGAATATTCTGGTTCAGTTCAGTTCAGTTCAGTCGTTCAGTCATGTCCGACTCTTTCCAACCCCATGGACGACAGCACTCCAGGCTTCCCTGTCCATCTCCAACTCCCGGAGTTTACTCAAACTCATGTCCATTGAGTTGGTGATGCCATCCAAACATCTCATCATCTGTTGTCCCCTTCTCCTCCCACCTTCAATCTTTCCTAGCATCAGGGTCTTTTCCAATGAGTCAGTTCTCCTCATCAGGTGGCCAAAGTATTGCAGTTTGAGCTTCAACATCAGTCCTTCCAATGAATATTCAGGACTGATTTCCTTTAGATGGAATGGTTGGCTCTCCTTGCAGTCCAAGGGACTTTCAAGAGTCTTCTCCAACACCACAGTTTAAAAGCATTGATCTTTGGTGCTCAACTTTCTTTAAAGTCCAACTCTCACATCCATACATGACTACTGTAAAAAAATGTAGCTTTGACTAGATGGACCTTTGGTGGCAAAGTAATGTCTCTGCTTTTTAATATGCTGTCTAGGTTGGTCACAGTGTTTCTTCAAAAACGGCAAGCATCTTTTAATTTCATGACTGCACTCACCACTGAAGTGATTTTGGGGCCCCTCAAAAAATAAAGTCTGTCATTGTTTCCACTGTTTCCCCATTTATTTGCCATGAAATGATGGAACCAGATGCCATGATCTTAGTTTACTGAATGTTGAGTTTTAAGCCAACTTTTTCACTCTCCTCTTTCATTTTCATCAAGAGGCTCTTTAGTTCTTCTTAACTTTCTGCCATAAGGGTAGTGTCATCTACATATCTGAAGTTATTGATATTTTTCCCTGCAGTCTTGATTTCAGCATGTGCTTCATCCAGTCCACCATTTCTCATGATGTACTCTGCATATAAATTAAATAAGCAGAGTGACAATATACAGCCTTGATGTAGTACATTACTGATTTGGAACCAGTCTGTTGTTTCATGTCCAGTTCTAACTGTTGCTTCTTGACCTGCATACAGATTTTTCAGGGGCAGGTCAGGTGATCTGGTATCTCCATCTCTTTAAGAATTTTCCACAGTTTGTTGTGATTCACACCGCCAAAGGCTTTGGCATAGTCAATAAAGCAGAAATAGATGTGTTTCTGGAACTCTCTTGCTTTTTTGATGATCCAACATATGTTGGCAATTTGACCTCTGGTTCCTCTGCCCTTTCTAAATCCAGCTTGAGCATCTGGAAGTTCATGGTTCACTGATTGTTGAAGCCTCGCTTGGAGAATTTTGAGAATCACTTTGTTAGCCCGTGAGATGAGTGCAATTGTGCAGTAGTTTGAACATTCTTTGGCATTGACTTTCTTTGGGACTGGAAAGAAAACTGACTTTTTCCAGTCCTGTGGCCACTTCTGAGTTTTCCAAACTTGCTGGCATATAGAGTGCAACACTTTCACAGCATCATCTTTTAGGATTTGAAATAGCTCAACTGGAATTCCATCACCTGCACTGGCTTTGTTCATAGTGATGCTTCCTAAGGCCCACATGACTTCACATTCCAGGATGTCTGGCTCTACATGAGTCATCACACTATCATGATTATCTGGGTCATGAAGATATTTTTTGTATTGTTCTTCTGTGTATTCTTGCCACCTCTTTTCAATATCTTCTTCTGATCATACTTAGGGATGATCAAAGTCTATAGAGAAAGCAAGAACAAGGGAAATAGATTGCTGGCTTCTGGTGCCTACAGCTGCAGCAAATATGACACAAAGCTAAATTCCTAGCCAAATTTTTCAAAAGCCTTCAATTGTATTCCTGTTTATCTCAATTCCTATTAACCAATAAACTATATACAGAACAAGTGTATTCTGGATAGATTAGCAATGCAAAGAAAATTATTTTCAAATTAAAAGAGCAGTTTACATGTCTACCAAAGTTCTGAGAATTACTAGAAAAACTGTGTAATTAACGATTCTAAAACTTGGGCCTATTTTCACATAAAAATCATGAGTGTCTCATTAACTTGCACACTTCTTTGAGATTATTAAGCAGATTATTTCCATTAACACTGAATCGAGAGTAGAAATTAAAGTCACTATTGCAGATGTTTAAATAAAATATTTTAATAAATTATTAGTTGCTAAATAGACAAAAAAAGGACATTTTAAATATAAAGTCTTTGACAGGTTAAAAGTAAAGTGGAGAAAGACATAACATACTTATACTAATCAAAAGAAGCTAAATTTGATAATGAATCTCAGATGAAACAGTTCTTAGAACAAGGAAAAATATTTAAAAAAAGAGTGGAACTACTGGTTAAAAAGTCAATTCTCAATAGGACACAAAATTTCTAGACATTTATGCACCTAATAACTGAGCATCAATGTAAATGACAAAATTAGGATACAATTGAAAGAAAAATAGAAAAATTAATAATTATAGTATAAGATTTCAACAATTCTGTCAGTAATTAATAGATTAAGCAGGCAGAAAAATCAGAAAGACATAGTTGACCTGAAAAGCACTATCATCATTTTGGTTTAATTGACTCTTAGAGAATAATCCATCCAATAACAGCAGAAAACACATGCTTCCCTATCTCACATGAACCACCCACCAAGCTGGACATTATTCTGGCCCTTAAAACACATGTTCACAAATATAAAACAAGAGAAATTGTACAAAGCATATTCTCAGACCACAATGGAATTAAACTATAAAGAAACAATAAAAATATGACTAGAATATTGCTAAATATTTGTAAATAATACCACACACTTTTGAATAGTACACAAGGCAAATAAGAAGTCTGAAGAGTAATTTAAAAAATTTTAATTACTTATTTTAAACATGCATTTTAGAAAAGAAGAAATATCTAAAATCAATAATCTAAGCTTTCACATTAGGAAATTAGATTTTTGAAAGTGAAATTGAAGCCTAAAACAAGAAGAAGAAAAAAAGAAATAGCAACAATTAGCAGATAAATCAATGATGCTGAAAGCAAGTACATAATAATTACTTCAGTGATACAAAGCTGATTCAACATTTACAATTTAAACAATTATAATCCACCAAATTAACAAGCTAAAAAGAAAAGTCATATGGTTACATCAACTGATGCAGTAGAAGCACTTGAGATAATCTAACACTTGTTCATGAAAAAAATTCTCAGCCCTCATTCATGATAAAAATTCTCAGTAAATGACAAATATAGGAGCATGGCCTTGATTTGGTAAAGAATATCTCCACAAAAACTTGCATGTTTATAGCATTTTTATTCACAATCATCAAAAAGTCAAGCAATTAAGATGCCCTTTAATAGGTGAATGGACAAACATATATGGTACTTCTGTACAATGGGAAATCATCCAAGGACAAAAAGAAAAGAACTACAACAGACATAATAAATGAGGCATATTGCTAAGTGCAAGAAGCCAGTGTGGAAAAGGTAAAAACTATTGAGTCCAATTGCACATTATGAGAAAGTTTAGACAATAGAGATAGGAAAAGGAGAGATTCAATAGGTGAAGCACAGAGGACATTTTAGGGCAGATAAAAATATTCTATACAATATTATAATTGTTCTATACAATCCATGTTATTACACATCTTCAAAGCCATAGAACTTTGTACCACAAAGAATGAATCTTAATGAACATAAATTAAAAAGTTAATTCTGGAAGACAGAATATCAGGATGAAAAGCAGACAATGACAAAACAATTTATGTTACAAATATATGAAACAATCTTACCAAAAAGGTGATGCATAAGGTGTTGGTCTAAGTAACAAAAAATAGTGGAGACTAAAGTGAAAACTAAAGGTAAAAGGAGCAAGACATAAGCACTGTACTCTTGTTGATAAACCTCTTTCCCACAGGATATAGTAACAGTTCTGATACTGCTATATATTTATACTGAAATTGAATAGTTAAGAAAATGTTAGTAAGGGGTGGAAGTCAGACTTCTCACCGTTGAAAAGAAGGTTGCAGACAAATAAGAACAAAAACTGGATTGTGTTATACTGTGTTGTGCTGCATTAGAGCTGGAGCCATCAGGATGAACCCATATACATCTTAGTACATATGGATGATTAAATATGGAAATAATTATAAATATGTACATATAAATAAATTAGTATACCCATTATTTCCTTTTGCTGTCTTAGCTGAGAGGGCTGAAAGTAAGGATACTTAGGAACAAGAACCATACCTGTGCCCATGTACCAGTTTCTATTTTATCCAGTTAAAGGAACCAGGGTTCCTTGGAAACATGAATGATTCCAGGATGAGGGCAGGAAATATGGAGGATGAGACTGGAGTTTCTTACAGTGCCAGAAAGTAAGGGTATACTGAATTAAAACACAATGATGGAATATGTCAAAATGACACAAAAAAAATAACAGAAAGAGATTCTAATCATCAAGACTAGAACAATTTGAACAACATAAAAATATAGTATTGAATTATAAATCAAAGTATAAAATAAATATCTATGTGTTAATATATAAATGAATGATGTAATAAATAATAAAGTGAGATAACAGACAAATCTTCCATTCAGAGAATTCCAAATGGTTAATGTACTGATAATAATAGTCATTTCACACTCAGGAGCTAATACATAACTTTCCACTTCACTGTATGAGCTACACATTGTGACTTTCTTCCAAAAATACAATATGACAGGGGAAGAGAGATACTTTAGTGGAGAAACCTGAAAATTACACCTTAGCCAGGTGATCCAGGTTTACATTAACAGCAATAAGCCATATCTTTCATATTAATAGTGTACCCTCAATCTGATATGATGAAAATGGCAGTTTATAATCTTCTCCCACCAAAATATGTAACCAAAACACCCAGAAAATTACCAGCTGAGGAATGTTCTACAAAATATTTAAACAAGAGTACTTAAACATCTAAATCATCAAAATCATGGAATTTGAGAAATTTCACACAGCCAAAGATACCTATGGAGAAATGGCTGCAAAATGTAATATGATACTCTGGATGGAATCTATGAATAATTTTTTTAAAATGGTAGGTATGAGCTAAAGATACCTGAACAAAGACTGGACCTTACTAAATAATTTATTAATATTGTTTTCTAACTGTAACAAATACATCATACTAATGTAAGCTGGCTTCAACAATACGTGAACTGTGAAATTCCACATGTTCAAGCTGGTTTTAGAAAAGGGAGAGGAACCAGATATCAAATTGCCAACATCTGCTGGATCATCAAAAAAGCAAGAGTTCCAGAAAAACATCAATTTCTATTTTATTAACTATGCCAAATCCTTTGACTGTGTGTATCATAAAAAAACTGTGGAAAATTCTGAAAGAGATGAGCATACCAGACCACTTTACTTGCCTTTTGAGAAATCTGTATGTAGGTCAAGAAACAATAGTTAGAATTGGACATGGAACAACACACTAGCTCCAAATCAGGAAAGGAGTATGTCAAGGTTCTATTTGTCACCTGCTTATTTAACTTATATCCAGAGTACATCATAAGAAATGCTGGGCTGGATGAAGCACAAGCTGGAATCAAGATTGCAGGGAGATATATCAATAACCTCAGATATGCAGATGACATCACCCTTATGGCAGAAAGCAAAGAAGAACTAAAGAGCTTCTTGATGATAGTGAAAGAGGAGAGTGGAAAAGTTGGCCTAAAGCTCAACATTCAGAAAACTAAGATCATGGCATCTGGTCTCATCACTTCATGGGAAATAGATGGGGAAACAGTGGAAACAGTGTCAGACTTTGTTTTTGGGGGGCTCCAAAATCACTGCAGATGGTGACTGCAGCCATGAATTAAAAGACACTTACTCCTTGGAAGGAACGTTAAGACCAACCTAGACAACATGTTAAAAAGTAGAGATATCATTTTGCAACAAAGGTCCATCTAATCAAGGCTATAGTTTTTCCAGTAGTCATGTATGGATGTGAGAGATGAACTATGAAGAAAGCTGAGCACCAAAGAATTGATTCTTTTGAACTGTGTTGTTGGAGAAAACTCTTGCGAGTCCCTTGGTCTTCAAGGAGATCAAACCAGTCAATCAAAAAGGAAATCAGTCCTAAATGTTCATTGGAAGGACTGAAGTTGAAGCTGAAACTGCAATACTTTGGCACCTAATGCGAACAGCTAACTCACGTGTAAAGACCCTGATGCTGGGAAAGATTGACGGTGGGAGGAGAAGGGGACAACAGAGAATGAGATGGTTGAATGGTATCACCGACTCAATGGACATGAGTTTGAGTAAACTCTGGCAGTTGGTGATGGACAGGGAGGCCTTGCATGCTGCAGTCCATGGGTTCACAAAGAGTCGGACACGACTAAGCGACTGAACTGAACTGAAAGAATGTAAGCTGTGTCAAATTACAATACTTAAAATAATTTAGTAGTGAGTCTGATGTCCATTATTCAAGGGAAAACAACCCATGAATTGGGGGAAACACAGTGCCTCAGAATCAGTGGAGCATTATCAGTTCAGTTGCTCAGTCATGTCAGACTGTTTGCAACCCCATGGACTGCAATACATCAGGATTCCCCATCCATCACCAGTTCCTGAAGGTTGCTCAAACTCTTGTCCATTGGCCAAAGTATTGGAGCTTCAGCTTCAGCATCAATTCTTCCAATGAATATTCAGGACTGATTTCCTTTAGGATTGACAGGATTGATCTCTTTGCAGTCCAAGGGACTCTCAAGAGTCTTCTCCAACACCACAGTTAAAAATCATCAATTCTTCAGCACCCAGCTTTCTTTATGGTCCAACTCTCACATCCATACATGACTAATGGAAAAATCATAGCTTTGACTAGACGGGCTTTTGTTGGCAAAGTGAGTTCTCTGCTTTCTAATATGCTATCTAGGTTTGTCATAGTTTTTCTTCCAAGGAGAAGTGTCTTTTAATTTCATGGCTGCAGTCACCATCAGCAGTGATTTTGAAGCCCAAGAAAATAAATTATGTCATGGTTTCCATTGTTTGCCCATCTATTTGCCATGAAGTGATGAGACCAGATGCCATAATCTTTGTTTTCTAAATGTTGAGTTTTAAGCCAACTTTTTCACTCTCCTCAAGAAGTTCCTTAGTTACTCTTCACTTTCTGCCATAAGGGTAGTGTCATCTGCATATCTGAGGTTATTGATATTTCTCCCTGCAATCTTGATTAGCTTGTGCATCATTCAATCCAGCATATGGCATGATGGACAATGCACAGAAGTTATATAAGCAAGGTGGCAATATACAGCCCTGATGAACTCCTTTCTCAATTTGGATTCAGTCTATTTTTCCATGTCTTGTCTGGACCACTGTTGCTTCTTGACCTGCATACAGATTTCTCAGGAGGCAGGTAAGGTGGTCTGGTGTTTCCATCTTGTGAAAAATTTTCCAGTTTGTTGTGATCCACCTAGTCAACGGCTGTAGCATTGTCAATGAAGCAGAAGCAGATGTTTTTTTCTGGAACTCTCTTGCTTTTTCTATGATCCAGTGGATGTTGGTAATTTGACCTCTGGTTCCTCTGTCTTTTCTATATCCAACTTGAACATTTGGAAATTCTAGATTCATGTACTGTTGAAGCCTATCTTGGAGAATTTTGAGCATTATTTTGCTACCATATGAGATGAGTGCAATTGTGCAGTAGTTTGAACATTCCTTGGCATTGCTCTTCTTTGGTATTGGAATAAAAAATGACCTTTCCATCCTGTGGCCACTGCTGAGTTTGACAAATTTGCTGGTATACTGAATGCAGCATTTTCACAACATCATCTTTTGGATTTGAAATAGCTCAACTGGAATCCCATCACCTGCACTAGCTTTGTTCATGGTGATGCTTCCTTAGACCCACTTGACTTTGCATGCCAGGATGTCTGTCTCTAGGGGAGTGATCATACCATAGGGTTTATCTGGGTCATTAAGATCATTTTGCACAGTTCATCTGTATATTCTTGCCACCTCTTCTTAATATTTTATGCTTCTGTTAGTCCATACCATTTCTGTATTTTACTGTGCCCAACTGGGCATGAAATGCCTTCTTGGTATATCTAATTTTCTTGAGGAGATCTCTATTTTTTCCTATTCTGATGTTTCTCTCTCTCTCTCTCTTTTGCATTGATTACTTAGAAAAACGTTATCATCTCTTCTTGCTATTCTTTGGAACTCTGCATTCAGATGGATATCTTTTGCTTTCTCCTTTGCCTTTCACTTCTTCTCTTTTCTCAGCTATTTGTAAGGCCTCTTCAGACAACTATTGCCTTTTTGCATTTCTTCTTTTGGAGGATGGTCTTAATTACTGCCTCCTGTACAATGTTACAAACCTCCATCCATAGTTCTTCAGGCATTCTGTCTATCAGATCTAATCCCTTAAATCTATTTCTCACTTTCACTGTATACTCATAAGGGATTTGATTTAGGTCATACCTGAATGGTCTGGTTTCTTTCACTACTTTCTTCAATTTAAGTCTGAATTTGGCAATAAGGAGTTCATGATCTGAGCCACAGTCAGGTCCCAATCTTGTTTTTGCTGACTGTAGAGAACTTCTCCATCTTTGGCTACAAAGAATATAATCAATCTGATTTTGGTATTGACCATCTGGTGATGTCCATGTATAGAGTCATCTCTTGTGTTGTTGGAAGAGGGTATTTGCTATGACCAGTACATTTTCTTGGCAAAATTCTGTTACCTTTGCCCCTTCTTATTTTGTACTCCATGGCCAAACTTACCTGTTATTCCAAGTATCTCTTGATTTCCTACTTTGGCATTCCTGCCCTCTATGATGAAAAGGATTTTTTTTTTTTTTATGTTAGTTGTACAAGGTCTTGTAGGTCTTCATCAAACCATTCAACTTCAAGTTCTTCAGGATTAGTGGTTGGGGCATGCACCTGATTACTGTGATATTGAATGGTTTGCCTTGTAAATGAATAGAGATCATTCTGTCATTTTTGAGATTGCACCCACGTACTGCATTCCAGACTCTTTTGCTAACTATGAGTGCTACTCCATTTATTTTTAGGGATTCTTGCCTACAATGGCAGATATAATGGTCATCTGTATTAAATTTGCCCATTCCAGTCCATTTTAGTTCATTGATTCCTAAAATCTTGATGTTCACAATGCCATCTCCTGTTTGACCACTTCTGATTTACTTTGATTCATGGACTTAATATTCCAGGTTTCTATGCAATATTGCTCTTTACAGCATTGGTCTTTGCTTCCATCACCCATCACATTCACAACTGGGCATTGTTTTCACTTTAGCTCAGCCTCTTCATTCTCTCTGGAGCTATTCTCCACTCTTCTTCAGCAGCATATGGTCACCTACCAACCTGGGGAATTCACCTTTCAATGTCATATCTTTTTTGCTTTTTCATACTGTTCATGGGGTTCTCAAGGCAAGAACCACTTATGTATATAAGTGGTTTGCCATTTCCTTCTCCAATGGACCACGTTTTGTAAGAACTGTCCACCATGACCTGTCCATCTTAGGTGGTCCTACATGGCATGGCTCATAATTTCACTGAGTTAGGCCAGGTTGTAATCCATGTGATCAGTTTGGTTAATTTTCTGTAACTAACTATTCACAGTACTATTCCCAAGGATATTGGGCAGGAATGAATTTTATAGAAGAGTAGCAAAGGAAACATGGAAACAGAGAATGTTTGGCTAGGAGGGCAAGGATTTCTTTATAAGGCTGGCAGGTCCTATTTTTTAGGGAGAGGTCAGGTAGCTAAACTGAGTTGGAAGATCATGGCATTTGTCAGGTTTCCTTGACAAGTGCTTCCCATAAGAGAAGGCTGACTTAGGTATAGATCTGTGATCTAGGCTCAGCTTCTGGGATGACCTTACTTTGTGAGTCCCAGTGTATCAATGGATTTTATTAGATGTTAAAATAGTGAAACTGCATGCAAGGCATATGGGAACTCTTTGAATTATTTTTGTAATTTCTCTGTGTTCTAAAACCATATTTTCTATCATCTAAAATTGTTCCAAAATAAAAAAAAATTTAATAATTATCTGTAAGCACAAAAATGATTAGCAAAATTACTAATTTTATGGGATAAGAATAATATGTATTTAGCTATAAAATTATACAGAACAACCTATAAGTTATGTATGTAGAACACAAATCAAACTTCATTTCCTCCTCAATTAAATGTTAAGACAGTTTGCCTTTGGTTCAGTCTGGTGTTGTCTAGGATCCACTAGGTTTCTGTGTTTCCCAGGTTCTTATTGCTACACAGTAATCCACATATGATATAGCACTTTCTTGTGCCACTGCCCATGTTCTCAATCTAAAAATATAGAAAATCTAAAATTTTGTAGAATTCTACACTGGAAACCACATATTGTTATGTATTCTGAAGTTGCATGAGGATACCTTGTTAAGGATAGAAAAAATGGCAATAATTCAGTCAAAAGCTTTACATTCAGTTTTGGTACCATATCCCCCAGAGGTGGAGGGAAATCTACTAATTGACATAGAGAAACCTTGTTGCCCAATGATGACTTTGCACTGCTCTTTGCTTTGTTTATTAGAGCAGAGTGGTCTCTGCTGCATGTTGCAAATCTGCTCTCAAACACTGTGCTCTCTCTCTCTCCTTAATTTTATTAAAAATTTAAGTTATGAATGTTGTATGTAAAAAGAATAAGTAAAACATATATGTAATTATCTCCAAAATCACTGTGGAAGATGACCATAGTCATGAAATTAAGGGAGACTCCTTGGGAGAGAAGCTATGACAAACCTAGACAGCATATTAAAAAACAGAGACATCAGAGACACATTTGCCAACAAAGGTCCCTATTGTCAAAACTATGGTTTTTCCAGCCTTCATGTTTGGATTTGAGAGCCAGACCATAAAGGAAGCTGAGCACTGAATAATTTATTCTTTCAAATGAGGTGCTGGAGAAGACTCTTGAGAGTCCCTTGGACAGCAAGGAGATCAAACCAGTCAGTCCTAAAGGAATCAACCCTTCTTTGGAAGGACTGATGCTGAAGCTGAAGCCCCAATACTTTGACCACCTGATATAAAGAGCTGACTCATTTGATAAGATTCTGATGCTGGGAAAGTTTGAGGTCAGAAGTAGAAGAGGGTGACAGAGGATGAGATGGTTGGGTGACATGATCGACTCAATGGACAGGAGTTTGAACCAACTCCGGAGGTAGTGAAAGAGAAGCCTGGAATGCTGCAGTCCTTGGAGTCGCAAACACCGTGACTGAGCGACTGAACAACAACAAAACATATATGTAAATGAGAAAGAATAATAACAAAATTAATAGCCCACTAGCTTGTATAAGAAACCAAAATTTAACAGTTCTGAAAACCACTCCATGACTCTGCCAATTTGATTCCTTCCCTCTTCACAGAAAATACTATTATCTTAAATTTTGTTTCTCTTTCATTTGATTATTTTAATAATTATATTAATGAATGTGTGTGTGTGAATTATCAATATATTGTTTTGCTCACTTACACATTATAAACTTTACCCTATTTTCTATACTTTTGTATCTAACTTCATTTATATATTATATTTCTAAAGTACATCATTTTTAGTGCATAGAGCAGTACATTTATTTGTACAACTGGGTCATGTTTCATTGTGATTGTACCTCAGTTTTCATCCAATCTCCTGTCAGTGAATGAGTTTCCCCTCCTGGTATATTTTTCCTTCCTGATCATGGTTATCAAGAACTTTCTTTTCTGTTTCTTTGCAAACGTTCCTATTAATCATGTGCTCAAGATTGGAATTATGACATTCTATGCTAGGCTTACTCAACTTTATTAGATGATAGCAAATTGTTTTCTGAAGTGGTTTAGAGGAGAATTCACTGCCAAGTGTTTTGCCAACACTATCTAAATTAGACTTTATATTTGCCAGAAATTTAAGCATAAAATGTTTCTTTGTGATTTTTCCCAATTCATAGTTAGGCTAAAAATATTTATAATTGTTTATTGGACATTTTATAATGGAATGTCTGTTAATAATTATGGTTTCTTTTCATTGAAGTTGTTTTTATTTACTTATAGCTTGTAAAAAAATATATAAATGTAAATATATACATGTGTGTATAACAAATGCTATATGGACAAATATAGGTATTAAAAAGCTATCAGCTGTTAGTTTTATGAATTGGAAATTTGTTCTTCAAATTTCAGCTTGTTCTACCACCTACTTAATATTTTATTTGATGAACAGATATTATTTTTAGTAAAATAATTATCACATCTTTCATTTATAGTTTCTGCTGTTTGAATGTTATTGAAAATACTTATTGTTGTAACATAAATTCTGTTATTTTCTAAACTATACAGTCTTTATATTTATATCTAACTCTTTCATCTGTCTTGAATTACTATCTTTTGGTATGATTCAAGATAATCATTTAACTTAATGACATTTATCAAAGAAATATTTTTCTCCTAGATGTCTTCTCATAGGTAAGTTTGGTTTAGGCTTCTGGGATCGCTATTCTGATCTATCCTTTCAAACACACATCCTTGTGCTAGTACCTCATTTCTTAGCTCACCTCTAAATAAGTCTAGATATTTTACAAGTAGGTTCCTAATCATATTAGTTTTTGTCAGATGTATCTTGACAATTCTTTTACTCTTCTGCAAAAGTTTAAGAATTAGCATTATCATGATACTGCAAGAATAATTGAAATAACCATTGGAGGACACTTTATGCCTGACTTGGCCTGAGTTTCTCTTACTTATCTTCCCCTAAGAAGTGCTTTTAAGCTCTAACATTGCAGTTTCTTATCTATGATGTGTGCTATCTAATGACTTCCCTTTTATCTTAAACTATTTTAGTCCCCTTTTGTGATTAGAGAACATCTAGAGTTGATTACTTAAGCCTTCTTTTTGCAGATGAAACTTTCTCTTAGCATTTCCATATATGTCATGTTGGGTTTATTTAATTGTGTATCTGTGTTATCTATCCCAAAGGCAAAGACTATGCCTAGACCTAAGCATATCCTAATGAGGATTTTTTTTTTTTTTTTTTTTAGTGTAGAGAACTGACAGGCATGTTTTCAGTTACTAATAGTTGAGAAATGGAATATTTCCTGCCATATCAATAAACAAGGATGGCACAGTCACCAGTAATTCCTGCCCTCCAAATGTGAATTTCTGAGCCCTGAGGAAGGTACCTAGGAAAAACAATACCTGCCATCAGGCAGCTATCAGATTGCCACCACTCCCTACAATAAGTAAGGAACTAAGAATGTGAAAAATCAAATCACAGAATACTGGCCCCAGATAGCTGAAATGCATATGAAATAAATTATTTCAGTAAGCCCAGACTCTTATATTTTCCCATACATAGAAAAGTGCTAAATTTCTTGAGATATCTGGTTTTCTTTAATTCACAGAAATACTTGTGATGTTCAGACCTGCCCTTTGTTGCAAACTTCTGTATAACCTGACTTCTCCCTCTGCCTCCTCAGTGAATTTCTCTCAGGTTTACTTGAGATGCTGTCTCCTGGGCTTGAAGTCCTAAAAATTCCCACCAAATAAATCATAACTCTCAAATTTAAGTTGCATGTATTCTTTAAGTCGATATAGTTGAGCCAGATATATCACACTTGTCAATGTTTTTCAGAAATATAACATTCTCCCGGGTGTTTAAGGAAAAACAATTTCAAATTAGGAGTGTTGGTCTCATCAGTAGGCTTGAACTTCAAACTCTCCTGGAAACATTCCCATTGCTGATTACTGTATATTGATTAATTTTGTTTCAGGAGAGAGTTGAACTGAAAAAAGCCCATGAAGTTGTTATTACTTGATGACAGGTTTTATCTATTTGTTTAGAATTCATTTGAGGTGCTGCATCACAAAATCACATAATACTAAAGCATATCATGAAGCCTATAAAATTTCCTGGGCTTCTCTGATGGCTCAGAAGGTAAAGAATCTGCCTACAATGCAGGAGACTAAGGTCTGATCCCTGGGTCTGGAAGATTTATTAAGATTCTTTGAGTCATTCTTCTCTTTACTTTCACTGGTTACACTGAAGACCCAGGGAGGTTATAACTACCCACTGGAAGAGGCGGGTATGGGGGTGGAGACAGAGGGATGGGAACTGGAAGAGAAAAACAACAGCAGTATTCTATTAATAACTATGTGTGATACAGCAAATATGTGCATAATTTATCTAATAATAGGAAATAAAAATAAAGTGTTAATTAATTTTCATGGCTCAATTCAAAGCCTTTTTTTTCATGTTTATGATGAAAAGAGGGGTCAATTTTGAAAATTAATTTTATCCATTATAGAGACAGAAAGAAGATAAAACAGAGAAAGAGAGACAAACAGCTAGAGAGAGACAAAGAAAGATGAAAGCACTCTTCTACCAATTAGAACTTTCAGTGGAAAGTTTTTGTGTTCATGACCTTTTTTTTATTTTATTGATGTTTTAAAAATAATCATTATTTTGTATTTCTATCAGTTTTACTATATTTCCTTTCATCTTTCACTGTTTCTAGCGTTTATTTTTTGTTTAATTTGTTGCTATTGTTCTAGTTTCTTGAGAAGGATGTCTAATTTATGGATTCATAAACTTTATTTTTTTCTAAGCTATACATATAAACTCCAACCTATTACATTTTACCTACATCCCACAATATTTGACATGTTGAATTTTTAATATTTTCAATTCAAAACAGTTTTCTAAATTCAATTTTCATTTCCTCTTTGATAAATGTCATTTATAAATGTTTACTCATTTTTAAACATATGGGGGTTTTAAAAATCTTTCTTATTGACTTCTAGCTTAAGCTCACTATGGTTAGGAAAATGTACCCTCATAATTTAAAACATTTGCATTTAATTGAGAGCAGCTTTCTAACTCAGGATGTAATCAATTTTTACAAAACTTTTGTGTGTACTCAAAGTAATGGGTGGTCTGCAGTTGTGGGGTACAAAGTTCCATATAAGGCAATTATGTCAAGTTTGTTAAATGTGATGGGCAAATTTCCTGTATTCTTATAGCTTTCACATCTGCATTTTTCAGTCAGTTCCTGAGAGAGGTGGTTAAAATCACCCACAATGATTATAGATTTTTCTATTGTTCTTTCAATTCTGTCAATTTTTACTTTATATATTTTGAAGGTATGTAATTGGATAAATAAAACAGTTTTGAACTATTATACCTTCCTAGTGGATTTAGTTATGATCATTCTGATGTATTATTCATTATCTCTAGCAATGCTTTTTGCCTTAAAATCTACAGTTTTTCTGAAACTGATATAACAACATTGGCTTTCATTTGATTAGTCCTTACATGGCATAAACTTTTCATTCTGTTATAGCCAAACGCTCCAGGAAACAAACTTACTCAGAGGACAGCATGGATAGTGTCCTTGCAGTTTATCACACCAGCGGGTCCGAGGCAGAGTTCCCTTTAGCCAGGGACCCCAACCGACTTTTCTGAAAACCTTATATACCTTAGGTGCATGGGCTTAATCCCCCATCCACAAATTCCTTAAACCTAGCCTGGAAAATGTTAAATGGAGATACAATCAGGTTACAGCCATGATTCATAAACAGAAGGGTCAGCTGTTTATACATTACTGCCTACACCAATGGGTGCCATAAAGATTACAAAGATGGTTGGCTACAGGGGGATTATTACATTATTTCTGGTGATTGGAAATCTTGGTATGGAATCCAGTATTTATCAGTCTGGGAGGCCTGTTCTGCTATAGATTTGTTATCCCCATGGCTACCAGGCACATAGTCCGAAGTTCACTGAAAATGCAAGCAGGCGTATAGCCCAAAGTTCACTGGGAATGTAAGATGGCATCCTTCCTTTTCAAGATGGAGTCAGCTCAGCCTGTTCCTTTCCTCCTTATTCCTCCATCTTGATGCTCTCAACTTCCAGTGTGAGCATCACTCAACGCAATGTACTGCATTTTAGGTTTCCTGGTACATATTTGGGTAAATGAAATTGGCAAGTTGATTGAAGCAGCAGTTGATTGCGGAGCTTCTTCTCTTCTTCTTATTTAAGATGATCTTGGTTTCACGGGAATCAGTTCAGCTCAGTTCAATCTCTCAGTCATGTCCGACTCTTTGCGACCCCATGAATCACAGCACGCCAGGCATCCCTGCCCATCACCAACTCCCGGAGTTCACTCAAACTCATGTGCATCGAGTCGGTGATGCCATCCAGCCATCTCATCCTCTATCGTCCCCTTCTCCTCCTGCCCCCAATCCCTCCAAGCATCAGGGTCTTTTCCAGTGAGTCAACTCTGCATCAGGTGGCCAAAGTATTGGAGTTTCAGCTTCAGCATCAGTCCTTCCAATGAACACCCAGGACTGATCTCCTTTAGGATGGACAGGTTGGATCTCCTTGCAGTTCAAGGGACTCTCAAGAGTCTTCTCCAACACCACAATTCAAAATCATCAATTCTTCAGCGCTCAGCTTTCTTCACAGTCCAACTCTTACATCCATACATGAATCAGCGGGGTCCTTTTGTGTAGTCCACTCGGCGTCCTCTGGGTCTGCATGGTGTGCTCTTTCCACCCTCATGTAGTGTATCCAGGGAGTGACACCTGAAACTTTAACCACTGTAGGTGTGGTTAGAACAGTATATGGACCCTTCCAATGTGGGGCCAAAGAGTCATGTTTCCAGTCCTTGACCCACACCTGGTCACTGGGCACAAATTCGTGAATAAGTTCCCCAAGGGTGAATAGCACATTTTCTTGTACAAACTTAGTTACCTGATTTATTACCCAGTTGTTCCATCTGTTGTGATATCCCATCCCCCCTTACCTGTGGCAAATTTGCCTACACCTGTCTTACTATGGGAGGGGTCTCCCATAGACAATTTCATAAGGAGAATAACCATGGTAATGTGGAGTTACCCTTAATTTGTGTAAGGCTGCCAGAAGCAAGTCTATCCATGAACAGTCAGTCTCTATGATCCATTTTGAAAGTGTCTCTTTA
Organism: Bubalus bubalis; assembly: GCF_019923935.1. Taxonomy (NCBI): domain Eukaryota; kingdom Metazoa; phylum Chordata; class Mammalia; order Artiodactyla; family Bovidae; genus Bubalus; species Bubalus bubalis. Next base: position 72,326,457 of record NC_059172.1, on the reverse strand, counting down.
AGAGTTAGGTTGGTTCTTTCCACCATTCTGGAACTCTAGGGCCTATATGCCATATGTAATTTCCACGTGATATTTAGAGCTTTACATACTGTTGAATTAAATCGGCTACAAAGGCAGGGCTGTTGTCCAATCCTATACTGGTTGGGAACCTGAATCTGGGGATTATTTCTTGAAGCAGACAGCAAGCCTCTTCATTGCTTTTTCAGTTCGGGTAGGAAAGGCCTCCACCTCTTCTCAGAAAGTACATACCATGACCAGTAAATAACGATAGTGTCGGCAGGGTTTCATCTCAGTAAAGTCCACTTCTAAATGTTCAAAAGGTAGAGTGTCTTTTAACTGTATTCCTGAAGGTTTTTGTTTATGTCCAGGGGCAGCACTGACCTGTGAGCAAGCAGAACAGTTCCGGGATTCCATTCTACATAAAGAGAAAAGTCGTGGAATTAAGAAATATTTTCGAATTAATTCTTCCATTTGGTCACACCCCAAGTGAGTTGCCTGGTGAGCCTGAGACACCACTGTGGGGGGGCTAATGGGTGGTGACCCTTTCTGCTTCAGCCAGCTGTTCTTGGGCTGGGGTATACTGTGGGAGAGTCAAAGTTAACTCAAGCATTTTTGAGAGTACAAAGGTTCTGATAGATCCCCGACCGGCAGCCCCAAATTACTCAGCCACATGTTTTGTGGGTTTATCTGCTAGTCGGTTTCCCTGTGCTTGTGGGATGTCTTCCTTTTGGTGAGCCCAACAGTGCATCACTGCTACCTTTTCAGGTTCCCATACAGCATCTAATAGAGTCAAGATTTCTTTCTTGTTTTTAATGTCCTTTCTATTGGCTGTCAGAAGACCTCTCTGTTTATATAAAGACACATGTACATGCAAAGTAGCAAAATCATACCTAGAGTCTGTGTAAATGTTTGTCTTCTTTCCTTTTGAGAGCTTGAGGGCCTGGATTAGAGCATGTATTTCAGCCCTTTGAGCAGACCAGTGAGCTATCTTCAACAACGGTTTCTTCTGTGACTATTGCATATCCCTACAGTCATTGTCTTTGTTTCACCAGGCTGGTGCCATCGGTGTACAGGACCCAATCTGGGTCTGAGATTGGCTGGTCTCTCAAGTCAGGTCTGCTGGCATAAACTTCTTCTAGGATTTCCTTGCAATCATGTGAGTGCCCACCTTCTCCCACAAGAAAGAGAGTGGCTGGATTCAGGGCCTGACAAGGCTTGATAGTGACAGGGGGGTTTTCACATAACAGTCCCTGGTATTGAGTAATCCGGGATGTTGACAGCCATTTATGGGGGTCCCCTCACAGGAGAGTATTGACCTCATGGTGGACTTTTATGATCAAGTCTTGGCCCAAAGTCAGCTTGGTTGCCTCCCAGACCAGTAAGGCAACCACAACAACTGCCCATAAGCATCCCAGCCACCCAGCCACCTGGTGGCAACTTTGTCCAGTCGTTTCAAGAGATAAGTCACGGGTCTGCTCCATGTCCCCATATCTGGGTCAACACATCCATAGCCACCTTGTCCTTTTCAGTCATGTAAAGGGTAAATGGCTTAGCAGGGTCTGGCAGGCCCAAAGTGGGTGCTGATGTATTTGCCAGCTTTAGTTCCTCAAAGGCCTGTTGTTGTCTCTCAGTCCAATTTATAGAATCTCCTTCTGGTCCAGTTAGGAGTTCATATAATGACCCATCTGGGAATAGCCCAGAATCCAAATCCTAAAAAACCCAGTGGCTCCCAAGAACTCTCAGACTGTCGTCTGGTTCTTGGTTGTGGGATTCTCAAAATGACCTATTTTCTGGACTGGTTTAACAGCCTTGTGTCTCCTCTCAGAACAAACCCCAAATATCTTACCTCCTCTTTGCAGATCTGTGCCTTCTTTTTCAAGACTCAGTAGCTGGACTCCATCAACAGCTCTAGTAAAGCCTTGGTCCCTTCCCAGCAGTCTTCTCCATTATCGACAGCCAAAAGCAAGTCATCCACATATTTTAGCAATCAGGATCTGAACCTCTCTGGATGGAATGAGTCCAGGTCAGAAGTCAAGTCTTCCCCAAGATGGTTGGGGAATTCTTAAATCCTTGTGGGAGGCAAGTCCAGGTGAGCTGTTCTTTGGTGACCCCTGCTGGGTCTTCCCATTCAAAAGAAAAAATGGGTTGAGACACCAGAGAGAGGAGTATACAGAAGAAAGAATCTTTGAGATCTAGACAAGTATAGATCTTAGCATGCTGTGGAAGGAGGCTAAGTAAAGTATAGGGGTTAAGAATGGTGGGATGTATTCATGGTGGCCTGGTTGACCAGTCTGAGGTCCTGCACAGGTCTATAGTCCTGTCCCCCTTTCTTTCTTAACTGGTAGGATCAGTGTGTTCCAGGCCGACTGGCATTCAATCAGGATGCCCACCTGTTTCAGTCTGTTTATCTGTGGCAAAATGCCAAGTCAAGCCTCTAGTGGCAGTGGGAACTGAGGTTTTCTGACTGGAGTGGCACTGGGTTTGAGTTCTGTAAGGGCTTGTTGTTTTGCAAGCCCGGAGCGGCGGGGGTGGGGAGGTGGGGGGGGGGGTCTTCTGCCCAGACCTCAGGGAATTGTTGAATTAATGGACCCTCTCGACCGTTTAGCCCTTCTGGCTTCCCATCCAGGAGATTGTCCAACCTCCACTCATCTTGAGGGCTTACCAAAAGGGAGAGTACATTGATGGTTTAGCCCACTTGAAGGGTGGGTTTCATGGGGGGAAAAGGTCAATTGTGCCCCCAATTTACACAGCTAGTCTGTTCCCAACAAAGGTACTGGGCATTCAGGGATGTATAGAAATTCATGAGTCACTCGGCTTCCCCTATCTGACATTTTTGGGGTATGCAGAAAAGTCTAGTCAGCTCTTCCCCAGTTACTCTTGCTATAGCAGTGGCCCTTTTGAGAGGAGTGCCACCAGTTCAGTCACCACTGACATTTCTGCTCCAGTGTCCACCACAAAGTCAATAATTTGGTCCCCCACTTTTAATTTTACCATGGGCTCTCTGGAACCTTGCATCTTTGAGCCCTGGCACCCCATTCAATCTCTAGTCCAGCCAGCCCTATAACAGCTGATGCTAAATCCTTTTCTCCACTATTTGAGAGGCATTAATTTTTCCAGTGACCAAAGCCCCAGCACTCAGCACATTGATTTGGTTGTAGGGCAGTCCTGAGCCTTCTTGTAGAGGGTTTGCTGTGAGGCTGGCTCCAGTTCACAGGGGGCTGAGGAGGTCTAGGAAAGGCTGAGACCAGTACTGCAACCCTTTGGTCTGCCCTCTTATTATCTTCTCTCCACCTTTTCTCAACTCCCCTTTTTATCTCCATGTCTCTATTCCTGAATACCGTATCAGTTATCTCAATTATTTGTGAGCTAGTCATGGCCAATATCCCTTCCACCTTTTGAAACTTGCGCCTGATATCAGGGTAGGCTTGAGACACAAAGGCTACATTTATCACCATCTGAGATCCAGTAGCCTCTGGATCTATTGGCATATAAAGTCTATAGGCCTCGTACAGTATTTTGTAGAACTCAGAGGGTGATTCGGTCTCCCTTTGAATCACTTCAGAGGGTTTTGTCATATTCATGGGTTTTCCGGCCCCCCTCTTGAGGCTTTGTAAACTAGCCACCCGAAATCTTTCCAGGTGGCCCCTTCCTTCCTCTGTGTTATAGTCCCAATTGGGCCTCTCATCAGGGGCAGCTAGTTTGCCCACCGCTGTGGCTTTACGGTACTCTCAGGTGCTATTTCTCCTAGCCATTTTCTAGCCCCAGTTAGGATCCTGTGTCCTCAGTGCTGCAAAGGGAGACTAGTAGTGGATTATGTCATCCCATGTAGGGCAGTGGGTTTGAAAAACAGTCTCCATTAGTCTAGTCATGGCTTGTGGCTCCCCCGAGTACAGTGGAGTGTGTCTCTGCCAGTTTAATATGTCTGTAGAGGAAAATGGCTGGTAGAAAAATAGGTTACAGGAGGCTGATAGTAGATTGCATCAGCGTCCTGGACTGAGGGCTGTTGTATCTCTCTCAGAGGCATCTGCAGCGGGGCTCTGTCCCCTTGCTTCTTGGCAGAGCATAGCCTTTGTCTAATTCCTGTGCTTCCTTCCCCCTTTTCGTCCACAATCACCAGGAGAGGCGGATACATTCTAGGTGGTCCCACTAAGGTGGAATCCTGGGGGCGTTGATCAGAGGTCTCCATCGCCAGGATAGGAGCCTGCAGAAAGGGAAGCTCTACGATCTCCAGGAGAGTTGCAGAGGAGCAGCGGCTGCTGTGGGAACTTCACCTGGCCCTGGATCAGGCATTAAGGCAGCCTCCGGTCCTGGTGGAGCACTGGGAGGTGGGCCTGTCATCATCCAGTATCAGGGAGGGGGCAGGTCATCCCCATCCAAATCCTGCAGAATTTCTTTTTGTCATTAGTCAATTTTTGTGCCATTAATATTGTTCCTTTCCCTTTCTTGATATAGAATCTCGTCCAAAGAGGGGAGTCTTGAGCTAACCCTAGCCATGAGTCAATATATGGAAATTTATCTGGATGTCCCGGCTCTCCTGTGACCACTGTATAGTCTGCTTCCACTATTTTTAAGTTCATGTGTTCTCTGGTGGCCATCCTACTCCCACAGAGGGCCATTCGACCTCAAAGAGTATGCGAAAGTGGTTAGGCGTCATCTTCACCCCATAGTCTCCTCCAAATCCCTTCTTAAAACTTTTAATCATGCACTCCAATACAGTTGTCTTAGATTCACTTCCCCATCTTGCTACCTTCTCAGACTTTCTTCTTCCTTTTCTTTTTGTTCTATCTATGAAGTTCTCAGTACCCTATGTACTTCTGATATTCCACTCAATGGAACACTTAAATTGCCATTTCGCCTCCTTTCTAATTGGGGTGAGAAGAGTCTTATCTTCCAGATCCCGGAGGGAGAAGGTGGATGGGTGTGTCTTCACCTGCCAATTGGCCTGGCTGAACCAGAACACCACGTGATCGAAGACTGTTTCTCCCTTGACTTTTAAGGTCCATTCTGCCCTGGTGGGCTTGATCAGGTGCAGATGAAATACAGATGGGTTAAATATCCCACATCCGAGGCCGTCTCCAGAAAAGCCAATTCATACTCACTTACGTATCCCCCTCCTTCTAGCCTGACAATTTTGAGAAGATAAAGAATTTCACAGCAGATAGCACACCTCCTTGGGGAGAGCAAAATACAAGTGCACAAAGACCAAGTTTCTTCCCCCAGAAGCCCCTTCACAATTGCCCAGTAATAGTTTACCCCCAGACAATGCGGACTCCACCTCCTTTGTGCCATTCACAGCCTTGCTTCCCCAAAGCTTCCACGTTTGTCCAATAGCAATCTATCCCAGAACAATATGTATACCACCTCTTTGTGACAGTCCCGGTCTACGTGCTCCCTATTCTCTCCCGGGGTATTTGATCAGGCCCCCTCTTCCACCCTGCTGGCTGGGAACATCCTTACCTGAACACTCAGTTCCCCTGCTGCCATCCACTATCCACCAATGTGAAAGGTCCGGGCGTCAAGGAACAGACTCTTTCCAGAAGGGCAAGGCGCCTTCCCCGCTATATAAGACTGAGCTGCAAGCTCTCAGAGTAGCCCCAAGAGGGACTTGTCTCCACAAAGTGAGGAGCTTCCTGACCAACACACCAAATGTTATAGCCAAACACTCCAGGAAACAAACTCACTCAGAAGGACAGCTTGAATAGTGTCCTTGCAGTTTATTACACTGGTGGGTCCAACGCAGAGTTCCCTTTAGCTGGGGACCCCAACCAACTTTTGTGAAAACCTTATATACCTTCAGTGTATGTGCTCAATCCCCTATCCCCCAATTCCTTAAACCTAGCCTGGAAAATGTTAACGGGAGATGCAGTCAGGTTACAGCCATGATTCATAATCAGAAGGGTCAGCTGGTTATACATTGCAGCCTACACCAATGGGAACCATAAAGATCACAAAGGTGATTGACTACATAGGGAATTATTAAGTTCTTTCTGGCAATGGGAAATCTTGGTATGGAATCTGGTGTTTATCAGTCTGGGAGGCCTGTTATTCTACAGATTTGTTATCCCCATGGCTATCAGGCACATAGTCCAAAGTTCACTGAAAATGCAAGCAGGCATATAGTTCAAAGTTCACTGGGAATGTAAGATGGCGTCCTTACTTTTCAAGATGGAGTCAGCTCGGCCTGTTCCTTTCCCCTTTCATTTTTTTTTTTTTTTTCACTTCCAAACTAATTATTTCAGATGTGTTTCTTAAATTCAACACAATTTTTTTTTTTATTTTACACTTCAGGAAATTGACAGAAACTACTTGGGTGAAATGATGCTTTCAACTACTCATCTTATTATTGAAATAACATTAAAGATTATTTATATAGCTCACACTACATTCCTAAAATATAATCAAATGTTTGCCATATATGTTTTCACAGCTTGAAATTGTAATTAGTCTTCAGTTTTTACTTTTAGGAAAACAAATTTGCTTCATTAACTCATTTTAAAACTTTGATAGCTCTTAAATGGTTAGCTGCTACTGATCTATATGAAACATCAAATTCAAAAGTAGGTCTATACAGTACAGAGTGGACAGTGATTTTCAGAGTTAATATAGCATAGAAGTTAAGAGCACAGATTCTGGAGTCAAATTCTGTTTGTTTCACTTAGCTGTGTGCCATTGAACAAATTATTTGGTGTCCTTATATTTCAGTTTCCTCCTCTATAAAATGGGATGGGCTTCCCAGGTGGTGCTAGTGGTAAAGAACCTGCCTGTCAATGCAGGAGACATAAGACACAGGGATTTGATCCCTGGGTTGGGAAGAATCCTTGGAAAAGGAAATGGCAATCCACTCCAGTATTCTTGCCTGGAGAATCCTATGGACTGAGGAGCCTGGTGGCATACCGTCCATATGGTCACAAAGAGTCCAACATGACTGAAGCGACTTCATACACCCAAACACAACAATGACATCTACCTCATGGAATTGTTGCAAAAATTAAGCAAGCTAATATATAAGAAATGCTAAGAACATGTACTAAGCACTGGGGCGTAATAAGCACTCCTGTACATACTTAAGTAAAACAGCAAAATTATATTATTAGCTATTAGATCCAATAATATTATGATGAGTTTTTAGCTTTGAAACCTAGTTTTATTAGCTCTTCAGGAATAATTGGAAAGCTTTGCCTCAAATTTTCTCTCTGGGTTAGTTCTCTGTCATGCCTACACATATGAAGCTTCTAACACATCTGGATGTTTCTGTGCTTTTGTATATGCTTGTGCCCCTACATCATTCCTTAAATCTGGAAGTTCTTATACCTCCAGAGTCCAGCTCATTACTCAAAATTCACTCTTTTAAATTCTGGAATTTGTGTTGTTCAATATGATGGCCAATAGCCACATGTTGTTATTAAACACTTGAAGTGTGGCTAATCAAAATTGAGAGGCACTGGTAGTATCAAATGCATCCTAGATTTCAAGGATGCATTTAGTTCAAAAACAAGCCAAATAATATAAAGACCATAAAGTATAACATTAATGGTTTTTATATTGGGTTACGTAAAATGTGTTATTAAAACTATTTGTCCCACATCTTTTTTATTTTAGACAGTTTTAAATTATATGTGTCTTTGCATTGTAATTCTGTTGGATAGTGCTAACTTACATAAATAATTCCCTTCGCATTCACATGTTCCCACACAATTTAACAAATCTATTTCCTTATCATCACATGCATGTGTGAGTGCTCAGTCACTTCAGTTGTGTCTGACTCCTTGTGACCCCAGGGACTGTAACCTACCAGGCTCCTCTCTCCATGGGATTCTCCAGGCAAGAATACTGGAGTGAGTTGCCATTTTCCTCCTCCAGAGGATCTTGCTGAACCAGGGATGGAACCATCATCTCCTGATACTCATGCATTGTAGGTGGATTCTTTCCCCACTGAGACACCAGGGAAACCCTATCATCACATATTATACCATTATCTCATTTTCCTTTACTTGGACATTTTGCTATCAGATTATCAGCCCTTCAAGGGCAGAGCCTACATTTTATTCATTTTCACATCTTTGGTATACTGCTGATGGTATGACCCATATTGAGAGCTTAATAAATGCCTGTTTAAAAAGATAAGATTGGTAAAACATTGTAAATATTTCAGTGAAAGATAGTAAACAAGTTAAGCTAATAAGGATGATTTGGCTGAAAAGCAGAATAATTATATGTAATAAGTAATCCTGTTTACAAAACAATAGTTTCCCAATTATTAATATAGATAGAAGTTAGGATTGAATTCCTCAGAGCCTTATTGGAACCAGTGAGGCTTGATTGTTCAAAAATACCTGGCCCATACAGCCAGAATGCACAGAAAGGATGTATGTCCCTGTCCATTTTATCCAAAACTATAAGGAGACTTTTGAGAAAAGTCAGTAACTACCCACTCTACAACTACTTTCCATTTCCACCACTGGAGATATAAAATCTTTATTGATTTGTGAACTCTTAGAATAGCATTTGATCTTTTGTTAAGATAAACAATCTGTGTTCTTTTAATCTTTTCTAAAGCATCCTATTTTCCAAACCTGTGATCACTATCAATCTAATTCAATTTAACAAGCTTTCTCCCATCTATAAGGCACTGTACTAAATGCTGTGGAGGACACACAATGAAGATATGTGTCTGGCTACAACAAGTTAATAATACATAATGAGAAATAGATATCTAAACTAACATTAGCCTAAAGCAGAAAAAAGATAACAGCTTTTCAATTCAAATCAAGAATTATGAGCATGAAAGAGAAAGATAAAGAATGGGACAGAAGTCTTACACCCTACAATTTGAGGACTTCAAGCAAAATAGAGCCAGGTTTTAGAAGGATCCATCTGGCCTTAGAGATTTTCTCTCAGTGAAGCATGGAAAACAGCATCATAAAGGGTAAAACAGGAAAAACGTAGCACCCTTACTTATAATCATTTATCTCTTTTTATGAAAAAAACTTCTATTCAAATGAATCAAACATTTTTTATATGATAGACACTGTGTTAGGCACAGGGATATGAAAAAAATAGATTGTGGACCCTACCTTTAAAGACATGAATTCAGATCTACAGTAAATGAACCTATAAAAAGCAAGATTGTCATACAAGAAGTATCATAGTAAACATATTTCTAACAGTAGGCTACATAGCTAAATTCCTCTAAGTCCTGGACAACCTAGGACTGTTTAATAAATAAATTAAATATTTGATGTTTTCTATTCAGTTGCTTTTCTTTTCCATATATTTGTCTAGTCTTCACCCTCTATCTTTAAATCGAACAAAGACGGGAACTATAGCTACTATTTTTTCTTTAAAATCAAAGTTCTATGCCTTTGTTCTCTGCCTGCCCGTTGACCACTCAATCCAATACTATTCAGGTTATTTAGACCAAAAAAATAAATAAATAAATAAGAACTCCCACTAGAATCTTTTCAGTACTGAGTAACACAGTTCTTAAATAGTGGGAAACATGTCTGAGACCCTTCCTTCCTCAATGTACTTTTTGGATCCTCAGTTTAATACATTGATATGCCCTTTGGTGACCTCTCTGCCTTCTTTCATTGCCAAGTATTCTGACTTTCTGTGAAAAGGCTGTTCTTTTATTCAAAAGTCTTAGAAAACAAAACAATTTAAAACATGTTTAAGTTCCAACAGATATCTGTTGATTACAAGACATTGTATTTAAAAATAGACTCTTACCTAAGGCTTTCTGAAAATGAGTTTTGCCTTTGATAAAATAAAAAAGGCTTTGAGTTCCTCTGAACAGATTGTTGGGCAATTGTCAAAATGACAACTCTTTTAACCTCACTGATCTCAGATTGAAGGTTTTCACAGACTGCAGTAGCAAAGAAACACTTTCAAAACACAGATAGCACATTAAAAAAGAGTAAGTGATGGAAAACATAGCCCGTGCAGCAATATCCTCTATGTCATATTGTGCTAATTCAGGTCTGAATGTCTCCTTGACCTCTTCATATTTTAGCAATACATGGTACTGCATTTCCAAGTCTGCAAAGAAGCAGGGTCGGGGAGGTGGTGAGGAGCAGTTCCTATTGAATGTAAGCTTGCAACAGTTTGCCTGTTTTTGAACGGAGGTTTTCAAAACCCTGGCTTTGTGTTTTGTATACCAGGGGAATTTGCAAAACAGATTATCTAGCAGAAGGTTTCCAACATTTACTTAACTATGTTCTTTTTCTTTAACTATGTCCTCTTTTCTTAACTATGTCCTCTTTTCAGCTTCCTGAAGCCAGGATCCTTATTAGCAATACACACTAGATTCTCTTAAATTCAGGGTATATCACTATAAACCTAAGAATTCAATTTATGATTTGCCCTGGGAAAATCCATGTAATGGTTACACAACTGTTTATAATAGCTTCCACTAAGGATCAGATTTACTAAGGAGGTATGGAGAAATTGACTAAAGAGGGTCTATTTTTTGTCCATAGAAACTCATGCCAAGTGCTTTGCACAAGGCCAAGCAGAAAGGAAATAGCTGACCAGGTCCTTCAACCATATCTCTTTCCTCTGGTCCAGTTTGAGTTTACAACAGCTGCCATAACAGTGTTGAATCTACCTTTGCACCTCATTTACATACACACGCACACACAAGCAAACATATTCATACACACACTCGCAGCATATGCACAAACGTTAAAACAGACACTGCAGTTTAAAAGATGGTGGGATAATAGGAGTGCTGGCTCTGAACATTTTAGGAATTCTCAGTTTAGCAGAGAAAAAAAGCAGTAAGGAAGAGCATTATAATCTAATATGAATACTGTAAAACAATTATTTCCAAAAATGACATGAGAACCAGGAAAATGCATGACTGGTGCTGCTATCATTATGTTGTACACCTTGTTTGGTATTCCAAGTATTCTGTGACTGTGATGCTCTGGTTCATGATATCATACAGTTAAGAAAGAGGCATCATGCCTTATTCATGTATTCATTCAGTGAAATTATGTGTAACATCAATCTTGCTAAGTACTTAGCATGAATTAAACTATGTCCTTATAATTGAAGAACACACAGCCTAATAGGGGAGAGAGACATAAAAGGCTCTCATTTCAGTACAGTGCTTGAATACAAAACATTCTTACCATAGGAAACAGAATAGTGTAGTAACACTTATTAAGCCTATATTATGAGTCAGATACAACCCTGATAGGCTACCTCCACTCACGTATGGTCATAGCCATTGAAGTAGCTATAATTGCTAGCTACATTTTACCAATGAAAGCACTGATGTGGAGAGAACTTAAATATGTTGCTTAATGTCATAGAATTAATAAATAGAAGAGATGGGATTTAAAAACCGAGGCCACAAAAACTGCTTTCAACTATTAAAATGCACTGCCTTTTAGAGTATATTAACACCTGCTCTTAACTTTCCTGTGGCACACACTATTCATCCATAAAATAAGGGTAAAAATTAGTTTCTCTAATAGAAATGTTCTAAGTATTAATTAAAATTATACACACACACACACACATTTTTTATATATATATATATATATATATATATATATATATATGTTCTTGGATCCATGTCTGGAATGTAGGGAATGTGGCCCATAAGTCAACAACAAATATTTGTTGACCACGTGAAAAGTTATGTCAGGAAATCTGTTAAAGAAGTATATATTATCATCTCACTAGGACTATTTATCTCTGAGGCAGTGGAGCTGCCCCAGATAGTCTTGCAAGATTTCATCTAACCCAAAGAGTTTTGTTAAGTTTGAGGAACTCCAGGTGTCATGCAAAAACCCAGCCACAAACACTTAATCTGAATGCCCCTGGGTTTTACTCTGTGCAGATTACATCAAGATTAAGTGCCTTGTCTCTGCATCTGAAAAATATTATATGTGTCCTAGCTATTATTTATAGCTTCAGAAAGTTTCCAATGTGATTGCCTGTGACAAATATGTCAATTTCAATGCTGTGATTATGCAGGCACCTAGCAGAGAGGGGTGTTCAATGTGTAATATTAGTGCTTCTAAAGTCCCTTGGGGATGCATTTAGAATAGTGAATTCTTTCACCTTGCAATACTTTCCCCACATCAGCTGTCCTTCTTGTGCATGAATTCCAGGCAGCACCAGACATTTTATTCAGAAACAATGCATACGGACACTCAACCCATTAGTTTTCAAGATGGAGAAAAAAAGACCAAAAATATATTTTGGCCAAAAATGTCTTCCTTGAAAAGAATAAGTGCTTATGACAGTTTGAATTCAGTTGTTTTTAAATCTGTGAAAGATGAATTACTATATTTAGATGACCTCGTTCTAACACAAAGTAAAAATCTCCCATTCTTCTAAACTATAGCTTCTTTTCTGTCTCCTAGCACCCTTCTTTTCAATGGATATGTTCAAGTTGTCAGAGATAAAACAGGAGGAAGATTTCCTATAAATGGAACCAACATTAGCATTGGAACTAGCACCAGCAGCTGCAGAAAGAGATTGATAGCCCTGTAATTCCTATCTGGATGTCAAGATTAAGGCCATGAAATGAAGGGTCTCATATGAACATTTGTTATCAGTAGCATTTCACATGATCTTTGCTGAGAAGAATGCAGCTACGGTCTGTATATTTCATTATTCTATTTACAATAACCTTTAACACTAATCTCAATTTATAGAATATTTATTTGCTAACTTAAATTGGAACAAAAATTAAATCTAAGGATCCAATTCTTTTAAAGTTTTTCACTGTAGTAAAGAAAATGTATCTATCAACCATCTGATTCAGAACTTCATTGTAGATCTAGGGATAAGAGTCCAGTATCTTGACTTCAGTCACTACTTTTCTCCAAAATGTCACTGCCTCCTCAATTTATAAAACTTTATAATAAGGTCTTGCTAATGTGGAGAGAAAAATTCAAAAGATAACAAAAGATAATCAGGATATGTATCAATGCTGCCATGCAGCATGCTAATTAAATTAGTGGGACTAGTACAAATGCTGGATGATGAACTGAAATAGTTCAAGAAACTCTTAGTTGCATGTTTAAAACAAAAATGTGATGTTTAAAAGACATACAGAAGCATTATTTAAAAAGGAGGGATTGGATTATATAGACTTAAAACCTTCAGTCAATATTCACTGAGAATATCTGAAACACCACGCTTGCTATTGAGAAGAGTTTTACTATACTATTAGCTTTGTAGGCAATTAGAAACATTTGCTTCTCTCTGCCTACCTTTACAGAAGTGAGGAGAAGTATGTTTATTTAAATTAAATATTAAATGTTTATTTAAATGGTACATATAGATGAAGGCAGGGAGCCAGATCAGATCGGATAAGATCAGTTGCTCAGTCATGTCCGACTCTTTGCGACCCCATGAATCACAGCACGCCAGGCCTCCCTGTCCATCACCAACTCCCGGAGTTCACTCAGACTCATGTCCATCGAGTCAGTGATGCCATCCAGCCATCTCATCCTCTGTCATCCCTTTCTCCTCTTGCTCCCAATCTTTCCCAGCATCAGAGTCTATTCTAATGAGTCAACTCTTTGCAGGAGATGGCCAAAACTGGAGTTTCAGCCTTAGCTGAAATTCCTTTAGCATCATTCCTTCCAAAGAATCCCAGGGCTGATCGCCTTCAGAATGGCCTGGTTGGATCTCCTTGCAGTCCAAGGGACTCTCAAGAGTCTTCTCCAACACCACAGTTCAAAAGCATCAATTCTTCGGCACTCAGCCTTCTTCACAGTCCAACTCTCACATCCATACATGACCACAGGAAAAACCATAGCCTTGACTAGACAGACCTTTGTTGGCAAAGTAATGTCTCTGCTTTTGAATATGCTATCTAGGTTGGTCATAACTTTCCTTCCAAGGAGTAAGCGTCTTTTAATTTCATGGCTGCAATCACCATCTGCAGTGATTTTGGAGCCCAGAAAAATAAAGTCTGACACTGTTTCCAATGTTTCCCTATCTATTTCCCATGAAGTGATGGGACCAGATGCCATGATCTTCATTTTCTGAATGTTGAGCTTTAAGCCAACTTTTTCACTCTCCACTTTCACCTTCATCAAGATGCTTTTTAGTTCCTCTTCACTTTCTGCCATAAGGGTGGTGTCATCTGCATATCTGAGGTTATTGATATTTCTCCAGGCAATCTTGATTCCAGCTTGTTTCTTCCAGTCCAGCATTTCTCATGATGTACTCTGCATATAAGTTAAATAAACAGGGTGACAATATATAGCCTTGACATACTCCTTTTCCTATTTGGAACCAGTCTGTTGTTCCATGTCCAGTTCTAACTGTTGCTTCCTGACCTGCATACAAATTGTGGAAAATTCTGAAAGAGATGGTCTGGTATTCCCATCTCTTTCAGAATTTTCCACAGTTTATTGTGATCCACACATTCAAAGGCTTTGGCATAGTCCATAAAGCAGAAATAGATGTTTTTCTGGAACTCTCTTGCTTTTTCCATGATCCAGCGGATGTTGGCAATTTGATCTCTGGTTCCTCTGCCTTTTCTAAAACCAGCTTGAATGTCAGGAAGTTCACGGTTCACATATTGCTGAAGCCTGGCTTGGAGAATTTTGAGCATGACTTTACTAGCATGTGAGATGAGTGCAATTGTGCAGTGGTTTGAGCATTCTTTGGCATTGCCTAAATTCTAACATCTTACATCTGCTGAGGTCAAGGCAATCTTGAAGTCTGAGTTGATCTGATGTCATGCAATTTGCATTAGCTTTAGAGTTTTAAAATAGAGACTAATATCTATATATCAACATAACTTATTTGAATTTCTTATGAAGACTTATCTTCTCTATTAGAAAATATTTTTAGCCAAACAATTGATTGCATCAGCATTATCTTCTATTTATTTCAAAGACAGAATGTGGTCCACTGGAGAAGAGAATGGCAAACCACTTCAGTATTTTTGCCTTGAGAACCCCATGAACAGTATGAAAAGGGAGCCAGAAGTCCATACCTTAACAGATATAATCAGACAATAATTGTGAAAAACATTACCCAAAGAGCCAATGTATGCTGCATGCCTTTTCTTTCTCAGAGAAGTTTTAAAGTAGTAAGAGGATCTGTATTGAAATGACTCAAATAAATAAAAGACCATATCTTGGAAGGTCTAATAAATTTGTCTAATAACCCCAAATACTTTGAAAAGAAACCACAAAACATCTATTTCTTTGACTTAAATAATTAATCAGAAAGAAGAGATAAAACATGTTACTGATGATAGTGCTTATTGCAGTATTATATTATTTTAATTTTTATGTGAGGTATAATATATACAAAGGATACACATCTTAAGTTTATACTTCAGTGAACTTTTACTTACATACCCATGTAATCTCCACTTAGGTCAAGATATAGGACATTCCAAGTATGTCATTACACTCTTTTGTCTTCAGTGTTAATACCACCAACACCAGGTACCCGCTATTCTCATTTAAAATACCATAGATTTGTATTTGTATGTTCCCAAGATTCATATAGGTTGAATAATTTTTGGACAGACATCTTTTGCTCTATATTACAATCTATAAAATCTGCAAGATCTATTACATTTATTAAGAGTTTTATTTTCCTTTGTGGCTTTCCATTGCATTAATATGCTATAATCTATCCACTTTCTAATGAGCCTTTAGATTATTTCTAATTTTGAGATATTATCAATGAATCTGCTATGAAACAATCTAGTACATGTCTTTTCTCTTCAGGGCACATTTAAAGGAGAAATTGCTGGTTACATATTCCTTTTTAATAGGAAAAAAATTCCACAGCAACCTACATGTCAGGTAATAGAGAAATCATTATGTAAATCATAATGCTTATTTTCTAAAAATTTTAATAATATATATATATAAACTTTATAGTAATAGATACTATGAAGCAGCAACTTAGTACTTATGATGCAACTTTAAATTAGGTCATTAGAAAACAAAATGCTATCCATACTATAACACTGTATGCAAAAATATATTATGTAATACATACAATTAATATCATAGAAAAAAAAATACAAATGCCATAAGACTAAAAATGAAAAAAATTTTTATCATAGTTGATGAAACAAGTCAAAATGGCATCTCAATGTACAGGGTAAACACACAAAAAAATATCTTTTAAAGAATGAGGAAAGAATAATCCAGATGACAATCAGAGGAAAAGAACTAAAATAGATGGAGGCAGAGCTAGCTATATAGTTTGTGATTGTCTAACTTAGAGGCTGAACATTGACAAATAGATTGATAAATTCATACAACTAATTGTCTTTGATACAAGGAAAAATAGATAAGATGGTTAGAGAGCGTCACCAATTCAATGCACATGAATTTGAGCAAACTCTGGGAGATAGTGGAGGACAGAGGAGCCTAGAGTATTACAGTTCAGGGGGTCACAAAGAATCAGACACGACTTAGCAACTGAACAACAACAACAATGATATCTGAGATATGGTACTACTCACAAACGTAATGGGGTACAAAATTTACTGGTTATCATCTCAGTCCCTGAGAATATGTATTATATGGGAAAAGTGGTGTCTGTTGGTAAGGTAATGAAGAATGATACTTCAGATTTTACCTGTTTGGTGTTTTAAATATATTTTATCTCTCCCTCAACTGTATGGATTCACAAAAGCTTTGCAAGATCATTGAATTGTTAAGACCACAAGATTAAGTGTAAATAAAACATATGGATAATGACTTCCTGTAAGAGAATATTGGGGGAAACTGGGTTGGAGCTTCCTATTGAGGTCATACCTCTGAACACTGGTCAGAAAAGGAAATGAGTTTGCCCTGAGAAAAATTAAACACTAAATCAAGGCACTCTATCCGTATATACTAATAGTTCAAATAACCATGAGTGGTGGAACTAAAAATAACTGAGTTGGTAAAAGAATATAAGAAGATACCTGAAGGAATATGCACATAATTAAAGTGCTTTATAGAAGCAATCTCTAACTTAATTGGGTGGTTCAAAGTCTGGTGGCCTTCAAGGTACTAGTATGCTTAGTTCTCTGTACTCAATTTTGCATAAAGTGTTGTAGGACAAATAATGAGAAAAATAACTAACAAGTATGTTGGAAGGTGATATTGATTGAGGTCAAGAGGATGGGCAGAGGGCAAAAGGGTCATAGAAACTGTCCTGGAATTTGTTTCTTTACCAGTAATGGAGGAACATTCTTGGGAGGTGGGAAGTATGGGGAGTCAGGTGTTCCAGTAGAAGTTTTTTGCAAATAACTCACCTTAGGATAATAGATAAAAATTAATTGCTAATAGAAGAATGTTTCTCTATGAAGTTCTCTTAGAAGGATGATCTTGGTTTAAAATTTCTTATGGTAAAGAATCTTTAAGAAATCTTGATTCCAGCTTGTCAGTCATAAAGGAAATCAACCTTGAATAGTCATTGGAAGGACTGATGCTAAAGCTGAAGATAAAGCTTCAATACTTTGACTACCTGATGAGAAGAATGACTCATTGGAAAAGACCCTGCTGCTGGGAAAGATTGAAGGCAGGAGAAGGGGACAACAGAGGATAAGATGGTTGTATGGCATTACTGACTCAATGGATGTGAGTTTGAGCAAGTTCTGGGAGATGGTGAAGGACAGGGAAGCCTAGTATGCTGCAGTTCACATGGTCACAAAGATTCGTACACGACTTAGCCACTGAACAACAACAAAGAAACCTAGAATCTATGGAATTAGAAGGCACACTCCTGGAAAGTGTCATTATATACCCATAATAAGCTCGATAAAAAATAGAAGTATTTCATAACTCAGATGCTCACACTGGTATGGTGACATGCATACCTCACTTGTTGGAGACCTTTTATATTACTGTGGGCCAGAAAGTATGTCTGATACAGAAAAAGAAGACCAAGGAAGCCCCATGAAATTTCCAAATTCTCTCCCTGCTTTGCTCATGCCACAGAGACCTTGTGTTCTTGAATAAGTAAAAGCTCAGATTTATGTGAGCATGGAACAGCAGACTGGTTCCAAATAGGAAAAGGAGTACATCAAGACTGTATACTGTCACCCCGCTTATTTAACTTATATGCAGAGTACATCATGAAAAACTCTGGGCTAGAAGAAGCACAAGCTGGAATCAAGATTGCTGGGAGAAATATCAATAACCTCAGATATGCAGATGACACCACTCTTATGGCAGAAAGTGAAGAGGAACTCAAAAGCCTCTTGATGAAAGTGAAAGAGGACAGTGAAAAAGTTGGCTTAAAGCTCAACATTCAGAAAATGAAGATCATGGCATCCGGTCCCATCACTTCATGGGAAATAGGTGGGGAAACAGTGGAAACAGTGTCAGACTTTATTTTTCTGGGCTCCAAAATCACTGCAGATGGTGATTGCAGCCATGAAATTAAAAGATGCTTACTCCTTGGAAGGAAAGTTATGACCAACTTAGATAGCATATTGAAAAGCAGAGACATTACTTTGCCAACACATGTCCGTCTAGTCAAGGCTATGGTTTTTCCAGTGGTGATGTATGGATGTGAGAGTTGGACCGTGAAGAAGGCTGAGTGCCGAAGAATTGATGCTTTTGAACTGTGGTGTTGGAGAAGACTCTTGAGAGTCCCTTGGACTGCAAGGAGATCCAACCAGGCCATTCTAAAGGAGATCAGCCCTGGGATTTCTTTGGAAGGAATGATGCTAAAGCTGAAACTCCAGTACTTTGGCCACCTCATGTGAAGAGTTGACTCATTGGAAAAGACTCTGATGCTGGGAGAGATTGGGGGCAGGAGGAAAAGGGGACAACAGAGGATGAGATGGCTGGATGGCATCACCGACTCGATGCACATGAATTTATGTGAACTCCAGGAGTTGGTGATGGACAGGGAGTCCTGGCATGCTACGATTCATGGGGTCTCAAAGAGTCGGACATAACTGAGCGACTGAACTGAACTGATCTGAACTGATATGACAGTCAGATCCTTTATGTTATCTTATTGTGAATGAACCATTCATTTGAGTATTAACTTTCATAAAATAAAGGATGAAAAGAATCTCATCATGGAGTGTTAAGAAAATGTAATCCTTGACACAAAATTGTAGCCAAGATTCTGACATCATATTTTCTTTAATTATATTTATATATCTATCCATCTATCATCAATCATCTATCTATCATCTATAGTAAAGTTATAAAGACCACTTTGGTCCCTGTCCATAAATAGAAATCTAAAATTAAGAAATCAGAGAAAATATGTACATATTCATTGTAAGTATAAGGCTTTTTTTCTAGTTATCTTTTCATCTCAAGATGATTAACTAGATGGTATTGATTGATGAAAATGGAAACTGTAAAGCTAAGGGCTGGCAGATATGTATAAGAGTAAAGTGGCCAGTACATTGTTTTTCTTTTCTTAGAGGAGAGTTTTTGCTGAGTTGCAAACCATTCATTGAATCAATAAACATGTGTTAGCAGCATCCTCTATGCACCAGTTACTGTGCTTGATTTGGGGGTAAAAAAGGCAAGACAAATGACATACGCATTATTTCTAGTAAAGAGATAATCTCTATAGTAGTATGAAAAGGTGGGTAAATCAAATTGCAATATGGTACAGCAAATTCTATGGACAAAACATCTCAAGAGATAATAGATATACCCAAGAAGAGCATCAAATGCAGATGTTGGGTAGGTGAATGGGAAGGAACAGTGGAACGCAATCAGAAATATGTTTTATTTATTTCGTTAGTTATAAATGGTAAAATACCACTAGCTGCACTGTAAATTAAAATTATCTGTTATCATGCTCTATATAGCAATAACAGAATGCAATGAAGTTGTGTGTTGGTGCTCACTGCCTAGGAGTCTTTCAGACTCTCTCACTTAAATATAATATAAATAGAATTGAACATATCAGTTTGTTATTATTATAAAATCATATCACTACTTAGTTGAAATATTTTAGAGACTCAAAATACAAAAATGTAACAGACTGCAGCACTCTGATTTTTCTCATCTGCCTTAATGAATGTACCACATGGAGCTTTTTGAATCAGAATTGTTGGCAGGGGAGAAACTCTAACCTTGGCACAAGATGGAGCCTGATGTTTTTAGAAAATACATATTTTTTAGAATAAGGAAGATGGAATGGGGAGGGAGGAGGGAGGAGGGTTCAGGATGGGGAACACATGTATACCTGTGGCGGATTCATTTTGATATTTGGCAAATCTAATACAGTTATGTAAAGTTTAAAAATAAAATAAAATTAAAAAAAAAAAAAAAAGAATAAGGAAGATAAAATGCAATCTGGTAAAATACACATAACCATAGTTGACTAACACTAAAAATTCAGATTATTCTCTCTCCCATTATATCTCTTTATTTCAAGAAGTTATCATTCTCCTCTGTGGATTCTTAATTGTGTTGGCATCTATATATAAAGGGAATAACAAGACAGGTGCTTCTAGTCTTTATACATGTAACATTCATTTATGGAAAATAACAATTTTCTAAATCCTCTCTGATTTACCACAATCTGTATTTCCTGGATCTCTGTATTCATTTATAAATAGCTTCAGATGGAAAGCATCTCTCTATCTCCATTACAAAAACTACCAGTTGCTTTATCCAACTCTGAAAAACTGGTGGATTCAGAGAAAACAAAATTCTTGATGTCTAATCCAAACTGATTATTTGAAATACTCTCTGGCTAACTAACTCATTTCATAAATGCATAGGTATTAGGAATTCAATAGGGCATGCTTTGGACTACTAGATTAAACAGTGATTTAGCTTTTCTCTTTTGAGTGATGGTTGTCAACTCTAATACAAATTGGGAAAATCTATTGAGCATCTATATGTGGCAGGCATTGTACTAAACACAATGGATACATTAACTTGTTTAATCATTAAAAATAACCTGTGAAGTATTATTACTTTTCATTTCACATATAAGGATTCTGATAATAAGACAAGTTAACTTCTTCATTTGGAGAGTGATAGAGCTGAGATTTAAACTTAGGCTCAAAATTTACCCCTCAGATGAGTAACAGATATATCCCAAAAGCTTCTTGTTAGTCATACAGGGAGCTCATTGAGGAATATAGATGTATATATACAAACACATTTCTGATGCTACAAAATAATAGATGATAGACATATAACAATGTTAAGGCCATTAAGGTAGCATATTTTTTACATAGTCATATATATAATCTTAGATGGTGCTAGTGGTAAAGAACACACCTGCCAATGCGGGAGACATAAGAGAAGCGAGTTCAATCCCTTGGTTGGGAAGATGCCCTGGAATAAGAAATTGCAACCCACTCTAATATTTTTACCTAAAAAATTCCACAGACAGAGGAGCCCAGCAGGTTACAGTCCATGGCTTCTCAAGGAGTCAGTCATGATTGAGTACACACACACATGCTCTTTTTATGCTTACCAATTGCATCTTATGAATACATTCTAAATTCTACCCTACATAAAAATAATTGCAGAAAAGGACTTTTGGATGATTGTGATTATAAGACATTCTCAAAGGAAAATACAAGTAATAGTATTGTACTTTCCAGCAACTAATTGCAAGTAATCTCAAATATTTAAATTACTATTTAAAATTGTTCAAGCTTAGTTTCTCTGCATAATTTTTTCATAGCATGTAATGTCCATAAATCTTGAGGGAGGGAGTTATTTCATACCTAAATATCAAAATTCTCACAAATTTGCAAACCAGTAGCATGAGTAAAATAAAAAGAGTATCTCCAAAACCATGGCCAGAATGCAATATTTTCAAACTAATTGTAGAAAGACATAAATGATCAATTTTCTTTTCTAATCACCCAAATCACCTCAAGATAAATGATGCAGTATAATTAAGTAGAGGAAAGTTTACTTTGCTCAGATCCATGGGGAGCAGTAAATCTTTAACATTTACTGAATTTGTGTTAATTGGGTATCCATGAAAGGCACTGTTGCTATTAAAAATGATTGTAGACCTTCAAAAAAGGAAAAAATAACTTCTATTCAGGTGAGTGGAAGAATTTTTAAGTCAAGTATCAAAGAAAAAGAAAATGACTCTTGTTCTTACACTTTTATCAAAATAAGCATAAACAGCGATAGAGATACATCAGCATCAAGGTAAATGGACAAGTAGAAATAACCAAACAAACATATGCTAGTGTTACTTGGCATGAAACAGGTTTAAAATGCAATCTTAACCCACCAAGAAATGCAATTTAACTGTAAGCGTACTTGGAATGGGGGGGGTGGGGAAAGTAATTCTACGTTTTCTAGTGCCTGGGTCATACAAAGATTTATTTTGTTGTTTGCCCTTTTTGGAACTTCCCTCTCCACTTTGATAAAGAGTCAGAATAAAATACAATCTTGCAAGGTTTTTGCCAAGATCACATGAAATAAGGAATGTGAAAGCACTTTGAAAACTGCACAGTGCTATAAAAATATAGCACATTTTTTATTACTTTGTAGAGTGAAAATTATACAGAGCTAAAAAGAAGTGTATAGCAGTGTGAAAACAAGAGAAGCCAGAGGGGCTGAGTAATCCATTTAGGAAAATCCACATTTAAAAGAGTTTTAGCCCATCCCACTGGTCAGATTAACTTCATGGTGCAGTCATTCTCAGTGTAATATGGGGTCTCTGTCCTATTTTCTCTCACTTGTCATTCAGTGGGCTGGACCACTTTGGAAAATGAAGAAAGAAGCACATGGGGAAGCTGCCTAGATGATGACATGTCTGGTACTGAATCTGTATAGGCTCTCTTTCATTCTAGATAAAGGAATGTCAAGGTTTCTTAATCTTCCAAACCCTGAAATAAACATGGCCTGTTATGGACAAGAGAAATGTACAGAAAGAGGCTTTTATTCAGTATTGTTATGTGGATCCCAGTTCCAAGTATCATCTTAATAGGCAAGTCCCTCTTATAGCTAAATGATTACAGGACAATAATATTGTATTGATGACATTTTACTAGAACAATATTTTGCCTTTAGTTGTAGATGGGATGCTTTGAAGAGCCATGATGTCCTACATACTCAAAACAATCCTTGAGTTGAGTTCCATATTGATGAGCATCATTGCTTTAGCTTTTCTATTCACAGCCAAATAAAGGATTACATGTGACCTCAGTATAGAAAAGAACAAAGGAGAAACATCAAGGAAATACAATGAGGAGGACTGGAATTTATAGAGGGCCAAATAATATTCTTTTTATATCCTTACCATGTTCCAGGAACTTTATAGTAATTTGACTGAAGTCTCTACTTTAATCTTTACAACTATATTGTAAGAATATTTTTTTTTTTAAATTACTTCAAAGCTGGGCTTCCCTGGGCAGTCCATTGGTTAAAAGTCCACATTCATAATGTTGGGGCCATGGGTTCAGTGTCTCATCGGGGAAGACCCCATTTGGCAGTG
Source organism: Bubalus bubalis (assembly GCF_019923935.1). Lineage (NCBI taxonomy): Eukaryota > Metazoa > Chordata > Mammalia > Artiodactyla > Bovidae > Bubalus > Bubalus bubalis. The sequence goes on along the minus strand of NC_059172.1, from coordinate 72,303,054 downwards.
CCAAAAGAAAAAAAATATTTCAAAGCTTTCAGAAAAGAAGAATTATGCTTAGAAAGGTTAAGTTGCATAAGTAATAGCTGCTGAAGTTGGAATCAAGTCCAAAATCATGGCCCATATTCCTGTCACTATCACAGTGCTTCTCAGACATTGTGAAATATGTGTATTCATTTTTGTTATAATTGCATTAACAGCAGGGGAACATTTCCATCCAAATAAAAAGAATCTTACAGAGAAACTCAACTGTAAAACAGATATAAAAGTAGTTAATCTGATTGTGAGTTAGGTCATGAAGAGGAGACATTCATTCATCACCCAACACCCCTGCATTGACCACTATGACATTTTTTCCAAAGCTTTGTTCCTTTCCAGGACTCAGAAAATCACTCAATTCAATCAGCTCACTTGAGTCATGTCTCTGGAAACAGCTCTTGGTGAGTGCTGATGGAGGTCATGGGGATGCCATGGAATAAGATTTCTTAAAGGGAGAGAGAGGCAACAGAAAGGAGATAAGAATTACATCACAAAGTTAATTTGCCTAATTCACAGTTCAGCCTATGATCAGTCCTGGGTAAATGACACTCAATGTCATTTATGCTAATAATTTAAATGCAAATTTATTTTGACCAGCATTCTTTCAGATTACAAATCATACATTTTCCTAGTTACACCTTACATTAAAGAAATGCCTGACTTATAATTTATGCATTTGTACTTAGAGAAGAAAGATGAATAAGTGCATTTTAAAAGCCCAATTAATGAGTAAAACAGCATTTTAATTAATGTGCCTTTAATTAAGGAAAATATATTTTCTTCACAAGATCCTAAGTGATTTTTTTCCACCCCCTCTAGGCAAAACAGCAACATTAAATGTTTTAGTCCATTAGGTTTTAAAGTTTTAAGTGACAGAAAAGTTGGATTCCTGAATCTATATTACAACTCACTCACAATGGAAAATTAATAGCTCATAAATGAAGCTTCTGTTGAAAGTAAATCACATCAAACATTTTTCCGAGATAAGCATTTTCAAAAATTAAACTAATTTTAACTTCTGTCCTCTGCCCCAGATGGTCACAGCTCAACAAAGGAACGCAGCAGCTACAATGGACCAGAGTAACTTGAAAACCAAAAGTTTGCACACCTGCAACTCCAGCTTCTCATGCACCATCTATTTTTCTATTCTAGCCCAAGGCATAGGCCTTATAAATTATTATTCTATTCTATTTACAAGTAAACACATGGTCTAAGTAAATGTGACATAAGTGTCCACAAAATATGGATAAGAAAATTCTCTTTTAAAAGAATAGACAATTAGCAAACCAGACCTTCAAAATAAACACCTTCTGTGAGATGTGGACAAAATGAATTTTCTGTTTCTACACCTGGGGAACATCCACTGTAATAATTAAGAATATTATAATGATAGAGGAAAGCAGAATTAACTTTGGTGTCCCTGGAACAAGTTGAGAGATAACATTGGTCTTCAGGTTCATGTTTCAAGTTTTGCAAAGTAGCATCCAGTCATCAAATATCAGGGAAATTCAAGGCAAACTCTAATCTCTGACATGCAGAGTCAATACAGTGTAATTAGAATCCTTTGTCTTCCAACTAAGTCAGTGGTTCTTGAACTTTAACAAACATAAAGCACACCAATGGGTGCTATTCAAAATGTAGGATTCCCAACCCCATTCCAATTCAATGGACCTGTCAGAGGGCTTAGAAAAAATCAATTTATCTTATGTTATTCTAAAGCAAGTAGTCTCATGACCATAAAGAAACAGACCTATAAAGATGCTTTTTTCTGTGTATATACTTTTGTAGAAAAATTGAAAAATACAAGAGAAAAAATTCTGAAATGAAAACATAATTACTCATAGCCACATCAGTCAACATAACTACTGTTACAAAAGTACACCAACTTCTCTCTATATATATATAAATATAATTATTCACAGTTTTTTTCATGCTGTATATCTTATATATAATATTGCACACTTAATTTAATACTACTTTTCAAAAACTTTCCTTAACTCATTAAAAATAGATGTGCATGTATAAAATTCTGTGGTGAGTATATTTTTTATTAAGACTTGAAGACATTATTCCATGATCTTCTAACATAGTGCTGCTAATGAAAAGTCAAAGATAGATTTCTAATTGTTCATAGGTGACTTTTTTTTAATATCTGAAAATGTAGGTGATTTTATCTTCATGTCATGAAAGGAAAAAAAAAAAAAAAAAAAAAAAACAAGGATCCTCTACCCAGCAAGCCTATCAATTCAGATTTGAAAGAAAGATAAAGAGTTTTACAAACATGCAAAAACAAAAAGAGTTCAGCACTTGAAACTGACTTTATAAGAAATCTTCAAGGTTCTTCTCTATTAGAAAAGCAAAGGCCATAGCTAGAAATATGAAAATTATGATAGGAAACATTTCATTGGTAAAGGCAAATATATAGTAAAAATAGTAAATGAACCACTTAAAAAGCTAGTAGGAAGGATAAAAGTTAAAGGTAGTAAAATCATCTATATTCCACTTATTGTGGAATAAGCAATTGAAGGATACAAAAACAAAAAGATGTACAATATGATATCAAAACATTAAATGTGGGAGGAGTAACTAATATGTGTTCTAACTTAAGAAATCATCAGTTTAAAATAATTCTATATATATATATATAAAATTGTCTTTAGTGTTATATTTAATTTTTCTATATATAATAATTATATATATATATATATATGGCTTGCCATGGAGAAGGAAATAGCAACCCACTCCAGTATTCTTGCCTGGAAAATCCCATGGATGGAGGAGGCTGGCAGGCTACAGTCCATGGGGTCACAAAGAGTCAGACACAAATGAGCAACTTCACTCACTCACTCACTCACTCACTCATGGCTTGCCATATATAAATGTCATGGTAACAACAAATCAAAAATCTATAATCGATACACACACAAAAAGAGAAAAAAATTAAATATAACACTAAAGACAATTATCAAATCACAAAGAAAGAGAGCAAAGGAATAAGGGAATAAAAGAGAAATAAAGAAATACCCCCAAACAAGCCACAGAATGGCAGTAAGTACCTATCTATCAATAATTGCTATATAACCTAAACTGACTAAATGCTCCAGTCAAAAGACATGAAGTGGCTGAATGGATATAAGAAAAAGACTCACATGGTATATGCTACCTGAGAAAGTACTTCAGATTTTTGCTTCATTTTCCTGCTAAGATTTTCACTCAAGGGAGATATTTGTACTCTGCCAGATGAGAAATCTGAATGCAGGTCAGGAAGCAACAGTTAGAACTGGACATGGAACAACAGATTGGTTCCAAATAGGAAAAGGAGCATGTCAAGGCTGCATATTGTCTCCCTGCTTATTTAACTTATATACAGAGTACATCATGAAAAACGCTGGACTGGAAGAAACACAAGCTGGAATCAAGATTGCCGGGAGAAATATCAATCACCTCAGCTATGCAGATGACACCACCCTTATGGCAGAAAGTGAAGAGGAACTAAAAAACTTCTTGATGAAAGCGAAAGAGGAGAGTGAAAAAGTTGGCTTAAAGCTCAACATTCAGAAAACAAAGATCATGGCATCTGGTCCCATCACTTCATGGGAAATAGATGGGGAAACACTGGAAACAGTGTCAGACTTTATTTTTGGGGGCTCCAAAATCACTGCAGATGGTGACTGCAGCCATGAAATTAAAAGACGCTTACTCCTTGGAAGGAAAGTTATGACCAACCTAGATAGCATATTGAAAAGCAGAGACATTACTTTGCCAACAAAGGTTCGTCTAGTCAAGGCTATGGTTTTTCCTGTGGTCATGTATGGGTGTGAGAGTTGGACTGTGAAGAAGGCTGTGTGACGAAGAATTGATGCTTTTGAACTGTGGTGTTGGAGAAGCCCCTTGGACTGCAAGGAGATCCAACCAGTCCATTCTGAACGAGATCAGTCCTGGGTGTTCTCTGGAGGGAATGTTGCTGAAGCTGAAACTCCAGTACTTTGGCCACCTCATGCGAAGAGTTGACTCATTGGAAAAGACTCTGATGCTGGGAGGGATTGGGGGCAAGAGGAGAAGGGGACGACAGAGGATGAGATGACTGGATGGCATCACTGACTCGATGGACGTGAGTCTGAGTGAACTCCGGGAGTTGGTGATGGACAGGGAGGCCTGGCATGCTGCGATTCATGGGGTCTCGAAGAGTCGGACACAACTGAGCGACTGAAATGAACTGAACTGAGACACAATTCATGCAATGTACACAGTAACATGGAAGACAGTGAATGCCCAGGCTGCCCTCAGCTGCCCCTGGAAATCTCTGCCCATTTCCTAGAGCCCTGATGACATTTCTGACCCCTATTCATTAAAATCCCCTTACTCTTCTTCTTTCAGGGGAAAGGTGTTTTTACAACATAGGTTCTCCTTTCACTATTATTTGATCAATGAGTAATTTCTGCTCTGCTATACTAAACCCAATTTCCTTTGATTGGCATTTGAGATTCTGTGCAAAAGACCCATCGAGGGGTCATTGACCCATTAGGGATCAGTAACACACCTGCCATAAAAACTAAGAAGGACAGTAAAGGATGCTTGGCACAATGGGCAGAGCCCCACGCAATGTGGATGGCTTTCCAGGCCATCCCAATAAGTGAGCTGTGCTATATTTTCACTGACTCATGGGGCTGTGGCTAATAGCTTGGCTGTTTGATCAGGCCACTGGGAAGCTTCAGACTTCCATATATACAATGTCTCCCATAAGAATAAGACATTCATATAAAAACTATTTCTACCTCTAATAAGTTTTTTGTTACCTGTGCAGATGCTTATCAGAAAGGCTATTACACTAAGGACAGCATAACCAATGAGCAAACTGCATTTGTCAGCTAAATGTAAAGACTGTAATTCAGGACAAGCAGATGTGCATTCCATTGCCTCCTGGATCTATCAGAAATCAGTCTGTGGAAATTCAAACGTCAATCTAGCCTCTGGGCATAGACTGCCACTATTGCTGAAGAAAAACAGCCTGAAAAAACTGTCCTATTTGCTACAGGCCAAGTCCAAAGCTAAAAGTACTGACCAGGAACAAATCTCTCAAGCTAATAGTCCAGGGAGTTCTTGACAATAGATAACATTCATTCTCTGATCCCATCTGGAGGGTTCTATCACCAACAAAGCCCACTGGGGTCCCCAGGAAAAATAAGATGGAGTCTATGTAATAAGATGAGATTTAACTTCTCCTTTTGTGTTTAGTCTAGTTTTACTTGACTGTAGGGTGCCTTGTGCAGAGGCCTTGCCCCTAACATGTCAGATTAGAATTCCTAGCATAGACCACAGCTTGGCAGGTCACAGGAGACAAGCGACCACAGCACTTACAACATGATGGTGATGGTAGACCATGTGCAGACCACATGCTACACCTAGCACTTTGATCCTTGAGCACATAAGTACGCCTGACCTACAAGAACTTTGCTCCCCACTCCACAAATGAGAACATTACAAACCAGACCTACCATCAGCCTATTCGGGGAAGTGCATGCTTTAGAACATGAATTCATCCTCTCCAGTCTTTGAATCAAATGATAAAACTTTCCTCTGCTTCTGAACTGAACTTGGTCTCACTCTATTGATGAGAGTGACACTGGGCAAAGAGGAGACTGGTTGGGGCTTGACTAGAAGACTCAAGAACAGTTCCACCAGACCTTGACTAGAGTTGACATTTTCTCTGGTTTTGGCCATCTCTGTGAATTCCACTGGCTTGGACCACACTGTCCAGGTCACACAAGATCATATTTGTATCTTGTTCAGGTTTCACGAACACATATCTAATAATAACCCTGCATTATAGCTCACATTCCACATCAGAGGGCCCAACCCAAGCTGCAGAAGTGATTGAGCATTTTAATGGACAATTAAAAGACAGGCTTAAATGACTGATGGGAAGTGTAAAGATAAGTTCTAGCCTGAACTATACATCTCAAGTGATCGGTCTCAGGGTCTCAATATAGCAGTTCCCTAAAAGGATACTTCTCATTTGCACTATACATTTTACCAGGCTGCCGGCCTCTTCCTCCAATTGTATAATCTTTTACAATTATTGACAGTTTGGTCTCTGTAGGGAACCCTCCAAGGACCTTCCATCCCCTTCAAGCACTTCCTTAAGACTCAAATCAATGGGGGATTAGAAGGGCTATTAAACAATGAGGTGTGTAAGCAGTCTTCCTTCTCTGTCTATCACCCAGATGCAAAGAATGAATTTTTGCCAGCAAGGAAAATGATGATCAATAATTAAAATAATGATTATCAATTTTAGGACTCTAACATTTTCCTTAAGGAGGCCCTGCTGCTTTGCCTCATGTAGCCCCATGGAATCAATACCAATATATAGAATAGAAACATTTATTGAACCACAGGAGGAGCCAAGCCAGATGATTTGGGTACCTCACCCCACAAAATGGATTAACAATGCTATCCTTGCCCATATTGCCACATCACAGTCAAGGGGATGTCTCCTTGAACATTTAGGATGTGAGCTCCTTCAAACCTAAGAGCTTGGGTTGAGGAAAGGGAGGGTGTTCTCTCCTATAGAATACCCTGTGTGACGTCTGCCTAGCTGAATTTGGTGATAAATCTGCTCCAGGCAGATGCCACTGCCCTGAATGTGACACACTGTTGGATACGTCACTCACAGCCTGATCCCACAAGTAAACATTTGATAGCTGTGCCACTCAATACCAAGAACAGACATTTCTCTAACTGCAGACCTTCTGATACCTCATGAAACCAAACCTTATGCATCTTAACCAATGCTTTGCCACAACTAGACTTGGATGCTGCAGAAAGTAAATGCTATTGGAATTGCACTGGGAACCCCTGGGAAAGAAAGCATAGGCTCTGTCATCAATTTTAGGTGGCAGATTAGGTCTGGGTAGTGGCAGTCTTCTCCTCCAGTCTTCCCCTACACTCACCCCAGTTCTAGACAGAGGCTTCAACTCTGCTCAAGAATTCTGCCCACTAGGAGGGACTCTGAGCTGGTTGACCCCCATGTATTCAATGACTCTACCCTCTTAGCACTGTGTGTGTGTACCCTTTGGGGATACTTTATTTGCATAAAGCAGACATCACCTGTCTTCCTGCTACCAGTTTATGTACATATCAGCATTAATAAGAAGAGCTCCTTCAATTGAATATGTCACATTAAACTGACTCAGGTGGGAGCTCCAAAATCAGGCAGAGTCCAATTACTAGATGGAATTGACAGGTGGCATTCTGAACTCTGCTCACAGGTATGCTCATGTGATTACTCCCACCATCAGGGTCATTCAATTAGAACATGTTTTGCACAACCTGTCCCTGAACCTCACTGAGATCATTAATGATTCTACTTCTGTTTTGTAGGTAAAAAGATCAGCTCATTTTTGTGGCCCAAGTAGTGTTCAATAACTACACAGCCCTCAACTTCCTGCCAAGGACAGGTCTATGTGATTTACAGCACCTCATTTTTCACCTGGATCAATAAAACAGGCAAAGTGTAACAATCAATTATGAGGCATGAAAAAAGCCTCCTGAATCTCTGAAGTAAGCCCTGCTGGACTATAGGACATCTTTTCCTGGCTTCGGAGTGATTGGGATCCACATCTCTGTGCAGGCCTGATCATCTTGCTTTGAGTGACTTTGATCATGATGCTGGTTCAGTGTTGCCTCCAAATAATTAACCAGTTATTGTCACAACTCCTTAAAAGCCCATCTATTTGGACCCATAATGGGGTAACCTGTTTTTCACTCTGGCTTAGAAAGAAAAAGAGATGGTTGAAGAATCTGGCTCCTGCCTCAAATCCTATGGATTATCTTTAAGGCTTTATTTTCATGTTTTTCACAAATAGCATTTAAAAAATTGTGTGAAACTTAAGGGGAAAATCTAGTGTATTAGCTGATATCTACAGGGTTTCCCTGGTGTCTCAGTGGTAAAGAATTTGCCTGATATGAAGCAGGCTTGGGTTCAATCCCTGGGTTGGGATGATCCCCTAGAGAAGGAGATCCCAACACATTCCAGTATTCTTGCCAGGAAATTCTCATGGACAGAAGAGCCTGGTGAGGTATAGTCCATGGGGTTACAAAGAGTTAAACATGACTGAGTGACAAAACACACACACACAGTTTCTAAACATATTCCATTTGGGAGTAGAGGGGAGTTTTGCCAGGTCATTACTTCTACTCGGTTATTATGAAGCAAACTCATAAACATTCAAGTTCCAAGAAAACTTTCACACTGTAATTTTGACCTGAGGCTGGTTGACATTGTCAGCTATCTGTCCTTGTCTCTATGGCTCTTTGTCCTATTTGCTATACTTAAAGCTTCTCCTCTATCTGTACATTAAGAGCTGTCTCTGACTTCAAAGGCTCTGACAATTCTGTGTCCTTTTTTATTGATGTATAGTTGTCTTGCAATGTTATACTGTGATTTGCTATACTATGAAGTGAATCAGTCATATGCTTACGTATAACCCCTCCCTCTTGAGTCTTCCTCCCACCTTATTCTATCCTACCCATTTAGGTCACCACAGAGAACCGAGCTGAGTTCCCTGTGCTAAACAGTAAGTGCCCAATAGCTATTCTCTATGTCTATGGCTCTATTACTGCCCTGCAAACAGGCTCATCTCTACATTTTTTTTAGATTCCATATGCATGCTTTAAAGTATGATTTTTTTTTTCTTTCTGACTTCATTCTGTATGATGGACTCTACAAATGACTCATTTTCATCCTTTTTATGGCTGGGTAACATTCTGTTGTGTATATGTACCACATTTTTTTTTTTTTTATCCACTCATCAGTTGATGGAGATTTAGGCTGCTTCCATGTCCTGGCTACTGTCAATTGTGCAGCAGTGAACATTGGGGTACATGCATCTTTTTGAATTATAGTTTTCTCAGGGTATATGCCCAGTAGTGGGATTGAGGAGTCACATGGTAATTCTCTTTTTAGCTTTTTAAGGAACCTCCATACTGCTTCTTATATAAGAGTATGGCGAATTCCAGGGATCTAGTCTCTAGTGTTTGCTATGACCACTACATTTTCTTGGCAAAACTCTATTAGTCTTTGCCCTGCTTCATTCCATATTCCAAGGCCAAATTTGCCTGTTACTTCAGGTGTTTCTTGACTTCCTACTTTTGCATTCCAGTCCCCTATAATGAAAAGGATATCTTTTTTTGGGTGTTAGTTCTAAAAGGTCTTGTAGGTCTTCATAGCGCCATTCAACTTCAGCTTCTTCCATGTTACTGGTTGGGGCATAGACTTGGATTACTGTGATATTGAATAGTTTGCCTTGGAAATGAACAGAGATCATTCTGTCGTTTTTGAGATTGCATGCAAGTACTGCATTTCGAACTCTTGTTGACCATGATGGCTACTCCATTTCTTCTGAGGGATTCCTGCCCACAGTAGTAGATATAATGGTCATCTGAGTTAAATTCTTCTCTTGTGTTGTTCTAAGACAACACAAGAGAGGACTACACATGGACATCACCAGATGGTCAACACCGAAAGCAGATTGATTATATTCTTTGCAGCCAAAGATGGAGAAGCTCTATACAGTCAACAAAAACAAGACCAGGAGCTGACTGTGGCTCAGATCATGAACTCCTTTTTGCCAATTTCAGACTGAAATTGAAGAAAGGAGGGAAAACCACTAGACCATTCAGGTATGACCTAAATCAAATCCCTTATGATTATACAGTGGAAGTGAGAAATAGATTTAAGGGACTAGATCTGATAGATAGACTGCCTGATGAACGATGGACTGAGGTTCGTGACATTGTACAGGAGACAGGGATCAAGACCATCCCCATGGAAAAGAAATACAAAAAAGCAAAATGGCTGTCTGGGGAGGCCTTACAAATAGCTGTGAAAAGAAGAGAAGTGAAAAGCAAAGGAGAAAAGGAAAGATATAAGCATCTGAATGCAGAGTTCCAAAGAATAGCAAGAAGAGATAAGAAAGCCTTCCTCAGCAATCAATGCAAAGAAATAGAGGAAAATAACAGAATGGGAAAAACTAGAGATCTCTTCAAGAAAATTAGAGATACAAAGGGAACATTTCATGCAAAGATGGGCTTGATAAAGGACAGAAATGGTATGGACCTAACAGAAGCAGAAGATATTAAGAAGAGATGGCAAGAATACACAGAAGAACTGTACAAAAAAGAGCTTCATGGCCCAGATAATCACGATGGTGTGATCACTGACCTAGAGCCAGACATCCTGGAATGTGAAGTCAAGTGGGCCTTAGAAAGCATCACTATGAACAAAGCTAGTGGAGGTGATGGAATTCCAGTTGAGCTATTCCAAATCCTGAAAAATGATGCTGTGAAAGTGCTGCACTCAATATGTCAGAAAATTTTGAAGACTCAGCAGTGGCCACAGGACTGGAAAAGGCCAGTTTTCATTCCAATCCCAAAGAAAGGCAATGCCAAAGAATGCTCAAACTACCACACAATTGCACTCATCTCACACGCTAGTAAAGTAATGCTCAAAATTCTCCAAGCCAGGCTTCAGCAATACATGAACCGTGAAGTTCCAGATGTTCAAGCTGGTTTTAGAAAAGGCAGAGGAACCAGAGATCAAATTGCCAACATCCAGTGGATCATCAAAAAAGCAAGAGAGTTCCAGAAAAACATCTATTTCTGCTTTATTGACTATTCCAAAGCCTTTGACTGTGTGGATCACAATAAACTGTGGTAAATTCTGAAAGAGATGGGAATACCAGACCATCTGACCTGTCTCTTGAGAAATTTGTATGCAGGTCAGGAAGCAACAGTTAGAACTGAACATGGAACAACAGACTGGTTCCAAATAGGAAAAGGAGTACGTCAAGGGTGTATATTGTTGCCCTGCTTGTTTAACTTATATGCAGAGTACATCATGAGAAATACTGGGCTGGAAGAAGCACAAGCTGGAATCAAGATTGCAGGGAGAAATATCAATAACCTCAGATATGCAGATGACACCACTCTTTTGGCAGAAAGTGAAAAGGAACGAAAAAGCCTCTTGATGAAAGTGAAAGAGGACAGTGAAAAAGTTGGCTTAAAGCTCAACATTCAGAAAACGAAGATCACAGCATCTGGTCCCATCACTTCATGGCAAATAGATGGGGAAACAGTGGAAACAGTGTTAGACTTTATTTTTGGTGGCTCCAAAATCACTGCAGATGGTGATTGCTGCCATGAAATTAAAAGATGCTTACTTCTTGGAAGGAAAGTTATGACCAACCTAGATAGCATATTGAAAAGCAGAGACATTACTTTGCCAACAAAGGTCCATCTAGTCAAGGCTATGGTTTTTCCAGTGGTCATGTATGGATGTGAGAGTTGGACTGTGAAGAAAGCTGAGTGCTGAAGAATTGATGCTTTTGAACTGTGGTGTTGGAGAAGACTCTTGAGAGTCCCTTGCACTGCAAGGAAATCCAACCAGTCCATTCTGAAGGAGATTAGCCCTGGGATTTCTTTGGAAGGAATGATGCTAAAGCTGAAACTCCAATACTTTGGCCACCTCATGCGAAGAGTTGACTCACTGGAAAAGACTCTGATGCTGGGAGGGATTGGGGGCAGGAGGAGAAGGGGACAACAGAGGATGAGATGGCTGGATGGCATCACTGACTCGATGAACATGAGTCTGAGTGAACTCCGGGAGTTGGTGATGGACAGGGAGGCCTGGCGTGCTGCAATTCACGGGGTCGGGAAGAGTAGGACACGACTGAGCGACTGAACTGAACTGAACTGAGTCTCTAGTGCAAATAATGAAAATTATCTTAAACTCCAATTATTTGAACTCTCTGGAAATGGCACAATAGAAATCAGGAGAGAAAAATATCCAAAAAAAATTTATTAAGAATTATGAGAATCTGTGGTACTTGAACCACAACCTGTACCCTTCTTCTCCAGACTCAGTTTATCACTCTGAAATCTTTACCCTAAACTGGGGCAGCCAAGGAGTCTATGATTTTTTTATACTGAATACTGAAATTTTATTACTATATAATATCTCCTTAGACCTTTTTAAAGATTTAGTTTTCATGTTTTATTTTTCTGATCTTAATATAACTTCTCATATCTCATGACTTTTTGACATTTCTCTAATACACATTTTCCATTATTCTTTGATTTAAAAAACTTGTATCTTTTATGTTCTTGTAAACAGCATATGTCTTTAAGTTAGGATCATTTTTAAGAGTTCACCCAGAAGATTGGTTTCTACCTATATCTATATTCTGTGCTCAGTTAATCTAATTTCTCTGGCTAGTATCTTCTAAAATGTCTTAAATGATCTGGCCTGCTAATGGTACCTTGTCTTATTTCTGGTCCCATTACAGGTTTATTCTAAAAGGATAGAAAGGTAAGTATATTAAAACATATTAATCCTAGATAGATATGTACAGACAGATATTGTCTCTTGTCTTCATACAATTTGGATGAGAAAAGAGAAAATGAGTGTGTTTAATCTGTCTTCTTGATCTATTCTCTTAGCTCTTTCTTTAAATATAATGAATTTAGGTTCACAGAGTGACTTGTACAAACTCATTAATTAACAGCTAATTAATAACAGAGAGAAACCTAAGTCATCAAGCTCTTAATTTCCATCCAAGGGCCCTTTCCATTAGACTATGTCTTCAATATACATGTTTAAAAGTTTATAGCACAGAAAGAATTAAATGCAAACATAATAGTTGTGAAAAAGCACTTCTAAATAACTTTTATAAGTAATGCTTAGAATCAAAATGTAGCGATTGCTACAGAAACACTCCACCTACAAGACCAAAAACATCTCCCTCTTTTATAAAACCAATGCATCAGAAAGTCAATATATATTCTATTGATGTGCTCATTAGAAGTGGAGACTGAGTTACAAAGTTCAATCAACAACTGTTCAATGTAGGATTTCAAGTGGACGTCATTGGCCCAGCACACCGATCTATAGGTGTTCTGCTTTTAAGTCAGCCATGATGCTCAGAACTTTATTTCTTCCTGAATTAGCTAACCTTTCCTCAGCATTTCATATTATTTTTAATCAAAAATTTCTCTGCTATTTATCTCTAACCTGTTTATTGACCCTGAGTTTATAGGCAAGACTCGCATATGACTGAAATTGAAAGCTGTGGGAGGCTGCAAAGTTAGATCGTTTTTATTGAAGAGCTCAGAAGATTAACCACATGACCTTGTGATTTATAATAGCAGTTATAAGCCAAGGAGTTTCACACAATTGGATAGATTCCACAAATACCTTCTACTTTGGAACTCTCAAAGGCTGCCTTTTTCTACTAATCATTTTTACGAGTGTTGTTATTGTTAATGGATAAATAAAAGAAAAATTACTTTGAGATTAACATGCCAGATTTTAACTTTAAGCGTTTTATATCCCAGAGTGTAAACTCACATTATAAAAATAGGTCCAGCTCTAAAGTATAAACAGTGTATACAGTGAATAAATAACCAGAGTAATTTTCCTAAGAAGGATCTTGGATGGGAGTAAAATTAAAATGACTTTGTGAGACTGGAAAATATCCTACAAATGAAGGATGCATATAAAAGGGGGAAAGTGCCAAGAAAAATATTTAAGACAAAGAAACTCAAAATAATGTAAAATTAAAATATAATCTATAATAAAACCTTATGAATCAGTCCTCTTCTCACATACTGTTGACATCAAAAATAAACAGAGAGAGGAAAAAATATATACTTTTTCATAAAGTAATATTAAAAGTGGTCCTTTCCCCCCATATCTATTAATAAGAACATGGAACATAATAAAGCCAAAGTTACTTTATATGTTCATATAAAGTAAAAAAGATAAAACCAATGCAAAAATCAGTATTATTTTGTTTGAAATATTAAAAAAAAGTTGACTCAGGTTTACAGTATACCTAAGAAAATGTAAATGAAAATACAAAATTTTGCAGAGCTTGAATTAATGCTTGTCATTTATTTATACTTGTCAATATTCTCCTTAATGGCAAGAGAACTGAGGCAATTTACTAATCATTTGTAACAAAAAAGTGTGCAAAAGGATGGAACCACTTTTGCTCAACCCTCTCCTCCCCATCTCATCCCAGAGTTACACACCCTGAAGTGCAGGAATTGCATGGTCTGTGTACCTTATAGTGCAAGGACAGCCAACTATTTAGAACAAAGTGTTCATATTCCTAAGTAGAGAGTTCAAATAAGCCTGCTAATTTCTATAAAACATCTTTCTGGGTTCTGTATAGGCTAAAATATAATTTTATTTTTAATATTGTGATATATAAAAGGGAAGGGGATTAGAAAAGTCTTTGAAAGAAAGTATATGGGGAGCTAGGAGTACAGCTCTTAGTCCTTCTTGCCTTCATTCTATCACCCTGGAGAATGGAAAAACAGTATCAGATATGACTCCTCGTGGATGGGTGAACTTGAGAATAGAAATGGTGTTTGCTTTCTGCATGGTCACTTCTGAAGGTTGACAATATATTATTCAGTGGGCCCTAGCACAGAACTGCAGCACTGCCCAGGGGTCTACTGAGCCAAGCAGAGGAAGAACAGCTCAGAGAAGAGGTGAAAGTTTGTATTGTTGCTGCTGCTAAGTTGCTTCAGTCGTGTCCGACTCTGTGCGATCCCATAGATGGCAGCCCACCAGGCTTCCCTGGGATTCTCCAGGCAAGAACACTGGAGTGGGTTGCCATTTCCTTCTCCAATGCATGAAAGTGAAAAGTGAAAGTGAAGTCGCTCAGTCGTGTCCGACTCTTGGCAACCCCATGGACTGTAGCTTACCAAGCTCCTCTGTCCATGGATTTTCCAGGCAAGAGTACTGGAGTGGGGTGCCATTACCTTCTCTGGTGTATTGCTAGTAGGGCCCAAATAGTCACAATTGACCTTCAATCTTTCTTTAACAGAGAGTGTCACAGGAAAGCTTCCAAAAAGAAACATGCACAAAAACATCACACCCTTCAGACCCAAACAAACTGAATAGGAGGATCTCTTCCTCTACCATTGCCCATCACGTGAGCAGCAGGCCTTTCATCCCTGCTGCCCTACCTACATGCCAGGATGAGAGTGACATCCTTAGGTGTACAGACTCAATATGAAGACATGAAGGAAGGACATTTAGAAAGAGAGCTTGAAATCCTGAGTAATTGAAGAAAGGATTATATCAAACATCTTATTGAATGTTCACCCAAGAGAAATATAAATTTCAATAACTGGATTAATTGTGGGTATTACTGCAATAGAAGAATCAATAATGGAGAAAAAAATGATTCTTTCTCTATGTGAATTTGGGGATCCAGAGACTAGAACCACTCATATAAACTTTATATTTTAATATATCAACATGAGAGTCATCAGGAAAGATACACATGGTACACAGCTGATTAGTACATAGCTGATTGACCTACAAGTATATACTTTACCTAAATTGGTAAAGTCCTTACTCATCAAAGGTCTTACTCAGAAATGAGTATTTGGTTTTGGGCTAAGGAAATTATTCATTTGACATGTTGCTTTTGAAATTTTTGTTGGTTGCTCTTGTGTATTTTGGTGTGAGTTGGGCCACTTGGTTGAGGTTGCTTTTAAGTCTTGCCCTAGAGAGGGTGGAAATAATCAGCTCAACCTGAGTCACAAGCCCACCCCTGTAAGAATCAGAAACTGGTTCACGCAGAACCACTTGTGGTGAGAAGAGGACATTCCCACAAAGAAAAGATACTAAAAAAAAAAATAAAACAAATGTGAGTTTAACACCTGTGTGAAAGAACAAGAAGACAAGTGTAGAGAGAGAGTACTTAGTCTAGTGAAAAATACTGAACTAAGAATTCCTAC
Source organism: Bubalus bubalis (assembly GCF_019923935.1). Classification (NCBI taxonomy): domain Eukaryota; kingdom Metazoa; phylum Chordata; class Mammalia; order Artiodactyla; family Bovidae; genus Bubalus; species Bubalus bubalis. The sequence continues at coordinate 72,287,208 of NC_059172.1, read as the reverse complement.
TGAGCTTCTTCAGAGTAAAAGAGAATAAAGAATAATATAATTGTTATTGACAACTAAAAAGAAGTGGAACAGTTAAACAAGAGAAACTTAACCGGGTAACACATAGTAGTTTTCTCAGAAGCCTTATCTAACGATCCTCAAGAAAAAAGAAAAAAAAAAAAAGGAAAAGCAAGTGTTGGAGAGGACAGGAAGAAGGCATCATATACTAAACTAAAATTATGTGATATCTTATTTTGGAGAACTAAAAGAAAATCATCTACTATTTAACTATCTGATACAATGTATATTCAGAATTAAAGACCTTTGTGTGACCTTTGTTGTAGTGGTTTCCAAAGTCCAGCTGCATACCAGAATCACTAGGAAAGAAAAGTGTTAATCACTCAGCCATGTCCGACCCTTTGCTATCCATGCACGGTAGCCCACCAGGCTCCTCTGTCCATGGAATTCTCTAGGCAAGAATATTGGAGTGGGTGACGATTCCCTTCTCCAGGTGATCTTCCCGACCCAGGGACTGAACTTGGGTCTTTGGCACGGCAGGCAGATTCTTTACCATTTGAGCCACCAGGGAAGCCCAGAATCACCAGGAGTACTTATTAAAAGCAAGGATTTCAATGGTCTAGATTGAAGCCTAAGAAGCTGTACTTAATTCCCTTAGCAATTCTGATTTAGGTATCCTTGCTTGGGAAACATTGTCTTACACTGTAGTCTCAAATACTGATCGTCCTAGACAGGTGTTTGAGAGGACTTTGGACATTTGCCCATAGACCCATCTGTTTCCCTTGCCCTACTCTCCTGACTCTTGTTAAAGTGGGAACAGAGGACAGGTTGACACCATGGCCTGTTTTTCCCCAGCTGATTTCCTCTGTGGGAGGTAGTGTTAAGATATGAGATGGCAGAGGAAGGAGGGAAGGCCCGTGGTATTGCTGCCAGCCCTATCACCATCCCTACCTCACACCACCCTCTCCTGAGGCTGCATTTAAAATTTTGGCTATGAGTTTTCCATGGTTTCCACTCTACCAGACTATGTTTCTTCCTTGATTCCAGCTCAGATATTTGTAGCACTGGTTTCTGGGCTCTGGAACTCTGTCTCCTTTATTTTCTTGAGCTTTGGAGGGCTCTGGAGGAGAAAGTTGCTTTCAGCTGCCAATGATCTCAAGGTTGCCTCCTAGTCCCCTGTTCAAACTCTCAGGTCTTCCACCATCCATGTAACCAATTCTCTGTATTCAATTCTTTCAATTTAAAAACATAAAATGGATTTTGACCAGATCATGTCTGATACTGTGTGGTTAACTGACAGGTCAATATATTTCAAATACAAAACACATACGTGATGATGCTGATATTTCAGATAATAGTTCAAAAGGCACAGATCCCTATAGACATGTATTATTAATAAAACCATGACTTGTATTTTTCATTTACAGGGCTACCACAGCAGTACATTAGAATGTAGGTGAGTTTTATTATTGCATAGAGAAAAAACGGTATGCTCAGAAAACAGTTTTTTCAACACATGTTTTAACATATCTTTAATTGAAAACTCATGTTCCACCCAATAATAGATGGAAAAGTTATCTGTGGCCTAAAACTTCTGAAAACAGAAGTTACCAATCATTACATCATAAAAGAAGTTTCCTACAGTTCCTCTGGAATGGAAAACTTATGATCTTCAGAGATACATCAAACCATATGCTTAATATATATTAAATGTATATTTGATTTTGGTAAAATTGATATTCAAACATTTACTGATTGCAATTTTTTATGTATTTTGAACACAAGTATTTGATAAAAGACTTTCATGGGAGAACAAAATATTATAAAGATTTACTTATGTGGAAAGTCTAGAAGACTGCTTTTACAAGAAGAATTGATGTTTTTGAACTATGCTCTTGGAGAAGACTCTTGAGAGTCCCTTAGACTGCAAGGAGATCCAACCAGTCAATCTTGAAAGAAATCAGTCCTGAATATTCATTGGAAGGGCTGATGCTGAAGCTGAAACTCCAATACTTTGGCCACCTGATGCAAAGAACTGACTCATTTGAAAAGACGCTAATGCTGGGAAAGATTGAAGGTGGGAGGAGAAGGGGATGACAGAGGATGAGATGGTTGGATGGCATCACCAATTCAATGGACATGAGTTTGCGTGAGCTCCGGGAGTTGGGTATGGACAGGGAACCTGGTATGCAGCAGTCCATGGGGTCACAAAGAGTCAGAAAGGACTGAGTGACTGAACTGAACTGAACTTTTTCAGTGTATCTCCAAACATTCTTTTGTTACCATCACTGGTTATTATAGACAACTATGTGACACATTTAACTATTTATACAAAATTATATTACCCAAGCTTCTATTAGCAATATGAACATTATCAATAGATAGAAACTTGTGAACATAGAAATTTTCACCAATTAGCAGAATAAAATAATAACATACTAAAGCATTTTCTGAAAAGATTATTTACTATAACTTAGGTTCAGTTCAGTTGCTCAGTCGTGTCTGACTCTTTGCGACCCCAAGAATTTCAGCACGCCAGGCCTCCCTGTCCATCACCAACTCCCGGAGTTCACTCAGACTCACGTCCATCGAATCAGTGATGCCATCCAGCCATCTCATCCTCTGTCGTCCCCTTCTCCTCTTGCCCCCAATCCTTCCCAGCATCAGAGTCTTTTCCAATGAGTCAACTCTTCGCATGAGGTGGCCAAAGTACTGGAGTTTCAGCTTTAGCATCATTCCTTCCAAAGAAATCCCAGGGCTGATCTCCTTTAGAATGGACTGATTGTATCTCCTTGCAGTCCAAGGGACTCTCAAGAGTCTTTTCCAACACCACAGTTCAAAAGCATGAATTCTTCTTCGCTCAGCTTTCTTCACAGTCCAACTCTCACATCCATACATGACTATTGTAAAAACCATAGCCTTGACTAGACGGATCTTTGTTCAGAAAGTAATGTCTCTGTTTTTCAATATGCTATCTAGGTTGGTCATAACTTTCCTTCCAAGAAGTAAGCGTCTTTTAATTTCATGGCTGCAATCACCATCTGCAGTGATTTTGGAGCCACCAAAAATAAAGTCTAACATTGTTTCCACTGTTTCCCCATCTATTTGCCATGAAGTGATGGGACCAGATGCTGTGATCTTCGTTTTCTGAATGCTGAGCTTTAAGCCAACTTTTTCACTGTCCTCTTTCACTTTCATCAAGAGGCTTTTTCGTTCCTTTTCACTTTCTGCCAAAAGAGTGGTGTCATCTGCATATCTGAGGTTATTGATATTTCTCCCTGCAATCTTGATTCCAGCTTGTGCTTCTTCCAGCCCAGCGTTTCTCATGATGTATTCTGCACAACCAATCACAAACCACCAACTAGGCTTTACATCTCAGCCAATCAGTAAGATCCTTACTTTGCTTCCATGTTCCCTATATCACCCCAGCTCTTTTCACTTGAGCTCCTAACACTTTTGCTTTGGTATTGCCTGGCTTGAATAGACTTTTGTTCCAATAAATTCTTAAAATTTTTAATATATCTCGGATTTGTTTTTAACTAGATGAACAAATAGCAAAGTTTTCTGCCTTCATAGAGTTTTCACTCTAAAAGAGAAATAGGGATTAATTGTGCGTAAATTAAGCTATAATATAGGAGCAGTGGCTGCAGTCTAACTCAATGAAATTAAGCCATGTCCTGTGGGGCCACCCAAGATGGGCGGGTCATGGTGGAAAGGTCTGACAGAATGTGGTCCACTGGAGAAGGGAATGGCAAACCACTTCAGTATTCTTGCCTTGAGAACCCCATGAACAGTATGAAAAGGCAAAATGATAGGATACTGAAAGAGGAACTCCCAAGGTAGGTAAGTGCCCAATATGCTACTGGAGATCAGTGGAGAAATAACTCCAGAAAAATGAAGGGATGGAGCCAAAGCAAAAACAATACCCAGTTGGGGATGTTACTGATGATAGAAGAAAGGCCCAGTGCTGTAAAGAGCAATATTGCATAGGAACCTGGAATGTTAGGTCCACGAATCAAGGAAAATTGGAAGTGGTCAAACAGGAGATGGCAAGAATGAACATCAAATTCTAGAAATCAGTGAACTAAAATGGACTGGAATGGGTGAATTTAACTCAGATGACCATTATATCTATTACTGCGGGCAGGAATCCCTCAGAAGAAATGGAGTAGCCATCATGGTCAACAAAAGAGTCCAAAAGGCAGTACTTGGATGCAATCTCAAAAACGACAGAATGATCTCTGTTCGTTTCCAAGGAAAACCATTCAATATTACAGTAATCCAAGTCTATTCCCCAACCAGTAACACTGAAGAAGCTGAAGTTGGACGGTCCTATGAAGACCTACAAGACCTTTTAGAACGAAGACCCCAAAAGGATGTCCTTTTCATTATAGTGGACTGGAATGCAAAAGTAGGCAGTCAAGAAGCACCTGGAGTAACAGGCAAATTTGGCCTTGGAATGCGGAATGAAGCAGGGCAAAGACTAATAGAGTTTTGCCAACAGAACGCACTAGTCATAGCAAACACCCTCTTCCAACAACACAAGAGAAGACACTACACATGGACATCACCAGATGGTCAACACCGAAATCAGATTGATTATATTCTTTGCAGCCAAAGATGGAGAAGCTCTATACAGTCAGCAAAAACAAGACCAGGAGCTGACTGTGGCTCAGATCATGAACTCCTTATTGCCAAATTCAGACTGAAATTGAAGAAAGTAGGGAAAACCATTAGACCATTCAGGTATGACCTAAATCAAATCCCTTGCGATTATACAGTGGAAGTGAGAAATAGATTTAAGGGACTAGATCTGATAGATAGAGTGCCTGGTGAACTATGGATGGAGGTTCGTGACATTGTACAGGAGACAGGGATCAAGACCATGCCCACGGAAAAGAAACGCAAAAAAGCAAAATGGCTGTCTGTGGAGGCCTTACAAATAGTTGTGAAAAGAAGAGGAGCAAAAGAAAAGGAGACTTTTGGATTGCAGCCATTCTAACTGGCGTGAAATAGTACCTCATAGTGGTTTTGATTTGCATTTCTCTGATAATGAGTGATGTTGAGCATCTTTTCATGTGTTTGTTAGCCATCTGTATGTCTTCTTTGGAGAAATGTCTATTTAGCTCGTTGGCCCATTTTTTGATTGGGTCATTTATTTTTCTGGAATTGAGCTGTAGGAGTTGCTTGTATATTTTTGAGATTAGTTGTTTGTCAGTTGCCTCATTTGCTATATTTTCTCCCATTCTGAAGGCTGCCTTTTCAGCTTGCTTATAGTTTCCTTTGTTGTGCAGAAGCTTTTAAGTTTAATTAGGTCCCATTTTTTTATTTTTGCTTTTATTTCCAATCTTCTGGGAGGTGGGTCATAGAGGATCCTGCTGTGATGTATGTCAGAGAGTGTTTTGCCTATGTTCTTCTCTAGGAGTTTTATAGTTTTTGGTCTTATGTTTTGATTTTTAATCCATTTTGAGTTTGTTTTTGTGTATGGTGTTAGAAAGTGTTCTAGTTTCATTCTTTTAAAAGTGGTTGACCAGTTTTCTCAGCACCACTTGTTAAAGAGATTGTCTTTAATCCATTGAGCATTACTTTAGTAGCATGTGAGTAGTCAATAAGAAAGATCTGGAATCTTCTCTGAACTTATGTCATAAGATCATTCTGAAAAATAAGCAAAATAAAAGTTAAAGCATAGAAAAGCCTTGAGCAATGGAAGGAATCAAAAGACTAGTTTTTAAATGTAGCATTTATAGATTATTGTGGTGCTATGGCAGAAAAACTTATTGAAATAAGAAATGTTTTTTTTTTTCTCACTTTCATGGCCCATCCTATTTCATACTTTGTTAAGTCTTTGCCTCAGACATGTGGTGTGATGTGTGTTGTGTTCTTCAGTGGCTTCAGTTGTATCCAACTCTGTGCAACCCTATGGACTGTAGCCTGCCAAGCTCCTCTGCCCACAGGATTCTCCAGGCAAGAAGACTAGAGTGGGTTGCCATGCCCTCCTCCAGAGGATCTTCCCGACACAGGGATCAAACTCGCATCTCTTATGTCTCCTGCATTGGCCGGCAGGGTCTTTACCACTAGTGCCACCTGGGAAGCCCTGTGGTGTGATAGAAAATCATAAAGAACCCATAGGCAAAGGTTCTCACCATGTTTTAAAACATCCTCAGTCTTTTGTTGTTGTTGAGATAATATGTATTTATTCAGAAATTGTTTATTAATTTTAAAAACTTTCTGCTTTGAAACAACTTGAGACACACAGAAAGTTGCAAAAAAGTAGTAAAATTATCTCCATAGACCCTTCACCTACAGTTCCTAAATGTTAACATTTTACTTCATCTCTAGCATTCTCATTGAAAATGTACAGATTATTTTTAAAATTATCTTTTTTAAGATATATATTTATATGCTATTTTTCATGAAGTATCAGATCAGTCGCTCAGTCGTGTCCGACTCTTTGCGACCCCATGAATCACAGCACGCCAGGCCTACCTGTCCATCACGAACTCCCGGAGTTCACTCAGACTCATGTCCATCGAGTCAGTGATGCCATCCAGCCATCTCATCCTCTGTCGTCCCCTTCTCCACTTGCTCCCAATCCCTCCCAGCATCAGAGTCTTTTCCAATGAGTCAACACTTCACATAAGGTGACCAAAGTACTGGAGTTTCAGCTTTAGCATCATTCCTTCCAAAGAAATCCCAGGGCTGATCTCCTTCAGAATGGACTGCTTGGATCTCCTTGCAGTCCAAGGGACTCTCAAGAGTCTTCTCCAACACCACAGTTCAAAAGCATCAATTCTTCGGTGCTCAGTCTTCTTCACAGTCCAACTCTCACATCCATACATGACCACAGGAAAAAACCATAGCCTTGACTAGACGAACCTTTGTTGGCAAAGTAATGTCTCTGCTTTTCAATATGCTATCTAGGTTGGTCATAACTTTCCTTCCAAGGAGTAAGTGTCTTTTAATTTCATGGCTGCAGTCATCATCTGCAGTGATTTTGGAGCCCAGAAAAATAAAGTCTGACACTGTTTCCACTGTTTCCCCATCTATTTCCCATGAAGTGATGGGACCAGATGCCATGATCTTCATTTTCTGAATGTTGAGCTTTAAGCCAACTTTTTCACTCTCCTCTTTCACTTTCATCAAGAGGCTTTTGAGTTCCTCTTCACTTTCTGCCATAAGAGTGTTGTCATCTGCATATCTGAGGTTATTGATATTTCTCCCGGCAATCTTGATTCCAGCTTGTGTTTCTTCCAGTCCAGCGTTTCTCATGATGTACTCTGCATAGAAGTTAAATAAACAGGGTGACAATATATAGCCTTGACATACTCCTTTTCCTATTTGGAACCAGTCTGTTGTTCCATGTCCAGTTCTGACTGTTGCTTCCTGACCTGCATACAAATTTCTCAAGAGGCAGATCAGGTGATCTGGTATTCCCATCTCTTTCAGAATTTACCACAGTTTATTGTGATCCACACAGTCAAAGGCTTTGGCATAGTCCATAAAGCAGAAATAGATGTTTTTCTGGAACTCTCTTGCTTTTTCCATGATCCATCAGATGTTGGCAATTTGATCTCTGGTTCCTCTGCCTTTTCTAAAACCAGCTTGAACATCAGGAAGTTCACGGTTCATGTTTTGCTGAAGCCTGGCTTGGAGAATTTTAAGCATTACTTTACTAGCGTGTGAGATGAGTGCAATTGTGCGGTAGTTTGAGCATTCTTTGGCATTGCCTTTCTTTGGGGTTGGAATGAAAACTGACCTTTTCCAGTCCTGTGGCCACTGCTGAGTCTTCCAAATTTGCTGGCATATTGAGTGCAGCACTTTCACAGCATCATCTTTCAGGATTTGGAATAGCTCAACTGGAATTCTGTCACCTCTACTAGCTTTAATGAAGTATAGTTGATTTGCAATGTCATGTCAATTTCTGCTGTTCAGTAAAGTGATTCAGTTACACACATACACACACACACACACACAAACATACTATTTGCTATATTCTTTTCCATTATGTTTTATCATAGGTTTTTGAATATAGTCTTTTTGTACTATATAGTAGGACCTTGTTGCTTATTCTATATATAAAAGCTTACATCTGCTAACCCTCATTTCCCACTCTATCTCTCCCAATTCGCTTCACCTTGGAAATCACCAGTTTTTTCTCTGTCCCTTATTCTGTTGCATAGATAGGTTCATTTGTGTCATATTTTAGATTCCACATAAAATGATATCATATGGTATTTGTCTTTCTTACTTATTTTACTTATATGATAATATCTAGTTGCATAAATATCCTTAGTCTTTTGACAAGATAAAATAAAGTGTATGTGTGCGTGTGTGTGTGTGTGTGTATGTAAAGGGAGGAAAGGGAAAGGCTTCTAGGGGCAAGGGAGAGAACAGAAGAGACTACTCCAGCCTGGAACATGATGCAAGAGTAACATGACCCATTTAGGACCACATTTTGGCAACACATTGATCAAGGCACAAAAGCCAGAGGGAATGGCTATATGATGTACACCAGAGACAGGTTTAAGGGGAAAAGTCTCAATATCATCAAATGTTTTATGCCACAGAGATAAAGTGTGTAAAAATATATATTTTTAAATGTTAAGAAACATAGTTCTCACACAGATAGATAAGGAGGGTGCATCAACTCATTAGCCAACTGAACCAGAATGGCAAAGTTGGTTCAAAGGATGGTAAAGTACATGCATGCATAGTCAATGAGAAAAGAAATTAAAATTCCAGAATAAAATCCCTAAATTACAAAGCCAGTTAATGTTGTCTTAGAGAATAATAATAAACAATCTATAGAATTGTCTTCTTTATCGAAAAGAAATATCTCTTCACAATAAAACTTATTTTATCTTATTTGAGTTCTTTGATAAAATTTATTTTTATAGAGTTGCAAAGATTCTACTGAATAGTAAATACTAAAGCAAATACATATAATTCTATCTATAGGATCAAGAAACCATTTTTATAAGAAGCTAGTATGACAATGAAGAGGATATATTCCTTTTTTTTTTTTTCTGGCCTTAATTTCAAATTTTTGATTACTTTAAAACAGGCAAAAGCTGTAGATACCTCCAAATTAAAGGAATAGCAACAGAATTATATATAATGGGAGCATAGTCAGCAGAAAATAGTTAAGTAGTTCAAGATGATTAAAGAGACTCACAGTTGGAAACCTTGGCACAATCCTAGGAGAAGAACGAGAGGAAATTCAAATGAGTACAGTTAATTTTTCCACTGGCCAGGCAGGATTGGGATTTGGGTATGGACTTAGCAAAGAATAATGACAATGTGATACTTTCATTGCAACCTAATGTTATGTCTAGAATTTATTCTCAAGAACAAATAACACAATTAGATCTTAAGCTGTCAAAGGCTCACAAGAACACAAGAATCCAGAAGAAAATCAATATAAATTTATTTCTTAAAAACGTTCTACTTTTTATAGGTTGTAATAGTGGTTGTAATGTAACCCTAATGACAATGAATTGGAAAACACATGATTGGTTAAAGCAGTCAGTCCAACCAATCAAGAATTTTTTGAAACATTTGCTTCTTTGATTTTGGTTTAAGATACTAAACAGCCTGGCCCGATGATGGTGAAAGGCATCAGATTGCCATACATTTTCTATATTTGCACTGACCAGATCAGCTTGACGCCTCTCTATACTAAGCTGAAGTCAAGGTAGGGTGGGAGTGCAGTTACACATGATGTCCTGGTAATGACAACAGAGCAAATCGTTTTCTGAACTCATGACTTTTGATTGTGTTGTGTTAATGGCATTCTCAGAATTCCATTCTCTCTTCTCTTACTTATTCAACTGCAAACCTCCAGCAAGTATCTTATCTCTCAACGCTAGAGTTTTCCCATCAGGGAAGCTAAGGTTTTGTCTTCAACCTCTTTCCAGGTTTCAAAATCTATGCTTCAACATATCTGAGTAGTAAGCTCTTTATTACAGCAGGGCTACTAAACACATAAAACCAGAAGCGCAGAAGAAAAAGGTCAAAACTCAGATGAAGACAATGTTTATTTTTAAAATGGTTATCTAATTACCAAGACAAATTAGAACAATTTTTAATTATATAAATTGAATTAGATCCAAGGACTCTGATGGCTCAGCAGTAAAGAATCCACCTACAATACAGATGTCAGTTCCATCCCTGTGTTGGGAAGATGCCCTAGAGGAGGATTTGGCAACGCACTCCAGGATTCTTACCTGGAGAATCCCATAGACAGAGGACTCTGGCGGGCTACAGTCCATAGTGTCACAAAGAGTAGGACACGACTGAGCTATTGAGTATGCATGCACATTCAGAAGCATACCTTGGAAGAAATTAAAGCTTGGTTGCAGAAAAGAAAATAGCACCAAAAGACTTAAAAGAAACCCCCCAAAACCCTCACTAGCTTCATGGAGTGTTTAAAAACTAAACACATGTATACACACACAGACACATCTCATATGAAAACTCATTTAAAGGAAAACATGTTAACTAAATAAGAAAAGAAGGGGAAAAAAAAAGAAGAAGAAAAAAATGGCACATGTATCTGTTTTGCCCAGAGACATTTGGCTGCAACTCAGGAAACTCCGAAGCAACAGAAAAATAGGTAAATAGGGAGAATTAGATTTTTTTTAACTCCAACCTGACTTGAACTCCTCTTTGAGACAAGTCCCTTGTGTTGTGCACACCTGGTAGTACCTTGTTTACAGGCACAGACTCCTGCAGGGAGCACTGTTTTTTCCCCCCAACTATTTCATTTGCCATAAATACAAATTCTCTTCCATTGAGAGCTGGGAGGCAAGAGGTGAGACAACCTGGTCACCTTTCAACATCTCTGACTGCAAAGAATTTTCAGTAAATATCAAAAGAAAAGCCTTCATAGCATTCAGCAAAAAATACAAACAATGAAGTTCATACTTATTCAGCAATCCCTGGGACGTTTCCAAGAATCAGGTGATCCTAGTCATCAAAGAAACTGCAGGCATATGGGGCCAAGCCTCAGGAGGGCAGACCTTCCTTGAAAGAATCTGAGATTAAATGATAGCTTTCTATAGACATAGGAGCTCAGAAAAAACTGCCAGTATAGAAGAGTATTAACTCTCAGGAGTATATTTTCAATGCAGAGTACAAGCAATTTAGCTACTGACTCTCACTGACATTAATGGTTGCTATGCAGTTAAATCCTAATCTGGCACTTTCAACCTTAACCCTACATCTTTCTTCTCTTGCTGAGAGAGACAGAGATACTTTTGTCACTCAGTTGTGTCTGACTCTTTGCGACCCCATGGACTATACAGTCCATGGAATTCTCCAGGCCAGAATACTGGAGTGAGCAGCTGTTCCCTTCTCCAGGGAATCTTCCAAACCCAGGGGTTGGACCCAGGTCTTCTGCATTGCAGGTGGATTCTTTACCAGCTGAGCTACCAGGGAATCCCACTGAGAAAGAGAGAGAGAGAATTTTGCCACCTATGCTGGGGAGAGAGGGGATGAGGATAAAATAAATTATTTGGTTTGTAGCTTTAGGCACCCAATATAATCCACTGTTACACATTTCAAAACTTTGAAAGAATTGTCTGAATTTTTGCAGAGGCCAAGCTATGTAAAAGATAAAGAAGATACATGTTTTTTTTAATACCAATGAACAAAATGCTTACTTATTTTCTTAGAATCATAGGATTTTAGGTATTTAATCCTAATGTTTTCTAATATTTAGTTCACTAATTGTTTTGATGGCATCTTTTTTATTAATAATTATTTCAGTGCATTATTCAAGAATTTTGGCTTCTTATATATATCTACTAAGAGCAACTGAACAATAACAAAAACAGCTAACGTCTCTTCCCAGGAAGAGCACATATATCCAAATTTGTTAACACATTTTTATAGGGTTCACAAATTCCCTGAAAACCAATCGTGGATAAAAAGTCCCAGCTTAAGAATATTTAAACTAATGTTGTTCAGTTGCTAAGTCATGTCCAACTCCTTTTGACCCCATGGACTGCAGCACGGCAAGCCCCTTTGTCCACAGTCTCCCATAATTATCTCAAATTCATGTCCATTGAGTCATTGATGTTATCTAACTATCTCATTCTCTGCTGCACCCTTCTCCTTTTGCCTTCAATGTTTTCCAGCATAAGGGTCTTTTCCAAAGAGGTGGTTCTTCGCATCAGATGGCCAAAGTATTGGAGCTTCAACTTCAGCATCAGTCTTTCCAATGAATACTTAGGGTTGATTTCCTTTAGGATTGATTAGTCTGATATCCTTGCAGTCCAAGGGACTCTCAAGAGTCTCCTCCAATACCACAGTTCAAATCCATCAATTCTTCAACCCTCACCCTTCTTTATGATCCAAATCTCACATCTATACATGACTACTGGTAAAAGCATAGTTTTGACTATATCCACCTTTGTCAGTAAAGTGATGTCTCTGCTTTTTAATATGCTGTCTAGGTTGGTCATAGCTTTCTTTCCAAGGAGAAAAGGCCTTTTAATTTCATGGTTGCAGTCACCATCTAAAGTGATTTTGGAGCCCAAGAAAATAAAATCTGTCACTACTTCCACATTTTTCCCATCTATTTGCCATGAAGTAATGGGACCAGATGCCACAATCTTAGTTTTTTGAATGATGAGTTTCAAGCCAGCTGTTTTACTCTTCTCACAGGAAATATGGACACTTTGTGCATGCTCAGGAGTCAGTCATATCTGATTCTTTGTGGCTCCATGGACTCTATCCACCAGGTTCCTCTACCCATGGGATTTTCCAAGCAAGAATACTAGAGTCTTCTCTTCTCCAGGGGATCTTCCCAATCCTGGAATCAAACTCACAATGAACTAGATTAGTCTCCCAATGAATTCAGTAAAAACAGCCAGCAACAAGAGTTAGCAACTACTCATTTGATTCAATTAATTCACCAAAGACACTTGTTCAGTAAACATATGTGGTGAAGACAATTCATATTCTCTGCGAGCTCACTGCCAAAATCATTCTCCGGATTTTAATTCATTATGAAATGGTAACCATGCCATGATGCCTTTCAGTATTACTGGTAACAGCCTACTTACTGAAATGACAATAGCAATACATTATATGGAGTTAAAAATTAAAATGGAAAGCTTTATTTCTTCCCATCAGCAACTTTATGATTGTTCTGGTTGTTAGATGGGGAAGGGACAGACAGAACCAGTATAAATAAAAATACACACCTACAAATGTAGAATCACAGTCACAATCTATTACTATTCTGCAGACTATTACACAAAAGTTAAGTAACAAAGCATCTGGAATAATGAGATAAAAGTTATACAATCCTAACCAAGTATAAAAGGCTTCAGCAAAGGTGAAGAGCATGATTTAAGAGAAGGTAGTTATCTGAAATTCCTTAAAGTTAGAAAAGTTGGTAAGTGCTTGGGCAACATGCTGATTTGAATTGAATTGAATTGGCAGTATAACTGAGGATGTCAGTAAAAATTAGGGCCTTTTAGAATTCATCCTGTGGGTAACTGAATAAGAACTGTTCTTCCCAGGTATCATCTTAGAAATGCTATTTGTTCTGCCCACGCTGAGCACAAAGATATAAAGAGCAAATACTAATTAGGTATATTAGGATAAATACCCCAATGAGATCAGAGGAATTTTTAACTCAAGACTCAGTAAATCGGAACTTAGCATACATTGTAATTTTCCAGGCAAAGATCCTGGAGTGGGCTGCCATTTCCCCCTCCAGGGGATCTTCCTGACCCAGAGATCGAAACTGAGTTTCTTGTGTCCCTTGCATTGACAGGTGGATTCTTTACCACTAGTGCCACTTGGAAAACCATATATCTCAGTTTATTTTAATATATGTTAGCAGTAATAAACACCTAAAGATACTTATCTAGACATAGACATATATTTGGTCATAGGTACAAATTCACTTTCATTAGTCTGTTGATAATACCCTTAACTATATAAGGCTTGGGAACATTTTGTTTTGAGTGTTTCCAAACACAAAGGAGTTAGTTCCCAAACTAGAAAGATTCTAATAAAAGAGACTTTGAGAATGCTTTTCCTCTCCTCTTTTTCTAAACTCCAAGAACACATTAAAAAAAAAAAAATACTTTCCTTATAAGATGCATCTCACTGCTGCTACTTGTTCTGAATGCGTTATTTTCTTTGCCCCTGCCACTCACCAAAAGACAAAGGGAAACTCATCAAAAAGCATGAGAAAGTCTCCCAGAAAGGGATTCAATGTGATAGGAACTTGTTTCCTACCAAGTTGCCATACGTCATAGTTCTATGGGATGGTCAAGGTTGCATCCATGGTGACCAGTAAATACAAATAAGCATGTTGAACAAAGGCTTCAAGATCTAGGCAGCTAGATGATTTTAAGAGGAGAAGTACTTAAAGTAAGGCAATAATGTTTATTACTAAACTGTATGTGTATATGTTCTTTGCTATGCAGAGAAGTATTAATTTTGGCTCTGAAAAAAATCTTAACATCACTTCAAATGACAACACTAAAAGTATGTGTTAATAACATCATTATGTAAAACAGAAGGGTAAAAAAAATTAGTTAGGCAATGTCCCAAATATTATTATAAAATATCCACAATGATTTTGCAAAGGTAACTGATTCTTCTTTTAACTAATGGTCATAAAATGTTTCATGCTACTTCAGATTTATATTATAAAAGATGAAACAATATCTTTATTACTACTTAGGAAGAAATATACAGTTCATTCTCTTTTTAGGAATTTGCCCTACTCTGGTCTTCATTCAACAGAAGTAAGACATATGGGAATTTGACATACCAAATTCACTCATCAGAATATAAATTGCCTCATAAATGCTCTCTCACTGATCTTTTGATTGGCAGATAGTATCATGCAAGGTGGTCAGACTTGGTGATCCTCAAATGTCAGGAAATTGAATGATTTTTGATGAAGACTAGATTCCTTAATTTTATTAAAATTCCATATGATAGAGACTATATCTTATTCATCTCCTAACAAAGCTATCCTTGTTACTTTGCCCCTTAAATATTTGTTTAATACCTTTCTTCATGAGGAAGACTAACCAGAATAACCATTTTTTTAAACATAATTCCAGTGAAAGTAATGTTACAACCCAAGAAGCAGTGAAGCCAACTATCCATTATAAAATAGATATAACCAGAGTGCTATTAAAGTGATCACTTATAATGATAATAACAATAAAACATCTGCCACACAAGTCTAGATTTATTTAGCTGTACATAAATTAGAGTCCCAGAACAGTCTGAAACAAGAAAGAATGGGACAATCAGTAATTCACTGATCATTAACAGAAACAAAATGTTAAGTTTTAGCCCTGACCCAAATTTGCTATCTAATTTATTTACCATCTTTTCCCACTAGAATTACAGGATTCTGCATTATTAAAACCTAATTAGAATTTTTATCCTCTTCTGACCTATGTTTTCATGCTTGTTTCCTGGCAGACTATTGACTGGAGCTAATTGGCAAATATTCCTATAAAAGACAAATCCTTTACAAACCCAAGCATCCATAAAAATCAACTAAGGTAAGCTGTTAAGTGCCTCTTAAGAATATGGTTTGCTGAACACCACTTTCAGAGATTCTGATTTGGATGTTTAAAGTGTAGGTCTGGAAAAATTTTAAATAGACATTCACATTAAACACATTGAGAAACATTTTATAAAGAGCTGCTCTTAAGTACTGGCTGTGTGTAAACACAGACAATGCAAGTAAATGCCAAGAGTCACCTTTCAGAATTCCCTAGGCTTAGACTGTCTCCAAATCTCCATAGATACCTCAATACTAAGAGAATAAAGAATAAAGTTCAATAAGGAGAATAATTCACATACAATTCTACACTTGCCATGAAAAAGCTTTGTTTTGAATTTGCCTGATTAAATGTAGTACCCATAAGGTGGCAATTTAATTGAAGTTACAATGAAAATCTACTCTGGAAAGGCAATACAGTTGTTACACATCACGTTACTTTTAGGAAAGTTTCCATCAGTCTGGGAGAAGGCAATGGCACCCCACTCCAGTACTCTTGCCTGGAAAATCCCATGGACGGAGGCGCCTGGTAGGCTGCAGTCCATGAGGTCGCTGAGTCGGTCGGACACGACTGAGAGACTTCACTTTCACTTTTCGCTTTCATGCTTTGGAGAAGGAAATGGCAACCCACTCCAGTGTTCTTGCCTGGAGAATCTCAGGGACGGCGGAGCCTGGTGGGCTGCCATCTATGGGGTCGCACAGAGTCGGACACAACTGAAGTGACTTAGCAGCAGCAGCAGTGGAGAAGGCAATGGCACCCCACTCCAGTACTCTTGCCTGGAAAATCCCACTGACAAAGGAGCCTGGTAGGCTGCAGTCCAAGGGGTCGCTGGGAGTCGGACACGACTGAACGACTTCACTTTCACTTTCCATCAGTCTGTACTCATCCCCAACAGGAGAGATGAAATAGTTTGGAAAAAGCAGGACCACAGGTTCTAAAAAATTGTAGGTTTAAAATTTTCCCACAAGATCTACAATCCACTTCTGTACAATGGATTATAAAAAGAAGTTAAAGATAAAGAAAGGTTCTGTTTAAATTAGCACAAAACAGTAGTCATTAATAGCCTTAAATCCCCCCAAGAAAGCATTAGCACCCAACACAGACCTCCAAAGAACAGGAGCTCTAAATAATATTTGTGTTATTGCTGTGCTCAGTCTCTAAGTCATGTCCTCTTCTTTTGGGACCCCATGGACTAGTCTGCCAGGCTCCTTTGTCCATGAAATTTCCCAGACAAACATATTAGAATAGGTTGATATTTCCTTCTCCAGGGGATCTACCCAACCCGGGGATTGAACCCATGTTTCTGGCATTGTCAGGTAGATTCTAAAAATTAAGATCATGGCATCTGGTCCCATCACTTCATGGCAAATAGATGGGAAAACAGTGGAAACAGTGACTGACTTTATTTTTCTGGGCTCCAAAATCACTGCAGATGGTGATTGCAGCCATGATATTAAAAGACCCTTACTCCTTAGAAGGAACGTTATGACCAACCTAGACAGCATATTCAAAAGCAAAGACATTACTTTGTCAACAAAGGTCCGTCCAGTCAAGGCTATGGTTTTCCCAGTGGTCATGTATGGATGTGGGAGTTGGACTATAAACAAAGCTGAATGCCGAAGAATTGATGCTTTTGAACTGTGGTGTTGAAGAAGACTCTTGAGAGTCCCTTGGACTGCAAAGAGATCCAACAAGTCCATCCTAAAGGAGATCAGTCCTGGGTGTTCATTGGAAGGACTGATGTTGAAGCTGAAACTCCAGTACTTTGGCCAGCTGATGGAAAGAGCTGACTCATTTGAAAAGACCCTGATACTGGGGAAGATTAAACACAGGAGGAAAAGGGGACAACAGAGGATGAGATGGTTGGATGACATCACCGACTCAATGGACATGGGTTTGGGTGGACTCCAGGAGTTGGTGATGGACAGAGAGGGCTGGCGTGCTGTGGTTCATGGGGTGGCAAAGAGTCAGACACAACTGAGCGACTGAACTGAACTGAACTGAACTGAAGCCACCTGGGAAGCCCAATATTTGTGTACTGGACCTTGTTATATATAATCTTATCTGTTAAAATAGCTCAGTAACGTCTCACTCTTTGTGACCCTATGGACTATACAGTCCATGGAATTCTCCAGGCCAGAATACTGGAGTGAGTAGTCATTGCCTTCTCCAGTGGATCTTCCCAACCCAGGAATCGAACTGAGATCACCTACATTGCAGGTATATTCGTTAATAGCTGAGATATCAGGGAAGCCCTTATCTGAGTCTCACAATAATTCTGTAAGGATTGGAATATTTGTATCCAATCCTATGATAAACTAAAGCACACAGCTGTAGGAGGCTTTGTGCATCAGTACATAATTGGTAAATAGAAGAACTAGAAATTGCATCTAGATTTCCAAGACTCATATTTTATAGCAAAAAGCAATTTCTAGGTCTTGAAATTTCTAAGCATCTAAAATAATAGTTCTTAACTTAAATGGTATAGCCCACCAACAAGAATGCTATTCATAAATGATTTGTGAATACATTATTTTTAAATATTTTATGTAATACTCAATGTTATTTTCTATTTTAATAGAAATCTCAATTTCTTACATGGGTATGTTTTCTTTATTCAAAGGAAAGAAAAAGGAAGAAAAAAGAGATGGATATGCAGTTAAAGTACAGGAAATTTCAGAATCCCAGAAATCTATCCTAATAAGTCTTCTATATGAAGGTCATTATAAGGTAGAGAACATATGCCCTGGCATATGTCCACTTAATGTTTAGAATAAGCACTTAAAAAAACACCAAAAATAGCCCAAAGCTATACCTTTAGATATAAGGAATAACTAAAATAATTATCATCATCATCAAGAGGAAAAGAAAGTTTTTCCTCCTCATTGCAGGTTCAGTTCAGTTCAGTAGTTCAGTCCTGTCTGATTCATTGTGACCCCATGGATTACAGCACACCAGGCTTTCCTGCCCATCACCAACTCCTGCAATATACTCAAACTCAGGTCCATTAAGTCGGTGATGCCATCCAACCATCTCATCTTCTGTTGTCCCCTTCTCCTCCCACCTTCAATCTTTCACAGAATCAGAGTCTTTTCCAATGAGTCGGTTTTTTGCATCAGGTGGCCAAAGTACTGGAGTTTCAGCTTCAGTGTCAGTCTTTCCAATGAATATTCAGTACTGATTTCCTTTAAGAGTGACTGGTTGGATCTCCTTGCAGTCCAAAGGACTCTCAAGAATCTTCTCCAACACCACGGTTTAAAAGCATCAATTCTCTGGTGCTCAGCTTTCTTTATAGTCCAACTCTCACATTCACACATGATGACTGGAAAAACCACAGCCTTGACTAGATGGACCTTTTTTGGCAGAGTAGTGTCTCTGCTTTTTAATATGCTGTCTAGGTTGGTCATAACTTTTCCTTCAAAGAGCAAGTGTCTTTTAATTTCATGGCTGCAGTCACCATCTATAGTGATTTTGGAGTCCCCCAAAAATAAAATCTCTCACTGCTTCCACTGTTTTCCCATCTATTTGCCATGAAGTGATGGGACTAGATGCCATGATCTTAGTTTTCTGAATGCTGAGTTTTAAGCCAACTTTTTTACTCTCCTCTATCACTTTCATCAAGAGGCTCTTTGGTTCTTCTTTGCTTTCTGCCATAAAAGTGGTGTCATCTACACATCTGAGGTTATTGATATTTCTCCTGGAAATCTTGATTCCAGCTTGTGCTTCATCCAGCCCATCATTTTGCTTGATGTACTCTGCATAGAAGTTAAATAAGCAGAGTGACATTATACAGCCTTGACGTACTGCTTTCCTTATTTGGAACCAGTCTGTTGTTCCATGTCCAGTTCTAACCCTTGCTTCTTGACCTACATGGAGCTTTCTCAGGAGGCAGTTAAAGTGGTCTGGTATTCCCATCTCTAAGAATTTTCCAGTTTGTTGTGATCCACACAGTCAAAGGCTTTGGCATAGTCAACAAAGCAAAAGTAGATATTTTTCTGGAACTCTCTTACCTTTTTGACGATCCAGCAGATGTTGGCTATTTGATCTCTGGTTCCTCTGCCTTATCTAAATCCAGCTTGAACAGCTGGTAGTTCACAATTCATGTACTGTTGAAGTTTACTGTCATTGCAGTTTACTGTCTTCAAAAACCTGAGCATGATCCTGCCAATATTTTCCCTTTCCAAAATTTTCTCCCCAGGTTTCTAACAGGAAAGTTGAGCATCTAGATCAATGTTTGTGGCATTATCGGTGTTCTATAAAAACCCATTACATTCTCTTTTTTTTTAATTTTATTTTATTTTTAAACTACAATATTGTATTAGTTTTACCAAATATCTAAATGAATCCACCACAGGTATACCTATGTTCCCCATCCTGAACCCTCCTCCCTCCTCCCTCCCCATACCCTCTCTCTGGGTCGTCCCAGTGCACCAGCCCCAAGCATTCAGTATCGTGCATCGAACCTGGACTGGCGACTCATTTCATACATGATATTATACATGTTTCAATGCCATTCTCCCAAATCTCCCCACCCTCTCCCTCTCCCACAGAGTCCTTAAGACTGATCTATACATCAGGTCTCTTTTGCTTTCTCGTACACAGGGTTATTGTTACCGTCTTTCTAAATTCCATATATATGCATTAGTATACTGTATTGGTGTTTTTCTTTCTGGCTTGAGTGAAAGATTTCATTGATATCTCAAAGGCTAGGAAGAGAAGAATGAGGAGAAAATAGGCATCTTATTACCTTCAATTTACATATGAAGACCCTGAGGCTTGAGGAAATTGAATAAGGTGACACAGTTTCAAGCCGTGGAGTTAAGTGAACCCAACTGGCCAAATACCACAGTCCACATTCTTAACTACTGCATTATGTTGTCTTGCTGTTGTTGACTCTTCTCTTGTTCTTAATTGTTTACACTGACATAATCTTCTCTTGAGGGAAAATGTGAGAGATGGCTATGAAGGGTTTCAAATACTTTTCAAAGAGCAAAGCCTATTCAGAGATTGAAAGAATATTTAAAAAGATCTCAGATGTCATCTAGTTCAGACACACCAGCATCCATTTTGGAACCATTATATAGAAGACCAGATAGTCTGAGATAAGTCAAATTGCTTGTTCAAGAGAACAAGTCAGTGGCCATACAGCAACTCAGAACTAAGGTCACCTGTCAATGAGATCATATCACTATCCTCAACTTTCCATGGGCCTTGACTTATACAGTAGCAATAGTGGATCAAGTATGAAACTTAGGTGTATATAAATGACAGAACCCTGCATTTTCTAACATAATCTTTAGCTGCTTCTATTGGCTGTGGTGTTGGAAATTCTTTACAATATAAAACCTAGACCCCACCCATATACAGTGAGGGATCCTTAAAGATCTTAACTATTTCCCTACTTGTAAAAGTAACAACCATATCTTGATGAATGTAGGGTGCCTGGATAATTTAACACAATATACTTTGATGCCTGATGAAAATGCCTCTTTTTTCCCCACTGATTTAATCTTCCTCCTGAGCATTACCCACATGGAATAAGGAGAATATAAAGGGGGAACTTAACTTTGAGTTTGCAGAAAAATAACATTTCAAGTGTTCAGTCACTTTGGGTAAATTATCAGTCTTTTAGTTTTCCTTTTTCCCTCTCTTCTTTCCTTCTCCAGAATGGCACTAGATGGAATCTGGAACTGTAAGGCACTCCTACATCATCATAAATGCAGGGATAAAATGGTCGTTTGATCTGTGCTGTGTTTTTTAAACTCTTAAATGGTTTCCACAAGTGTGAATGGTCTGTTCTCATCCCAGAAATGGCCAATTAAGGTTGAGTCTCTGGTACTCACCACCCCAAACTGAGGAGTCTGCAACACATTGGACCCTTCATCTTACCCTATGCAATATGAACTGTAGATTCTCCCAGTTTTCCTGCCTGACCTTTCCAGATCCCAAAGAAATGTGTACGTTTAGTATTATCCACAGAGCCACACAGTAAAGCAAAGCTCTCCTTGAAGCTCACTATCCTTAATGATTTAGTTCCAATCCCTGATGCTGTGCTCTAACTCTTCCACCCTTTGGAAGTTTCACCCTGTTGATCCTTACCAGGAAACCTGAAGTCTCTCCCCGACTGTGCCCTGGAACATGTCCTCAGCTTTCACCAAGAGGTGGAGAAAGCATAGCCATTAACTCCTGATGCCCCCACCATACATCACTGCCCTTCTTCCCCCAATCCTCTAGGACCAGATTAAGAGGGCTTCTCACCCACTGTTATGAAGAAGAAGTTTCTAAGGTATATTTTCACTTTTATCCACTCCTAGGCTCAGCTGGTAAAGAATCTGCCTGCAATGCAGGAGACCTTGGTTCAATCCCTGGGTTGGGAAGATCCCCTGAAGAAGGGAAAGGCTACCCACTCCAGTATTTTGGAGAAGGAAATGGCAACCCACTCCAGTGTTCTTGCCTGGAGAATCCCAGGGACGGGGGAGCCTGGTGGGCTGTTGTCTACAGGGTCGCACAGAGTCGGACACGACTTCAGTGACTTAGCAGTAGCAGTAGGTTATTATTGAATTTTATAATGGGGTCTTTCAGGAATAGTTCTTGATATACCCATCAAAGCTTAGTCAATTTAGATAATCTCCTTTTCTCCCCAATTCAGCTGATTCTCATGCCTATGATCTTGAATATTCAAAATGCTTCTCTGTATGTTGAGAACTGTTGTAGTTGTTGTTGTTTAGTCACTAAATCATGTCTGACTCTTTGTGATCCCAAGGACTGTAGCCTACAAGTCTCCTCTGCCCCTGGCATTTTCCAGGCAAGAATACTAGAGTGGGTTGCCATTCCCTTCTCCAGGGGATCTTCCTGACCCAGGGATGGAACCCATGTCTCCTGCTTGGCAGATAAATTCTTTACCATTAGCCACCTGGAAAGTCCCATGTTGAGAACTACACTGACTTGCATGATCCCAATCAGTCACCAAGCTAAACATACACCTCTGGCTGAAGAGAATGAGATTAGGAAAAAACAAATGGAAAACAAATAAACAAATAAATTGAAGCATTTCAGAAATAGTATTGCTTTATTCACAAGGAATGAGCTTAAATTTCAGGCTGTATTCAGTCAACGTGAGGCAATGGCATGGTGTACTCTGAACCTCATGCAACTTTTTCTAAAAACACATGAACCTACTTAATAAGATATGTGTCCATTGTATGAGAAAGTTTGTAAGTGCCAAGACTAGCTGGACATTTTCTTGACCCTTAATTATATGACCCCTCAACTAAGGAAGACGAAATCTTTCACCTGAACCTTTGTTGACTCTCCTAGATCTAAAACAGTTAGGTCCCAGACATTTTAACAACTGGCAGATAGCTGCTTTGTCCCCCCTCAGGTCGTCAGATGAAATGTGAAATTTCTACTCTCATAAGATAGAGATACACAAGTGGATATGTCCCTTTATGAAAGATCCCAATTATACAAACTTCCTTTGCAGTCCATAAGCATGTTTTGGACAGAACATTTGTAGTTCAAATGAGTCAAATCATCAAAAATTTCTATCATCTGAATAAAAAAGCTGTCATATTTTGTGTTATTTCAAAATAGGAGTCAGGAGGATTCACCTTTTATTCTCTAGGAAATGGGGCAGGTTAAAGACTTCACTTTGCCTAGTCTTTTCCCTAAGAATCATCACTGCAGCCCCCTTTCATTTAATAAAATGAATTTTAATTATTATGTGGAAAGCACATTCTTAATGCATATCAAAGTATCTTCAGTCTCCCCATCTGTACATCTCAACAAAACTTTACAAAGTCAATTTTTGAGGTAAACAATTAGGTATGAGTTTTTCATTTGGTAGATTTCTATGACATAGAGAAATGAGTAGGGAGAAGTAAAGTTGGAAGAGCAAAACAGGAGAATTGCTTCAAAGAAGACTCTAATAGAAGTCTAAGGACAAAAGGAACTGAGAAACCAGTCACCACCCAGAACCAGAGACCAGGTACCATTCAGATGGAGGATATTGAGAGCAGTGAGATGTACAGATGGGAAACTGAAAGTACTTTGATGTGCATTGATTTTTTTTATTGGATTTCTCTACTTTGATCCAACATGCTCAAAGTAGAATGAATTGGGCTCTATCTCTTCAGACTTGAAAGTTTTTTTCATTGAAAGATATGACACCTCATCAATAGGTGTAATTCTTATCATTTTTTTAAAGGTTGTATACTATTCCACTATGTATATATTAAGAATTACTTAGGAGCCCTTGACTGCAACACTTTTCAGAAACTACAATTCATTTTCTTTGTATTGACTGGAAAGGCCAGGTTTCCCCTGAGACTTGCCAGGATCAGGAATGTATTTCTATCTCCAGGTATTAAGAACATGTTACAGGCAGTTCAAAAAAGAGAAGTACAAATCTCCCTTAATTCAAGATGTTATTACATCCTGATCAACTCATTGCTACAAGATACTGAGTGATGTTGGAGAAGACTCTTGAGTGTCCCTCGGACTGCAAGGAGATCCAACCAGTCCATCCTAAGGGAGACCAGTCATGGGTGTTCATTGGAAGGACTGATTTGAAGTCAAAACTCCAATACTTTGGCCACCTGATGCAAAGGGCTGACTCATTTGAAAAGACCCTGATGCTGGGAGGGATTGGGGGCGGGAGGAGAAGGGGACGACAGAAGATGAGATGGCTGGATGACATCACTGACTCAATGGACATGGGTTTGGGTGCACTCCAGGAGTTGGTGATGGACAGGGAGGCCTGGTGTGCTGTGGTTCATGGGGTGGCAAAGAGTCGGACACGACTGAGTGACTGAACTGAACTGAACTGAAAGCTCCTGTTCTATATGAGAAGTACGTTTTATATGAAAAAAATTCCTGCAATCATGTACACATTGCTGTATTTAAAATGGACACCCAACAGGGACCTACGCTATGGCACATGGAACTCTGCTCAATGTTATGTGGCAGCCTGGATGAGACAGGGGATTGAGGGAAAATGGATACATGTATATGTGTGGCTGAATCTCTTCACTGTTCATCTGAAACTATCACAACATTATTAATCAGCTATACCCCAATACAAAAGAAGTTTTTAAAAAATTATAAAAGGATGAGTGCATTACAGGAATAAACAGGCAAAGATATTTTGCAAACTATAGAAAGGATCCTCTGAGAGCATTTTTTTTTACCTTTCTTTTCTTGTTATGTAAAATATGTGTAATGTCAAAGATATAAACTAAATACATTTTTTAGCAGTTTTGGACATTTTGCTGAATGATGATACTGCCTGAGACACCTCCACCACCCCCATTTCCCCAAATGCTTTCCTCATTAATGAACTCCACCCTGCTGCTCAGAGATGAAACAAGGAACCAGCTCACTTTCTCCCCAATTGTTTATCTACCACTTTTTTTTTTTTTTTTTTTTTTTGGCTTTTATTTTAGGAAGGACACTTAGCATGAGATCTACCCTCTTGATAAATTTTTCCAGTATCAGGGTTTTTTTCAATGAATCAGTTCTTCATGTTAGGTGGCCAAAGTATTGGAGCTTCAGTTTCAGCATCAGTCCTTCCAATGAATATTAGGGTTAATTTCTTTTAGGATTGACTGGCTTGATCTCCTTTCAGTCCAAGGGACTCTCAAGAGTTTTCTTCAACACCACAGTTTGAAAGCATCAATTTTTTGGCACTCAGCCTTCTTTATGGTCCAACTCTCACATCCATACTTGACTAATGGAAAAACCAAAGCTTTGACTAGATGGAATTTTGTCAGCAAAGTAACGTCTCTGCTTTTTAATATGGTGTCTAGGTTAGTCATAGCTTTTCTTCCAAGGAGCTAGTGTCTTTTAATTTCATGGCTGCAGTCACCTCTGCAATGATTTTGAAGTCCAAGAAAATAAAATCTGTAACTGTTTCCATTTTTCCCATCTATTTGGTATGAAGTGATGGGACCAGAAGCCATAATCTTCATTTCTTGAATGCTGAGTTTTAAGCCAGCTTTTTCACTCTCCTCTTTCACTTTCATCAAAAGGCTTTTTAGTTCCTCTTCACTTTCTGTCATTAGGATCGTGTCATCTCCATATCTGAGGTTATTGATATTTCTTTTGGCAATCTTGATTCCAGCTTGACCTTCATCCAGCCCAGCGTTTTGTATGATGTACTTTACACATAAGTTAAGTAAGCAGCATGACAGTATACAACCTTGATGTACTACTTTCCCCATTTTGAAGCAGTTCATTGTTCTTGTCTGGTTCTAACTGTTGCTTATTGACCTGCATACAGGTTTTTCAGGAGGCAAGTACGGTGGTCTGGTATTCCCATCTCTTTCAGAATTTTCCACAGTTTGTTGTGATCCACACAGTCAAAGATGTTAGCATAGTCAATAAAGCAGAAGTAGATGTTTTTCTGGAACTCTTGCTTTTTTGATGATCCAACAGATGTTGACAATTTGATCCTTGGTTCCTCTTCCTTTTTTTAAGATAAATCCTACCCTTCAAATCAGACTGCCATTCCAAAGTATATCTTGTTAAAAACCTTGAGAATTTTCATCTACAGATTACTATAGAGAACATTAGTTAACCAGCAGCATGTTTGACTCTGGTTAACCTCCCTAAGCATCCAAACACAAAAAATAACCATGATCAAGCAACTTCTTTTTATCAAAAATACTGGCACTACTTTATTGCTCCTTTGTAAATCAAATACCATGATTTTTACATTTGACTCAGCTCAAGTTATTAGTATTCAGCCTGAGTTGGTTGATTGCAGAAGGACATCCTTTCTTCTATCTTTTCAAGAATACATACAAGTACCAGCCTGTTCTCTTGGAGGAGAATAAAGCTGATTAGGTCTACAAATTGTCAGTCATACTCAGC
The DNA here is from genome assembly GCF_019923935.1 of Bubalus bubalis. Lineage (NCBI taxonomy): Eukaryota > Metazoa > Chordata > Mammalia > Artiodactyla > Bovidae > Bubalus > Bubalus bubalis. Next base: position 72,260,785 of record NC_059172.1, on the reverse strand, counting down.
ATTTGTTCTTCATAACCCTCAACTCTGACTTGATTTGCAACATGCCTGTTGATTCCAAAGCATTAATCATATAACTCTTTATTTGCTACAGTGCATAACAATGTTTTATCATTAGACGATACTAAATAAATATTTGTTTAAAATAACAGGCAATTCAAAACAGTTATTCTATTTCACTTCAAAAGAAAGTGAATGCTTATTGATTAATTGATAAACAAGCTGCCTACATAATGATTACCAAACCTATGTACACAGCAGAATCACTCAGGATGCTACACTTATTAATCAGAAACCCTGGAAGCAGCGAAGAGTAATCTCTAGTTGAAAATGTTTCCCCTGCAGAATGTGAGAAGTAAGAATTTGAACTTGTTGCTAGATGATTGTAATCATGAAACATTTGGAGAATAATCATTACTACAGCTCTATTTCAATTAGAAGATTAGCTAAACAAAACAAATGATACTTCACATGGTAGTAACTATTTTTAAAACAAAAAATATCTATTTTACAGTTATGATTTTCATGTATAAGTGCCCCTTTTTAATATCAACAAAGTTGAGTGAACCCTAATAGTTGCAGTTTCCTTGGATACTAATTGAATTATAGATAACAATTAAGTTATTATTAATGCAGCACCTTTTAAAAGTTTTGTCTCAATAGTATCTTCATATATTTGAAAATGTATATGTGTATGTGAGTTAATGTGAAAGAAAAGCATATCTATTCAATCTGCAGGTCATACTTGGTCCCTTCAGAAATTCTCTGACCACTTTGAGTATTCCTTCTTGCTCCCTCCCAAGGTATCTAGAGACACCACGCTAAAGACACGCTTCAGGAGGATATGGTCCAAGTTTGAAGGCTGAGTCTTTTTGCAGTTAAAAATTATCAGGATATTAGCTAAAAGTCATTATATAATAATGCCGCTTCCCTTACTACGATATTTAGCTGTTCAGATTTTTTAAACAGAATCTTTTGATTTGTGCTTATCATATCCCTCTCAGATAAGATACTATTTACCTTCATTTTCTAAATGTGGATACTGACATACAGAGAGGTTAAGTGATTTGCTTCAGGCTTTCAGATATAGTTGAGATTTCTAAATCCCCTGACTGGCAGTTCCTTGTTTGATCCGTGAGACAGCACTGCCCCTCCAAGGCAGCTAATGGTATAGAGGAAGGAATGCAAGCATGCTGGAAGCTTGTCTTTGACTGTAGTGCGCCTGCTTGGGTATGCCAATGTAGTGGTATAGATTTACTGACAAGATCACATGGGACGCTGTATTTAAGAGCTAATAGCAATATAGAAAAAAAAGAAGATGAAGTCACATTCAAGAGCAAACAGCATTTGGGAGAAGAGCCTAAAGATCAAAATTTTCAGAAGCTTGCTATATGGCTATGGAAAAGAAACTTAAAAGAAAAAATTAAAATGTACTTTAAGGACTGTCAAACTAAGCCACACCTTATAGACTGAATACTGTCCCCCAAAATTCATATGCAAATCCCTAATCCTTATTACTTCAAAATGTGACTACATATTGAGATAGGACCTTTCAAAAGAGGATGAAGTTAAAATAAGGCCATAAAGGTGAGCCCTAATCCAGTCTGCCTGACTGACACCTTTATAAAAAGAGGAAATGTGGACACAAAGACAGGAGAGATCTACATGTTCAGAGAGACAGCCGTTTGAAGTGGCAGCAGGAGGGAGGTCATCAGCAAGCAACAGAGAGAGGCCTCTAGTGGCATCCACCCTGAGGACATTTTGATCTTAGACTTCCAGCTTCCAGAATTATGAGACAATACCATCTTTGTTTAAGCCACTCCATCTCCAGTATTTTGTCACCGTAGCCCCAGCAGACTATGGCATCATCTGTTTTGTAGATCGATCCAGAAAGGTGAAGGAATGTTCCTAATGCCACATAGTGGTGTCCTTGGCCTTTGCTGCACTTCTGGGGTCCTTTCCTAGTCCACCCACCTGTGCCAGGTGCTGTCAGTCTTATGTGTACTCTCTCCAGATTCACCTCTACACAGTGGTGCTAACATTGAAGATTCTGTCTGAGGGCTTTGTCTGTGACTGCGGGCTCACCCTCAGCCTGCACACAGAGCACACAGGGTGCCAAACAGTTAAAGCCCTGGAAAGGCCCTCAGCAAGTGATGGACAGAGATTTGGTAAATATATACCCCAGCTTCCTCATTACTTGATAGGGATAACTCTATGTCTTTTTTCTATACCATCCCCTAGAATTGTCCAGTGGGGATAAGCTTGAACTGCCCACAGCAGGAGCTGGTGATAATATTACCAAGTCCTAGCTTCCTCTTCTTACTGCACAAGAGGCCAGTGAATCCGAAAGACAAGGTGTTGAGGCAAAGAATAAGACTTTATTCGAAGAGCTGACTGACTGAGGATATGGCAGACTAATGTTTCAAAATAACTCTCTTGTCGGGGTCTGGATGCCAGGTTCTTTTATGGATCACAGATGGAAAGAAGTGAGGAAACAAAGTAAAAAGGTGGTTAATCTTGCAAATATCTCCTAGAATGGCAAGCCTCAGACAGGGGGATGTGACCATTTCTTTCTTCTTCCTGCAATCTACAGGTAGACAGGCTTATGGATAAAGGCACTTTAGTTTAAGGGTCTGGAAGAGGGAGCAGGAGTCTCTGAGGCAGGCCTTTATGTGTGATTATAATAACAAAAGTGGCAAGAAAAGGGTTAAAGTCATATAAAAAATAATGCACCTCTTTTGGGATTCCTTCCCTGCCTATTACACTTTTTCAGTTTCCTATCAATAACTCTTAGGGTTATCTTCCAAATAAAATCACTTTCTTTCAAATCCTTGCTTGAGATCTGATTTTGGAGGAACCAAAACCAAAATACTATCTCCATGTGCCTCTGGCCTAAATCCTTGTTGATAGGCTTGCGATCTGACAGTAGGTGATTCCAAAAGACAAGACCATCTCTGAAGGTTCTGCTGAACCAATGGGATTCTTTAATAGAAATATAATCCTCTTAACTTTGAAATAGTTATAATAGTTAAGTTAGCTTTCAGAATAAACCAATACTGAAATCTCCTTGTCTGACTCTTTCCTCTTGTTCTATAAATAAACTTATGTTTGCCCTTCAAATATTCATTCTTCCTTGCCTCTGTGCCCTCTTTTAGTTTCTGCTAAAGTCACTGAAACGTCTCTGGAAAAAAGATCCAGTAAGCATATTGCCAAATCAGGCAGACACCTCTCAAGTATTAACTTATATAGAAGACTTAATGCAGTCTAACTTTTTCACTTTTTCCTTAAGATTCATGACTTTTTCCTTTTAAGATTCATGACATCCTTTCTTACCCCCAAATCAGAAAATTATTCTTTTGCATTTTGCTTGGGCTTTAAGGTTTGATTTTTATATTTAAATCTTATTCTAGGTGGACTTCAATTTTAAATGTTATTGCAGTATAGTTGTTTCACAAAGTGTTGTGTTAGGTTAGTTTCTGCTGTACAGCAAAGTGAATTGGCTAGATGTATACATATATCACTTCTTTATTGAATTTCCTTCCCGTAGAGGTCACCACAGAGCACTGAGTAGAGTATCCTGTGCTATACGATGGGTTCTAATTAGTTATCAATTTTATACATAGTACTGTTTCTATATATGCTACAAAGGCTAATAGAGTTTTGACAAGAGAACACACTGGTCATAGCAAACACCCTCTTCTAATAATACAAGAGAAGATTCTACACATGGACATCACCAGATGGTCAACACCAAAATCAGACTGATTATATCCTTTGCAACCAAAGACGGAGAAGCTCTGTACAGTCAGCAAAAACAAGACCAGGAGCTGACTGTGGTTCAGATCATAAACTCCTTATTGGAAAAGTCAGGCTTAAATTGAAGAAGTCAGGGAAAACCACTAGACCATTCAGGTGTGATGTAAACCAAATCCCTTATAGTTTACAGTGGAAGTGACAAATGGATTCAAGGAATTAGATCTGATAGACAGAGTGCCTGAAGAACTATGTGCAGAGGTTTGTAACATTGCACAGGAGGCAGTGATCACCACCATCCCCAAGAAAAAAAGAAATGCAAAATGGATGTCAGAGGAAGCCTTAGAAATAACTGAGAAAAGAAGACAAGCAAAAGACAAAAGAGAAAGGAAAAGATATACCTATTTGAATCCAGAGTTCCAAAGAATAGCAAGGAGAGATAGAAAAAAAAAAGCCTTCCTTGGTGATCAATGCAAAGAAATAGAGGGAAACAACAGAATGGGAAAGACTAGAGATCTCTTCAAGAAAATTAGAGATACCAAGGGAACATTTCATGTAACGATGGGAACAACAAAGGACAGAAATGGTATGGACCTAACAGAAGCAGATGATATTAAGAAGAAGTGGCAAGAATACACAGAAGAACTGTACAAAAAAGATCTTCACAACCCAGATAATCACGATGGTGTGATGACTCACCTAAAGTCAAACATCCAGGGATGTGAAGTCAACTGGGCATTAGGAAACATCACTATGAACAAAGCTGGAGGTGATGAAATTCCATTTGAGCTATTTCAAATCCTAAAAGATGATGCTGTGAAAGTGCTGCACTCAATGCACCAGCAAATTTGGAAAATTCAGCAGTGGTCACAGGACTGGAAAAGTTCAGTTTTCATTCTAATCCCAGAAAAAGGCAATGCCAAAGAATGTTCATACTACTGTACAATTGTACTCATCTCACACGCTAGCAAAGTAATGCTCAAAATTCTCAAAGCAAGGCTTCAACAGTACATGAACCATGAACTTCTAGATGTTCAAGCTGGATTTAGAAAAGGCAGAGGAACCAGAGATCAAATTGCCAATATTGATTGGATCATCAAAAAAGCAAGAGAGTTCCAATAAAACATCGGTTTCTGTTTTATCGACTATGCCAAAGCCTTTGACTTTGTGAATCACAACAAACTAAGAAAATTCTGAAAGAGATGGGAGTATCAGACGACCCGACCTGCCTCCTGAGAAATGTGTGTGCAGGTCAAGAAGTGACAGTGAGAATTGGACATGGAACAACACACTAGTTACAAATCAGGAAAGGAGTACATCAAGGCTGTATATTGTTACCCTGCTTATTTAACTTATGTGCATAGTGCATCATGAGAAATGCTGGACTGGATGAAGCACAAGCTGGAATCAAGATTGCCAGGAGAAATATCAATAATCTCAGATATGCATATGACAACACTCTTATGACAGAAAATGAAGGACTAAAGAGCCTCTTGATGAAAGTGAAAGAGGAGAGTGATAAAGTTGGCTTAAAACTAACATTCAGAAAACTAAGATCATGGCATCTAGTCCCATCACTTCATGGCAAATAGATGGGGAAACAATGGAAACAGTGAGAGACTTTATTTTTTGGGGCCTCAAAATCACTGCAGATGGTGACTGTAGCCATGAAATTAAAACACGCTTGCTCCTTGGAAGAAAAGCTATGACCAACCTAGACAGCATATTAAAAAGCAGAGACATTACTTTGCCAAAAAATGTCCATATAATCAAATCTATGGTTTATCCAGTAGTCATGTATGGATGTTAGTGTTGGACTATAAGGAAAACTGAGCACTGAAGAATCGATGCTTTTGAACTGTGGTGTTGGAAAAGACTCTTGAGAGTCACTTGGACTGCAAGGAGATCCAACCAGTCCATTGTAAAGGAAATCAGCTCTGAATATTCACTGGAAGGACTTATGCTGAAGCTGAAACTCCAATACTTTGGTAACCTTATGCAAAGAACTGACTCATTGGGAAAGACCCTGATGCTGGGGAAAATTGAAGGCGGGAGAAGGGGATGACCGAGGATGAGGTGGTTGGATGGCATCACCGACTCAATGGATATGAGTTGGGTAAACTTCTGGATTTCATGATGGACAGGGAGGCCTGGCGTGCTATAGTCTATGGGGTTGCAAAGAGTCAGACATGACTGAATGACTGAACTGACTGACTGACTTATATATGTGACAAAGTTGAACATTCATATATAGGGTACAACTGTTATTGTTCAGTCAATAAGTTGTGTCTGGTTCTTTGCAACCCAATGGACTATAGCTTGCCATACTCCTCTGTCCTTGGGATTTCCCAGGCAAGAATACTGGAGTGTGTTGCTATTTCCTTCTCCAAGGGATATTTCCCTACTCAGGATTGAGCCTACAGCAGAGACATCATTTTGCTGACAAAGTTGTGTATAGTCAAAGCTATGATTTTTCCAGTAGTCATGTGCAGATGTGAGAGCTGGACCATAAAGAAGGCTGAACACTGAAGAATAGTCATTTTTGAATTGCAGTGCTAAAGTAGACTGCAAAGAGATCAAAGTAGTCATTTCTAAAGGAAATCAACCATGAATATGTATTGGATGCTGAATCTGAAGCTCCAATAGTTTGGCCACCTGATGTGAAGAGTTGGCTTATTGGAAAGAACCTTGATGATAGCAAAGATTGAAGGCAAAAGTGGGAAAAGGTGGCTGAGCATAAAATGGCTAGATAGAATCATGGACTCAATGGACACTGATCTGAGAGAACTTCGGGAGATAGAGAAGGACAAGGAAGCCTGCCACACTGTAGTCCTTGAGGTCACAAAGAGTCGGACATGATTTAGTGACTGGACAATAACAATCCCATTCATGAGGGCTCCAGTTTCATGATCCAGGTTACTCCTAAAGACCTTTCCTAATGTTTTCACATGTGGAGTGAGGATTCAACATATGAGTTTGGAGTGGAGGGACCTAAATTCACTCTGTAACAGCAACTCTCAGATTTAATGTGAAAATTTAAGTACTCTGCACTTTCCTCTAGAGCTGTTTTTCTCTACTTGTCACCAGAGTTCCTAGAATCTACACACTTCTTCTCTGAATATCCAACTATCTCAAGACATTATTAGTATGAGGGACTTGGAATGGCTGTGTGGAGTGACAGAGTTCTGTGCAGATACAGAAATGTGGGCCAAAGGAGACACCAAGATCCTTACCTCAGGCTCAGCACAGCCAATCGACTTTCCCCACTCCTTTCCTAGGCAATATATACAGTTTCTCTTGCTGTTAATTTTGGTTTATTCTTCAAACTTCTAATTAGATATTTGTTGCTTAAGGTAGCCTCATCCTATTTTGAAATATTTTTTTTCCTAAATACATGTTATTCATTCACTTATGCTCTAATTCTGTGAAGAATCTGAAACTTTGAGAAGTTAATAAGTACCCCCAAACTATCCAATCCTTTAAATGTCAGGTCTTCCACTCTATGATCAACTTCACATAATATTAAGACCCAAGATTAGAATGTGTTATATTAGCCCCTCAATCCTGTCCGAATCTTTGTGACCCCATGGATTGTAGTCTGCCAAGCTCCTCTGTCCATGGGATTCTCCAGGCAAGACAGGCAAGAATACTGGAGGAGGGTGTCATTCCCTTCTTCAGGGGTCTTCCTGTCCCAAGGATCAGACTCAAGTCTCCTGCATTGCAGATAGGATCTTTACTGTCTGAGCCAGCAAGGAAGCCCCCAAGATTAGAGATAGGATCTAAATTATGGCTCAGATTTCTTTGTACCAAATCAGTAACAAGAGGTTCACATGCCCACAAATTATTCAACACAATTATTAAAGGATTATGTTCACCCAACCTGCTGCTGCTAAGTCACTTCAGTTGTGTCCGACTCTGTGCGACCCCATAGATGGCAGCCCACCAGGCTCCCTATCCCTGGGATTCTCCAGGCAAGAACACTGGAGTGGGTTGCCATTTCCTTCTCCAATGCATCAAAGTGAAAAGTGAAAGTGAAGTTGCTCAGTCGTGTCCAACTCTTAGCAACCCCATGGTCTGCAGCCTACCAGGCTCCTCCATCCATGGGATTTTCCAGGCAAGGGTACTGGAGTGGGGTGCCATCGCCTTCTCCATCACCCAACCTAGTCTGTGCTAATTTCAAAAGGCTCAAGGCATTAGTGGCATGACTTAAAATAAAACAAAAGGATAAATCTCTTTTCTGGTCTCATGAAAGGACATTTTAAACTGTTGATGTGTCACTTTATAAATCTGATGTTAGCAATCAATCCCAAGTCTGTGTATGTTGCAATATGAGAAGATTTTTTTTTTAAGTAAGGAGTAATATAATGGAAAATTTAGTATATGTTTTTCCTGGATCATATTCCAGAAATGTTGGGTTTCCCTATTAGAGGAGATTATGAATGAGACTTTTTATTTAAAAGATCTATTTATCTTTTACCCTAATAAGGGGCTTCCCTGGTGGCTCAGACATTAAAGAATCTGCCTGCAATGTGGGAGACCCAGGTTCAATCCCTGGGTCCTGAAGATCCCCCTGAGGAGGGAATGGCAACTCACTCCAGTATTCTTGCTTGGAGAATCCTAATACGTAATTTATCATCAAGGAATATTGATATTTCAAAGTAATCCTTAAAGCAGCTTTTCAGCTGCTCTTCCATCACTAAGAATTAAGATCTTTTTATCTTGTATGCAAACCATCAGACTTGAAGTTAGAGAAGAAGCCAAGCACTGCTTTGAGTCCCAAGCACTGTCCAAAGAATCATACAATATGTAAACACATTCCACACATGTGGAAATGTGATCATTTTTAACTAACAACAAAATTGTATCTAAATCGTTACTTAATTTATATAATTGTGACATTATGAGTGGCTCAGATGTTAAAGAATCTGCTTGCAATGCAGGAGAGCCTGGATTCCATTCCTGGGTAAGGAAGATCCCCTGGAGAAGGGAAAGGCTACCCACTCCAGTATTCTGGCCTGGAGAAGTCCATGGACTGTATAGTCCATGGGATTTTGACTGTGTGAATCACAACAAACTGTGGAAAATTCTTCAAGAGATGAGAATACCAGACCACCTGACCTGCCTCCTGAGAAATCTGTATGCAGGTCAAGAAGCAACAGTTAAAACTGGACATGGAACAACAGACTGTTTCTAAGATGGGAAAGGAGTATATCGAGGCTGTATATTGTCACCCGGTTTATTTAACTTATATGCAGAGTACATCATGTGCAATGCTGGACTGGATGAATCACAAGATGGAATCAAGATTGTCGGGAGAAATATGGATAACCTCAGATACACAGCTGACACCACAACCTTTATGGCAGAAATTTAAGAGGAACTAAAGAGCCTCTTGATGAAAGTGAAAGAGGAGAGTGAAAAAGGTGGCTTAAAACTCAACATTCAGAAAACTAAGATCATAGCATCCAGTCCCATCACTTCATGGCAACTGGATGGTGAAACAATGGAAACAATGAGAGACTTTATTTTCTTGGGCTCCAAAATCACTTCAGATGGTGATTGCAGCCATGAAATTAAAAGATACTTGCTCCTTGGAAGAAAAGCTATGACCAACCTAGATAGCTTATTAAAAAGCAGAGACATTACTTTACCAGTAAACATCCATCTAGTCAAAGCTATAGCTTTTCCGTAGTCATGTATGGTTATGAGAATTGGACCATAAAGAAAGCTGAGCTCTGAAGAATTAATGCTTTTGAACTGTGGTGATAGAGAATATTTTTGAGAGTCCCTTGGATGGCAAGGAGATCCAATCAGTCAATCCTAAAGGAAATCAGTCCTGAATATTCATTGGAAGGATTGATGCTGAAGCTGAAACTCCAATACTTTGGCCAGCTGATGTGAAGAACTGACTCATTGGAAAGACCCTGATGCTGGGAAAGAGTGAAGGCAGGAGGAGAAGGGGACAGAAGAGGATGAGATGGTTGGATGGCATCACCGACTTGATGGACATGAGTTTGATCAAGCTCTGGGAGTTGGTGATGGACAGGGAAGCCTAGTGTGCTATTATCCATGGTGCTGCAAATAGTCGGACAAGACTGAGTGACCGAACCGAACTGAACTGATTGAGAAAAAGAGGCCCATAGCAGAAGGAAAAGTGCGGTCCCATTTTGATTACAGAAAACCACTTTCAAAGAAAAAAAATGCAACCATTTCTTGGCATATGATTTTCGAAGAATAAATGAGCCATAGAATATTAAAATTTTCTTAGAAGACCATTAGTTCTCAAGGATGTATAGGGTGAGAATCTTTTTTGCACAAGAATTGTATTCATTATTACAGCTCGCCCACTAATCAACCAAAAGGGTGTAGGTTTTGCAATGTCATTAGAGAGAATAATTTTTGTACCAATTTCTGTTATAAATTTCTCAGGCAGTTCTGTAAGTGGTAAGAAATGACAGTTGAAAGGAAAATAAAGAGAATTACTCTGTAGTGGTCTAACAGGCTAAGTCTATAAAATTAAAGGCAAGAAATAGTTTAAAATGTACATAGTGTTCTGTTATCTGGCTACTATACATCATTGGGATTAAAGTGGAACAAAAGAGTAACAATTGTTTGAGAGCAGATGCCAGCATTTTCAATTATGACAATACACAAACCACTAACACATTGCAGATAGTTGGCAGCATTAAGACAGGATCTATGCTTTAAGCTCTCGTCTCTTCCTTGTGGTCACATGGTGGCCTCCACCCCAATGTGACTCCTACCAAGGTTTTCTGATCAGAATAACCCCTTGGAGGGCAGTCCCTTCCACATGTTCTCTCCTTCTGTCTCAACAGTCTCACCCTTCTCACCCTCAGCAGATACTGATCAAGCACAATCTTTAAAAAAAAATAATGGTTCAATTGATCTAAAATAGTTGATAGGATATCTTCTGTGCATCCTTTAAATTATTGTTATGCTGAACTCTTTTTCACTCCTGACCTTTAGCAGCATCACTTCACATTGATTTTTACCATTTCTAATGTAATTGGAGTGAGAAAGTGTGTCCAGCAGGAACAAAAGTCCATCCACCGGAAAAGCTTTTCAGAGATCTATTTATGGCTCACCTGTGCAAAGGCAAGATTTGAATCTGATTACGAAGAAATGGGAAAACCCCTGTGCTTTTCCCATTTCTCCAAATAAATAGAAACGCCCCTCAGGGGAAGCCTCCAACAGGCATTATCTGTTCTCACAAACTTTTATCTTTGTTGATCCTAGGCTCAGTTACATCAGAATATTTTACTTTTGGAGACATCGCTCATCAATTCTTTTCAGCATGTATAAAGTGAGCACCTGAGCTGTGCCCCAAGGCAATATTAAACATTCCCTTTCCTACTAAATGATTTTCTGTCAGCTAGTATGTTTGGCACCCTTGGGAACAGCAGAGATTCATTTGTAAAGAAATATGCTGCACAGTCATAATTTTAATCCACCAAATCAATAGCATTCAGATTTTTAAAAAAGATAACCAAGGTGCTATCAATAAGAGGGAAAAAAATCTCTATTCTTTACAGCCAGATCATTTCCACAAATCTAATTATTTGGCTATTGAAAAATCACAGCGTTATAATCCCAACTGGATGTGTTAAAACATTAGAATGTAAAGCTTCAGAAAACGTCAATCAGAAAACTTCCAAGAACGATTCATCACCACTTTCACGATGTGACGTTGAAAGTAGTTTATCTCTATGCACCAGACATGAAGAAAACAGATAAGTGGTTCTAAACTGGCTGCAACAATGATCAGATAATATGGTACATTCACTCCTCTCTGTCATGAATCACAGAGTTTTATACTATCCACTTAATATCCTCCCACGTTTTACAGCCTAATGCAGTAATGTCAAACATTTTAATTCTCCAAAGGACAAATGAATCATAAATGTTACAACCAGACACAGGTCTTGCTGTTTATTGGCATGCTGAGATGGCAGAGATATGACACTTTCATTTAAAACTAGAATTGGATTTCTGACTGATGTAGTTTTTGACACAGAACTCATGCATTTCTGTGCTGTGAGTGAAAAATTGTTTCTGTCACCAGTGGTTGGGACTTGCCACTTGCAGAGGCCTATCTTTAAAGGCAATTTCTTCATTCCCAAAGATTTCTCGGCCAGTTGGGTTCTCAATCTTAGTGCCACCAATTCAGACATGTTATGGTACATTTGGTTTCACTGACAAAGAGCGAGAAAAAAAATCTTTTCCATCTGTCAGTAAAGAAAGTTCTTCTTTCAGTGTCTCTGGCTTAGCCATTTAAAGAAGACCCATCAATATTTCTTTTGCAGGTAAGCTTAGTACTGATGAACTCTTTCAGTTTTTGCTTGTCTGAGAAGTTCTTTATCTCTCTTATTCTAAGTGATAATCTTTCTGGGTAGAGTATCTTTTTCAGCACTTTGAATGTATGATGCTATCCCTTCTAGCCTTCAAAGTTTCTACAGAGAAATCAGCTCAAAGCCTTATGGGGATTCTCTTGTATATGACTTTGCTTTTATCTTGCTGCCTTTAGAATTCTCTCTTTATTTTAACATTTGCCATGTTAATTATGATATGCTGAGATTTTTTGTCTGTGCATCTGCATTTATAGTGTGAGAGAAAGAAATGAATTGTGCCATTAGAAGAGTTTAGGCAGATGCACACATTACAAATTAAACTAAGAGGATTTCTGTGCAGCTATCTCTAGGTGAAGGGTGATAGTAGTCTACCAGATTCATAATTTATAACCTCTATTTGCACTCATATAGCTGTGTTCCCCTCTCAGTGAACTGGGGATAACACTATCATCTATTTCAAAATATATTGCAAGCATTAAATAAGAAAATGTTTAAAAGTGCTCACTTAAAAAAAGAATCCAGCACACTTTGTCATATGAGAAATGGAAGCTGCTATCATTGCTATCAATAAAGGCATTAACCAGCTTGGCTCTCAAGTATCCAATTTCTTATTTCTACAACATCTGTTGTTTGTTTCTCAGAACGTTATTTTAAGAGAATAAGTGCCAGCAAAAAACATATACAACTAAGACTCTGTTTAGGAATCCAGAAACTTTCATTTCCATTGCAAGTAGAAATGGAAAACTATGGTTTAAGTGTAATTAAGAAAACTTTATATACTTATTAATGTCCAAAGAATCTGCCAAATAATCTGAAGAAATTATTTTATAGATAAAATAAGCTCTAATGAGTTCCTATACTTTGAGAGCAGAGATAGAAGTAGAACTTAAGGCTAGTGTCTCTGACTTCAAACTTATACTTAAGTTAAACTTAGGTGAACTCTTGTAGTCTATGTATGATGATAAGCCATTTGTGAAAAAGATAAAAAGTGAAGCATCCTACATTTCTAATCTTACAAAAAATGTAATTGATGTTTAAAAATAAGGAGAGAAAATGAAAGAGTTTATATGAAACTTGAAAATAAAGCTACAAATGAATGATTCTTTAGAAGTAACAAGGAAGTTAGAGTTACTAGCAATCCGTCTTTTAGATTTTCTATTTTTTTTTTTTTTTGCAGCCAGCAGAATTTTTTTTTTATTTTTATTGGAATACTATTGATTTACAATGTTATGTTAGTTTCAAACACACAGCAAATTAATTTTTTTTCCAGATTCACTTTTTTGAGTTCTTTTTCAGATTCCTTTCAATACAGGTTATGACAGAATTTTGAGTAGAGCTCCCTGTGCTATGCAGCAGGTACTTATTAGTTGTTATCTTAGTCATTAGTACTTTTTTATAGATAGTACTGTGTATATGTTAATCCCAAACTCCTAATTTATCACTTCCCCTCATGATTTCCCTTTGATAACCATAAGTTTGATGTTGAGATGTGTGAATTTGTTTCTAATTTGTAAATAAGTTCATTTGTATCATTTTATTAGATTTATAGATTTCACATATAAGTGATATCATATGATATTTAACTTTGTCTGGTTTATTTCACTTAGTGTGATAATCTTGAGGTCCGTCCATATTTCTGCAAATGGTGCTATTTTGGTCTGTTTTTATGGCTGAGTAGTATTCCATTGTGGATGCTTCCCAGGTGACACAGTGGTTAAAGAATCCTCCTGCCAATGCAGGAGACACAACGGATGTGGGTTCAGTTACTGCATTTGGAAGATCCCCTGGAGTAAGAAACAGCACCCTGATCCAATATTCTTGCCTGAAAAATTCCATGTACAGAGCAGCCTGGCACGCTATAGTGCATGGAGTCACAAAGAATCAGACATGATTGAGTGACTGAGTACCAAGCACCAATTTTTCATTACATATATGTATCATATCCTCTTTATCCATTCATCATTCGATGGACATTTAGGTTCCTTCCATGTCTTGGCTTTTGTAAATAGTGCTGCAAAGAACATTGTGATGCATATATCTTTTAAAATTATGGTTTTCTCTGGATATATGCCCAGTAGTGGGACTGCTAGATCATTTGGTAGTTTTTTGTATTGTTTATTTTTTTAATTTGCATTTATTTATTTTTGTCTCTGCTGGGTCTTTATTGCTGCTTGGGCATTTCTCTAGTTGATGAAAGCGAGTGGTACTCTCTAGATGCAGTTCATGGGCCTTTCATTGGCTTTTCATTGTGGTGGCTTCTCTCGTGGAACATGGGCACAAGGGCTTCTGAAATCCAACTTCTGTGGGCTTCAGAAGTTGTGTTATATGGACTCAGTAGTTGCAGCTGCCAGGCACTTGAGCCCAGGCTCAACAGTTGTGGCACATGGGCTAGGTCACTCCCCAGTATGTGGAATCTTTCTGGATCAGGGATCAAACCTGTGTCTCCTACAATGACAGGCAGATTCTTTACCCCTGAGCCATTAGAGAAGCCCCATATGGTAGTTCTATATTTAGTTTTTTGAGGAATCTTCATAATGTCCTCTATAATGATTGTACCAACTTATATTTCCACCAAGACTGTAAAAGCATTCCTTTTTATCTACAACCTTTCCAGTATTTGTTGTTTATAGATTTTTCATAATGGCCATTTTGACCAGTGTGAGATGATGCCTCATTGTAGCTTTGACTTGCATTTCTCTAGTAATTAGTGATGTTGAGCATTCCATTTCCTTATAATTCAGTCTTGGAAAGTTTTGTGTTTCTAGGGATATATCCATTTCTTTTAGGTTGTCCAATTGTTGGAAGATAATTGTTCTTAATAGGTTCTTATTACCTGTGTATCTTTGTGGTCTCAGTTGTCATTTCTCTCATTTCTAATTTTATTTATTTGAGTTCTCTCTTTTTTGCATGAGTCTTGTCAAATAAATGTTTACCTTTTCAGAGAACCAGCTCTTAGTTCATTGATCTTTTCCATTGTTTTCACTAGCCTCTATTTCATTTATTTTTACTCTGATTTATAATGTTTCTTTCCACTTGTTAATTTTGCACTTCTCTTCTTTTTCTTTTCTTTAGATACTCTGGGAATAAAGTTAAAATGTTTATTTTGGAGTTTTCTTATTTCCTAAGGTAAGCTTGTATTGCTATAAATTTACTTCTTAGAAATGCTTTTACTGCTTTCCACAGATTTTGATATGTCATAGTTCTATTTTCATTTATCTATAGGCAATTTTTTATTTCTCCTTTGATATATTTCATGTCCCATTGGTTTTCAATAGCATGTTGATTCATCTCTACATTTTTGTGGGCTTGGCCTTTTTTTTTTTTTTTTTTTTGATGACTGTTAGTTTTATATCATAATCAGAGAAGATGGTTGATGTAATTTCAGTATTCTTGAGTTTACTGAGACTAGTTTTGTGACCTAAAATGTAACCTTTCCTGGAGAATAACTTGTGTACATTTGAGAAGAATAAAATTGAGGCAATAATCAAACAGCAACCGATGAACCAAAAAGCTTCACTGGTGAACGCTACAAAACATTCAAAGAAGATTTAATACCTGTTTTTTCAAACTCTTCCAAATATTTAACAGTATGAAAACATTTCAAATACTTTTTTAAAGCCAGAATTACCCTGACATAAGAGTAGATATGTACTCCACTCACACACATAAAGACTAATTTATGGGCCAATATCTTAATAAATCTAAAAATACTCAACAAAATATTACCAAATGAATCAAAAAACAGATTAAAAAGAATACACAGAATGTTCAAGTGAGATTTATTCCAGGGATACAGGATGGTTCAATATCAGCAATCAATCAGTGTGATATACCACAGTAACAAAATGAAGTATAAAAGTTGTATAATGATCTCAATAGATGAAGAAATAACATTTTAAAAATTCACATATGTTTATGATAAAAACTCTCAATAAAGTGAATATAAAGGCAATGCCCCTCAACATAATGAAGGCCACATTGACACACAAAGATAATACCATACTCATTGGTGAAAAGATGAAAGCTTTTCCATCAAGATAAGGAAGAAAACAAGGATTGCCACTCACCTCACTTTTATTCATCATAGGATTGGAGGTCCTAATCAGAAAATCATACAAGAAAAAGAAATAAATGTCATCCAAATCAGAAAGGAAAAAGTAAAAGTGTCACTATTTGCATAGGACATGATACTATATATAGAAAACTCTAAAGATCTTCATGACCCAGATAATCACGATGCTGTGATCACTGACCTAGAGCCAGACATCCTGGAATCTGAAGTCAAGTGGGCCTTAGAAAGCATCACTACGAACAAAGCTAGTGGAGGTTATGGAATTCCAGTTGAGCTATTCCAAATCCTGAAAGATGATGCTGTGAAAGTGCTGCACTCAATATGTCAGAAAATTTGAAACTCAGCAGTGGCCACAGGAATGGAAAAGCTCAGTTTTCATTCCAATCCCAAAGAATGACAATGCCAAATAATGCTCAAACTACCGCACAATTGCACTCATCTCACACGCTAGTAAAGTAATGCTCAAAATTCTCCAAGCCAGGCTTCAGCAATATGTGAACCGTGAACTTCCTGATGTTCAAGCTGGTTTTAGAAAAGGCAGAGGAACCAGAGATCAAATTGCCAACATCCACTGGATCATGGAAAAAGCAAGAGAGTTCCAGAAAAACATCTATTTCTGCTTTATTGACTATGCCAAAGCCTTTGACTGTGTGGATCACAATAAACTCTGGAAAATTCTGAAAGAGATGGGAATACCAGACCACCTGATCTGCCTCTTGAGAAATCTGTATGAAGGTCAGGAAGCAACAGTTAGAACTGGACATGGAACAACAGACTGGTTCCAAATAGGAAAAGGAGTTCGTCAAGGCTATATATTGTCACCCTGCTTATTTAACTTATATGCAGAGTACATCATGAGAAATACTGGACTGGAAGAAACACAAGCTGGAATCAAGATTGCCGGGAGAACTATCAATAACCTCAGATATGCAGATGACACCACCCTTATGGCAGAAAGTGAAGAGGAACTCAAAAGCCTCTTGATGAAAGTGAAAGTGGAGAGTGAAAAAGTTGGCTTAAAGCTCAACATTCAGAAAATGAAGATCATGGCATCCAGTCCCATCACTTCATGGGAAATAGATGGGGAAACAGTGGAAACTGTGTCAGATTTAATTTTGGGGGGCTCCAAAATCACTGAAGATGATGACTTCAGCCATGAAATTAAAAGATGCTTACTGCTTGGAAGGAAAGTTATGACCAACCTAGATAGCATATTGAAAAGCAGAGACATTACTTTGCCAACAAAGGTCCATCTAGACAAGGCTATGGTTTTTCCTGTGGTCATGTATGGATGTGAGAGTTGGACTGTGAAGAAGGACTGAGCACCGAAGAATTGATGCTTTTGAACTGTGGTGCTGAGAAGACTCTTGAGAGTCCCTTGGACTGCAAGGAGATCCAACCAGTCCATTCTGAAGGAGATCAGCCCTGGGATTTCTTTGGAAGGAATGATGCTAAAGCTGAAACTCCAGTACTTTGGCCACCTCATGCGAAGAGTTGACTCATTGGAAAAGACTCTGATGCTGGGAGGGATTGGGCGCAAGAGGAGAAGGGGACGACAGAGGATGAGATGGCTGGATGGCATCACTGACTCGATGGATGTGAGTCTGAGTGAACTCCGGGAGTTGGTGATGGACAGGGAGTCCTGGCGTGCTGCTATTCATGGGGTCGCAAAGAGTCAGACATGACTGAGCGACTGAACTGAACTGAACTGAACTGAAAGGTGCCACCAAAAAAAATTTAGAATTAAAGAATGAATTCAGTAGAGACAAAAGATACATAATAAATACACAGAAATTTGTGGCATTTTTATATACGAATAACAAACTATGTGAAAGAAAAACCAAGAAAATAATCCCATTTATAATTGCATCAAAAAGAATAAAAGACATAGGCATAAATCTAACCAATGGACTAAATATTCTATACAATGAAAACCTAAGATACTTATGAAAGAAACTGTTGAAGACAAAAATAAATGGAAAGATATCCCATGTTCATAGATTGGAAGAATTAATAATCTTAAAATGTCTATACTACCCAAATAAATATACAGATTCAATGCAATTTTATTAAATTTCCAATGGCTTACATCCCAGAAATAGAAAACATAATTCTAAAATTTGTATGGAAAAGCAATAGACTTTGAATAGCCAAAAAATCTTGAGAATGAAGAACAAAGATAGAGGTATAATGTTCCCTGATTTCAAAGTATTCTGCAAAGCTATAGTAATCAAAACAGTATGGTACTGGCACAAAAACAGACACTAAGATTAACAGAACAGAATAGAGAACCCAGAAATAAACCTATGCATATACAGATCACTAATTTCTGACAAAGGAGACAAGAACATACAATGGGGAACTGAGAGTCTCTTCAATAAATGGTGTTGAAAAAACTGGACCACCACACACAAAAGAATGAAACTAGACCATTATTTTACACAATATTCAAAAATTAACTCAAAATGAATTAAATACTTAAATGTAAGACTTGAAGTCATAAAATTCCTGGGGAAAACATAGGAAGTAGCCTCAGAGGCAACATCTTAGCATCACTTTTATGGGGGAGGGAAGGGAAGAAAATCAAAAGCAAGGGAAACAAAAGTATAAATTAACAAATGGAACTCCATCAAATACAAAGGCTTTTACACAACAAATGAAATCCTCACCAAAATGAAAAGATAGTCTACTAAATGGGAAAAGATATGTGCAAATCATATATACAATAATGGGTTATTATGTGAAATATATAAAGAACTCATACAATTCAACATTAAAAAACAACCAGTAAAAAAATGGGCAAAGGAACTGAATAAACATTTTTCCAAAGAAGATATACATATAGCCAACAGGCACATGAAAAGATATACAGTATCACTAACTATTAGAGAAATGCAAATCAAAATTACAGTGAAATATCAACCCATCCCTGTCAGAATGGTTATTATTAAAAAAGACAAGAAATAGCAAATGGTGGAAAGGATGTGAAGAAAAGGGAACCCTGGTACACTGTTGGTGAGACTGCAAGTTGGAATAATCACTATGAAAATCAGTATGAAGATTCTTTAGAAATTTAGGAATAGAATTACCATTTGACCCATATAATCCACTTCTGTGTATTATCCAAAGAATGCTAAGATACTTATTTCAAAGGTACATGCACTTCTGTGTTCATTGCAGTTTAATAATATTCAAAATATGGGAAAAACCTAGGGGCCCATTGAGGGAAGGATGAATGGATAAAGGAGATGTGGCATATATACACAATGCAATATCACTCAGTCATAAAAAAGGAAGCAAATCCAGCCTTTGACAACAACATAGATGGCCTTGAAGGTATTATGTAAAGTGAAATAATTCTGAGGGAGAAGGGCAAATATAAAAATGCTATGTGATTACACTAATATGTAGAATATTAAAAAAAGAAAAAAGATGAAAAAGTGAAATAAAAGCAAAGTCATAGATACAGAGGTAATATTAGTAGTAACCAGGAGGGAAGTAGATTGAGGGATAGGCAGACAAATGAAGAGGTCAACAATATGGTAACAAGACTTGTGGTGGTGATCACTTTGTATTGTATATGGATGTTGAATTATAATTCTGTAAACCTAAAACTTATAATAATTTTAAAAAGAAGTCAGAGCTGCCAAGATGTTGCCAACTATTGATTTCATCATTTATCTTTCACTTATATGTATGGTAGCTCAATGGTAAAGAACCTACCTGCCAATGCAGGAGACATAAGAGATGTCGATCCCCAGGTCAGGAAGATCCTTGGAAGAAGGAAATGGTAACCCACTCTAGTCTTCTTGCCTGGGAAATTGCATGGACAGAAGATCCTAGCGGTTGCAGCCCATGGGGTCGCAAAGAGTTGGATATGACTGAGTGACTGAGCACACATATGTATGGGAGCTGAGCACCGATAGGCTACAGGCTCCATGCTAGCATTATAGGGGAAAGATAAAAGGAGAGATAACACACTTGCACACCAGTAGCCTATATTCTTTCATAGGATAGAAATACTTAAACAGCTACCACAAAAGATAAAGCTGGGAGTTAAGCTGTAGTATTGGGGAAATGTGGACTCTGGAGAAGCTTCATAAAGAAGATAGGGTTTGGAAGATGAATGAGAGTTACTAGAAAAACTGAGTGGGAAAGACTGAAACACGGGTGGTTAGGCTCCAACTATATGCAAGAAAATAGTATGCCAAGAATAATGAGTGATTACCTGTAATGAGGTTACTTATACAGTGTTCAGTATGAAAGAAAAGAGAGGGTATTAGAAAAGGCAGAAGGAGGTGAAGTTGGAGGGGAAAAAACGATTTATTTTGTTTTATTTTTTTATTTCTTTAAAACAAATAAAATCAGGTTATAATTGCTCTACGATGTTGTGTTAGTTTCTGCTGTAAAACAATATGAATATGCTGCTGCTAAGTCATTTCAGTCATGTCCGACTCTGTGTGACCCCATGGACGGCAGCCCACCAGGCTCCCCCGTCCCTGGGATTCTCCAGGCAAGAACACTGGAGTGGGTTGCCATTTCCTTCTCCAATGCATCAAAGTGAAAAGTGAAAGTGAAGTCACTCAGTCGTGTCCGACTCTTAGCGACCCCATGGACTGCAGCCTACCAAGCTTCTCCATCCGTGGGATTTTCCAGGTAAGAGTACTGGACTGGGGTGCCATTGCCTATATGTTATACGTATAACCTTTCCCTCCCACCCCACCACCTCACCCCTCTAGGTCATTACAGAGCAGTGAGCTGAGCTCCCTGTGCTATGCAGCAGGTTTCCACCAGCTACCTATTTCACACATGGTAGCATATATATTGGAGAAGGCAATGGCAACCCACTCCAGTACTCTTGCCTGGAAAATCCCATGGGCAGAGGAGCCTGGTAGGCTGTAGTCCATGGGGTCGTGAAGAGTTGGACAAGACTGAGCAATTTCACTTTCACTCTTCATTTTCATGCATTGGAGAAGGAAATGGTAACCCACTCCAGTGTTCTTGCCCTGGAGAATCCCAGGGATGGGGGAACCTGGTGGGCTGTTGTCTATGGGGTCCCACAGAGTCGGACATGACTGAAGCAACTTAGCAGTAGCAGCAGCAGCATATATATGTCAATGCTACTCTTTTGTTTTTTCCCACCCTCCCCTTCCCCTTATGTCCTCAAGTCTGTTATCTAAGTCTGCATCTCTATTCCTGCTCTGCAGTTAGGTTCATCAGTACCATTTTTCTGAATTTCATATATATGTGTTAATATATAATGTTTGTTTTATCTTTGCAACTTACCTCACTCTGTAAAACAGAAAAGAAGGATGTAGATCACAGCACACCTTAACATATGCATAAGGAAAGAAAAATGACAATAGCTGGAAGAAATTGAAAATTATCAAACAATATCACTCTCATGTGGTTCAGTTCAGTTCAGTCGCTCAGTTGTGTCCAACTCTTTGCGACCCCATGGACTGCAGCATGCTAGGCCTCCCTGTCCATCACCAATTCCTGGAGTCCACCAAACCCGTGTCCATTAAGTGGGTGATGCCATCCAAACATCTCATCCCATCATCCCCTTCTCCTGCCTTCAAAGTTTCTCCATGTCAGAGTCTTTTCCAATGAGTTGTTCTTTGCATCAGGTGGCCAGAGTATTGGAGTTTCAGCTTCAGCATCAGTCCTTCCAATGAATATTCAGGACTGATTTCCTTTAGGATGGACTGGTTGGATCTCCTTGCAGTCCAAAGGACTCTCAAGAGTCTTCTCCAACACCACAGTTCAAAAGCATCAATTCTTCAGCTCTCAGCTTTCTTCACAGTCCAACTCTCACATCCATACATGACTACTGGAAAAACCAAAGCTTGACTAGACTGAACTTTGTTGGTAAAGTAATTCTCTGCTTTTTAATATGCTGTCTAGGTTGATCATAACTTTTCTTCCAAGGAGCAAGTGTCTTTTAATTTCATGGCTGCAGTCACCAGCTACAGTGACCTGGGAGCCCCCCCAAAATAAAATCTGTCACTGTTTCCATTGTTTCCCCATCTATTCGCCATGAAGTGATGGGACCAGATGCCATGATCTTCGTTTTCTGAATGTTGAGTTTTAAGCAAGCTTTTTCACGCTCCTCTTTCACTTTCATCAAAAGGCTCTATAGTTCTTCTCCGCTTTCTGTGGTAAGGGTGGTGTCATCTGCATATCTGAGGTTATTGATATTTCTCCCAGCAATCTTGATTCCAGCTCGTGATTTATCCAGCCCAGCATTTCTCATGATGTACTCTGCATATAAGTTAAATAAGCAGGGTGACAATATACAGCCTTGACATAATCCTTTCCCAATCTGGAACCAGTCCTTTTTTCCATGTCCAGTTCTGACTGTTGCTTTTTGACCTGCATACAGGTTTCTCAGGAGGCAGGTAAAGTGGTCTGTTATTTCCATCTCTTTCAGAATTTACCAGTTTGTTGTGATCTATACAGTCAAAGGCTTTATTGGTATTGTCAATAAAGCAGAAGTAGATGTTTTTCTGGAACTCTTGCTTTTTTGATGATCCATCGGATTTTGGCAATTTGATCTCTGGTTCCTCTGTCCTTTCTAAATCCAGCTTGAACATCTGGGAGTTAAGCATGACTTTGCTAGTGTGTGAGATGACTGCAATTATATGGAAGTTTGAAGATTTTTTGGCATTGTCTTTCTTTGGGATTGGGATGAAATGTGGCTCAGCTTCATTAAAATCTTGGTGATAAAGCTCTTCACATAAAAATCTCTATGCTATGTCAGCTTAGAATAAGACACAATTATTTGTCCAATATTTAGATAAAAGTGATGTGTTGTAATGAAGAAAAACTGAGTTTCAGAGTAAAGTTTGCTAAACTAAATATTATCTAGGTTTCTGTCAAACACAGACTTGGGTATAGGCACATCTCTTAAACACCCCATATTGGGTGTTGTCATTATAGACATGCTTGAACCGGCTAAGTCTGCTCCTACCCCTAAAAAGGGCTCTAAAAAAGCTGTGACCAAGGCCCAGAAGAAGGATGGCAAGAAGCGCAAGCGCAGCTGCAAGGAGAGCTACTCCGTGTACGTGTACAAGGTGCTGAAGCAAGTCCATCCGGACACCGGCATCTCATCGAAGGCCATTGGAATCATGAACTCCTTTGTCAATGACATTTTCGAGCACATCACTGGCGAGGCATCTCACCTGGCACATTACAACAAGCGCTCAACTATCACATCCAGGGAGATCCAGACCACTGTGCGCTTGCTGCTACCTGGGGAACTGGCCAAGCACGCCATGTCTGAGGGCACTAAGGCTGTCACCAAGTATACCAGCTCCAAGTAAATACAATATGCCTAGCCGCTGTTAATGGAAAAAACAATGGCACCCCACTCCAGTACTCTTGCCTGGAAAATCCCATGGACGGAGGGCCTGGTGGGCTGTAGTCCATGGGGTCGCTAAGAGTCGGACACGACTGAGCAACTTCACTTTCACTTTCACTTATACACATAATCAACCTTATAGCCAGATTTATCAGCTAAACTAAGCAGCACATTATGAAAAACCA
This sequence comes from Bubalus bubalis, assembly GCF_019923935.1. NCBI lineage: Eukaryota > Metazoa > Chordata > Mammalia > Artiodactyla > Bovidae > Bubalus > Bubalus bubalis. Next base: position 72,237,046 of record NC_059172.1, on the reverse strand, counting down.
CTGATTTTAAAAGAAATAAGGTAAAATTCAAGTTCTCATTAACAGTGCAGAAAATGAATATTTTTAGAGAGAAAAATTAAAATTTTATATCAAGCATACAATATTAGAGAAAACTTCTGCTGTTACAAATTTAAATTACCTTTTCTAATTTCTATTTTCAGCTCTGATATATAAAGAGTTTGGAAATCATCATATGCATCCTTGAAAGCAACATAAAGGTAGGAAAACTGAAAATTAATGACTATCTGGATCTATTGGATAACTGAGGTCACAGGCTCAAAGAGCACACAATCAGAAAACAACACCTAAAATTTAGAGAGACAAGTACATACAGAAAAATACAGCAATAGAAATAGGTTTACTTGTAATAGAAACCTCTAGATACATAAAATAATAGGAATATGTATATGATAATTTTGATAAATTCCATAAAGTTGAGTGTGGACAAGCATAAGAGTGAAAATTTTCATGGGTTGTAGTCTTGGGCACAACCCCCACTTTTGTGGGCATTAGCACCAGGAAACCACCAGGATCTCATGGTAAAGATCCAAGAAATATTGGATTCTCCTGGGCCATGGCCACAGATGAAAATCTATGAGAATATATAACAAGAGCTTTCACGTGTACACCCATGGTGGATTCATGTTGATGTATGGCAAAACCAATATAATATTATAAAGTAATTAGCCTCCAATTAAAATAATTAAACTTATATTTAAAAAAAGACAAACATGCTCTCCACAGAAAATATCTTGCTAGAATATAATTTTTTACATTCTATTCTAGTTGGGGGAGGGAAATTCTTTCTTTCTGGAGATCTCTCCAACCTTATTGTCCTCTTGTTGTAGCCACGCATTCTGGGAAACAAACTCACTCAGAAGGACAATGCAGATAGTGGAGTGCAGTTTATTACACCAGAGGGCCCAAGACAGAGTCTCCTCTTAGCCAAGGACCCGACCAGCATTTATTAAAATCTTTTATACCCCATGTGTACGTGTCTGAAGCCACCACTCCAAATTCCTTGAGACTTACATAAACCAAGGAAAATACAATCCCAATAACCCCATCATTCACGTGCTATGTGCTCATGTGCTCAAACAGTCAAACAATTAGCCAATAATCAATAAACCCAAGGTTACACTCCGATAGATACAGAAAAATTTATGGCCTGTCTGGAGAAAGGGGTGATTAGTGTATGTTTTCTCTTAGACAATGAGTAACCTAGATATGATCTTCAAGGTTCCCCTGACTGGAGGGGGTCTTATCCTTCTGTTGTTGTTTCCATAAGCACTAAACACAGAGTTCAGAGTCCATTGGAAAGGTGGCTGAGCATGATCAGCGTGAACAGGCCTAAGATGGAGTCCAGGCCCTATGAATTCCTTCTTCACTCTAAGAAGGAAAAATACAGTCAACAAAATATTGAGTTTCAAGAAAATAGATTAGAAACTCTGAACACAGGAAAAAGAGTAAGAGACAAGAAGTTGTAGAGGGAAATATACCACAGTCTGAAGTCAAAGACCAATTTAAGATCTGAAGAATATTTAAAAGAATATAAAATGAACTCTCTCCCCTATACCTCACACTACCACAAAAAGTGTTATACAACAGTATAACAACAGTGGATTAGAGCTGAAGAGCTGCAAGACACAGACTTTTATAAGAGTATTTTCAAAATCCAAAAAGGAGAAAAATAAGACCTGAGAGAAATCTGAAACTTCTGTAACCTACAGGTATGCAAATATGCTAAGTTGTGTCTGACTCTTTGCCACCCTATGGATTTCAATCCATTCGAGAGAAAATGAAAACACGGGGAATATTTAACTCATTCTGTGAGGTCAGCATTACCCTACTACCAAAATCAGACAAATAAATTTCAAGAAAGAAATAATACAGATTGATATTGTTACTGAGTTCAATCTCACTCTGCTCACCGCACAACAGGCCAATGAATACAAGAGACAAGGTGTTGAGGCAAGGAAGAGACTTTAATCTTGGAGTTGGCAGACCAAGAAGATGGTAGGCTAGCACCTGAAAATAAACCACCTTAATGGACTCTAGATACCAGATTCTTTTACAGAACAGAGAGAAGGAAGCACGAGGAACTAAAGTCAAAAGGCAGAAAAGAGAGGGAGAGACATGGGGAAGTGAAAAGGTCTTCAGTTTTGCAAAACACCTCCAAAGTAACAGCCAGCCTTTGGAAGGGGTGTGTTAATATCTTCTATTCACAGGTGGGTTGGAACAAATTATCTCTCTATGAGCTGAACAAAGACACTTTACTTTACAATCAAGCAGAGGGGCAGGGTCCTCTGTGGCAAGCCAGTAAGTATGATTATAATAATAAAAGCAAGTAAGTCAAAGAAACAGTTTCCAACATGGAGTCAGAATTGGCTTTCTCCTTGCAGCAGTATCTTTTATGAACATAGCTATAAAAATCAACAAAACCATAACAAATTAAATCCAGGACTGTATTCAAAAAAAATTATTTACTGCAAACAAAGTGTGATTTATTTCAAGTATACAATATTCAAAAATCAGTGTAATCAACCATATCAATAGGCTAAAGAAGGGAACTTATCTAAACATCTTGAGTCAGAAAAATGTCACACACATTTATGGCAAAAACTCTGAACAAATTAGAAATAGGGACTTCCTTAAATTGATGAACAATATCCACAAAAATCCAACAGCTAATGTCATAATTAGCTGTGAAAAACTGAATGCTTTTCTACCAAGATTAGGAGAAAGGCAAAGGTGTACTCTCCCACTACTCCTGTTCAACATTGCACTAAAGGTCATAGGTAGTGCAATCAGATAAGGAAAAGAAAGGAAGGGCATATAGACATGAAGGAGGAAATAAAGCAGTTTTGTTTGCAGAGCTCATGGCTTTTTATGTAGTAAATCCTCACAAAACTTAGAAAAAAATTTTTAAAAAGCTCCTGGAAAAAACATGCAAATTTGCAGGAAGGATAAAATTTAAAACACAAAAGTTAATTGTTTTCCAGTAATAACCAATTGGTATTTAAAATTCAAAACTTGAACAATAGCATGAAACAAAATGATACACTAGTACAAATCTAAAAAAATATATTTTCAGTATCTAATGCCAAAATCTTCAAAGCTCTGATGAAAAATTCAAATAATACCTAAACAAGTGGAGCAATAATCCACATTCACAGATTAAAAGACTCAGATTGCTAAAATGTCGTCTTCCCATTATATGTATAAATTCAAAGCAGCCTCAACTGAAATTGTAGCAAACTATCTGTAGACAATAACAAATTGATTTTAAAGTGTATTTTTTGTTGTTTGGCAACTAAGTAATGTCTGACTTTTTTGTGACCCTTTGTCTACCCATTCCAGTATTATTGTTTGGAGAATTCCATGGACAGAGGAGCCTGGCTAGCTACAGTCCATGGGATCGCAAAGAGTCAGACATGAATGAGTGACTATCACTTTCACTTTCACATAGACTGTGGCCTACCAGGCTCCCCTGATCATGGGATTTTCTAGGTGACAGTACTGGAGTGGGCTGCCATTTCCTTCTCCAGGAGATCTTCCTGATCTAGGGATCAAATGTCTCCTGTGTTTGAAACGGGAATATGAGTTCTTGTCCACTAAGCTGAAGAATGGAATCCATGAACTACACACTCTTAGTAGCAAGCAAATCGGATTTATAACAAGGAAAAAAGTACGAAAGTCTCAGCATAGACACAAGAGGGGTAGAAAGTCCCCCAAAAGATGGGGATTATGGCAGTTTTATGTCTTTACCAGTATTAATCTGTATAATTTTGGTTGTCTCCTGTTCTTAAATCATGTTGTTTCTAACCAGTTTAAAGGTCAAGATCCTTCCCTTAACCTAAGACTTCTCTTGACCCTCAAATTAAGTTGCCACCTTTTCATGTCCCCTGACTATTCTACCTTAGACCAAACTTATGGGTTTAAGATTAATGATCACCAGTCGTTTTTCCCTCAGGCATATGGAACAGAAGTTAATTACTGCCCTTTCCTGGATTTGAGTGCTGATAATTCATCAGACCAAAGACACATTCCAGAAATTTGGGACCATAGAGCAGGATGTTTACTGAAAACAAGACTGAGGTCTCAGAGTTCTATACTGACTGCCTAGTAATTTCTACCTCACATTGGCAGGTAGATTCTTTCCCACTAAGCCACCAGGGAAACCTCTTTAAAGTGTATATGGAAACAAAGAAAGCTGAGGATAGGCAATACAATATTGAAAAAGAAGAAAAAAATTGAAGGATTCATAATACATGATTTTAGACTTACTCTAAAGCTATATAATCAAGAAAATGTGACATCAGTGAAAGAAGAGACACACAGATCATAAAGAGTGCCCAGAAATAAACTCATATAAATATATTAATCAACAGACTGTTAAAGGTGCCAAGCAATTCAATATAGTAAGGATAGTTTTTTGTTTTGTTTTGTTTTGTTTTAACAAATGGTGTTAGAGCAATTGGATGTCTATATGTCTGGTAAGCAAAATAATGTCCTTGAAAGATGTCCATGTCCTGATCCCAAAGCTTATAAACATGCTACCTTAAATGATAAAAGGGGCTCTGAAGACATAATTGAGAATTTTGACATAAACACATTATCCAGATAAGGCCAAGTAATCACAAGGGTCTTTTATAAGAGGGAGACAAGAGGGTGAGGATCAGAGAAAAAGACAAAAAACAGGAGCAAAGATTTGAATATATTTGCTGCTGTTTTGAAGATGGAGGAAGTATCTATGAGCCAAGGAATTCAGGTGTCCTCCTGAAGCTAGAAACACAAGGAAAAGATTTTCTATTAGAATTTCTAGAAGTAACAGCACCCTCAAAATGCATATTGTATTCCTGACTCAAAAACTGTAAGGAAATAAATTTTTGCAGTTTTAAGCCACCAAGTTTGTGGTAGTTTGTTACAGCAACAAGAAGAAATGAACACCCAGGCAAAATAATGAGTCTTGACTCAGACTTTACAGCTTTCTCAAATGTTAAGTAAAAATGGGTCATAGAACTAAATGGAAAATGGAAAATTATAAAACGTATAAAGGAAAACAAGAGAAAATATAGGTGACCTTTGGTTTGATTAATTTTTTGATACCATACCAAAAGCACAATCCATCAAAAAAATGATAAAATGAACTTTATTGGAATTTTTAAAACTTTGCTTTGAAAAATACACTGCTAAGAGAATCAAAAGGTAAGTAGGATATGCTAAATAATGGTCACCCAAAGATGTCCACATCATAATCCCCAGATTAGGAATAAGTTAATGTGAATGTTACCTTGCATGGCAAAAGGAATTTTGCAGATATAATTCAGAATCTTCAAATAGGGAGATTATCTTGGATTATTGGTGATCCCAAAGTAAACATAAGGTTTTTAGTAAAATGAGGGGAAAAGAGTAAGGGTCAAAAAGAGAAATTCCATGCTGTTGATTTTGAAGAAGGAGGGTGAGGCCATGAGCCAAAGAATGAAAGCAACCTCTAGGAGCTAGAAAAGGAAAAACTCAAAAAAATTAAAAAAAAAGAAAAAAAGAAAAGGATAGGAATGGACTCTCTTTTAGTAACTCTAGGAGATATACAGCCTTGACTATACCATATCTGTAGGAATTCTGATCTCAAGAATAAACAGAGTAACAGAATAAATTTGCACTGTTTCAGTCACTCACTTTGTGCTGGTTTGTTATAGCAGCAATAAGAATTTAAATTCATCAGACAATCAGGGAGAAAAAATTTGCCAACAGACGTCTGATTAAGAACTCATAGCTAAAATATACAAAAAACCCGTAATAGGAAAACAAAATTGTAAATAAATAACAGGCAAAAATATGAAAACACCTCACCAAAGAAGACAAACATATAACTTTTAAAAACGTATATGAGAGGAAGCTCAGCACATTAGTCGTTAGGCAATTGCAATTAAAACAGTAAGTTGCCACTACATATCCCAGTACAGTGGCTGAAATTCAAAAACTTGACAGTATCAATTACTGGTAAAGATGCAGAGCAACAGAAAGTCTCATTCACTGCCTGTGGGAATGCAGAATGATGGTAATTTTGGAAGGCAGTCTATCGGTTTTTTATAAAGCTAAATATAGCCTTTCCATAAAATCCAGAAATTGCACTTCTAGGTCATTACCCAAATGATTAGAAACATATGTCCAAACAAAAATCTGCATATGGTTGTTCATAAGAGCTTTATTCATGCTAGTTGAAAACTAGAAGCAACCATGATGTCCTTCAATAGGTGAACGGTAAAAACAGAATGCAATAGATCCATACAATGGAATTTTCTTCAGCAATAACAAGAAATAAGCTATTGAACTAAAAAGATGAAGTTAAACTCCTGCGTTAAAGAAGTTAGTCTGAAAGGCTATGTATTATATGATGCTATTTATGTAACATTCAGAAACAAAAGAAAAACCAACAAATCATTGGTTGCCAAAGGCTTGAAGAAGGGTGATGGAATAAATAAAGCACTTTTTTTGTTTCTAAGGCAGTGAAATTATTCTTCATAATATTGTGATGCTGGATAAATCACATTATGCATTTGTCAAAATCCAAAACTCTCCAGGATAAAGAGTGAATCTTAAAGTATGCAAATTTAAAGAAATCATTTAGAATATCTGGTGATAGCAGAACAGAATACAGAATATGATAAAACAAAACAACTGACTTATAAATACATGAAGCAATCTCACTAAAAGTGTTAGGGGAAAAGATGCTGAACTATGTGAGACTAAAGCCAAAATAAGCAGTTCATAAACACTACCTTTTACTTTGTAATGTTTTCCCCACATCATGGGTGAGGGTTAAAAACTGAAATAGTAATAAGTGTATATTGAAATTTATGTAATAAGTGGTTGGATAGCAGATGATGGGAGTCATGTTGGAGTGAGAGATTATAGATAAGTAAGGGAAGAAAGCTTGAATTTTGCATACAGTACCATACTGGATTAGAATTGGAGACATCAGTATGAACTCATTATTAGTTGAAGATAGATACAAATAGATACATATAGAGATGTTTACAGATATGTGTTTACATATGTATTTCCATGCTTTGTCAACTAGTATGATCTAGAAGTAACAACATCCCAGTAGCAACCACATACTCAAAACTTGAATGATTGTTTCTAATATTATCTACAATTAAAGAAATCAGAAATTCTTGGAGAATTGACTGATTCTGGAGCTGGAGCAAGAATAAACAAGATAATCTTGGAGAATCTTTTAGTGACTAAAAGTAAAGAAATGCTAAGAAAACAAAATTATGTGAGCAAAAGAGACCAAGGAGTCAACTGAAAGATCTACCCAAGTGGAACAATTTAATCAAGAAAATAAATGACATAGTATTGGATTATAGTACAAAACATAATATAAACATCTCATAATCCAATTTAATGACAAGCAAAACATCCACTAAAACAAAATTGAAAAATTGTACAAAATGGTATTACCATTTTGACAATAAAACATTATTCCTTGGTAATGACTGTTACTCCTTAGAACTGTCAAGGTCTTCAAAACAAAGAAAACCTGAGAAATCATTAAGACTCTAGAGGAGTCTAAGGAAACATGACAACTATTTATAATGTGAGAATAAAGTGTCTGCCTGCAATGCAGGAGACCCGGGTTCGATCCCTGGGTTGGGAAGATCCCTTGGAGAAGGAAATGGCAACCCACTCCAGTATTCTTGCCTGGAGAATCCCATGGACAGAGGAGCCTGGCAGGCTACAGTCCATGGGGTCGCAAAGAGTCGGACATGACTGAGTGACAAAAAAAAAAAAATATGAATCCGCCACAGGTATACATGGCAAAACCAATACAATATTGTAAAGTTAAAAAATAAAATAAAATAAAAAAACAAAACAAAACAAAAAACAATCCTTGATGTGAATGTGTCTATAAACCCACCCCACCACACACACACACACACACACATGCACACAGTTCAACTGGTTAGCATTGAATTTAATTGTGAAATTATGAGTTAAAATCACTACTCATTTTGGAAAAAAATAGTAAAATTTGAAACCAAAATAAAGAGATAAGTTATCATTATTTGCAAAGAAAACAAAATTTAAAATAATATTTAAATGAAACCATTAAAATGATAATATGAGCAACTAAAGTTGCCAGAACAAGAGAAACTATGATAACTTTCATGTTGTAGCAATAATCAGAAAAGACATATGGAAAATATTTCAGGTGCATAAAAATATACAGCATAATTCTACCAAGAAAGTATTTGACCTATGGGAATAAACAAAAGGGAGAGAGAATTTTTCACATAAATTAAATGCCCCAAGAACTACACTTGGAATTTTTACCTATAATACACTCAAAATAGTATAGTAAAATAGACATTGTCTGTCCTTTATAGATGTGGGCAGTGAGCTCTTGAGTGTCTAACTTGTACAAGATTACAGAATCTGAAAGTCTTTGAAAAAGGACTCAAATATTGAACTAAGAAATTCTAAAATTCTTGTCATTTTACCCCACTGTGATATAAAATTCCATTGTCTTTTGTATTAAACTATCTTTTGAAATGAATAACAAATTGCTTAATTTTGCTACACTGGTGGAAAACATGAATGGCAGTGCATTGTGAGCCCCTTCTTTCTGATTTCTGTGCATGCATTTTGTAGTTAAAATCTTAACACTTTCTATCACATTACGAAATTTTAAGAAAATTATTTTAATAATCAAATGTGTTTATTCTTTTCATTCATTGCCTCATTGTCCCTATATCCTTCTGGTACCTCTTCTCTGGTTGGCATTCAATATATTACAAAGCATTTTTTTTTTTTTTTTGCACATAGCACTCCTTAACCACCTTTATTAACCTACAGTTTTAAATAATTTTCTATTTGTATTCCTGGGTGGTTATCACATCCATTCCCCAAAATAAAACTCTTTTCAAAGTAGCATTCACTTAGCACAGTTACAATCATCTTTATTACCTGAGTTTTATACACTTCTCAACTAAAGGCATATTACAACCATAACCTTTGAAAACCACTGTTGAGGTAGAAAACAGGAATTACTCTTAAAAACATCTTTATCACATGTGTTTTTAAACACTACTTTGCAACACTAAAAGTTTTTTTTTTTTTTTAATCCTGTTAAAGTTAAGAACATCTTTCTGTTTTCTTCTTGCATTAACAAAAATTGAGAAATTTTAAATTACAATCTTTTCCTTAACAGCTTTATGTTTCTTTTTTATTCCCCCTGTAACACTTAATGTTATTGAGGAATAGTCATAAGATGAATTTTTGTTTGTTCCTTTATATCTAAAGTGGATTTATACTTGTGAGATTTCCTATCTATCAGCTTGAATATTTTACCATATTACATTTGATGCTTGTTGGTTTTAACTTTGCCTTTATCATATATATTATTCTTAAACTTAAATATTTAAGTTTTCTTATTCTTTTATTTATTTTGCTTATTCAAACTTTGTTTAGATTTAGAAATGATTACTAAGCATTTTGCATATTAGCAGTAGGACAGAAAAAAAAAAAGCAAAGAGGAAAAGGAAGAAAATGAAAAATAAAAGATTAAAGGATTTAGAGTCAGAATAAGTGGAAGTTCAGGTTCCAAATCTACTACATATTAGTAATGTCATTTAGGACAAATTATATACCCTGCAAATTTTACCTGCCATGTTTACAAAATGGTGATTATAATCTCTACTGGATAACTCAAGTGTGTTAGATAGGAAAGCAAGTTCAAATCTATGTAGCACACAGGAGGTCTGAATGACCACCCAGTAGTGAAAAGGAGGAGTAAAGACATCTTGAACATAAATTATTATAAGAAAAGAATTTCATATTGGGGAATTTAGTACTATTAGAAGATTGCTAAGAAATTTGTGGAAAAACCAGATCAAAGTATTTTCAAAAAACCCACGCTTTGTTTTGCTGCTTAAGACCATCTCTTTTGTTGGCTTCCCAGGTGGCACTAGTGGTAAAGAGTCCAATGCAGGAGACATAAGAGACGAGGGTTTGATCTCTGTCTTGGGAAGATCCCCTGGAGGAGGACATGGCAACCCACTCCAGTATTCTTGCCTGGAGAATCCCATGGACAGAGGAGCCTGGAGGGTTACTGTTCATAGGTCACAAAGAGTCAGACTGAAGCGACAGCATGCATGCATGCTCATTTCACTCCCTGAAATTTTTGTGTGGTATGTGACAATATTTTACCCTCATACTCCAATTATTTTTAAGCAATTTAAAAGGGAATGTCTGCTTTTTTATTAGTGTATAAAAGTAACTTTCTTTCCTGTCAAATATGAATTAAGGCTTTCTTCAAGCCTCAAATGCACTGTACTGATTCAGGTCTCATTGTCATTCTCACTTGTCCTACCTACAGGAGGCAAGGCTGTTTTTCTTTCAAAGCAACAGGAGTCTAGATACATGAACACTGATATCTGGTGCTGTCATTTTACAATGTTGCAGTCTGGATGAATTGTCATTTAATAGCACCAACTAAATTGATCTCTATTTTAATAATTCAAAATATATATACTAACGGGATTGAAGCTGTGAAGAATTATAATGCATACTGACCAATTTTTATATGTTTTATAATCCATCAAAAGGGGAATATTACCTTTGGGTACAATTTATTTGTCTTTATCATAAAATTCTACCATAGTTAGAACAGTCATATAAATAAAAAAATGAGTCACTTGCAGAGGTAATGAAAGGAAACCCATTCAATCATCCTTCTGATGATTCCTTCTGGCTTTTTTGACAGCTGAAGACACCAAAGTGCAATCAAACGCCTTTAGCACAGTAATGAAAAATGTAAGCATTAAACAAATTTGTCCACATGAAATAATTGACAGTGGTATAGCGAGATTCAATTCAGTGGCTTATAAAATACAAGAATCTGATCTAAATTAATTTAGAATTACAAAGCACGAGAAGGGTATGCTATTCGGCAAACTAAAGAAATAGATCAACATGTTTCTATTTGTATTTATATTGTCTACATTCATTCCTTGTGCAAAGAAATAAAAGCAAAAGCATGTTATGATTTTTAAGGAGTGCTCTTAATCCTCCTTCTCTGCTTTTCTGTAAAAATGTATAAATAGTCCTGTTCTCTGAGTACAAATGACTTCATGCATAAGAAGCAGGAGGCCAAAAGAGAAGTGAAAAACAAAGGCATAAAATATCGATTAACTGAAACAACAGATTCAGATTTGCCTTTCCTGAATGTCCTTTAATTCAAAACAAAGGTTTCTTTATGCAAAATGGAATAGGATTTAAATGTAAGCAAGTTTATGAAGAAAATTATGTCATTTTAAAAGGTTTTTTTCTTTCCCTTGATGATGGTTTCTTTTAAATTTTACTGATACAATTTAGAATGAGGATGTGAAAAACAATGTAAATAACTTACTCAATAACTAAAAGCATGCTAGTGAAAGTCATTCTCTTAAACTTCAGTCAGTTCAGTCACTCAGTCATGTCCAACTCTTTGCGACCCCATGAATTGCAGCACGCAAGGCCTCCCTGTCCATCACCAACTCCCGGAGTTCACTCAGACTCATGTCCATCGAGTCAGTGATGCCATCCAGCCATCTCATCCTCTGTCGTCCCCTTCTCCTCCTGCCCCCAATCCCTCCCAGCATCAGAGTCTTTTCCAATGAGTCAACTCTTCGCATGAGGTGGCCAAAGTACTGGAGTTTCAGCTTTAGCATCATTCCTTCCAAAGAAATCCCAGGGCTGATCTCCTTCAGAATGGACTGGTTGGATCTCCTTGCAGTCCAAGGGACTCTCAAGAGTCTTCTCCAATGCCACAGTTCAAAAGCATCAATTCTTCGGTGCTCAGCCTTCTTCACAGTCCAACTCTCACATCCATACATGACCACAGGAAAAACCATAGCCTTGACTAGACAGACCTTTGTTGACAAAGTAATGTCTCTGCTTTTCAATATGCTATCTAGGTTAGTCATAACTTTCCTTCCAAGGAGTAAGCATCTTTTAATCTCATGGCTGCTGTCACCATCTGCAGTGATTTTGGAGCCCCACAAAATAAAGTCAGCCACTGTTTCCACTGTTTCCCCATCTATTTCCCATGAAGTGATGGGACCGATGCCATGATCTTCGTTTTCTGAATGTTGAGCTTTAAGCCAACTTTTTCACTCTCCACTTTCACTTTCATCAAGAGGCTTTTGAGTTCCTCTTCACTTTCTGCCATAAGGGTGGTGTCATCTGCATATCTAAGGTTATTGATATTTCTCCCGGCAATCTTGATTCCAGCTTGTGCTTCTTCCAGCCCAGCGTTTCTCATGATGTACTCTGCATAGAAGTTAAATAAGCAGGGTGACAATATACAGCCTTGATGTACTCCTTTTCCTATTTGGAACCAGTCTGTTGTTCCATGTGCAGTTCTAACTGTTGCTTCCTGACCTGCATACAGATTTCTCAAGAGGCAGATCAGGTGGTCTGGTATTCCCATCTCTTTCAGAATTTTCCACAGTTTATTGTGATCCACACAGTCAAAGGCTTTGGCATAGTCAATAAAGCAGAAATAGATGTTTTTCTGGAACTCTCCTGCTTTTTCCATGATCCAGCGGATGTTGGCAATTTGATCTCTGGTTCCTCTGCCTTTTCTAAAACCAGCTTGAATATCAGGAAGTTCACAGTTCACATATTGCTGAAGCCTGGCTTGGAGAATTTTGAGCATTACTTTACTAGTGTGTGAGATGAGTGCAATTGTGCCTCTTTACTTTCTGCCATACAAGTTTGTACCCTGGGACTTTAGGCATAAGGAATATACATAGACATTTTCTATATAGGTACGATTATATGCTGTGGATCTATGCTGTGGATCAGGGAAACTGATTTCTCTATCTGTCTAAAATTATACTCACTTTAAAAGCAGAAGAAATTCCTTAACCAATTGATAAGACACAATAAGTGATTTCTACTCACTTTTACAAGATAAAAGAAAAAGACATAAATATTGATCATGATCCTCTTTAAACACTATGTAAAATGCCAAAAATCATACTTGATTTGCTACAGAAAATAAAAAACCTCATTTTCATTATTCACTGCTGACAAAAATATAAGGGGGCTGATAGCAAATTCCAGTGACTCATCCATCTACAGTGCAGCTTTTGCACAGCTTTTCCTTATTGGCATGAAACATCAATGTCAACTATGTTTAAAGAGTATTTAAGCTTTCATTATAGCAACATCTTTCAATATTTTCTCAACTTTAAGTCTTCTGTTGTATCATTTGTATGACTCATTTATATCAGTGGCACTCTGATTAATTTCATTTTATGGCCAAGGGGTGTAACAGATGATCTGTGTAATGTTTGTTTTCCTTTTAGTTTCTTTTGGGACTTATCTAACAAAAATGAATATTGTAAATACTTGCCTAGCATGAAGACCATCAAATTTTTTTAAATAGTTTTTTATGTCAGGGGTTTATAAGTCATTAACAAGGTAAAACAGAAAGTGAGCTCCTGTATAATTGAATTAGAAAATTTTAAGATTTAGAGATTTTATATGCCTTGTAATTTGTTCATCACAGTAGTACAGCAAAGTTTTTATATTATCCCTAATTTACAGGTGATAAAACTGAGTGTTAGAGAGATTAAGAGACTTTCCCAAGATCACATATAACTACAGGTAGGAACCAGGTTAAAGGCACAGATTTGCCTAGCTTCAAAGATTAAACAGTTAATGTAAGTAACACCTCAGTTTGCAAAAGAAGAGAAAGACATGATTTTCATTTAAATAGGTACATAAATATTCAGCAAAAATACTATTTACTTGCATGCAATTTTATTAAAAAAGAATTATTCGTAAGACTAGAACTAGAAGGGGAATTTCCATAATCTGGTGAAGTATATTTTGTTGTTGTTCAGCCGTCCATTTTGTCTGACTCTTTGTGACCCCCTGGACTTTGGCACACCAGGCCTCCCTGTCCCTCACCATCTTCCAAAGTTTGTCTAAATTCATGTCTATTGCATAGGTGATGCCATCCAACCATCTCAACCTCTGACACCCTCTTCTCCTGACCTCAGTCTTTCCAGCATCAGGGAATCCATCCAATGAATTGGCTGTTCATATCAGGTGACCAAAATACTGGAGCTTCAGCCTCAGTATCAGTCCTTTCAATGAGTGTTCAGAGTTGATTTCCCTTAAGATTGATGGTTTGATCTCCTTGCAGTCCAAGGGACTCTCAGGAGTCTTCTCCAGCACTGCAGTTCAAAGGTATGAACTTTTTGGTGCTCTGCCTTCTTTATGGTCCAGCTCTCACAACTGTATGTGACCACTGGGAAGACCATAGCCTTGACTATATGGACGTTTGTCTGCAGAGTAATGTCTCGCTTTTCCAAACATTAGCTAGTTTGTCATAGCTTTCCTGCTGAAAAACAATTGTCCTTTTATTTCATGGCTGTAATTACCATCCATAGTGATTTTAGAGCCCAAGAAGAGGAAATCTGTCACTATTTCCACATTTTCCCATCTATTTGCCATGAAATAATGGGGCTGGATGCCATGATCTTAGTTTTTTGTTTGTTTGTTTTTAATATTTAGTTTTAAGCCAACTCTTTCACTCTTCTCCTTCACCCTCAGCAAGAGGCTCTGTAATTCCTTTTCACTTTCTGCCATTAGAGTGGTATCATCCACATATCTGAGGTTGTTGATGTTTCTCCCACCTATCTTGATTCCAGCTTATAACTCATCCAGCCTGGCCATGATGTGCTCAGCATACATAGTATTAATAAACATGTTAACAGCAGATGGTGCTGTCATACTCCTTTCTCAATCCTGAACCAATCAGGTGTTTTATACAGGATTCTAATTGTTGTTTCTTGACCCTCATACAGGTTTCTCAGAAGTCAGGTAAGATAGTCTGTTATTCCCATCTCTTTAGTTGGGTTTGCCTTGTGGCTCAACTGTTAAAGACCCCGCCTAAAATGTGGGGGACCTGGTTTCGATCCCTGGGTTGGGAAGATCCCTTGGAGAAGGGAAAGGCTAACCACTCCAGTATTCTGGCCTGGAGAATTCCATGGACTGTATAGTCCATGGGGTCACAAAGAGTCAGACACAACTGAGCAACTTTCACTTCACTAAGAGTTTTCCACATTTTGTTGTGATCCACCCAGTCAAAGTCTTTAGCGTAGTTGATGAAACAGAGGTAAATATTTTTCTGGAATGCCCTTTTTTTCTCTATGATACAGCAAATGTTGGCGATTTGATCTCTGGTTACTTTGTCTTTGGAGTCAGAGCCAAAAAAAAAAATATATATATATATATAAAACTAAGAACTGTGTCAAAGAGCTCAAGAGCAATATTTTCTTCAAGGGGTTTTATGGTTTCCTGTCTTAAATTTAAGTCTTTAATCAATTTTGAGTAAATTTTTGTATATGGTTTAATGTAGTGGTCTTTGTTGTTGTTGTTGTTCATTTGCTCAGTCACGTCCGACTCTGCGACCCCATGGACTGCAGAATGCCAGGCTTCCCTGTCCTTTACCATCTCCCAGAGCCTGTTCAAACAAATATCCACTGAGTCGGTAATGCCATCCATCCATCTTGTCCTCTGTCATCCCTTTCCTCTGCCTTCAATCCTTCCCAGTATCAGGGTCTTTTCTAATGAGTCAGCTCTTCACATCAGGTGGCCAAATTATTGGAGCTTCAGCATCAGTCCTTCCAATGAATATTCAGGACTGATTTCCTTTATGATTGACTGGTTGGATCTCTTTGCAGTCCAAGGGACTCTCAAGAGTCTTCATCACCATAGTTCTAAAGCATCAATTCTTTGGCATTCAGCCTTCTTTATGGACCAACTCTCACATCCAAACATGACTACTGGAAAAGCCATAGTTTGGACTGGTTTTATTATTTTAAACACAGCTGTCCAGTTTTCCCAGCATCATTTACCAATGATATTCTGCTCCCCCCATTTTATATAATTTGCCCCAATTTTCATAAATTAATTGACCACGTAAATATGGGCTCTTTTAGGCTCTCTATTCTGTTCCATTGGTCCACAAATCCATTTTTATGCCAATACCATACTGCTTTGTTTACTGTAGCTTTTAAGTATAGTTTGAAATCAGGGAACATGATACCTCTAGTCTTGCTCTTCTTTCTCAGGTTTTTTTCTTGTTTTGTTTTGTTTTTGTCTATTCAGGGTCTTTTGTAGTACCATACAAAGTTCAGAATTATTTTCTTTTCTTTTCTTTTTTTTTTTTTTTTGGTTCTGTGAAAAATGCTGTTGGAATTTTGCTAGGGTTGCATTGAGTCTATAGATTTCTTTGGGTACTAAGAACAATTTAACAGTATTAAGTCTTCCATTCATTGAACATGGAATATCTTTCTTTATGTGTATCATCTTCAGTTTCTTTCACTGATGTCCCCTAGTTTTCAGTGTATAAGTCATTCATCTTTTGGTTAAATTTACTCCTAGATATTTAATTCTTTTTGATGTGAGTGTAAATGGGATAGCTTTCTTGATTTCTCTTTCTGGTGGTTCATTGTAGTGTATAAAAATGCAACAGCTTTGTATATTAATTTTTAGTCCCATAACTACTGAATTCATTTAAGTTTTACAACTTAAACTTTTAGGTCCAGTCTTTAGGGTTTTCTATATGTAGTATCATGTCATTTGTAAATACCCTTACCCCTTATTTTCCAATTTATATGCCTTTTATTTCTTTTATTGCATAATTGCTGTGACTAGGGCCACCAATACTGTGTTGAACAAAGTAGGCTGAATGAGGATCCTTTTCTAGTTTTTGTTCTTAGCAAAAAAGTTTTTAGCTTTTCATCACTGAGTATGATATTATTGGTGAGTCTGTGATGTATGATATTTATTATGTTCAGACACAACTATACCCACTTTATTAGGAGTTTTTATCATAAATGAACACTGGATTTCATCAAACGCTTTTTCTACATCTATTGGAATATCAAGTGATATTTGTCTTTCATTTTGTTAATGTGATTTGTGGATATTGAACTATCCTTGCAGCCCAAGAATAAATCCTACTTGATCATGGTGTAGGATCTTTTTAAAGTAGTGTTTAATTTTGTTGAGGATTTTTGCATCTATGCTTAACTGGGATATTGGCTTGTAATTTTCTTTCTTCCTTTGTTTTTTGTGGTGTGTGTGTGCTAGTCTGTATATTCTCACCCTGCTTATTTAACTTATATGCAGAGTACGTCATGAGAAACACTAGGCTGGAAGAAACACAAGCTGGAATCAAGATTACTGGGAGAAATATCAATCACCTCAGATATGCAGATGACACCACCCTTATGGCAGAAACTTAAGAGGAACTAAAAAGCCTCTTGATGAAAGTGAAAGAGAAGAGTGAAAAAGTTGACTTAAAGCTCAACATTCAGAAAACAAAGATCATGGCATCTGGTCCCATCACTTCATGGGAAATAGATGGGTAAACATTGGAAACAGTGTCAGACTTTATTTTGGGGGCTCCAAAATCACTGCAGATGGTGATTGCAGCCATGAAATTAAAAGACACTTACTCCTTGGAAGGAAAGTCATGACCAACCTAGATAGCATATTCAAAAGCAGAGATATTACTTTGCCAACAAAGGTTCATCTAGTCAAGGCTATAGTTTTTACAGTAGTCATGTATGGATGTGAGAGTTGGACTGTGAAGAAAGCTGAGCGCCGAAGAATTGATGATTTTGAACTGTGGTGTTGGAGAAGACTCTTGAGAGTCCCTTGGACTGCAAGGAGATCCAAGCAGTCCATTCTGAAGGAGATCAGCCCTGGGATTTCTTTGGAAGGAATGATGCTAAAGCTGAAACTCCAATACTTTGGCCACCTCATGTGAAGAGTTGACTCACTGGAAAAGACTCTGATGCTGGGAGGGATTGGGGGCAGGAGGAGAAGGGGACGACAGAGGATAAGATGGCTGGATGGCAACACTGACTCGATGGACGTGAGTCTGAGTGAACTCTGGGAGTTGGTGATGGACAGGGAGGCCTGGCGTGCTGCGATTCATGGGGTCACAAAGAGTCAGACATGACTGAGCGACTGAACTGAACTGAACATTCAGTAGAATTCATCGGTGAAGGCATGTAATCCTGGACTTTTGCTTGTTGGATGGTCTTTGATTACTAATTGAATCTAGTCATTTTTAAATGATATAGTCAGGTTTTCTATATCTTCATGATTCAGATTAGAAGATTGCATGTTTCTAGGAATTTATATGTTTCTTGAAGGTTGTTCAATTTGTTGGAATATAATTGTTCATAGTAATTTCTTAAATCTTTTGTACTTCTATGAGTGAATTGTTGAATCTGCTTTTGATTTTTTATTTTATTTATTTCATCCTCCTACCTTTTTCCTTGGTATGTTTAGCTAAAGGTTTGTCAATTTTGTTTATCATTTCAAAGCATGAGTTCTTAGTTCCATTGATCTTTTCTATTATCAATTTCATCTCTATTTCCTTTCTTGCCCTTCCTCACTTCTCTCTTCCCTCTGGTGAACATTAGTTTATTCTCTATATCCATGAGTCCGTTTCTGTTTTGTAGAGTCATTATTATTTTTCCTTAGATTCCAGATATAGGTGAAAATATATACTGCTTGTCTTTTGCTGTCTGACTTATTTCATGAAGCATAATAGCCTCTAGGTCCATATGTGTTGTTGTAAATGATAGAATTTAATTATTTCCTGTGACTGAGCAGTCAGACAACCTGATTAAAAAATATGCAAAGACTAGAAGAGGCATTTTTTTCTAAGAAGATATACAGGTGGCCAATAAGCATATGAAAAGATGTTCAACTTCAATAATCATCAAAGAAATGTAGTTCTAAAACAATAAGATATCAACTTACACCTGTCAGAATAACTATCATCAAAAAGTCTACAAATAGCAGAATGTTGGTACAGATGTGGAAAAAAGAAGAAGCCAAAGTACTCTTTTGGTGAAAATGTAAATTGATGCAGCAACTACAGAGAATGGTATGGAGGTTCCTCAAATACCTAAAAGTAGAACTATCATATGATCCATCAGTTTCATTCATGGATATATATCTGAAGAAAATGAGAACACTATATATACACACATATACACAAAAATACATATATGCACATATATTCCTTTTACATCAAAACTGAGTATTGATATGCATATAGTTACTCCCATTTAGTTAATTGTTTATGGTTACTTTTCCAGTTCTCTGTTTAATTTTTCTTCTCTTCCTCTCTTCCCTTGTACTTTGATGATTTTCTTTTGTGTTTAAATCTCTTTCTGATTTTTTGTGTATTTTTTTATTTTTAATATAAATTTATTTATTTTAAGTGGAGGCTAATTACTTTACAATATTGTATTGGTTTTGTCATACATCAACATGAATTTTTGTGTATTTAGTATATATTTTTGTTTCCTGTTTACTGTGATAGTCACATATATCATTCAAAGTATGTAATAGTATATCTTATGTTGATAGCAACTTAAAATTGAACACATTTAAGAACTCTGCATTTTTTATCCCTTCACCAATGTTTCATTTTTGATCTAACATTGTACATTTTATTATTTTGTGTCTCTTCTATCAAATTATTTTAGTTTTACTTAAATATTTTAATTTTACTATTTTTGTGTTTTAACATTCATAGTAGCTTTAGAAGTGACTAATCAACTAATTTTAGAATATATTTACCTTTTCCACTGAGGCTTTTATTTTTGTAAATTGTGCTGTGTGCCCAGTCATGTCCAATTCTTTGCAATCCCATAGACTGTAGCCCACCAGGCTCCCCTGTCCATGAGATTCTCCAGGCAAGGATACTGGGGTGGGTTGCTGTTTCCTTCTCCAATTTTAAGTTTCCTTATTATTAATTAATATCATTCATTTTCAACAAGAAGAAATCCCATCATTACTTTTTCTAAAACTAGGTTAATAGATTTTTTCTAGCTTTTGCTTGCCTGGAAAACTTTTATTTGTCTTTCTATTATTAATGATAACCTTGCCAGTTAGAGTGTTCTTGGTTAGCAGTGTTCTTTTTTTTGTTTCAGCTCTTTGAATATGTCATGAAGCTCCCTTATGACTGACAATGTTTCTGTTGAGAAATTTTCTGATAGCCTTATGGGGTTTCCCTGTATGTAACAATTTGTTTTTCTTTTGATGCTTTTACAATTCTTTTTTATATTTAACTTTTAACATTTTAATTGTCTTGGTGGGGATCTCCTTGGGTTCATCTTATTTGGAATTCTCTGAGGTTCCTGGACTTGGATGTCTATTTCCTTCACTAGGCAGGAAAGTTTTCAGTCATTCTTTAAATAATTTTTCTGACCCTTTCTTTCTCTATTTTCTTTCTGGGACCCCATAATGCAAATGTTATTCTGCCAGATATTGTCCCATAGGTCCCTTAAGCTCTCTTTAATTTTTAGATTTTTTTTTTTCTCTTCACAGCTGTATTTTGGTGAGTCCCACTGCCTTGAGTTACAACTCACTGATCTGTTCTTCTGCTTCATCCAGTTTATTTTTGAATCCCTCTAGTGTATTATTCAGTCAGTTATTATATTCTTCAGATGTGTGATTTCTGTCTGGTACTTTCTTTTCTTTTTTTTTTTTGAAGCTAATAAAAATTTTATTTATTTATTATTTTTTAATTTTTTTAATTTAAATTTATTTATTTTAATTAGAGGCTAATTACTTTACAGCAAAAGAGACACAGATGTATAGAACAGTCTTTTGGACTCGGTAGGGGGTGGGGGATGATTTAGGAGAATGGCACTGAAACATGTATAATATCATATAAGAAACAAATCGCCAGTCCAGGTTCAATGCAGGATACAGGATGCTTGGGGCTGGTGCACTGGGATGACCCAGAGGGATGGTATGGGGAGGGAGGTGGCAGGGGGGTTCAGGATTGGGAACACATGTACACCCATGGCAGATTCATTTTGATGTATGGCAAAACCAATACAATATTGTAAAGTAAAATAAAATAAAATGGGAAAAAAAATTCTCATCATAGGGGGCAAAAATGTTAACTAGATGAGGTGATGGGTATTAAGTAAATTTATTGTAGTAATCAGTTTTCAACATATACACATGTCAAATCATTATGTTGTATATATTAAATCTATATGATGTTATATATCAATTATATCTCAATAAAACTATGGAAAATGAAATAAAAAATGAAAAGTAAATATTCCAACTGTGTAACCTTAAAGCCTCTATAAAAATACTAGAAAAAAATTATCTTGCAAGGTATGACTAAATTATTTAAGGCTCATTACTTTTAAGTTTAATTTTTATCTCTAAATTATATTAATAGGTGAGAGAAATTCAGAGTTGGAATTAGATATATATCACTTATGTGATTTAAAAAAAAGAAACAAAGCAAGTAGTATGTATGTGTCCTAATAAGAAAATTAAAAGAAAAGAGAAAAAATATAGAAATTTTTATAAAAATAAGAATAAAACAATTAATAAAAAAGACAAAAATAATCAAAAGTATCAACTGCAGAAATGATTGCTTAAAAGAAAAAAAAAGAATTCATAGATAAATTATTAAAATTAGTAGGAGAAATCATTGTTTTCCAGATACATAAACAAGAATCCAAAATGTTTTAAATACTACAAAAATAAAAGATTGTGTAAATATATAATTTTCTGTGGTAATTTATGTATATAAAATAAATTACTAAGGAATATTAACTAAATAAAATCTCAGCACCTTACATAGAAAATAATATTAGTTTACTGAAATGCATCAAAGATTAAATGACTAGAAAATATATCATAGCCAGAAATAAGAAAAATTGATTTTATAAAAATGTCAATTCTTGCAAATTAATCTACAGAATTCTAATCAAAACCCAGTCAGTTTCTTGTAGAATTGTTGATTTTAAAATGTATACAGGCTTCCCTCATAGCTCAGTTGGTAAAGAATTCACCTGCGATGCAGGAAACTCCGGTGTGATTCCTGGGTCAGGAAGATCTGCTGCAGAAGGGATAAGCTACTGACTCCAGTATTCTCGGGCTTCCCTTGTGGCTCAGCTGGTAAAGAATCCACCTGCAATGTGGGATACCTGGGTTCGATCCCTGGGTCAGAAAGGAAAGATCCCCTGGAGAAGCAAAAGGCTACTCACTCCAGTATTCTGGCCTGGAGAATTCCATGGACTATGCTGTCCATGGAGTCGCAAACAGTCGGACACGACTGAGTGACTTTCACTTTCACAATTTATATGGACTGGTTTCCTTTAAAATTGACTGGTTGGATCTCCTTGCAGTCCAAGGGACTCTCAAGAGTTTTCTCCAACACCACAGTTCAAAGGCACCAATTCTTTGGCTCTCAGCTTTCTTTATAGTCCAACTCTCACATCCATACATGAATACTGGAAAAACTAGGGGCATCATTGGTGCTAAGGACATAGTGGTAGATGGGACT
Organism: Bubalus bubalis; assembly: GCF_019923935.1. Taxonomy (NCBI): domain Eukaryota; kingdom Metazoa; phylum Chordata; class Mammalia; order Artiodactyla; family Bovidae; genus Bubalus; species Bubalus bubalis. The sequence goes on along the minus strand of NC_059172.1, from coordinate 72,214,623 downwards.
TGGCTCATGTTATCAAGCAGTTTATTCTATAATGGACCTACTCTAGGGAAAATAGAATTCCATTGTATAGGTTAGGAAATGCAGTCTCAGGAAGATTCATTGCATTGTCTAACAGGAGCAGTAAATGGCATAGTCGGAATTTAAACACAATTTCTGTCACTCTAAACCCATGCTCTTCTCTTTGCTGTAAACCAGCTCTATTTTTAACAACAACAAAATAAATTCCTCAAAGTAATTAAGATTAAAAGTCATGAAATAATAATGAAATTCTTGTGTTTTTTATACAACTGGGTCAAATCAGAATATCTTTTTACAGCTTATGAAAAGTCTTAGAAGAATACACGTAAAATAAAAATAAAAACCTGAGTTTTCCTTTTATAAACTGAAAACATATCAAAGAATTCCACACTGTAAAATACATATTGTTTTCACTGGCCATGTATGCAATGTAACTTCCTTTTCCCTTAAGTGATTATGTTCAAACAATTCCCAAATTTTTTTTTTTTAATTTAAGGTTAAAAAAAATAATTCCACTATTGAAAAAAACAGGTGAAACCATTCTTTATATTTTCTTTAATCTCTTTAATTTTAAAACTGGAAGAAATTGTTATTTTGTTGTAAAGGTCATTCAAGGATTAAAGGCTGGAGTTGAAATTTAGAAGTTTCTTCCAACTCTGACTCTAAGACTTTAATTACATCTTCCTGAAGGCATTGGATAAGGACTTTGCCACAATAGTTAGTCCAAGATATCACAACTGGAAATACTGCCTTGCATTTTTTGGTTAGTTTTTTGTTTTTTTTTTTTTCTAATTTTTATTGGAGTATAGTTGATTTATCATATTGTGTTAGTTTCAGATGTACAGTAAAGTGAGTCACCTGAATGTACACATTTCAGGTGTACAGCAAAATTATACATTGACATATATCCACTATTTTTTAAATTCTTTTCCCATATAGGTCATTAGACAGTATTGAATAGAGATCCATGTGCTATCCATTAGGTGCTTATTAGTTGCCTATGCACCCCACTCCAGTACTCTTGCCTAGAAAATCCCATGGATGGAGGAGCCTGGTAGGCTGCAGTCCATGGGGTCGCAAAGAGTCGGACATGACTGAGCGACTTCACTGACTTTTCACTTTCATGCATTGGAGGAGGAAATGGCAACCCACTCCAGTGTTCTTGCATGGAGAAGCCCATGGACAGAGGAGCCTGGTGGGCTGCTGTCTATGGGGTCGCACAGAGTCGGACACGGCTGAAGCGACTTAGCAGCAGCAGCAGCAGTGTGTATATGTTAATCCCAATCCCCCAATTTATCCCTCCTGTGTCGTATAATGCAGTTGCTTTATTTGTACTCTTCAATAAAAATCACTTGGTACTTATAGAAGGTTTTGAGTCTTATAGTCCTCTAGATATGAATGCTCTAATTTGAAGCTACATTGAGATAGAGAAGCAAGGGTAGAGGGCAAATGGAGAGAGTAGAAAAAATTAGATCATTCTTTGGGTATCAAAAAACATTTGGTGTTGGGGTCTATAATCTTCCCTGAACTAATTCTGTGGCTTTTGACAAGCTTACCTAAATTTACTGTTCTCTGTTTTCTCATTTGTAAATTTAAATAATATCTACCTTATTTACAAGAGCAGTTTACTACTAGGATTGGAAGAGTTAACTTATACAAATCCATTTTTAATTCATATAAAGTTCCCAATAAGTATCAGAAAGGTCATTATAATAATATTGAAGACTTAAATAACTTTTTGTCCTTTTAGGTAAATTAAGGTGTGTGAAAATTCTGTCATTCATGCATGAAAAAAAAAAAAGTGCATCCTATCAGCAAATACAATTGAGTACTTGCAGTATGTCAGGTCTTATGATAGATATTGGAAATGCATAAAACACAAAAGAATGGTTTCTTGAACTCAGCATCTAACATGTGAGAGATATGAGATAGCAGATAATAATTGAAACAGTTTGCTAAATTCACTTGTTGCTTTAGAAGCACTTAAAAGTAAGAGACTTCACATAAGAGGTGATATTTGAGATATCTCTTAAAGAAAAAAGAGTCTGGGGCAAACATAGAAATAGAGAAAGGCCAGATCAATTTCAGAAAACTTTATATGTAAGAAGGCATGTGGCAAGAAAGATGTACTATGTGCTAAAGAAAATATAAAAGTTTGTTGGAACAAAAGGAAAAAGGAATATAAGCTGGTTTTTGAATCATCTGGCAAGTTGCACAAAGAATTTGGAACTTTATATTAAAATGATGCATTTTTACTGAACAATTCTGAAGAAAGAAGTGAAAACAAGGCTTGTATTTTTAGTAATGGTACTCTATATGCATGTTCAGTTCAGTTTAGTTCAGTCGCTCAGTTGTCTCTGACTTTTTGCAACCCCATGAACCACAGCACGCCAGGCCTCCCTGTCCATCACCAACTCCCAGGGCCACCCAAACCCATGTCCATCGAGTCGGTGATGCCATCCAACCATCTCATCCTCCATTGTCCCCTTCTCCTCCTGCCCTCAATCTTTCCCAACATTAGGGTCTTTTCAAATGAGTCAGCTCTTCGCATCAGGTGGCATGAAAAAGGATAAGTTGTGTAGGAAAAAACTTAAGAGTTTTAAAATCAGTTAAAAGGCTACTGCAATAAATGAAGTGCAACGTAATGAAGAACTAAAGCAAGGTACTGGCACTGAGAGTAAAGAGAAGAAGTAAGATTATAGAACACTCAGGAAGAGGAGAGTCAATAGGTACTAATGGACTGAGGAAAGGGAACAGTCAAGGATGGTGTAAAACCAATGATAAAAAGAATAAATGAGTATGTTGAACCTAGCTTGATAAATTTACTGATCATTTAAAACCTAAATACAACTAAATGCATTCTGATAGTATGTATTTTTGTTCCCATGATAACTTCTACTTCCTTGTCACTGCAGTTTAGTTTATCCATATTCATGAAAATCTTCCTGCCGTAATCCTACTGTATTCAGTGTAGTTGATGCTTTTATTGTCTTAGTCTACTTCATTCCTTATCTTTTTACTATCCTGTGCCTTGGAATACAAGAAGCTCTAACCAGTCCATCCTAAAGGAAATCAGTCCTGTGTGTTCATTGGAAGGACTGATGTTGAAGCTGAAACTCCAATATTTTGGCCACCTGACGCAAAGAGCTGACTCATCTGAAAAGACCTTGATGTTGGTAAAGATTGAAGGCAGGAGGAGAAGGGGACAACAGAGGATTAGATGGTTAGTCGGCATCACCAACTCAATGGACATGAGTTTGGGTGGACTCTGGGAGTTGGTGATGGACAGGGAGGCCTGGCGTGCTGCGGTTCATGGGGTCACAAAGAGTCGGACATGACTGAGAGACTGAACTGAACTGTGACTTCTAAAGATTTACTTACTGGAGTTTTTAAAAATTTCTGTTACACATGTCTAAATAATTTTAATTGATGTATGGCAAAACCAATACAATATTGTAAAGTAATTAGCCTCCAATTAAAGTAAATAAATTTAAATTTAAAAAAAAAAAACAAGTTTAAAAATTAGAAGTTGGTTTTTGCAAAGAAATATTTCTGGAAAAATGTCAGTTCTGCCACACTGTTCAAGCAATGGCTCCTTTGCTACCCATGGAATCAGATTTGTTCTCTACATCTTTGACATATAGTACCTCCTTGGAAGGGGTTTTATTTTGCACCCTGAGATGTGGCAGAAAAAGAATTTCCTGTTTGAGCTTGACCTTTAAAAATCTCTGCTGTATAATAACCATCCTTAGCACCATGATTTAGCCAATGATGTGATGTCAAATGTTCTCCCCAGGTGCAGCATTTTGGAATGTTAAAACTTAACAGATTCACTTTGTGTGTCAAGGTGGCAGTATTATTAATATTCTTTTATTATGATTAGTTTCTGACACAGTTGTACTTTACATAATTAACAAAAATCAATGTGTTTAATACTGCATTTTGTTACCTTTTTTAAACACAATTTAATAGCTTGACAAAATGACCAGCAAATAGTGTGTGATAAATAATACTAATTAATTAGTTAATGTCTTATAAAGAAATTGGGAGAATGAAAAAGTTGGCTTAAATTAACATTAAAAAAACAGATCATCACATCTGTTCTCATCACTTCATAGAAAATAGAAGGGGAAAATGTGCAAAAAGTGACAGATTTTGTTTTCTTGGTTTCCAAAATCACTGCGGATGGTGACTGCATCCATGAAATTAAAAGCTGCTTGCTCCTTGGAAGGAAAGCTATGACAAAACTAGGCAGCATATTAAAAAGCAGAGACATCACTTTGCCAACAAAGGTACATACAGTCAAGGCTATTGTTTTTCTAGTAGTCATGTATGAATGTGCGAGTTGGACCGCAAAGAAGGCTGAGTGCCAAAAAATTGACACTTGAACTGCAATGCTAGGGAGAAGATACTTGAGAGTCTCTTGGACATCAAGGAGAGCAAACCAGTCGATCCTAAAGGAAATCAACCCTGAATATTCATTGGAAGGATTGATGCTGAAGCTGAAGCTCCAATACTTTGGCCACCTGATGCAAACAGCCGACTCTCTGGAAAAGACCCTGATGCTGGGAAAAATTGAGGGTAGGTGATGAAGAGGATTACAGAGGATGAGATGGTTGGATGGCATCACTGATTCAATGGACATGAGTTTAAGCAAACTTCAGGAGACAGTGAAGGACAGGAAACCCTGGTGTGCCTCAGTCCATGGGGTCACAAAGGTCATGACTCAGTGACTGAACAACAGCAAAAGCAATTGGTCATTTTTATGCAAGTAAGTGAAATATATCTGTTTGACACCGTTTAGACAATTTTAAAGTCTTAGGGTCATTTAACAGTCATAGTTCTTCTTGATAGACAGCAATTATGGTTGTCTTAAGCAATGCTCAGGGAAGGCTTAGCAAAGGATAAGGAACTAGGATAGGTCTAGGAGGTCTAGGATAGATGTCAGCAGGAGGAGTATCCCATAATTCTATATAACTCCTGCACTGTGTAGCTTTGCCATTGCCTGACACAGCCACTGCCAATGGACACCACTGGAGTACTCCAGGCTGCTATTGCAGGTTACACCCAAATTTTATTCATTTCCTTCCCCTTTGTATCACTCACTCAATTATAAAGGATAATTATTTGGGAAGAACTTAGTTGGTTGAACACAGGTCAATTTCAGGATTTCTCCTCTGGGGCTCTCTGGTGGTAGGTGGGACATTACATCCCACCACAATACACAATATATATTACTACATAAATTGGAAGAAGATAGTATTTTAGAGTGTAAGGAGATGGTATGCTTGGGAGATAGTAGTGATAAGTTGTCTTATACGTGAACAGGTAGAGTTGTAGGCAATACACAGGAATTTGAACAATCACTAAAGCTTATTACTTTTATTTATTTATTTTAAACAGGAACTTAGTCAATGAAATTTATTTATTTATTTATTTATTTTACTTTACAACATTGTATTGGTTTTGCCATACATCAACATGAATCTGCCATGGGTGTACACGTTTTCCCGACAGAGGATAAAATGGCTGGATGGCATCACCAACTCGATGGACGTGAGTTTGGGTGATCTCCGGGAATTGGTGATGGACAGGGAGGCCTGGCATGCTGCAGTCCATGGGGTTGCAAAGAGTCGGACACGACTGAGCTACTGAACTGAACTGAATAATCTATACCCCAAAATTCCTTAGGGTCATAAAGTTTCAGAAGTCTCAGCGTGTCAACCCTATGTTGTAATTTAAGTTAATGATCATTTGCTCCTTAACACCAAAAAGCAGATGCTTTAGTCTTCTTGGTTTAATAATGCTCAGGATAGACCTTTGGTTGTCATTTAATTGCTATTTTTAATGTAAATGTATTATGCTTACCTCTCTAGTAATCTTTCTGATAAGTTGTTGCTTTGTATTTATGTTCTGCATAAAAATGAACAGTAGGATTCAAATCATATTTGTGATTTGAATCACAAGTTCAGCCAAAAATTCAATTATGTAAATTACGAAATAAATGCCAGTGAAAAGAAAGCTAACCACTCAATGTTCCTTAACTCAGATAGGGATGAAGAGGGGAGAGGCTCTTCCCCTCTACATGAGAAGAGGAAAAATGTTTTGCTGTAGCATGGAGGAGGATAATTTTTTTTTTTTTTACATTCAGTCTTGCAGTAATAAAGATCATCATCTACCTTCCATCCTAAATGTATGTGTAGCCATGATTTGAACCATTGATCTGCAAGTATGCTGTATACTCTCTAAGGTGGCTGTGCTTCACAAAAGTCCTGTTCTCTCATTTGTGTGAGTATGGATTTGTACTGCTTAACAAACAAAACAAGGCAGAAAGCAAGCAATCAATGACCCCTGGGGAAGGTTTAAAGGCAGAAAACTGGATGATGTCTGGGCATTGGCATGCAAGCTGGAGATTTATTTCTGTGAATGCACATTTCAATTTGAAAAACATCTTTGGAAAACTGGTTTTGGAAAGAATCTAGGATGTAGTAAATTTTGATGGGGTGTTTTATTTTGTTTTAATACTGGCTTCTATGGATTCTATGGAATTCTATGGATATATCTCAGGAGTTGCTTCAGGGGGTGTAAGCAAAGGAGGTTGGACTCAAGGAGCCTGTCACTTTACTTTAATCATCACACTATTTCTTGTATCTCTTGAACACATTATTTTTTCACTTAATTGAAGAATGGATTAGTCTGCTAAGAAACTGTTTTTAAAAATCACTGGTCTAGTTCAAATGGATACTTCACTTTACAGCTGAACAAGGAGAGGCCAAAAGAGTTAAGTTAGTAGACCAAGGACCATAGATGGCATTGGCAGAGCTGAAATTAAAATCCTATTCTCTTTTCCCAGCCTATTTGTCTACCACCAGCTCAAGATGACTTTTATTCAGTTCACTAAGTTCTGGTCATTCCATCCATAAGAGTCAACCAAAGAATGCCCAGCAAACATTTTACAAAGGGATTGTGAACTCTGAGTTACTTTAAACAATCTAAAGAAGATAATAATGTGGATAAGTTACCAGGGTGCAGCCCCGGTTGGATCCAGGGATTCCCTTGGGAGGACGGCGTTGGTGAAAAGAATAGCAAAGCAGAGGGATTAGAGGCTCATTGTAACTGGTTTATGTGGAAAGTCAATAAAACCCGTGACATCAGGTTAGCTCCGACCATGGAGGCTGCAGGCACCCTCTCGAATTGCTGAAGGTGCCCCACCTTAGGCACCTTCTCTAGTGGGTCTTAGAAGCCCAGGCAAATAAGTGGTCCCAGAGGAGCCCTGTGCTCCAATTAAATGTCCTGAAGGAAGAACAGAAAAGAAAAGCAGAGAAAAAGAAACAAGAAAGAACAACACGGGGAGACCAAGCTTTGAGCAAGGCCCGTAGCTTTATTTTCAAAGGGAGCTTATATACCTTAAGTTGTGCATAGAGGATAATGCTGCTGCTGCTGCTGCTGCTGCTGCTAAGTCGCTTCAGTCGTATCCGACTCTGTGAGACCCAATGGACAGCAGCCCACCAGGCTCCCCCGTCCCTGGGATTCTCCAGGCAAGAACACTGGAGTGGGTTGCCATTTTCTTCTCCAATGCATGAAAGTGAAAAGTGACAGTGAAGTCGCTCAGTTGTGTCCGACTCTTCACGACCCCATGGACTGCAGCCTTCCAGGCCCCTCCGTCCATGGGATTTTCCAGGCAAGAGTACTGGAGTGGGGTGCCATATAGGGGGTGTGAAATCATGCAAAGTCAGCAGTCTTAGATCCTTATCGAGACCAGGCTTTCTTTTCTGCAAACTTATCGTATACAAATGGTTTAGGTGATTTACATCATCTTCTGGCCAGAAGGCCTGTTAACATTTTATGACTCTGATAAAGGTTTGTCAACCATAAGACTTATTTTCTCTAAGTGTAATTATTTTAAAGTTTGGCGCCATCCTTTGAAGGTGTTAGATAAAGTTGCATTCCTATAGGGCAAAGGTGCAGTGGGCTTACAAGGAAGGAAAGAATTTATTACCTTAAGGGTCTAAAGTTGTTAGCACCAAGGCCACTACTTATTTTTTCTGTATACCAACTATATTAATTAATACACTTTCAAGGATACAATACAGGGGATGTGGAAACTTGGCAGCAAGCATTGGCTCAACAATGAACTCTTCTACTAGTTCTATTCTAACAATTTCTAACTCTCCTAGAGGCTCTATACTGTTTGAATATCTTAAGCTTCCCCTGCCTCTCGGGTTTGGGAGACTGTAAACAATCGTATGCATAGCCGTAGGAGTCTGGATAAACCTGCCAGGCAAGTTAGAAAGCCATCTGAGGGGTTTGGATTTAAAGACTCCTATTATGCGCAGGCAGAGAAGGCAATGGCACCCCACTCCAGTACTCTTGCCTGGAAAATCCCATGGACGGAGGAGCTAGGTGGGCTGCAGTCCATGGGATCGCTAAGAGTCGGACACGACTGAGTGACTTCACTTTCACTTTTCACTTTCATGCATTGGAGAAGGAAATGGCAACCCACTCCAGTGTTCTTGCCTGGAGAATCCCAGGGACGGGGCAGCCTGGCGGGCTGCCATCTATGGGGTTGCACAGAGTCGGACACGACTGAAGTGACTTAGCATTATGTGCAGGAGGCTTATTAACTAGAGCTCTAAGTTGATTTCCTTCAGAGAAAAGTGGTCGGGGATAGCCCCCCGTTAATGTCAGAGGAGTTGGTGAAAGTCGTAAAATAGTAAAACAGACAGATTCTGGTTTTGGGGTAGACGCTCAGGCAGATCCGGGTCGGGGGGTGGTCCTCGAGCCCTGACTCGCCTTGCCCATCAGGGTTCTCCCACATGACCTTGTCATGGGTGGGAACTCTCGTGCTGTCTCCCTGCAATAAGTGATAACTGTAGAATTATTAATAAGTTGCAAAAGATATATAGATATGTATAAAACACCTCTGTTAAAATAAGCACCAATGACCTCAATGAGAGGTCAGCCAATGAGAACAAATGGAGAGTTCTATCCAGGAAAATTACATTTAAATATAAAGAATAATGGCTAAGTAAAAGTGTTGTACACTGAGGAAAGGGCATAGAAAGATAGGAAATCATGCTAAGTGCATTGATGTATTGCTCAATAAGGAAAGACATTATATCAGCAACTGATTATGGTAAGTGTGTTCAGATGATATTGACAGACAGGAACACAAGAGTCAATGCATATAATGTACTATCTTATCATTGCAAGGTGTATGTGTGAGGGAATAGTAGACTCTCAGAATCCCTTCATTGTCTACAGGTTAATACCTGAGGTCTCATTGTGTAAGAAAATCTTAAGTGAGTTCTAATAAAGTTATTTCCTGCTATAACCATAGGACCATAAACCATTTGCCAGTGAGAGGACAGTTTATGCCTCTGCCCTCCTTATATGGCATGCATATTTTACTACAAGCTGTTGCCAGTCTGGTTTGTCTCAATAACTGATTCACCTCTTAGCCCAACCAACCATGCCGCTCAATTTTAGTCAATCAGGCTCTGTTCCTCCTGTTTTCAGGTCACATTTGCTTTATTTAAAGCAGCTGTGTTGAGTCAGCCGCAACTCAAAGCGTTCAATGTAAGCCTTAGCATTTGGCTACAGCTTCACATAAATACCTCTGACTTGAAGCTTTAATATAAAGCGCTGCACATACACACACATTCAATCAGGAAACAGTTCAGAGGCACTTCTCAAGTAGATAACAGCTCTCTGGGCTGTGAATTAACATTGTAGGTCCTTTTGAATAAGGCCAACTCTAGAGAAGCCATATATTTTATCACAGATCTTTATCTCTTAAGGAAAATTATTATAAGCTAAAATAAATAATCCCAGCTAATATTTTTAAAATAAGGAGCCAAACTTTGGGTCCTTCCATATTTCTTTCACTGTAACTCTGCCAAATCTAGCTACAAATCTCAAAAATAGCTGGGGGAATGAATACACCAGAACTACTGGCCTATAAGAGTATTCTAGTAGCTTCATACATTGCAATTGCTAGATTTATTAACATCTCCTTGTTCTGAGAATATATATTTAAATTGAAAAGCATTGTCATGAAGCTGAAAGTCTGAAAAATAATAAAACATTGAAGATATACATGAGACTTTTTTTGACAAAGCAATTAGGATCATCATCCTCTTAATATCACACTGGAGCATCAGCATTTGCAACAAGATTACGACACAACCAAAAGGCAAAATCTAATAGAGTGGAAGGCAGACCCAGAGTACAGGGTTAACAGGGAAGTAACTCAACAGAAACCAAGAAGAAGAACTGCATCTAGGGACAGTGATAAATTTGATATGCGTCTAAAAGACAGAGATAAGAGGGGAATTTGTGGTCTTTGCACTTTGTTATTGATCTGCTTGCTGGGCTATTTAATGTGTCTGGTAATAATATATTATTTCCCCAGCTTCAAACTTAAAATGCAATAGTTAAAATTAATAGAGGAAAAACTATTTTTCCCCTTTCTTGTGCATTTTTACTATGCTGCATTTGTCATGGGAATAGTAAGAAGTTACATACATTAAATCACCCTCTTATGAGCTATAATTATTAGTAATTTGAACATCAGCAAAAGGGTGTGGATAATCCTCACAACTTAGCAGAAAGCCTTAGTATACTCTCTTGAATTCTAAGCATCCTTGACTGCATGAATTGTGGAATGAGCATAGGCTTTGGAGTCAGACAGACCAAGCTCAGGCAAAGTTATTTAACTTCATTAAGCTCATCATAAAATGGAATAAACAAGATGTAACTCATAGGGCCATTGGGAACATTGCAGAGATATTTCTTAACAAGCATCTGACACTCACAAAATGAAAGCCATTACTATTCTTTAAAGAAACAGACCATGAAGAAGTGATACATATAACTCAGTCTTGCAAATCCTGGTTAGGCATCAGAATCACATGTGAAATTATTCTAAACTAGAGACACCAAACCCCATCTCAAGAGATATTTATTCAGTAGGTAAGGCATAGCTGTCTCTATCTTTTAAAGAACTCCATGGGTGATCCCTATGTTCAGCCAGGACTGATCACCACTCATAAAAATATTTTCCAAAGTCAAAGAACTCAAAACTTTAAAAAGTGACAAAGACTTTAAAAAAGAAAAATACTTCTGCCCTATTATTGCCATCCACTATTGTGTATACCACATAGAAAATGGTGTGTATATACAGATAAATGTGGACTGTGATTCTGCAACTGATATATACTTGCATCAGGCAAAGGCGATTTTTCTAAGTGGAAGATAAGCATTTCGATTAACTATCAGCCAACTAAACAGGTTTATATCTATTCAACTCTGAGCACTGCTAACTCGGTTGGACTGTAGTCCAAAATACAAAAACAGAAGCCTGAACTCAAACCATCTGGCCTGTGCTTCTGCCTTGGATATAAGAATCGTAAAATATGATAGGTGTAAATTTCTCATGCATCCCTACACAACATTGCCTCTTTTCACAAACCCCACCCTCCCATTATGCTTCAGAACAGCATCTGGAGCCTGACCAAGTTCATAACCATGATCGCAGTAAATAGAAGCCAAAACTGAAAAGAAGCCAAATGTGAATCAATATTAAGCTAAATGCCACCATGTCTCTCAGATTGTAATGATAGAACACATCTAAACTGAGTGCAGGATGGTAGATCATGCACAGGACTCTGAGCAGCTGAGATCGACCCCAGGATTTAAAGCTGAATCAAGAAGTATGCAAACAGATTGGGATAATATTTAGATTTTTCTTCCACGTATTCTTTTTCTACATGAAATGAACAAAACATTTCAATTCATTAAATGGCATTCTCTTTGGAAGCTGTTAGGAACAACATTTGATTAAACCACTACCATAAACATGTCAAAACAAACCTGTCAGAGCCATATGAATGTTCTCCATTCAGTCATTAATAGTAAGAAAAAATGGCAGCAATCACATACACAATGCTTACTATGTGCCAGGCACTGTTCTAAGTGTTACTTACATATGAACTCATTTAATCCTAGCAACCACACTGTGAAATGGACAAGTTTTTTTACATCCCTACGTGCATGCAGCCTAGATTTTCCATCAGGAAGGACATAGTCCTCCCAGCCGCTGGGACTGGTGGAAGATGACCTTTAGCGGTCAGTCATCTTTGGAGATTGCCCTGACTTAATAACACTTCCTCATCCAAGGTGATGCCCCTTTCCACAGATAGTCCTGACCTGATGATTAATTGCAATGTGAGTGTAAAGTCCTGATCTTCTTGCCCCAGGTTGGGAAAAATTCAAAGCTATCCAGTTCCAGAACTCTCCATGAGGTTGCCCAAAAACTTCCTTGAATTTACATTCCAGCTCAACTTATCCCTCTGCTCAAACCTGCTTCCCACCTTCCAATACATAATCCCAAAGAACTCCCTAATAAATGTCCTTCACACTAATCTCTGCCTCAGAGTCTGCTTCCCAGGGGATGTAATCTAAAAGCCCCTTACACGATTTGATCACCCTGGCAACCTCGCAGAAACAGATGTCCACTTGACCTATGCTAGTGATGCTGCTGTACTTCTCACAGCATTTCCCATTGTCTCCTTTCCCTCTCCACTCACTCCACTCTGAGCATCACACTTCACCTTCTACTGCCCCCCTTTCTATCATCCTCATATTCAGAAACCTTGAGACTTGGCTGGTTACTTAGTTACTGTCTAAAAAGGTGGTTTCTTGAAGACAGACTGCATCTTAAAGAGTCCATTATTTCTATGTCTAGACTGTAAACAGTTGCTCATGTTAAACATGAGATTGTGGTTGCTCATGTATAAAGGTCAGATTTCTGAGTCCACTAAATGGTAGCCAGATTAACAGGAACACAAACAGGAGGATGGAGAATTTATGCCTAAATAAATATTTCTACATGTTTAGCTTGTAGAAGGACTCCAAATGTAAGTAGAGTTTAAATTTTCATGGATTCACTAACTTGTTAATTTTGAGATTGCCTTTTTCATTGCTTTCCACTAATCTTCTTCATTCTAAAGAGTTGTAAAAATGTAACTAATTCTGCAAAATCTCTTCCATTGACTCCCAATGTTTACTCTGCTTAATTCCCCATCTTCTGATTAATCTCTTTTGGTAAAGCACTTCTCACTCATATACCAATCATGTGGCACTGGTTGAGTTATTATGCTATTACATTACTTCATTACTCTATCATTGAAGATGATGACTCAAGGGTGAAGATTTGATCTGTGGCAGGTCAGTAAAATTTCTCTAGCCTTTTCTGGGCTGGAACTAAAAAGGAACATTATTCCAGCTTCAAAAAGCATCCATCAGCCCCCAAATTCTTCTGTTCAGAAAGCATGCTGGTCTGTAATGTGAGGAGGGAGCCACTAAAAATGAGCAAAAGTACCAAAAATAATAACTACCTAATTCTAGTCATTCTTAATGTCCAACTATGGCTCTTTCTTTCTCCAAATTTATTTTTTTAACTTTATTTTCACTAACTCTCATGCTATCTCCCTTTAAGGATTAATTATATGTTCTTTACTATAAAATATAAAGAGCTTCACAATATTACCTAATCTATCTAACTTTGTCTTACCTCCTGCTTATGATCCTGTCCTCCACGATACTCTGTCCTACCAATATCATCAAGTGCCTGAATAGTTAGCCAGTATAAACTGTGCCTTCTCTGAAAAATACCTCATGTTCAAATAAACCTAATATCGTTCATTTTTGAGTCTGCCTCCACTGGTATCTATGGGCCATATGAACTAAGTTGTGAAGACAGTGTTCAATCTGAATGGAAGAAAAATCACAAGGAAAAAGCGCCTTGTTCATATTCTTTCACAGACTCTGTGTTCACTTAAAAGATACACAGATAGAAGTTACTACATGTGCAAAGGAGTCAAGAGTAGAAAAATACATGGATAAATTAACACTAAAAATTACACTTAGGGCCATGCCAAAATGGTACTTCACATCTACCATCAAATCTCTTATCTGTATCAGGACAGTTCCCTGGGGCAATTGCTTAATGATACAATGATTTTTGATATCAAAGCAGTTTCCATAGTTTCCAAAGATGGAAATGCAGGTTATTAAAACTTTCTTTCTTTAATATATGCATTTAAAATTATAAATTTCCCTGTAAGCACTGATTTCCTCTTATTCCACAAACTTTAAAATGTTGTATTTTCAATTCATTCAAAATATTTTTAAATTTTCTTTGAAACTCCTTATTTGACTCAGGTGTTATTTAAAGGTGTGTTGCTTGCACACCAAGTGTTTTTTGGGGTTTTCTGGATGCATTCTTTTACTGATTTCTAAACCTCACTATAAACTAAGGACTTACTGTGTATGGTTTCCATTTCTTTAAATTTGTGAAGGAGTATTTCACAGCCCAGACAATAGACTATATTAGTATATATTTCATGCAAGTCTCGGAAGTAGTTGCATCCTGCTCTTGATGGGTGTAGGATTCCATAAATGTCAATTAGAGCAAGAATGAGAATGCTGTTCACGTTATCTATACATTCACTGCTTTTCTGCCTCCTTAATCATTGGAAAAGACTCTGATGCTGGGAGGGATTGGGAGCAGGAGGAGAAGGAGACGACAGAGGAGGAGATGGCTGGATGGCATCACTGATTCGATGGACGTGGGTTTGAGTGAACTCCTGGAGTTGGTGATGGACAGGGAGGCCTGGTGTGCTGCAATTCATGGGGTCACAAGGAGTTGGACACGACTGAGCGACTGAACTGAACTGAACTGAATCTATCAATCATTGACAAAGGAGTATTAAAGTCTCCAACTATAATTGTGGACTTATATCTCCTTTCAGTTCTGTGATTTGTTTTGCCTAATGTATTTTGATGTTGTATTGTTAGGCATAAACACATTATGATTATTATGTCTTCTTGGAAAATTAAACCTTTTACTACAATTATATCCCTTTCCCCCGAATAATCTTCAAGTTCTAAAATTAATAAAAATACCCCCACTTTCTATAGATTTGTTTTAACATGATATATTTCTCTACTTCTTTATTTTTACCTGAGTCTTTATATGTTTAAAGTATGTTTCTTTTAAACTACATACATTCAGACCTTAATTTTTTCCTAATCTTGTAATCTCTGTCTTTAGATCACTCACATTTAAAGCAATTATTTAACTATTGGGATTGATATCTTTGATGTTTATAACTGTCTTTTGTTTGTTACATTTTTTATTTACTTCTTTCTTATTCTACGTAGTTTAGTTTAATTAAGCATTATGTTTAATCAGCAGAGGCTACAGGACTGGAAAAGGTCTAGTTTTCATTGCAATCCCAAAGAAGGGTGATGCCAAAGAATGTTCACACTACTGCACAATTGCACTCATTTCACACGCTAGCAAAGTAATGCTCAAAATTCTCCAAGCCAGGCTTCAGCAATATATGAACCGTGAACTTCCAGATGTTTAAGCTGGATTTAGAAAAGGCAAAGGAACCAGAGATCAAATTGACAACATCCACTGGATCATCAAAAAAGCAAGAGAGTTCCAGAAAAACATCTATTTCTGCTTTATTAACTATGCCAAAGCCTTTGACTGTGTGGATCACAACAAGCTGTGGAAAATTCTGAAAGAGATGGGAATTCCAGACCACCTTAAGTGCCTCCTGAGAAATCTGTATGCAGGTCAGGAAGCAACAGTTAGAACTGGACATGGAACCACACACTGGTTCCAGGTCGGGAAAGGAGCACATCAAGGCTGTATATTGTCACCCTGCTTATTTAACTTGTATGCAGAGTACATTATGAGAAACGCTGGGCTGGATGAAGCTCAAGCTTGAATCAAGATTGCCAGGAGAAATATCAATAACCTCAGATATGCAAATGACACCACCCTTTTTATGGCAGAGAGCAAGGAAGAACTAAAGAGCCTCTTGATGAAAGTGAAAGAGGAGAGTGAAAAAATTGGCTTAAAATTCAACATTCAGAAAACTAAGATCATGGCATCGGTCCCATCATTTCATGGCAAATAGATGGGAAAAAATGCACACAGTGACAGACTTTATTTTCTTGGGCTCCAAAATCACTGCAGATGGTGGCTGCAGCCATTAAATTAAAAGACGTTTGCTCCTTGGAAGAAAAGCTATGACAAACCTGGACAGCATATTAAAAAGCAGAGGCATTACTTTGCCAACAATGGTCTGTCTAGTCAAAGCTGTGGTTTTTCCAGTAGTCATGTATGGATATGAGAGTTGGACTATAAAGAAAGCTGAACACTGAAGAAATGATGTTTTAGAACTGTGGTGTTGGAGAAGACTCTTGAGAATCCCTTGGACTGCAAGGAGATCCAACCAGTCCATCCTAAAGGAGATCAGTCCTGAGTATTCATTGGAAGGACTGATGCTGACGCTGAAACTCCAATAGTATGGCCACCTGATGGGAAGAGCTGACTCATTGGAAAAGACCCTGATGCTGGGAAAGGTTGAAGGCAGGAGGAGAAGGGGACAACAGTGGATGAGATGGTTAGATAGCATCACCAACTCAATGGATGTGAGTTTGATTAAACTCCAGGAGTTGGTGATGGACAGGGAGGCCTGGCATGCTGTAGTCCATGGGGTCACAAAGAGTCAGACATGACTGAGTGACTGAACTGAACTTAACTATGTTAGATTCCATTGTGTATGCATGCACCAATTGTTCTTCTTTTTGATAGTATCTTAATAGTCATCCTGGAGTTTTCAGCATGCACTTTTAACTCATCTAAACTCACCTTCAACTAACACTACACCATTTCACTGGTGCATATGCTCCCTCCCATTTCTTGCAACATAGCTATATCATATATTCATTTCTTTGTCCATATGCTACATGTGTTTATTTTTGGCTATAAGTATATGTGCCAGGGGCTTCAGATTCCTCTCATGTCTTTGTTTTCATCTCCCCCCCTTTTTTTGGACTTAAGTCCTTTTCCTTAAGGAGAGTCTTTGTATTTCGGGCTTTGAGCTCTTACCCATGGTTTCATAGTGGAACATTATTGGTGGAGTGATGACTTTATAATCTTATGACTGAATATCAATCATTTTATGGGTCATGCAGACTTGGGGCTTTCACCTTCACATTTGTCTCCAGTGTATCCAGTAGTGTAGCTTTATCCTTCTGCCCACTGCTTTCCTCCCTAGCTTCTCAATGTTATTTCCTTGAATCTTTAACTCTTGTGGACTGTGTTTTCTTTCCTTCATTAAGAAAGATTAAATCTCTGGCAAAGTCATTTTACCTGGAGAATGGGTCTTTACCATGGAAAAGGCTCCAAGTGCATTTCACAATGTTTATTCTTCACATGTGTACTTGCATGCATGCTCAGCATGGACTGTAGCCCACCAGGATCCTCTGTCTGTGGGATTTTCTGGGCAAGAATACTGCTGAGGATTGCCATTTCCTACTCCAGAGTATCTTCCTGACCCAGAGATGGAACCTGAGTTTCCTAAATCTCTTACACTACAGGAAGATTCGTTTACCACTGAACCCCTGGTCCTTACTCCCTGCTAAAGCCAGAGGAAATCATTCTTCAACTTCAGCTGTGAACCTGGTGTAGTTCTTGGAGCCCAAGCCCAGGAAAATGTGGGAGATATTTTCTATGAATAAAGACAACTAATAAAAATTTATTGGAAATAAAACATCCTACCAGAAGCTAAATAAATCTCTATGGAAGCTCCTATTTCCAAAGGAAGAATCTAAGAGGATTTTGAAAAAAAATTTCTATTGAAAAGGGTCTGGAAATGTGACAGATAATGGTATATTAGATGTGGTAAGCTACTTCAGTGGCTAGAATTTAGTTCTCCTTAAATACCAAATTGCATTCTAAATCAGATAGCTTAGTGGAACCTTATTCTGCTATCAACATTTATGCTTATGTTTTATATATTTTTTAATTTAAATTTTATTTTAAATGTATTTTTAATTTCTTTATTTAAACAAAATCTTGAACATTTTATTTTGTATTGGGTATAACATTACTATTTTTAAATTTTCATAAAATATTTTAAAATATTTATTTACTTTTTATTGATTGATGATTGGTTTACAATATTCATACATCAGTATAAAACTACCATAGGTGTACATATGTCCCCTCCCTTCCAAATCTACCTCCCACCTCCCATCCATTCCCACCTCTCCAGGTTATTACAGAGCCTCGTTTGAATTCCCTGAGTCATACAGCAAATTCCCATTGGCTATCTGTTTACATGTGTTAGTCTGGGAAAGAATCTGCTTGCAATGCAGGAGACCCCATTGGATTCCTGGGTTGAAAAGATTCCCTGGAGAAAGGATAGGCTATCCACTCCAGTATTCTTGCTTCCCTTGTGGTTCAGACGATAAAAAATTCGCTTTCAATGCAGGAGAACTTGGTTAGATCTCTGGGTTGGGAAGATCCCCTGGAAGAGGGCATGGCAACCCACCATAGTATTCTTGCCTGGAGAATCCCCATGGACGGAGGAGCCTGGTAGGCTACATACAGTCCATGGGGTCGCAAAGAGTGGGACACGACTGAGCGACTAATCACAACACAGTGTTTATGTATCCGTGTTACTCTCTCCATTTATCTCACCTTCTCCCTCTTCTCCCCCACCATGTTCCCTTAGTCTGTTCTCTATTTTTAATGGAAAGAAATTTCAGCTTTCATGTTTTTTAGAAACCTTTATGTATGTCTCAGTAATTTTTAATAACACATCGCCATCTGGTGGTACTAATTTTAAACTGCAGGCAGAAAGGTCCTATAGCGTCTTAACGATAATCATTTCCTGTGTGCTTTCTGCATTTTCTCTTACAGACAGCGTGCTAAGAACTACTGCTGGAAAAAAAAAAGTTAGTTTTTTGTGCTACTTTAAACTCTAAAAATGATATATATGAAATTATAACACTATGATAAATGTTACAATAACACTATGATAAATGTCACTATAGCCTGTTTTTAGTAGGTTCAACTGATCTTTTTTATTAGCACCTACTATGTCTCAGACATTGTTCTAGACATTGAAAATGCATCATTAGATAAGACAAGCAAATGTCTTGCCTTCATGAAGTTTATGTTCTAGTACAGAAGATGTTAGAAAATGAACAAAACCTTAGCGTGTATTATGGCAATAGATGCTATAAAAACAAATGAAGCAGGAATAGGGGAAAGAATGCTATAAATAAAAGTGGAAAAATTAAATAAACTGATCAAGAAAGATATGCTGATACTTTGCTAACATCTGAGCAAAGATCTGACAAGCATGAGAAGGTGAACCCTACAGCTATTTGTAAGAAGGAGCGAGGAAGAGCAAGTGCAAAGGCCCTAGAGACGGAGCTTTGTCCATGTGGCTGTTAAAAAGTGAGTGAGAGGGAAAGAGAAAGACATTCATAGAGGTGACAAGGAAGACAATGTAAAAAGGAATATCTGCGTTCCCTGATTCAGAGCTGTCTGGTGACTAGTAAGTGATAGTAGAATGGGGAGGAATGGGTCAGTTCTGTTTGCAGTGCACACAACAGTTTACAGACTGGCTACAGGCCTTCCTCTTGGTACCACACTAAACAGTATGGAGGGACCACTTATGAGTTCAAAGTTGGCTACATGACTATAAGATAGGGCTTCCCCGGTGGTGCTAGTGGTAAAGAACCTGCCTGCCAATGCACAAGATGCAGGTTCGATCCCTGTGTTGGGAAGATCCCCTGGGGAAGGGAATGACAACCCACTCTGATAGTCTTGCTTGGAGAATTCCATGGACCGAAGAGCCTGGTGGGCTACAGTCCATGGGATTGCAAAGAGTCAGACATGACTGAAGCAACTTAGCACAATGCACTATAAGGTAGGGGTCAAGAGGAAAAGCTAAAGAAACTGATTTATTCCCCTAGAAGATTTTTTTAATATTACTTAATATTGTTATTAAGTGAAGGATAGGCTCTTCTCAGCCAGTGTTTAATATTTTTTTTTTTTGCCCTTTCTAAAGAGAAAAAAAAGAAGTGAACTTGAACTTCAGTTTGCAGAATTAAATATAAGCATCCAAATAGAGAGAGAAGATGGAGATTGGCAACACTCAGATTGAACAAAAGCTGCCTCCTTGGGTTTCTCTCTACTTCAGCTATTAATAGGTACAGTTTCCTATGCCTGGAAGTGAAAATGGGGAGACTATTGTGTCACTAGCCAGCCAGAGAGCAGTTCGTTTCACACTAGTCAGCTTCACAGTCTGTTCCAGAAACAATGGCTGCAGCTGCTAGCCACAGGGAGCTTTATAATGCGGAGCCTCATTTCCTAGCCTACAAGGCAACGCTGGGCTTCTCCTGCCAGGATAGACTTCTTCCTGCTGTTGCTTCTCAGCTTTGGGCAGCATTATATTGCTTTTCACTCTGCTGCCACATGGATTTGGAGCTTTTCTTCTTCCTGTTTCCTGTGGCTGGCTGAGTCTTCACACACACACCTTTGGATACTCGGGTCATATACAGCACCAGAGTGGTGTGTGATGAGGTTGCCTAGAGTCCAGCATCTGTCGTGTGCAAAACTGCATGCTGCCTGGAAATGCGAAGGGTATCATGAGGTCATAAATCTTTCCCAGGTTAACCAAGTAGAACCTGAAGAAGACACAAAAGCTCATCTTGAAAACCAGGAAAGCTGCAATCCAAATTTCATAAAGTCAAAGCGGTATCCTGGACTCTTCCCAGAAGGAAGTTGGGAGTTGTATTAAATAGGCAATGGTCCCACGTCCACCCTCTTGAGTCATTCTGCACAATAGGTCATTGAACTGTTCCTTTTTTCTTCAATTTATTTTTAATTGAAGGATAATTGCTGTACAATATTGTGTTGGTTTTTGCCGTACATCAGCCATAGGCATACAAATGTCCTCTCCCTCTTGAACCTCTCTCCCACCTCCCACCCCGATCCCACCCTTACGTTGTCACTGAGAACCGGACTTAAACTCCTGCATCATACAGCAAATTCCTACTGGTTATCTATTTTATATATATATATATATATATAGTGCATGTTTCAATGCTACTCTATTTGTCCCATCGTCTCCTTTCCCCCAGAGAAGGCAATGGCAACCCACTCCAGTGTCCTTGCCTGGAGAATCCCAGGGACGGGGGAGCCTGGTGGGCTTCCGTCTATGGGGTCGCACAGAGTCGGACATGACTGTAGTGACTTAGCGGTAGCTCCTTTCCCCATTGTGTCCACAAGTCTGTTCTCTATGTCCGCGTCTCCCTTGCTGCCCTGCAAATAGATTCATCAGTACCATTTTTCTAAATTCCATATATATATGTTCATTAATATATGATATTTGTTTTTCTCTTTCTGACTTACTTCACTCTGTATAATAAGCTCTAGGTTCATCCACCTCATTAGAATTGACTCAAATGCATTCCTTTTTATGGCTGAGTAAAATCCCACTGTATATACGTGCCACAACTTTTTTATCCACTCATCTGTCGATGGACATCTAGGTTGCTTACATGTCCTAGCTATTGTAAATAGTACCGCAAAGAACATTGCGGTACAGGCATCTTTTTCAATGATGGTTTACTCAAGGTATATGACCAGTAGTGGGCTTGTTGGGTCATATGGCAGATTTATTCCTAGTTTTTTAAAGAATGTCCATAATATTCTCCCTGTTTAATCTAACAATTTCCCTGTATCAGAAGATAAAAGGGGATCCATGGGATATAATGATCTTTGAAGTTCTAAAATTCTTGACATTATTCCCAAGGATCAGGAATGCTTCTTTGGTATACACCCCTGATTAAACACCAGCCTATTTGTAATATCTAATTCCCAAATAATTCTAGAAAGGGTTATCTATTGTAACCCCCAAATGATTTAATAGAATTATTTATCATCCCCCAAATAGTTTCCTACATTTTACCTCTCTCCATTTCTGCAACCATTCCCCTAGTCCATTCCCCTGGTTTTTCACATTATATAGATCAAGATTTTTTTAAATATCTCTTGTCCAGAATCCATGCTAGCATTTCTCCAAGTATTATCAGATTTTATCTTTAAAACAACTGTGCTTTAAAAAACAGTATGTATATTATAATTACCCTTTTTTTACAGAGCCTGTCACAATGGTTCAATGATTTTCCCCAAAGAATCACAAGTATCAGGACATGTGTCTTTCCAGGAAAAAAAAAAAAAAAAAAACACTTTCTTCACCTATGAATCTATCCAAATACTTTTTGAACAACTTTAAATATTCTGCATATATCATCTATGGGATAGTATGAGATAGTAACAATTTCTAATGTTTTCCCCTTGTTATAAAAGTCTTAATTTTTACCTTCAGTTATAGTTTCCACATTTAATGTTCTATTGTTTTATCAAAATTCTCATTTAAATCTATGCCAATCCCTTCTTTTTTTTTTAATTTTATTTTATTTTTAGACTTTACATAATTGTATTAGTTTTGCCAAATGCCAATCCCTTCTAATGTTATCAAAGTCACAAATGCCAGTATCTCAGGTCTTTAATTGCTGGGAGACACTAATCTTTTTGCCTGGTATGTTCAGACCTGGGTGAGTGAGAATCTGCAAAGAATCACTCTCTGCTAGAATGCAGCAAAGAGAACTGAGCACAATAGTCAGTAAAAACAAGACCATTTTACTAATGATATTAAAAACCAGAGGCTAGTCCATTCAGAGAGGATTGTAATTTTAATTTGAGGCTTAATCATTATGCACACTATGGCCTTATCATTTCTAAGGGTTTCTTTTTTTTTGCATTTTTTAATTCATCTTGCATAACTGATCAAATGGTTTAATAGAATTATTTATTATCTCCCATTGTTAGTCAGAAAACTAATTTAAAAGCATAAAAGTAAAAAGCAAAATAACATTTTTTTAAAATACGTAATTTATCTGAATGCTACTATAAGACTTGGATACAGTATTCCTTTAGTGATAGGCATACGCTCCAGTCATTATTAAAATATTTTCCTTCAGTTTTCCAAAATATTCTAAATGTAGCCAAAACTAAAAAATGACTATTCAATTTAATCCAGAGTCATATGTAGCAAATTAAATATAATCTATAATCAAGTCTTTATAAAATTTAATAATATGACTTTTTAAGAGAAAAACTAATTATGAACTATAGTAAAAACTTTTGTGAAAGACATTGACAGCTATCAAGACGAACAAATTAAACTCAAAGTTATAGAAATAAACACAACTGATTTAGATTAATCCCTTCTTTTAATAAGGGATGAAAATGAGAGCCTGAATCATTCAAATGACTTGCTCAAGGTCAATAGCTGGCCTGTGGTTGATGCAGAGTAGAACAAGTTACCTAATGGAAAGTGTAATGGTGACTCAGTCTCAGGCTGTCTTTTACTCATTTATTTATGAATTTATTCAACTAATATTCATTGAGCAACCAATATCTGACAGACTCGTGCCTAGTCACCAGAGTTGCTGTAATAATAAATAAAGAGGCACAGAACTGCCTTCAAATAATTTTTTTTATTTAGTAAGAAGACATTAAAAATTCATAATATATATATTTTTTTAAATTTTATTTTATTTTTAAACTTTACATAACTGTATTAGTTTTGCCAAATATCAAAATGAATCTGTCACAGGTATACATGTGTTCCCCATCCTGAACCCTCCTCCCTCCTCCCTCCCCATTCCATCCCTCTGGGTCGTCCCAGTGCACCAGCCCCAAGCATCCAGTATCGTGCATCGAACCTGGACTGGCAACTCATTTCATACATGATATTTTACATGTTTCAATGCCATTCTCCCAAATCTTCCTGCCCTCTCCCTCTCCCACAGAGTCCATAAGACTGTTCTATACATCAGTGTCTCTTTTGCTGTCTCGTACACAGGGTTATTGTTACCATCTTTCTAAATTCCATATATATGCGTTAGTATACTGTATTGGTGTTTTTCTTTCTGGCTTACTTCACTCTGTATAATAGGCTCCAGTTTCATCCACCTCATTAGAACTGATTCAAATGTATTCTTTTTAATGGCTGAATAATACTCCATTGTGTATATGTACCACAGCTTTCTTATCCATTCATCTGCTGATGGACATCTAGGTTGCTTCCATGTCCTGGCTATTATAAACAGCGCTGCGATGAACATTGGGGTACACGTGTCTCTTTCCCTTCTGGTTTCCTCAGTGTGTATGCCCAGCAGTGGGATTGCTGGATCATAAGGCAGGTCTTTTTCCAAGGGAACCCTCTTACACTGTTGGTGGGAATGCAAACTAGTACAGCCACTATGGAGAACAGTGTGGAGATTCCTTAAAAATTCATAATATATTTTTAACTAAAAATGTCTTTCAAAGGGTGCATACAATGTGTCATGAGAGGGAATACTGCAGCAATCTGAGATGGCATCCCTGAAGAAGTGACATTAGGAGAATGCCACTTCTATTATGGTAGAAATATCCAGGAGAAAATGGGGGAGGGAAGGTGGAGAAGGTGGAAGGAGGTCAGGAAGAGAAGAAATCCAGATTCACAGTAATGAGAAAGAATGGTTTTTCTCAAGAGCCTGGGCTGGTAAAAGGCTTGGTAAAAGTAGAAAGAGGCTGAAACCCTGTGAGCAAGAGGAAATGTAAGAAATAAGGCTAATTCTAAATTCTAATTTTTTTTTACTGTAGTAAGAACGTTTAACATGAGATCCATTTTTAAGTATACCATACCGAATTGCTAACCTAGGCACTATATTCTCCAGCAGATCTGTAGAATTTATTCATCTTGCATAACTGAAACTTCACACCTGCTGATCGGCAACTCGCAATTTCCCCTCTCTCCAGCCACTGGCATCCAACCTTCTAGCTTCAGCTTCTCTGAGTTTGACTGTTTTATATAGATATACATAAAACTGGAGTTATAAAATAGTTGTCCTTTTGACTTACTCTGCTTAGTATAATGTTTTCAAGATGCATCCATGTTGTCACATGTTGTAGGGTTTCCTTCTCTTTTAAGACTGAATAATAGACCATTGTAGGGTTCCCAGGTGGCGCTAGTGGTAAAGAATCTGCCTGTCAATGCAGGTTAGACATAAAAGATGCAAGTTCAGTCCATGGGTAGGGAAGATTCCCTGGAGAAGAAAATGACAACCCACTCCAGTATTTTTGCTGGAGAATGCCATGGACAGAAGAGCCTTGTTAACCCCAGTCTATGGGGTCACAAAAAATTGGACACAACTGATAAACTGTGGACTGGCAAAATGCAGTCCATAGGATTGCACAGAGTCAGATACGACTTAAGTGACTTAACATGCACAATAGCCCATTGAGGGGTTTTCTCAATGACTCAGTGGAAAAGACTCCACCTGCCAGTGCAAGAAATGCAGGAGACATGGATTTGATACCTGGGTCAAGAAGATTCCCCTGGAGACAGAAATGGCAAAGCACTCCAGTATTCTTGCCTAGGAAATCCCATAGATAGAGGAGCCTGGCAGGCTAAAGTCCATAGTGTCCCAAAAGAGTCGGACACAACTGAGCGACTAAACAACAATAACCCATTGTATGTGTAAACCATATTTTCTGTATCCATTCTTGCATTGGTAGACCTTTATGTTGTTTCACATCAGGGCTATTGTGAATGATGCTGCAATAAACATGGGAGTTTAAATATCTATTTGGGATCTTGATTTCAATTATTTTGGATCTATACTAGGAAGTGGGTTTGCTCATTAATATGGTATTTCTATTTTTAATTATTTGAGGAATCTCCACATTGTTTTTCATAACAGCTGCACCACTATACATTTCCATCAACAGTTTACAAGCATTCATATTTCTCCACATCTTTACCAATACTTGTTATCATTTTTTTCAAATGATGGTTATCTTAACAGTTGCAGGCTAATATCTTACTTTGGTATTGATTTACATTTCCCTGATTACTTTGTGGTGCTAAGTATCTTTTCATATACTTTTTCACCATTTGTATGTCTTCTTTAGATAAATACCTATTTAAGTTGTTTTTTTACACTATTTTTTATTGAGTTATAAGAGTTTCTTATATATTTTGGATATTAACTCATCATAATGTATAGTTTTCAAATATTTCCTCCCATTTTGTAGACATCTGGTTCATTCTGTTAACTTTTTGCTTTACCATACAAAATCTTTTCGAAATTAATGTAGTTTAATTTGTCTATTTTTGCTTCTGTTGCCTATGCTTTTAGTGTCATAGCCAAAAAATCATTGCCAAAGCCAATGTTATAAAGTTTTCCCTGTGTTTTAAGTTTTTTTTCTAGGAGTTTTAAGTCTTTAATACATTTTTAGTTGATTTTTCTTCACACTGTAAGAAAAAGGTCCAATTTCATTCTTTTGTATATTGCACAGGAACCTGAAATGTTAGGTCCATGAATCAAGGTAAATTGGAAGTGCTCAAACAGGAGATGACAAGAGTGAACATTGATTTTTTAGGAATCAGTGAACTAAAATGGACTAGAATGGATGACTTTAAGTCAGATGACCCATTATATCTACTACTGTAGGCAACAAAAATCCCTTAGAAAAATAGAGTAGCCCACATAGTAAACAAAAGAGTCTGAGATGCAGTATGTGGGTGCAATCTCAAAAACGACAGAATGCTCTCTGTTCATTTCCAAGGCAAACCATTCAATATCACAGTAATCCTAGTCTGTCCCAACCACTAATGCCAAAGAAGCTGAAGTTGAATGGTTCTATGATAACCTAAAAGACCTTCTAGAACTAACACCCCCAAAAGATGTCCTTTTCATCATAGCGGACAGGAATGCAAACGTTGGAATTCAAGACATACCTGAAGTAGCAGACAAATTTGGCCTTGGAGTACACAATGAAGCAGGGCAAAGGCTAATAGAATTTTGCCAAGAGAATGCACTGGTCATAGGAAACACCCTCTTCCAACAACACAAGAGACAACTTTACACATAGACATCACCAGATAGTCAAAACTGAATTCAGTTTGATTATTTTCTTTGCAGCTGAAGATGGAGTTCTATACAGTCAGCAAAAAAGAGACCACAGGCTGACTGTGGCTCTGATTATGAACTCATTATTGCCAAACTCAGACTTTAATTGAAAAAGTAGGGAAAACCACTAAACCATACAGGTATGATCTAAATCAAATCCCTTACGACTATATAGTGAAAGCGAGAAATAGATTCAAGGGACTAGATCTTATAGACAGAGTGCTTAAAGAACTATGAACAGAAGTTCATGACATTATAGAAGAGGCAATGATCAAGATGATCCCAAGGAAAAGAAATGCAAAAAGGCAAAATGTTTGTCTGAGGAGGCCTTACAAATACCTGAGAAAGAATAGAAGCTAAAGGCAAAGGAAAAAAGGAAAGATATACCCATCTGAATGCAGAGTTCCAAAGAATAGCAAGGAAAGATAAGAAAGCCTTTCTCAGTGATCAATGCAAAGACATAGAGGAAAACAATATAATGGGAAAGACTGGAGATTTTGTCAAGAAAATTAGAGATTCCAAGGGAATATTTCATGCAAATATGGTCACAAAAAAGGACAGAAATGGTATGGACCTAACACACAGAAGATATTAAGAAAAGGTGACAATATACAGAAGAACTATGTAAAAAAGATCTTAATGATCCAGATAAACATGATGGTGTAATCAATCACCTAGAGCCATCCATCCTGGAGTCCAAAGTCAAGTAGACCTTAGGAAGCATCACTATGAACAACAAAGCTAGTGGAGGTGAATGGAATTCCAGCTGAGCTATTTCTAATCCTAAAAAGTGATGCTGCTAAAGTGCTGTACTCAATATGCCAACAAATTTGGAAAACTCAGCAGTGGCCACAGGACTGGAAAAGGTCAGTTTTCATTCCAATCCCAAAGAAAGGCAGTGCCAAAGAATGCTCAAACTACTGCACAATTGCACTAGCAAAACAATGCTCAAAATTCACCAAGCAAGGCTTCAACAGTACATGAATCAAGAAATTCCAGATGTTCAAGTTGGATTTAGAAAAGACAGAGGAATCAAAGACATAATTGGCGACATCCATTGAATCATAGAAAAAGCAAGAGAGTTCCAGAAAACATCTGCTTCTGCTTTAATGACTACACCAAAGCCTTGACTGTGTCAGTTCAGTTCAGTCTCTCAGTCATGTCCTACTCTTTGTGACCCCATTAACCGCAGCATGCCCAGGCCTCCCTGTCCATCACAAACTCCCGGAGTCTACCCAAAGCCATGTCCACTGTGTCAGTGATGCCATCCAACCATCTCATCCTCTGTCAGCCCCTTCTCCTCCTGCCCTCAATCTTTCCAAGCATCAGGGTCTTTTCAAATGAGTCAGCTCTTCGCATCAGGTAGCCAAAGTATTGGAGTTTCAACTTCAGCATCAGTCCTTCCAAAGAACACCCAGGACTGATCTCCTTTAGAATGGACTGGTTGGATCTCCTAGTAGAGAGAGATTTGACTGTGTGAATCACAACAAACTGTGGAAAATTCTTAAAGAGTTGGGAATACCAGACCACCTGACCTGCCTTCTGAGAAATCTGTATGCATGTCAAGAAGCAACAGTTAGAACCAGACATGGAACAACAGACTATTTCCAAATTGGGAAAGGAGTATGTCATGGCTGTATATTTTCACCCTGCTTATTAAACTTACATGCAGAGTACATCATGTGAAATGCCAGGCTGGATGAAGCACAAGCTGGAATCAAGATTTCCAGGAGAAACATCAGTAACCTCAGATATGCAGATAATACCATCCTAATGGCAGAAATTGAAGAGGAACTAAAATTCCTTTTGATGAAGGTGAAAGAGGAGAATGAAAAAGCTGGCTTAAAACTCAACATTCAAAAAACTAATATCATGGCATCCAACACTTCATGGCAAATACATGGGAAAACCATGGAAACAGTGACAGACTTTATTTTTGTGGGCTCAAAAATCAATGCAAATGGTGACTGCAGACATGAAATTAAAAGATGCTTGCTCCTTGGAGGAATAGCTATGACTAACGTAGACATTAAAAAGCAGAGATACTACTTTGCCAACAAAGATCCATCTAGTCAAACTTTGTTTTTTTTCCAGTAGTCATGTATGAATGTGAGAGTTGGACTGTAAAGAAAGCTGAGCACTGAAGAACTGATGCTTTTGAACTGTGATGTAGGAGAAGACTCTTGACAGTCCCTTGAAAGATACTCTTGAGAATCTTCAAGGAGATCCAATTAGTCCATCCTAAAGCAAATCAGCCCTGAAGATTCATTGGAAGGACTGATCCTGAAGCTGAAACTCCAATACTTTGGCCACCTGATGCAAAGAACTGATTCATTGGAAAAGACCCTGATTATGGGAAAGATTGAAGGCAGGAGGAGAACGGGACAACAGAGGATGAGAAAGTTGAATGGCATCACCAACTCAATGGACATGAGTTTGAGTAAACTCCGGGAGTTGGTGATGGACAAGGAGGCCTAGCATGCTGCAGTCCACAGGGTCGCAAAGAGACAGACACAACTGAGCGACGAACTCAATTGAACTGATCCCTACCCTCTCAAACCACTTCCTTATCTGTTCTCTCTGTTCAAATCTCTCCAGCAAAGTTAGACTCAAGAATCTCCTTTATTAAATCTCTATTCTATAATCTTTAGAAATCACTAACTAGCTTTATGAACATGAAACTTCATTCAAGTGTTCTTTTTTATTTATTTTTTATTTTTTTATTTATATTTTTTAAATTTTATTTTATTTTTAAACTTTACATAATTGTATTAGTTTTCTTTTTTTTTTAATTTTTTTTTTAAACTTGATTTATTTTAGTTTACTTTTGGCCAAATTGGATATTTGTTCCTGCACTCAGGCATCCTCTAGTTTTGGAGACTACTCTGTAACTGTGTTGCACAGGCTTCTCCTTGTGATGGCTCCTCTTGTTACAGAGCAGGGGCTCTAGGACAGGCGGGTCTCAGTAGTTGCAGCTCATGGACTCTAGAGCGTAGGCTTGGTAGTTGTGGCACACAGGTTTAGTTGCTCTGCAACATGTGGGATCTTCCTTGACCAGGTATCTAACTAGAGTCCCCTGAATTGCAAGGTGGATTACTAATCAACGGACCACGAGGGAAGCCCCATTCAAGTGTTCTTAAGGGGTAATTATAGTAGTAGTCTACAAAGTGGGGAGACACTCAGTGGGTGATCTAGTGGATTTAGGTATAAAATTATTAGACTTTATATGTTAGTTCTCGGAGAAGGCAATGGCACCCCACCCCAGTACTCTTGCTTGGAAAATCCCATGGACAGAGGAGCCTGTTAGGCTGCAATCCATGGGGTCGCTAAGAGTCGGACACGACTGAGCGACTTCACTTTCACTTTTCACTTTCATGCATTGGAGAAGGAAATGGCAACCCACTCCAGTGTTCTTGCTTGGAGAATCCCAGGGACGGGGGAGCCTGGTCGGCTGCTGTCTATGGGGTCACACAAACTCAGACACGACTGAAGTGACTTAGAATAGCATAGCATGTTAGTTCTATTCAAATTAAAATATAAGAAAAGTGAAACAACTAATATTTGATATTAGACATGGTCACTTTTGTTGGATCCATATGTAATTCATCAGTTTATGTGTGTGTGTGTGTGTGCGCGCGCACACACACACACACACATACACACAGAAGTACAATGATAATTTAGGGTACGAGAAGACAGTTTTAAGTCTGAAGTGTTAAATATCATGTCACCAGAATATTGTTCATTATCTGCTTATGTAAAAATGTCCATTTTCTTCTTTTAACTTGGAGAGATTGAAGGGACAATAGGGAAAAAATACAATCAGTCTGATTTAAAATAGATTTTTTAATTTAATACATTTATTTTAAAAGTTTTTAAAACTGTAGAAATTTACACAAGTCATAGTGTACAGACTATGTGAATTTTTACTAAAGACACTTAGATCAGGAAACAAAACATTAGTAGTCCCAGAGAAAGCTCCCTCCATAGTCCTCTCAATCATTACCTATTCTTTTGAAAAAGTAATACCTAACCTGACTTATTACCATACATATTAGTTTGCTGGGTTTTAAGATGTTTAATGAAATAAGATACATGTATTTTTTCAGTACCTGACTTCCTTTGCTAAGGTCTCTATTTGTAAAATTCATCCACATTTTACATAGCAGTAGTTCATTGCTTAGTAGTATTAATTTGTATAGTGTAGCACTATTCATTTCTTTAAAATTCTACTGTTGATAGAAACTGGATTGTTCTCAGTTTAGACTACTATGAATAACACTTATATGAGCATTTTGTACATGTCTTTTGGGACATATGTGCACAGATTTCCATAGATTATAAAGTATAAAGATTCCAGTTGTAATACTGGGTCACTGGCTATGCATATGTGAGGCAACATTCAAAAACTGTTTAAATTGATTTAAGACACAAGATTGTCCTATTCCACTTTTCAATATTTCTTGCTTTCAGGCTCCTTAATGTGATGCTCACCCCTCAATGACTCTCCCTCTTGTTAGATGGTTCTACCACCAATTCTCTGTCAAGGCTACCAACTACCTATAGCTGTCTCTTTTCAGAGACTACACTGGTCTTACTGTACTTCATCCCCAAACTTGCCAATGAATTTGCTCTCAACTTCTGTCTCAAAAGGACGTGCCAAGTTTTCAGGGTTGCAGTTCACCTAGTCTAGCATATGGGAATTCCTCAAGCTCCTGGTCCAACATCCAAAATTAGCTTACATTTATAAAATATAATGAAAATAGTTTATTGACTGGAAAATGATAAAGAGCATCTTCATTATAGATATTTAATTCCACAAAAGTGAGTGCTAAAATGCGGGACTGAAGTAGATTAGTCTTTTATTGATTCTTCTTTTCAGTTGATTGATTTACATTTTTAACTCATCAAATATTATAGCTCAAAACATTAACTTTTAAATAAGTCAGACTAAAATGCATATTTAAAAACTCAGAATATGCTTGTCAAGTTCCTATGTGGTTGTTAAATATTCCATTTTTTTCTGTTGATCCTATTATTTAAACACATTAGATGGTAAAGCTTTTATCATAACATTTTTTTTTTAGTTTGTAAAACCTAGCATATTTTTATCACTTAGTTACTCGCATTTTCTTTAAGTGACAATGTTTGAGTCCATCTTACAATCCATGTAGATATATTTTATTTGTGACTTTGATCCATAATCATGGCAGAATCAGACTTTCCTCCAAAATCATTGTTTCCCTGAAGTAGTTCTGCTTGTGTCAGGAAAGAACTATAATGAATTCTAAATAACTTACTCCTGAACATCAGAAAATACACACTCAAATCTTTCTTACAGATGTATTTTAGAAGTTTTGCTGAATTTTCTTTGTAAATAAAAGATGAATATGATATTTTGCCTTTATAAATATCAGAAATAACTTGCAACTTTGTAAATATATTTATAATACCCTTTATCATACACCAAAAAGCTGATATATTCAGAGTTTGATTCCCTTCCTAGCCCATTATCCACAAAAGACAGGACTGTTGAATTATGCTCCCTTTTTAAGCCATAAACTCTTAGTTTTCAATTTGGGCACAATTAGGAATGTTATAAAAGATTTTTATGATCTTTCTCCACAGTCTGAGAGCCAATTATCATGTTCTTTGTGTATGCAGCAAATTGTTCAAGTATTAGTCATTTCCCTTATTATTTTTTTCTTGCTCATATTGTATTATAATAAATTGTAGCTGCACTTGCTGTTAGAGTATTTACATTTGTTTTCCATAATGCAGTTATGAATAGTCAAACTACCTGTTTAATTGTGTGGCAGTATGAGGATGGAGTATTATTTTGAAAGAGGGTGGGTCCTGTGTCTGATATCAAATGAGTTTATGGTCAGGTCTGAATGAAGCAGAGTTCTTTTGGGGCAACAATTAGAGACACAGAGAGAAAGTTGCTAAATTAGATTTTAGATAGCCTTAAATGCTAAAGACATACAAATATAAGAGGACTTGGAGTTACTGAAGGTGTCCCATAGTCACAGCCTGGGTAAACTTGTGCAACCTTGGGAGGCATAGAGTTCAATTACGGATCTGTTTTAATTGTGTGAGCTTGAAATATTAGTACCTAAATATGGGTGCCAGTAGTCAGAAGAGAAAGGAAGGATAGATATGAAAAATATGTTAAAGAATTTGACCATTGGTTTCACTAGGAACAGTGGTTAAATTTGTGGTGGGGTGTGGGGTCTGAAAAGTGATGAGATTATTATTTTTCAACTATTATATATTGGAGTATAAGCAGTTAACAATGTTGTGATGGTTTCAGGTGGACAGCAAAGGAACTCGGTCATACATATACATGTATTCAATCTCCCCCAAACTCTCCTCCCATCCAGACTGCCAAATGACATTGAACAGAGTTCCTGGTCCTATGCAGTAAGTCCTTTTTTGGTTATCCATTTTAAATATATCAGAATGTACATGTCAACCCCAACTATTCCTCCCCCCTCGTCTTTCCTCCCTGGCAATCATATTATTAACTAAAAGGGGAGTCAGAAGTGAGAAGCATTTAAGCGGAGAGAATGTTAAACTTGCTTTAAAAGTGTTGTATTTGCAGTCACAGTAAGACATCCAAACAGGGATACCAATCATTTATGGGAGCTGGAGAGGACAGAAATCATGATAACAGCTGAGAAAATATCCCCTTCCATCCTGATTT
Organism: Bubalus bubalis; assembly: GCF_019923935.1. Classification (NCBI taxonomy): domain Eukaryota; kingdom Metazoa; phylum Chordata; class Mammalia; order Artiodactyla; family Bovidae; genus Bubalus; species Bubalus bubalis. The sequence continues at coordinate 72,180,986 of NC_059172.1, read as the reverse complement.
TAAGCATACAAGGGAAAACCCTATAAAGTAAGAAAATGTATTCTTCAATAGATACCTCTCTTCAAACCCTTCAGTAAATACCTGAATTAGGATCACTCTGTTCTCTAAGCCATTTATTCCTTGGTTCAAAAGGCATTTATTGATTACATGTTATACACCAGGAATGAGACTGGTGAAAAAGAAACACATTTAAGGTATATTTCAGATGTAGAACCAAAAGAAATTTGTTATAGATTAGATTTCAGGAAAGACTTTTCAAAAATCTCAGGATTAAAATATGGATTAAAAATTATTTTAGTAAGTGACAGGAAAAGAGCATAGACAAATAAGCACTTGAGACTTGAATCCTCAGGGATAAAATGTCCAGAACTGTTCCTCTAATACTGTGATACTTTTAGCAAAGCTGTTATTCCTGACAGTCTTATGCTTATTCTAGAGATGAGAGAAAGTCATCAAATCAAAATAAAATGGCTCCATTCCAAGTCACTCACTCATTTATCCATTCGACAAACATTTACCTCATGACTGTTTGTTCCAGATACTGTGCTCAGTACTGAATGTTGAGTGATAGATCAAGAGGTGAGGTCTTGGAAATTTCCTGGTGGTCCAATGGTTAAGACTCAGTGCTTTTACTGCTGTGGGCTCAGGTTCAGTCCCTGGTCAGGGAAATAAGATCATGCAAACTGCATGATGCTAGTGAGCTCCCTCCTTAATGTTGTTTACAATATAGTATTTTCATCTACAATAGACAAAATTCTCAAGAGTACTTCCAGATCCAGATAGTCACTCAACTTGCAGCTTATTCCTTTTGACTACCTGTTTTCAGCCCCATTACTCTAATCGTTATTTAGATATTTACAGATATGCCTGTATCCTGATGCTGGGGAAGGCTGAAGGCAAAGGAGAAGAGGGCAGCAGAAGATGAGATGGTTGGATGGCATCACTGATACAGTGGACATGAACTTGGGAGAACTCTGGGAGATGGAGATAGTGAGGAACAGGGATGTCTGGCGTGCTGCAGTCCACAGGATCACAAAGAGACAGACACAGCTTAGCGACAGAGCAACAACAGTAACATAAATGCCAACATCCTCCCAATTAATAATTAAGTCCTGCTGAGGCTGGGAATTCAAAATACGCACTTAAAACACTTGAGGTGGATGAGTGTACTCTGATTAATGTGTTTCTTAGACACAGAAAAACATTGTAGATTTTCTTCTTTTAAATTTTTAAATTGGAACAAAATTGCTTTACATTGTTGTGCTGTTTTCCACCGTACAACACAAATCAGTCATAACTATATAGGCCTGTGTGCATGCTCAGGTGCTTCAGTTATGTCCAACTCTTTGGGACCCTGTGGAAGTTTGCCAGGCTCCTCTGTCCATGATATTCTCCAGGCAAGAATACTGAAGTGGATTGCCATGTCCTCCTCCAGAGGATCTTCCTGACCAGGGATCAAATCCATATCTCCTGTGTCTTCTGCCTTTCAGATTCTTTACCCACTGAGCCACCTGGAAAGCCACCTTCCCTCTTGAGTATACATTTTATACTGTTAATATTTATCAAGATTTTTTCTCACTACTATACATAAGATAACCAACAAGGACCTAATACATAACATAGAGAACTCTACTTGATTTTCTGTGATAACCTATATGAGAAAAGAATCTAGAAAAGAATGAATATATATGTATGTACAACTAAATCACTTTGCTGTACACCTGAAACTAGCACATTTTAAATCAACTACACCCCAATAAAATTTTTAAAAATTCAAGTTTTTTTCCCTCGATAAAGCTTCTTACACAGGGGGCTGAAATTGGTTTTTGAAAAACAGATATAATCTTTAATCTTTCAAAGAATTAAGAAGGCAAAGAGTTTGCAAAACATGCAGTTTCATTAGAGAAAGATTTGTTGCATACCAAAATCGCTAAGAATGTGTATTCAGACTTTAAAATAAAGCCATCTTATAAGAGAGCCTTTTTCCTTCCTGAAAATCCACTTAATTATAAGTACTAATTGAAGGTAAGTGTCCACTGACATTTTGGGCAATGACTTCTCTATCTGTTTTTAGATTTGACCTAAAAATAACCAGAAGAACAGTAAAGTAGACTTTGCATGCCTGTAGGCAAAAGATCATCCTGTTCAGGGAAAAAGACCACTGAGTAAATGGCTTTATCTTTTAATTGATTAAATTCCCAACTGTTTTTATGTTATATATCCTTTATAAAGGTTAGAGCTTCCATCTGCCTTAGCCTTTCAACTGAGACTCAGGGAAGTCTCAGCCGCAGATGTGGCAGTCCCAGGGCAAAATGAGGGTAAGCTAAATCTGCTTTATTTTCAGTCAAAGAAGAAGACAGCATTTTCTCTAAAAAAGCATTTTTTTTTTCCAGCCAGTCTTTTACAAGCAGCTCACCGGTTCCATAAATAAAGAGTAACATCCTCTATAGGCTGGGGTTTCCCAGAGGTGACCTTGTAAGGCCATCCCATCCTCTGACTTGTGTATCTCCTGAGACCAGTCAAGATCCATTCTGTCTTCCTTCAATCTGATTTTTAACAAAATTTAAAGATGAAAAAATAATGCTTAAACATGACACCAGAATCATGTTCCTGAACTGTTACTTTTCTATCTTATTCTTAAACTTTAGAAATTGACTAAGTTCATCACTCACTCTGAAATTACAAAAAAGTCTAACTTGTAAATACCAATAGGAAAGAAATGCAACTTGGCCTAACATTGTGAAATGACTGAGCCAGATCATGTGGCTTACAGATCTAGCTTAGACTTCCTCTCTGCTAAAGAGAAGGATGAATTGGAGTTGACATTGGGTAGAGAGGCTCATTGTTTCAAATCCAGGGAGGAAACATATGAATGACTTATACTGAAAAACCAGAATGGCGTATGTCAGTTATAAGATAATTTTCAATTAGAGACTGGATGTTTATATCTTACAGTGGCCAATACAATTACAGGGACTACAGTAGTAGTTGTATCATAAATGTTAATCAAAGAGCAAAACAGAGGAAGAGGAGGAGTTATAAATTCCCTTACTATCTACTGTAAGTAAACAACACCATCATATAAAGAACCATAGAAAACTGTGCAACAATGACTGTAAAGAATAGCTTTCTTTATAATCCTTGGCAAGACCCAAGATCACCAGAACCTAATATATTAACAATACAGATACACATGATATTCCTGCTGTAGTGTGTGCACTTTCAGTCAAAAATAAGAAATGTGCAGTTATTTAGAAAAGTATTGCAATTGTTTTCTTCATGTTCAGAAATGTATATAGGAAAAATGACCCCACAGAGTCTAGGAGGATCAAACTTAATATCTTAGCAACCATGTAAAAATTAGAATGGGAGAGATGTGCTTTGAATAAGACCTTCAAAGAGGTAAATGGTATTTTCATCCAATAGTCTTAACAGTCTCTCTACAGCAATGTTTCTGATTTGAGAAAAATAGAAAATTTGAATAAATCATATCAGATTTAAGTTATTTGGAGTCAATTAAATGAATTAAATATTTTTGAACACCAGTGGACCAGATGAAGTTAAATAGCATGAATACATAGAGATTCATTAAGAAGAAATATGACTTTTTCAAAGATATATAAAGATGAAAACATAGACTTAAAGAAAGAAGGCAATAAGGTTGAGGGATTTCTAGATTTGGAAGAGTATAAAGGATTCAATGGTACTTATTAGCAAGCACCTATGAAGATGGCTTAGAGCAAAGAAACAGGGTCTTGAATTTAGGAGAATTAATAAACTGAAACAATAACCATGGATTTAAAATACAGCTTTTTATTTATAGTAAGGAGAAAAGTGTGAGGCATAGAAATGGTCATAAAAAGAATAAAAATAGATCTTAAAGGTTGAATAACTCTTAGGAGGGAAGAATGTGTGTACCCACATTGCTAGTGCCAACATTTACTAAGGATTTACACAACATTCCAAGCTTTATGCTATACTTATAGTAGATGATTTCTCACTAGATGATAAATAAGGTTTATGGAGGACAATTTTCCCAAAGCCATGTAGCTAAGAAAGCCACATTTTGTAATTTAGGTCTATCTAACTTCAAAGTCAATATTCTTTATCACTAAGATTTGCTTCACTCTCTCTGCAATGATAATGAGTTGCCAAATGTGATGTAGTGGATAACATCATCACTGCTGAGAATTGTGTACAATTCTGAGACTAAAGGGGTTTCAGGGTCATCAACACAAATGCTGAAGGCTAATGTCAGGGGAAGGATGAGCAGAAACTGTGAAAATGGGAAGATGAAAGAAGCAAGAGATGACCGCCCCTGCCCCCCAGAAAAAAAGAGATGCCCTAGGCAGAGGAATGATATTCCAAAGATACAATTTAAGCAGTACAATACAACCATGACCCAGAAGTAGACATAGAGCAAAGATTGTGGTATGGATTCCTGAAGGCAAGTGAGCTTCACTGGAGGAGTAAACAAGATCAAAGGAAAAGATAATTTATCAGTTTCAAAGAATCTGTTCACCATGAAATAAGGGATCCAGAGATTTAAATAGGAGGCAATGGAATGGAATCAGGTATGCCAAGGAGCACAGAGGGGCTGAGTGAGATGACGGTAGGATTATGACCTCAGGACCAAGAGAGATCTGTGGACCCCCACTCCACTGCTTGCCAATTCTGTGATCCTGTGTCAGTTACTCTGTCTCTCCTTGTCTCTATTTCCTCATAGGTGAAATGATAGTAAACAATAGTACAGTCCTACAGAGTTATCGCTTAACCTCTGACTCTGTTCTCAGAGCTCTTATCATTCTTTAATCATCCCTTTTAAAAAAAGATGGAACAATATAAGAACCTATACATCAGCCATTTGATTTTTCTGTGTCCCATTATCCAAAGTATAGTACTCCTATATCTTGTTTCAGCATGATGATGATAATAAAGAGTATTATACTATTGTCTCTAATCTAGCATACACACACACACACACACACACACATATATATGAAACTTTCTATAATAAAAAGCTTAAAATATATAATTCTCTACGAGTCTCATAAATCACCAACACCCACTGGAGGAAGCTGCCTGGCATAAATTTCTCCCTTCTAAGAGAAACAAAGCCTAGATTTTTTTATCTTATCCTTTCCTGGTAAGGATAGTTTTATAAATGCCCTTGTTAATGTGTTTGCTCTGAATAGATCCCACTGTATGAATCATAATGAACGAAAAATGCTGGGGGTGCCAAAAACCTGAAACCAACTGTCCACTGCTGAGATGCTAAGTAGGCAGGATTGCTAATTCACTGAGCTTCCTTTGTCTTTATAGAGGTCACCATCACAGGATAACCTGGAAAGAAGTAATACCTACCAGTAGGTAGTGATTATTCAGCGTCATAGTGTGAAGGATCACATACACCATGTGAATATGAGCCAAAGGTGCTGATTATGGTGTGGTGTAAAAATAAAATGGGTCAGAGCCAAAAATATCTCAGCAACCTAAAGCACAAGACTGTGCTTCACTTTGTTCTCTTAGTTTTTTCAAGAGGAAAAAGTTCTTTTATCCAATCATTCATTGTATCAGTCCAATCATCACTTATGGAATACCTTGACACTTATGCATGCTGGAAATACTGTATTGAATTACACTGACATGATGACTGATATTGCAGGGGGTGGGGAAGTTTATTTTTCATACATAAAGACAGATATTAAACGTGTTGTGGTGATTTGAAGGAGCCCAGTTAAAAATAATGCTTTCCCCAGTGCTTGTTCTGATATAGTAGAGAAAGAGGTAAATAGGGAGGCAGATAGAGGTCAAAATGTCAGCCCTGTTCCAGGTATGCCTCATACAGAGGAACAGGAGACTTCCCAACACCACACCCCAGACAGGCATGTACCTACCCTGGCACAGGTATAAAGGGACAATCACAGGCTTCCTTTGCTGTTGTTCCTAGATGATCTGCCCTTGAAAATCTTATGACATGGAACAATAGAGCAAAACTCTGAAGCTTATTATGTGATGCAAAACTGATTGCCAAAGTGACTGTATCAATTACAGTGATGCCAGCAGAGCAGGAGAGCTCCCCCCACCATTCATCCTCCTAGTTGGCATGGCACACATTACAAACAAGGCGCCACTCAACCCCAATCTCTGTACTCATGGTTTCTGCAATTTGACTTCATAGTTCCACTTATCAAGAGTTTATGTCTCCTGCATTAGCAGGCAGATTCTTTACCACTGAACCACAAGGGAAGCTCAGAGTGAAGTAAGCCAGAAAGAAAAACACCAATACAGTATACTAACGCATATATATGGAATTTAGAAAGATGGTAACAATAACCCTGTGTACGAGACAGCAAAAGAGACACTGATGTATAGAACAGTCTTATGGACTCTGTGGGAGAGGGAGAGGGTGGGAAGATTTGGGAGAATGGCATTGAAACATGTAAAATATCATGTATGAAACGAGTTGCCAGTCCAGGTTTGATGCACGATACTGGATGCTTGGGGCTGGTGCACTGGGATGACCCAGAGGGATGGTATGGGGAGGGAGGAGGGAGGAGGGTTCAGGATGGGGAACACATGTATACCTGTGGCGGATTCATTTTGATGTTTGGCAAAACTGTAAAATTTAAAAATAAAATAAAATGTAAAAAAAAAAGAGTTTATGTCTCTATTCCTTGAATGTTGGCTGGACTTGAGATTTGCTTTAGCCAAACAAATATGACTTTTGTGGTGGTTCACTTGGTGTGTCCACAATGTGGGAGCCCTGGGCTTGATCCCTGGATAGGGAAGATCCCTTAGAGAAGGAAATGGCAACCCACTCTAATATCCTTGCCTGGAGAATTCCAAGGACAGAGGAGTCTGGTGGGCTACAGTCCATGGAATCAAAGAGTCAAACATGACTGAGCTAATAACACAACCACCACCAAAGAAATGTGACAGAAGGGGTAGTGTGCCTATTCCAAGCATCTGTGCATGTTCTCGCCTTCTCTTTTATGAACCTTAACACTGTATGAGAATGAGCATGAGAATGAGCCCAAGGTAGCCTGCTTAGGATGTGAGATGATGCAGAGCCAAGCTGAATTTGCCCTGATGCCTCCATCCTTGTCTGTTCAGCCCCAGCCAGCTCGAAAGCTGATGGCTGACACATGACAAACCCGGGAGGCATCAGCTTAGCGTGGGGCAAATAAGCAGAACAGCTAACCCAACCTCACAAGACCAGCATTAGTTTGCTAACAGTTGAAGGTGTTTCATTATACAACAATATTTAATTGATTCCTTGCTATTGACATGTTTATTTTCATTGATTAGTTATAATGTGGTAGCTATAGGATAGGGCTTCCCTAATGGCTCAGATGGTAAACAATCTGCCTGCAATGCAGGAGACCTAGATTCAATCTTTGGGTTGAGAAGATCCCCTGGAAAAGGGAATGGCTACCCACTCTAGTATTCTTGCCTAGAGAATCCCATGGACAGAGGAGCCTAGAAGGTTGTGGTCCATGGGGCTGCAAAGAATTGGACATGGTTGAATGATTAACACACTAGCTATGGGATGACACATATGTACATGCTCACCCAGAGACATAAACAGGAATGTCCTTGCAATAATTGTTGCAAAACAGAAAAAAAAAAAATCAAATAGAAAATAAGCAATGTCAAAAACAAAATTGGAGTTTTAACAGTTGTAATATTTTAAAAGTTGTAGACATAGTTTGAGCATTAGTTATCATTAGAAATAAAGAACTGCAGACATAGCTATCACTGAAAAAACTATCCAGTTATCACTGAAATATTCAAGTAAATATTGCTGAGTAAGGGAAAAAGTCACAACAAATTAAAAAGCAGAACTCCTTTTATAGAAAAATAATAACACATAAAATGTAAAAGACACTATAAAAACCATACATGTGTGGTAAAACTATTTTTAAAAACACAAGGGTATGATTAACACAATTGCGAAATAGTGGTTACTCCTGATGTGGAAGGATGGAGGAGATACTAGGTGGAATGCATCAAGGTCTTAAAAGATCCTGAAAATGTATGGTGTAATGAGGTTTCTTTTATGGTTTTTATCAATTCTATATCTAGGAGATAGAGCCGTTCTATGTATATTTTATAGAAGTGTTTTAAATGAAGTGCATTGAAGGAAGACAAAATGGAAATGAGGAAACTAGTTAGGAGTCTACTCTAAGAGTACACATGAGATATGGTAACTTGGCATTGAATATTAATGGTGGAAATAAAAAATGTAGATATATTAAATATGTTCAGCTATACCACATATTTCAGTCAGTGTGGTAGACTGAAGCAACTTAGCACACATGAACAGCTTCCAGAAAAACATCTACTTCTGCTTTATTGACTACGTCAAAGCCTTTGTGTGGATCACAATAAACTATGGAAAATTCTTAAAGAGATGGAAATACCAGACTGCCTGACCTGCCTCCTGAGAAATTTGTATGCAGGTCAAGAAACAATAGTTAGAACTGGACAAGGAATAACAGACTGGTTCCAAATTGGAAAAGGAGTATATCAAGGTGGTATATTGACACTCTGTTTATTTAACTTATATACAGAGTACATCATGTGAAATGCCAGCCTGGATGAAGTATACACTGGAATCAAGATTTCCAGGAGAAATATCAATAACCTCAAATATGCAGATGACACCACCCTTATGGCAGAAAATGAAGAAGAACTAAAGAGTCTCTTGATGAAAATGAAAGAGGAGAGTGAAAAAAGTTGGCATAAAACTCAACATTCAGAAAAATAAGATCATGGCATCTGGTCTTATCACTTTATGGCAAATAGATTGAAATGGTGACAGACTTTATTTTGGGGGGCTCCAAAATCACTGCAGATTGCAACTGCTGCCATGAAAATAAAGATGCTTGCTCCTTGGAAGATAAGCTATGACCAACCTAGACAGTATATTACAAAGCAGAGACATTATTTGCCAACAAAAGACCTGTCTTATCAGAGCTATGGTTTTTCCAGTAGTCATGTATGGATGTGAGAGTTGGAATATAAAGAAAGCTGTGCTCCAAAGTATTGATGCTTTTGAACTGCTTAAACTCCAAGACCTTGGCCACTTGATGTGATGAACTGATTCATTGGAAAAGACCCTGATGCTGAGAAAGGTCGAAGGTGGGAGGAGACGGGGACAACAGAGGATGAGATGGTTGGATGGCATCACCAACTCGATGGACATGAGTCTGAGTAAGCTGTGGGAGTTGGTGATGGACAGGGAGGCCTGGCGTGCTGCAGTCCATGGGGTCGCAAAGAGCTGGACACAGCTGAGCAGCTGAACTGAACTGAACAGCAGAAACTAACACAACATTCTAAAACAATTATTCTCCAATTTAAATTTTTTGATGAAATAAAAGAAATTTTAAAAATAAGAGAAAAAGAAGAACTGAACAGACATTTTTTCCAAAGAAGATATACAGATGGCCAACATGTAAAGATGCTCGACCTCACTAATCATTAGAGAAATACCAATAAAAACCACAATGAGCTATCACCTCACATCTGTCAGAATGGCTGTCATCAAAAAGTCTGTAAGTAAGCTATTGGTAAGGATGTGGAGAAAAGGCAGCCCTTGAACACTGTTGGTGGGAATGTAAACTGTTGCAGCCAATGTGGAAACAGTATGGAGTTTCCTCAAAAAGATAAAGATAAAACTGCCATATGATCCAGCAATTATACTACTTGATATATTTCCAAAGAAAACAAAAATAGTAATTCTAAAAGATATGTGTACCCCAATGTTCAAAGAAGCATTATTTATGATAAGCAAGATATGGAAAAAACCTAAGTGTGCATTAACAGATGAATGTATAAAGATGTGATTATCTATACATGTATATGTATATATATGTATATTACTCAGCCGTAGAAGAATGAAATTTGCTATTTCAGCAATGTGAATGGACATAAAATGTATCATTCTCAGTAAAATAAATCAGAAAGAGAAAGACAATACTGTTAATTATTTGGAATCTAAAAAATAAAATGAATACATGAATATAGCAAAATAGAAACAGACTCACAGCTATAGGGGAAAAACTAGTGGTTACAACAGTGGGGATAGGGGAGAAGCAAGAGGCAAGAGAGGAGTAGAGGATTAAGAGGTACAAAGTACTATGTATAAAATAAGTTATTTACAAGAATACACTGTATAGCACAGGGAAATATAGTCATTATTGGTAATAACTTTAAATGGAGTGTAATCGGTAAAAATAATGAATCACTCTACTATATACCTGAAACTAACATAAAATTGCAAATCAACCATACTTAAGGTTTTAAAATTCCTAAAACCTTTGCATAACCAGTCTGTTCTATACTTGAAGGACAAGCAGCTTCTATAAATCCCTTTATATGGAACCCCAAATTTGAGTTTACCCTATGAGTAATAACTGTATTTCTTTAAGATTGTATAATGCTTTCTAAATTTTTCAACTTTTGTGTTTGTAAATCTATTGTTTGTATCATGTGCAAATTGTTTTTCTAAGATATAAAAAGTATAAACATTTTCAAATATCTTAGTTATTTTTATTCTGTTGTATTAAATAAATATATATTGACTACCAAATTTGTCTCAAACGCTATTAGGATTTAGGGGCTGAACATAAACAAGACAGACACAGTTCCTGACTTCTTAAATCTCACAGTCTGATGGATAATGCAAACAGCACTAATAATCTATAGGTGTGATGAGTGTAATTAAATCATGACACTAAAATATATTACAAAGAATTCTAATTGGGGCTTATGTAACACAACTTTCCATAACTAAGTGGTGAAACAGGCATTGTGAATTCAGTCCCATCTTATAAACATAGTTAAGCTGTCTAATTAATATTCATGCTCAATTGTATAAATTTGGAAAATGCAGGAAGGTACAAAATTGTACACTAATATCTTGAGTTTCTAATTGTTTTAACTTTATATTTTTATAATTAATGAAATTTCATGACATAAAACCGTTTTTTTTAATGGTTTGAAATGGTATACAAAGAAATATGGTGTCTCAACTGGTAAAGAATCCGCTTCCAATGTGGGAGACCTGGGTTCGATCCCTGGTTTGGGAAGATCCCCTGGAGAGGGGAATGGCTACCCACTCCATTATTCTGAACTGGAGAATTTCATGGGCTATACAGTCCATGGAGTTGCAAAAAGTCAGACATGACTTAGCGACTAAACAGCCACCACCACCACAAGAAACATGCCACTTTCCTTTGTCTTCCAGCCACCCTACGCCCTGTTCAGAGGCACCTGCTGTACTCATTTTCTTAAATACCCTTTCAGAAAAAGATCAAGCATTCCAAAATATTGCTTCTGTATATATGTATTTTTTATAAACACAAAAAGTAAAAATATTCTTCCTAATACTCCATATCATGGTTGTTTTTTTTTTTCATTACACTAATACATCTTGGAGTTTTCACCATATGGATAGATAAATAGGTAGATATTGATAGAGATATGGATGCTGTACACTAAGTGTTTGTTCTCCCCACAAATTCAAAAGTTAACATTGTAATCCCCAATATGATGGTATTAGGAGTTGAGGCCTTTGGGAGGTGATGAGGTCAAGAGGGTGGGCCCTCATAAATGTGTTTAGTGCCCTTATAAGAAAGGTCCCAAAGAGCCCCAGAGCTCCCTTCAGTCATGTGGGATTATGGTGAGAAGACATCTATCAATGAATAAGGAAACAGATACTAAATCTGCTAGCACTTTGATCTTAGATATCCAGCCTCCAGAATAGTGAGAAATAAATTTTTAATGTTCATAAGCCACCAAGTCCATAGTACTTTGTTATTGCAGCTCAAACAGACTAAGAAAATTATTTGTGATAACATGTAATTGAATATTTTTTTATTTTATTTTTTAACTTTACAATATTGTATTGGTTTTGCCATATATCAACATGAATCTGCCACAGGTATACACGTGTTCCCCATCCTGAACCCTCCTCCCTCCTCCCTCCCCATACCATCCCTTTGGGTCATCCTCATTGATAGACTTTCTGAGATCAAAATCTTGAATGTGTATGTAAGTAAGCCTGAAGTAGAATTGCTGATTCAAAGGGTATGTACATGTTTTATTTTTAAGTAAATGGCTAAATTGCTCTCCATATCCTTTCATTTGTTAACACTCCCACCAGCAATTCATGAGATTCTCTAATTCTTCATTCCCTTGCTAACTGAGGTGTTCTCAGTGCTTCTGCCTGCTAAATCACTTTGGTCGGTCTGACTCTTTGCAACTTCATGGACCATAGCCCATAAGGCTCCTCTGTCAATGGGACTCTCCAGGAAAGAATATTGGAATGGGTTGCCATTTCCTCCTCCAAGGGATCTTCCTGACCCAGGGGTCGAGCCCATGTCTCATGTCTCCTACATTGGCAGTCATGTTCTTTACCACTAGCACCACCTTATTGACCAAATAGATGAGAAATAAATGCATTTCTTTCTTGTATTTCTAATAACACAGGTCAAGTTAAGCATTTTTTCATTTATTTAAAATATATTTACACTGGCTATTAAATTTCATGATATTTAAATGTTATTCTAAAGTTTTCATTTCTCTTGATTAGAATGAGCTTGAAATACATTAAATAAACTTTTTTCTGTAATATTTAATGAAATTTTTCATTTCTAGACTTTCTTTACTTTTGTCTTTGATAATAGTGGTTTATGTAATGAAGAATTATTTAATTTTTAAATATTCACTAATACCAATCTTTTCTTTTCTGAGTGCTGACTTCTATCTCTTAACCTAAATAAACCTTGCCAGTTAAAGGATATTAAAAACAATGTCCCATTTTTGTCTACTATTTTTGTCATTCTTTTATATTTAAGTCTTTGATTCATTTGGTAGTTCGTTTATATAGAAGGTGAGAGGTAGGAATCTAATCATATTTTGTTCAAGATGACAATTATTAAAGAATCTATTTATTATTCCACTGTTGTAAAGTGTACTAAATTCTCATATGTATTTTGGCATATTTATGAATTTTAAAAAGTTACTCCCCGATAGGTCTGTTTATTTTTATACTAATAAAGCATTTTTAATTTTTGTGTCTTTATAATATGATTTAACATCTGAAATGTTAGTTTTCCCTAATTATTTTTTTTTCTAAAGTTTCTCTGTCTATTCTACTGAATGAACTTTAGAATTCTCATACTTAATTCAAGGAAATAAATCATGCTGGCATTTAAATGGAATTACATTAAATGTAAAGATTTATAACTGAGTATTCCTATGACTTTAATTAAAAAATGAAATTATTTTGGGAGAATAGACAATTTTACAATATTGAGACTTTCCATCATCCAAAATATGTCTCTCTGCCAAATCATGTATGCTCTTAGGTTTTTCAATTCAATTTGACCTACACAGAACTTCAAAGATACTTTACAGTTGTCTTATATATTGCTTATTACTTAATGATAAGAATTTTTCTATTATCCTAAAATGATTATTGCTAAATATATTTTGCATAATTATTTGATATCTCACTTGTTTTGAACTCATTATTTCTAATAGATTTTGTTAACCTCTTTGTTTTCAAGAAGGCTTTTGTACTATACATAAATGTAAACATTTGTATATTTTCCTTTTCAATAATTTTATCTTTTAATTTCTGTTTCATAACCCAATGCATTAACTGTGACTTTTTGAGCAATAGTAAAATAACAGAGATGAAAGAGAAATTCTTGTCTATTTTAAGTTTCAGAAGTGCTGTCTCTAATGACTTAACAGAATTATATAAGTATAAACAATATTATATTGTAGAAATTGCCTTCTACACTAGAATGTTAACTTTAATTCAGAAAAAGGCATTCACAGTTTTTGTTTTCAGACATCTAGTAAGAGGAGTTGTTTCTATCTTTCCTCATACTGTTGATGCTATAAATTAGAAAAAAAAAAAAGGCAACTGAAAGGAAGAGGATTTATAAACATTTTTTTTAATTTTATTTTATTTTTAGACTTTACATAACTGTATTAGTTTTGCCAAATATCAAAATGAATCCGCCACAGGTATACATGTGTTCCCCATCCTGAACCCTCCTCCCTCCTCCCTCCCCATTCCATCCCTCTGGGTCTTCCCAGTGCACCAGCCCCAAGCATCCAGTATCGTGCATCGAACCTGGACTGGCAACTCGTTTCATACATAATATTTTACATGTTTCAATGCCATTCTCCCAAATCTTCCCACCCTCTCCCTCTCTCACAGAGTCCATAAGACTGTTCTATACATCAGTGTCTCTTTTGCTGTCTCGTACACAGGGTTATTGTTACCATCTTTCTAAATTCCATATATATGCGTTTCGCTTGTCACAATTAAGCAACCATTATCTCTACAATATTTATTGCATGCATGCCAGGTGTGTCTGTGTTTAACAAACAACCAATGACATTTGTCAAAAAGAGTTAGAAATGTTTTCAAATAATTCCATATTACCCCCACTCTCTCATTTACTTCAGTTCAGTTCAGTTCAGTTGCTCAGTTGTGTCCAACTATCTGCGACCCCATGGACAGCAGCATGCCAGGCCTCCCTGTCCATCACCAACTCCCAGAGTCCACCCAAACCCATGTCCATTGAGTCGGTGATGCCACTCAATCATCTCATCCTTTGTCCTCCCCTTCTCCTCCTGCCTTCAATCTTTCCGAGCATCAGGGTCTTTTTCAATGAGTAAGCTCTTTGCATCAGGTGGCCAAAGTATTGGAGTTTCAGCTTCAACATCAGTCCTTCCAATGAACACCCAGGACTGATCTCCTTTAGGATGGACTGGTTGGATCTCCTTATAGTCCAAGGGACTCTCAAGAGTCTTCTCCAACACCACAGTTCAAAAGCATCAATTCTTCGGTGCTCAGCCTTCTTCACAGTCCAACTCTCACATCCATACATGACTACTGGAAAAACCATAGCCTTGACTAGACGGACCTTTGTTGACAAAGTGTGTCTCTGCTTTTTAATATGCTGTCTAGGTTGGTCATAACTTTCCTGCCATGGAGTAAGCATCTTAATTTCATGCCTGCAGTCACCAACTGCAGTGATTTTGGAGCCCCTCAAAATAAAGTCAGCCACTGTTTCTGTTGTTTCCCCATCTATTTGCTATGAAGTGGTGGGACTGGATGTCATGATCTTAGTTTTCTGAATGTTGAGTTTTAAGCCAACTTTTTCACTCCCCTCTTTAATCAAGAGGCTCTTTAGTTCTTCTTCACTTTCTGCTATAAGGGTGGTGTCATCTGCATATCTGAGGTTATTGATATTTCTCCCGGCAATCCCATTTCCAGCTTGCGCTTCAGCCAGCCCAGTGTTTCTCACTTCCTTAATGCTTCTAAATAGCTAGGTGAAAACTGTCCAAAAAGTGGAGTGATTGGCATATTGATGGCCTTGTGCCACCAATTATAAATTATAATTATATATACAATTATACAATTATAAAACAATGCATCTGTATCGGTTGAAACTTTACTCTGTGTACGAAAGTATAGTGCGAGAAAAAGCAGGAAATCTCTGGGAAAGGACTGCCTGGATTCTAAGTCTTAGTTTTCACGTTTTCTAGATGCCATATTATTTCATCAATTAAAGAATGCACATTTTTTTCATATTCTAACATCTCTGAAATTGGTTTGCATCAAAATAGATGGTATAAGTCATAATTTAACTGCAGTGTTTTTTTCTTGTAGTTTTAACATAAAATAATGATGCATCATATAAGGAATGGCACAATAAAATCAATAAATAAAAAATATGTTGTCCTTGGATATGTTAAGTACCACTGCCTGTAAAATATAATTAATACAGCAGTTACTTATAAACTTATGGTAAGAAAAGTAAATATGTTATTACATATCAAGATATTTACAACTATGGGAGGCATTTAGTAAATTTTCAATAAATATTGTCTGTTATTGAGTAAAGATTAAAGATCATGTGTGTCAAATGCCTACTACATCCTTGAGACACTGCATTAAGTGCCAAGCAAAACAAACTAGATAATTTTCTCTTTCATTATAATCAGTCCATAAAGTAGCATCAGAAGTCTTATTATTATTCCCATATATCAGGTAAGAAAAGATAAGTATGTAGCACATTGCTTCATTTTTTCTTTTTCTTTTATTTTTTTAAATTATGAAAGTATGATAATAATACATTGACAGGAGGCTTGGAAAATGTAGAACAAAGTTACATATAGTTCTAATTTATATTACAATTATTTTTTTAAGTTGTTGTTGTTTTTCAGTCACTGTCATGTCAAAGTCCTTTGTCACTAAGTCCTATAAAACTCTTTGCAACCCCACAGCCTGTAACACCAGGTGTTCCTGTCCTTTGTTATTGCCCAGAGTCTGCTCAAATTCATGTCCATCCAGTCACTGATGCTATCTAACCATCTCATCCTCTGCTGTGCTCTTCTCATTTTGCCTTCAATCTTTCCCAGCATTAGTGTCTTTTTCCAATGAGCCAGCTCTTTGCATCAGGTGGCCAAAGTATTGGAGCTTCAGCATCATTCCTTCCAATGAATATTCAGGGTTGATTTCCTTTAGGATTGATTTGTTTGACCTCCTTATTGTCCAAAGGAGTCTCAAGAGTCCTCCAGCATTATAATTCAAAGGCATCTATTCTTCACCCTCAGCCTTCTTTATGATCCAATTGTCACATTTGTACATGATTACTGGAAAAACCATATTTTTGACTATACAGATCTTTGTCAGTGAAGTGATGTCTTTGCTTTTTAATATTCTCTCTAGGTTTGTCATAGCCTTCTTTCCAAGGAGCAAGCATCTTTTAATTTCAGGGCTGCAGTCACTGTTCTCAATAGTAAAAGATGTTTATCAGTTACACAAGCTGGACAAAAAAATTAAACATAATTCCTATTGCAAGCCTCAGTGGACATATGATTATGCTAACAATAACAAATAATTGCATACAATTTGGGGGGTTAAGTGGAGTGATATGATAAGTGGAAGTGCATACATGCACACATTTTCACCAATGCAGCCAGTCTATGTCTTTTGATGGGTGAATTTAATCCATTTATATTTAAGATAATTATCAATATGTATGATCCTAGTACCATTTGTTTAATTGTTTCGGGTTTATTTTGTTTAGGTCTTTTCCTTCCTTTGTATTTCCTGCCTAGGAAGTTTCTTTAGCATTTGTTGTAAAGCTGATTTGGTGGTGCTGAATTCTCTTAACTTTTGTTTGTCTGTAAAGCTTTTGATTTCTCCTTCAAGTCTGAACCAGAGTCTTGCAGGGTAGGGTATACTTGGTTGTAGATTCTTCCCTTTCATCATTTTAAATATATAATGCCATTCCCTTCTGGCTTGTAGAATTTCTGTTTAGGAATCACCTAACCTATGGGAGTTCCCTTGTAAGTTATTTTTCATTTACACTTTGATACTTTTAATATTTTATCTTTTTCTTTAATTCTTGTCAGTTTGATTACTATGTGTCTCTGTGTGTTCCCCTTTGGGTTTATCCTGCCTAGGACTCTGTCCTTTCTGGACTTGGTTGACTATTTCCTTTCACATGTTAGGGAAGTTTTCAGCTATTATCTCTTCAAATATTTTCTCAGGTGTTTTCTCTCTCTTTTCCTTCTGGGACCCCTATAATGTGAGTGTTGGTGCATTTAACATTGTCCACGAGGTTTGTTAGGCTGTCTTCATTTTTTTTCCAGCACGTTACTTCTTGGAAATTAAAAAGTGAAACTAGAAAAACAATGACTCAATTCCAGATTTTTTTCCATCTCCAATAGTTATGCCCTTTAACATCTTTTTAAAAATTGCTTAAAATATATAATGATTAAAAACTAAGGAATAAAATTCATTAATATTCAAGCTAATTAGAACAAGGACTATTTAAATACCTAGAAGTTGTAACCATCACTAACACTTTCATCCCATCTTGCTCTGTTACCATATTCATAGCTGAAAATTTATTCTAGTTGAGATCATCTGTGACATGTTCCCAATTAAATTCAAGTAATTTCACTTTCTAAAACTTTACAACTTCAGAAAGTGTTTAAATCTTGGGTATTTCAAAATATATATGTGTGTCATATTGCAGTAAATAACTGAACAACAAACTGCAAATAACACAAATAGAAATATTATGGGAATTTCCTTTAATTTTGACAGAATCAATTTGGCTGATCACAAAGTATATCACAGAACAATTTCAAAAGATTGCTATATATCTTGATAAAAATGATATCCTATTTAATATATCAAGTTTACCTAAAATGCATGTGTCTACTGATACATTGTGAAATAAATTGCTGGGAACAATATAATAATAAAAACTGCTGAGAGGCTGAATTCCTGAAATCTTTGAGATATATTCACCATCAAATTTTTAATCTGCTATTTAGTAACCAAGCTTTTATATTATGACAAGACTGAATATGTAATTCATGAGATAATGAAATGTCAAAGAGAAATGCAGGCAATGATTTGCTTAGTTAAATATTGGAGAAGGAAATGGCAATCCTACCATCTCATTAAAAGGTGACTCTAACATTTGTATATAAAATTCTAATAGTAACTGTCTTAATCATCTGTCAATATCTTAATAGCCTTATATTTGTTACTAAAAATGTATCTTCTAATAAATCACTCTTCAAGGGCTGTAGCATCTAATTACATGTTTACACTTATTCATCAACTTAAAATGAAGACTATTAAAGCAAGCAGTTCATTGCAAGTTCAAACACTGAGGAATTCAGTAAGCAGAACTGATGCTCAAGAAGTGACAACAGGCAGTACTAGCTCATGCTGATTCATGGCATCCTAATAAAGCCTTTGAACTTTTCCATTTATGCTTCAAATCCTGAGCCAAGGTTTTAGAACTTTCCTAATTCTGCTTTTATTCCCCTCTGCCAACAGGAATTCATTATCTACCCACTAAGTAAAAGCAAATAACTGCACAAGATAAACAGAGCTATAATTAATTAGTATAATAAACACTAAATGATTGCCTTAACAGGCTAAAATAGCAAGGGAAGCCATTCTGCCCCTTTACTCATAATTAAAGATTTCTTCCTAAAGACAAGAGAGAAATGTCTTGTGGTAATATAAGCACAGATGGACCTATATAGAGGATGAAATTGAACTGTTCTGATGGGATTGATAATGCACATCACTGAGTTTTCCCTCACTGAGAAGGAACACTCCGTGATAGTTTGCTTCTGTTGTTGCTCTTCATTCCTAAGTAATGGCATGAAAACAGCCATATTCTGGGTTGGGGAAAAACTTCATGCACTGAGATGAATCTGGGAAAGCTGAATTTAAGTAATGCAACTTCTGACAACCTGTGGTTTAACCATGTCCCTAACCCAAGATTTCGGTGTCTTTCCCTGTAATCCAAGTGAGTGTAAATTAAAATTCTAGTCTGACTTCTGAAGAAGTAAATGGTTGAAATAAAAAGAAAATCAATAGGGAGAGGGCATTTGAGACTGAATTTGGAGAAGCCCTTATCACAAAAAAGGAAGGAGTTCCCGTTTGAGTTCGTGACAATTTTAGGAGGACTAGAACATAAAAGAAATCTTTTAGAGGTCTCAAGAAGAAGTATGGCCTTCAAAACCAAAGGATACTAAGTCAGTTTTGGGAAAAGAAAAGTCATGAAACACTGAGCCATGGGAATTTTATATTCTGGAAAAATAGTAACATAAATCATAGCTATTAATTAATATATTATCAAAATCACTTCTAGCTCTTGGGAGTAGAGTATCCTCTTATTCCTTAATAGTTTACTTAGATGACCCTGTAGAATAAGATGAAAGTTTCAGTTTTTCTTTTCCTCCAAATATTATTAGTGTTTATAGCATCTTACATGTAGTTTTACAATCTTATTAACTCAAAGAGATATATTTTATCCATTATAGATTAAAATGCTGTCCTGGTGGCTCAGACAGTGAAGAATCTTCTGCAATACAGGAGACCCATGTTCAATCTCTGGGTCAGAAATACCCACTGGAGAAGAAGAAAAGATACCCACTCCACTATTCTCGCCCAGAGAATCCCATGGATAGAGGAGCCTGATGGGCTACAGTCCATAGGGTCAGAAAGAGTTGGACACAACTGAAGCAACTTAGCATGCACACATGCACAGTGAGTGTTCATTGTATAAAGTTCAGACCTACATTTCAGGAGAGCCACCAAATTCAAGCAAGGATATGGAAAAAAAAAATTAACTACTTAGCATGACATGAGAATAAGAATTCATAAAAAGAATGCAATGTCATTGGTAGCTTTAATAAACAATTGAGGAAATCTATGGGTTTGAGAAAGCTCTTCCACTGTTTTTTAGAGATGTCTGCAGAATATTTCAGGAATAAATTCTAATATGAATAACTTCTTCACTACTCTTTGAGACTCTTTGTCTGAAGTCTCTAAAAGTATCTGATAAAATGTTATCTTGTATCTGTGGCAGTGATAGGACACATACTGAACATCAAAATTGAGAATGTGACAAATATTGTGACCCAATTGTACAATCACAGTGACATATACAATAAAGTATTAGAAATAAAGAAAAACATTCTGACAAGGATGTCAAGTGCAGACACGTTCATATCAAAAGAGACAACAAAATGCAATTACAGTACAGGAAGAACATTTTTAAAAGACGGGGAGAAAATAGAAAAGCCTTAGAATAAAATGCCAAGGCTTCAGAGTAAATTCAACAGCAAGCAAGACTGATGTTCCTTTTGCTACAGAATAGACAGTGACATAATTGACACACTCTTGGGGAAAAAAAGATAATTGGTTTCATCAAGCAAAGGAGAAAATGACACCTGAAAAGCAGTGACACAGGTCATGGCCGAGGCCCAGTCATTGCAGAAGAGCAAAGACCTGTTCTAGCTGTGAGAGGACAAGCAACATGATCATGCATTCCTTGGAGCAGAGCGTGGACCAAAAAACAACATTATCTGATGTGTTTCTAGTCACTTGCAGTCGAGAAACTGGGTTTGCATATATTAATTTACATCCAATGCATAGTGCTGGGAATTAAGTATCACAGCAGTTTTCAAAGTCCATTTCTAGACAGCAACAACAATGCCTACATTTTGGCTAAGCAGCTTTGTGTGGCCAACTTATACAGAAGTAGCAAAATCATTTTTAGTAAAAAAAAAAAAAAAAAAGAATCAGTTCTTGGCAGTTGACATATTGGAAGATATAAATTCAGGCACTGGATTCTTGAATCTAAACGCATTCTATAATGTGAGAATACTTAAATTTGAATCTGGTACTACCCTTACATATAGACATCTCTCTCCCTTAAAAAAAAATTGTTCATCTATAATTTGTGTAGCATTTGTATGTTAGTTGGCTGGATGGCATCACCGACTCGATGGACGTGAGTTTGAGTGAACTCCAGGAATTGGCATTGGACAGGGAGGCCTGGCGTGCTGCGATTCATGGGGTTGCAAAGAGTTGGACACGACTGAGCGACTGAACTGAACTGTATGCTAGTAAAGGAAGGTTATGGAGAACCATTAAATAAGTTAACTATCTTAACTAGAGTGACATTTGTATAGATGATGGATCATGTCGATGTTAAAACAAACACAAAAGTTTTCATGGTTATTAGAGAATCACTGAGAATGTTTTTTCTTGCTGGAAAATATTATGCCTTACACTCCATTACTTTCCCTACTAAAATTTCAAGTATGATTCCCAAATCTATTTTGGCTAGACTAGTTTGAACTGGAGGGTTCTAAGATGTAAAAAATTACAAATATAATGATCTAGCAATGTGTTCAGAGAAGGCAATGGCACCCCACTCCAATACTTTTGGCTGGACATCCCATGGACAGAGGAGCCTGGTAGGCTGCAGTCCATGGGGTCGCTAAGAGTCGGACATGACTGAACGGCTTCACTTTCACTTTTCACTTTCATGCATTGAAGAAGGAAATGGCAACCCACTCCAATGTTCTCACCTGGAGAATCCCATGGATGGGGGAGCCTGGTGGGTTGCCGTCTATGGGATAGCACAGAGTTGGACACGACTGAAACGACTTAGCAGCAGCAGCAGCAATGTGTTAATAGGACACTAAACCTGAGCACCAAAGAATTAATGCTTTTGAACTGTGGTGTTGGAGAAGACTCTTGAGAGTCCCTTGGACTGCAAGGAGATCCAACTAGTCCATTCTAAAGGAGATCAGTCCTGGGTGTCCATTGGAAGGACTGATGCTAAAGCTGAAACTCCAATACTTTGGCCACCTCATGCGAAGAGTTGACTCATTGGAAAAGACTCTGATGCTGGGAGGGATTGGGGGAAGGAGGAGAAGGGGACAACAGAGGGTGAGATGGCTAGATGGCATCACCAACTCGATGCACATGAGTTTGGGTAGACTCTGGGAGTTGGTGATGGACAGGGAGGCCTGGGGTGCTGCGATTTTTGGGGTTGCAGGGAGTCGGACATGACTGAGCGACTGAACTGAACTGAAAAAAATAAAACTTAAAATATGTTAAATCCTGGAGAATCAGGAACAAAACTGTTTCAGTTATGAGACAGCCATGATAACTATAAGAAAAGCAACCAAAACCAATGGGACCTGAGCTGTGCTTCAGCTCTGTTCTATTCAAATTGTAATACATAAATACTCTGGCTCCCTCTCCTCTGGACTACGTGTATGCTGCCTTTTTGCTCCTGAGTAATTGGAAGCTTCATTCCATCATCATAAAGAATCATAGCTTCCTAGGACATATGCAGAAAACCCTGAAGTAGAGAGAAAGATGAAAATATTTCTTTATTCCCCTTGTCAAGTCACCTCCCTTTTCTACCAATCTTTCCTGAAGGATACCATCTGTATCTTGCAATGATCCCTTGTACTTCACCTGCAAGACCTCAGTTTAGCCTGGATCCTTGCACTCCTTAAAGTGTATTACCCACATGACAAACAGTTATTTTGTTTTGTTTTGTTTTGTTTTGTTTTTTTTGCTATTATTGTAATCAGGTTTCACAATATTCCTTTGCCATCTCAGTAGGCTGTCAACCACTTGGGGTAAGATTTAGAAGGAACAGGAGTGAAGAAGGCAGACAACTTCATGCTTACTCTACTTATACCTCATTTGCATGATGGTATTGTGATCAAGTCTATCATGTCTGAAGCAGTCTTCCTGGATTCAAATCCAGGCTCCAGTTGACAACATTAGTGTGACTGTGATTTGTCTGTTTTTCGTTATTTAGCATTTCTTGGTCTCAGTTTCCTCATCTGTATGATGGAGATGGCTACTGCTTCAATGGATTTACTGTGAGGATTAAATAAGAAATGGCATGCAAAATGCCCAATGCTGTGTTCAGCACATAAAGAGTCTTTAAGATTAGTGTAACAGGGTATTGTATGGGATTTTTTTG
Organism: Bubalus bubalis; assembly: GCF_019923935.1. Classification (NCBI taxonomy): domain Eukaryota; kingdom Metazoa; phylum Chordata; class Mammalia; order Artiodactyla; family Bovidae; genus Bubalus; species Bubalus bubalis. The sequence goes on along the minus strand of NC_059172.1, from coordinate 72,157,605 downwards.
TACTATCTTGGAGTTTAAGCTGAGATTTAAAAGGCTAAGAATATTACTACAGGTGCTCGGTATTGTATAGTCTTAGGTATGAAAGTACTAGGCCTTCCTGGAGCTTAATTGTGGAACTGGTTCTTCCAGCATTAATAACCCATTTCCCACACTCGGGCTACATAAGGGAAGAGAAAGAAAACTTCAGGAAGTTAAAATCAATGGTGAGAAGGATATTTTAGAATTTGTGGAGAGTTGTGGGAGAAAGTCATGTATGGATGTGAGAGTTGGACTGTGAAGAAAGCTGAGCACTGAAGAATTGATGCTTTTGAACTGTGGTGTTGGAGAAGACCTTGAGAGTCCCTTGGACTGCAAGGAGATCCAACCAGTCAATCCCAAAGCAGATCAGTCCTGGGTGTTCATTGGAAGGACTGATGTTGAAGCTTAAACTCCAATACTTTGGCCACCTGATGCAAAGAGCTGACTCATTAGAAAAGACCCTGATGCTGGGAAAGATAGAGGGCAGGAGGAGAAGGGGACGACAGAGGATAATATGGTTGGATGGTATTACCAACTCAACGGAGATGAGTTTGGGTAGACTCCAGGAGTTGGTGATGGACAGGGAGGCCTGGCGTGCTGCGGTCCATAGGGTCACAGAGAGTCAGACATGACTGAGCAACTGCACTGAACTGAACTGTGGAAGAAAGAGGGAGGATCAGCTACATCAAGCCACACCTCATAAGGGGGGGCCTTCAAACAAATACTTAGAGAGTTTGATACATACTTATACAGGTCATGGGCCACCTGTTTGTTTGCACCTTGTACCTGACTATGGCTACGGGAGGCAGAAAAGGGAGAGGAGTCCACAAAAGAACCAAGTGTCTATTAACTGATAGCAGTGACAGAGGTACCAAATACAGACCCCACAGAGTGGAGATGGCAGTGATCTATCTAGAAAGGCACACCCACCTAAGGGAGCTCTCCACCTGGGCTCTGGTGAGCTCAGCAGAAGGAGGCAGAGGATGAGGCTGAGAACACAGATTCTGGAGCAGAGGCCATGGCTAACAATCAGAGGAGATGAAGCCTGCATCAGGAGCCTCAGAGAGCACTTTCTGGGGCCTGAGCATAGGGGAAAGGGGCAGTGCCACTCTGAGAAGTCCTCAGTGGTGCTCCACGCAAGAGAAACCCAGCAAGTAGGTATTTGCCACTCTGAAAGCTCAGGTGCAAGTTACAATTGCATCCACCAACTGAAATGTTTTTCTGTCCTTTACCTCCCTTCTCCTGTCACTCTATCATTCCTGGACCTGGAATAAGAAAGCCATACACCTTGTCCTAGTGTGTCAGGGCAGCCTCACTTGATTGTTGTGCAGGTGTGATTCCTAACAATGTCTTTCTCCTTACAGAAGAGTCCCAGTACAAATGATATGCTATGCAGTCACCTTTCTTCAGAGGAAACAGAAAAATCTTAATGAGTGAGGGCTGAGGAGGAAAGAGCAATGTGGGAAAATTGTGGGCAGTCCCCTGATCTTTCCTTCCTGATCCTTTCCTGACACAAGACTCAAGCTCACTAGGGGAAGAGAAGGTTTTTCATTAGATGAAAATCTAGAGTTTTAATATAAAATTAGCCTGAGGTTATGAGTTTGTGAATGCAAACACATAATCTATTAGACCTGGCAGAGATTTAATCCATGAGGGGGAAGAAGAAATTCATTGAACTGATTTGCAGAGTGAGTACTGGGGAAGAGTAATGACTTTCCACTCATATCTCTATATCCAAGGCTTTCAATAAACAACTTTATATCACATAAATTGTTTTGTTTTTAACATACATTGACTGAGTAAACACAGTGTGCCTCCCAGAATATAGTTGTGCACCAGGTCCCTGTATTCATGAACCTTATATTAATTATTAAAAAATAAAAGTAAACACAAATACAGTACATGTAGGAATAAATAGTATAAATGTAAAAAATACCAAATAGTCATCATTGTATTATATAGGATTAAAAGCAGTGGCTATGATAGAGAATCAGTGGGTTTTTACTTTCCTTACAACACCTGGGAGGGCTTTTCTGAAGAGATTGTAATTAGCTGAGGTTGAATGTAAAAGGTAGAATGTTCTGTGAAAATCAGAAGATTATTTTAGCTAAAGGGCAAATATTCTTACCATGAAACAGCCTGGAATTTTAAGGATCTAAAAGAAGTCTAAAATATTCTACTCCTGGAAATGATATATATCCATGAAGATAAAGATATATATCCAAAAAATATAAAAACTTCAATTAGAAAAGATACATGTACCATAATGTTCACAGCAGCACTATTTACAGTAGCTAAGACACAGAAATAACTCAGCTTGCCTTTCAGCAGACGATTGGTTTAAAAAGATGTAGGAAATATATATACATATATGAAAGTGAAAGTGTTAGATGCTCAGCTGGGTCCGACTCTTTGTGATCCCATGGACTGTAGTCTGCCAGGCTCCTCCCTCCTCTGTGTGTGTGTGTGTGTGTGTGTGTGTGTGTGTGTGTGTGTGTATCAGTGGTAAACAACCCACCAGCAAATTCAGGAGGTATGGGTTGATCTCTGGGTCCAGAAGATCCCCTGGAAAAGGGAATGATAACCTACTCCAGTATTCTTGCCTGGAAATCCCATGGACAAAGGAGCCTAGCAGGCTATAGTCCATGGAGTCACAAAAGCATCGGATATCACTTAGTAACTAAACAACAAAATGTATATATATCATTTATATATGTGATCTAAAAAGTAATATAAATGGATCTATATAGAAAACAGAAACAGACTCACAGATCCAGCAATCAAACTATGGTAACCAAAAGGGAAAGAGAGGGAGGGAAGGAAGGAATAAATTAGGAGTATGTGATTAACAGATACAAATGGCTTTAAATAAAATAGATGAGCAATAAAGATTCACTGTATAACACAGGGAGCTAAATTCAATATCTTACAATAACCTCTAATGAAAAGTAATATGAGAAAAGCTATATATATATATATAACTGAACCACTTTGTTCTATGTGATAGTAACACATAGCTAGTTTCTATGAAACTAACACAATATTGTTAATCAACTATATTTTGATAAAAAGCAGGCTTGGGGTTTCCCTGGTGGCTCAGTGATAAAACAATCTGCCTGCAAATGCAAGAGACACAGTTTCAATCCCTGACCCAGGAAGATTCCACATGCAATGGAGCAACTAAACCCATGTGCTACAAATACTGAGCTTGTACTCTACACCCCAGCAACCACAACTACTGAGGCCAGTGCACCCTAGAGCCTGTGCTCTGCAACAAGAGAAGGCACTGCAATGAGAAGCCTGCACACTACAAGTAGAGAGTAGCCCCTGATCACTGCAGCTATAGAAAACCCTGCATAGCAATGAAGACCCAACACAGCTAAAAAATAAACATAACTGAATAAATATTTTAAAATACACATTTGTATCCAAAAGTTAGAATAGGGTTTCCAAGTAAAGCAGACAGTTAAGTATCACTGAGTACTTGAGAAAAGTCTCTAACTTAAAAAAAAAAAAGAAAAGCCAAAGTTTGAATTTAGAAGAAAAGTAGACTGTTCATAGGAAACAAAACAATAAAAGTAAAATCACAATTCAGTTCAGTTCAGTCGCACAGTCCTGTCAGACTCTTTGCGACCCCATGAATCACAGCACGCCAGGCCTCTCTGTCCATCACCAACTCCCGGAATTTACTCAAACTCATGTCCATTGAGTCAGTGATTCCATCCAGCCATCTCATCCTCTGTGGTCCCCTCACCTCCTGCCCCCAATCCATCCCAGCACAAGAGTCTCTTCCAATGAGTAAACTCTTGGCAGGAGGTGGCCAAAGTACTGGAGTTTCAGCTTTAGCATCAGTTCTTCCAATGAACACCCAGGACTGATCTCCTTTAATATGGACTTGTTGGGACTCCTTGCAGTCCAAGGAACTCTCAAGAGTCTTCTCCAACACCATGTTCAAAAACATCAATTCTTAGGCGCTCAGCCTTCTTCACAGTCCAATTCTCACATACATACATGACCACTGGAAAACCATAGCCTTGACTAGGCAGACCTTTGTTGGCAAAGTAAAGTCTGTGCTTTTTAATATACTGTCTAGGTTGGTCGTAACTTTCCTTCCAGGGAGTAAGCGTCTTTTAATTTCATGGCTGCAGTCAACATCTGCAGTGATTTTGGAGGCCAGAAAAATAAAGTCTGACACTGTTTCCACTGTTTCCCCATCTATTTCCCATGAAGTAATGGGACCAGATGCCATGAACTTCGTTTTCTGAATGTTGAGCTTTAAGCCAACTTTTTCACTCTCCTCTTTCACTTTCATCAAGAGGCTTTTTAGTTCCTCTTCACTTTCTGCCATAAAGCTGGTGTCATCTGAATATCTGAAGTTATTGATATTTCTCCTGACAATCTTGATTCCAGCTTGTGCTTCTTCCAGCCCAGCATTTCTCATGATGTTCTCTGCATATAAGTTAAATAAGTAGGGTGACAATATACAGCCTTGACGTTCTCCTTTTCCTATTTGGAACCAGTCTCTTGTTCCATGTCCAGTTCTAACTGTTGCTTCTTGACCTGCATATAGGTTTCTCAAGAGGCAGGTCAGGTGGCCTGGTATTCCCATCTCTTTCAGAATTTTCCACAGTTTATTGTGATCCACACAGTCAAAGGCTTTGGCATAGTCAATAAAGCAGAAATAGATGTTTTTCTGGAACTCTCTTGCTTTTTCCATGATCCAGTGGATCTTGGCAATTTGATCTCTGGTTCCTCTGCTTTTTGAAAACCAGTTTGAACATCTGGAAGTTCACAGTTCATGAACTTCTGAAGCCCGGCTTGGAGAATTTTGAGCATTACTTTACTAGTGTGTGAGATGAGTGCAATTGTGCGGTAGTTTGAGCATCCTTTGGCATTGCCTTTCTTTGGGATTGGAATGAAAACTGACCTTTTCCAGTCCTGTGGCCACTGCTGAGTTTTCCAAATTTGCTGGCATATTGGGTACATCACTTTCACAGCATCATCTTTCAGGATTTGGAATAGCTCAACTGGAATTCCATCACCTCCACTAGCTTTGTTCAGAGTGATGCTTTCTAAGGCCCACTTGACTTCACATTCCAAGATGTCTGGCTCTAGGTGAGTGATTACACCATCATGATTATCCTGATTGTGAAGATCTTTTTTGTACAGTTCTGTGTATTCTTGCCACCTCTTCTTAATATCTTCCACTTCTGTCAGTTCCATACCATTTCTTTCCTTTATCTAGCCCATTTTTGCATGAAATGTTCCCTTGGTACCTCTAATTTTCTTCAAGAGATATCTAGTCTTTCCCATTCTGTTGTTTCCTCTATTTCTTTGCATTGATCACTGAGGAAGTCTTTCTTATCCCTCCTTGCTATACTTTGGAACTCTGCATTCAGATGCTTATATCTTTCCTTCTCTCCTTTGCTTTTCACTTCTCTTCTTTTCACAGCTATTTGTAAGCTGGAATGGGTGAATTTAACTCAGATGACCATTATATCTACTACTATGGGCAGGAATCCCTTAGAAGAAGTGAAGTAACCATCATGGTCAAAAAAAGAGTCCGAAATGCAATACTTGGATGCAATCTCAAAAATGACAGAATGATCTCTGTTTGTTTCCAAGGCAAAGCATTCAATATCACAATAATCCAAGCCAATGCCCCAACCAGTAACACTGAAGAAGCTGAAGTTGAACAGTTCTGTGAAGACCTACAAGAACAGTTCTTTGAAGACCTTTTAGAACTAACACTCAAAAAAGATGTCCTTTTAATTATAGGGGACTGGGATGCAAAAGTAAGAAGTCAAGAAGCACCTGGAGTAACAGGCAAATTTGGCCTTGGAATATGGAATGAAACAGGGAAAAGGCTAATGGAGTTTTGCCAAGAGAACGCACTGGTCATAGCAAACACCCTCTTCCAACAACACAAGAGAACACTCTACACATGGACATCACCAGATGGTCAACACCAAAATCAGATTGATTATATTCTCTGCAGTCTTTGCAGCCAAAGATGGAAAAGCTCTACACAGTCAGCAAAAACAAGACTGGGAGCTGAATGTGGCTCAGATCATGAACTCCTTATTTCCAAATTCAGACTTAAATTGAAGAAAGTAGGGAAAACCACTAGACCATTCAGGTATGACCAAAATCAAATCCTTATGATTATACAGTAGAAGTGAGAAATGGATTTAAGGGACTAGATCTGATAGAGTGCCTGATGAACTATGGATGGAGGTTTGTGACATTGTACAAGAGACAGGGATCAAGACCATCCCCATGGAAAAGAATTGCAAAAATCACAGTTAATATACTCATAAAATTAAGATATGACATCTATGAACCAAGAACAAGATGCTATGAAACACGCACACAAAAGAAAGTGTTGGAAATTAAGATATGGCACTAAAAATGAAAAATTGAAGAGTCATAAGACAAAGTTAAAAGAAATTTCCTAAAAAGCTGAGCAAAAGAAAAGACAAAAAAAAAAAAACAGAAGAGAGAAGATAAGAAATTTAGAGGTCCTGCTCAGGAGTAGTATAGTTCCAGACAGAGAGAATGGAAAAAAGAAGAGGAAAAATTCACCTAATACATTGTTCAAAAGAATTTTACCTAAGTGAATTTAAAAAACTAAGCCTTGTTAAAAGTTTAATATATGCCAGGTACTGTTCTAAGTGCTTGATTCAGATTAATTTATTAAATCCACACAACAATCTTGTGAGACTGCTATTAATATCATCAGAAAGAATGAAAGTGAAAGTGTTAGTGGCTCAGTCACGTCCAACTCTGCGACCCCATGGACTGTAGCCTGCCTCTGTCTATGGAATTCTACAGGCAAGAATACTGGAGTGGGTTGGCATTCCCTTCTCCAGGGGATCCTTCTGACCCAGGATAGAACCCAAGTATCCCACATTGCAGGCAGATTCTTTACTATCTGAGAACAGGGAAGTCCTTAATATAATCAGTCTCACTTCAACACCAAGAATCAGACTAGCCAAACATAATATTTGTGGAAAGTAAACAACAGTGAAGCCTGTAAAAGACAAAAGGAAAATTATGACTAATAGTAAATTTCAAATACTTAATGTGAGAATAGAATTTTTAAAAAAATTTAGAGTGGCTAGATCTTGAAAATATTAAATCCCTTCACCCCCGTTGTTCACAGCTACTAGAGGCTGCACTTCAACAAAATAAAAAATTCCAAAGAAGAAAAACACAGAATACAAGATATAGGGGTTTTATCAGAATAGAGGTAAAAAGAGGCCCTGGGGTTCCGGTAAAAGGAGTTCTCAGAATTATCATCATGTGCCTAGTATCATGGCTTTCAGAATATTAGAAAGCTAACAAAAATATTTTCAAAAATCGGAAACTATAAACTCTTAAATCATCTAAATATATTAAGATTTAGATAATTGACAAGGGATTTGGGGTACAATTAGTGACAAGTAATTATATGAAAATAAGACAATTATAAATTTGTCTTGCCATCTAGACGGACAAAACAGAAAAAATAATTCAGTAAAGCGTCATGGCTCAGCTGTGACTAGTGCTGACATAGTCAAATACTGTACCTATGGAGTTGATCTGACTGAAACTGCAGTATAACAACACTGGGACAATGGGAACAGAAAGGATTCTTTTGTGTGTAACAGGGTCAGGAGAATGACTGTAAAAAAAGGAAGAGACTACACAGTATCTTCTTCTATAATGGAGAATAAATAATAATCTAATTGAAAAAATCAAGATGCCAATATAAAAAAGTTACCTAGGGGTATAAAAAGAGCCCTAGATATTTTTAATAAATGAAAAAAAATTATAACGAAAAGAAAATGTTCTGGTCGTAGTGGGGAGTGAGGGTTATAGGCAGTGGTGAGAGATAAAACACGGAAGGTTAGTTACCACCATTAAGACTATGTGTGTATAACTTTGGCAAAAACCAAAACCAGAAAGGATAGGAAAGAAGAAGGAAAGAGAGGGGGTGAGGGAGGGAAGGAGAAAAAGAGGCAGGTACACCTCCCACTTCACAGAATGGCCATCTTCAGAAAACCTAAGAAAATACATACTGGAAAGAAGGTGGAGAAAAGGAAACCCTCTTACATATAGTCATAAGCGATTTGATTTAGGTGAAACCTGAAAGGTCTAGCGGTCTTCCCCACTTTCTTCAATTTAAGCCTGAATTTGGCAATAAGGAGTTCATGATGAGCCACAGTCAGATACTGGTCTTCTTTTTGCTGACTGTATAGAGCTTCTCCATCGTTAGCTGCAAAGAATATATTCAATCTGATTTTGGTGTTGACCATCTTGATGTCCATAGGCAGAGTCTTCTGTTGTGTGGTTGGAAGAGGGTGTTTGCTATGACCAGTGCATTCTCTTGGCAGAACTCTATTAGCCTTTGCCCTGCTTCATTCTGTAATCCAAGGCCAAATTTGCCTGTTACCAGGTGGTTCTTGACTTCATAATTTGCATTCCAGTCCCCTATAATGAAAAGGACATCTTTTTTCAGTGTTACCTGGTGTGATCACTCACACTCACCTAGAGCCAGACATCCTGGAATGTGAAGTCAAGTGGGCCTTAGAAAGCATCACTATGAACAAAGCTAGTGGAAGTGATGGAATTCCAATGGAGCTATTTCAAATCCTGAAAGATGATGCTGTGAAAGTGCAACACTCAATATGCCAGCAAATTTGGAAAACTCAGCAGTGGCCACAGGACTGGAAAGGTCACTGTTCATTCCAATCCTAAAGAAAGATAATGCCAAAGAATGCTCAAACTACCACATAATTGCACTCATTTCACATGCTAGTAAAGTAATGCTCAAATTTCTCCAAGCCAGGTTTTTCAGCAATATGTGAACCATGAACTTCCAGATGTTCAAGCTGGTTTTAGAAAAGGCAGAGGAACCAGAGATCAAATTGCCAACATCCTCTGGATCATGGAAAAAGCAAGAGAGTTCCAGAAAGGCATCTATTTCTGCTTTATTGACTATGCCAAAGCCTTTGACTGTGTGGATCACAATAAACTGTGGAAAATTCTGAAAGAGATGGGAATACCAGACCACCTGACCTGCCTATTGAGAAACCAGTATTCAGTCCAGAAAGCAAGAGTTAGAACTGGATATGGAACAACAGACTGGTTCAAAATAGGAAAAGGAGAATGTCAAAGCTGTACATTGTCATCCTGCTTTTTTAACTTATATGCAGAGTAAATCATAAGAAACGCTGGCTGGAGGAAGCACAAGCTGGAATCAAGATTGCCATGAGACATATCATTAGCCTCAGATATGCAAATGACACCACTCTTATGGCAGAAAGTGAAGAAAACTAAAGAGCCTCTTGATGAAAATGAAAGAGGAGAGTGAAAAAGTTGGCTTAAAGCTCAATATTCAGAAAACTAAGATCATGTCTTCTGGTTCCATCAGTTCAGTTCAGTTCAGTTCAGTCGCTCAGTCGTGTCCGACTCTTTGCGACCCCATGAATCCCAGCACACCAGGCCTCCCTGTCCATCAACAACTTTCGGAATTCACCCAGATCCATGTCCAACGAGTCAGTGATGCCATCCAGCCATCTCATCCTCTGTCGTCCCCTTCTCCTCTTGCCCCCATTCCCTCCCAGCATCAGAGTCTTTCCAATGACTCAACACTTTGCATGAGGTGGTCAAAGTACTGGAGTTTCAGCTTTAGCATCATTCCTTTCAAAGAAATCCCAGGGCTGTTCTCCTTCAGAATGGACTGGTTGGATCTCCTTGCAGTCCAAGGGACTCTCAAGAGTCTTCTCCAATGCCACAGTTCAAAAGCATCAATTCTTTGGCGCTCAGCCTTCTTCACAGTCCAACTCTCACATCCATACATGACCACAGGAAAAACCATAGCCTTGACTAGACGAACCTTTGTTGGCAAAGTAATGTCTCTGCTTTTGAATATGCTATCTAGGTTGGACATAACTTTCCTTCCAAGAAGTAAGCGTCTTTTAATTTCATGTCTGCAGTCACCATCTGCAGTGACTTTGGAGCCCAAAAAAAAGAAAGTCTGACACTGTTTCCACTGTTTCCCCATCTACTTCCCATGAAGTGATGGGACCAGATGCCATGATCTTCATTTTCTGCATGTTGAGCCTTAAGCCAACTTTTTCACTCTCCACTTTCACTTTCATCAAGAGGCTTTTGAGTTCCTCTTCACTTTATGCCATAAGGGTGGTGTCATCTGCATAGCTGAGGTTATTGATATTTCTCCTGGCAATCTTGATTCCAGCCTGTGTTTCTTCCAGTCCAGCGTTTCTCATGATGTATTCTGTATATAAGTTAAATAAGCAGGGTGATGATATACAGCCTTGACGTACTCCTTTTCCTATTTGGACCCAGTCTGTTGTTCCATGTCCAGTTAACTGTTGCTTCCTGACCTGCATACAGATTTCTCAAGAGGCAGGTCAGGTGGTCTGGTATTCCCATCTCTTTCAGAATTTTCCACAGTTGATTGTGATCCACACAGTCAAAGGCTTTGGCATAATCAATAAAGCAGAAATAGATGTTTTTCTGGAACTCTCTTGCTTTTTCAGTGATCCAGCAGATGTTGTCAATTTGATCTCTGGTTCCTCAGCCTTTTCTAAAACCAGCTTGAACATCAGGAAGTCACGGTTCACGTACTGCTGAAGCCTGGCTTGGAGAATTTTGAGTATTACTTTGCTAGCATGTGAGATGAGTGCAATTGTGTGGTAGTTTGAGCATTCTTTGGCATTGTCGTTCTTTGGGATTGGAATGAAAACTGACCTTTTCCAGTCCTGTGGTCACTGCTGAGTTTTCCAAATTTGCTGGCATATTGGGTACATCACTTTCACAGCATCATCTTTCAGGATTTGAAATAGCTCCACTGGAATTCCATCACCTTCACTAGCTTTGTTTGTGGTGATGCTTTCTAAGGCCCACTTGACTTCACATTCCAGGATGTCTCGCTCTAGGTGAGTGATCACACCATCATGATTATCTGGGTCGTGAAGATCTTTTTTGTACAGTTCTTCTATGTATTCTTGCCACCTCTTCTTAATATCTTCTGCTTCTGTTAGGTCCATACCATTTCTGTCCTTTATTGAGCCCATCTTTGCATGAAATGTCTCCTTGGTGTCTCTCATTTTCTTGAAGAGACCTCTAGTCTTTCCCATTCTGTTGTTTTCCTCTATTTCTTTGCATCGATCACTGAGGAAGGCTTTCTTATCTCTTCTTGCTATTCTTTGGAACTCTGCATTCAGATGCTTATATCTTTCCTTTTCTCCTTTGCTTTTTGCTTCTCTTCTTTTCACAGCTATTTGTAAGACCTCCTCAGACAGCCATTTTGCTTTTTTGCATTTCTTTTCTATGGGAATGGTCTTGATCCCTGTCTCCTGTACAATGTCACAAACCTCAGTCCATAGTTCATCATGCACTCTATCTATCAGATCTAGGCCCTTAAATCTATTTCTCACTTCCACTGTATAATCATAAGGGATTTGATTTAGGTCATACCTGAATGGTCTAGTGGTTTTCCCGACTTTCTTCAATTTAAGTCTGAATTTGGTAATAAGGAGTTCATGATCTGAGCCACGGTCAGCTCCTGGTCTTGTTTTGTTGACTGTATAGAGCTTCTCCATCTTTGGCTGCAAAGAATATAATCAATCTGATTTCGGTGTTGACCATCTGGTGATGTCCATGTGTAGAGTCTTCTCTTGTGTTGTCAGAAGAGGATGTTTGCTATGACCAGTGCATTTTCTTGGCAAAACTCTATTAGCCTTTGCCCTGCTTCATTCCGTATTCCAAGGCCAAATTTGCCTGTTACTCCAGGTGTTTCTACTTTTGCATTCCAGTCCCCTATAATGAAAAGGACATCTTTTGGGGGTGTTAGTTCTAAAAGGTCTTGTAGGTCTTCACAGAACCGTTCAACTTCAGCTTCTTCAGTGTTACTGGTTGGGGCATAGACTTGGATCACTGTGATATTGAATGGTTTGCCTTGGAAAAAAACAGGATCATTCTGTCATTTTTGAGATTGCATCCAAGTACTGCATTTCAGACTCTTTTGTTGCCCATGATGGCTACTCCATTTCTTCTGAGGGATCTTACCCACAGTAGTAGATATAATGGTCATCTGAGTTAAATTCACCCATTCCAGTCCATTTCATTTCGCTGATTCCTAGAATGTCAACATTCACTCTTGTCATCTCTTGTTTGACCACCTCCAATTTGCCTTGATTCATGGACTTGACATTCCATGTTCCTATGCAATATTGCTCTTTACAGCATCGGATCTTGCTTCTATCACCAGTCACATCCACAGCTGAGTATTGTTTTTGCTTTGGCTCCATCCCTTCATTCTTTCTGGAATTATTTCTCCTCTGATCTCCAGTAGCTTATTGGGCCCCTACTGACCTGGGGATTTCCTCTTTCAGTATCCTATCATTTTGCCTTTTCATACTGTTCATGGGGTTCTCAAGGCAAGAAGCCTTGAGAACCCCATGAACAGTATGAAAATCCTCTGTATATTAATGCATATATGTGGAATCTAGAAAATGGTACTGAGGAACTTGTTTGCAGAGCAGGAATTGAGACACAGAGTTATAGAACAGACATGTGGACATGCGGGGCAGAGGATGCAGGAGCGATGAATTGGGAGATTGGTACTGACATGTATACACCATATATATGTAAAATAAAAAGCTCAACAGAACCTGCTAGAAAGCACAGGGAGCTCAGCTCGGTGCTCTGAAGTGACCTAAATGGATGAGATGGTAGGTGGGAGGTCCAAGAGGGAGGGGATACATGCATATGGCTGGCTCACTTTGTTGTAGAGCAGAAACTATCACAGTATTCTAAAGCAACTTAAAAAAAGAAACTGATTTTTTGTGCAGTTTTTCCAGCACACAATATAGTACATTATCAAATCAATATTTTAATATGTGATTTAAATCTTAAAATTATAAAATGCCCTGACTTAACTCCAAAATCCAACATGGATTATTTTAATGTTTTTCTATTTCCCTGATGCTACTGAACATTACTTATCCCCATTGTAAAAACCTTTGCTTAGCAAACTCCATCCTTGAAGGTTAATTCTTTTCATTGTTTCTCTATCCATCTGCTACATGTCAATTCAGGTTAACAGGACTCATGCAACTAAAATCTCTCTCGGAAAACAATTCCCTCAGCAGGTGTTACCAGTGAAGAGGATGGCTTCATTTCTGATACCACTGAATCTGCCTCTCCCTCATACTGTGTACCTCATAAGAGAGACTCCTTCTCTGAAGCGTTGCAATCCTAGAGGCCACAGAACTGAATAACCCCTGTATCCCAAGCTTAAGGTAAACACTAGTAAAATGAGAGCTAAAATGTTGATAACATTATATAACATTGAATGTCACTCAGTCGTGTTCAACTCTTTGTGACTCCAAGGACTGTAGCCTGCCAGACCTCTCTGGTTCTTGGGATTTTTCAGGCAAGAATAATGGAGTGGGTTTCCATTTCCTTCTCCAGGGGATCTTCCTGACCCAGGAATCGAACCCAGATCTCCCACATTGTGGGCAGACTCTTTGCCATCTGAGCCACCAGGGAAAGGGAGCTGCAAACACTCAAATGGGTATTTTTATTATAAATCTGGTGAATGAGTGGCACATATCTACTCTGCTTTTGTAGCTACAAGCTGCTTGCAAGAGCAAAGAGCATGAAGAGCAGGATTGCCAAAGAATGATCTTCCCAAAGTAAACAGAACATATCCTAATTATCACTCAAAGCTTTTGCTTTCTAAGTTACTCATCTTGTGAGCTGAACAGAAACAAGCTACAATCCTCAAGTTCACCTTGGAATGGTCTCAAATCCCAAGTGTTCTCCTATAAAATTAAGAAGGCAGAAGAGACCAAAGTGGAAACAGATAAATTTTCAAGAATTCTGCTCTGTCTTTAGGGTATTTGCATCAAAGACGAAAAATCCACAGACTGTAATACCATTTGTTTACAGCATAAATGCCATCAATGTGGTTCAGTCACATCTAGAGCACTCCATCTGCCAGCTGTGAGAAGGAAAAGGAAAGCAACTAAGCATACTATTAATCAAGGTTCCAAGTGGCAGGTTCAAATACCACATGATTCATGGTATGTGAAGAAAGATTTTCATAATGTGTTTTCTTCTTTTAAGTGAAAAGCATGTAAAAGTTTCAGGATTATTTTTAAATTTATGTATGGGCTAGAATGACCTGCCTCCTGATTAAGGAATTATATACCTAGTTTATTGGATTGGAATTGCCTTTTCTTTTAACACACATGAACATATACACATACCATTACGGATTCTTCAAATGTCTCCTTCACATGTCACCACTCACAAGCTTCCACCCCCACTCCCATCACCATCATAGGAACAACAAGCAGAAACCATGCAACTAAAGAACAAAGACTAAAGAGAAAGACCTAGACCAGCAGGCGGTTGGCCGCCTACTGGCATGATGTCTATATTATCACTTCCAGAATAACTGCTCTTCTGGGGGCCGGTCCTAAGATGCTGGAGGAATAGGATGTGGAGACCACTCTCTCCCCAACAAATTCATCAAAATAACATTTGAACGCTGAGAAAATTCCACAAAACAATTTCTGAATGCAGGCAGAGGACATCAGGCACCCAGAAAGGCAGCCCATTGTCTTCAAAAGGAGGTTGGACAAAATATACAAAATAAAAAGACAGTCAAAAGATCCATCCTGGGAAGGGAGTCTTAAAAAAGAGAGAAGTTTCCAAACACCAGGAAACACTCTCACCAGTGAATCTGTGGTGAGCCTTGGAAACTCAGAGGGCAACATAACCAGGAGGAAAAATAAATAAATAATTAAAACCCACATAGTATGTGCCTAATGGCAACTCCCAGTGGAGAAGCAGTGCAGACACTCGCATCTGCCACTAGCAAGAGGGGCTGAACATGGAGGCACGGGCTGCATTGCTTAGGGTAAGGACCAGGCCAGACTGCCCTGAGGGCAGTCTGAGGGAGCTAACCTGAGATGGCAACCCAAACTGTGGGGTAGCCATGGAGAGAGAGAGAGAGAGAGCTATCCTGAGAAAGCCTTAACCTGAGGCACTGCCAGGCCCATTCACAGAACAAAGGACTGAGGAGAGCTAGCTGGCTACGGACCAGCACATCCGCCGCTGGAGACAGGCAGGCGGGGCAGCCAGAGCGAAAGGGGGCAATTGTGGCCCCAGAGAGGCATCCTATACCAAACTGCAAGCAGACTTCATTGCTAACCAAGACTTCTTGGGATTCTCGATGGTCGACATCCACCGGGAGGGTCGCAGACAGAGATCAGCTCCCCAGAAGAGACACACAGCACACCTGAGAAGGAGCACCCGTTGTACACCCAGAAAACCTAGTGACTGGGACAGGAGAGGTGATAAGACACACTGCGCACCTGGGGGAGACTGAGCTCACCAAGCACCTGGTCACCTGAATGCTAGGACCTGGGAAGGGCACAAAACACAGGCCCAACCAAGTCTGCACCTTTGGGGAGTACCTGAGAACCTGAACATGAGTGGCTTAGACCTGGGGAGTGCACACAACCCAGGGCCCACCTCAGACAGTTCCCCTGCAGAGCAACCTGGAGCCTGAGCAGTGTAGACAGAGAAAGCACACACACCGTGAGCAGGTGCAAATCCAGTGCAGCTGAAACACTGGGAGAACTCCCCACACACGCCAGTGATATTTGTTTGCAGTGTTCCTCCCTGCCCACAGCATGACTAAACAAGTGAGCCTAAAATAGTGACCACCTTCGCCCCCTTGTGTCAGGGCAGAAATTAAACACTGAAGAGACCAGCAAACAGAAGAAGCTAAAATAAACAGAGGGAACCGCTTTGGAAGTGACAGGTGCAACAGATTTAAACCCTGTAATTAGCACCGACTACATTGGAAGGGGCCTATAGATCTTGAGAAGTATAAGCCAGATCAAGGAACTATATGAAACTGAACTGACCCCATACTGTCCACAACAACTCCAGAGAAATTCCTAGATATATTTTTACTATTGTCATCTTTTAAAATTTTTTTTAAAAATTATTTTTAAGTCCTCTATTACTCCTTTTTCATTTTTATAATCGACCATTACCTTGCAAAAAAAAAAGACTATTTTTAAAGCAAACTTCATATATATATTTTATAATGTTTGTGACTTTGTTTTGTTTTTTAATATTGTATTTTTAATTTTTACTCTAGACTTTTCATCTTTGCTTTTTGGTATTTGTTATCAATTTTGTACCTTTAAGAACCCAATCTTCACTACCCATTTTCCCTTGGGAGTGTGATTACTGGCTTGATGGCTCTCTCCCACTTTTGACTCTCCTTTTTCTCCACCAGCTCGCCTCTATCTCCTCCCTCCCCCTTCTCTTCTCTACCCAGCTCTGAGAAGCACTTTGTGTGTTCTGGGCTGTGGAGAACACTTAGGGAATTGATTACTGGCTGGATCTGTCTCTCTCCTTTTGATTCTCTCTTGTCTCCTCCTGGTCACCTCTGTCCTTTTCCTCCCTCTTCTCTTCCCTGTGTAACTCTGTGAACATCTCTGAGGGGTCCAGACTGTGGAGAGCACATAGGGAGTTTATTACTGGCTAGCTTGCTCTCGCCCCTTTGGATTCCCCTTCTTCTTCTCTTGGTCATCCCTGTCTCCCTCCTCCCTCTTCTCTTCTCCATCTAACTCTGTGAACCTTTCTGGGTGTCCCTCACTGTGGAGAAACTCTATATCATTAACCTAGATTTTTTTTAATTTATTTATTTTTTTATTTTATTTTTAAACTTTACAATATTGTATTGGTTTTGCCATATATCAAAATGAGTCCACCACAGGTATACATGTGTTCCCCATCCTGAACCCTCCACCCTCCTGCCTCCCCATACCATCCCTCTGGGTCGTCCCAGATGTTTAATCATTGGTGCTGTATAGATGGAGGTGTCTTGAAGCTACTGTAAGAATAAGACTGAAATCCAGAGGCAGGAGTCTTAAGTTCAAAACCTGAGAACACCAGAGAACTCCTGACTCCAGGGAACATTAATCAATAAGAGTTCATCCAAAAGCCTCCATACCTACACTGAAACCAAGCACCACTCAAGGGCCAACAAGTTCCAGAGCAAGACATACCATGCAAATTCTCCAGCAACACAGGAACATAGCCCTGAGCTTCAACATACAGGCGTCCAAAGTCACACCAAACCCACTGACATCTCAAAACTCACGACTGGACACTTAATTGCACTCCAGAGAGAAGAAATCCAGCTCCACCCACCAGAACACCAACACAAGCTTCCCTAACCAGGAAACCTTGACAAGCCACTCGTCCAACCCAACCCACAGTGAGGAACCTCCACAATAAAGAGGAACCACAAACTGCCAGAATATGGAAAGGCCACCCCAAACACAGAAATCTAAACAAGATGAAAATGCAGAGAAATACTCAGCAGATTAAAGAACAGGATAAATGCCCACCGAACCAAACAAAAGAGGAAGCAATAGGGAATCTACCTGAAAAAGAATTCAGAATAATAATAGTGAAAATGATCCAAAATCCTGAACACAAAATGGACTTACAAATAGATAGCCTGGAGACAAGGATTGAGAAGATGCAAGAAATGTTTAACAAAGACCAAGAAGAAATAAAAAAGAGTCAATATATAATGAATACTGCAATAAATGATGGAGAAGGCAATGGCACCCCACTCCAGTACTCTTGCCTGGAAAATCCCACGGACAGAGGAGCCTGGAAGGCTGCAGTCCATGGGGTCGCTGAGGGTCAGACACGACTGAGCGACCTCACTTTCACTTTTCACTTTCCTGCATTGGAGAAGGAAATGGCAACCCACTCCAGTGTTCTTGCCTGGAGAATCCCAGGGACGGGGGAGCCTGGTGGCTGCCGTCTATGGGGTCGCACAGAGTCAGACACGACTGAAGTGACTTAGCTGCTAGGTCACTTCAGTTGTGTCCGACCCTGTCCGACCCCATAGACGGCAGCCACCAGGCTCCCCCGTCCCTGGGATTCTCCAGGCAAGAACACTGGAGTGGGTTGCCATTTCCTTCTCCAATGCAGGAAAGTGAAAAGTGAAAGTGAGGTCGCTCAGTCGTGTCTGACCCTCAGCGACCCCATGGACTGCAGCCTTCCAGGCTCCTCTGTCCGTGGGATTTTCCAGGCAAGAGTACTGGAGTGGGGTGCCATTGCCTTCTCTGCAGCAACAATAAATGAGACCAAAAACACTCTGGAGGGAACCAACAGTAGAATAATGGAGGCAGAAGATAGGACAAGTGAGGAAGAAGATAGAGTGGTAGAAATAAATAAAGCAGAGAGGGAAAAAGAACTAAAAGAAATGAGGACAATCTCAGAGACCTCTGGGACAATGTTAAACGCCCCAACATTTGAATCATAGGAGTCCCAGAAGAAGAAGACAAAAAGAAAGACCATGAGAAAATGCTTGAGGAGATAATAGTTGAAAACTTCCCTAAAATGGGGAAGGAAATAATCACCCAAGTCCAAGAAACCCAGAGAGTCTCAAACAGGATAAAACCAAGGTGAAACACCCCAAGACACATATTAATCAAATCAACAAAGATCAAACACAAAGAACAAATATTAAAAGCAGCAAGGGAAAAACAGCAAATAACACACAAGGGGATTCCCATAAGGATAACAGCTGATCTTTCAATAGAAACTCTTCAGGCCAGAAGGGAATGACAGGACATACTTAAAGTGATGAAAGAAAAAAACCTACAACACAGATTGCTGTACCCAGCAGGGATCTCATTCTAATGTGAAGGAGATATCAAAAGCTTTACAGACAAGCAAAAGCTGAGAGAATTCAGCACCACCAAACAAGCTCTCCAACAAATGCTAAAGGATCTTCTCTAGACAGGAAACACAGAAAGGGTGTATAAACTCAAACCCAAAACAACAAAGTAAATGGCAATGAGATCATACTAATAAAGAATTACCTTAAACGTAAATGGGTTGAATGCCCCAACCAAAAGACAACAACTTGCCGAATGGACACAAAAACAAGACCCCTATATATCTTGTCTACAAGAGACCCACCTCAAAACAAGGGACTCATACAGACTGAAAGTGAAGGGCTGGAAAAAGGTATTCCACACAAATAGAGACCAAAAGAAAGCAGGAGTAACAATACTCATATCAGATAAAATAGACTTTGAAATAAAGGCTGTGAAAAGAGACAAAGAAGGACACTACATAATGATCAAAGGATCAATCTAAGAAGAAGACATAACAATTATAAATATATATGCACCCAACATAGGAGCACTGCAATATGTAAGGCAAATGCTAACAAGTATGAAAGGGGAAACTAACAATAACACAATAATAGTGGGAGACTTTAATACCCCACTCACATCTATGGATAGATCAACTAAATAGAAAATTAACAAGGAAACACAAACTTTAAATGATACAATAGGCCAGTTAGACCTAACTGATATTTATAGGACATTTCACCCCAAAACAATGAATTTCACCTTTTCTTTAAGTGCACATGGAACCTTCTCCAGGATAGATCACATCCTGGGCCATAAATCTAGCTTTGGTAAATTCAAAAAAATTGAAATCATTCCAAGCATCTTCTCTGACCACAATGCAGTAAAATTAGATGTCAATTACAGGAGAAAAACTATTAAAAATTCTAACATATGGAGGCTGAATAACCAACAAATCACAGAAGAAATCAAAAAAGAAATCAAAATATGCATAGAAATGAATGAAAATGAAAACACAACAACCCAAAACCTATGGGACACTGTAAAACCGGTGCTAAGGGGAAAGTTCATACCAATACAGGCTTACCTCAAGGAACAAGAAAAAAGTCAAATAAATAACCTAACTCTACACCTAAAGCAACTAGAAAAGGAAGAAATGAAGTACACCAAGTTTAGCAGGAGGAAAGAAATCTTAAAAAATAGGGCAGAAATAAACATAAAAGAAACAAAAGAGACCATAGCAAAAATCAACAAATCTAAAAGTTGTTCTTTGAGAAGATAAATAAAATTGACAAACCATTAGCCAGACTCATAAAGAAACAAAGGGAGAAGAATCAAATCAACAAAATTAGAAATGAAAATGCAGAAATCAAAACAGACAACACAGAAATACAAAGCATCATAAGAGACTACTATCAACAACTATGTGTCAATAAAATGGACAATTTGGAAGAAATGGACAAATTCTTAGAAAAGTACATCTTTCCAAAACTGAAACAGAAAGAAATAGAAAACATTAACAGACCCATCACAAGCACAGAAATTGAAACTGTAATCAGAAATCTTCCAGCAAACAAAAGCCCAGGACCAGACGGCTTCACAGCTGAATTCTACCAAAAATTTAGAGAAGAGCTTGCTGCTGCTGCTGCTGCTGCTAAGTTGCTTCAGTCGTGTCTGACCCTGTGCGACCCCATAGATGGCAGCCCACCAGGCTCCCCTGTCCCTGGGATTCTCCAGGCAAGAACACTGGAGTGGGTTGCCATTTCCTTTTCCAATGCATGAAAGTGAAAAGTGAAAGTGAATTCGCTGAGTCTTGTCCGACTCTTAGCTACCCCATGGACTGCGGCCCACCAGGCTCCTCCGTCCATGGGATTTTCCAGGCAAGAATACTGGAGTGGGGTGCATTGCCTTCTGCAAGAGAAGAGCTTACACCTATCCTATTCAAACTCGTCCAGAAAATTGCAGAGGAAGGTAAACTTCCAAACTCATTCTATGAGGCCACCATCACCCTAATACCAAAACCAGACAAAGATGCCACAAAAAAAGAAAACTACAGGCCAATATCACTGATGAACATAGACACAAAAATCCTTAACAAAATCCTAGCAAACAAAATCCAACAACCTATTTAAAAGGTCATACATCATGACCAAGTGGGCTTTATCCCAGGGATGCAAGGATTCTTCAATATCTGCAAATCAATCAACATAATACACCACATTAAAAAATTGAAAGATAAAAACCATATGATTATCTCAATAGATGCAGGGAAAGCCTTTGACAAAATTCAACATCCATTTATAATAAAAACTCTCCAGGAAGCAGGAATAGAAGGAACATACCTCAACATAATAAAAGCTATATATGACAAACCCACAGCAAACATTATCCTCAATGGTGAAAAATTGAAAGCATTTCCCCTAAAGTCAGGAACAAGACAAGGGTGTCCACTATCAGCACTCAGTTCAGTTCAGTTCAGTTGCTCAGTCATGTCTGACTCTTTGCGACGGCATGAATTGCAGCACGCCAGGCCTCCCTGTCCATCACCAACTCCTGGAGTTCACTCAAACGCATGTCCATCAAGTCGGTGATGCCATCCAGCCATCTCATCCTTTGTAGTCCCCTTCTCCTCCTGCCCTCAATCCCTCCCAGCATCAGGGTCTTTTCCAATGAGTCAAGTCTTTGCAAGAGGTGGCCAATGTATTGGAGTTTCAGCTTTAGCATCAGTCCGAAGTTTTGGCCACAGCAATCAGAGCAGAAAAAGAAATGAAAGGAATTCAAATTGGAAAAAAAAAAAGAAGTAAACTCTCACTGTTTGCAGATGACGTGATCCTCTACATAGAAAATCCTAAAGACTCCACCAGAAAATTACTAGAGCTAATCAATGAATATAGTAAAGTGGCAAAATGTAAAATCAACACACAGAAATCCCTTGTGTTCTTATATACTAATAATGAGAAAACAGAAAGAGAAATTAAGGAAACAATTCCATTCACCATTGCAACGAAAAGAATAAAATGCTTAGGAATATATCTACCTAAAGAAACAAAAAACCTATATATAGAAAACTATAAAACACTGGTGAAAGAAATCCTGGAGGATGCAAATAGATGGAGAAATATACCATGTTCATGGATTGGAAGACTCAATATAGTGAAAATGAGTATGCTACCCAATGCAATCCCTATCAAGCTACCAACAGTATTTTTCACAGAACTAGAATAAATAATTCCACAATTTGTATGGAAATACAAAAAAACCTCGAATAGCCAAAGCAATCTTGGGAAAGAAGAATGGACCTGGAGGACTCAACCTGCCTGACTTCAGGCTATACTACAAAGCTACAGTCATCGAGACAGTATGGTATGGCACAAAGACAGAAACATAGATCAATGGAACAAAATAGAAACCCCAGAGATAAATCCATGCACCTATGGACACCTTATCTTTGACAAAAGAGGCAAGAATATACAATGGAGAAAAGACAATCTCTTTAACAAGTGGTGCTGGGAAAACTGGTCAACCACTTGTAAAAGAATGAAATTACAACACTTTTTGACACCATACACAAAAATAAACTCAAAATGGATTAAAGATCTAAACGTAGACCAGAAACTATAAAACTCCTAGAGGAAAACATAGGCAAAACACTCTCTGACATAAATCACAGCAGGATCCTCTATGACCCACCTCCCAGAATATTGGAAATAAAAGCAAAAATAAATAAATGGGACCTAATTAAACTTAACAGTTTTTTGCACAACAAAGGAAACTATAAGCAAGGTGAAAAGACAGCCTTCAGAATGGGAGAAAATAATAGCAAACGTAGCAACTGACAAGGAATTAATCACAAAAATATACAAGCAACTCCTGCAGCTCAATTCCAGAAAAATAAATGACCCAATCAAAAAATGGGCCAAAGAACTAAACAGACATTTCTCCAAAGAAAACATACAGACAGCTAACAAATACATGAAAAGATGCTCAACATCACTCATTATCAGAGAAATGCAAATCAAAACCACAATGAGGTACCATTTCACACCAGTCAGAATGGCTGCAATCCAAAAGTCTACAAGCAATAAATGCTGGAGAGGGTGTGGAGAAAACAGAACCCTCTTACATTGTTGGTAGGAATGCAAATTAGTACAGCCACTATGGAGAACAGTGTGGAGATTCCTTTTTTTTTTTTTTTTATTTTATTTTTAAACTTTACATAATTGTATTAGTTTTGCCAAATATCAAAATGAATCCACCACAAGTATACATGTGTTCCCCACCCTGAACCCTCCTCCCTCCTCCCTCCCCATACCATCCCTCTGGGTCGTCCCAGTGCACTAGCCCCAAGCATCCAGTATCGTGCATTGAACCTGGACTGGCAACTCGTTTCATACATGATATTTTACATGTTTCAATGCCATTCTCCCAAATCTTCCCACCCTCTCCCTCTCCCACAGAGTCCATAAGACTGTTCTATACATCAGTGTCTCTTTTGCTGTCTTGTACACAGGGTTATTGTTACCATCTTTCTAAATTCCATATATATGCGTTAGTATACTGTATTGGTGTTTTTCTTTCTGGCTTACTTCACTCTGTATAATAGGCTCCAGTTTCATCCACCTCATTAGAACTGATTCAAATGTATTCTTTTTAATGGCTGAGTAATACTCCATTGTGTATATGTACCACAGCTTTCTTATCCATTCATCTGCTGATGGACATCTAGGTTGCTTCCATGTCCTGGCTATTATAAACAGCGCTGCGATGAACATTGGGGTACACGTGTCTCTTTCCCTTCTGGTTTCCTCAGTGTGTATGCCCAGCAGTGGGATTGCTGGATCATAAGGTGGTTCTATTTCCAGTTTTTTAAGGGATCTCCACACTGTTCTCCATAGTGGCTGTACTAGTTTGCATTCCCACCAACAGTGTAAGAGGGTTCCCTTTTCTGAAAATAGAACTGCCATATGACCCAGCAATCCCACTGCTGGGCATACACACTGAAGAAACCAGAATTGAAAGAGACATGTGTACCCCAATGTTCATCACAGCACTGTTTATAACAGCCAGGACATGGAAGCAACCTAGATGTCCATCAGCAGACAAATGGATAAGAAAGCTGTGGTATATATACACAATGGAGTATTACTCAGCCATTAAAAAGAATGCATTTGAATCAGTTCTAATGAGGTGGATGAAACTGGAGCCTATTATACAGAGTGAAGTAAGCCAGAAATAAAAACATCAATACAGTATGCTGCTGCTACTGCTGCCAAGTCACTTCAGTCGTGTCCGACTCTGTGTGACCCCATAGACGTCAGCCCACCAGGCTCCCCTGTCCCTGGGATTCTCCAGGCAAGAACACTGGAGTAGGTTGCCATTTCCTTCTCCAATGCATGAAAGTGAAAAAGTGAAAGTGAAGTCACTCAGTCGTGTCTGACTCTTAGCAACCCCATGGACTGCAGCCTACCAGGCTCCTCCATCCATGGAATTTTCCAGGCAAGAGTACTGGAGTGGGGTGCCATTGCCTTCTCCTCAATACAGTATACTAACGCATATATATATGGAATTTAGAAAAATAGTAACAATAACCCTATATACAAGACAGCATAAGAGACACAGATGTATAGAACAGTCTTTTGGGCTCCCATAGATGGGAGAGGGTGTGGGTGGGATGATTTGGGAGAATGGAATTGAAACATGTATATTATCATATGTGAAATGAATCACCAGTCCAGGTTTAATGCATGGGACAGGGTGCCCAGGGCTGGTGCACTGGGATGACCCAGAGAGATGGGATGGGGAGGGAGGTGGGAGGGAGGTTCAGGATGGGGAACACATGTACACCCATGGCTGATTCTAGTCAGTGTATGGCAAAACCACTACAGTATTGTAAAATAATTAGCTTCCAATTAAAATTAATAAATTTATTTAAAAATTAAAAAATAAAAAACAAAATAACAAAATAACTGCTCTTCTGCTCACATCCTTAAATGGTCATTGAGTAAAAAAAAAAAAAAGGTAATTATACTTTGTTTGGCTATAACAATACATTGATTCTGCCCCCTGGTATATATAAAAGTCCATGGGCAATATTGTACTTTGAGACAATCACTAGTGAAAAGTTCACCATTTCACAAGAGGTGTTGTTGAGACAGGAAAAAGAGAGAGAATATAGAAACATTGAGAGCTGGAGGAACTCTTTTAGGAGGAAAGACAAGGATGCAAAAAAAGAATTTGATGGTTCACAACACAGGTAACACTACGATGCATGAAGCCATGTGTTTTCTGGCCCCTTCCTACCACTCTAGTCTCATCCCACCCTATCGTCCTGTTATTCACAGAGGTCCAGCCATTCTGGCTTTCTTTTTAGCTCCTTAGTCTCTAACTCCTACTCTTTCTAGGACCTGGCCTCACCCTGTTCTTTTGCTGAGAATGCTACTCCATACCTATTCCTTTCATCAGGCCAACTTTCAGTGATTCTGTAAGCCATAAATGTTACTTTCTCAAGGAACCCTTTTCTGATTTCCACAAAGTTAGATTCTTTTGTTACTCAATCCTATAATTCCCTGTACGTCTACTTCAGAGAATTTGTGAAAGCTATAATGAAATTGCAGTTAAAATTATAATTAAGTATATTTTCAAGGCATTTAATTATAATAAAATACATATTTATCTGTTCTGGCTTGATATCCATCTTCTCCAGTGGGATAGCTGTTTCCAAAGTGATTTTATTCCCTGCTTATTACCAGTGTTAGCCCGATGTCCAACATGCAGTGTACAGGAAGAAAACATTATCTTCAGAATTCTGTAGAAGTCCAACATTTTTACTTTTTAAACTTGAGAGTGAAAATCACCAAAAAAGTAAAAGCCTTAGCCCAAAATTTCAAGAGGAAAAACAAATTTCCTGAAATATTAGGTTGTGGGTTAGGCAGAAATGTGTTTTCCTGGTAGTGCAAAAGGTAAAGAACCTGACTGCAATGCAGGAGACACGGGTTCAACTCATGGGTCAAGAAGATTCCCTAGAGAAAAAAATAACCAGCCATTCCAGTATTCTTGCTTGGAGAACTCCATGGACAGAGGAGACTGTTGGGCTACAGTTCATAGGGTTGCAAAGAGTCAGACATGACTTTGAGCTTAGGCAGCAGAATATTTTGAGATAATATTCTATGGACATCATGTTTATAGATATATGGCTGATCTGTAGAATTTGTGATTTCTGGGTTCTGCCAATAAAATACAGGAGTTAAATGGGAGAATGTAACTAAGACACAAAACTTAAAACAGAGAAAACTCACAAGTGAATGTAAGTTAATGCAGTCATCTTAGAGTTTGGTGATAAGTAATACAAACTCTGAAGCCACATGGCCTGCTTCAGAATCCTCTTTCAACACTTTGCAGCCAGTTACTTTGGACATGTTATTTTACCTTTCTGTGTCTCATTTTCCTTATTAGTAAAATGACTATAAGAAAAACACCTTTAAAGAGTTATGTTCACTTTTTTACATATGTATAAAGTGCTTAAGAGAGCATAGAATAAATATATTTTATTATGTTTAGATAAACATATTTATATAATTAAACAGATAATGCACTTGATATATTACTATATATAATTTATGTTATACAAATAATTTATATTTACATAATTCAGATCAGTTCAGTCGCTCAGTCATGTCCGACTGTTTGCGACCCCATGAATCGCAGCACGCGAGGCCTCCCTGTCCATCACCAACTCCCGAAGTTCACTCAGACTCACGTCCATCGAGTCAGTGATGCCATCCAGCCATCTCATCCTCGGTCATCCCCTACTCCTCCTGCCCCCAATCCCTTCCAGCATCAGAGTCTTTTCCAATGAGTCAGTTCTTCGCATGAGGTAGCCAAAGTACTGGAGTTTCAGCTTTAGCATCAGTCCTTCCAAAGAAATCCCAGGGCTGATCTCCTTCAGAATGGACTGCTTGGATCTCCTTGCAGTCCAAGGGACTCTCAAGAGTCTTCTCCAACATCACAGTTCAAAAGCATCAATTCTTCAGCGTTCAGCTTTCTTCACAGTCCAACTCTCACATCCACACATGACCACTGGAAAAACCATAGCCTTGACTAGATGGACCTTTGTGGGCAAAGTAATGTCTCTGCTTTTCAATATGCTATCTCGGTTGGTCATAATTTCCTTCCAAGGAGTAAGCGTCTTTTAATTTCATGGCTGCAGTCACCATCTGCAGTGATTTTGGAGCTCAAAAAAATAAAGTCTGACACTGTTTCCTCATCTATTTCCCATGGAGTGATGGGACCAGATGCCATGATCTTTATTCTCTGAATGCTGAGCTTTAAGCCAACTTTTTCACTCTCCACTTTCACCATAATCAAGAGGCTTTTTAGTTCCTCCTCACTTTCTGCCATAAGGGTGGTGTCATCTGCATATCTGAGGCTATTGATATTTCTCCCGGCAATCTTGATTGCAGCTTGTGCTTCTTCCAGCCCAGCGTTTCTCATGATGTACTCTGCATATAAGTTAAATAAACAGGGTGACAATATACAGCCTTGACGTACTCCTTTTCCTATTTGGAACCAGTCTGTTGTTCCATGTCCAGATCATGTTGCTTCCTGACCTGCATATAGGTTTCTCAAGAGGCAGGTCAGGTGGTCTGGTATTCCCATCTCTTTCAGAATTTTCCAGAGTTTATTGTGATCCACACAGTCAAAGGCTTTGGCATAGTCAATAAAGCAGAAATAGATGTTTTTCTGGAACTCTCTTGCTTTTTTGATGACCCAGCAGATGTTGGCAACTTGATCTCTGGTTCCTCTGCCTTTTCCACAACCAGCTTGAACATCAGGAAGTTCATGGTTCACCTATTGCTGAAGCCTGGCTTGGAGAATTCTGAGCACTACTTTACTAGTGTGTGAGATGAGTGCAATTGTGTGGTAGTTTGAGCATTCTTTGGCATTGCCTTTCTTGGGATTGGAATGAAAACTGACCTTTTCCAGTCCTGTGGTCACTGCTGAGTTTTCCAAATTTGCTGGCATATTGAGTGCTGCACCTTCACAGCATCATCTTTCAGGATTTGAAATAGCTCCACTGGAATTCCATCACCTCCACTAGCTTTGTTCGTAGTGATGCTTTCTAAGGCCCATTTGACTTCATATTCCAGGATGTCTGGCTCTAGGTGAGTGATCACACCATCATGATTATCTGGGTCTTGAAGGTCTTTTTTGTACAGTTCTTCTGTGTATTCTTGCCACCTCTTCTTAATATCTTCTGCTTCTGTTAGGTCCATACCATTTCTGTCCTTTATCGAGCCCATCTTTGCATGAAATGTTCCCTTGGTATCTCTAATTTTCTTGAAGAGATCTCTAGTCTTTCCCATTCTGTTGTTTTCCCATCCCCATGGAAAAGAAATGCAAAAAAAGCAAAATGGCTGTCTGAGGAGGCCTTACAAATAAATTTACATAATTAACATATTACATTTAATATTATCTGCTTTATATATTTATGTTTATATATCTATGTTTTGTTATACATAAATATATAATAACTAAAGTTTATTGAATACCCTGTAGAAATCTAGCCCCAAAAGCAAAGTAAATACTAAAATGAAAAGATTTGCTAGTATCTAAGGGTCACAAAGAGTCAGACATGACTGAGCGACTTCACTTTCACTTTTTACTTTCATATATTTGAGAAGGAAATGTCAACCCACTCCAGTATTCTTGCCTGGAGAATCCCAGGGATGGAGGGTCCTGGTGGGCTGCCATCTATGGGGTCACACAGAGTGGGATATGACTGAAAAGACAGCAGCAGCAGCGGCAGCAGGGGAGTTTTACAGATAAGGTAAATGAGATGGTGAATTTGAAGGAAAAAAATCTAAAGTTGGATTTGGAAATACAATTTATGAAGAGTGTGTTTTCAACAGGGAAAAAAAGAAATCTGAAAACTCAGTCAGAAGTGACCAGGTGAGTTTACATGAAAAGAGGAGGACTTACCGTACCTGAATATGTATCAGTCAGTTCAGTTAAGCTGCTCAGTCGTGTCCAACTCTTTGCAACCCCGTGAGTTGCAGCATGCCAGGCCTCCCTGTCCATCACCAACTCCCAGAGTTCACTCAAACTCACATCCGTCTAGTCGGTGATGACATCCAGCCATTTCATCCTCTGTCGTCCCCTTCTCTTCCTGCTCCCAATCCCTCCCAGCATCAGAGTCTTTTCCAATGAGTCAACTCTTCTCATGAGGTGGCCAAAGTACTGGAGTTTCAGCTTTAGCATCAGTCCTTCCAAAGAACACCCAGGACTGATCCCCTTTAGAATGGACTGGTTGGATCTCCTTGTAGTCCAAGGGACTCTCAGGAGTCTTCTCCAACACCACAGTTCAAAAGCATCAATTCTTCGGCACTCAGCTTTCTTCACAGTCCAACTCTCACATCCATACATGACCACTGGTAAAACCATAGCCTTGACTAGATGGACCTTTATTGGCAAAGTAATGTCTCTGCTTTTTAATATGCTGTCTAGGTTGGTTATAACTTTCCTTCCAAGGAGTAAGCGTCTTTTCACTTTCATCAAGAGGCTCTTTAGTTCCTCTTCACTTTCGGCCATAAGAGTGATGTCATTTGCCTATCTGAGGTTACTGATATTTCTCCTGGCAATCTTGATTCCAGCTTGTGCTTCTTGTATACCATGTAATAAAATCAGCAAAATGAGCTACAGGAGTTCAAGGCCTTTAGGCAGATGCTGATGAGTTTGATTCAAGAGCTAATTAAGAGATAGAATGTTTTCTTGTATAGGGGCCTATCAGATTAAAATATTTCGGGGAAACAATAATTC
The DNA here is from genome assembly GCF_019923935.1 of Bubalus bubalis. Classification (NCBI taxonomy): domain Eukaryota; kingdom Metazoa; phylum Chordata; class Mammalia; order Artiodactyla; family Bovidae; genus Bubalus; species Bubalus bubalis. The sequence goes on along the minus strand of NC_059172.1, from coordinate 72,128,041 downwards.
TTGCTTTAATGAGATTGAATTAGAAAGGAAGATAAATTGTCCAGCTATGACTTGACCAGCACCAGAACTCACAAAGAAGACCATGAAGATCAAGAAGTTACGTTTCTGGGAAGAGATACAATAGAATTGTATTATAGTTTCCTAATGTGTTATGGGCTTTCCTGTTGGCTCAGAGGTTAAAGTGTCTGCCTGCAATGCGGGAGACCCAGGTTCGATGCCTGGGTCGGGAAGATCCCTTGGAGAAGGAAATGGCAACCCACTCCAGTACTCTTGCCTGGAGAATCCCATGGAGGGAGGAGCCTGGTAGGCTACAGTCCATGGGGTCACAAAGAGTCGGACATGACTGAGCAACTTCACTCACTCAATATGTAATAACAGAAAAGATAGAACAATAAGGAACAGGGTATACCCTTAAGGTTGTTGGTAGGGTGAATTTATCAATTCCGTTCAGTTCAGTTGCTCAGTCGGGTCCGACCTTTTATGACCCCATGGACAGCAGCATGCTAGGCTTCCCTGTCCATCACCAACTCCCAGAACTTACTCAAACTCATATCCATTGAGTCGGTGATGCCATCCAGCCATCTCATCCTGTGTCGTGACCTTCTTCTTCCCTTCAATCTTACCTAGCATCAGAGTCTTTTCCAATGAGTCAGTTCATTACATCAGGTGGCCAAAGGATTGGAATTTCAGATTCAGCATCAGTCTTCCAATGAATATTCAGGAATGATTTCCTTTAGGTTGGCTGGTTTGATATCCTTGGAGTCCGAGGGACTCTCAAGAGTCTTCTCCAACACCACAGTTCAAAAGCATGAATTCTTCAGCACTCAGTTTTCTTTATATTCCAAGTTTCACATCCATATATGACTCCTGAAAAAACAATAGCTTTGACTAGATGGATCTTTTATTGGCAAAGTAATGTCTCTGCTTTTTAATATGCTGTCTAGGTTGGTCATAACTTTCCTTCCAAGGAGCAAGTATCTTTTAATTTCATGGCTTCAGTCACCATCTGCAGTGGTTTTAGAGCCCAAAGAAATAAAGTCTCTCACTGTTTCCATTGCTTACCCATCTATTTGCCATGAAGTGATGGGACCAGATGCCATGATCTTAGTTTTCTGAATGTTGAGTTTTAAGCCAACTTTTTCACTTTCATCCTTCACTTTCATCAAGAGGCTCTTTAGTTCCTCTTCTCTTTCTGCCATAAGAGTGGTGTCATCTGCATATCTGAGGTTATTGATATTTCTCCTGGCAATATTGATTCCAGTTTGTGCTTCATCCAGTGCAGCATTTCACATGATGTATTTCACATAGAAGTTAAATAAGCAGGGTGACAATATACAGCCTTGATGTACTCCTTTCCCAATTTGCAACCAGTCTGTTGTTCCATGTCCAGTTCTAACTGTTGCTTCTTGACCTGCATACAGATTTCTCAAGAGGCATCTAAGGTGATCTAGTATTCCCATCTCTTGAAGAATTTTCCACAGTTTATTGTGATCCACACAGTCAAAGGCTTTGGCACAATCAATAAAGCAGAAGTAGATGGTTTTCTGGAACTTTCTTGCTTTTTCAATGATCCAACGGATATTGGCAATTTGATCTCTGGTTACTTTGCCTTTTCTAAATCCATATTGAACATCTAGAATTTCATGGTTCATGTACTGTTGAAGCATGGCTTGGAGAATTTTGAGCATTACTTTGCTATCGTGTGAGATGAGTGCAAGTTTGCGGTAGTTTGGCAATTCTTTGGCATTGCCTTTCTTTGAGATTGGAATGAAAGCGCCTTTAGCAGTCCTGTGGCCACTTCTGAGTTTTCCAGATTTGCTGGCATATTGACTGCAACACTTTCACGGCATCATCTTTTAAGATTTGCAATTTCTCAATTGGAATTCCATCAAGTCCACTAGCTTTGTTCATATGATGATTCCTAATGCCCACTAGACTTTATATTCAGGATGTCTGGCTCTAGGTGAGTGCTTGCACCATTTTGGTTATCTAGGTCATGAAGATCTTTTTTGTACAGTTTTCTGTGTATTCTTGCCATCTCTTCTTAATAGCTTCTGCTTTTGTTAGGTAGAAATATATATCTTTTTAATATTTAATGCTGTTTACAATTCAACTTTGGTATTTTTGCTGAAAGGAATTCTCATCAGACCAATGTTGCTCAGTAACAGGACCCACTCCCCATCCTTTTTCTTTTCTTTTTTTTAACCCAAATTGCTAGAGTAGTTGGCAGCACCTGGTGACAAATTAGACCCATCAGACATCCACTACTTTGAAGACATTAACCATTAGAAGCTCAGCTGACTCACCGAATTCATTTTACATAGCTTACCAAACAGCTGTCAGGCTTCAATTGATTTTGTGTCACTTGGAAACCAAGAACTTAGAAGTTAAAAGAACCATATCACAAGGTTGACACCTTAATCTCACTTACCTCTGGTTCCCTGACTAACATGATTAAGAGATTAATGAGTACAGGTTCAATGACATTCTTATGCCTTAGGAACACTATGTTCACTATCAATCCTAGTTTTTCATCTGTTCATTTGCTCATTTTCAATTATCAAGTGACCTATACTCATAAAAACTCTACATGCTTTGAATATCTTATCTATAAGGTGGATAAGAACCTATTCTTTTGGTGATAAATTATGTTTGGACACCTTTCAGGAGAAAAAGAGTAAAAAAGTAACTTGAATTGAGTGCTATGTATTGAATGCCAAGATCAGCACATGTTTTATCACATTTGGTCCTTTATTGAATTCTATGAGGTAAGGATAGCTATTTTTTTCAGGTGAAGAAACAAAGACTTGCAAAGCTGAGGAATACACACAAGGTCACGTGGCTAATAAATGTAGGAGTTAAAACATGGAGTCAGCTTTGCAAGCCTGGGTTGATTTCCCATCACTGTGGCCTCTCTCCCCGTCTCCTCATACGGTCTACTTCCAACACTCCTAGTTCTCAGAGCACAGTCATATGTCACACAATACTACATCCACTGCCAATCTACAGCCAGGTAAGGGAGACAATCAGCCAATCAGGAAAACCTAATAAAAGGGACAACAAGTAGGTCCATCTCTGCCTCACTGCCCTCTTGATTTGGAGTGAAAAGGAACTTTCTTTTTTCACAGACTGTATAACATCTTTACTAACAAAATACTAGTCCAGTGCTTGTGTGTGTGCAGATAAAGATAGCACAGTCCATAATTCCAAGGGCTTACAATTTATTTAATACACAAGACAATCTTCTTAACAGGGAACCCATAAAAGAATGAATGTAAAAACTGCTATTTTGAAGATTAGAAATGTTTTCTCTAAGAGGTGTTTTGATGAGAGGATTTAATTAAAATAGCAATAGAGAGGGACTTCCCTGGTGGTCCAGTGGTTAAGAATCCACCTGCCAATGCAGGTACATGGGTTTGATCCCTGGTCTGGGAAAAGTCCACATCCCCAGAGCAGCCAAGCCCCATGTGCCAGAAATACTAAGCCAGAGCTTTGCAAAGGAGAAGCTAACACGATGAGAAGCCAGTGCAACACAATGAGGAGTAGCCCCCACTCACTGCAACTAGAGAAAGCCCACAAGCAGCAATGAAGACCCAATGCAGCCCAAAACAAAATTAAATACATATTTTTTTTTAATAGCAGTAGAGGTAAAGGCTTTCTTCATAAGTGGAGAAGGGTACAAACATGCACCAAAGAGGTACAAAATGATTTGACATGTTTGGGAAGTATGAGCAAGCCATTCTAGAAGTAGTATAAAGTGTGTGTGTGTGTCTGTGTATGTTATAATCTGTTAATAACTAATTTCATGACCCTGAATCCATGCTATTGAACTTTAACTTTTTCACATGAGCTGAGTGAATTCACTGGAAGATTTATACCAAAATAGTGACAAAATAAGGACTATATGATTATTTTCAATATTACTATTATTCTTATATATAGTAATAATAGTAATAAATAATAATAACTTTTCTTAAAGGCTTATGAGGCACTTTGCTAAGCACTTAATATACATTTTCATTGTTTTTATTCTAATGAGTTACAATATTTTATTTCTGTTTGATAATAATGGAAACAAAGTCAAAGAGATTATCAGTGACTCAGGTTTTCACTGACCGCAAGAAGCAGCTCCTGTTATCATAACCACATCTGTCTTTCTGGAAATATATTCTTAACTACTGTGTTCTACTATCTCTGCATTCCATGCGAGAAATAAGGTAGGTAAAGGGGCAAGCTAGATCTCAGTGAGACTGCTCAGAGAGACCTCTTGTTCATCCAGTGGTAACAGGTTTTTCATTTCCTTCCTGTCTCCATGAAAACTTGTACAAAAGCAGTTTGAGCATGTTGCTGCGTTTTCTGTACCTTATTATTTGTTTCCTTGGTTCTTTATGTACTGTAAAACTGAGAAAAATGCCTCCAAATGAGATTTCTTTCTGGTATTTGGTTTCCACTAACATCTAAGGATCTCAAAGCAATTTATCAACATTATTCCTTCACTCTACCCCATCTCTGTTCATGAGAGAAAAGGAGTAATTTCACTACTAAAAAATGCTGTATCTCAGCTCAGCTCAGTCGTGTCCGACTCTTTGCGACCCCATGAATTGCAGCATGCCAGGCCTCCCTGTCCATCACCAACTCCTGGAGTTCACTTAAACTCATGTCCATTGAGTCGGTGATGCCATCCAGCCATCTCATCCTCTGCCATCCCCTTCTCCTCCTGCCCCCAATCCCTCCCAGCATCAGAGTCTTTTCCAATGAGTCAACTCTTCTCATGAGGTGGCCAAAGTACTGGAGTTTCACCTTTAGCATCATTCCTTCCAAAGAAACACCCAGGACTGATCCCCTTTAGAATGGACTGGTTGGATCTCCTTGCCATCCAAGGGACTCTCAAGCGTCTTCTCCAACATCACAGTTCAAAAGCATCAATTCTTCGGCACTCAGCTTTCTTCACAGTCCAACTCTCACATCCATACATGACTACTATAAAAACCATAGCCTTGACTAGATGGACATTTGTTGGAAAAGTAATGCCTCTGCTTTTGAATATGCCATCTAGGTTGGTCTTAACTTTCCTTCCAAGGAGCAAGCGTCTTTTCATTTCATGGCTGCAATCACCATCTGCCGTGATTTGGGAACCCCAAAAAATAAAGTCTGACACTATTTCCACTGTTTCTCCATCTATTTCCCAAGAAGTGATGGGACCAGATGCCATGATCTTCGTTTTCTGAATGTTGAGCTTTAAGCCAACTTTTCCACTCTCCTCTTTCACTTTCATCAAGAGGCTTTTTAGTTCCTCTTCACTTTCTGCCATAAGGGTGGTGTCATCTGCATATTTAAGGTTATTGATATTTCTCCCGGCAATCTTGGTTGCAGCTTGTGCTTCTTCCAGCCCAGTGTTTCTCATGATGTACTCTGCATATAAGTTAAATAAGCAGGGTGACAATATACAGCCTTGACGTACTCCTTTTCCTATTTGGAACCAGTCTGTTGTTCCATGTCCAGTTCTAACTGTTGCTTCCTGACCTGCATACAGGTTTCTCAAGAGGCAGGTCAGGTGGCCTGGTATTCCCATCTCTTTCAGAATTTTCCACAATTGATTGTGATCCACACAGTCAAAGGCTTTGGCATAGTCAATAAAGCAGAAATAAGTGTTTTTTCTGGAACCCTTGCTTTTTCCATGATCCAGCAGATGTTGGCAATTTGATCTCTGGTTCCTCTGCCTTTTCTAAAACCAGCTTGAACATCTGGAAGTTCATGGTTCATGTATTGCTGAAGCCTGGCTTGGAGAACTTTGAGCATTACTTTACTAGCATGTGAGATGAGTGAAATTGTGTGGTAGTTTGAGCATTCTTTGGCATTGATTTTCTTTGGGATTGGAATGAAAACTGACCTTTCACTACATAATTTCTGCTAATCACTTCTTTCAGCCATTTCAGTATGACTGAAAGAAGAATCACACCAAGAGATTATCTAAGGTATGGTGAAAATCAGTGATACTGTTGACTTTAAAAAACAGGGCTAGCAAGTTGCAAATCAGAGCTTTAACTTGTTTTATAATATATAGGGAAAATCTTCTGGTTGAAAAAGAAAAGTGATGAAATACATTCTGGTCAATTCCTAAAGAATAGTTTTTAAGCTTTCCCTTTGGTCCACATTTTTTTAAAACTAAATACTAGGAATGTGTCAAGATGGGAATGGAAGTGGCCATGTAGACTATGATGATTTCCTTAAGAGTGAAGTGAATAAAAGCCTCAGTTTTAGCCACAATCTTCCACTTATTGCTTGTGTGATCTTAAGAAGGCCATTTACCTCTGGTGGTCTTAGGGGAACATTTGTCTTAGGACACAAATATTAAATGAAGGCATGGAGATCAACTATTTCAAAGTTGTTTTAAAATCCCAGTGTTCATTGTATTTATAATGCTATAAATTGCTTTTCTGGAAGAATTACTAACAATCTCCTTTTGTCTGTCTGTTCATTCAAATTCAAGAAACATGCATTGAAAATGTCAGTGTTCTAAAATATCTGCAGAAATAAGGCAGGTAACATAAATAAATGTTTCTAGATGGATGAAAGATAATAGAGAATTCAAGCCCCCCCCCCCCCCCAAGACTTTCAAGATCACATTTTTATTTATATTAAGGTCACATTTCTTAAAAAAGAACAAAATGTGAGCCAAGTAAAGGACGTCTGCAGGCTAAAAAATGTTCAAGTTTTTCCCTTGCAAAGTTAGATATTTTGTTTGATCATTCAGCTGCCACCTGCATCACACCCCCAGCTCTGCTTCATGTCTGTCCTTTTAAACCAAACTTCTCAATATAATCCTGTACCTCTCCAAATTAAAAAAAAAAAAAAAAAACTTGGATTCATTTTATTCCAAACTGCTTTAAATCAAAAATATACATCTCATTTTCTCATTTTTTTTTTAGGTTATCTATTTTCTCAGTCAATAATCCCAACATCCAAAGCTATATTTGTCACTGTATCTGTACTAGTTACAACTTATTCATCTCAGCTCCACATCCACCATTCTTTTCCTTGCTTTATAATATACTGTATCTGGACTCTGAAAATTTTACCAGCCAGCTTATTGTTAGACCTTGTTAAAAGAGGGTAATGGAGGGACCCTGAAAAGCCACAGTAGGAGGCAGGGCTATACTTTCCATATGCTAGAGTTCAGGTTTTGTTTTGTTGCCAGGAGATTGGTGTATGAGTGTCTCTAGGTGTACAGGTAGCCCCAGTAGCGTTCATCTTCATGACCCTCACAGAACTGTCCTGCTCTTCCCAGCAAGTTTTCCCAACCATCAGTTTGGCTCTTCTTATAAAAGAATAAGAATATTTTTGTCCAACCAACAACCTCTGGCAAGTATTTCCAGAGGATAGAGAGGATGTAGAGAATCACTCTTTAAAAAAAAATGTGTATTTATTTTAATTGGAGGATAATTACTTTACAATATTGTGGTGGGTTTTGCCATACATCAACATGAATACATCGACATGAAAGGTACACGTGTCCCCCCATCCTGAAACCCCTCCCACCTCCCTCCCCATCCCATCCCTCTGGGTTGTCCCAGAGCACCTGTTTTGAGTGCCCTGCTTCATGCATCAAACTTGCACTGATCATCTATTTTACATATGGTAATGTACATGTTTCAGTGCTATTCTCTCAAATCATCCCACCCTCACCTTCTCCCACATAGCCCAAAAGTCGTTCTTTGTACCTGTGTCTCTTTTGCTGTCTTGCTTATAGTATAGTTGTTATCATCTTTCTAAATTCCATGAATATGCATTAATATATGGTCTTGGTATTTCTCTTTCTGAGTTACTTCACTCTGTATAATAGGCTCCAGTTTCATCCACCTCATTAGAACTGACTCAAATGTGTTCCTTTTTATAGCTGAGTAATAGTCCATTGTGTATATGTACCACATAAAGACAGAAATGCAGATCGGTGAAACAACATAGAAAGCCCAGAGATAAATCCATGCACATATGGACACCTTATCTATGATAAAGGAGGCAAAAACATACAATGGAGAAAAGACAATCTCTTTAACAAGTGGTGTTGGGGAAACTGGTTAAGCACATGTAAAAGAATGAAATTAGAACACTTTCTAACACCATACATAAAAATAAACTCAAATGGATTAAAGATCTAAATTTAAGATCAGAAACTATAAAACTCATAGAGGAAAATATAGGCAGAACATTCTCTGACATAAATCACAACAAGATCCTCTATGACCCACCTCCCACCATAAAAGCAAAAATAAACAAATGGGACTAATTAAACTTAAAAGCTTTTGCACAACAAAGGACACTATAAGCAAGGTGAAAAGGCAGCCTTCAGAATTGGAGAAAATAATAGTAAATGAAACAACTGACAAAGAATTAATTTCCAAAATATGCAAGCAGCTCATGCAGCTCAATACCAGAAAAATGAACAACACAGTTAAAAAGTAGGCCAAAGAACTAAACAGACATTTCTCCAAAGAAGACATACAGATGGCTAATAAGCACATGAAAAGATGCTCAACATCACTCATTATTAGAGAAATGCAAATCAAAACCACAATGAGGTATCATCTCATGCCAGTCAGAATGGCTGCCATCAAAAAGTCTACAAACAATAAACGCTGGCAAGGGTGTGGAGAAAGCAGAACCCTCTTACACTGTTGGGAATGCAAACTAGTACAGCCACTATGGAAAACAATGTGGAAATACCTTAAAAAACTGAAAATAGAACTACCATATAACCCAGCAATCCCACTGCTGGGCATATACACCAAGGAAACCAGAATGGAAAGAGACATGTGTACCCCAATGTTCATCACAGCACTGTTTACAATAGCTAGGACATGGAAGCAACCTAGAAGTCCATCAGCAGTTGAATGTATAAGGAAGTTGTGGTAGAGAATCACTCTTACAGACTACCTCTGGCCTGCAACCTCTGGCAAATTATTCTGCCACAAGCAAAGAAATTTCTATAAATGTCCTGTTCCACTCACTCCCTCTGAAAAGGTTTGAAACCCAGTCTTGTGGTAAGAGAGATCTGATAAATTCTTAGTCTATCCTTGTTTGCTGTGTTTAAATCCTAGAGAAAGTAGCCACTTTTTGCATTTGCTACTTCCATACCACTTGAATTCTCTAAGATGAATATTAAAATATTGATTTGGAAACAATTAGCTGCTAAAATTTTAAATGAGGAAGTCTCATTGGACTCAGATGAGACTAGTATCTTGAATCTCTTGAGACATATTGAAACTCCCTTACCAGCAGCTTGTACCCTTCTGTCTGAGAAGAATACTCTTCTTTTGCTTGAAATCTCTGTGATATCCTTATTTGGGACTTATGTCTTGTAAGGGTACTCTCTAGCTATCAGTTAAACAGTGAGACCTAGATGAAATATACTCTGAAGAACTGAAAGATTGTGAATTCAGTGGGGACAGGTGGATTATAATACAAAGTCAAGCAAAATGTGTTTTTATGAGTGCAGTTGCTAGATAATCTGAATTTAATGAGTGGCTTCATATATCTATAACTGGTTCTGAAGTCTTAATTGGAAGACTGAAATCAGGATTTAATGGCTGTATATTGTTGCTATTGTTGCTGTTGTTTAGTCGCTAAGTTATGTCTGACTCTTTTGTGACCCCGTGGACTATAACCCGCCAGGCTCCTCCATCCATGGGATTTCCCAGGCAAGAATACTGGAATTGGTTGTCATTTCTTTCTCCAGGGGATCTTCCCAACCCAAGGATTGAATCCACATCTCCACAGCTTCTTTACAATTGAGCCACTGGGTAAAATGGCTGTATGTAATGAGAAGGAAATGTTAGGGTTTCCCTTGAATGATGAGCAGGAGAGAATCAAAGCTTAAGGAGTTGGGAATGGTGAAGTGGATTAATGTGTGATCTACACATTCATTGACCAAGAAAACCCAGAAGACACTCCTTTCATTATGCATTGTCAAATATATTACAAAGGTTAGCATCTTCATCCTTGAAAATCTCTGCTTCTTCTCCGTAGTTAAATGACAATGCAGGATGCAACAATTGAGATGGGCTCTTGATTTCAATAGATGGTGGGATTCCCAGAATCACAGGGACCAAGTGGCTGCACTTAACTGCCAAAGACAAGATGAACATGTTTGCCACAAAAGGCAACAAGGGATATGCCAGTAATCAAAATATTTTAAGGGATTAAGAGACACAAACTATTATGTATAAAATGAACTACAATGATATATTGTACAACATAGAGAATGTATCTGTTATTTTTTAACTATAAATGGATTATAACCTTTAAAAGTTGTGAATCACTATATTGTACATCAACTATAAAATATAAATAAAGATATAAAAAGAATATTTTCAATAAAATAAAAAAGGTATAATAAGAATATTTTTAGAAAAACAAAGCCTGAGAGAATTTTTAGTCATCAGAGCTCACCAAAGAAAATCTTAAAGGAAGTTCTTAAAATTGAAATGAAACTATTAACAAGTGAAAATGTGGATTTACTTGAAGTGATGCAGAGTTCTAGAAATGGTAAACATTTCAGTAAATATAAATATATATAATGTTTTTTAAAGCAAATCAAATTAAAATTAAATAGAAAATAACAATGTAATATGGAATTTATAATATTTAGATGTACAATATATGACAAAATAGCAAAAAAAAAGCTCAATAGGGGAAATGAGTTTATAGTGTTATAAAAGTTATATTATAAATAAAGGGTTACATTTTTTAAAATATTTTGGCATTCAAGAATCTCTGACAAAAAAATAAATAAAAAAGGATCTCTGACAGTGACTAATTAATCACAGAGTCCCTAGTAATGAGACAAATTGTGGCTTGCAAAAGTACTATGCGAACCATACAACAGAAATAACTATGTCTGACTGGCAAAACCTAACTTGAGTCACCACAGTGCTAAATTTTAACCTTTTAGTTGAAGTCATTCTAAGACACAGAATCTCTTATTTTTTATTTTACTTTCTTTTCTTTTTTTTTTTTTTTAATTTTATTTTATTTTTAAACTTTACATAACTGTATTAGATTTGCCAAATATCAAAATGAATCCGCCACAGGTTTACATATGTTCCCCATCCTGAACCCTCCTCCCTCCTCCCTCCCCATTCCATTTTAAAAATTTACTTTATTTTTCATTTTTTAGAAATTTGTGAAAATTGTACAAAGAACTCCTGTGTATCTTTCACCCTTGTGAAGTCATTCAGTCATGTCTGACTCTTTGTGACCCCATGGACTGTAGCCTACCAGGCTCCTCTGTCCATGGGATTTTCCGGGCAAGAGTACTGCAGTGGATTGCCATTCCCTTACCCTACTTAAGCTTTGGCAATGTTCTATTAACATCCATTACTGAGTTCAATACAGGATTGCACTTGGCACTCAGTTGTCACATCCTCTAGGCTCTTTCAATCTGGAACAACTCCTTTGTCTTAGATTTTCATGAGTTTAAAATTTTTGAAGTATACTTTGTAATTATTTTGTGGAACGTTCCTCTGTTTGTGTTTGCCCATTGTTCCCTCTTCATTACACCTAGGTTATGTATCTTCAGTGAGTCTATCATAAATGGTGTGTTCTTTTCATGGAAACCTATTGAGTGGCAGGTGAAGCTGTCTAAGGCCCACTTGACTTCACATTCCAGGATGTCTGGCTCTAGGTCAGTGATCACATCATCATGATTATCTGGGTCGTGAAGATCTTTTTTGTACAGTTCTTCTGTGTATTCTTGCCATCTTTTCTTAATATCTTCTGCTTCTGTTAGGTCCATACTATTTCTGTCCTTTATCAAGTCCATCTGTGCATGAAATGTTCCTTTGGTATCTCTGATTTTCTGGAAGAGATCTCTAGTCTTTCCCATTCTGTTGTTTTCCTCTATTTCTTGGCATTGATCGCTGAAGAAGGCTTTCTTATCTCTTCTTGCTATTCTTTGGAACTCTGCATTCAGATGTTTATATCTTTCCTTTTCTCCTTTGCTTTTCTCTTCTCTTCACAGCTATTTGAAAGGCCTCCCCAGACGGCCATTTTGCTTTTTTGCATTTCTTTTCTATGGGGATGGTCTTGATCCCTGTCTCCTGTACAATGTCACGAACCTCATTCCATAGCTCATCATGCACTCTATCTATCAGATCTAGGCCCTTAAATCTATTTCTCACTTCCACTGTATAATCATAAGGGATTTGATTTAGGTTTATTTTTAGGTATTTTATTGTTGTTGTTGCAGTGATGGGTTGGATTATTTCCTTAATTTCTCCTTCTGATTTTTCATTATTAGTATATAGGAATGCAAAAGATTTCTCTGTGTTAATTTTGTATCCTGCAACTTTACTAAATTCCTTAATTAATTCTAATAATTTTCTGGTGGCATCTGTATGGTTTTCTATGTATAGTATCATGTCATCTGCTAACAGTGAGAGTTTTACTTCTTCTTTTCCAATCTGGATTCCTTTTATTTCTTTTAATTCTCTGATTATTTTGCATGGACTTCCAAAACTATATTGAATAATAGTGGCAAGAGTGGGTACCCCCAGGTGTAATATATTTACTTGAGCAAATTGACATAACCCCTCACACCTAGTATGCAGCTACTGACCTGGCTAGTGTATTTTCCCACAACAACATATGAGAGCAAACAAAAGTAGTTTTATTTTACCTGAAAATGACAAAATTATACCTTTACAATCTTATCTTAGGGTTAATACAACTCTTCTGCTCTCTCTTATGACATAATTCATAAGATGCTGGTCAACTCAATATTCTGAAAAATATCATATTGGTTCAACAATGATAAGTGGATCTGATAAATAGGAAGTAACAAGTACTTTAGATGCTTTAGTAAGCCAGGAAATTCAGAGAATAAGGAATAAATCTCATGAAAATTCATGGACCTATACTTCAGTGAAAATTCTAGAGGTAAAATTGTTTAGAGCATGTGAAACAGTGTCAGACTTTATTTTGGGGGGCTCCAAAATCACTGCAGATGGTGACTGCAGCCATGAAATTAAAAGACGCTTACTCCTTGGAAGGAAAGTTATAAACAACCTAGATAGCATGTTCAAAAGCAGAGATATTACTTTGCCAACAAAGGTCCATCTAGTCAAGGCTATGGTGTTTCCAGTGGTCATGTATGGATGTGAGAGTTGGACTGTGAAGAAAGCTGAGCACTGAAGAATTGATGCTTTTGAACTGTGGTGTTGGAGAAGACTCTTGAGAGTTCCTTGGAATGCAAGGAGATCCAACCAGTCCATTCTAAAGGAAATCAGTCCTGGGTGTTCTTTGGAAGGAATGATGCTGAAGCTGAAACTCCAATACTTTGGCTACCTCATGCGAAGAGTTGACTCATTGGAAAAGACTCTGATGTTGGGAGGGATTGGGGGCAGGAGGAGAAGGGGATGACAGAGGATGAGATGGCTGGATGGCATCACCAACTCGATGGACATAGGTTTGAGTGAACTCTGGGAGTTGGTGATGGACAGGGAGGCCTGGCATGCTGTGATTCATGGGGTCACAAAGAGTCAGACACGACTGAGTGACTGAACTGAACTGAACTGAACTGATTCTATCCTCTTGAGTTTGAAAAATGAGTCGCTGCATATCTTACAACCTATCATGAAAAAATAGGTACAATACAAGGTAAGTCTTTATGAATTTGTGAGGCAATATTTAAATGTGCAGCTCTGACCACTTATAAAGTCACCAGTAAGTTTGCTGGGTTTGAGAAAAGGAAGGCAAGTCCAGACTGCCATGAAAACTGATTTTCCACTCGGGTCTTTTGAGTGTAGACCTAACAACATTGTCTTTGGCAAATGAGAATGCTATATGGAGACTGAAAGTGCAAATAGGAGATTCCCTGAAGACATAATTTGGGAACAATCTATATTTCTTCTGCATATAACTATTCTCCTGTTTATAAAATCATTTCTAGCTTGCTACTGGGCCTTCATAGAGACTGAAAGTCTATCCATTTAACATCAATTGTTCATGCAACCTGAGCTTCCTATCATAAACTGGGATCTGATAGACAAAATCATAATTTGGTGTATGTTTGGCATAATCTGTAATCAAAGGAAAAAAGTATAAGATAATCTGAGTTCAGACAGGTATAGAAGATATAAGATGTATGAGCAGGTAGCTCAATCTCCTTCAACAGTAACTCAGACTTTATTTCCTCCTCTTCTATAGAGTGCCCGACAAATAGGAAGAAATAAAGTGGATATATGCAGGAATAGAGACCCCTGCAAGTGTGACAGTGAATGACAGCAGTAAAGGAAAGTACTCCCTAGATGCAAAAATTCAAGTAGTGCATTTATTTTTCTACTTGGGACTGAAAGATGGCTGACTCATAGGCAGTTGCTGATGATTTGACTAGATAATCGTAGACTTGGAATGAATAGGGTTGAAAGATAAGTGACAAAACATCTGGAAAGACTTATATGGATGACCCTTTCAAAATGGGCAAATACTGTGAAATATTTTTGTCCCATATGACTGCTCACCAAAAGAGGCTTTCAATAGGTAAGTAGACAAAATTACACACATCAACCTGTCCTTATCCATAGCCACTTCATTACAAGGTAAATGAGCCCATATATAAAGTGTCCTTGGTGGCAGGGATGGAGGCAATGCTTAGGTTCAAAACTTAGATTTTCTGTTACCAAGTCTGACCTATTATTACTGATAAATATGTCTAATCTGCCAACAGAAGAGACCAACCCTGAGATGCCTTTCAGGGTAGTGGAGAATCAGCCAGACAACTAGTGGCAGTTGATTATAATGAAGTTTTTCCATTAAGGGATCAGAGATTCATCTTCATTGAACTATACACATATATTCTGGACATGGATTAACCTTCCCTGCACATAATGCTCTTGCCAGCACCACCATTTACAGACTATCTACTGATATTTTGCAGAATATTGATCTTGATTATCCACTGTAATAATATTCCAAATAGCATTGCTTCTGATCAAGTGAACCTTTCACAGCAAAAAAAGGTGCATATGAGGCCCCACGTCCGTGCAATCACTGGTCTTTTCTCTTTTTTTGTTATGCACCTATGTCTCTATCTGTATATTGACTTTTTGTCTTTTTCTCTTTCTTTCGTTATTCTATATACAAATTGTTGGAGACCAACTTTAAAATGTAGTCTAGCACTGACAAATATGTCATAAATGTTTCCCTCATCTTGAGTAAATTGTACGTAGAACTTTTCCTGACTATAGTCACCCCCACCCCAATTTTAGGTTTTTTGACGCATTTGTATTAGAAATTGTACATTGTAGATTTTCCTACCCCTTTGACATGTAAATCTTTTTAAAAACTCCTTGCTAGTTTTGCAACCCAGGAATGAGTGTCTAAAGGACCTAAGAGCCATCCTTTTGAAATTGTAATCATCAAGGAAGATAGAGCCAGTCTCTCAGTTTCCATCGGAGGGTAGAAGCCTAACTTCTTTAACACTTACTTGAATTACTTTCAATAGCACCCTATTTATTTCCACTCTTGTCTACTTCAAATTCATCCTCCTCTCTGCTCCCTGAATATTCTATTTGAAGAAAATATGACATGTTACCACCTCTCTATGATCCATAAATATTCCTCATAACTTAAGATTATATTTCCCAAACTCAGACATGCCTATTACCACACAGAACTGTACCAAGAGAAACTCAAAGCAAAAAAAAAACACATGGCACATCTCTCTAGAACATCAATTTTACTCAAATATTTTTGCAAGCAATTTAACTAGCAAGTAATTTTTAAATTATTACTATATCAGTAAATAGACATGTAATGAAATAAATCCAAAATTTGTATTAAAGTTTAAGTTAAATGATAAAATAGTGCAGTATTATTATAGCAATATCTGTTGTTACATGTACTTTGGTGAGAAAAATCAAAAAGCTCTGATAGAATAAAAGCCTATCTATGTAACATTACAATGATTGTTCTCTGTGATTTATCTTACAGTTATAGCCCAGTTTCATCCCCCAGAACACTGCCACTTTAAGCTACCTCTTAGATGTTTAGAATTGTTCTTCCTTCAACAAATGTTGCATAATTGTATCGGTTCACGTTGTCATTACACATGTTGTTTCCCACACTTAGATTGCTCACCTCATACTCCCAGACACCAAGAGTCTTCTTCCAAATTCATTTTTTTTTCACCTTTAAGATGAAATCAATCTGTCATCTTAATGTTTCCTTGTCCCACAGGAAAATCTAAACTAAGAATCTATAACCAAGAAGTGTCAATTTTGACTATTCCCTGTTAGATCTTTCTTCCCTGATATCTCAGTTGGTAAAGAATCCACCTGCAATGCAGGAGACCCCAGTTTGATTCCTGGGTCAGGAAGATCCACTGGAGAAGGGATAGGCTACCCACTCCAGTATTCTTGGGCTTCCCTTGTGGCTCAGATGGTAAAGAATCTACCTGCAGTGCGGGAGACCTGTGTTCTATCTCTGGATTGGGAAGTTCCCCTGGAGAAGGGAAAGGCTACCTACTCTGGTAGAGAATTCCATGAACTGTATAGTCCATGGGGTCACAAGGAGTCGGACATGACTGACTGACTTTTACTTTCCCTTTTTCAGAGAATCATGACCCTCTGCCCAACTGCTAAGTTAAAAGTGTCTTTGTTCAGAACCCTGTCCACCTGTAGATAACAGGAAGGAAGAAATTGGCCATCCCCCTGCCTGAGAATTGCCACTCTAGGAGATACTTGCAAAATTAAATGGACTTTTTACTGTGTTTTCCTCACCTCCCCCCACAAATGAAAGAACCTGGCATCCAGATCCAGGCAAGATGGATATTCTGAGACATTAGTCTATCATCTTCTTGGTCAGCCAGCTTTTTTTTTTTTTTTTTTTTTTTTTCAGCCAGCTTTATACACAAAGTCACCTTCCTTGCCTCAACACCTCATCCCTCGGATTCACTGGCCTCTAGTGAGGCAAGCAGAGTGCGTTTGGACTTGGTAACAATTCCTCCTCTTTGCCCACTGCTACAAATGCTCTTACCAAATTGTATTAAACTACTGCTTGTCTGTTTATCAATGTATTTATATTGCAAACTTTTGAAGCGTAGGAAACACATGTCATTAGTGTTATTCAACTATATGTCCCTATTACCTACCATCATATCTGTCACATAGTTAATACTCAAAAGATGCTGCTTGAACAATAATAAAGTACATAATCAAGCACTGCATCATTGCTACCACCATTTAAACCTGAGTTTGATAACATTCCTATACTTTTAATTAAGACTTGAAGGCTCTCAGAGAAATCTCCCCTTGTAAGACCTTGTCTTAAACCATATATTCTCAGTGCAGGTGATATCATCTCCAACGGGATTAAAACTGGTTCTTGGAGGGAGAAAATCATTTCAGGGATTACAATGTCTGCCTACCTGACAAATCTTATTCTGTCTTGAGCTGTCTCAAGAATCACACAAGTTCCAATAACACTGAGTTCATGAAACATGCATAAAATATATATAACACATCGTTATAAAATTATGATGATTAAATGAGTGTGATTGGAGGGCTTTCTCTACATTGATTTGTTCAGTGCCTATGCATGTCTATTGGTTGCTGTTGGCTGCCTTGCAGATGTCATTTAACACTCAGGGCTTTATTGTGTGACTTGAGCTTTGAAAATTAAGTAAATAATAGTATATATTTTATTATTTAATTTTTAAAAATATATTCAACCAAAAATTATTTTTTCCAGTCCTAAAAAGAAACATGTTGACTACATTTGAATGAATATCTAGCAGCTAGTTAAAAAGTATTTTCTCATATCAAACAAAGTTAAAAGTACTAAAATCCTTCTAAGAAATTATGTTTTGATTGTTTTACTTTTGCTGGAAAAGTAACTGTTTTGAAGAATCTTTCAAAATTGTATTACACTTCTATTATTAATATTACATACTTGTATAAATGGCTAATTTACCTATAATTTGATATATTGTAATTTATATAAGTAAATAAATTACATTAAAGTTACTTAGCAGAATTAGAAAGTTAAGTGTTTGTAGCTCCTCTTCAATTTTGAATTTTCTTTTAACTTAAAAATGTTATTTTAGTCATTCTTAGCCCTGTATTGAATAAAAAGTAAGCCTTCTGCTTACTGTTTATATGTATAAAGCAGAGCTATACATATAGTATATAAATGGATACACAGTATTTCTGGCATTATTAAAATTTCATAAAGGAACAATTAGGAAAGCATATCAAAAAGGCTTCTTGGTGGGACATTTAATGAAACACAAAATTGAGAAATATTATCTTAAACCACACAGTAAGAAACTGTAGAAGCCAAAATTCAACCCTGTTTTGCAGCTGCAAATTCTATTAAAAAAAAAAAAAATCATCCTTACTGGCTCCTGGCAAATCAGAAATCTGATAGAAAAATGATTCTACCTCAGGAACACGGTGGTTTTTCCACCTCTGCCTGGGGCCTCTGATGCCCTCTTAATGTCCTATGATACTCTTCTCAGAAAAAAAGCATTTTCTCCCCAGACATCCTAGGAAATGTTCTTCTCAAGACCAAATACACTGCAAATCACAATAGACCCAGAGCTTGACTTGAAATTCTGTCATGTGCTTTCTTGCCATCTGTGCCAAACAGGAGCTGATTAAAAGACAGTTTTAAAAAGTGAGTCTATACTAAAAGGGGTTTAACTACAAGTAGGCCAATTCACTCTTCTAATTAGTATTTAGGCTTGGCAGGATGTCCACTGGACAGGCAACACAAGACATTCATCAGTCATGCAGTTACCATGGTTGAATCCCCCCTTGTAAAACACACACAAAACAAACTAAAACATTTATCTCTAATATAAAGGCCAACAATGCCCTCCTATTCATGTTCCATACTCTCAAAAAGTTTCAGTGTATAATTAAAGATCTCTAACAGCTACTCAAAGAAAAACTGAATCTGGAATCTCATTTAGTCATTTTGTCATGACTTACATAAAATCACAAAAATGCAACAGAGAAGGATTTACCTCTTTGTAGGCTGAAACTAAAATCACTAAATAATGAAACATCACCAAATTAGCACAATCTGAATAACTCATAAAGTTGTAGTCTGTGGACATTCCAGAAAGCTGAAACCAACATCCAAGGGTGAAAACTCAGTGACCCCAGGCTAAAAGCTGGTATAGAGGATTTGACAAATCTGGTCAAACATTATAAAGTTACTGTTATGCTCTATTTGCAGCTATCCTGGCCTAGTAGGGACATGCAATGGATCCTCTGAAACATAAAACTAAATGATACACACATGTTGCTTTAAATTAAGGATACCTATATTTCCTGGAAGAAGTAAGGAAATAGACTTGGAAGAAGACAATCAAGAGCTGAATATTAAAATGATATAAATGAACTTATTTACAAAGCAAAAACCAACTTACAGATCTCAAAATCAAGCTTATAGTCACCAGAGCAGAAACATGGGGGGAAATGATAACTTAGGAGATTGCTATTAACATATACGTGACTTCCCTGAGGCTCAGATGGTAAAGTGTCTGCCTGCAATGCTGGAGACCTGGGTTTGATCCCTGGGTTAGGAAGATCCCCTGGAGAAGGAAATGGCAACTGACTCCAGTAGTCTTGCCTGGAAATGAATGAGGGAACCAGGCGGGCTATGGCCATGGGATCGCAAAGAGTCAGACACAACTCAGCGACTCCACTCAATCACTCACTGTTAACATATACACACTACACAGTATTATATAAAAATAGATAAATAATAAGGATCTACTATACAGCACAGGGGAAAATCACCAGACCATTCAGGTATGACCTAAATCAAATCCCTTATGATTATACAGTGGAAGTGAGAAATAGATTTAAGGGCCTAGATCTGATAGATAGAGTGCCTGATGAACTGTGGATGGAGGTTCGTGACATTGTACAGGAGACAGGGATCAAGATCATCCCCATGGAAAAGAAATGCAAAAAAGCAAAATGGCTGTCTGGGGAGGCCTTACAAATAGCTGTGAAAAGAAGAGAAGTGAAAAGCAAAGGAGAAAAGGAAAGATATAAATATCTGAATGCAGAGTTCCAAAGAATAGCAAGAAGAGATAAGAAAGCCTTCTTCAGCGATCAATGCCAAGAAATAGAGGAAAACAACAGAATGGGAAAGACTAGAGATCTCTTCCAGAAAATCAGATATACCAAAGGAACATTTCATGCACAGATGGGCTTGATAAAGGACAGAAATGGTATGGACCTAACAGAAGCAGAAGATATTAAGAAGAGATGGCAAGAATACACAGAAGAACTGTACAAAAAAGATCTTCATGACCCAGATAATCACGATGGTGTGATCACTGACCTAGAGCCAGACATCCTGGAATGTGAAGTCAAGTGGGCCTTAGAAAGCATCACTATGAACAAAGCTAGTGGAGGTGATGGAATTCCAGTGGAGCTATTCCAAATCCTGAAAGATGATGGTGTGAAAGTGCTGCACTCAATATGCCAGCAAATTTGGAAAACTCAGCAGTGGCCACAGGACTGGAAAGGGTCAGTTTTCATTCCAATCCCAAAGAAAGGCAAGGCCAAAGAATGCTCAAACTACCGCACAATTGCACTCATCTCACATGCTAGTAAAGTAATGCTCAAAATTCTCCAAGCCAGGCTTCAGCAATATGTGAACCGTGAACTTCCTGATGTTCAAGCTGGTTTTAGAAAAGGCAGAGGAACCAGAGATCAAATTTCCAGCATCTGCTGGATCATGGAAAAAGCAAGAGAGTTCCAGAAAAACATCTATTTCTGCTTGATTGACCATGCCAAAGCCTTTGACTGTGTGGATCACAATAAACTGTGGAAAATTCTGAAAGAGATGGGAATACCAGACCACCTGATCTGCCTCTTGAGAAATTTATATGCAGGTCAGGAAGCAACAGTTAGAACTGGACATGGAACAACAGACTGGTTCCAAATAAGAAAAGGAATACGTCAAGGCTGTATATTGTCACCCTGCTTATTTAACCTCTATGCAGAGTACATCATGAGAAACGCTGGGCTGGAAGAAACACAAGCTGGGATCAAGATTGCTGGGAGAAATATCAATAACCTCAGCTATGCAGATGACACCACCTTTATGGCAGAAAGTGAAGAGGAACTAAAAAGCCTCTTGATGAAAGTGAAAGTGGAGAGTGAAAAAGTTGGCTTAAGGCTCAACATTCAGAAAACGAAGATCATGGCATCCGGTCCCATCACTTCATAGGAAATAGATGGGGAAACAGTGGAAAGAGTGTCAGACTTGATTTTTGTAACTCCAAAATCACTGCAGATGGTGACTGCAGCCATGAAATTAAAAGACGCTTACTCCTTGGAAGGAAAGTTATGAACAACCTAGACAGCATATTAAAAAGCAGAGACATTACTTTGCCAACAAAGGTCCGTCTAGTCAAGGCTATGGTTTTTCCTGTGGTCATGTATGGATTTGAGAGTTGGACTGTGAATAAGGCTGAGCACCGAAGAATTTATGCTTTTGAACTGTGGTGTTGGAGAAGACTCTTGAGAGTCCCTTGGACTGCAAGGAGATCCAAGCAGTCCATTCTGAAGGAGATCAGCCCTGGGATTTCTTTGGAAGGAATGATGCTAAAGCTGAAACTCCAGTATTTTGGCCACCTCATGTGAAGAGCTGACTCATTGGAAAAGACTCTGATGCTGGGAGGGAATGGGGGCAAGAGCAGAAGGGGACGACAGAGGATGAGATGGCTGGATGGCATCACTGACTCGATGGACATGAGTCTCAGTGAACTCCAGAAGTTGTTGATGGACAGGGAGGCCTGGTGTGCTGCGATTCATGGGATCGCAAAGAGTGGGACACGACTGAGCGACTGATCTGATCTCATCTGATACAGCACAGGGAACTCTACTCAGTACTCTGCAACACCCTATATGGGAAAAGAATCTGAAAAAGAATAGACACACACACACACACCACACAGGTAACTGATTCACTTTGCTGTACCCCTGAAAGTAACACAAAATTGAAAATCAACTACATTTGATAATTAGGGTGGGGGGATGATTTGGGAGAATGGCATTAAAACATGTATAATATCATATAAGAAACGAATCGCCAGTCCTGGTTCGATGCAGGATACATGAAGCTTGGGGCTGGTGCACTAGGATGACCCAGAGGGATGGTATGGGGAAGGAGGTGGGAGGGGGATTCAGGATGGGGAAATGTGTACACCCATGGTGGATGCATGTTGATGTATGGCAAAACCAATACAATATTGTAAAGTAAAATAATAATAATAATAATAAATTTTTAAAAAGTTGAATATATATGACCTTCATTGTAGTAAGATTAACTGCAAACTGAATGTACCACAAGTGATTTTTATCTGAGGACTTAAAGAATAGCTCCTCTCTGCCCTCCTGTGCCCGCGAAGCCGCTGCTCCTTGAAGGTGGGGTAGCTCCTCTTGGCTGCCGCTCCTGACCTGGGACATGGGGTAGCATCTCTCGGCCACTGTCCCTGACCTCCAAGCATTCAAAGACAGGAGGGGGGACCTCGTCCAAGGTAAGGAGCAATGGCTGCGCTTTGCTGGAGCAGCCGTGAAGAGATACCCCACGTCCAAGGTAAAACAAACCCAAGTAAGACGGTAGGTGTTACAAGAATGCATCAGAGGGCAGACACACTGAAACCATAATCACATAAACCTAGCTAATCTGATCACACGGATCACAGCCTTGTCTAACTCAATGAAACTAAGTCATGCCATGTGGGGCCACCCAAGACAGACGGGTCCTGGTGGAGAGGTTGGACAGAATGTAGTCCACTGGAGAAGGGAATGGCAAACCACTTCAGTATTCTTGCCTTGAGAACCCCATGAACAGTATGAAAAGGCAAAATGACAGGATACTGAAAGGGGAACTCCCCAGGTTGGTAAGTTCTCAATATACAACTGGAGTTCAGTGGAGAAATAACTCCAGAAAGAGTGAAGGGAAGGAGCCAAAGCAAAAACAATACCCAGTTGAAGATGTGACTGGTGATAGAAGCAAGGTCAGATGCTGTAAAGAGCAATATTGCATAGGAACCTGGAATGTTAGGTTCATGAATCAAGGCAAATTGGAAGTGGTCAAACAGGAGATGGAAAGAGTGAACATCAACATTCTAGGAATCAGCTAACTAAAATGGACTGGAATAGATGAATTTAACTTAGATGACCATTATATCTACTACTGTGGGCAGGAATCCCTTAGAAGAAATGGAGTAGCCATCACGGTCAACAAAAGAGTCTGAAATGCAGTACTTGGATGCAATCTCAAAAACTACAGAATGATCTCTGTTCACTTCCAAGGCAAGCTATTCAATATCACGGTAATCCAACCCTATGCCCCAATCGGTAATGCTGAAGAAGCTGAAATTGAACGGTTCTATGAAGACCTACAACCTTTTAGAACTAACACCCAAAAGATATCCTTTTCATTATAGGGGACTGGAATACAAAAGTAGGAAGTCAAGAAACACCTGGAGTAACAGGCAAATTTGGCCTTGGAATATGGAATGAAGCAGGGCAAAGGCTAATAAACAGAGTTTTGCCACGAGAACACAGCGGTCATAGCAAACACCCTCTTCCAACAACACAAGAGAAGACTCTACACATGGACATCACCATATGGTCAACACTGAAACCAGATTGACTATATTCTTTGCAGCCAAAGATGGAGAAGCTCTATACAGTCAGCAAAAACAAGACTGGGAGCATATGGTGGCTCAGATCATGAACTCCTTATTGCCAAATTCAGACTTAAATTGAAGAAAGTAGGGAAAACAAATAGACCATTCAGGTATGACTTAAATTAAATCCCTTATGATTATAGAGTGGAAAAGAGAAATAAATTTAAGGGACTAGATCTGATAGAGTGCCTGATGAACTGTGGATGGAGGTTTGTGACATTGTACAGGAGACAGGGATCAAGACCATCCCCATGGAAAAGAAATGCAAAAAAGCAAAATGGCTGTCTGGGGAGGCCTTACAAATAGCTGTGAAAAGAAGAGAAGAGAAAAGCAAAGGAGAAAAGGAAAGATATAAGCATCTGAATGCAGAGTTCCAAAGAAGAGCAAGGAGAGATAAGAAAGTCTTCCTCAGCAATCATTGCAAACAAATAGAGGATAATAACAGAATGGGAAAGACTAGAGATCTCTTCAAGAAAATGAGAGATACCAAGGGAACATTTCATGCAAAGATGGTCTCGATAAAGGACAGAAATGGTATGGACCTATCAGAAGCAGAAGATATTAAGAAGAGGTGGCAAGAATACACAGAAGAACTGTACAAAAAAGATCTTCATGACCCAGATAATCAATATGGTGTGATCACTCACCTAGAGCCAGACATCCTGGAATGTGAAGTCAAGTGGGCCTTAGAAAGCATCACTACAAAGTTAGTGGAGGTGATGGAATTCCAGTGGAGCTATTCCAAATCCTGAAAGATGATGGTGTGAAAGTGCTGCACTCAATATGCCAGCAAATTTGGAAAACTCAGCAGTGGCCACAGGACTGGAAAAGGTCAGTTTTCATTCCAATCCCAAAGAAAGCCAATGCCAAAGAATGCTCAAACTACTGCACAATTGCACTCATCTCACACACTAGTAAAGTAATGCTCAAAATTCTCCAAGCCAGGCTTCAGCAATATGTGAACCGTGAACTTCCTGATGTTCAAGCTGGTCTTAGAAAAGGCAGAGGAACCAGAGATCAAATTGCCAGAGATCAACATCCCCTGGATCATGGAAAATGCAAGAGAGTTCCAGAAAAACATTTATTTCTGCTTTATTGACTATGCAAAAGCCTTTGACTGTGTGGATCACAATAAACTGTGGAAAATTCTGAAAGAGATGGGAATACCAGACCCCCTGAGCTGCCTCTTGAGAAACCTGTATTCAGGTCAGGAAGCAACAGTTAGAACTGGACATGGAACAACAGATTGGTTCCAAATAGGAAAAGGAATGCATCAAGGCTGTATATTGTCACCCTGTTTATTTAACTTATATGCAGAGTACATCATGAGAAATGCTGGGCTGGAAGAAGCACAAGCTGGAATCAAGATTGCCAGGAGAAATATCAATAACCTCAGCTATACAGATGACACCACCCTTATGGCAGAAAGTGAAGAGGAACTAAAAAGCCTCTTGATGAAAGTGAAAGTGGAGAGTGAAAAAGTTGGCTTAAAGCCCAACATTCAGAAAATGAAGATCATGGCATCCGGTCCCATCCCTTCATGGGAAATAGATGGGGAAACAGTGGAAACAGTGTCAGACTTTAATTTTTGTAACTCCAAAATCACTGCAGATGGTGACTGCAGCCATGAAATTAAAAGATGCTTACTCCTTGGAAGGAAAGTTATGACCAACCTAGATAGCATATTCAAAAGCAGAGACATCACTTTACCAACAAAGGTCCATCTAGTCAAGGCTATGTTTTTTCCAGTGGTCATATATGGATGTGGGAGTTTGACAGTGAAGAAAGCTGAGCTTCAAAGAATTGATGCTTTTGAACTGTGGTGTTGGAGAAGACTCTTGAGAGTCCCTTGGACTGTAGGGAGATCCAACCAGTCCATCCTAAAGGAGATCAGTCCTGTGTTCATTGGAAAGACTAATGCTGAAGCTGAAATTCCAATACTTTGGCCACCTCATGCGAAGAATTGACTCATTGGCAAAGATCCTGATGCTAAGAGGTATTGGGGGCAGGAGAAGGGGATGACAGAGGATGAGATGGCTAGATAGCATCACCGACTTGATGCACATGAGTTTGTGTGAACTCTGGGAATTGGTGATGGACAGGGAGGCCTGGTGTGCTGCAATTCATGGGGTCACAAAGAGTCGCACACGACTGAGCGACTAAACTGAACTGAACTGAACTGAACTGAACTGAAGGAATATAAAGAAGACAGAAATGAAAGTGTTCCAGACTTCCCTTGCGGTGCAGTGGGTAAAAATCTGTCTGACAGTGTTAGTGATACAGGTTCAATCTCTGGTCCAGGAGGATTCCACCTGCTACAGAGCAACAAAGCCCATGCACCACTGCCATTGAAGGCTGCATGCGCTAGGGCCTGCTAGCTGCAACTACTGATCCCATGTGCTACAACTACTGAAGCCAGTGATCCCAGAATCTGTGCTCTGCAACAAGAGAAGCCACCTCAATGAGAAGCCTGCACCCACAACTCAAGAGCAGCCCCAGCTTGCAGCCATGAGAGAAAGCCCTCACAAAACAATGAAGACTCAGTGCATCCAAAAATAAATATTTCTTTTAAAAAGGGCAATTGCTTTAATGTATGGCAAAACCAATACAATATTGTAAAGTAAAAATAATAATAATAATAAAATTTTTTAAAATAAATTTAATTCAACTAAATCCATTGACAATACAAAAAAATAAAAGAAAGAAAGAAAGAAAAGTAAAGAAATATAGGTGTTTCAAGACTGTGCATAGCTTCCTTCAGCTTTGGCTTTACCCTTCACACAAATTTAATACAAACTTTGGCTTTCAGACGTTCTTCTAGACACAGGGGCTAAGGTAAATATTCACATCGATAAATTATTAAAATTACCAACATGAAACCACTACCCAGGTCAAGAAATTCAGAGCATCAGCAACATCACCAAAGCCTTAAGCAAGCCTCTTCCCACTTACAAAAGTCTCATTCATCTCGAAAAATAATTACTATCTTGAATTTTTGCTGATCAACTCCTTGCTTTTTTATAGTTACATCAGCTATGTATGTGTCTCTAACATTATATTTTTCAGGATTAATATTTTTCAGGATGTATTATGTCTATATTTTTTTCTAATGTTCTAAAATAATTACGTTTGTAAGACTCATTCACATTGTTGTGGGCATCTGTAGTGTAATTCCGTATAACATTCCATTGTATGAAAATATCATAATTCATTCAATCATTCTACTAAATGCATTGCTTCCAACTTGGGTTATTATGAATAATTCATCCATTCTAGTGCATATTTTTAATACAGTCATGTATTCCTGTTGATTTTTTAATATAAACTTATTTATTTTAATTGGAGGCTAATTACTTTACAATATTGTATGGTTTTGCCATACATCAACATGAATCCACCATGGGTCATATTGGAAAATAAAAGCCATATGATCATCTCAGTAGATGCAGAGAAAGTCTTTGACAAAATTCAACATTCATTTATGATAAAAACTCTCTGGGAAGCAGGAATAGGAGGAACATACCTCAACATAATAAAAGCTATATATAACAAACCACAGGAAATATTATCCTCAATGGTGAAAAATTGAAAGCATTTCCCCTAACGTCAGAAACAAGACAAGGGTGCCCACTTTCACCACTACTATTCAACATAGTTTTGGAAGTTTTTGCTACAGCAATCAGAGCAGAAAAAGAAATAAAAGGAATCCAGATTGGAAAAGAAGAAGTAAAACTCTCACTGTTTGCAGATGACATGATCCTCTACATAGAAAAGCCTAAAGACTTCACCAGAAAATTACTAGAGCTAATCAATGACTATAGTAAAGTTGCAGGATATAAAATCAACACACAGAAATCACTTGCATTCCTATACACTAATAATGAGAAAATAAAAAGAGAAATTAAGGAAACAATTCCATTCACATTGCAACGAAAAGAATAAAATACTTAGAAATGTATCTACCTAAAGAAACTAAAGACTTATATATAGAAAACTATAAAAAGAAAGACTGGTGAAAGAAATTAAAGAGGACACTAATAGATGGAGAAATATACCATGTTCATGGATGGGAAGAATCAATATAGTGAAAATGAGTATACTTCCCAAAGCAATCTATAGGTTCAATGCAATCCCTATCAAGCTACCAACGGTATTTTTCACAGAGCTAGAACAAATAATTTCACAATTTGTATGGAAATACAAAAAAACTTGAAGTGCCAAAGCAATCCTGAGAAAGAAGAATGGAACTGGAGGAATCAACATGCCTGACTTCAGGCTCTACTCCAAAGCAAGTCATCAGGACAGTATGGTCCTGGCACAAAGACAGAAATATAGATCAATGGAACAAAATAGAAAGCCCAGAGATAAATCCATGCACCTGTGGACACTTATCTTTGACAAAGGAGGCAAGAATATACAATGAATAAAAGACAATCTCTTTAACAAGTGGTGCTGGGAAAACTGGTCAACCACTTGTAAAAGAATGAAACTAGAACATTTTCTAACACCATACACAAAAATAAACTCAAAATGGATTAAAGATCTAAATGTAAGACCAGAAACTATAAAACTCCTAGAGAAGAACATAAGCAAAACACTCTCCAACATAAATCATAGCAGGATTCTCTATGACCCACCTCCTGTTGATTTTATACCTAAAACAGAAACTGCTGGGTTACAGATATGTTTATATTCAATTTTAGTAGATAATATTGAACTATTTTTCAAATTGTTTGTCCTCAGTGACAATAATATCAACATTGTTCCTGAAAATTCCCACTGATCTACACCTTTTCCAACATTTACTATCCTTATTTTTTATTTTAGCCATTCTGATAGATTTTCACTAGTATGATAGTGTAATTTTAATTTACATTTCTCTAATAACTATTAGAATTGAATACAGTTTCATTTGGCTACTTCAATATCCTGTTTATGAACTTGCTGTTCATCCCTTTATACATTTTCTCTACTGGTGCATCAGTTTTCTTCTCAGTGATTTGTAGGAGTTCTGCATAAGTCCTTTGATAGTTAAATATATTTAAAATATTTTGTCCCACGATATGATTTGCATTTTAACTCAATGATTACATTTGATAAACATAAGTTCTCAATTTACCAGTAGTCAAATGTATTAATCTTTTAATTCATCAGCTTTCTTCCTTTATGGTTAGTGCTTAATGTGTCTTATTTAAAAAATGTTTTCCTATACTGCAAGGTCATGGAGATATTCTTCATTCATCTTCTCAAGTTTTGTTGTTTTGCCTTTAATAATTGGAATTGATTTTTATATATAGTGGGAGATGGGAATTGAGTTTCATTTTCTTCCAGATGGATATCTACTATCCCTGCACTTTTATTGAAAAGGTAGTCCCTTTCAAACAGCTCTGTATTCCAATATTTATTATAAATCAGGTGTCCATATGGAATGAGTCTAATTCTGAGGCTCTCTTTTCTGTTTTGTTGGGTTTTTTGGTTTGTTTCTCTCATTGTGAGCATACCACACTGTCTTAATTTTTGTAGCTTTTTATTAAGACAATATCTATTAGAATGAACTTCTTACCTATTTTCTTTTTCAAGTGATTTCTTGGCTCTTGGCTATATATGATATCTTTATCTAATACAAAGACAGATATAATTATTATTGGAAGATCTATAGACAGATATAATTATTATTGGAAAAATTCCATCATGTTCCACTAAAAACTAGTCCTAGGAATTTGATCAATGACATCATTCTGGAGAAAACTAATGTCACTTTAGGTTTTCCAATCAATGAAAATTATATATCTCTCTTTTATTTAGGTTTTATTTGATTTTTCTCAATAAAGTTTTATTTTTTTTTTTTTTTTTTTTTTTTTTTTTTTTTTTTTTTTTAGAAGGCTGAAGTAGTTTATTAACTTCAGGGAGGGAAATGGACTTCTTGAAAGACTGGTTTCAATAAAGTTTTAAACTGCAAAGATAGCAGAGAAAAAAATTCTACAATCACTCAGGTTGTAAAAGCAAGTTAGCTGTAAAAAGTTTTAGATCTCACATGAATAATACAACATGTACAAAGAAAACAGAATGGCAAGTTCTGATAAAACATTTCTATGCAAAAGTTTTACCTGTGAAGTTGTTATTCAGGTGGGAGAATATTCATGAAAATTCAAGGCTCTGAAATGACCACGTATATCTATTAGAAAATATATTGTAGATATATTCTAGGTGATTTAAATGGAAATCAAAATTAAGAACTCTGATAAAGAAAGTTGAAATTTTTCAAATAATAATATAGAGCATTAAAACCATTTAATCATGACAACTGAGGTACAAATAATTACTAAAAATGTGATTTAAAAACTAAGGCAACATCTCAGAAAAATTTTTGAAATATAAGATTCTCGTGGCTACCAATAATCATTTAAATAATGAATAATGTCTAAAAATCTCTCTTCTATGAAGTATGAAGGAAAGGGGGAAACATGGTAGGTAAAGAGAAGAAAAATTTCTTCTCATAAATATGGGTAAGACAAATAATTTTAGCTTTTATTAACTATGATAACTAAGAAACTAGAAACTTTAAAATATCTTTGGTAAATTTGAAATCCAGCAGTAGCTTACTTAAAAATAATTTCAGAAATAAAAACTAATGGACATCATAGAATGATCTATCTATTCTTCGGTCTAACAACATTTCTTTTCTTGTTGAGATATTAAATTTACCAAATATTTCTCATTATTTTTAAAGAAAACTTCTGATTAGTTATTTTTGATGAGTTAGTTAATATGGTGGCCATTGAATTCATAATTAATAACATGATTCTATGATGTTTCAAAATATGTTTCAGCTCCAAACCATCACACTACTACATGGAAAATAATTTAATTGCTGAATTAAACTAACCTTTACAGAATTACACATTTTTCTACAGGCAGAAAGGAAAGGAGATCAGTTTGGAGTACGGTGATAGACATAACTCAGTGAAAATTGTAGTAGAAAATTGTCCTGAGGGGATAAGTAGAATCAGAATATATGAACAGGCAGAGGAAGGCCTCTCCTGATGACTCTAATTCATCACCCAGAACAAAAGCATCAGTGACCTACATTCAAACATATGGTCTTCACCACAAATACATGCCCCTGCTCCTGTGCACACAAAATAACCTTCATTATTCAAATCTATATTCAGCAGCCTCTGGCTTTTTCTTTTTCTTTTTTTTTTTTTTTACAAATTTGATTGCACCGCAATATATACTTCACAAAGTTATATATGTGTATTGTGTTCAACACTTGTTTTTCTTGCTTTAACTTCTGTATATTAACAACCATAATTCTTCCTAAAGTGTGTTTGAATGTCTGTGAGTGTGTATGAGTGTGTGTGTATGTGTGTGTGTGTGTGTGTGTGTATGCATAAAATCTATCATGACTTATATAACTTTTGAGGACTAATTTCACTTAATATATTGCTATGATCTATCCATTTTGCTATTATCACTTTTGTTCATTCTTTTTTGACTGCTCCATAATGTTCTATGGTATAATGGAATTTACTTACCAATTATTCTATTAATGGATATCTTGATTGTTTAAAGGTTTTAGTAATGAAGAAATGCTGCTTTAAAATTTCTTGTACAAAATTCTGATATTCTTATGATCTACTTTTGGATAAATTACCATGGGTGGATTTCTTGAATCAAAGATTTGTGAATAACTAACTTTAGGAGGTAATGACAAATTGTTTTTCAAAGTAGTCGCATCAATGTATACATCCTTTAGTAATGGATTGGAAAGTACTTGCATTGGCATCTTCATCAATATTTGGCATTTTCAGATTTTTAATATTTTGTTACTTAAATGAGTACAAAGTGAAGTCTTACCAAAAACAATATGTTTTTCTATCTACTGTATGAAAATTGTATTATATTTTATTAAGTTTTAGGTTCAGTTGAGTTTTTAATGCCCCTGGACCAGGGCATTTATTTGACATAAAGAGTAAAATTTAAAAGCAGAAGAAATTTATATTTTTCTGTCTGAGAGTATATAAAATGTCAGCAACAGCATCATTTAATTTTAGTCATTTTATGTATGAATATGTCATAATTAGTCCTAGTCTGTAATGTACATAAAAATTTAAATTTAGAATTTTCTATTTCACAAATCAAAATAATAATTGAGATGACTGATTATATACATGTATATCTTAATCACATAGATTTACACACCTCAAAGATTTCACTTAAACCTTTAAAATCAAAGTTATTTTGACATGATTATATTTTTTCAACTTAATGCAAAATCATGAAGTAATTAAATCTGACATCAAATATAAAATGAAATATACATATATGCAAGTGTATATACTGATATGTATTTAAATACTATTGAAAGAATATTGATATTAGTCATTCAGGCTGTGACCCAGAGCTCTTTGTTGTACATATTATGTGATCTGATAACAGAAGGCTATGTCAGAAAATAAAATTATGTACAGTATAAAGTAGAATAATAAGAATTTCATCTGTTGCTTGACTGGGACATCCATTTCCTGCCCTTGAATATCAGAGTCCTCTTTCTCAAACATTTCATCTTGGACCACCAATTCTTGGGCCTAGTCAGATTAGGATTTACCCCATTGCTTTCCCTGGTACTTGGGCCTCTGAATTTCAAACTGGAAGCACAGCATCAACTTTCCTGGACCTCTAGCTCATGGATAACAGATTAAGAGGCTCCTCAGGTTCAGTAATCATGTTCCAATGATGGGTGTATGGAGTGGAATATCTTTTGTCTCAGTTGCACCTTCATGTACCCAGTTTAAAGGTACTCATATTTGTTTCTTTTTTCCTAGCTAGACTGATTAATACAAGAGCTCAGAATGAGGAGATACATCAAGATGGTAGAAAAGAGGAAGTTGGGTTTACCCAACCCTACCTGCCAAGAACCCGTCAAAACTACATCTACACATCGAACAATTCTCATTGAAAACTAACTGGAACCTGGCAGAAGGACTCCAGTACAATCAACACTTGTAAGAAAGATACACATATAACCCAGTGAGAAGGGAAGAAAAAGGATTGAGAAAAAAAAGAAAAAGGAAAGTTCAGGAATGGACACCTATTTTGTGGACTGAGCAGGCTGAGCACAGATTGAGTGTCTTACAGGAGCTTATTTCCTATGCAGAGGAGATAAGCTCTGTAGACTGGCTAGAGGATCCCTGGGACTAACAGAAGAGCTGTGGGAAGTCTGAACTCAGCTCCTGAGGAGCTTTTGGGTGCTGGCTAAGCCCTGTGGCAGGTGGAGAGAGGTTCACTTAATGGTTGCCACGTTTCCTAAACAAACATTCCAGTCCCGCTCACTCCATGACACATTGGACTGGGAAGAAGTCCTGGAAGAAGCCCTGGACTGGGAAGAAGACTTGGCTATGGGATGCAGAGGCAACCTAGCCTTGGGGCAGAGCCTGGATGGGGCTGCAGCTGGCATGGTTGGCAGTTATTCAAGTAGCACATAGAAGTAGCCTAGATCTCTGAGAGCAGCCAGTCTACCACATACCTGCCAAGAGAGTGTGTGTGTGTGTGTGTGTTGGGGGGGGGGGGGACTGGGGAGGGGGTGCCCTGGATGCCTTGCAGTGTGGCTCCACAAGATGGAAGCAGCAGAGGCTGAGGGTAGTGATGGGTTATGAAGGACAAAGAGTACTTGTACCCAAGGCTACATCAGAGCACAGTAAGGGAAGCAATGTGGGCGCCTGCACAGGTAGCATGTCAGAGACATCTTGGACTTCTCTCTGTAGCCAACAGGAGCTGAGATCCCTTCAGCACTACTTCAGCCCACCTTCCAACTGGGGCAAGTGTCCTGCTGAGGGCAGAGGGGGAAATACACAATTAAAAGGAAAAAAACCAGCTCGGGCTCAACCCTCAGGACTTCTGCTCTAGCAACCTAGGATCAGACTCTGATCCTCATAGGCTGGTGATGGCCACTGAGCAGAGGGGACTGCTAACACCTGCCACCAGTTCTAACCACTTCAGCTCCAGCCTGATCCGCTATCAATGGGATAGCTGCCAGCAGACATTGAGACAAGACATGACTTCCATTCATATCAACTCCAGCTCTCCCACCAAGAGACTGCTGCATGAGACTGCATTATTAGTGTTATTCAGTCTGTATAGAAACACTCCCACATAAGAACACCCCTTGAAGATCACAGTAGGTAGTTATTTCACCTGCCTTCATAGAGGCAGAGAAAGTTAAGCAAATGAAAAGGCAGAGAAAATATTCTCAAGTGAAATAGCAAAAGAAAATGCCTGAAAGAATACTGAAACAAAAATAAGCAATATACCAGAAAAAGAATTGACAGCATTGGTAATGAAAATATTAAGTAAATTAAGAAAAAGAATAGGTGTAAACAGTAATAATTTCAACAAGACCCAATCAGAAATTAAGAATTCTAGGATAAACCACAATGGAAAAAATATTTTAAAAATAATATATATATATATGTCACTTTAAAATTTTTTAATTTATATATATATATATAAAACTGAGTCACTTTTTTAAAAAAAAATTAATTACCTAATCTGTCAATTTGGGCTGTGCTTCATTTTCATTGCTGTGGGACTTTCTCTAGTTGAGGCAAGTAGAGACTACTCTCTAGTGGCAATGTGAGGACTTCTCATTGCAGTGGCTTCTCTTGTTGTGAAGCATGGGCTCTAGGCACACAGGCTTCAGTAGTTGCAACATATAGATTCAGTAGCACAACTCCTGGGATCTAGAGCACAGGCTCAGTAGTTGTGGTGCCCAGGTTTAGTTGCTGTAAAGCAAGTGGGATCCTCCTGGATCAGGGATAAAACCTGTGTTTCTTGCACTGGCAGG
Source organism: Bubalus bubalis (assembly GCF_019923935.1). Lineage (NCBI taxonomy): Eukaryota > Metazoa > Chordata > Mammalia > Artiodactyla > Bovidae > Bubalus > Bubalus bubalis. The sequence continues at coordinate 72,093,467 of NC_059172.1, read as the reverse complement.
CAGATTCTTCACCACTGAGTCACCAGGGACACCCATAACTAAGTCACTTTGCTGTACAGCAGAGATTGGCACAACATGGTAAATCATCTATCCTTCAATTTAAAAAAAAAAAGAAAATAAAGAATTCAATAGCTAAAGTAGAAAACACACTACAAAATATGAATAGCAGATCAAGTAGCACAGAAGAATGCATAAGCTATCTGGAAGATAGACTAATGGAAATCACTCCATCAGAACTGAAGAAAAAAAATTTTTAATTAAAATAAGAGATTTCTGGAACAAAATTAAGCATATCAACATTTGTATTGTAAGGGTTCCAGAAGGAAAATAGAGAAGGGGATTATAAATGTATTCAAGTAAATTTTGGCTGAAAGCTTCCAAAGCCTGATGAAAGAAACAGACGTTCAGATACAGGAATCACAGAGGGTACCAAACCAAGATGAACTCCGACTCACACAAAGATATACCAGTCCAAATGGAAAATGTTCAAGAGATTCTAAATGCATCAAGAGAAAAACATAGTCTTGTACAAGGGAATACCTAAAAGGTTATGAGCTGATTTCTCTTCAGAAAATTTGCAGGCCAGAAAGGAGTGTTATTATATATTCCAAGTGCTGGAAGGGAAAAATCCTACAACTTGGGATACTCTAGGAGAAATAAAGAACTCCTCAGATGAGGAAAAACTAAAAGAGTTTGTCAATATTAAACCTACCCTGTTTATAGCTTCTTCAAAGTCTTGACTAAAAATATATCTCCAGCTACATCCCCCATCAGATTTCTCACTCCGGTTTGTATTTTATTGAATATTTGCAAATATTTTGTGGTTTCAGGTCTTCTTGACTGCGCATTTTGACTGAGTTAGAGATTAAAAGCTTTGTAAAAATGATGTGTAAAGTCAGACCACAATTTTTCTAGCAGATATCTGATACTTATGTACAGACTTGTTCTATTTCTTAGTTATTATGAATAATGCTAACTTAAACATTTGTATACAAGCTTTTGTATGAACATATATATTCATTTCTATTTTATATATTGATATATCTAGGTGTAGAATTGATGGCTCATATAGTAACTAGCAGATTGTTTTCCTAAACAGCTGTAGCATTACAAATAATTCTGACTTGTCCTTTCTAACATTTATCCATTAATCCTTTCTAACATTTATAATTCTCCATCTTTTAATTATAGTCATCCTAGTGAGTGTGAACTGGTATTACTGTGGTTTTTATTTATATTTCCCTATTGATTACTGATATTGAGCACTTTATGTGTCTCATGTATGTATATTTTCTTTGGAGAAAAATCTATTCTGTTTTTCAGTTTTTCAATTGAGTTATATGTATCTTCATTGTTATAGTGTAAGGGCTTTCCATTTCTAATAAGAGACTAATGTAATCTAGATATTTTATATATTAGTCTCTTATCAGAAATATGACTTGCAAATATTTTCTCACATTCAGTGGATTATCTTTTCTCTTCTGGATAGTGTCTACTGAGGGCTTCCCTGATGGCTCAGATGGTAAAGAATCCACCTGCAATGCAGGAGACCTGGGTTCAATCCCTGGGTTGGGAAAATCCCCTGGAGGGAGGGCATGGCAACCCATTCCAGTATTCTTACCTGGAGAATCCCATGGACAGAGGAGACTGGCGGGCTACTTGGACATGACTGGGCGACTAAGCACAGCATAGTGTCTATTGAAACATAAACACTTATTTTTTATTAAGTCAATTTTATTTTTTTCTTTCATGACTTGTGCTTACTGTGTCATATCTAAAAGACTATTGCTAATCTAAAGTCATAAAGATATATGCATAGTTTTTCTCCTAAATTGTATGGTTTGAGCTGTTACATTTAGATCTTTGATACACTTTAATTCTTGTATATGGTGTGAGTTAGGAGTCTGACTTGATTCTCTTGCATGATATAAATCTATCTATTTCCAATTCTATTCCATTAACCTGTTTGTGTATCCTTATGCCAGTACCCCATTGTCTTGATTACTATAGATTTATAGTGGGCTTTGGCTCAGATGGTAAAGCATCTGACTACAATGCAGGAGACTCAGGTTCGACCCCTGGGTTGGGAAGATCCTCTGGAGAAGGAAATGGCATGTACTCCAGTACTCTTGCCTGGAAAATCCCATGGATGGAGGAGCCTGGTAGGCGGCAGTCCATGGGGTCGCACAGAGTTGGACACGACTGAGCGACTTCACTTTCACTTTTCACTTTCATGCATTGGAGAAAGAAATGGCAACCTACTCCAGTGTTCTTGCCTGGAGAATCCCAGGGACGGGGAAGCCTGGTGGGCTGCTGTCTATGGGGTCGCACAGAGTCAGACACGACTGAAGTGACTTAGTGTAGTGTTAGTGTTGGCTCAGATGGCAAAGCATCTGACTACAATGCGGGAGACTCAGGTTCGACCCCTGGGTTGGGAAGATCCTCTGGAGAAGGAAATGGCATGTACTCCAGTACTCTTGCCTGGAAAATCCCATGGACGGAGGAGCATGGTAGGCTACAGTCCATGGGGTCGGAAAGAGTCGGACACAACTGAGTGACTTCACTTCACTTGAAATCTAAAGACATGAGTTATCTAATTTTGATCTTCTTTTTAAAGATTATTTTGACTATTTGAGGACCCTTGCATTTTTATGTGACTATTAGAATAAGCTTATCCATTTCTGCAAAAAAAAAAAAAAAAAAAAGTGGCCTTTGGAATTTTGATAGGGGTTACGCTGAATCTATAGGTAAGTTTGGTGAATATTATCATCTTAACAGTATTAAGTCTTTCAATTCATGAGTATAAGATACCTTTTCATTTCTTTAGACATTTAATTTCTTGTAATGGTGCTTTGTAGTTTTCAGTGTACAGCCTTGTACTTTTTTAGTTAACCTTATTCCTAAGTATATTATTCATATTGATGCAATTGTAAATGGAATTGTCTCCTTAAATTTATTTTTGGATTGTTTATTACTAGCATATAGAAATAAAATTGATTTTTGAATACTGATTTTGTATCTTAAAATCTTGCTAAATTCATTTATTAATTCTATGTTTTCTTTGTGGATTTCATAGGATTTTCAATATACACAGTCATGTCATTTGTAAATAGAAATTACTTTGCCTCCTTACTTCCATTCAGAGTGAATTTTGCTTCTTTTTTTTTTTTTTTTTTTTGCCTGATTCCCCTAATTATATCGTTCACTATCAGTTCAGTTCAGTTCAGTTGCTCAGTCGTGTCCAACTCTTTGAGACCCCATGGACTGCAGTAAGCCAGGCCTCCCTATCCATCACCAACTCCCGGAGTTTACTCAAACTCATGTCCATCTTTCACTATAGTGTTGAATAAAATTTTTAAAAGTGTACACTCTTATCTTGTTCCTAATATTAGGGGGAAATTTTTCAGTCTTTTACCATTTAATATAATATTAACTATATGCTTTGTTTTATTTTCTTGTATATGCCCTCTCAAACATTGAGGGAATTCTATTCTTAAGTTGTTGAGTTTCCTAATCAAATGGTGTTGGATATGCCAAATGATTTTTTTGTGTCTACTGTGATAATTTTGTGGTGTTCACCTTTTATTAATATATTGTATCACTTATGATTTTTGTATGTTGTACAAACCTTGCATTCTGGGATAAATCCTAATTTGTCATGTTTAGTATATTTTACTTTGACAGCTGAAACAAATTACCACATTTTTATTGACTTAAAATGTCATAAATATATTATCTAATAATTCTGTATGTTAGGAGTTCAACATGAATATCACTAATCTGGGCTAAAATCAATGAATCAGCAAGACTGCATTTCTTTCTTCTTGAAGGCTATAGAGGATAATTAATTTACTTGAAATTTTCATCTTATAGAGGCTACCCATATTTTTTGGCTAATGGCCTGACTCCTTTATAAGCTAACAAGTAGGAGTTGAATCTTTCCTATATCATGTCATTCTTAACTGCTTCTGTCATCACATCTCTTCCTCTGATTCCTGTGCCCCTTTCTCTGACGTTTTTGGACAGTTGATCAAATTTTTTACCTAGACACTTATTCCTATACCCTTCAGTCATAACAATTTTGGTACACAAATGTATATTCAATCCTAGAGTAATTAATGGATCAAATAATAAAATATTCATTCATTTTCTATTACCAACTTCTACAGAATATAAAGAGGTAAATATAAATTTTGAAAAGCATGATGAATTAGCATTTTATAAAATAAAACAAGAAAAATAAAATGTGTCTTTATAAACAGTATATATTTGGAGAATGGTCATGAATTTATTCTCCAATCTTTCCCTTTTAACTGAGTCCACTGCTGCTAAGTCACTTCAGTCATATCCAACTCTGTGCAACCCTATAGACAGCAGCCCACTGGGCTCTGCCATCCCTGGGATTCTCCAGGCAAGAACACAGGAGTGGGTTATCATTTCCTTCTTCAATGCATGAAAGTGAAAAGGGAAAGTGAAGCCGCTCAGTCATGTCTGATTCTTGGCAACCCTAAGGACTGCAGCCTACCAGGTTCCTCCGTCCATGGGATTTTCCAGACAAGAGTACTGGGGTGGCTGCCATTGCCTTCTCGTAGAACTGCCATATGAACCAGCAATCCCACTGCTGGGCATACACACCGAGGAAACCATAATTGAAATAGACACGTGTACCTCAGTGTTCATCACAGCACTGTTTATAACAGCCAGGACATAGAAGCAACCTAGATGTCCATCAGCAGACAAATGGTTAAGAAAGCTGTGGTACACATACACAATGGAATATTACTCAGCCATTAAAAATAATACATTTGAATCAGTTCTAATGAGGTGGATGAAACTGGAGCCTATTAAACAGAGTGAAGTAAGCCAGAAAGAAAAACACCAATACAGTATACTAATGCATATATATGGAATTTAGAAAAATGGTAATGATAATCCTGTATGCGAGACAGCAAAAGAGACACAGATATATAGAACAGTTTTTTGAACTCTGTGGGAGAGGGTGATGGTGGGATGATTTGGGAGAATGGCATTGAAACATGTATATTATCATATGTGAAACGGATCACCAGTCCAGGTTCGAGGCATGATACAGGATGCTCGGGGCTGGTGCACTGGGATGACCCAGAGGAAACGGATGGGGAGGGAGGTTGGGAGGGGCATTCAGGATGGGGAACTCATGTACACCCATGGAGAATTCATGTCAATGTATGGCAAAACCAATACAATATTGTAAAGTAATTAGCCTCCAATAAATAAATAAATTTTAAAAAGTAAACAAGACCAAAGTCTCTGAGTCCTACACTAATTACCTAGGAATTTCTACCTCAGATCTCTTTGAGTTTATCCTATCTAGGATTCTTTTTTTTTTTTTTTTTTCATCGAATTTTGAAAGATTGTCATTATTACTTCAAATGCATTTTCTTCTTTTTCTCTCTCCACTAATTTGTAACTACCATTATGTGTGTGTTCTACTCTTTATGATATCCTACAGTTTCTGAGGATCTGTTCATTTATCTTTATTTATTTTCCCTCTGTTACTCCAACTAGGAAAACTTAGTTGACCTACATTCAACTCAAATATGCTGTTTACAAGCTCAAATACACCATCGAACCCATCTCGTAAGTTTTTAATTTCAAATCTATACTTTTCAATCCCAGCATTTCTGTTTAGTCTTTTTAAAATATAGTTTCTGTCTATTCATTGATATTTTCTGTTTGGTGACAAATCACTCAGATATTTGTTCTTTTCTTATTATCTTCTTTATCTTTGAACATATTTAAGATAGCCAAATTAAAGTCATTGTCTAGTAAATGCATATTTGATTTTCCTCAGGGATATTTCCACAAAGATTATATGAAAATTGACTTCTTTTTTCTTTTGAGGGACCATACATTTTCTTTACTTAACTTTTTGTTAAAAGTGGACATTGTAAGTTATATAATGTGGCCATTTTGCAAATCAGTTTGCAGAAGTCCCAGGGTTGTGTTGGTGTTGTTTGTTTATATTGTTATTTCTGCTGCTTGTAATATGCTTAGTGACTTTCCTGAATGAAGTCTTTAAAGCCTGTGTTCTTTGTAGTGTGGAGTCACTAAAGCCTCTGCTCAGTTAAACCATCTATTAGTAATTGGACATAGATTTCTTTGAGTGCCTATAACAACTAAGTTTCCAGCTTTCCCCAAAGGTCTCTGCATGTCTGTTGGGGCATGCCTTAGCACTTAGTCTGGTAGTTTACAACTCTGCCTTAGCCCTCACTTCCTTCTTGTGCAGGACTTCAAGGTCGTCTAGAGGTAAGAGTTCAGGGTCCTCTCAAGTCTTTTCCAAACATGTACATAGCCTTATATATGAATGCAGATCTATGTATATGAAAGAACTTCTAGATTCACAGGTACAGTCAGAACTTTTCAAACCTCTTCTGGGTATATCCAGAAGCTTTTCCTTTTAAATTGTTAGTACAGCCACTATGGAGAACAGTGTGGAGATTCCTTAAAAAACTGGAAATAGAACTGCCTTATGATCCAGCAATCCCACTGCTGGGCATACACACTGAGGAAACCAGAAGGGAAAGAGACACGTGTACCCCAATGTTCATCGCAGCACTGTTTATAATAGCCAGGACATGGAAGCAACCTAGATGTCCATCAGCAGATGAATGGATAAGAAAGCTGTGGGACATATACACAATGGAGTATTACTCAGCCATTAAAAGAATACATTTGAATCAGTTCTAATGAGGTGGATGAAACTGGAGCCTATTATACAGAGTGAAGTAAGCCAGAAAGAAAAACACCAATACAGTATACTAACGCATATATATGGAATTTAGAAAGATGATAACAACAACCCTGTGTACGAGACAGCAAAAGAGACACTGATGTATAGAACAGTCTTATGGACTCTGTGGGAGAGGGAGAGGGTGGGAAGATTTGGGAGAATGGCATTGAAACATGTAAAATATCATGTATGAAACGAGTTGCCAGTCCAGGTTCGATGCACGATACTGGATGCTTGGGGCTGGTGCACTGGGACGACCCAGAGGGATGGAATGGGGAGGGAGGAGGGAGGAGGGTTCAGAATGGGGAACACATGTATACCTGTGGCGGATTCATTTTGATATTTGTCAAAACTAATACAATTATGTAAAGTTTAAAAATAAAATAAAATTTTAAAAATAAAATAAATTGTTATCAGCTTTTCCTTTGACCCAACGGTTATCACTACCTCAGGTAATTACCTTTGATTATTTTCAATAAATGTTCCCCTGGAGAAAATGCTGTTTACACTGAATGAGCTCTGAGTCAGATCAAATAAAACAAGTCTTGAAAGTGGTACTTTCTAGGCAACTGCTCAGTTCAGTTCAGTTCAGTCGCTCAGTCGTGTCCGACTCTGCAATACCATGAATCGCAGCACGCCAGGCCTCCCTGTCCATCACCAACTCCTGGAGTTTACTCAGACTCATGTCCATCGAGTTGGTGATGCCATCCAGCCATCTCATCCTCTGTCATCCCCTTCTCCTCCTGCCCCCAATCCCTCCCAGCATCAGAGTCTTTTCCAATGAGTCAACTCTTCGCATGAGGTGGCCAAAGTACTGGAGTTTCAGCTTTAGCATCAGTCCTTCCAATAACACCCAGGAGTGCTACATACTGCAAATAATGAAAGCTGAGAATGGAGATTTGAAAGTGCTCCAATCTCATACACATTCTCCAGTGGCTGCTAGATTACTAGTTTTCAATGAGACTATGTGGCTCTTGGTTTATAAGGATACAACAGAGACAAGAATAACGGGGACAAAGTAAGTTAAAACACCACAAAGCTCATTGTTCTTATAAAGACTGAACAGTTTCTGTTGAATAAATGCTTACAAAAATGATGAAAGTTTTGGTTTAATTTACATAGTTCTGGAAATTTTGATTTCATCAATTTTCCCAGGGTTCCCATTGGTTTTATGAAAAAGAGAATTTTCAAAAGTTTTTACACCATCATTCATGTTAATGTCACTTGTTTTCTATAGAGATAATAGATTATGGTACTTTTTAGCATAGCATTCTAATCTTAAGAAACTTTCAGAAAAAAAAATTTATCAAATCTTTGTGGAGAGTGTACAGGAATATGGGCTAGATAATATTACAGCTAAGTAGATTCACAGTTAGATAACTTAATATAATCAATGAGTTGATTAATAAATTAGCCTAATTTTGGAAGAAGGTCTCCAGTGGCTCTGAATTTTGTTTTATATCATTCATTCAGCTGCTTCCAAACAATTTAAATAAATATACAAATGTCTTTAAATCAAATTTTCAAAAATAATTTTAGGTGAGGTATTTTATTTTTAAAACATTTTGATAGGGTGAAACACTGAATGACAAGACCCAATGTTAGAGTCTTATAAAAATTTTTTCAAATATTTTAAATATTTTTAGATCTTTTAAAATTTAATTACCTTTTGCATATTAGGAGAAGAAATATAATGGCAATCTATAATACAAAAAAGAAGAAGAGAGAAAAAGAAGGTATAAAAGAAAATAAGTAGTTTTAGCTGCCCACTGAAATATTATGTGCTAACAATAAGGCATGCTTTATGACTGGTGTACACAAGCATATATAAACACAGTAGCACTCATGAATGTTAATTATCAATTAATTCAAAGGATATTTTTGAATAGATAATATATGTACTCTACCCTGCTAGATACTGAAGACAAAGATTAATAGGAAAAGTATAGACTTTGTCCTCAGTTATCACTAATAGTAGAGATAAATGAAAATAAATCATAAGAAAATGCAACAAGTATTATATCACAGATAAGCAGAAAGTGGTAAGGGAACACTCCAACAGAATGACAAATTCTGTTTGAAAAGAAAAGCTTGGTGAATAAATAACTTTAACAGATACAAAAGAGTTTACTGGGATGACCGAGAGGGATGGTACAGGGAGGGAGGAGGGAGGAGGGTTCAGGATGGGGAACACGTGTACACCTGTGGCGGATTCATGTTGATATATGGCAAAACCAATACAATATTGTAAAGTTAAGAAATAAAATAAAATAAAGAGTTTAAAGAAGATTCCAGAAACTAGAAATAGCTTGGTATGTATTGAAATTTACTGCTTTGGGGGCTGAAGTAAAAAATAATGAAACAGGAATTTCTTGACTTTGATGAGCACATTCTAGTAAGACACCCCACACTAACAGAAAGAATTCCATAATTTCCTTCAAGAGAAAATTTGCTAAAGGATCTTATTAAGTTGACAAAAGCACCTCTGTGGATGAAATCTTCCAGCTTTGCAGTGGTGAAAAGGAAACTTTTGAATTCATGTTATGACAAGTTCTGAGCTTCTCTGGTGACTCAGATGGTAAAGAATCTGCCTGCAATGCAGGCGATCTGGGTTTGAACCCTGGGCCACAAAGATCCCCCAGAGAAGGGAATGGCTACCCACTCCAGTACTCTTTTCTGGAAAATTCTATGGACAGAGGAGCCTGGTGGGTGACACTCCATGGAGTTGCAAAGAGTCAGACATGACTAAGTGACTAACATTTTCACTTTTCTTTTTTTTTTTTTAACAGAAATACACTTGGGCATTATTCAGTGAATTAGAAATTAACAACAAAAGAAGATTAGCGCATATGCAACTATTCATAAAACTCTAATACAAAGTCATCACAACCTTTGGACTACTTTTAATTAAAGCTTGGAAAGTAGTTTTACCTTTATAATGTGCTAGATTCCTCTGAACCTACATGAGCATATTTTCTCACAGATTTGGTACAGCAACTCTGTGTACTGAACCAGATTTATAACATAACAGATTGGATGACAGATAATGGTGAAAGCTAAAGATAATAAATAATTATTGGTACCATCTGGGCTTTTTGAAAAACCTCCTTTTGAAAAGAGTGCACTTCAGAATGCTACAAAAATAGAATTCATGCAAAGAAAATTAAAATGTTAAATTAGCTGTGAGCAAAGATACTAATTGTAATTCACAAGGGGGATATAGATTTTATTTAGTATCAATTGACACAAAATTATTTAGAAAACAGAACAGTTTTTCAGATAAGCATCTACATTGATGAAACAGAATAAATTATTAATCTCTTCATGTCAAAGATAGTAAATGCCATGCAATCTGATTCATGGGGTCATTCTGATAGGTTTTCCACTTTTCAACTGAGAAATCTGATTACCATTGACCTTGGTGCACATTACATTCAAAGGCAAAAAATATATATAATGATCGCACATGTTATGGTCTATCTATTCTATTCTATTCGGGTCTTTCTACATTAACGAAAAGTGAGCTAATAATATAAAAATGTTAGTGGATAATTTTGTACAAACATTAGCTTTGATGATCGTTGTCAACCTAAAACACCCTGTTTTTTCTTCATGCCTGGCTCTTCCCTGAAGAAAGAAGGTAGATAGCCCAGAATATCTACACACAGTTTTTTCTCTCATAGAAGCAACTTAAAGGAACAAGAAGGAATTCCAAGAAAAAGAGTTTTAAGGGAGGTAGTTGCACAATACTTGCCAGGTACCTACAAACTGCAACACACATTTTACAGATAGTTCTTTACATGCACGGTATTTTAATTCATAATAAGTACTCTACCAGGATTCTCTTCATTTTCCAGATAAAAAAACCGAATTAAGTGACTTGTCCAAACTACAATCTCTGTACCATTTCCATAATATCACTGTTGATGGAAGCAGAGAAATAGTTAAATTGAGCCACTAAAAAGAGAGGATCTAGAATGATTGAAAGCTAAAGAGAAGCAGATAACATCAACATGGAATGGGACATATTATATTGTGTGGATAAAGATAAGATTCAGAATGACTGTTTATTTTAGAAGTGATTGGCACTCTCCCAATGGCAAGACCTTAAAGTAGGAGGGCTTTGCTGAACAGCTGCCATTATCATATGTTGACACATTTGTTATATAACAAATTATTTTTTGCTTCTAAGAGAGGTGGCTGCAATTCAGTAAAAACTTTCACTCTAGTAGCTTGAATAGAGGACTCAGCAGTTGAAGTACAACTAATTTTACCATTTATTTATGACAAAATAAGTTTGTTCTTTTGCCAGCCATTGATCACTCGTGCTATTATGTGTTTACAAACAATTATTTTTATTAAAAACATACAGAAATATATTTTTCACTCATTGTTCACTTTGACTGTCTGAATCTTTGTGAGCCCATGGACTGAACCATGCCAGGCTTCCCTGTCCATCAACAGCTCCCAGAGCTTACTCAAACTCATGTCCATTGAGTCAGTGATGCCATCCAACCATCTCATCCTCTGTCATCCCCTTCTCCTCCTGCCTTCAATCTTTCCCAGCATCAGGGTCTTTTCCAATGAGTCAGTTCTTCCCATCAGGTGGCCAAATTATTGGAGTTTCAACTTCAGAACTAGTACTTCCAATGAATGTTCAGGACTGATTTCCTTTCAGATGGACTGGTTTTATCTCCCTGCAGTCCAAGGGTCTCTCAAGAGTCTTCTACAACACCACAGTTCTAAAGCATCAATTCTTTGGTGCTCACATTTATAGTCCAACTCTCACATCCATACATGACAATTGGAAAAACCATAGCTTTGACTAGGTGGGCCTTTGTCAGCAAAGTAATGTCTCTGCTTTTTAATATGCTGTCTATGTTGGTCATAGCTTTTCTTCCAAGGAGCAAGTGTCTTTTAATTTCATGGCTGCAGTCACCATCTGCAGTGACTTTGGAGAACAAGAAAACAGTCTTTCATTGTTTCCCCACATATTTGCCATGAAGTGATGGGACCAGATCCCATGATTTTTATTTTTGAATGTTTACTTTTAAGCCAACTTTTTCATTCTCCTCTTTCACTTTCATCAAGAGACTCTTCAGTTTCTCTTCACTTTCTGCCATAAGGATGGTGTCATTTATGTATCTGAGGTTATTGATATTTCTCCTGGCAATCTTGATTCCAGCTTGTGCCTCACCCAGCCAGGCATTTATCATGATGTACTCTGCATATAAGTTAAATAAGCAGCGTGATAATATAGAACCAGTCTGTTGTTCCAGGTCCAGTTCTAACTGTTGCTTTTTGACCTGCATACAGCTTTCTCAGGAGGCAGGTAAGGTGGTCTGGTATTCCTATCTCTTGAAGAACTTTCCAGTTTGCTGTGATCCACACAGTCAAAGGCTTTGGCATAGTCAATAAAGCAGAAATAGATGTTTTTTCTGGAATTCTCTTGCTTTTTCTATTATACAAAGGAGGCTGGCAATTTGATCTCCGATTCCTTTGCCTTTTCTAAATCCAGCTTGAACATCTGGAAGTTCATGGTTCACATACTGTTGAAGCCTGGCTTGGAGAATTTTGAGCATTACTTTGCTAGCATATGAGATGAGAGCAGTTGTGTAGTAGTTTGAGCATTCTTTGGCATTGCCTTTCTTTCGGATTGAAATGAAAACTGACCTTTTCCAGTCCTGTGGCCACTGCTGAGTTTTCCAAATTTGCTAGCATATTGAGTGTAGCACTTTCACAGTATCATTTTTTAGGATTTAACCAATACAATATTGTAAAGTAAAAAATAATAATAATAAATAAATAAATTCAATTTTTAAAAAAAGAAATAAAAAGAAATAGCTCACCTGAAATTTCATTACCTCCACTAGCCTTGTTTGTAAAGGTGCTTCCTAAGACCCACACTTGACTTCACATTCCAGGATGTCTGGCTCTAGGTGAATGATCACATCATTGTGTTTATCTGGGTCATGAAGATCTTTCCTGTACAGTTCCTCTGTGTGTTCTTGCCACCTCTTCTTGATATCTTCTGCTTCTTTTATGTCCATAACACTTCTGTCCTTTATTCTGCCCATCTTTGCATAAAGTATTCTCTTGGCATCTCTAATTTTTGTGAAGATATCTCTAGTTTTTCCTGTTCTATTATTTTCTTGTGTTTCTTTGCATTGATCACTTAGGAAGGCTTTCTTATCTCTCCTTGCTCTTCTTTTGAACTCTGCATTCAAATGGCTATATCTTTCCTTTTCTTCTTTGCCTTTCACTTCTCTTCTTTTCTCAGCTATTTGTAAGCCTTTCTCAGACAACCATTTTGCCTTTCATTTTCTTGGGGATGGTCTTGATCACTGCCCCCTGTACAATGTCATGAACCTCTGTCCATTGTTCTTCAGGCACTCTGTCTATCAGATCTAATACCCTGAATCTATTTGTCACTTCCACTGTATAATTGTACGGGATTTGATTTAGGTCATATCTTAATGGTCTAGCTGTTTTCCCTACTTTCTTTAGTTAAGTCTGAATTTGGCAATAAGGAGTTCATTATTGGAGCCACAGTCAGCTCCTGGTCTTGTATTTCCTGATTGTTTTTAGGTCTCTCTATCTAATAGACCTAAATCTAATCTGTCTATCTCTGGCTAATGATCTGTAAGAAGGAGAATCTCGATATGTTATAAACTGAACTAATTTTCCCCATTCTTCATATCCTATGCCGCTCAAACCCCCTACCCCTTTAATGACTGACATTAGAAAGAGTACAAGTATAAAATTCATCTCTAACTACACCTTACTCTTTCTTTAAACTCTGGGACCTTAACTGAGTGTTCAACTTATGGCAGTTCTTTATTCTAATCCAAAAGTGTATCTTCATTCCAATTCCATTACTACCCCCAGCTTAACTGTCACCATATCTTGATGGACTTTTGAAAAACTTCCTAACAGTTCTTCCCACTATTGATCTTTTCAAATGTTTCAAATGATTCCTCTCATGTTTAACCTCCCATAGCTTTCTGATATTTTAACGTTAAAAATAATATCTTCAAATATCATACCTCATTCCTTTGCAAATAGCTCACAGATATTTTAGCCTTGAAGCACATTTCAGTTACTTAACCCAAGAGCTTTTTGGTTCCTAGGCTGTCACCTATTTGCCCATTATACCTAATAACCCCATCCCACAATTTTCTGGGTTAACTGTCCTTTTCTGTCCCAACCTAGAAACAACTTTTCCTAACTTACCTACTCTTCTCACTATCATCAGATTTTCTTAAGTATCCCTAAAAAGTAGTTAGTCTTTCCTTTATCTTAGCAATTATCCCATAATATATTATGATTTTTTTTATTGTTTATCTCTTCCACAGACAATAAACTCCAGAAGGAAAGGGAAAATGACTGGATTAATCACTGTTCAATGACCTGTTCCTAACATAGTATCTGGTGCTCAATTCATGGTCAATATTTCCTGAACAAATCAATCAGTAGATATTGCTTACTAGGCAAGGCATAAAGGAATCTGATCACAACAGATCCTTTTTGACATTTGGCTCTACCTCTAAGTTAAAACTCCTTAGCATTTTAACCAAGAATAACCCTATGGTGCCTTCCCAGAACAGATCCGCACCCTACTCCCACCGTGTTAGCCATCTGCCTTCAGACATTTAGAAAATCTTTAGCCTCCTAGGCCTCCCATGAGTTCCAAAGAGTACACTTAATCAGAGAAGTGAGAAAATACATAAATAAAAGAGAACAGTCATGCAAGATAAAATAATTATTGTTTAACTATTAAACAAAATAAGGACCTTTAGTTCTTCCTCAAAGTCTATAGACAATATTATGACTCATATCCTTTGAGCTGTTCTGCTGATACTAAAAACTCTAACAGGTGAAAAAAGTTAACTGTATGCTTCCCATATGTACATAGACTCCAGACAGGTTAGAGTCAGAAGGTCAATGATGTTGACTACCAATTACCCCAACACCACCATCAGAATAGTGCCCATGAACTAATCACACACCCCACAAACCTCTTCACTTATTCTGTTTTTAAAAACCTTTCTTTGAAAAACTTTTAAGCACTAGCTGCTTGGACTCCTTGTTCACTGCCTTGCAATAAATGTTACACTTTTCTTCACCACAACCTGAGGTCAGTAGATTGGCTTTACTACAAAAGGGCAGGTGGAACCAAATTTGGTTTGATAGCTGCAAGGATAGAAATGGTATGGACCTAATAGAAGCAGAAGATGTTAAGAAGAGGTGGCAAGAATACACAGAAGAACTGTACAAAAAAGAGCTTCACGACCCAGATAACCATGATGGTGTGATCACTCACGTAGAGCCAGACATCCTGGAATATGAAGTCAAGTGGGCCTTAGAAAGCATCACTACAAACAAAGCTAGTGGAGGAGATGGAATTCCAGTTGAGCTATTTCAAATCCTGAAAGATGATGGTGTGAAAGTGCTGCACTCAATATGCCAGCAAATTTGGAAAACTCAGCAGTGGCCACAGGACTGGAAAAGGTCAGTTTTCATTCCAATCCCAAAGAAAGGCAATGCCAAAGAATGCTCAAACTACCGCACAATTGCACTCATCTCACACGCTAGTAAAGTAATGCTCAAAATTCTCCAAGCCAGGCTTCAGCAATATGTGAACCGTGAACTTCCTGATGTTCAAGCTGGTTTTAGAAAAGGTAGAGGAACCAGAGATTAAATTGCCAACATCTGCTGGATCATCGAAAAAGCAACAGAGTTCCAGAGAAACACCTATTTCTGTTTTTTTGACTATGCCAAAGCCTTTGACTGTGTGGATCACAATAAACTATGGAAAATTCTGAAAGAGATCGGAATACCAGACCACCTGATCTGCCTCTTGAAAAACCTATATGCAGGTCAGGAAGCAACAGTTAGAACTGGACATGGAACAACAGACTGGTTCCAAATAAGAAAAGGAGTACGTCAAGGCTGTATATTGTCACCCTACTTATTTAACTTATATGCAGAGTAGTAAGTACATCATGAAAAATGGTGGGCTGGAAGAAGCACAAGCTGGAATCAAGATTGCTGAGTGAAATATCAATAACCTCAGATATGCAGATGACAGCACCCTATGGCAGAAAGTGAAGAGGAACTAAAAAGCCTCTTGATTATGGTGAAAGAGGAGAGTGAAAAAGTTGGCTTAAAGCTCAACATTCAGAAAACTAAGATCATGGCATCTGGTCCCATCACTTCATGGAAAATAGATGGGGAAACGATGGAGACAGTGACAGACTTTATTTTTTGGGGGGGTGGGAGGGGCTCCAAAATGACTGCAGATGGTGATTGCAGCCATGAAATTAAAAGACGCTTACTGCTTGGAAGGAAAGTTATGACCAACCTAGATAGCGTATTCAAAAGCAGAGACATTACTTTGCCAACAAAGGTCCTTCCAGTCAAGGCTATGGTTTTTCCATTGGTCATGTATGGATGTGACAGTTGGACTGTGAAGAAAGCTGAGTGCTGAAGAATTGATGCTTTTGAACTGTGGTGTTGGAGAAGACTCTTGAGAGTCCCTTGGACTACAAGGAGATCCAACCAGTCCATCCTAAAGGAGATCAGTCCTGGGTGTTCATTGGAAGAACTGATGCTAAAGCTGAAACTCCAGTACTTTGGCCACCTCATGCAAAGAGTTGACTCATTGGAAAAGACTCTGATGCTGGGAGGGATTGGGGGCAGGAGGAGAAGGGGATGACAGAGTATGAGATGACTGGATAGCATCACCGACTCAATGGACATATGAGTGTGAGTAAACTCCGGGAGTTGGTGATGGACAGGGAGGCCTGGTGTGCTGCGATTCATGGGGTCTCAAAGAGTCGGACACGACTAAGCAGCTGAACTGAACTGAACTGAACTGAACTGATCTACCGAGGCCTTTCCATTTGATTTCAGCCTTTGAGTATTGTCTCCTATCATTTGATCCAGTTTTGTAAACAGTGGTCTGTTTACAATTCCATGAAAAATATTTCCTCTTGGTTTTAAACTTTTTGCTCCTGTGATCCTTAGTACTAAGATATCTTTTCTTGTCCTTTAACTTTCTACATCTACTCAGTTTTCAATGTTCTTCAACTGTCATTGTTTCTCTGGAGATTTGTTTAACTTCCTGAGTGAAAAATATAATCCTGTCTCTACTCTCAAAATGGAGAAGGCAATGGCACTCCACTACTGGAGTGCCTGGAAAATCCCGTGGATGGAGGAGCCTGGTAGGCTGCAGTCCATGGGGGTCGCTAAGAGTCAGACATGACTGAGCGACTTCACTTTCACTTTTCACTTTCATGCATTGGAGAAGGAAATGGCAACCCGCTCCAGTGTTCTTGCCTGGAGAATCCCAGGGACGGTGGAGCCTGATGCGCTGCCGTCTATGGGGTCGCAGAGTCGGACACGACTGAAGCGACTTAGCAGCAGCAACTCTCAAAATACCTCATAAAATCTCGGGGTGGGGGGGGAATTTTTTTTCATTCTCTCTTGTGATTATATATTTATTTATGCATCTTATTTAGCAGACTTCTAGAGAAGAAATAGTATCCTCTCTGAAGTGTCTCTGCCTCCACAGCCCCTATACTCAGTTCTATTCATTTTGTTAATGAATAAACTCCCCATTTATTTACAATCGTTCTCTCTTCTTTTAGAACTTGCCCTTGAATCTTCAGCTTCTAAAGACAATATTATTATATTTATTCTCCAGATTTGAGATTATCCAAAACGTATATTAGGTTTTCATAGACATATTAAGTAATCAACACAACACTGGAAGCCTGATAGAATAATAATCAAAACACCATTAAAGTATTCCTTACTTATCTCTTGCATACATATAATCTTACACTTAGATTCAGTATTTTTTTTAATTACCAGTCTAGTGCCTAATACTAGATTTAATAATAGAATCTACTATCAGCTACTTACCTGTAAAAATACATGAAACTTGTCTTTGCTCTTTTATATGTTAGCAAGATAGATGGATTTTTGTCCTACTGGAGTAATATGTCAACCTTCAAATAAAAGTATATTTTTATTATTTTTGTATTAGTATCAATTATTGTGACCTGTTGCCAAATATTGGGAATTGAGTTGGGAAACACACTTTTAAATGTGTCTATTTAGCAAACATATCTGTAATTTCCTTCACACTTGTTTGTGTGTCATTTTCTGTATATTAATCAGTAAATATGTTATATAATTTCCTTAACACCCACATTCCCTACAATAGTGAGTTGCTCAAAACTATCTGAACTTTGATTCTACCATAAGAGAATAAAGGATTCCTCATTTATCTCATGCTACAAACATCTCTAAAAATAGGATAAAATATATAAGGCAGTCATATTCAGACATTGGACAGTAGGCAGCTTAAGACTGATATTTGAAAGGAGGAAAATGTACATGTGTGTCCCTGCCATGGCTACAACCACCATCGCCAGGTTTCTTTTCTGCTGCCACTTGTAAGACTGCTCTGCAAAACACTGAAGACTCACTAACCTGAAAAGGCCAAGCAAGATAAGCATTTGAGTGTTGAAATTATTGTAATTTGAGCATTGAAATTATTGTAATTTGTGTCACAGGGCTCTAAAGAGGACAGAGCTTGGATGACTGGCAGAATTTTGTATGAGGCTTTACCATTTGATCAAGAGCAAAACTGAACTGCACATGAATGTAGCAAAATTCTGTTAGGCCACGTAGAGAGAGATTATCGCAAAGGGGGGAGCCAAATAGAAATCCCAGAAGCCCTATAGGGTGTGTTATAATTCCAGTCAAAGTAAAAAGACGTCTCTGAGCAACCCAGTCATTAAGTTGACACCAAAAAGGCCATCAGATCAGATCAGATCAGATCAGTCGCTCAGTCGTGTCCGACTCTTTGCGACCCCATGAATCGCAGCACGCCAGGCCTCCCTGTCCATCAACAACTCCTGGAGCTCACCCAGACTCACATCCATTGAGTCAGTGATGCCATCCAGCCATCTCATCCTCTGCCGTCCCCTTCTCCTCCTGCGCCTAATCGCTCCCAGCATCAGAGTCTTTTCCAATGAGTCAACTCTTCGCATGAGGTGGCCAAAGTACTGCAGTTTCAGCTTTAGCATCATTCCTTCCAAAGAAATCCCAGGGCTAATCTCCTTTACAATGGATTGGTTGGATCTCCTTGCAGTCCAAGGGACTCTTAAGAGTCTTCTCCAACACCACAGTTCAAAACCATCAATTCTTCAGCGCTCAGCCTTCTTCACAGTCCAACTCTCACATCCATACATGACCACTGGAAAAACCATAGCCTTGACTAGACGAGCCTTTGTTGGCAAAGTAATGTCTCTGCTTTTTAATATGCTATCTAGGTTGGTCATAACTTTCCTTCCAAGCAGTAAGCGTCTTTTAATTTCATGGCTGCAGTCACCATCTGCAGTGATTTTGGAGCCCAGAAAAATAAAGTCTGACACTGTTTCCACTGTTTCCCCATCTATTTCCCATGAAGTGATGGGACCAGATGCCATGATCTTTGTTTTCTGAATGTTGAGCTTTAAGCCAACATTTTCACTTTCCACTTTCACTTTCATCAAAAGAGGCTTTTTAGTTCCTCTTCACTTTCTGCCATAAGGGTGGTGTCATCTGCATATCTGAGGTTATTGAGATTTCTCCCGGCAATCTTGATTGCAGCTTGTGTTTCTTCCAGTCCAGTGTTTCTCATGATGTACTCTGCATAGAAGTTAAATAAACAGGGTGACAATATACAGCCTTGACGTACTCCTTTTCCTATTTGGAACCAGTCTGTTGTTCCATGTCCAGTTCTAACTGTTGCTTCCTGACCTGCATATAGGTTTTTCAAGAGGCAGATCAGGTGGTCTGGTATTCCCATCTGTTTCAGAATTTTCCACAGTTGATTGTGATCCACACAGTCAAAGGCTTTGGCATAGTCAGTAAAGCAGAAATAGATGTTTTTCTGGAACTCTCTTGCTTTTTTCATAATCCAGCAGATGTTGACAATTTGATCTCTGGTTCCTCTGCCTTTTCTAAAACCAGCTTGAACATCAGGAAGTTCACGGTTCACATATTGCTGAAGCCTGGCTTGGAGAATTTTGAGCATTACTTTACTAGCGTGTGAGATGAGTGCAATTGTGTGGTAGTTTGAGCATTCTTTGGCATTGCCTTTCTTTGGGATTGGAATGAAAACTGACCTTTTCCAGTCCTGTGGCCACTGCTGAGTCTTCCAAATTTGCTGGCATATTGAGTGCAGCACTTTCACAGCATCATCTTTCAGGATTTGGAATAGCTCCACTGGAATTCCATCACCTCCACTGGCTTTGTTCATAGTGATGCTTTCTAAGGCCCACTTGACTTCACATTCCAGGATGCCTGGCTCTACGTGAGTGTTCACACCATCGTGATTATCTGGGTTGTGAAAATCTTTTTTGTACAGTTCTTCTGTGTATTCTTGCCATCTCTTCTTAATATCTTCTGCTTCTGTTAGGTCCATACCATTTCTGTCCTTTATCGAGCTCATCTTTGCATGAAATGTTCCTTTGGTATCTCTGATTTTCTTGAAGAGATCCCTAGTCTTTCCCATTCTGTTGTTTTCCTCTATTTCTTTGCATTGATACCTTAGTAGTAAGAGTCATTGCCTAGAATTGATGTTTTCAAATGGTGGTTAACAGACTTTTATGGATCACAAGACACTCACAGGGAGTTCACAAAGTTAAAACTATTGTCATAATAATACTAAGACATTATTGCCTTTTTCTCTGTGTTGACATTTACACTGATGGAGGAGAATTTAAAAAAATGGGTAAAACATCTCACAACCAAACATCAACCAGAGCACTAAAGCCTACAAATAGCATTCATTGTATTCTTCACTGCCACATACTCACAGTGTAAAATTACTATTTTTTATTGTTTTTACTGCTGCTGCTGCTGCTGCTAAGTCGCTTCAGTCATGTCCAACTCTGTGAGACCTCATAGACGGCAGCCCACCAGGCTCCCCCATCCCTGGGATCCTCCAGACAAGAATACTGGAGTGGCTTGCCATTTCCTTCTCCAATGAATGAAAGTGAAAAGTGAATGCATGTTGATGTATGGCAAAACCAATACAATATTGTAAATTTAAAAAATAATAATAATAAAAATTTTAAAAAAAAGAAAGTGAAAAGTGAAAGTGAAGTCGCTCAGTCGTGTCCAACTCTTCAGATCCCATGGACTGCAGCCCACCACGCTTCTGTCTATGGGATTTTTTAGGCAAGAGTACTGGAGTGGGGTGCCATTGCCTTCTATGTTTTACTGCTACTATTATATATAAATATACATATATATTTAGTTCTGCTTAAGTGCATAATTTATGAAGTAGTATAAATTTTAAATTTTGTTAAAATTTTATATTTCCATTTTTAATAATTTTTGTATATGCATAAAGCACTTTTGCTACATACCAAAAAAGTAAGAGTGGTTTCAAGAAAAAGTGTTCATTCAATAATCTGAATTGTGAGTTGACCTAATTTTTTTTTTCAAATAGCATCAGCCTTATATGAAAGACTAATTAACCAAAAGTAATGATCATATAAATTCAGATCCTTTGCAGACATTTTCTCAAAACTTAATAAAGTGAGCCTGTCTCTTCAAGAAAACAACAACCAATATTGGTGGCTAACGAGAAAAATTGAGCTTTCAAGTAAAAATTATAATTTTGGAAAACCTGTTTCTACCTCCATAACCATGATAATGTCCTGATATATAATGACTTAATGAATTTTCTGATAATATTAGTGACTGTGAACTTCTGATATTGTGTGATTAAGTGCATCAACATTTAGAAAATCTTCATAAATCGTGAACTAATATTTTCCCAATTATCAGTTCATGATATTACAAAATTAGAACTTCTATGGAGAAAAATAGTCATTCAAACTGCAAGAAATGTTAGTGGATTTTAGTGTATTTTAAAAAAGCACAAAAAGTCATTCCCAGAAATCCC
The DNA here is from genome assembly GCF_019923935.1 of Bubalus bubalis. Lineage (NCBI taxonomy): Eukaryota > Metazoa > Chordata > Mammalia > Artiodactyla > Bovidae > Bubalus > Bubalus bubalis. The sequence goes on along the minus strand of NC_059172.1, from coordinate 72,071,721 downwards.
ACTATTGGGCATATATCATGAACAAATGGTAATTTAAAAGATAGATGTACCTTGGTGTTCATTGCAGCACAACTTACAATAAATAGCAAGGACATAGAAGCAACCTAAATTTGCAATGACAGATGAATGGATAAAGAAGACGTGGTACATATATACAATGGGATTTTTTTTTTTTAAGGGCTTCCCTGAGGCTCAGATGGTAAAGAATCTGCTTTTAATTCAGGAGATCCAGATTCAATCCACAGGTCATATACACAATGGAATACTACTCAGCAGTTAAAAGAAAAAGGTACAAATCTGGGTCCTTTGTAGTGATGTGGATGGGCATAGAATCTGTTATACAGAGTGAAGTAAGTCAAAAAACAGAAAAACAAATATTGTATATTAATGCATATATATGGAATCTAGAAAAATGGAACAGATGAACCAACTTGTAGGCAAGATAGAGATGCAGATGTCAAGAACAGACAAGTGGATATGATAGTGGGGAAGAGGAGGGTTGGACAAACTGAGAGAGTAGCATTGACATTTATACACTACCATGTGTAAAATAGATATTCATTTGGAAACTGCTGTATAGCATGGGGAGCTGAGCTCAGTGCTCTGTGATGACCTAGAGGGATGGGATGAAGGAGAGGCGGAAGGGAAACTCAAAAGGAGGGTATAAAGGAACAAGATGGCAGAGGAGTAGGTAGACGTGGAGTTGATCTCTCTTCACAGATACATCAGGAATACACCTTCAGATACAGAAGTCCATGCAGAACACCTGCTGAGAATGGATAAGAGTACCTAACCAGCAGAAAAGAATATATAGAATCATGCAAAACTTGGTAGGATGAAGGTACTAGGGGGAAAAACAGGAGTGTTAGGATTGGACCTGCCCTCGGCAGGTGGGGGAACTGAAGCAGGGGGTCCAATTCCCACATTGGGGCAATTGTCTGAGATAGAGGAGAAATATTTAAGGCTGAGGGTGAAGAAGTTGATCTGTAACAGCCTAAATGGAATGAGAATAAGGCAGTTCTTGCCACAGCCATACATACCGCAGTCAAGGAAGCAGGTCCCCTGTAAGGCACAGTGGCTGGGAGCTGGAGTTTAGGGACTGTGGCACAATCTCAGGGTGAGGGCTGCTGTTGACTTTGGAGAGACAGATCAAGGGGATGTGAGGGAGAAGATTGTGGTGGGAAATCCCTGTGGAGGAAAGCCAGGCAGCCATGCAAGCAAAGCGATACTGCTGAGCCACGTGTAGGGGGGTGGAGCCATCACCATAGCCTCTGTCCCGCCACATGCCACCATCGGCAGCTGAAAAATAAAGAGGCCGGCCCACCAAACGCCTGATGCACTGAACTACTAAGTAGGACCCCACCCAGGGTGCCCATTTAAATGCCTGACATGCTGATCTTCAGAGTAAGAACCCAGCCAGTGTGGCCCCTCTAAGTGCCTGAACGGACACAGCTACAGAGAAAGACTGGTCAAAGAGGCCTTCTGATCACCAGCTACAAGAGGCTCAAAAAAAGACTCTGATAAGGCCATAACTCCTGCAGTGGAGACAGTCCACGTCCCTGCACACTTAGAGCTGCCAAGGTCCCAGAAAGCCAAGCAGCTGCACCACCTTCATGCTCAATTCTCACTGGGGCAGGGCTGCCACAGGCAAAGAAAAGTCTTGCGTCTATGTAAGTAGGGTCGCTTTAGTCATATCCACCTCTTTGCAACCCTGCAGACAGTGGCCTGCCAGGCTTCTCTGTCAGGAAGGCAGGGTTCTCCAGGCAAGAATACTGGAGTGTATTGGCCAATACTGGTTGCCATGCCCTTCTAGAGCACTATATTTCCTGCTGCCCTAGCCTCCAACTCCCCTGAGTACCTGGTGCTGCCAGAACCCCTGGAACCCAAGAAGCTGCACCACCTCCACCCCTGGCCCTCACAGGGGCAAACCCAAGTCCTCCAGGGCAGCCTCAGGAGCAAACCCCAGTGGACAACCCACATGCAGAGGTGGAAGTAAAACCACAATTGAAACCCAGAGGCAGTGTGGTTAAGGAAGAAGACCCAAAACCCCACCAGCTGTACAAGCTGGGGATTAAATCCACATGATCAACTAGGCAGATTCTGTGTCTATGGAATATATAAAAGGGCATTGAGAGCTCCCACAAAAGAAAACACACTAGTTCTGATAGCTGTGGACATTGGAGGCAAGAACACACAGGAGTAGGACTAGATTAGAACCTCAGCTGCCCCCACAGTGGGTCCAGACATCAGTACAGTGTTGGAGGGCATCCTAGGAAGATGAGGTGGACTGATTCCCAGGGAGGGAAAGGACTTTGACAGCAGTGACTCAAGAAAAAAGTTATTATTCTTATATTTTGACTTGTTCTGTAGGTTCTTTTGGACTTTTTTTTTTTTTATGTCCCCCCACCCGCCCCCAACACACACACACACACACACTTTCTCCTTCCACAGTTGAAGTTGTGGATTTTATTGGCACTATGAAATCCAATTAAGCTTTTGAGCTTTTTTTTTCCTCAGTCACATTTTACTGTTGTTATAAACCTCTGCCTCTGTGTTGGGCTTTTCCAGTGCTGTGGAATTTTCTTTGTTTTTTGTTTTTTGGGTTTTTTTTTTATCTTTCTTTAATTTTAATTTTTAAAATATATTGTTATTTTTTCTACTTTTATCCCTTTCTTTGCATTTCCTACTGTTCTTTTCCCCTTGCAGCTAATCTTCAATGCATATAAATCTTCTTTATCTACCTCTATTTAATTTTTCATAGCTATGCTTTCTTTTCTTTCCACTCAGCATACTTGTTAGATTTATTTTCATTGCTTTATTCCCCAATTGGCATCTTGTTTTAGTTTTGTTTTCCAGTTTGTGCTTTAGTTAGTTTTGTTCTTAACCAGTAGATATAATTTTTGGCTCCCGTAGTTTGCTAGGTCATTCTATCATACTTTTCTTCTGTTGGACAGTTTAGATTTAGCTAATGGATGTATATGTATATATGTATATTCAGTCACATTTTTTATTGTTGTTATAAACCTTTGTCTATATATTGGACTTTTGCAGTTCAGTGGAGTTTTTTTTTTTCTTTCTTCTTCCTCTTTTTTTGTTTTCTCTTTTTAACAATTTTCATTTTTAATTTCTTTGAACTTATTATTTTTTTCTAAATTTATTCCTTTGTTTGCCTTTCCTACTGTTCTTTTCCCCTTGCAGTTAATCTTTAATGTATATAAATCTTCTTCATCTACCTCTATTTAACTTTGCATATCTATTATTTCTTTTCTTTCTTTCCTTCCTTTCCTCAAAATGTATTTGTTAGTCTTGTTTTCATTGCTTTATTCCCCACTTGGCATCTTGCTTTAGTTTTGTTTTCCAGTTTATCCTTTAGTTAGCTTTGTTTTTAACTAGTATATATAATTTTTTTATTTCCTTTGTTTGCTGGGTCAGTCTACTGTACTTTATTTTCATTTGACTCTTTTGACTTTGCTTATGGGTGTATATGTATATGTGTATATTCCATTACATTAATAATTATTTGCCTGATTTTATAACTGCCATATGTCTGGGGTTCACCTTTGGTTTCTTGTTTCTGGGTATTTGCTTTAATCTCACTTAATGCTATAACAAACCACTAGAAACACAGAAGTCCAAATAAATTAAGAGGAAATAGGCAAAGTACCTGAAAAAGAATTCAGAAAAATGATACTAAAGATGATCAGAAACCTTGAAAACAAAATGGAGAAAATGCAAGAACCAATTTAAAAAGACATAGAAGAATTAAAGAATAAACATACAGAGACAAACAGCACAAATACTAAAATTAAAAATACTCTAGAAGGAATCAATAGCAGAATATCTGAAGCAGAAGAAGGAATCAGTGAGCTGGAAGATAAAATGGTGGAAATAAAGTCTGAAGAGCAGAATAAAGTCAAAAGACTGAAAAGAACTGAGGATAGTCTCAGAGACCTCTGGGACAACATCAAATGCGCCAACATTCAAATTATAAGGGTCCCAGAAGTGGCTCAGTTGTATCCAACTCTTTGCAACCCCATGGACCATAGCCTACCAGGATCCTCCGTCCATGGGATTTTCCAAGCAAGAGTACTGGAGTGGGTTGCCATTTCCTTCTCCAGGGTATCTTCCCGACCCAGGGATTGAACCCAGATCTCCCACATCATAGGCAGACGCTTTACAGTCTGACCCACCAGGGAAAAGAAAGGGTATGAGAAAATTTTTGAAAATATTATAGTTGAAAATTTCCCCAACATGGAAAAGGAAATAGCCAATCAAGTCCAAGAGGCACAAAGAGTCCCATACAGGATAAACCCAAGGAGAAACATGCCAAGATACATCCTAATCAAACTAACAAGGACTAAAACACAAAGAAAGAATATTAAAAGCAACAAGGGAAAAGGAGCAAGTAACATACAACAGAAACCCCATATGCGTAACAGCTGATCTTTCAGCAGAAACTCTGCAGACCAGAAGGGAATGGAAGGATATATTTAAAGTACTGAAGGGACAAGTCGATAATGAATATTACTGTACTTGGCAAAGATCTCACTCAGAATTGATGGAGAAATAAAAACTTTTCAGACAAGCAAAAGTTAAGAGAATTTGGTACCATCAAACCAGTTTTATAACAAATGTTTAAAGGACTTATATAGTCAAGAAATATGGGAGAAGAAAAAAGATCTACAAATCTACCCCAAACCATTAAGAAAATATCATAGGAACATATATACCAATACTTACTTTAAATGTAAATGGACTAAATGCTCCAACCAAAGACACAGACTGGCTGAATGGGTACAAAAACAAGACACATATATATGCTGTCTATAAGAAACCCACTTCAGACCTCAAGACACATATAGACTGAAAGTGAGGGGATGGAAAAATATATTCCATGCAAATGGGAAACAAAAGAAAGCTGGAGTAGCAATCCTCATATTAGACAAAATAAACCTTAAAATAAAGAAGATTACAAGAGATAAGGAAGAACACTGCATAATGATCAAGGAATCAATCCAAGATGAAGACATAACAATTGTAAATATATTTGCACCCAACATAGGAGCACCTCAATACATAAGACAAATACTAACAGACATAAGAGAAGAAATTGAGAGTAACACAAAAATAGTAGGAGCCTTTAACACCCCACTCACATCACTGGAAAGATCATCAAAACAGAAAATTAATAAGGAAATACAAGTCTTAAATGATACATTAGATGGGATGGATCTCATTGACATCGTCAGGACATTCCATACAAATGCAGAAGAATACACCTTCTTCTCAAGTGCACATGGAACATTCTCCAGGATAGACCACATCTTCAGCTACAAATCAAACCTCAGTAAATTCAAGAAAATTGAAATCTTTTCCAACTACAATGCTATGAGACTAGATATCAATGCAATTAAAAAAAAGCTGTAAGAAACACAAACACATGGAGATTAAATAACACTTTTAATTAATCAATAGGTTATTGAAGAAATCTAAAGGGAAATCAAAAATTTTCTAGAAACAAATGACAATGAAAATACGACAACTCAAAACCTATGGATGCAGCAAAAGCAGTTCTAAGAGGGAAGTTTATAGCAATACAATCCTACCTCAAGAAACAAGAAAAACATCGTATAGACCACCTAACACAACACTTTAAACAAGTGGAAAAAGAAGAACAACAACAAAAAAAAAATTAGCAGAAGGAAACAAATCATAAAGATCTAAGCAAAAATAAATGGAAAAGAAATGAAAGAAACAATAGTAAAGATTAATAGAACTAAAAGCTGGTTCTTTGAAAAGATAAACAAAATTGACAAACTTTTAGCCAGACTCATCAAGAAACAAAGAGAAGAATTAACTCAACAAAATTATAAATGAAAGCAGAGAGGTTACAACAGACAATGCAGAAATACAAAGGCTTATAAGAGACTATTATGAACAACTATATGGCAATAAAATGGATAACCTGGAAGAAATGGACAGATTCTTAGAAAAGTTCAATCTTCCAACACTGAACCAGGAAGAAATAGAAATTATGAACAACCCAATTACAAGCACTGAAATTGAAGCTGTGATCAAAAATTTCACAAAAAAATAAAAGTCCAGGGCCAGATGGCTTCACAGGATAATTCTACCAAACATTCAGGTAAGAGCTACTGTCTATCCTTCTAAAACTCTTTAAGAAGGAACACTTCCAAACTCATTCTACGAGGTCACCATCACCCTGATACCAAAACCAGACAAAGACAACAAAAAAAGAAAACTACAAGGCAATATCACTGATGAACATAGATGCAAAAATTCTCAACAAAATTTTAGCAAACAGAATTCAGCAACACATCAAAATACTCATACACCCTGATCAAGCTGGGTTTATTCCAGGGATGCAAGGATTCTTCAATACACAGAAGTCAATACTGTGATACACCATATTAAAAAATTGAAAGATAAATACCATATGATAATCTCAATAGATGCAGAAAAAGCCTTTGACAAAATTCAGCACCCATTTATGATTAAAAGTCTTCAAAAAATGGGCATAGTAAAGGCCATATATGATAAGCCTACAGCAAACACTATTCTCAATGGGGAAAAACTGAAAGCATTCCCTCTAAGTTCAGGAACAAGACAAGTGTGTCCACTTTCACCAGTATTATTCAACATAGTTCAGGAAGCCCTAGCTACAGCAATCAGAGAAGAAAAAGAAATAAAAGTATCCAGATCAGAAAAGAAGAAGTAAAGCTTTCACTGTTTGCAGATGACATGATACTGTACATAGAAAACCCTAAAGATAGTATCAGAAAATTACTAGAGCTAATCAGTGAGTTTAGCAAAGTTGCAGGATACAAAATCAATACACAGAAACCATTTGCATTTCTATATACTAATGATGAAAAATCAGAAAGAGAAATTAAGTAATCAATCCCATTTACCTTTACAACTAAAAGAATTCAATATCTAGGAATAAATTTACCTAAGGAGACAAAAGAACAGCACAGAAAATTTTAAGACACTAATGAAAAAAATTAAAGATGACATAAACATATGGAGAAATATTTATGTTCTTGGGGAGAAAGAATGACTATATATAGTGAAAATGACTATACTACCAAATGCAACTTACAGGTTCAATGTGATCCCTATCGAATTACCAATGACATTTTTCAGAGAACTAGAACAAAAAATTCACAATTCATGTGGAAACACAAAGAACCCGAATAGCCAAAGCAGTCTTGAGAAAGAAGAATGGAGCTGGGGGAATCAACCTTCCCTACTTCAGATTATACTACAAAGCTATGGTCATCAAGATAGCATGGTACTGGCACAAAAACAGAAATATAGACCAATAGAACAAGATAGAAAGTGTGGAAATAAACCCCTGAACCTATGGGTACTTTATTTTTGAAAAAGGGGGAAAAATATACAGTTGTGTCAAAGACAGATGTTTCAATAAATGGTGCTGGCAAAACTGGACTGCTGCTGCTGCTACTGCTGCTGCTGCTAAGTCGCTTTAGTCGTGTCCGACTCTGTGCGACCACATAGATGGCAGCCCAGGAGGCCCCCCCGTCCCTGGGATTCTCCAGGCAAGTACACTGGAGTGGGTTGCCATTTCCTTCTCCAATGCAGGAAAGTGAAAAGTGAGAGTGAAGTTGCTCAGTCATGTCCAACTCTTAGCGAACCCATGGACTTCAGGCTACCAGGCTCTTCCATCCATGGGATTTTCCAGGCAAGAGTACTGGAGTGGGTTGCCATTGCCTTCTCCAAAGCTACATGTAAAAGAATTAAATTAAAACACTTCATAACACCATACACAAAGATAAACTCAAAATGGATTAAAGACCTAAATGTAAGACCAGAAACTATAAAACTGTTAGCTGAAAACACCAGCAGAACACTTGATGACATAAATCAAAGCAAGATTCTCTATGACCCACCTCCTAGAGTAACATAAATAAAAGCAAAAGTAAACAAGTGGGACCTGATTAAACTTAAAAGCTTTTGCATAGCAAGGGAAACTATAAGCAAGGTAAAAAGACACCCCTCAGAATGGGAGAAAATACTAACAAATGAAACAACAAAGAATTAATTTCCAAAATATCCAAGAAGCTCATACAACTCAATGCCAGAAGAAAAAAAAAAAATCCCAATCAAAAAGTGGGGAAAAGACCTAAACAGACATTGGTCCAAAAAAGACATACTGATGGCTAACAAACACATGAAAAGATGCTCAACATCATTCATTATTAGAGAAATTCAAATCAAAACCACAATGAGATATCACCTCACACAGATCAGAACGGCCCCTCATCAAAAAGTCTACAAATGATAAATACTGGAAAGAGTGTAGAGAAAAGGGAACACTCTTTCACTGTTGGTGGGAAAGTAAATTGATACAGCCATTATGTAAGACAGTATGGAGATTCCTTAAAAAAAAGAAAAAAAAAAAAAAAACTAGGAATAAAACCTCGATATGACCCAGCAATCCCATTCCTAGGCATATACCCCAAAATTGAAAAGGACACATGTATCCCATTGTTCATTGCAGCAGTATTTACAATAGCTAGAACATGGAAGCAACCTAGATCTCCACTGACAGATGAATGGATAAAGAAGCTGTGGTACATGTACACAATAGAATATTACTCAGCAGTAAAATAGGAATGCATTTGAGTCAGTTCTAATGAGGTGGATGGACCTAGAACATATTATACAGTGTGAAGTGAGTCAGAAAGAGAAAGATAAATATAGTATTCTAATGCATATATAAGGAAACTAGAAAAATGGTACTGAAGAATTTATTTACAGGACACCAATGGAGAAATAGACATAGAGAATAGACTTATGGGCATGGGGAGAGGGGAGGAGAGGGTGAGATGTACGGAAAGAGTAACATGCAAACTTACACTGCTGCTACTGCTAAGTCACTTCAGTCGTGTCCGACTCTGTGCGACCCCATAGATGGCAGCCCACCAGGCTCCCCCATCCCTGGGATTCTCCAGGCAAGAACCCTGTGGGAGAGGGAGAGGGTGGGAAGATTTGGGAGAATGGCATTGAAACATGTAAATATCATGTATGAAATGAGTTGCCAGTCCAGGTTCGATGCACGATACTGGATGCTTGGGGCTGGTGCACTGGGACGACCCAGAGGGATGGAATGGGGAGGGAGGAGGGAGGAGGGTTCAGGATGGGGAACACATGTATACCTGTGGCGGATTCATTTTGATATTTGGCAAATCTAATACAGTTATGTAAAGTTTAAAAATAAAATAAAATTAAAAAAAAAAAATAAAAAAAAATAAAAAAAAAAAAAAAAAAAAGAACACTGGAGTGGGTTGCCATTTCCTTCTCCAATGCATGAAAGTGAAAAGTGAAAATGAAGTCGCTCAGTCGTGTCCGACTCTTTGCGACTCCATGGACTGCAGCCTACCAGGCTCCTCTGTCCATGGGATTTTGCAGGCAAGAGTACTGGAGTGGGGTGCCATTGCCTTCTCATAGATAGCCAGTGGGAATTTGCTGTATGGCTTAGGAGACTCAAAATAGTGGCTCTGTATCAACCTAGAGGGGTGGGATGATGAGGGAGATGGGAGGGAGTTTCAAAACATAGGGGCCATATGTATACCTATGGCTGATTCATGTTGAGGTTTGACAGAAAACAACAAAAGTCTGTAAAACAATTATCTTTTAATAAAAAAATAATAAATTGAAAAAAGGAGGTTATATATATATGTATCTATATTATACACACACATACATATATATAGTTGATTCACTTTGTTATAAAGCAATAGCTAACACATCATTGTAAAGCAATTATACTCTAATATTTTTTTAAGAAAATAAAAAGTATGCTGCTTCTTTAAAAAAAATACCCACAAAAAGGTCATGATTCCACATTAATTGTGGAATCCACATGATTCCACATTTCAGATTCCACATTAAAACTAAGTTCAAAGAAACTAACATTTGTCAAGTTTTGGTTAGTATCAAATAGAAATATCCACAATTATCTGAAAAAGATATTATAATTCTTATCACTTTTCAAGCTACATAACTGTGTGATGCTGGATTTTTTTTTACTTACTATAACCAAAGCAAAAATTGAATGCAAAATCATATAGATATGGATATTTGAAAGGAAACTTTTTTCTTAATCTCTAAGAAAACTGGTCATTTAAAGTAAAAATAATAATTTTCTACTAGAGTTCATATGTATGTAAAAATCAAATATGTTGCAAAAATATTATAAAAAATGGAGCTGACACGATAGATACTGTTCAATGTTCTTATATTTTGGTGAAGAAGTACAAAGTAGATTGTGGTAAGAAAAGGGTGATATGTTATAATATTTAAAGTAATCACTAAAAAAGCAATACTAAAAAAGTGTAGATTTTAAAGTATAAAAGATGAATATAAATAGAATATTAAAAATTATTCTGTTAAAATAAAAGAAGTTAGGAGAAGCAGAAAAAATAAGAAGTAACAAATATGAAACAACTAGAATGATAAAGACAAAACCATATTGATAATTACATTAAATATAACTAAACTAATACATGAATTAAGATATAAACAGGAGTGAATAAAATCAAGACCAAATTATATGCTGTCTAAAATATTGCATCCTAAATAAAAAGATTTTGAAAAGATATGCTATGTCATCTTCAGAAAACTGGTGGGCATATATTAAAACATCAAAAAAGATAAACCAGGCAAGGAGATTTTCAATGATTAAAAAATAAGAGAGACATGGCCAACTGATGTGAAGAACTGACTCATTGGAAAAGACCCTGATGCTGGGAAAGATTGAAGGCAGGAGGAGAAGGGACAGAGGATGAGATGGTTAGATGGCATCTCCCACTCAATGGACATAAGTTTGAACAAGTTCTGTGAGTTGTTGATTGACAGGGAAGCCTGGCATGCTGCAGTCCATAGGGTTGCAAAGAGTTGAACATGACTCAGCGACTAAACTGACAGAAAATAAAGTGTGATATATTTTTTTAATGCAATACTATAGAATGATAGGCCTAAATATGAAAGTTAAATTATAAAAGTTCCCAGAGATACCAAAGGATAATATCATAGTGGCATTGGGTAGACAGAGATTTATGAGAGACCAAGAGCATAAACCAATTGTAAATCGACCTTCATTCAAATTATAATCTTTGTTCATCAAACACAACATTCAGATCAGTTCAGTTCACTTCAGTCGCTCAGCCATGTTGACTCTGCGATGCCATGGACTGCAGCATGCCTGGCTTCCCTGTCCATCACCAACTCCTAGAGTTTACTCAAACTCATGTCCACTGAGTCAGTGAAACACAGCATTAAGAAAGTGAAAATATAAACCTTACATTTGAAGAAAATATTTCAATGCATATATTTGACAGAATATGAAAGAACTGTAAATCCATAATAAAACACAAGTAACCTATTTTTATAATGCACAAAACATTTAAACAGAAACCTGACAAAAGAAGATACCCAAATTGCTAATAAGAACATTAATTTTTCTTCAAATCAGTCATCAGGAAAATGCAAATTAAATCATAATGTGATACCACTTCACACTCAGTATCATAGCTAAAATAAAAAATCCCACATCACCAAATGTTGGTAAGAAAGTGGGGCAAATAAGAATGTAGAAAGAAAGTGAAGTTGCTCAGTCATGTCCAACTCTTTGCAACCCCATGGACTGTAGCCTACCTGGCTCGATCACCCATGGGATTTTCCTGGCAAGAATACTGGAGTGAGTGGACATTTCCTTCTCCAGGAGATCTTCCTGACCCAGGGATTGAACCCAGGTCTCCTGCATTGTAGGCAGACACTTTACTGTCTGAGCCTGGTAAGAAAGTGGGGCAAATAAAGTCTCATTCATTGCTAATGAGAATGTGAAGTGGTATAACCACTTTGGCAATTTACTTGACACTTTTTTGTGAAGTTAAATATATGTCTGCTCTAAAATCTAAGGTATATATCCCATATCATAAAAAACTGGAAACATCTCAAACACTAATTAACAAGAGTATAAATCAATAAATTGTTGTATATTAATTTAATGGAATACTCAGCAATATAAATATCTCAAATTCCCTGTGTTGATTAAAAGAAACCAAACAGAATGGATGCATGTATATGTACAGCTGAGTCCCTTTGCTGTCCACCTGAAACTATTATAACATTGTTAATTGACTACACTCCAATATAAAATTAAAAAAAAATTAAGTGCATACTATATAGATTAATTTGTATAGTTGAATAGTAGGCAAAGTTTAATCTGTGATGAAAGAAGTCAGAATCACATGAAAAAAATTATATCTATGATAAAAGTTAACTAAGTGATGAATGTTAACTAAGCTTATTGTGATAATCATTTTGAAATATACACACAATCAAATCACTATGTTGTATACCTTAAACTTATAGGATGTTATTATATGCCAATTATACCTCAATAAAACTGGGGGGGAAAGAATAGGTTTCCTAAAGGGAACTAGGAAATTTCTAGGTGATAAAAATGCTCTATCTAGACTGGGATGTTTATTATACAAGCAGACACATTTGTCAAACTACATAATGTACATCAGACAACTTAAAATTATCATGTACAGAGATTTGAAATATATGTTAATTTTACCTACATAAAAAGAAAGTTCTATTTCTTCAAGAAGCCTCCTTTAGATGATCCTGTGCTATGCTGTGCTTAGTCGGTAAGTCATGTCTGACTCTTTCATTACCCCATGGACTGTAGCCCGTCAGGCTCCTCTGTCCATGGGGATTCTCCAGGTAGGAATACCGGAGTGGGTTTCCATGCCCTCCTTTAGGGGATCTTCCCAACCCAGGGATTGATCCCAAGTCTCCTGTGTTGCAGGCAGATTCTTTACCATACGAGCCACCAGGGAAGCCCATGAATACTGGAGTGGGTAACCTATTCCTTCTCCAGGGTACCTTCTCCAACCAGGAATCAAACCAGGGTCTCCTGCATTGTGGGCAGATTCTTCATCAGCTGATCTACCAGGGAAGCCCTTAGATGATCCTAATCAATTCTAATGAACAATTTGAAGTTACTAGTTTAATTCTCACCTCTAATAGAACCCAAATTGTGCTTTTGTGAGGCTTACATTCCTGTATCTTCATATATGAAATGATACAGTGATAGAATTGGAGTACATAAATTGATAATATAAATTTCTGGTATAAAATTGTATATGTTTAAAACTTGTTCAAAAGTTGAATAAGCCAAGTTGAATGATCCTAGACTGTTAGTATCAGCTATGTCATATAATTTTAAATATAATTTTAAATTTTATATGATAATTTAATACTACCAAAAATAAGCTTTGCTATGAGAATCATAATGGAGTCTGGTAATATATGATGGTGTATTTTCATCTGCCTTTTCCCATTTATTGAGAACATGTTGGTAATATGGAAAAAGGTGAGTAAAAGAAGCACATCCATTAAGAGTGACAAATAAAGTGGGTAAATAAGCTTTGAATTGGAGGAAACTCAAGTTTAGAAAACTAGATTTGTGGGATATGGTTTAAGAGTCACCATAAGTGAAATATGTCTTTTCCATAGCCTTTGCTCTAATTGCAGGAAATATTAAGAAATATTCAACAATTATATTTTAATACAGGTATCAAAGATGTCCTTCAGATTTCCAGGAGACATTTGGTGGAAGTGTATAATCACACAAATCTGCTTGCTGCACAAGAACAACTTAACATGGTTTATGTTAATTCTATGAGATTTTGTGTGATCCTAAATTGTAATTTGACCTCAGTTTTATTTTGACTTGGGCTTTCCTGGTGGTTCAGATGGTCAGGAATCTGCCTGCAATGTGGGAGACCTGGGTTCGATGACTGGGTTGGGAAGATCCCCTGGAGAAGGGCACAGCAACCCACTCCAATATTCTTGCCTGGAGAATTCCATAGACATAGGAGCCTGGCAAGTTACAGCTATGTTCAGGACAGTATAAATAATTTTATTTTTGCATTTTATTCAACTTTATATAACACATTGTATAAAGAAGTAAAGTTTGAGAAAAGAATGATGTATTATTTTACATTTAAACAGACAGTTGAATTGGTTCTTCATGTTTTGAAAACTTTTTTTGCCTCTTAGTACATCCTGTTTAGGGAGAAGGCAATGGCACCCCACTCCAGTACTGTTGCCCGGAAAATCCCATGGATGGAGGAGCCTGGTAGGCTGCAGTTCATGGGGTCGCTAAGAGTCAGACATGACTGAGCAACTTCACTTTCACGCACTGGAGAAGGAAATGGCAACCCACTCCAGTGTTCTTGCCTGAAGAATCCCGTAGACGGAGAAGCCTACGGTAGGCTACAGTCCATGGGGTCGCACAGAGTCGGACATGACTGAAGCAACTTAGCAGCAGCAGCAGCAGCACATCCTGTTATTAAGTGAGAAAAGTGTGATTTGCCTGTATTCCTTCTATCTTTGTGTATAACTCTATTAACTGTATACCTAGGATCTTACAAGCATAAACTCTTATTATAAAACAATTAAAGAAGAAAAAAGGAGGATTAATATTACACCTTTTTGAACTTTCATAATTGGAATCCTGCAGTATACTCTCATTTTTCTTTGTTCAACATTGTATCTTCAACTGTGATTTCGTGACTAGTACTTGGTGGTTAATTTTATTGCTGATTAGTATTCTATTGAAAAATATATACTTTACTTACCCATTCTCCTGTTGATGGGCTTTTGGGTTAGTTCTAGAGGTTTTGTTTTGTTTTTTTTCCTATTACATGTGATCATGCTATAAACATTCTAAGTATTTTTTGTTTGCCTAGATGCATGCATCTCTTTGGAGTATATACCCAGTTATTAGATTGATTGGCCACAGGATATGCTCTTGCTTAATTATGGTGGTGGTGGTGGTGGTTTAGTCACCAAGTCGTCTCAGACTCTTGCGACCCCATGGACTGTAGCCCGCCAGGCTTCTTTGTCCATGGGATTTTCCAGGCAAGAATAGTGGAGTGAGTTGCCATTTCCTTCTCCAGGAGATCTTCCCAATTCAGGAATAGAATCTGGGTATCCTGCATTGCAGGCAGATGCTTTACCGACTGAGCTATGAGGTAAGCCCACCTAATTATGATAGATAATGCTAAAGAATTTCCTGAAGTGTTGGTAGCAATTCACACTCTCATCAAAGAATGAGAGTTACAGCTGCCTCACATCTTTACCCCTTTGGCGTGTTGAAGGACCACTGCAACTACTAGGAGGGCAGCGGGAAGCCTTTCCACACATGGGCTTGCCTCTAGGCAAGGCAGAAAGAGGTCTGCTCCAGCAGCTGCCTGGTTTCCTGCAGACCACCTCAGCAGATACCCCATCCCTACCCCAGCAAATACTCAGGCTTTGTCTCTCTCCATGTCACAGCACATGGCACTCTCCCCACTGGTAACCACTAGTTTGTTTTCTAAATCTGTAAGTCTGTTTTCTATATATATTTGTTTTGCTTTTAAATTCCACAGAAAAGTGATATCACACTGTATTTAACTTTTTCTCTCTGACTTACTTCACTAAGTATGATATTCTCTATGTGCATCCACACTGCTGCAAATCACAATTTGTCCTTTTTTACTACTGAGTAGTATCCTGTTACATACATATATATATATATGAAGAAAAGAAAATGTGGTTTATATATACCACATTTTCTTTCTCCATTCATCTGTTGATGAGCATTTGGGGTTGCTTCCATATCTTGGCTATTGTAAATAGCACTGCTGTAAATATTGGAGTGCAGTATCTTTTTGAATTAGTGTTTTTGCTTTTTCCAGATATATAGTTACAAGATGAATGGCTGAAAATATGGTAGTTCTGGTTTCAGTCTTTTGAGGAACCTCTATTCTGTTTTCTATAGTGACTATACCAATTTACATTCCCTCCCACAGTGTACAAGGATACCCTTTTCTCCACATCATTGGTGACATTTGTTATATATAGACTTTTTGATGATAGCCATTCTAACAATGAGATGATATTTCACTGCTTTGATTTGTAAGTCTATCATTTTGTAGATAATCACCTATTTTCTGTTAGAATGTGACAGAACTTCTAAAAAGCTGTGTATCACCAAGTAAGCCTAATAACATGCAAAATAGCCAAATATCACATACTGATGATAAAATAATCTATATGTAAACTATTCCATACTGCACTAAGAAAATAATATGACCAATACCTAATATGCCATCTTAAAGCCATATCCTCCTGAGAAAATGGTGTAACAATAGGTAATTTCTCCAACCTTTATGCCCTACCACAGATTATGTTCTATTAGTTTTTATTGTTCTTGTTATCAGATATAAATGGAAGGAACCAGATGATTAATGAACTTTTGTGCACTTCAGTAACCAGAGTAATTCATAGTGGCCCCAAAAGACAATCATAATGTCTTTTTTTTTTTTTTTTTTTTTTTTGAGTCAAGCGATCATCTTTCAGCTTTATAGTGGGCTTTGAAAGAACCAAACAAGGGAAGAGCCAGAGGCAGGCTGCTCACAAGTTACATTCCTAAATGCATAAGGGTGGTGTCATCTGCATATCTGAGGTTATTGATATTTTCCCTGGGAATCTTTATTCTAGCTTATGCTTCATCCAGCCTGGAATTTTACATGATGTACTCTGCATAGAAGCTAAATAAGCAGGGTGACAATATACAGTCTTGGCATACTCCATTCCCAGTTTGGAACCAGTTGGTTGTTCCATGTCCAGTTCTAACTTAATACATTCTGGTTTTTTTTTTTTTACAAATTTTATTTAAAGCTATATCATGGGAATTTAGCCTATAATACTCCATGAAAAAATTATTATTCTCTTTAGGACTCTGTGTCAATTTCCCAACTAAATATGGACTTTTATTAATGTTCATTATGATTTCACATATGCATGAAGAAACTAATGTTTTACTGCAATTTTAATGGAGAAAAAAGTAAGAGCAAGTATCTTACTCAAAACAACCTAAGTGATAGTGGTACTATGAGGATAAAGTTATTATCATTTTCTAAAACTATACACTTATTCCCCATATTTCAAATTCATGCAATGAAAAGTGCAGATAATCAATAAATGCTGACTAATTATGATGATGATGCTACATGTCAGAGACAAGGCATTGAATGAAAGTAAAAATAAAATAAAATTAAAAAAAATAAAATAAAATAAAATTAACTCACCATAAAAAAAAAAAAGAAAAAGAAAGTTACAGGTATACATGTTTATTTGACTGTGTGTGTGTGCATGCATTTGCAAGGATATTTTATAAAATGTAGGATCCAAATAGCTACACGAGATCTTTTCTAAGAGAAAATGTTTATTTGATCTATTCAAAAACACCAGTTCCTTTGAAAGCATCTCTATCAAAATAAACTACCATGATTGAAAATGTTTGTAGTAAGAATACACTTTTAGATAAAACCTCCAAAAATTGCAATGAAAACAAACATTTTTCCCTAATAGGCTGAATACAAGTCATGTTTATTTTCTGAAGGAAAATGGATTATTTAGCAAATGCTTTCCAGCAGGAGCCCAATAAGGTGATAAGCTGATAAGTGATGGAGTTGGAAATAAAAATTAATTTTTGAAACCTAGTTCAAAATTGAATGTGATAAATCACATAGCCTTTCCAAAAAGCCCGACTTCTCAGAAACAGAATGAAATCAGTTTACTTAAATGAAGAAAGAAAACAATTTTTATTTATAGCTGCATCTATCTCTCCCAGCCCACTCCTAATGTCAGGGGGAAAGAACTCAATGTCAGTTTCAGGTACTTTCATACTTACAATGATAATAAGACACTACTTGTTATTGCCTACTATGTACCCGGCACTTTATTTCACATTAAAACCTAGAGCAGACTAACTACATTGCTGCTGACAGGACAAGGCCGGTTGTCATACTCTTAATTCTTACTGTACTAAGTGGTTAAGCCTTGGTTTACTTGAAATGTTACCACCACTACCTCCACTTCCTGCCCTGATACCAAGCAGGACCCTATGGGCTCCTGGGCACAGAAGCCTTTCCATGTCCCACATTTCTTGATAACAGAAAATAGACTTCATTCAGCCTCAAGGTCTTCCCTGAGCTCAAATGAGCAGATTCAAATAGTTGCTAATTAGATACGGGAGGTGGATGTAGAGAAAAGCGTGGAAGAGTCAAAAGAAGCAATAGTTCAGCCTTGGAGCAGTCTTTGTTCCCCTTCAGGAGATGTACATAATAATATATTTGAGGGGTTTTGCAGACCTTGAAACACCCACCAGATTGTGTGCTATTCACAGGGCTTCCCAACTGGCACAGATGGTTTAAAAAAAAAAAAATCTGCCTGCAATGCAGGAGACCCGGGTTTGATTCCTGGGTTCAGAAGTTCTCCTGAAGAAGGAAATAGCAACCCACTACAGTATTCTTGCCTGGAGAATTCCATGGACATAAGAGCCTGGCCAGTTACAGTCCATGGGGTCACAAAAAGTTGGAAGTGACTGAGTGACTAACATTATGCACTGTGCTATTCACAAGCCCCCTAGACCACTGGAACCACAAGACTGGATGATGTGAACTCACAGTTACCTCACCACCAATGAATGAGAAGAATGTCCACAGACTGATCACGCTCTCTTTGAGCGATTATTATAAAACTCCTTGCTTCCCCCTCCAGGTTGGGACACATAGTTTTAAGGGTATTAGTTTATTGTGGGAAATTCTTAAAGAGATGGGAATACCAGACCACTTTATCTTCCTCCTGAGAAACCTGTATGCAGGTTGAGAAGTAACAATTAGAACCAGACATGGAACAATGGACTGGTTCCAAATTGGGAAAGGAGTAGGTCAAGGCTGTATATTGTCATGCTAAATGATGTATTACATTTAGCAGAGTACATCATGCTAAATGATGGGCTGGATGAAGCACAAGCTGGAATCAAGATTGCCAGGAATAATATCAGTAACCTCAGATATGTAGATGACACCACCCTTATGGCAGAAAGTGAAGAGGAACTCAAAAGCCTCTTGATGAAAGTGAAAGAGGAGAGTGAAAAAACTGACTTAAAATTCAACAGTCAAAAAACAAAGATCAAAGCATCCGGTCCCATCACTTCATGGCAAAAAGATGGGGAAACAATGGAAACAGTGACAGACTTTATTTTCTTGGGCTCCAAAATCACTGTGGATGGTGACTGCAGCCGTGAAACTAAAAGACGCTTGTCCCTTGGAATAAATGCTATGACAAACCTAGACAGCACATTAAAAAAAAAAAAAACAGAGATATTACTTTGCCAACAAAGGCCTGTCTAGTCAAAGCTATGGTTTTTCCAGTAGTCATGTATGGATGTGAGAGTTGGACCATAATGAAGGCTGAGCATTGAAGAACTGATGTTTTTGAACTATGGTGTCGAAGAAGACTCTTGAGAGTCCCTTAGACTACAAGGGGATCAGTCAGTCCTAAAGGGATTTCAACCCTGGATATTCAATGAAGGGACTGATGCTGAAGCTAAAGCTCCAATATTTGGCCACCTGATGGGAAGAGCCAACTCATTAGAAAAGACTCTGATGCTGGGAAAGATTGAGGGCAGGAGGAGGAGGGGATGACAGAGGATTAAATGGTTGGATGGCATCACCAACTCAATAGACACAAGTTTGAGCAAACTCTGGGAGATAATGAAGGACAGGGAAGCCTGGTGTGCTGTAGTCCATGGGGTCACAAAGTATCAGACAAAACTGAGCAACTGAACAAGTCCATTGTGGCCCCCTTTGCCTGTCAAAGCAATAAATCTATGCTTTTCTACTTTACCTAAAATTCTATCTCACAGAATTCAGTATTGGGGTACAGAAGCCATTTTTTACTTCATCCCCACAATCTACACTATGGCTTCTCTTAAAGATTCACAGAAAGCAAAATGTGTGATCTCAACCACCTGTCCATCATTACCTAAATAAGAACTTTTTAATTTCACCAAAAGGATACTTGTTATGATAATAACATTATTTCTATTGATTAAAGATATGATCTGGGACACAAACAATGGGAATCTTTAAATGTGGACATCACATTTAATTTTCAGACAATTTTCATGGGTCAAAAACTACTACTTTTTCTTTGAAATTTTTTGCTAACCATAGAAAGTGAAAGAAAATTCATCTTACTCTCAGGACATACAAAATCAGGCAGCATGCTCACATTGGCCACTGGGCTTCTGTTTGCCAAGCCCTGTCCCAGAGAACAGATTGAAGGTTAGTAAGCAACAAATCAGGGAATCCATTTAAAATACAATTATAGAAACCTACACAATAGTTGATGGTAGTTTGAACTAACATTTCAGTGTAATGATGAAGGCAAGTAAATGAACGTTAGATAAATTTCAGATAAACAGAAGAGACCTGGAGATATGTATCAATTTCGAAGAAACAATATTCTATGCTTTATTTTTTCCCCAGTGAAGATAGTTCACATTTAGAATGAAGAAAAAGTCTCTTAGGATATTAGAGAATTTCATGTAAGTTTCTTGTTTGTTTTTGTTTTAATTTTGTTTGCAAATTACCCATGATACTGCTGATCTTGAAATTAGGGCCTTGTTTCTTGTTACAAACTATATAGAATCTAACCTTTAGGGATAAAAGAAATAGTTGGTATTGGGGAAGGTCTCATAGCAGACATGGTATTTGAACTGAATTTTGAAGGTGGAAATGGAAAGACCTTGCAACTAGAGGGAATCAGCTCAAGCAAATATCTAGTTATAAAAATATGCTGTATTGGGGAATTTTCAAATAGCCCTCCAAAGAAAGAGCTATAAAAGAGTGAGGTATGAAAGATAATATTGAACGTGAGTATAAAATGAATTTTTTAGGCCCTGCTAAGGAGTTTCTGTAGTTTTGTTAGTTTAAATCAATTTTAAAGTATGGAAAATGCACTAAATACTAATAAGAAAAGAAAAAGTCTTCCTTTTCTAAATATCTGCTCTGGTGAGCTAAAAATTCATAAAGCTCATAGCCTGCCTGAAGGCAATAATAAAATAGAGCAAAAATACCAGTAAGACCTCATTATAGCCACTCCAGCATTTAGAACCTTATTTTATGGACAAAAATGGAGCATTAAAGCCTCACCAGGACAATTTAAAGTGCTGCTCTTTTTAATTTTGTAATGCTTTTCTAACTATTTCAAAAATTGAGCTAGCTGATCAATTCATGATAATGATTGTCATAATTTATAATATCAACATATTGACTTTGCATAAAACATCCCACCACCCAAATTTTCATAAATGAATATTCTACATTTAAAATATATTATGTGTTCTAAAACATAAAGAACTCTGTTCTGTTTCTGTATATTTTGCTACATATCTTGATTTGCTCCTAATATTATAGCTGCATGTCTGAAATCAAAATATCCAAGATGTATCTTAACATATTCCTATTCAAACATGTTGTTCTTTTTCTCTGGCAACAACAGTGATACATAAGACAGTATGCTACCAGTTATGTTAAGCTTTTTCTCACTTTTAATCTGATATTAAATTCTCCTGATTTTCTTCCTAAATATATATGCCTCAAACATTTCTCTTGTGTCTATCCTATTGCCTGTGATCTACTTCAGATCCTTTTCCAATGAAAAAATGCAAAAGCCTCCCTACTACTCATCTCCTCCTTCATTCCTGCTTCCCATCAAGAGGCTCTTTAGTTCCTCTTCACTTTCTGCAATTAGAATGGTATCATCAGCATATCTGAGACTGTTGATATTACTCCTGGCAGTCTTTATTTCAGCTTGTGATTTATCCAGCCTGGCATTACACATGATGTACCCTGTATATAAGTTAAATAAGAAGAGTGACAATGCAGCCTTGTTGTACTCCTTCACCAAATAATTTCTGCAAAAATAATCCTTCTGAAATACAAGTCATGGCATATCATTCCTTTGTTAAAACACTTCAATATTTTTGGCTCACTTAATAAAATTACAAGATAGAACTGAAAGAGATGGATTTAATGTAACTGACTTGATCCTCATTCTCAAGAATTTTATACCTTAATAGGGGGAAACAGAAGAAAACAAACAGAGAAGAAAACATACATGGCAATGAGGACTAAGTTGAAGATAAAGCTGGGTGATTTTTAAGAGAATTACAGGGTGCATTTGATACGCTTCTTAGAGATTGTGTGACAGAAGATTGCTTCCCTGAGGAGGCCACATTTAAGTCAAAGTCTGAATGATAATAAGGAATTAGTCATGAACAACTTTGGAGACTAAAACTCCAGAGAAAACAACAGTGAGTTCAAAGTTCATCTGGGAGTAATGAATTTGTCATGTTTAAATAAAAGAGAGGGCCCATGTGACTGAAGCACATGAAGCAAGAAAGAGCATTATAAGATGATGGGAGAAGTAGGCAGGCACCATATCATGGGAAATCCTTTAGAACAGAGAACAGAATTTGGCTTTTATTTCTACACAATGTGAAGTTGAGTAGTTATATGATTAACATATATTTAATAAACTCTTCTGGCTAGTAAGAGGAGAATGGATGCAAAAGGGGGGAAAGGGAATTATGGCCAAGTATCAAAGAATGGTGGTGTCTTAGATACACACAGTGAGGTGCAAATGAAAATATACAGATAAATATGTAGGATGTTCAGAGGTACACTCCGTTGAAATAGTGAAAGATGGGTGTGTAGCATGAGAAAAAGGAAAAGATCAAGAACAAATTCTAGATATTTGCTTATCTCATGGAGGAATTATAATGCCATTTATTCAGGAAAAATAGGTTTTTTGATAAGTGGGAAAATAAAATATTTTGAAATATAGTTTATTTAAATGCTGCATTAGTTTAATGTGCACAATGGAGTATGAAGTCAAGTGGGCCTTAGAAAGCATCACTACAAACAAAGCTAGTGGAGGTGAGGGAATTCCAGTTGAGCTATTCCAAATCCTGAAAGATGATGCTGTGAAAGTGCTGCACTCAATATGCCAGCAAATTTGGAAAACTCAGCAGTGGCCACAGGACTGGAAAAGGTCAGTTTTCATTCCAATCCCAAAGAAAGGCAAGGCCAAAGAATGCTCAAACTACCACACAATTGCACTCATCTCACACACTAGTAAAGTAATGCTCAAAATTCTCCAAGCCAGGCTTCAGCAATACGTGAACCGTGAACTTCCAGATGTTCAAGCTGGTTTTAGAAGAGGCAGAGGAACCAGAGATCAAATTGCCGACATCCGTTGGATCGTCGAAAAAGCAAAAGAGTTCCAGAAAATCATCTATTTCTGCTTTATTGACTATGCCAAAGCCTTTGACTGTGTGGATCACAATAAACTGTGGAAAATTCTGAAAGACATGGGACTACCAGACCACCTGACCTGTCTCTTGAGTAACCTATATGCAGGTCAGGAAGCAACAGTCAGAACTGGACATGGAACAATAGACTGGTTCCAAATAGGAAAAGGAGTACGTCAAGGCTGTATATTGTCACCCTACTTATTTAACTTATATGCAGAGTACATCATGAGAAACGCTGGGCTGGAAGAAGCACAAGCTGGAATCAAGATTTCTAGGAGAAATATCAATAAGCTCAGATACGCAGACAACATCACCCTTATGGCAGAAGGTGAAGAGGAACTCAAAAGCCTCTTGATGAAAGTGAAGGAGGAGAGTGAAAAAGTTGACTTAAAGCTCAACATTCAGAAAACTAAGATCATAGCATCCCGGTCCCACCACTTAATGGCAAATAGATAGGGAAACAGTGGAAACAGTGTCAGACTTTATTTTGGGGGCTCCAAAATCACTGCAGATGGTGATTGTAGCCATGAAATTAAAAGATGCTTACTCCTTGGAAGGAAAGTTATGACCAACCCAGATAGCATATTTAAAAGTAGAGACATTACTTTGCCAACAAAGGTCCATCTAGTCAAGGCTATGGTTTTTCCAGTGGTCATAAATGGGTGTGAGAATTGGACTGTGAAGAAAGCTGAGCACTGAAGAATTGATGCTTTTGAACTGTGGTGTTGGAGAAGACTCTTGAGAGTCCCTTGGACTGCAAGGAGATCCAACCAGTCTATTCTGAAGGAGATCAGCCCTGGGATTTCTTTGGAAGGAATGATGCTAAAGCTGAAACTCCAGTACTTTGGCCACCTCATGTGAAGAGTTGACTCATTGGAAAAGACTCTGATGCTGGGAGGGATTGGGGACAGGAGGAGAAGGGGACGACAGAGCATGAGATGGCTGGATGGCATCACTGACTCAATGGACATGAATCTGAGTGAACTCCAGGAGTTGGTGATGGACAGGGAGGCCTGGCGTGCTGTGATTCATGGGGTGGCAAACAGTCAGACATGACTGAGTGACTGAACTTAACTGGACTGAAAGTGATTAATTATTTGTTGCTGTTGTTCAATCCCTAAGCCGTGTCCAACTCTTTGCAACCCCATGAACTGCAGCATACCAGGCTCCTCTGTCCTCCACTATCTCCCTGAGTTAGTTCACGTTCATTCAGTCTGTGAATGAGCCATCTCATCCTATGCTGCCCTCTTCACCTTTTGCCTTCAATCTTTTGCAACACTGGAGTCATTTCCAATGTGTCAGCTGTTCACATCAGGTGGTCAAAGAATTGGAGCTTCAGCTTCAGCATCAGTCCTTCCAATGAATATTCAGGACTGATTTCCTTTAAGATTGACTGGTTTGATCTCATTGCAGTTCAAGAGACTCTCAAAAGTCTTCTTCAGCACCACAGTTTGAAGGCATCAATTCTTCAGCACTCAATTTTCTTTACTGTCTAACTCTCACATCCATACATGATTACTGAAAAATCATAGCTTTGACTATAAGGACCTTTGTCAGCAAAATGATGCCTCTGCTTTCTAAAACACTGTCTAGGTTTTTCATAGCTTTTCTTCCAAGGAGCAAGTGTCTTTTAATTTCATGGCTGCAGTCACCATTCACAGTGATTTTGGAACCCAAGAAAATAAAATCTGGCAGTGCTTCCTCTTTTTCCCCAGCTAATTGCCATGAAGTGATAGGGCCAGCTGCCGTGATCTTAGTTTTTAAATACTGAGTTTTAAGCCAGCTTTCTCAGTCTATTCTTTCACCCTCATCAGGAAGTCGTTTAGTTCCTCTTCACTTTCTGCCACTAGACTGGTATCATCAGCATATCTGAGATTGTTGATATTACTCCTGACAGTCTTTATTTCAGCTTGTGATTTATCCAGCCTGGCATTACACCTGATGTACTCCATCAGTTCAGTTCAGTCGCTCAGTCATGTCCGACTCTTTGCGACCCCATGAATTGCAGCACGCCAGGCCTCCCTGTCCATCACCAACTCCCAGACTTCACTCAGACTCACGTCCATCGAGTCAGTGATGCGATCCAGCCATCTCATCCTCTGTCATCCCCTTCTCCTCCTGCCCCCAATCCCTCCCAGCATCAGAGTCTTTTCCAATGAGTCAACTCTTCTCATGAGGAGTTTCAGCTTTAGCATCATTCCTTCCAAAGAAATCCCAGGGCTGATCTCCTTCAGAATGGACTGGTTGGATCTCCTTGCAGTCCAAGGGACTCTCAAGAGTCTTCTCCAACACCACAGTTCAAAAGCATCAATTCTTCAGTGCTCAGCTTTCTTCATAGTCTAACTCTCACATCCATACATGACCATTGGAAAAACCATAGCCTTGACTAGATGGACCTTTGTTGGCAAAGTAATGTCTCTGCTTTTGAATATGCTATCTAGGTTGGTCATAACTTTTCTTCCAAGGAGTAAACGTCTTTTAATTTCATGGCTGCAATCACCATCTGCAGTGACTTTGGAGACCAAAAAAATAAAGTCTGACACTGTTTCCACTGTTTCCCCATCTATTTCCCATGAAGTGGTGGGACCAGATGCCATGATCTTAGTTTTCTGAATGTTGAGCTTTAAGCCAACTTTTTCACTCTCCTCTTTCACTTTCATCAAGAGGCTTTTTAGTTCCTCTTCACTTTCTGCCATAAGGGTGGTGTCATATGCATATCTGAGGTTATTGATATTTCTCCCAGCAATCTTGATTCCAGCTTGTGCTTCTTCCAGCCCAGTGTTTCTCATGATGTACTCTGCATAGAAGTTAAATAAGCAGGGTGACAATATATGTATGCCATATATAATTTAAATAAGCAGGATGACAATACAGCCTTATCATATTCCTTTCCCAATTTTGAACCAGTCCATTGTTCCATGTTTGTTTACTTCTAACTGTTGCTTCTTGACCTGCATACGGGTTTCTCAGGAGACAGGTAAGGTGGTCTGGTACACCTATTTCTATAAGAATTTCCCACAATTTGTTATGATTGACACAGTCAAAGGCTTTATAGCATAGCCAATGAAGCCGAAGATTTTCTCAAATTCCCTTGATTTCTCCACGATGCAACAAATTTTGGGCAATTTGATCTCTGATTCCTCTTTCTCTTTGAAACCCAGTTTATACATCTGGCAGTTCTTGTATCATGTACAACTGAAGCCTATCTTGAAGGAACTTGAATCCTATCTTGAAGGACTTTAGGCATTACCTTACTAGCATGTGAAATGACCACAACTGTGTGGTAGTTTGAACATTCTTTGGCACTGCCCTTCTTTGGGGTTGAAATGAAAAATGACCTTTTCCAGTCATGTCGCCACTGCTGAGTTTTCCAAATTTGCTGACATACTGAGTGCAGCACTTAAACAGCATCATATTTTATGATGTTAAATAGCTCATCTGGAATTCCATCACCTCTATTAGCTTAGTTCATAGTAATGCTTCCTACTACCCACTTGAGTTCACACTCCAGGTTACCTGGCTCTAGGTGATTGACCACACCATCATGGTTATCTTGGTCATTATGACCTTTTTTGTATAATTCTCCTCTGTATTCTTGCCACTTCTTCTTAATCTCTTCTGCCTCTCTTAGGTCCTTACTGTTTATGTCCTTTATTGTGCCCATCCTTGCATGAAATGTTCCCTTGATATCTCCAGTCTTCTTGAGGAAATCTCTAGTCTTTCCCATTCTGTTGTTTTCCTCTATTTCTCTACATCATTCATGTAAGAATTTAATGCAGATGACCATCATATCTACTATTGTGAGCAAGAATACCTTAGAAGAAATGGAGTAGCCCTCATAATCAGCAAAGAGCCTGAAATACAATATTTGTGTGCAACCTCACAAAAAACAGAATGATCTCAGTTCATTTCCAAAGCAAATTATTTATCATCACAGTAATCCAAGTCTGTACCACAACTACTGATGCCAAAGAAGCTGAAGCTGACTAATTCTATGAGGACCTACAAGACCTTCTAGAGCTAATATACACACATACAAAAAAAAAAAAAGATGTCCTTTTCATCATAAGGGATTCAAATGCACAAGTAGGAAATCAAGAAATACCAAAATAACAGGCAAGTTTGGCCTTGGAGTACAAAATTGAGCAGGGCAAAGACTAATGGAATTTTGTCAAGATAACATACTGCTCATACCAAACACCTTTTTCCAACAACCCAAGAGATGACTCTACACATAGACATCACCAGATGGTGAATTCCACAATCAGATTTGTTCTTTGCAGCCAAAGAGGGAGAATCTCTGTAGAGTCAGTGAAAACACCACCTGAAACTGACTGTGGCTCAGCTCATGAGTTCCTTATTTCAAAATTCAAGCTTAAATTTAAGAAAATAGGGGAAATCCCTAGGTCATTCAGGTGTGACCTAAGTCATATCCCTAATGATTATGCAGTGGAGTTGACAATTAGATTCAAGGGATTAGATCTATTAGAGTACCTGAAGAGCTATGGATGGTGGTTCATAATGTTTTACAGTAGGCAGTGACTAAAACCGTCCTCCCAAAATAGAGATGCAAGAAGGCAAGGTGGTTGTCTGAGTGGCTTTACAAATAACTGAGGAAAGAAGAGAAGTGAAAGGCAAGGGAGAAAGGGAAAGACATACCCAACTGGGGTTTCTCTGGTGGTTCAGATGGTAAAGAATCTCCCTGCAGTGCAGGAAACCCAGGTTCAATCCCTAGGTCAAGAAGATCCCCTCAAGAAGGAAATGGCTGCCCACTCCAGTATTCTTGCCTGAAGAATCCCATGGACAGAGGAGCCTGGTGGGCTACACTCCATGGGGTCACAGAGAATAGCAAGCAGAGATAGAAGGCCTTCTTAAATGAATAATGCAAAGAAATAGAGGAAAGCACAGAATGAAAAAGACTTGATTCACTTATACACACATCATTTTTTTTCCAGATACTTTTCCTTCATAGGTTATTACAAAATATTTAGTATGGCTTCCTGTGTGATACAGTTGGTCCTTGTTAGTTTTCTATTTTATATATAGCAGTGTTTATGCTAATTCCAAACTCCTAAGTTTTCCCTCCCTTCCCCTTTCTCCTTTGGTAAGCTTAAGTTTTTTTGAACATCTTAATTATAAAATATCTATTAGATTATCAAAAGTATATTTCAAATAGGCAATTGTATACACAGCTTTGGGATTCTACCGGGACATTTAGATGAAGATAAAATATGGAAATAATAGATGTCAAGAAATGTGAGTCCATGGGATAAATGCAATTTCTGAGACAAGAGGGAAAAAAATCCCAGTTTTGGGCACTGGGACAGTCTAGTAATTAGCTTAAATAGAGGAGAAAATAATCTTACCCCTCTTTGTCTCCAGTACCTACCACAATACCAGGTAACCAGTGGTTACTGAGTTAAATTATTCCTTCTCCATGTCACAGTTAGAACAAGCTTTAGGATAACCTTGGCTACTGTATAAAACTTCTATTGCAAATTATCATTCTTGGGAAGACATAAAGATGAGGAGTAGGAAGACACTGGGCTCACCTTCCCTCAGGAACATGTCTAAAGCTCAATAGCACATTGATCTATTCTCACTGAAGTCACCGTGGAGACTAACAAAACAGCTCTTCTACAACCAAGGCTATAAAGAATGATCCACAAGGAGTCTAGTAGGAAATGAGGAGAACAGAACAGGTAATATGACCAATATTTTATAATAACTTTAAATGGAGTATAATCTATAAAACACTGAATTGCTATATTCTATACCTTAAATTAGTATATAACATTGTAAATTAACTCTACTTCAGTTTTAAAATAATAATGATTTTTTAAACTATCATTCCTCTTACATTTCTTAGTAGAATTATCATTTTAGCATATTCTGATTTAGGAGATAAATTATGTTGTTTTGAAATGTTACATTTTTCTATACCATTAATGAATCCAGTACAAGGAAAAAATAGTAGACTATAATTCAAAAGCAATCCACCATATTTGTGCCAAATAACAAAAATTGAGCAGAAACAAAGATCATAATATGGGATGATTTTTCTTCAAACACAATTGAATGAATATATACAATGCAAAGTTTGTTCCAGAAGTCACAGATTTCATTTGTGCCTTTTTGGTATCCTTTTACATTGTAGGTAACAATAAGTTACTTGCAAATCAAATAAATGCATAGTTACCTCAACAATATATTTACCTGTTGCTTACTCTAGAATTATAGACTGTGACCTCTTTCAAAATAAACCTTGCTGATACTCTTCAGACCTACAGCTGGCATAGAAGAGTCCCTCTATAAAAGTTAGGGACTTCCATTGTGGTCCAGTGTTTAAGAATCTGCTCCCCAATGTAAGGTAAATGGGTTTGATCCCTGCTCCAGGAAGATTCCAATGAGTTCGGTTCAGTTGCTCAGTCATGTCCAACTCTTTGTGACCCCACGGATTGCAGAGGTCAGGCTTCACTGTCCATCCTCAACTCCCAGAACTTATGTAAACTCATGTCCATTGAGTCAGTGATGTCATACAACCATCTCATCCTCTGTCATCCCCTTGTCCTCCTGCCTTCAATCTTTCCCAGCATCAGGATGTTTTCAAATGAGTCCGTTCTTCGCATCAGGTGGCCAAAGTATTGGAATTTCAGCTTTAGCATCAGTTCTTCTAATGGATATTCAGGACTGATCTCCTTTAGGATGGACTGGTTGGATCTCCTTGTAGTCCAAGGGACTCTCAAGAGTCTTCAACACCACAGTTCAAAGGCATCAATTCTTCAGTTCTCAGCTTTCTTTATAATCCAACTCTCACATCCATACATGACAAGTGGAAAAACCATAGCTTTGACTACATGGACCTTTGTTGTAAAATAATGTCTCTGCTTTTTAATATGCTGTCTAGGTTGGTCATAGCTTTTCCTCCAAGGAGCAAGCATCTTTTAATTGCATGGCTGCAGTCACCATCTGCAGTGATTTTGGAGCCCAAAAAAATAAAGGTTGTCACTGTTTCTATTGTTTTCCCATCAATTTGCCATGAAGTAATGGGACCAAATGCCATGATCTTCATTTTCTGAATGTTGAGTTTAAAGCCAACATTTTTACTCTCCTCTTTCACTTTCATCACGAGGCTCTTTAGTTCTTCACCCTCTGCCATAAGAGTGGTATCATCTGCATATCTGAGGTTATTGATATTTCTCCCTGCAATATTGATTCCAGCTTGTGCTTCTTCCAGCTCAGCATTTCTCAGGATGTACACTGCATATAGGTTAAATAATCAGGGTGACAATATACAGCCTTGACGTCCTCCTTTTCCTATTTGGAACCAGTCTGTTGTTCCATGTCTAGTTCTAACTGTTGCTTCCTGACCTGCATACAAATTTCTCAAGAGGCAGGTCAGATGGCCTGGTATTCCCATCTCTTGAAGAATTTTCCATAGTTTGTTGTGACCCACACAGTCAAAGCCTTTGGCGTAGTCAATAAAGCAGAAATAGATATTTTCCTTGAACTCTCTTGCTTTGTCAATGATCCAATGGATGTTGGCTATTTGATATTTGGTTCCTCTGCCTTTTCTAAATCCAGTTTGAACATCTGGAAGTTCACAGTTCACATACTGTTGAAGCCTGGCTTAGAGAATTTTAAGCATTATTTTGCTAGTGTGTGAGATGAGTGCAATTGTGTGGTAGTTTGAGCATTCTTTGGCATTGCCTTTCTTTGGGATTGGAATGAAAACTGACCTTTTCCAGTCCTGTGGCCACTTCTGAGTTTTCCAAATTTGCTGGCATATTGAGTACAGCAATTTCACAGCATCATCTTTCAGGATTTGACGTAGCTTAACTGGAGCTCCATCACCTCCACTAGCTTTGTTCATAGTGATGCTTCCTAAGGCCTACTTGACTTTGCATCCCAGGATGCCTAGCTCTAGGTGAGTGATCACACCATCATGGTTATCTGGGTTAGGGAATTCTTTTTTATATAGTTCTTCTGTGTATTCTTGTCACCTCTTCTTAATATCTTCTGTTTCTGTTAGGTCCATACCATTTCTGTCCTTTTTATTGTGCACATCTTTGCATGAAATGTTACCTTAGTATCTCTAATAAATAAATGTCTTATAAGGTTGTACAGTGTGTAGCACTTGAGTCTAGGTTCCTTCACTTAGTAATTATTCCAAAGAAATTGTTTAAATACAAGAAGTACACATCTTGGATGCTAAGAATCATCCACAGGACCTACAACTTTGTGGCTACTAGTATCCTTGTGTCATGATGCCTCTTAGTACTAATACCATATTGCCGGGGTCCAGCTCCCGTGGATCCAGGGAAATTCGAAGGAGAGATGGTGTCAGCAAATACACTGGCTTTAATTAGATATTAATTAGAAATATAAAGAGTAATAGAATGAGGATAGCTCAGCAGGGAAATTCAGTGGAGAAAAGAGGCTGAGTAGCTTGGTTTACACGGAAAACCAATAAAACTTCAAGCCAAGAAGTTTGCACCACTTACGTAGGCCGCAGGCATCCTTCCATTCTCCCAAAGGAGAGGAGACACTGAGGCCTCCCCAGTCGGATCTTAGAAACCCAGGCAGAATTAGTAAGCTTGGCGGGCCTCCGTGCTCCAGATGGAAACTCAGCCAGAGGTTGAGAGAAAGAATGACATGAGGAGACCAGTATTTCAAGGAACTGATCCCATTTTTTATTTTTCCAGGGTCTGTTTTTATACACTGAGATGTTATACAAAAGTCACATGGGGTCAGCTGTCCTGACTTTTATTAAAGTCAGGTGCTTCATACAGATGTATACAGAGGTCTTAGGGGTATTACATCATCTTCTGGCCAGGAGGCCTGTTGACAATTTATGACCTCTCCTTGTGACAGCAGTCAGTCAACACTTATTTCTTCAGGGGTGATTATTCTTAAAACAGAGGCCACCTTCCAAAGGTACCAGATAAAGTTACATTCCTATAGGGTGGGGGTGTAGTGGGTTTTAATTAAGAAAAGAATTTACTTAGCCTAAGGTCTAACGTGATTAATATCAAAGGTTAATACTTATTTCTTCTATATATTCATTAATGTGTATAAGGGCAGGGGATGTGGAGACTTAGCAGCAAACATTGGCTCAACAAATGATAAACCCTTCACCAATACAATTTCTAATCAGCCCACTATACTATACTAATAGTTTTCTAACTTCTCTAAAGAACCTGTTTTTAGAAGGTTTAAAGCATCTCGTGCCTCTCATGGTTGGGAGGCTGTGAGCAATCACATGTGGCCGGACAAGCCTGTCAGGCAGGCTAGAGAACCTTCTGAGGAGTTTGTAGGTTAAAACACTCCTGTCACGCCCAGGAATTATTAACTGGAGCTCTAAGTTAACTCCTTCTCCGAAAGAGGTGGTGGGGGACAGCCCCCCGTAAAGTCAGAGGTGTAGGTGAGAACACAAAGTAGTAAAGTAGGCAGACACTGGTTTTGGGAGTAGATGCTCGAGAATTTCCAGGGGGACTCCTGAGGCTCGATCCCACCTTTGCGTATGCCGAGCCTCCTTCCTCATGACCTTTGCCACGGGCGGAGTTCCGCACTCTGGCTCCCGGCACCATATGGACTCCTACAAGGGACATAAGTGTCACAGCTTTGGTTGAATTTGGTCTGGGCCCACTTCCACTGTCACGTACTGTCCCAACTGTGGGAAGATATCTTTCCATCCTGATCCAGTTTTCTTTCCCTAGAACCATTGCTGAGCTTTCTCTTCATTTGGATAGCCTTGGTGGATTTAAAGTAGATGATTTTTTTCCCAGTGAATTTCTCTGTGATCATATCCCACAGCATCGCCTTTGCTACATGCTTAACTTTTGGCCAAAACCAAGATGGTGGAGTAGAAGGACATGTGCTCATCTTCTCCTGAGAGAACTCTAAAATTACAACACACTGCTGAACAACCATTGACAGAAAAATGTTGGATCCCACCAAAAAAAGATATCCCACATCCAAGGACAAAGGAGAAGTCTCAGCAAGACAGATCCAAAGACCCCACAGAGACTGGGCCAGAACTGTGTTTGACTGTCTCCTGTGGAGGTAACAGTCAGCAGTGGACTGCTGCAGGGCCAGGGGCTCTGGGTGCAGCAGACATGGGTATGGCACAAGCCCTCTTGGAAGAGGTCACCATTAACCCCACCATAGAGCCACCAGAACTTACACAGGACTGGGGAAACAGACTGTTGGAGGTCAAAAACAAAATCTTGTACACACAAGGACCCAGGAGAAAGGACCAGTGACTCCAAAAGAGACTGATCCAGACTAGTCCATGAGTGTCCAGGAGTATTCAGCGGAGGCATGGGTGGGTGGTGACCTGCTGCAGGGTTGGGGGCATTCGTCAAAGCCCTGTGTGCATGGGACCTTTTGAAAAGGTCACCATTATCCTCATTACCTCCACCATAATTTGGCCTCGGGTCAAACAACAGAGAGGGAATACAGCCACAGCCATCAACAGAAAATCGGATTAAAGATTTACTGTCATGAGAAACGCTGGGCTGGAAGAAGCACAGGCTGGAATCAAGATTGCTTGGAGAAATATCAATAACCTCAGATATGCAGATGACACCACCCTTATGGCAGAAAGTGAAGAGGAACTAAAAAGCCTCTTGATGAAAGTGAAAGAGGAGAGTGAAAAAGTTGGCTTAAAGCTCAACATTCAGAAAACGAAGATCATGGCATCTGGTCCAATCACTTCATGGGAAATAGATGGGGAAACAGTGGAAACAGTGTCAGACTTTATTTTGGGGGGCTCCAAAATCACAGCAGAGTGTGACTGCAGCCATGAAATTAAAAGACGCTTACTCCTTGAAAGAAAAGTTATGACCAACCTAGATAGCATATTCAAAAGCAGAGACATTACTTTGCCAACAAAGGTTCGTCTAGTCAAGGCTATGGTTTTTCATGTGGTCATGTATGGATGTGAGAGTTGGACCGTGAAGAAAGCTGAGTGCCGAAGAATTGATGCTTTTGAGCTGTGATGTTGGAGTAGACTCTTGAGAGTCCCTTGGACTGCAAGGAGATCCAACCAGTCCATTCTGAAGGAGATAAGCCCTGGGATTTCTTTGGAAGGAATGATGCTAAAGTTGAAGCTCCAGTAGTTTGGCCACCTCATGCGAAGAGTTGACTCATTGGAAAAGACTCTGAAGCTGGGAGGGATTGGGGGCAGGAGGAGAAGGGGACGACAGAGGATGAGATGGCTGGATGGCATCACTGACTCGATGGACATGAGTCTGAGTGAACTCCGGGAGGTGGTGATGGACAGCGAGGCCTGGCGTGCTGTGATTCATAGGGTCGCAAAGAGTTGGATACAACTGAGTGACTGAACTGAACTGAACTGAAATGAGCATGGCCCTGTCCATCAGAACAAGACCCAGTTTCCCCCTCAGGTAGTCTCTGCCATCAGGAAGCTTCCATGAGCCTCTTATCCTTCTCCATCAGGGGGCAGACAGAATCAGAACTGCAATCACAGAAAACTAACCAATCTGATCACGTGGACCACAGCCTTGTCTAAACTCAATGAAACTATGAGCTATGCCAGGTAGGGCCACTCAAGACAGACAAGTCATGCTAGAGAGTTCCGACAAAATGTGGTCCACTGGAGAAGGGAAGGGCAAACCACTTCAGTATTCTTGCCTAGAGAACTCCATGAACACTATGAAAAGGCAAAAAGATACGACACTAAAAGATGAACTCCAGAGGTTAGTAGGTGCCCAATATGCTCCTGGATAAGACTGGAGAAATAACCTGAGAAAGAATGAAGAGACAGAGCCAAAGCAAAAACAACACTCTGTTGTGCATGTGACTGGTGATGGAAGTAAAGTCTGATGCTCTAAAGAGCAATATTGAATAGGAACCTAGAATGCTAGGTCCATGAATCAAGGCAAATTGAAAGTGGTCAAACAGAAATGGCAACAGTGAATATCAATATTTTAAAAATCAGCAAACTAAAATGGACTGGAATGGGTGAATTTAACTCAGATGACTATTATATCTACTACTGTGGGCAAGAATCCCTTAGGAGACATGGAGTAGCCTTCATAGTCAACAAAGGAGTCCTTTGATGCAGTACTTGGATGCAGTCTCAAAAACAACAGAATGATCTCTGTTTGTTTCCAAGGCAAACCATACAATATCAGAATAATCCAAGTCTATGCCCCGACCACTAATGCTGAAGAAGCTGAAGTTGAATGGTTCTATGAAGACCTCCAAGACCTCCTAAAACTAACACCCAAAAAAGATGTCCTTTTTGTTATAGAGGACTGGAATGCAAAAGTAGGAAGTCAAGAGATACCTGGAGTGATAGGCAAGTTTGGCTTTAGAGTACAAAACAAAGCAAGGCAAGGGCTAATAGAGCTTTGCCAAGAGAATACACTAGCAAAAACCCTCTTCCAACAACACAAGAGAAGACTCTACACATGGACATCACCAGATGGTGGATATCAAAATCAGATTGATTATATTCTTTGCAGCCAAAGATGCAGAAGCCTTATACAGTCAGCCAAAACAAGACCGGGAGATGACTGTGGCTCAGATCATGAACTCCTTATCGCCAAATTCACTTAAAAAGAAGAAAATAGGGAAAACCACTAGACCATTCAGGTATGACCTAAATCAATTCTCTTATGATTATACAATAGAAGTGAGAAATAGATTCAAGGCATTAGACCTTATAGACCTAGTGCCTGAAGAACTATGGATGGAGGTTTGTGACATCATACAGGAGACAGGCTCAAGACCATCCCCAAGAAAAAGAAATGCAAAAAGGAAAAATAGTTGTCTGAGGAGGCCTTACAAATAGCTGAGAAAAGAAAAGACACAAAAGGCAAAGGAGAAAAGGAACGATATAGCCATTTGAATGCAGAGTTCCAAAGAATAGCAAGGAGAGATAAGAAAGTCTTCCTCAGTGATCAGCGCAAAGAAATAGAGGAAAACAATAGAATGGGAAATACTAGAGAACTCTTCAAGAAAAGTAGAGATACCAAGGGAACATTTCATGCAAAGATGAGCGCAATAAAGGACTGAAATGGTATGG
Source organism: Bubalus bubalis (assembly GCF_019923935.1). Taxonomy (NCBI): domain Eukaryota; kingdom Metazoa; phylum Chordata; class Mammalia; order Artiodactyla; family Bovidae; genus Bubalus; species Bubalus bubalis. The sequence continues at coordinate 72,035,383 of NC_059172.1, read as the reverse complement.
ACCTAACAGAAGATTCCAATGCTATGGGGCAACTAAGCCCATGTGCCACAACTACTGAGCCCGTGCTCGAGTCCATGAGTCTCAGTTACTAAGTCCATGCACTGCAACTACTGAAGCCCATGTGCCTAAAGCCCATTTTCCACAGCAAGAGACAGCCCACATGCAGCAATGAAGAACCAGTACAGCCAAAAATAAATAAATGAAATTGTTCTTTAAAAATATTAACTTTAGCTTTCTTTTCATTTATTAATGTTTTGGAATTCATTCTCTTTCTCCTTCTTCTCTGTGTTTCTTTGTCTTCTCTTTGTCTCTTCTTCTTCTTCTCTCTCTCTCACTCTCTCACTCTGTCATTTTAACCACATTATTTACATGCATATGTTTGCAAGCTTCCCTGATAGCTCAGTTGGTAAAGAATCCACCTGCGATGCAGGAGACCTGGGTTCAATCCCTGGGTTGGGAAGATACCCTGGAGAAGAGAAAGGCTACCCACTTCAGTATTCTAGCCTGGAGAATTCCATAGACTATACAGTCCATGGGGTCACAAAGAGTCGGACACGACTGAGTTACTTTCACTTCACACCCGCAGGTATAATTCATAAATATACAGATGTAGATGTGACTATATAATTCTTCCCGTTCTTAGGGGGAAAACATATATGTCACTAATAATTCTTTAATACGAAGCTACCTAGTGATAGAAATTGTGCAGTTCTTGCTATCTCTAAAAATGGAAATTAAACTAAATATAATGGTGGCTCAATAATAATAAAAGAATATTAAATAAAGACAATATGGCTTATAGAATCTTTGGAAGCTTTAAGGCTTTATTGGCTCTGTGATGCACAACAGTTTTCCCAAAAATGAGCAAAGTGATATCTCAATCTCAATTTCTCAATTTAAAAAAGTAAACATTTAGAATGCCTAAGTAACCCAGTTTCTCCTCAATTTGCAGCATATTTCCAGCACAACCAAGTTTAACACACACATGTGTACTTACACACACGTATTCACTCCAATATCATTTCAACCAGTAGGCTACAATTAGTAACAATGACATTCCTAACACTTCACTGGTCCTGCTTGCTCATGGATACTCACACAAATTGGGCAAAGAGATCCTTACTCAGGAGATGTGGAAAATACAAAAGGTGTTACCAGTGCTTTGCATCTAGCTGTGCATGGATTTTACACAGTGCCTAAATTTTAACCAGGAAAATCTCATCAGAACTCTCATTATTGTTTTGACAGTTTCTTTCCAGAATGTTTGAATATATAGGTTTGATGCTGTGAATTTGAATATACCCCAGAGAGTATATTCATAGCAACTCATAATTTTCCTCAAAGAATAGCAGCTAACCTTCAAATACACAGAGATAACTAGGAACTTACAGACTCTTGTGGTATGGATAAAGAATTCTAGCCATGTCACAATTGCTCAAAAAGTTATCAATTATTTTCAAAATAATAAAACATTCAATCATGTAGAAAAAAGAAAACATGGGCCATAATATTAATCCCAGTAATGAATAAAAAAACATGACATAGAAGAGCATCATGTGCCCAAAATAAAGAGATAAATTTAAAGCAGTTTATATTCTGGACATTTTGAATCAATTTCTACACAATATGTTTCATGTAAACCTCTTTTGAAAAGACCCTGATGCTGGGAAAGATTGTGGGCAGGAGGAGAATGGGAAGACAGAGGGTGAGATGGTTCGATGGCATCACCAACTCGATGGACATGGATGTGGGTGGACTCTGGGAGCTGGTGATGGACAGGGAGGCCTGGTGTGCTGCGGTTCATGGGGTCACAAAGAGTCAGACACGACTGAGTGACTGAACTGAACTGACTGAAACCTCTTTAGCATTTATGTTTTGTTCCAAGCAAGGTTAACTGGAATTTTTTTAACCTAACAATAACTCTTCTTCACAAAATTAATAGATAAACAAATTTGATATTCAGTTGCCTTTTGTGGGAGCTATAAAATTTTAAAATAGACTTATTAGCAAGAAAGGCAAGATGTATACATTGAAATCACACACAAAAAAAGTATTATCAATTATTACTGACACTGAAGGGCAACCAAAAAGATCAACTGGAAACTAACCACTGAGGATGCAAAAAATGATGGTTTAAAATGGAAAGACAGAAAGAAAGAAGGTCAACATGGCTCTGTCACCAAAGGTTAAAGGTGAAACTGTAAAAAGTTAGTTTTCAGAAAGAGAAACATTTGGGCTACTAACAAGGGGAAAAAATTGTGGATATGGAAATAAAAATTAATTTCTACAGTTCACATGAATCATATCTTCATAATGTGGTCTCTCAAAATTCTGAGTACCAAGGTCAACATACACTGATCTTTAATCTGAGTATAACGGGGTAATTCCTACATCCTAAGGTTTATTTATACTCCCTCACATGTTCAGCTGTTCCTTCCTTCATGCATTTAACCATTCATCAGTCCATCCAGCCAGCCATCTGTCCATTTGTTCACCCATTCATTCAGTTTATCAAATACCTAGTCAGTGTGTTAGTCATTCAGTCGTGTCCGACTCTTTGTGACCCCATGGACTGTAAACCACCAGGCTCCTCTGTCCATGGAATTTGCCAGTCAAGAATACTGGAATGGGTTCCCATTTCCTTCTCCAGATGATCTTCCCCATTCAGGGATCTAACCTGGGTCTCCCTCATTGCAGGCAGATTCTTTACTGTCTGAGCCACCAGGGAAGCCCAAGGTCAATATACACTGATCTGTAGTTGCCAGTAATGTCACCTGTTATTCTCCACTAATATGTATTTCAAGATTCAATGACAGTCTTTCAACATTTTTTAAAAGCGTCCCAGGTGGCGCTAGTGGTAAAGAGTTCGCCCGCCAGTGCAGTAGACATAAGACATGGGTTCCATCCCTAAGTTGGGAAGATCCCCTGGAGGAGGGTATGGCAACCCACTCCATTATTCTTGCCTGGAGAATTCCACGGACAGAAATGCCTGGTGGGCTATAGTCCATAGGGTCGCAAAGAGTTGGACATGACTGAAGTGACTTAGCACACACACACCACTGTCCCAATCAGAAGATAGCTCCAGTTCTGAAGTCACCTTCGTGGGGCGGGGGGTCTCCTCTGTCTTCTCCTCCTCCTTCTGTCTTTCAAGAGATCATAGTTGTAGTAAAACAGAAGCTGTTTTCCTGAACATACATTGAGTAGCAAATAAATATGAACATATGTCAAAACTATGCTCAACAAAGCTATAAATTGAGTCTTAAAATACTGTATGGATAGGGCTTCCCCAGTGGCTCAGTGGTAAAAAAATTTCACCTGCAGTGTAAAAGAAGCAGTTTTCAATCCCTGGGTTGGGAAGATGCCTTGGACGAGGGCATGGCAACCCACTCCAGTATTCTTGCCTGGAGAATCCCATGGACAGAGGAGCTTGGCAAACTACAGTCCATGGGTTACAAAGAGTCAGACACCACTGAAGTGACTGAGCATCCTGTGAGCATACTGTATGGATTACATAAAGGACTTCAGAATTCATAGTAGAATGGTGATTCTCAGCTTATGGAACAGGTGAAGGAAAAGAGTAATATTTTTCAGCAAAGAAACTTTTCCAAATACCAAATGAACAAGCATACACACCATCACACATGTGAATGCACACACACATACACACACATTCACACATACACACACATTCACACATACTAGATTTAGCAATATTCTCTTATTAACAGTCCTCTGATGTTTCACAGAAGCTGTTAAATGAATACCTACAGGGCAAGGAACTCACTGTGTCATCAGGTAAATCTTTCTTAAAAAAAAAAAAAAAAAGCCCTAATAGTAAGATTGGGCTGCCTGGTGGCTCAGCGGTAAAGAGTCTGCCTGCACTGCAGGAGATGCAGGTTCAATACCTGGGTTGGGAAGATCCTCTGGAGAAGGAATTGGCTATCCACTCCAGTATTCTTGCCTGGGAAATCCCAGGGACAGAGAAGCCTGTGGGCTATAGTCCACGGGGTTGCAAAAATGTCTGACATGATTAAACAACAATAGTTAGTAAAGTGTATATATATGTATACATATATATATATATAAAACAGTGGTCACAAATGTACTATTTCTGTACTATGAGTCTCTTTGGAATAAGACTATTCTTTCTTCCACATGATCTCATTAAAAATGTGAAGAGAACAATTAGGCTTCAGCAACAATTAAATAGTCTTATCAACATTTTTTAAAAATACATTAAAGATGGAGAAATAATATACAAAAGAATATATATGTATATATAACTGATTCACTTTGCGGTACACCAGAAACAAACACAACATTGTAAATCAATTTTATTTCAATTAAATAAACAAAGATAAAATAAAATAAACTACATCAAAGAATTACAAATTGTTTCTAAAGAAGTATGAACAATAAATTTGAGGATCAGGATCAGTCAGAGTTTGCTCAAAGAAACAGCAGAACATCACACACAAATAAATGTATATGCACATGTGTTTTACTAGCAGAATTTGACTTTGTACAATTGTATAAACAGTCTCTGTGATTCTGACACAGGCTAGGACTGGGACTCAGGACCCTTGACTGTTGTACTTACATCTGATCAAACATCTCCTCCAGTAACAGAATACAAAGAAACTATAAGGGACTGAAATAACTGTATACATGTGCAGTTGGAGCAAACTATGAATAAGGTACAAGAAGGCCAAAAACCCAGTTGCTACTTCTGAGGTATGGGGAACAAAAGCAGGGTAGTGTGCATGACTCATGCACATACCACCACCAAGGGTGGACTAACCCTTGAATCTGCCCCTACCCTCACCCCATTTTAGGGACCAGCTCAGGCACCCCTCAGAAGGTGAGCAAGGAAACTTGTTATTTGTTGTTGCTCCTTATGCGACAGAATGATCTCAGTACATTTCCAAGGCAAAACATTCACCTTCACAGTAATTCAAGTCTATGTTCCAACCACTAATGCCAAAGAAGTTGAAGTTGAATGATTCCATGAAGACTTAAAAGACCTTCTAAAACTAACACTATATATATATTATATACAAATTAAAAATATATATATATATATCCTTTTCATCATAGGGAATTGGAATGCAAAAGTAGGAAGCCAAGAGATAACCTGGAGTAACAGGCAAGTTTGGTCTTAGAGTACAAAATGAAGCAGGACAAGGGCTAACAGAGTTTTGTCAAGAGAATGCATGGGTCATAGCAAACACCCTTTTCCAACAACACAAGAGACAACTCTACACATGGATATCACCAGATGGTTAATACTGAGATCAGGGTGATTGTATTCTTTGAAGCCAAAGATGCAAAAGCTTAATACAGTCAGACAAAACAAGATCTGGAGCTGACTGTGGCTTAGATCTTGAGCTCCTTATTGCAAAATTCAGATTTAATTTAAAAAAGTAGGGAAAAACCACTAGGTCATTCAGGTAGACCTAAATCAAACCCCTTATGATTATACAGTGGAAGTGACAAGTAGATTCAAAGGATTAGATCTGATAGACAGAGTGCCTGAAAGAACTATGGACACAAGTTTGTAACATTGTACAGGAGTCAGTGATCCAAACCATCCCAAAAAAAAGAAATGGAAGAGGGCAAAGAGGTTGTCTGAGGAGGCATTAAAAATAGTTGAGAAAAGAAGAGAAGCAAAAAACAAAGGAGAAAGGGAAAGATATACCCAACTGAACACCAAGTTCCAGATTATAGCAAGGAGAGATAAGAAAGCTTCTTAAGTGAACAGTGCAAAGAAATAGAGGAAAATAATAGAATGGGAAAGACTAGATATTTCTTCAAGAAAACTGGAGATACAATGGGAATATTTCATGCAGAGATGGGCACAATAAAGAACAGAAACAGCATGGGCCTAACAGAAGCAAAAGAGATTAAGAACAGATGGAAAGACTGCACAGAAGAATTGTACACAAAAAGGTCTTAATGACCCAATAACCATGATGGTGTGATTACTTACCTACAGCCAGATGTCCTGGAGTGTGAAGTCAAGTGAGCCTTAGGAAGCATGACTACAAACAGAGCTGTAGATGATGGCCATGATAGAATTTCAGCTGAGTTATTTCAAATCCTAAAAAAAATTATGCTTTTAAAGTGCTGCACTCAATATGCCAGCAAATTTGGAACACTCAGCAGTGGCCAGAGGCCTGGAAAAGGTCAGTCAAACTACTGCATAACTGTTCTCTTTTCACATGCTAGCAAGGTAATGCTCAAAATCCTTTAAGCTGGGCTTCAACAATTCATGAACCAAGAACTTCCATATGTAAAAGATAAATTTAGAAAGGCAGAGGAATCAGAGATCAAATTGTTAACATCTATTGTATCATAGAAACAACAAGGGAATTCCATTAAAAACATATACTTCTGTTTCTTTGATGACACTAAAGCCATTGAACTGTGTGAATTATAACAAACTGGAAAATTTTGAAAGAGATGAGAATACCAGAATACCTCACCTTCCTCCTAAGAATCCTCTATGCAGGGCAAGATGCAACAGTTAGAACTGGACATGAAACAACAGACTGGCTCAAATTGGGAAAGGTATATGTCAAGGCTGAATATTGTCACCCTGATTATTCAACTTATATGAAGGATACATCCTTCAAAATGTGGGGCTGGATGAAGCACAAGCTGGAACCAAGATTGCTGGGAGAAATATCAATAACCTCAGATATGCAGATGACACCACCCTTATGGCAGAAATTGAAGAGCCACTAAAGAGCCTGTTGATGAAGCTGAAAGTAGAGAGTGAGAAAGCTGACTTAAAACTCAACATTCAAAAAACTAAGATCATGGCATCCGGTCCTATCACTTCATGGCAAATAGATGGGGAGACAATGGAAACAGTGGCAGATTTCATTTATCAGGCTCCAAAATCACTGCAGATGGTGACTGCAGCCATGAAGTTAAAAAGACACTTGCTGCTTGGAAGAAAAACTATGACAAACTTAACATATTAAAAATCAGAAACTTCACTTGGCTGACAAAGGTGTGCATAGTCAAAGCTATGGCTTTTCCAATAGTTATGTGTAGTACAGTTGGACTACAAAAAAGGCTGAGCATCAAAAATTGATGCTTTTGAATTGAGGTGTTGGAGAAAATGCTTGAGAGACCCTTGGACTGCAAGGAGATCAATCCAGTCAATCCTAAAGGAAATCAACCCTGAATATTCATTGGAAGGACTAATGCTGAAGCTGAAGCTCAAATACTTTGGCCACTTGATAGGAAGAGCCGACTCATTGGAAAAGACCCCAGTGTTGGGAAAGATTGAAGGCAGTAGGAGAAGGGGGCAGCAAAGTATGAGCTGGTTGGATATCTTCCTTGACTCAATGTACATGAGTTTGAACAAACTCAGGGATATGGTGAAGGATAGGAAAGTCTGGCATGCTGCAGTCCATGGGGTTGCAAACAGTGGGACATGGCTTAGGGCCTGAACAATAGCAAGATAAGCAAGAACAAAAGCAATCTGTGAGGATATCCTAGAATCCATAAAGATGGACTGGAATGACCACCAATGTCTCATATCCTCAAAGCTCCAGTATGAAGTTGAGTTGATCTTCGCCACTCTGCATCATGTTACTCACCATACATCTATCCTAAGAGTCAGAGGAGCTTTTGTCTGGCTGCTGCTCAGGCCAAGATGACCCATCAGATAAATGCCAGTGTGGCTTATAGCTAGTGCTTCTCATCCACCTGTCAAACCTCTTTCAAAATGTCTCTAGTGACCCATGCTAGCTAGCAACTATGCAGGGATGGGAATGATAGGAAACATAGTTCCAGCTGAACTAGGGTGATAAAATATAAATCTGCCACATCATTTACTCATTTTTATTATTTAAAAAGATATATAGTCTTTATAAAAATATATATCCTTGCCAATTTTCTACAAAAGGAATAAAAATTATTTCATAGATGTTGAATGCTCTATATTCCAAAAATGGTCCCTGTGTGAAGTATGAGAGCCCCCAAGTCATAGAACAGCAGGAGGGAGTGATAGACATCGAGGAGGCTATGTGGAATACAAAATTAATTTTACTATCTCTGCTTCATAGTTAAACACACCTAGCCAGGTTAGGTGAGTTGAACAGAGATGCACAGCCTTTCTCAGTCAAGAGTCAGAAATAGAAGTCATGCCTCCTTTCTAATAGTCCAGCTTTTTGAAATATGTTTCATATGTTTGGTAATTTATAAATCATATATATTATTATTATTATTTACACTGCCAGTTTTCTTTTCCCTTCACGTGGGGAAAAGCAAAGTTTAATTTTAAGATTGCCTCTACATAATCTTTCCAAATCGAATATGTTTTTTTAATTCCCTCTATAGTAATTTCTTCCTCAGGTTTCATAACTTTTTGCCTTCTCTGTGTTTAACTCCTTCAGCATTTGAATTTATCAATTAAATTGACCCCTGTTTCTGTTTTGAAATCCATGTTAAGAATGAATTAGTGTCAATATAAGCATCATGGTTTCCTGTTTGTTTATGGTGCATCTACCTTTTGATTTGGATAGAAATTATGCTTTGTATTATTTAGGCATAAAATTACATTGGAAAGGGAAGCACACCTTAGTTAAATCTGATCTAAAGCCATTCCCCTGTACAAACTATTTTAGCACTGATGGTGTTTTCGCTGCATACGCTGCACTACCATCCTTGTTCAATGCAGTAATGACTGAAGTAGTTCCTAAACATGGCAATTAGTGCAGAGAGACATTAATGTTTGAGCAAATAAAATCATATCCAGGAGAGGAAATAAAGCCTACCTGCAATGCAAAATATAACCAACATGCTCTTATTATAATAACAAAAGAATATTCTTGTAAATTTTCTGGTTTACTTTCAAATCCATTCTTATTCTTATCTACCAATATTTTAAAATCTCTTGACGTGCTGTGGTTGCAAGGGTGAGATGAAAAAATTAGGAGCTGCACAGCTGTTATGGTTTTGATTTATAGCTCTGGGACATCCCATCATGGAGACATTCTGTTCCAGTTCATTTTAACAGTAATTAAAAGTACCCCCATAACAAGGAGCTTGCTGTTAGAAGCAACTTCATTAGTTTGGGTGATTTTATTGGTTTCCTTTAGGGTGAAGAACTAGCACTAATAGTTGTAATTTAATAGGAAAATTACTGAAGCACAAAAGATTCCACTGAATCTTCAATGAGGCATTAGACAGAATTTTCCTTTCCAAATAATGAAATATAAGAAAACCATGTTTACCTAAAAAATTCTTAAATTAATGCATATGATTAGCATCAAAAAGTCACTTTGCTTAAATACTTTTGTGTTGCTTAAATGAAACATAAGTGTGCACACTGAAAAACACAGGTAAAATTGGCATGTGTATCCACTACAGCATTTTACTTTAAGCCTTATTTAAATTGAAGTGGAAGCAGTACAGTTGGCCTTTGAAAAATCTGTCTTCCTCAAGTAAAGAGTTTAGTTCACTTTTCTAAGCCTGTTATTTTCTCTTGTTTCCATTCTATTATTCCCTTCTCTTTTTTTCCTCATACATCAGCTTCCAAAGTAGCAACATTTTCTCCATCACTAAAAGGATCAATGGCTCAATATTATCACCTCTGGTTCACATATGACTGTGTATCTGCAAAAAACTTTAAAATCATTTAGAAATTTTTTCTTTCACTTCCAGTGCAATGTGGCTCAACATTCAGTTCAGGTCAGTCTTATTGGACTCTTAGTGACCCCATGCAGAACAGCACACCAGGTTTCCCTGTCCATCACCAACTCCCTGAGCTTACTCAAACTCATGTTCATCAAGTCAGTGATGCTATCCACCCATCTCATCCTTTGTCCATTCCCTTCTCCTCCTACCTTCAATCTTTCCCAGCATCAGGATCTTTTCTAATGAGTCAGTTCTTAACATAAGTTGGCCAAAGTATTGGAGTTTCAGCTTCAGCATCAATCTTCCCAATGATTATTCAGGACTGATTTGCTTTCAGTTTGACTGCTTTGATCTCCTTGCAGTCCAAGGGACACTCAAGAGTCTTATACAACACCACAATTCAAAAAGCATCGATTCTTCAGCACTCAGGTTTCCTTATAGTTCAACTCTCACATCCATACAAGACTACTAGAAAAACCATAGCTTTGACTAGATACAGGCCTTTGTCAACAAAGTAATGTCTCTGCTTTTTAATATGGTGATCTGGTATTCCTATCTCTCTAAGAACTTTCCCCAGTTTGTTGTGATCCACACAGTCAAAGGTTTTGTAATAGTCAATAAAGCAGAAGTACACGGTTTTTTTGGAACCCTCTTGCGTTTTTTATAATCCAACAGATGCTGACAATTTGATATCTGGTTCCTCTGCCTTTTCTAAATCCAGCTTAAACATCTGGAAGTTCACAGTTCAAGTACTGTTGAAAACTGGCTTGGAGAATTTTGAGCATCACTTTGCTAGCATGTGAGATGACTGCAATTGTGTGATAGTTTGAACATTCCTTGGCACTGCCTTTCTTTGGGACTGGAATGAAAACTGACCTTTTCCAGTCCTGTGACCACTGCTGAGTTTTCCAGATTTGCTGGCATATTGAGTGCAGCACTTTCAAAGCATCATCTTTTAGGATTGGAAATAGCTCAACTGGAATTCCATCACCTCCATTAGTTTTGCTCTTGGTGATCCTTCCTAAGGCCCATTGGCTTTGCATTCCAGGATGTCTGGCTCTAGGTGAATGATCACACCATCGTGATTATCTGGTCGTGAAGATCTTTTTTTAATAGTTCTTCTGTGTATTCTAGCCGCCTCTTCTAATACTTTCTGCTACTATTAGATCTATACCATTTCTGTCCTTTAGTGTGTCCATCTTTGCATGAAATGTTCCCTTGGTATCTCTACTTTTCTTGAAGAGATCTCTAGTCTTTCCCATTCTATTGTTTTCTTCTATTCTTTGCAATGATCGCTCAGAAAGGCTTTCTTATCTCTCCTTGCTCCTTGCTCCTTGCTATTGTTTGGAACTCTGCATTCAAATGGCTATATCTTTCCTTTACTCCTTTGCCTTTCTCTTCTCTTCTTTTCTCAGCTATTTGTAGGGCGTCCTCAGACAACTATTTTGTCTTTTTGCCTTTCTTTTCCTTGGGGAGAATCTTGATTACTGCCTCCTGTACAATGTCACAAACCTCTGTCCATAGTTCTACAGGCAGTCTATCAGATCTAATCCCTTGAATCTATTTCTCACTTCCACTGTATAATTGTAAGGGATTTGTTTTAGGTCATACCTGAATGGTCTAGTGGTTTTCTCTACTTTCTTCAACTTAAGTCTGAATTTGACAATAAGAAGTTCATGATCCAAGCCACAGTCAGCTCCTGGTCTTATTTTTGCTGACTGTATAGAGCTTATCCATCTTTGGCTGCAATGAATATAATCAATCTGATTTTGGCACTGACCATCTGGAGATGATCATGTGTACAGTTTTATTTTATGTTGTCAAAAGAGGGTGTTTGCTATGACCAGTGCGTTTTCTTGGCAAATCTCTGTTAGACTTTGTACTCCAAGGCCAAATTTGCCTATTATTCCAGGTATCTCTTGACTTCCTACTTTTGCATTCCGGCCCTCTATAATGAAAAGGACATCTTTTTTGGGTGATAGTTCCAGAAGGTCTTGTAGGTATTCATAAAACCATTTAACTTCAGCTTCTTCAGCATTACTGGTTGGGGCATAGATGTGGATTGCTGTAATATTGAATAGTTTGCCTTGGAAACGAACAGAGATCATTCTGTCGTTTTTGAGGTTGCACCCAAGTATGCATTTCAGATTCTTTTGTTGACTATGATGGCTACTCCATTTCTTATAAGGGATTCTTGCCCACAGTAGTAGATACAAGGGTCATCTGAGTTAAGTTCACCCATTCCATTCCAGTTCACTGATTCCAAAAATTTGGATATTCACCCTTACCATCTCCAATTTGACCACTTTCAATTTACCTTGGTTTTTCCAGCAGTCATGTATGGATGTGAGAATTGGATAGTGAAGAAAGCTGAGCACAAAAGAATTGATGCTTTTGAACTGTGGTTTTGGAGAAGACTCTTGAGAGTCCCTTGGACTGCAAGGAGATCCAACCAGTCCATTCTGAAGGAGATCACCCTGGGATTTCTTTGGAAGGAATGACGCTAAAGCTGAAACTCCAGTACTTTGGCCACCTCATGCAAAGAGTTGACTCATTGGAAAAGTCTCTGATGCTGGGAGGGATTGGGGGCAGAAGGAGAAGGGGACAACAGAGGATGAGATGGCTGGATGGCATCACCGACTCGATGGACATGAGTTTGAGTGAACTCCAGGAGTTGGGACAGGGAGGCCTGGCGTGCTGTGATTCATTGGGTCGCAAAGAGTCAGACACGACTGAGCGACTGAACTGAACTGAATTTACCTTGATTCATGGACCTAACATTCCAGTTTCCTATGCAATATTGTTCTTTACAGCACCAGACTTTACTTCCATCACCAGTCACAACATCCACAACTGGATGTTGCTTTTGCTTTGGCTTTGTCTCTTCATTCTTTCTGGAGTTATTTCTCCACTGTTCTCCAATAGCATATTGGCTCAACATTACCTGCAGTATTTTTGAGATGACAAAGTAGATCCAGAGAAGAATTTACTCATAATTCCAATGCAAATTACTAGTCTGAGATGCAATCTTCTATTCTTTTTCTTAGACTACTTCATGACACCACCATCATCTGGAAATGATGCTCTTTAATTATAATAAAGAAAATGTTTTAAAATTTCCAAATGTCTGTAATTCATAATGCCTGACCTCTAAAAGATAGATGCAAATATAGAAGAAAGTATATATTTTGGCTTCAAGCTGGTCCTCCAAATACAAAATTATAACCATCTATCAAAGGTGTGTTTCAGTAACTATCATCTACACACTCCATGGTACAGAGACTATGTCTATTGTGCTTATTTCTATGATTCTAGTATATAGCACAGTGCCTAACTGTAGCTAGTTTTCCACAAACATTGGTTCAATGAATATTGGGACGAACAGCCCTACTGACTTTAAGTAGCCAGAGTTTCTCACACTTTCCTCAAAGTGTGGTGTCTGAACATTCTTCCCACTTCATTTCTATTTTTTACATATTAAATCACTCCTTACTCCAGCCCAATTTGCATCCTCTCCAACCTCCCCTTCTCTATCCTGCAGGGCTAAAGAATAACAGATTCTCTCCCAAGTACCTTTCCTCATCTTTATTAGAAGATTTTTTACTTTGTAATTTCTCAAGTCTTGTATTAATTGGCATCTGATTTAGATATTACCAGAAAAATGTAGGGAAAGGGTAAGTATTTGGCGGAACAAAACCCCTCCTTGTGGGTGAGTACTGTTTCCTTAGGAAGTGAGTGGAGATTTAAAGTCACATAAAAAACCAAAAAGAAAAAAGAGAAAGAAATTGGGACTACTTAGGAGAATATATTTTGTGAAGAGACTAACTCCTTAGATCATATTTTCTATATATGTAACTTTTAATGTTCTAATTCCCTTGAAATTATCACATCTTCAGTAAAGAATTTCAAATACTTTTAAAGAACTTATTACGATAGTTCCAATATACTCAAAGGGATAAGGCTGTAAACCAGTAAGGGGGAATTTTCCCTTCCCCATCGTCACACTGATCTCAGTGGAGGGGAAAAAAAAATCTCAAAGTTGGTCTAAGAAACAAACGCTAACTAGTGTACTGGGAATGGCAGTTCTCAACAGAACTCAAAGAATATCTCTAGTATGTACACCTCAAAAAAGTAAATAAATAAGCCAGAAAGTACTAGTTTTCCCTTTTAAAAAGTATTATGCTCCTTTGATCGTTTGGTCGTGTGTGCACAGTTGCATCAGACTTGGCCCCATAGACTGTAGCCTGCCAGGCTCCTCTGTCTACGGAATTTTCTGGGTAAAAATACTGGAGTGGGTTGCCATTTTCTCCTCCAGGGGATCTTCCCAAAACAAGGACCCAACCCACCTCTCCTGCATTGGCAGGCGGATTCTTTACCACTGCACCCCCTGGGAAATGCACATTGTGTTACAAGACCTATGAAAAAGGCAGCACATGAAAAAAAAAAAGAAAAGTCTAGGGCTGAAGACAGACAAGCAAGGAGAATTCACTTGTAGCTGAGTGTCCACCCTGAATGTTAGCAAAATGGAAGATTATATTACAATGATAACAATAATAGCAAATTCATCTTAACATAATTTAAGGTGGTTTAATAAGCAAAAGAAAATAGGCAAGGAGTGGCTCATAGTTAAGATTTACTCCTAATTGCTGAACCTTTAGAACTAAAGTGGTAAAGGTAGTTCATTAGTATAACAGAAATTCTAAAGCATGAACTTAAAATAAGTTCCTTGCATATTCATACACTGCTACATAATATATCAAGGGATGACATAGTAAGTCCATGTATTTATTTGCATATGAATCTAAGAATTTCAATAATAAGAAAAAAATTTACTAAAGCTTTTTATTCTCTCAACCATTCTCCAAATTAGTCCAAACTCCAAATATACCTTCCAAATTTTTAGATTGGATAGAACAGTTACTGCAACACTAATACTTGCATAATGAGTTATCTTAAAACATAATGACATAAAACAACTAAGTATTTATTTTTCACTCATGAGTCTGCAGGTCAGCTGATATTCGCTATAGGAAACTGGGCTTTGAAGACGGCTCCAGGCTGCAGGTTGGATTCAGATCTGCTCTATGTGTCTGGGGTCTTCTTTTGCCCAGTGGTTACCTAGATCATCTCAGGTGAAAGTCGGGAGCTCAAGACACCAAACCCAACCATGTAAATCCTTTCAGGCCTCCATGCAGGCTGCATCTCTAACATACTTTAAACAAAGAAAGTCACATGACCAAGTCCTGCAAAAATATTATGACATAAATATTTCTTGATCAATAATTAAATATACCACAGTAAGGAAATAATTTACCAGTGGAAATATCTGTGTTGCAAGCTCAGTAAGTGAGGATAATTGGAACTGCAGGTAAAGAAGAATCTCTAAAAGTATCAAAAAGCAACATTCCTCAAAATGGGCATATGTATCTCTAGAAAATTTCAAGAACATTTAAAGTAAAGGTTATAGTAAACAGTAAATGAAATAGAAGTTACATTAATGCAGTACATATGCCATGAACAAAGTAGGACTTGTCACACTGAGGGAATAAAGATGAAAAGCACTGGAACTTCTCTATAAGTTGAGGGGACAGGGAAGCAGTGAATTGTGATCTCAGATCTGGACCTGAAATGGCAAACAGTATGTCCCTAAAGATGGGTGAGAGCAAGTGGAAGCATCAACATCAGTTCTACATGGGTTCTCAAGGCAGGATAAATAGTAAAGCATGCATGATTTTGCAATATAATAGCTGCAAATCTCTGGAGGGATATGGAAGATGACATTTGTTACCACAAGGACTTCCTACATAGAGGCCTGTGAGAAGGTTGAAGTTCCAAGAGATAGTCATTGTGTGAGACCCCATTTCAATTCCAGCTTGAAAACAATGAAAATATCGTGCTTATTTTAATTTATATCCAGAAAATACATTATTTCAAATCACTGACTTGAGGGGAAAATACTGGGGCAGATTTCAGGGCAACTTTTTTAGGATAAAACTAGAAGTCTATAATTGTATCCATAGATAAATGGACAAGGCGAAGAATTAAATTATTTTCCTGGATAGCTTAAGCTTATATCAAGTTAATCCAAGGGTTCTTTTCCTGACTGCTATGAAAAGATAGCTTTGTCATTGTTATCCTCATCATCATTCAGTTCAGTCATTCAGTTGTGTTCGACTCTTTGCGACTGCATGGGCTGCATCATGCCAGGCTTCGCTGTCCATCACCAACTCCCGGAGCCTACTCAAACTCATATCCTTTGAGTCAGTGATGCCATCCAACCATCTCATCCTCTGCCATCCCTTCTCCTCCCACCTTCAATCTTTCCCAACATCAGGGTCTTTTCCAATAAGTCGGTCCTTTGCACCAGATGGCCAAAGTATTGGAATATCAGCTTCAGCATCAGTCCTTCCAATGAATATTCAAGACTGATTCCCCTTAAGATTGACGGGTTGGATCTCCTTGCTGTCCAAGGGACTATCAAGAGTCTTCTCCAACACCAACGTTCAAAAGCATCAATTCTTCAGCTATCAGATTTCTTTATAGCCCAACTCTCACATCCATTCATAACCACAGAAAATGTCATAGTTGGCCTAGATGGAACATTGTTGGTAAAGTAATGTCTCTGATGTTTAATATGCAGTCTAGGTTGGTCATAGCTTTTCTGCCAAGGATCAACCGTCTTTTAATTTCATGGCTGCATCACCATCTGCAGTGATTTTAGAACCCCAAAAAATAAAGTCTCTCACTGTTTCCCCATCTATTTGCCATGAAGTGATGGGACTGGATGCCATGATATTAGTACACTCTTCTCTTTAACTTTCATCAAGAGGCTCTTTAGTTCTTCTTCACGTTCTGCCATAAGGGTAGTGTCATCTGTGTATCTGAAGTCATTGATATTTTTCCAAGCAATCTTGATTCCAGCTTGTGCTTCATCCAACCCAGCATTTCTCATGATGTACTCTTCATATAAGTTAAATAAGAAGGGTGGCAATATACAGACTTGACATACTCCTTTCCCGATTTGGAACCAGTCTGTTGTTCCATGTCTGGTTCTAACAGTTGCTTCTTGACCTGCATGCAGATTTCTCAGGAGGCAGATCAGGTGGTCTGGTATTCCCATCTCTAAGAATTTTCCACAGTTTGTTGTGATAAACACAGTCAAAGGCTTTGGTGTAGCCAAAAAAGCAAAACTAGATGTTTTCTGGAACTATCTTGCATTTTCCATGATTGAACAGATGTTGGCAATTTGATTTCTGGTTCCTCTGCCTTTTCTAAATCCAGCTTAAACATTTGGAGGTTCATGGTTCACATACTATTGAAGCCTTGCTTGGAGAGTTTTGAGCATTAATTTGCTAGCGTGTGAGATGAGAGCAATTGTACAGCAGTTTGAACATTCTTTGGCACTGCCTTTCTGTGGGATTGGAATGAAAACTAACTTTTTCCAGACCTGTGACCACTGCTGAGTTTTCCAAATTTTCTGGCATACTGAGTGCAGCACTTTCACAGCATCATCTTTTAGGATTGAAAATAGCTCATCTGGAATTCCATCACATCCACTATCTTGTTTGTAGTGATGTTTCCTAAGACCCACTTGACTTCACATTCCAGGATGTGTGGCTCCTGGTGAGTGATCACACCATCGTTGTTGTCTGGGTCATGAAGATCTTTTTTGTATAGTTCTTCTGTGTATTCTTGCCATCTTTTCTTAATATCTTCTGTTTCTCTTAGGTCCATACATTTCCTGTTCTTTATTGTGCTCATCTTTGCATGAAATTTTCCCTTGGTATCTCTACTTTTCTTGAAGATATCTCTAGTCTTTCCCATTCTATTGTTTTCCTCTATTTCTTTGCATTGATCACTGATGAAGGCTTTCTTATCTCTCCTTGCTCTTCTTTGGAACTCTGTATTCAAATGGGAATATCTTCCCTTTACTCCTTTGCCTTTCTCTTCTCTTCATTTCTCAGCTATTTGTAAGGCCTCCTCAGACAACCATTTTTCCTTTTTGCATTTTTTACTCAGGGATTGTCTTGATCTGTACAATGTCATGAACCTCCTTCCATATTTCTTCAGGCACTCTGTCTATCAGATCTAATCCTTTGAATCTATTTCTCACTTCCACTGTATAATCAAAAGGGATTTTATTTAGGTCATACCTGAATGGTCTAGTGGTTTTCCCTACTTTCTTCAATTTAAGTCTGCTGCTGCTGCTGCTATGGCAATAAAGAGTTCATGATCTTAGCTACAGTCAGGTCCCAGTCTTGCTTTGCTGACTGTATAGAGCTTCTTCATCTTTGGTTGAAAATAATATAATCAATCTATTTTCAGTATTGATCATCTGGTGATGTCCATGTATAGAATCTTCTCTTGTGTTGTTGGAAGAGGGTGTTTGCTATGACCAGTGCATTCTCTTGGCAAAACTCTGTTAGCCTTTGCCCTATTTCATTCTGTACTCCAAGGCCAAATTTTCCTATTACTCCAGGTGTTTCTTGACTTCCTACTTTTGCATTCCAGTCCCCTAAAATGAAGAGGAAATCTTTTTTTCGGTTTTAGTTCTAGAAGGTCTTGTAGGTCTTCATAAAACTGTTCAACTTCAGCTTCTTCAGCATTACTGTTTGGGGCATAGACGTGGATTACTGTGATGTTGACTGGTTTGCCTTGGAAACAAACAGAGATCATTCTGTCATTTTTGAGATTGCATCCAAGTACTGAATTTTGGACTCTTTTGTTGACTATCATGGCTACTCCATTTCTTCTGAGGGATTCCACAGTAGTAGATATAATGGTCATCTGAGTTAAATTGACCATTCCAGTCCATTTTTGTTCACTGATTCCTAAAATGTCAATGTTCACTCTTGCCATCTCTGTTTGACCACTTCCAATTTGTCTTGATTCATGGACGTAACATTCCAGGTTCTTATGCAATATTTCTCTTTACATCATCAAACTTTACTTCCATCACCAGTCACATCCACAACTGGCTGTTATTTTTGCTTTGGCTCTGTCTCTTCATTATTTCTGAAGTTATTTCTCCACTCTTCTCCAGGAGCCTATTGGGCACCTTCCGTCCTGAGGAGTTCATATTTCAGTCATACCTTTTTACCTTTTCATACTGTTCAAAAGGTTCTCAAGGCAAGAATAATAAAGTGGTTTTCCATTCCCTTCTCCTCTGGACCTTATTTTGTTAGAACTCTCTGCCATGACCCATCCATCTTGCATGGCCCTACTTTGCATGGTTTATAGTTTCATTGAGTCAGACGAGGCTGTGGTCCATGTGATCTGTTTGGTTCATTTTCTGTGGTTGTGTTTTTCATTCTGTCTGACCTCTAATTGATAAGGATACACTTATGGAAGCTTCCTGTTGGGAGAAATTGACTGAGGGGGAATCTGGGTCTTGTTCTGATAGGCGGGGCTATGCTCAGTAAATCTTTAATCGAATTTTCTGTTGATGGATGGTTCTGTCTTCCCTCCCTGTTGCTTGACCTGAGGTCAAACTATGGTGGAGATAATGAAAATAATGGGAGATCTCCTTCAAAAGGTCCCAAGCATGCACTGCTGAACTCACTGAAGCAGGGCACCACCAACCTATTCCTCTGCCAGAGACTCCTGGACACTCATGGGCACGTCGGGTCAGTTTCTTGTGGGGTCACAGCTCCTTTCTTTGGGTTCTGGTGCATACAAGCATTTGTTTGTGCCCTCCAAGAGTCTGTTTTGCCAGTCCTGTGTAAGTTCTGGTGGTTCTATGGTGGGCTTAATGGCGACTTCCTCCAAGAGGGCTTATGCCATATCGAGGTCTCATGCACCCAGAGCCCCTGCTTCAGGCCACTACTGACCTGTACCTCTACAAGAGACACTCAGACACAGTTCTGGCTCACTCTCTGTGGGTTGGGCATGCATTTTGTGCCCTTCCCAGGTCTGAGCGGCTCAGGTGACCATGTGCTTGGAGAGTGCACTCTCCCAGGTGGGCCATGTGTCTTAATCACCTACCTGGCCCCAGCCGCTTAGTTTCCTGGGTGCACTGCGAGAGCACCATCTCAGATGTGCTGTGTCTCCTCTGGAGAGCTGATCTCAAGCTGCAACCCTCCTGGCAGATATAAACCATCCAGGATCTCTAGAAGATGTGGTTAGAATCTGGGAGCCTGCTCACAGTTTGGTGGAAGATGCCATCTCTGAAGCTGAGATTGTAGCAGCCCCTTGCCTTCTGGCTCTGGCTGTCCCAAGCCTACCTCTCCTCCTCTGGGCACAAAGGGACCAGTATGCAGCTGGCTAGCTCTCCTTTGGTATTCGCTCAATCCTTTGTTCTGTGAGCAGACCAGGCTGAGCATTAGGTTGTTAGGTTAGAGCTTTTTGCAGTAAAGTTATCTTTTCCACAGTTGCAGTTAGGCATGTATTCTTTGTGTTGTTGTTTTTGGTGTTTTTTTGTTTGTTTGTTTGTTTGTTTATGTTGCTCTCTGAAATTTTAAAACTCCCCACAGACCCAACTGTAAGAGGGTTTCCTATTGTGTGGAAATTTCTCCTCCTCCATGACTCCCTCCCCAGAACAAGTCTGTGTCCCTAACTTTTCTGTCTCTCTTTTTGTCTTTTATATTTTGTCCTATTTCCTTTCAAAGAGAATGGGCTGCCTTTCTGGATGCCTGAAGTCTTCTACCAGTGTTTAGAAGTTGTTTTGTGAAAGTTGCTCAGCTTTCAATTGATCTTTTGATGAATTTGTGGGGGAGAAAGTGGTGTCCCGATCGTATTCTTCCACCATCTTTGTATCCCAGATGAGCCCCCAAGATGATAGCTTACAGTGAATGGTGTCAGATTCATGATCTCCAAAGAAGAAGATTTAACATCAGGACCAGGGACCAGGTTTGCTCACTCAAGAGCTTTTGCACATAAGAGTTTTATTAAAGTATAAAAAGGGACAGAGAATGCTTCTGACATAGACATCAGAAGAGGGGTGGAGAGTGCCCACCATCCCTAGTCTTAGCAAGGGAATTATATACTTTTTAATTGGTTATTACAATAAATCAAAAGAATGTCTCAAGGTTGTAAAGACCTTACTAAACCCACTCCCATTATATACATTTTAAGATAACAGGATTAGTCAGAAGGTTTTCAGGAAGGAGAAATATGTCCTTAAGCAGGATACATTATTGTTATATAATCCTTACTAAGGAATGTAGAAAAAAAAGTTTGTCCTTTCCTCTTTCTTGAGAATTCCAGACCCCTATCTCCTTCTTGAGAGCCCCAGACCCTTTTCTCCTCCTTGGGGACCCCGGACTTCTTATTGACCTGCCTAGAAATTGACTCTTTCATCCCCCCTCCCCTTTTCTTTTAGGAGAATTATGTTGCCAAGGTAAAGGGGCATCGTTTTTGTTCCATAACTACTTCCTGCTGTTGAGGGGTGTGGGGCATAAATTATTGAGGCAACATATTCTCCTAACCCTCATATTGAGGGTCTCTGATTAGAGGCCCCAAGTAACAGTTGGAGGAGGCTGTGCACTCATAGGAGCCTGGACAACCATTTGTAACTTAAAAGCTTTCTGATAGTTAGAAACAAACCCCATTTTACAGTTACAGATGTAAGACAAAATAGTCATTAAACCAAGTTAAAACCTAATCAAAACTAAAAGTCACATTGCATCCATAGTTAAGGTCCAACTCTGTGTGATCCCATAGACAGCAGCCACCAGGCTCCCCCGTCCCTGGGATTCTCCAGGCAAGAACAATGGAGTGGGTTGCCATTTTCTTCTCCAATGCGTGAAAGTGAAGTGAAAGTGAAGTCACTCAGTCGTGTCCGACTCTTAGCAACCCCATGGACTGCAGCCTACCAGGCTCCTCCATCCATGGGATTTTCCAAGCAAAGTACTAGAGTGGGGTGCCATTGCCTTCTCCAATAGTTAAGGTACAATATGTTATAAAAGCCAAATGATATTGTATTGAATAGATAACCCTAATGGCTACATCAGTAATATGAATTTCTCAGCCCATTCATCAGTAAGAGATGCCAGAATAAGTTTAAAGAGAAAAAAAAAAAAAAAAAAAAACCTTAACATAACACAAAGTTGAGAAATTATACCCAAGTAATATATAATAAAGATTCTACAAGTCAGGATTTTGTTATCTGAATAGCAAAGCAATAAAGAACAATGTTTTCAGAAAGTGATCTTTGATCCTTGCTCAAAACAAAAAAAGAAAGAAAGAAATCTGTAAGTCTTCAAGTCTGGTGTTGTTCCATCATTCACTCAGTCATGTCCAACTCTTTGCGACCCCATGGACTGTAGCATGCCAGGCTTCCCTGTCCTTCACCATCTACCTGAGTTTGCTGAAACTCATCCCCATTGAGTCAGTGATGCTATCCAACCATCTCATCCTCTGTTGTTCCCTTCTCCTCCTGCCTTCAATCTTCCCTAACATCAGAGTCTTTTCTAATGAGTCAGTTCTTCCCAACAGGTGGCCAAAATATTGAAGCGTCAGCATCAGTCCTTCCAATGAATATTCAGGATTGATTTCCTTTAGGATTGACTTGGTTGATCTCCTTGAAGCTCAAGGGACTGTCAAGAGTCTTCTCAAACACCGTATTTTAAAAGCATGAGTTCTTCAGTGCTCAGCCTTCTTTATGATCCAACTCTCACATCCATACATGACTACCGGAAAAACCATAGCTTTGACTAGATGAACCTTTGTTGGCAAAGTGATGTCTCTGCTTTTTAATATGTTGTCTAGGTTTGTCATAGCTTTGCTTCCAAGGAGGAAGTATCTTTTAATTTCATGGCTTCAGTCACCATCTGCAGTGATTTTGGGCCCCATGAAGGATGAAATAGCTCAATTCTTGTAAGTATACAAATTCAATAATTCATGTCAAATATAAGAAAGAGCTGGTTTCAATAAAACCTTAACAGTTTTATTACAGCACCTGGGCATGCTCCATTGTTCTGTTGTGTCTACCACTTGCAACCGCATGGACCGCACCCCACCAGGCTCTTCTGTCCATGGGGTTCTCCAGGCAAGAATAGTGGAGATGGTTGCCATTTCCTCTTCCAGGGTATCTTCCTGACCCAGCGAATAAATCCACACCTCCTGTGTCTCCTGCATTAGTAGATGGATACTTTACCACTGAGCCACCTAGGAAGCCTTTACTCCAGCAAAAAATAATTAACATATTTATTCCAAAAATAGAATGAATAGATTAAAACTCAAAATAAGTACACATATTAAATCAAATTTTCAAAAGTTATAAAAAGATTCAGGAATAAAATATATTCATAATTATTTTATTGATGAGATGGTTGGATGGCATCCCCAAATCAATGGACATGAGTGTGAGTAAATTCCAGGAGTTGGTGATGGACAGGGAGGCCTGATGTGCTGCAGTCCGTGGTATGGTAAAGAGTTGGATACGACTGAGTGACTGAACTGAACTGCCTTATTTTCTTTAACCTTTCTTTATTAGCCACTCTCTTACCATAGGTATAACTATTGCTTGAATTTTCGAGCCAGCTTTTCCTTCTCTGCATTCAGATCAACATATCTTCTAGATTAACCCTCATGTGCTCTTCCTGGGGTTTCTTTCAGATTGTTCATTTTAGGACCACTCATCAACAACTTTAATCTCCTCATGTCTCTTTACTTCCTGTTTCATCCATACATTTTCTTAATGCCATTTTTTCTTCACAATCTGGATCAATTCCATATCATTTACATAAGGTATCAAAGAACCCTTTTTATATATCATTTTTCCAATGTTTATGAGTTTCTTAACCACTTTAAGGTGATTTTTTTTTCCTTAACACTACACTTCTTCCCACAAATGAGTTATTACAAGCAACAAATAATAAAAACAGCAAAATTGTTCTGACGATTCCTACAAACTCAGCATTTTAGCTTCATCATTTATATCTTTCTGTATTAATCAAAGCTTACTCACTGGCAAATAAGGGAAGCTCAACTCAAATTATCTCAATAAGAAATGTGTTTTAGTATTAAGCTAAGACATCCAGGAGTGGAAGCAGCCTCAAGCAAGTCTGGAGCTAGATATTAAATTATGTCATAGGTGTTTCTCTCTCTCTCTCTCTTTCTCTCTCTCTCTCCCCCGTCTCTACTTCCCTTTATGTATTGGAATTATTAGCTCTCACTCCAGAGAGACTTTATTTATGAAGCTAGGTGGGATGCACACTGTCACATTCCCATTTTCATTATCCAGCTTCCAACCTCAACAAAAAGATATAAAAAGAAGGCAACTTTATTGCTGTGATTATTATTGGTCCAACATCTATATACCCATGTCAAAACCAAGAAATTCTCTGATTAGTCAGCTTGGGTCAGTGCCACATAGCAGACTTTGACCCATGCATGATGGAGAAGGAACATATGCTATCTCAACTGACAATCCCATTATACTATGGAATAGAGTTATCAGATATAAAAGAAAAAGAGGGAAATGCTGAGGATGCAATATCAACATTTGACAACTACATTTCACTTTACAATCATCAAGTATCTATGTACATTCTGTCTCATGAATACAATTACAGAATATTTTTGTCATTAAAATAAACTATTACCCATTTTTAAGACAACCAGAATCAGAAGGTCAAGCAAAATGGTCACATAGGAGGCTCAGCTCCCTTTCCCCATGCATGCACTCAGTGCACAACTACACATGGAGCAATTCTCTCTGAAAGAGATCCAGAAGCCAGTTGATCAACTCCTAAACATTAGGCAACAAGGAAAATAACCACACTGAAATGAATAGAAAACACATTCTTGCCGTAAACTCCACTTCAGCATACCACCACAGGAGGGACTCCCCAATTCCCAGCTTTTCCCTGCAGAGCAAAGGTTTTGGATCCCACATCTAGTATCTCAACTTTTAAGACTCCCACCTGAGGGACAATACCCCAAAACACCTAGCTCTAAAAACCAAAAAGGCTTGTGTCTACGACACAAAAAGGACTATATCAAACTGTTTTTAATGGCTATGTGAGCACTAGCCATGGCTGTGCCCCTGGACAGACAGAAGCATCCATCTCCCAATCTTCCACTGAAAAAGGTGCTGACTAAAAAAAAGCACACAATGTAAGAGGTGTGAGTTCAATCTTACTTGGTGATTTACTGAGGACTGTAGCCCAAGAAAGAGCCTATCAGATACCTCTGATGAACTGTTCTGAAAAGATGGGGGAGGCATCAGCAGACATATGATTTTGGTGAAAGGGGTATGTGCAATCAAGCATACATCTCTGTAGAAGGTTGCTGCTAGTCAAGAGGAGCAGGTGTCTTTATTAATAAATTTAGTGATTTTCTACATATAAAAGACAAGAAAATAGGTTCACACAAGTGTTTCCTGAAAATGTTTATCTATTCTGCAAGCTTTCTCAGAGCACAGAGTGTGTTTTTCCTAATTTCCACCCTGAACTCCTTTCAGAGTGTGTTAATGATCACTGCAAGGGTTAGTGATTTAACTCTTGCAGGATCTCAAGGCAAGGGCCATTTCTTGCTGTTGTCACAGGATTATCTGAGTACTTCAAAAGCTGCTGCTTGAGGGCCGGCTTCTACTTTAGCATGTAACAAAAGGCTGTCTGCAATTCTCCATGGAGATAAAAGCCAGGGAACATCTCATTCCCCTCCTCCTTCCAGCCTGTTCCAAGTCACCAGTATCATCCTGAAGGAGCTTGTACATAAGTCTGAGTCCTAGTTTTTACTACAGCCATGAATGATGTGTCCCAAATTGCCTGACTGATAGCCAACAGGGTTCATTCCTGTATACTACAGAAATGCAGCAATAAAAAAAAAAAGTAGCAGTTATTAACTGGCTATCACATCAGGGCTCAACACAGAGAAGGCAAAAATATCCATCCTGATGTGATAATTTAGAAGCTGCTGCCCAAGGGCCAAGATTCTAATCAGCCTTCCTCAAGGTACTAACTGTGATCCCCCTTTGGGACAATGATAGGTCTTGGCATATGCTCAGCTACAAAGAGTAATTAAAATCAAAGGAGGTCATCTGGGCTATCACAAAGTTTGGAGACACAACAAAAAGAACACAGGCTGGTTGATGAGGTTCATCTTCTACATGAGACTACTCTTGTCAAGACTGGAAGGGGTGGCTGTTTTATCCAATGCACAAAACCAACAAAAAGAGCCAAGGAAAATGAAGAAACAGATAAATAAATTCCAAACAGAAAAACAAAATTAATCTCCAGAAATAGATCACAATTAAACAGAGATAAGTGATTTAATTGATAGATAATTCAAAACAATCATCATAAAGACACTCACTGAGTTAGGAGAGCAATGCATGAACAAAATGAAAACTTCAACAAAGAGAAAATATAAAATATCCCATACAGAAATCATAGAGCTTAAAAATACAATAACTGAACCAGAAATTTTAATAGAGATTTCAACTACAGACTAGATAAAGTGAAAAAAGGGATCAGAGATCTCAAAGTCATAGTATTATTATAGATAGTCAAACCCATCCAATCACAGGAGCAAAAAGAAAAATAGAATGAAAAAGAGTAAAGATAGCTTAAAGGACTAATGGGACAATGTCAAGTGGCTCTATATATACATTATAAAAGACTCAGAAGAAGAAGAGAGAAAGAGAAAGGAACAGAAAGCTTATTCAGAGCAATAATGCCTGAAAACTTTCCTAACCTGAGCAATGAAACAGACAGCTATATATGAGGAGTTCAAAATGCCCCAAATACAAGGAAGCCAAGGAGAAACATTATAATTAAATTGTCAAAAGTTAAAGGAGAATTACAATTAAATTGCAAAGAGTTAGAGACAAGAAGAGAAATCCTAAAAGCAGCTAGAGAAAAACAGCTTCTTATATAAAAGGGAATCCTCATTGACCATCAGCAGCTTTTTCAGGAGAAACTTTGCAGGCTAGAAGGGATTGGTGTAATATATTCAAAGTGATGAGAGAATAAAAGCTACCAACAAAGAATACTGACAACCAAGTGGCTCTTCTAAATTGAAGGAGAGGTAAAGTTTCTCAAACAAACAAAAGCTGAAGGAGATCCTCACTATAGACTGAACTTATAGGAAATGCTGAAGGGAGTTCTTCATATGAAACAAAAGATGCTAATTAATAACAGGGAAACAGGACAGGATAAAACTCAGTGGTAAACACATAGTTAAATTCAAAACACTCCAAGATTGTTCTGGTGGTGGATAAGCCACTTATAACTCTAGTATAAAGGTTAAATGACAAAAGAATTAAAAATAACAGCAGCTACAATATTGGATACTCAATGTAAAAGGAAATAAATGCTGACATCAAAAACATAAACTACGAGAGAGCCTGTTTAAAAATGCAGAGCTTTTGTATGCATTTAAAATTAAATTGTTATCAGCTTAAAATAATGCTTACATTACTCGTGGTTACCACAAAGCAAAAGCCTACATAGAGCAGATACATAAAAGCAAAAGAGAAGAGGAGAAAGCACACTTCTACAGGAAGTCATCAAATCCCAAAGAAAGAGAGAAGAAGAAACAACAGGGGAATTACAAAGCAAGACGAAAAAAAAAATGAAGGCAAAAGTATATACCTATCAATAGTTACTTTATTTGTTTATAACTATCACAGTCATTGTTGTGGTTTATTAGAGTGAAAGGATACAGATTAAAAGCAACAAAAGGAAAGGCTCATAGGGCAGATTTCAGAAGAAATCAAGCATAAATTTCCAAGAGTCCTCTTCCAGTGGAGTCACATGTGTAGTTTTCACAACAATAATGCAAAGTGACAATAGACACAAAGTGTTGTCAACCAGAGAAGTACCCATAATTACTTTAAATGTAATTGGGCTGATTCTCCAGCTAAAAGACATGGAGTAGCTGACAGACAAAAAATAAAGACCAAATTATGTGCTGGCTATAAGAGATTCACTTCAGCTTTAAAGACACACATAGATTTAAAGTAAGGAGATAAAAACAGATATTCCATCCAAAGTAAAACCAAAGTAGAGTAAGGTTAGCTATATTTATATCATACAAAATAGACTTTAAGTCAAAGGTTATAACGATAGACAAAGAAGGTCATCATATAACTATAAATAATTCAGTTCATCAACATTTGTAAGTATTTATGCATCCAACATAGGAACACCTAAATATATAAAATAAATATTCATAGATCTGAGGGAGAAACAGATAGCAATACAATAATTAAGGGAAAGATTTCAATACCCCACTTTCAACAATGGATAGATCATCCAGACAGAATCAATAAGGAAACACTGGACCTAAATGACATATTAGAGTAGACTTAACAGATAAGTGTAGACCATTCCATCCAACAGCAGCAAAATGCAAATCAAAACCACAGTAAGATATCACCTCACAACTGCTAAGTGGCTATTATCAAAAAGATAAAGAGATAACAAGTATTAGCAAAGATCTGAAGGAAAAGGAGACTTTTGTACACTCTTGACAGGAATGTAAATTGGTATAGCCATTATGATAAACAGTATAGAGGTTCTTCAAAATATTAAAAATAGAAATACTCCATGATTCAGCCATCCTGCTTTTGGATATACAGTCTAAGGAAACAAAAATAATTATCTTAGAGAGGTTCTCTACTCCCATGCTCATTACATTATTATTCACAATAGAAAAGGTATGGAAAAAACAAAGTGCCCCAGTTGAAAGAATTGATTAAGAAAATATACACACTGGAATATTATTCAACATTTATAAAGAAGGAAATTCTGTCATTTGCAACAACATGGATGAAACTGGATGGCACTATGCAAAGTGAAATAAGCCAAACAGAGAAACAAAAACTGCATCGCACATGGTACCACTTATATGTGCAATCCAAAAAAAAAAAAAAAAAACATAGTTGGGAGTGAGGGAAATAGGGAAAGATTGGTAAAAATGTACAAACTTTTAGTTGCAAGATGAATAAGGTCTGAGAACCCAATGTAAAACATATTGACTACAGTTGATAACACTGTATTGTATAACTGAAATTTGCTAAAGAGAATAGAACTTATATATTCTTACACACACACAAAGAGATAGCATCAGAGGTGGTGGATGTGTTAATTAACTCAATGTAGGGGAATCATTTCCCAATGTATATGTATATCAAGTTATCACATTGTACATTTTAAATATCTTACTATTTTATTTGTCAATTATACATCAAAAAGCTAAAAAAAAAAAAGAAAGAAAAGTAATTAAGGGATGATAATGAAAACTTTCAACCAAAAACTGTATCCAATATAAGTTCTGTAAAAGCTTATACATACACTTTCTCCTTCTGAGTTTCTCTGTTAAGAAATAGACACAGGAGGGTTCAGGATGGGGAACACATGTATACCTGTGGCAGATTCATTTTGATATATGGCAAAATCAATACAATATTGTAAAGTTAAATAAAATAAAATTTTTAAAAAAAGAAATTTATAAAAAAAGAAAAGAAATAGACACAGGAGTCAAAAACAAATAGACATCAAAAATAAACATTATTTTTTGTATGTAATGTGGTTTTTTTTTTTTGACTTTTTTCTTTTTTTTTTTTAAATTTTATTTTATTTTTAAACTTTACATAACTGTATTAGTTTTGCCAAATATCAAAATGAATCCACCACAGGTATACATGTGTTCCCCATCCTGAACCCTCCTCCCTCCTCCCTCCCCATTCCATCCCTCTGGGTCGTCCCAGTGCACCAGCCCCAAGCATCCAGTATCGTGCATCAAACCTGGACTGGCAACTCATTTCATACATGATATTTTACATGTTTCAATGCCATTCTCCCAAATCTTGTAATGTGGTTTTAACTCTGAGTTAAAAACTTGCTATTACTCTCCCATGAATTAATCAGAATTGCCCACAGAGACCTAGGAAGACCCAGGCAACAGCAGGATCTTCCTGGCAAGTATAGGACTTATATTTCTCAGCTTACCACATGTCCAAGAATAAATCAAAACAGATGTTCTCCAAGATCAAGAAGATCCCATATAGAGAAGAAAAGAAGATGAGCCATCCATGTCCAGTGTGTTCAGCCAATCTCATTTTAATTAGTTGATTCTTCTGCCCATGAAGGAGGAATGATTATGGGGACAAAGAGAATCCAGGAATGTTTTTATTCTAATGATAATTTCTCCACATGGGTATATGGAACTGGGAAATAATTCCTCACCCCTAACAGTGAAGAAAAAATACTGCTCCTCCAAGAACATCAACCTATGATTAAATGCTGGAAAGCCATAGTAAAGGGAAATTATAAAAAAAAAAAAGAATGTATCAGTAAAGGTAGAGTAATTTATTCTAGGGAACAAATAACCTGAAAAAAAATCTCAACAAGCTAAAGCAGTCTTCATTTTATTTCTTGATCCCTCTCCATTTCCATCATTGGTCCACTTGTAGGTTGGCTCTGATTCCTGTCATTGCCATGGCTAGGGGGTCCTAGGAGTTAGCTTAGGTGTTGAATATCCATAGGTGTTTGTTTCCTCAATTAGGATTTCTCCATATAACTACTGCACTAAAAGTATGATAGTCCATCAGTCTTTTCAATTTTTGGCAACAGCAAATAACTAAAGCCATGAAACTTAGAAGATCCTCACATTAGCAAGAAGAGCCTCTTTACCATAATCCTAGTGAGCATGCTAAGTGCCTTCAGTCGTGTCTGACTCCTTGTGACCCTATGACTGTAACCTGGGCTCCTCTGTCCATGGGATTCTCCAGGAAGAATACTCTGGCTCTTTTGAGGTCCTGTTCTTATTTCCTACTATGATTTGCACATTCCTTTATTTAATTGCACAAGATTCAGAGTGATAAAGAGAATTTGAATTTTGCAAATGTTAGGTTTGTGATTACCTGGCCCTCAGTTGTCTGAGGTAGCAGCCACGGGCAGAACGTGTTACTCTTTACAAAGTTAAATGCATCTTCTTTCTGCATTCATATTTTTCAGTTATACCAAAGGTTGTCTGTTTCTTACTGGAACTTATCAAAACCCTGAAAACTTTGCCTCATGCTAGCATTCTAAGGTTTTTCTAATACGTACTTGAGAACCCCACTACTTTAAGTCTAATTTCCAAAATATGAGAGATGATACATTAAAATACTGCTTACTTTGTTAGTACAAAAAAAGCTTCCAACCAGGAAATGCATGTTCCTCACTGTCCACAACCTTAGCTCAATTCAGTCAGCTCTGTATTTCAGGTTCTTATACTTGTAACACTTCTAGGTAGCAATTTATAATATATTTACAGGAAATAAATATAAATACAATAAGCTAAATAATGAAGGGTTTTTTCTATTTATTTGGTATACTTACAAATCCAAGATATGGTTAGTTTTAGGCAAAACTGGGTCTAGGTGCTTAAAAACATTGTCAGAATCTGTTTGTCTCCCTCTCTCATTTGTAACTTTTCTTGGTATTGTTTTCATTCTCTATCCTCCATGAACCTTGAGAAAAGATCCAGCAACTGTTTCAAGTTAACAGTAGCCATCTCTGCAAACCCAGAAAGAGGAGCTTCTTAAGGCCAGCAAACATAAATCAACTCCTGGAATGGTGTTTGTTAACCTCTGGGGTAGGCAGAAAAACACCCAAAGATTCCTAATCCCTAGAATTTATAAATATGCTCCTTACATGATGAAAAAAGTTTTGAAGATGTGATTAAGGTTAAGAGAATATCCTGAATTAATCCCAGTGGGCCCAATACAAATCACATGAAGTCTTAAAATGGAAGAAGAAGGTGGGTAAGTAGGTGAGAGAGATGGTAAATGTGAGAAAGATTTGATGTCCAATGGCTGGTTCTGAGATGTAGGAATCTACATACAGGGACTAGCAAGAGGTCTCTGGAGCTAAGGAAAGCCCTATGCTGACTGCTAGTAAGGGAAGTGAATTCTGCTAACATCTGAATGAGCATGGATGTGGATTTTTCCTAAGGCTATAGAAGGGAACACCTTAATTTTAATTCAGTGAGATCTGTGCATGTGTGCTAACTTGCTTCAGTTGTGTTCACTTCTTCATAACCCTATGGACTGTAGCCCACCAGTCCATGGGGATTCTCCAGGCAAGAATACTGGAGTGGGTTGCCATGCTCTCCTCCACAGGATCTTCCTGACCCAGTGATCACACCCATGTCTTAGGTATCCTGCACAGGCAGGTGGGTTTTTTACCACTAGCGCCATCCAGAAAAGCCCACAATTTCTAATCTATAAAACCATATCATAATAATTTCACATTGTTTTAAACTAGCATAATTTGTTATGGCAGCAGTAGATGATGAATATACCTAGTTAAGTCATGAGCCTCCAACTCCTTGGACAATTACTCTTTGCCATAGGGACAGGTCAAGTCAAGACTATCTACATATCCCTATAGAGATCCCAAGAGATGTACAATGTTATTACTGAAAACTTGATTCCAAGTACAAGAGATAGGAGAAGTGGGGAAGAAATGAAGCCCAGATGAAGCAAAGAAATACACTCCCACTTTAATATGCCATGCTGTCATTTAATCTATTACCATATGTTGCTACTATCTTCACAGTAGTTTTCTGAAATGTGGCTTTTTCTCCTCATCTCTGCCAACAAATAGTTGATCTGCATTGATTAGCAGTATTTTTAACATGAGCATAAAATGATTATTCAAAAAAGAGCATTGTTACACGTTCTCCAGTTGTTATACTTCTTTTTTTTTTTTTACTTTTATTTTATTTTTAAACTTTACGTAATTGTATTAGTTTTGCCAAACATCAAAATGAATCCGCCACAGGTATACCTGGGTACCCCATCTTGAACCCTCCTCCCTCCTCCCTCCCCATACCATCCCTCTGGGTCGTCCCAGTGCACTAGCCCCAAGCATCCAGTATCTTGCATCGAACCTGGACTGGCAACTCGTTTCATACATGATATTTAACATGTTTCAATGCCATTCTCCCAAATCTTCCCACCCTTTCCCTCTCCCACAGAGTCCATAAGACTGTTCTATACATCAGTGTCTCTTTTGCTGTCTCGTACACAGGGTTATTGTTACCATCTTTCTAAATTTCATATATATGCATTAGTATACTGTATTGGTGTTTTTCTTTCTGGCTTACTTCACTCTGTATAATAGGCTCCAGTTTCATCCACCTCATTATACTTCTTAATATTCAAAACGATCTCATTTTATATATATATATATATATATATATATATATATATATATATATTTCCTCTATTTTCCAGATATTATAGAATTAACAACCGAAGCAAATCCTCAAATTTAGAATAATCAATCTGAGAGTCTTAGGTCTCTTATGTGGAAATCATAGCCTTGTAATATTAAAACTCTTGTTAAAAATCCACTATGAATGTGAAAGTCACTCAGTCATGTCCAACTCTTTGCAACCCCATGGACTATACTGTATAGTCTGTGGAATTCTCCAGGACAGAATACTGGAGTGGATAGCTGTTCCCTTTTCCAGGGGATCTTTCCAACCTAGGGATTGAACTCAGGTCTCCCACATTGCATGAGGATTCTTTACCAGCTGAGCCACAAGGGAAGCCCATAAATCCACTACAGCAGTGGTCAAATAAAATACGTCCCCTCATACAACTTGTGAACCAGTCATTTGCTGTGCCTCCTCCCTGGTGTACAGTTTCCACAACAAGGCCTAATACAGTGCTACCAGTATGGCAGGAGCTCAGCATATGCAGCAGATAAAGATAATGATGGTAATAATGATAAAAATCAAAAGAGTCTTGTCTGCTATATGTCCCTTAGCCATAAAACCACATTTCAAATTCTAAATAATGTTAAATCTTGCCTCATTGGAAAAATATACAGTCGTGGATTTCCAACCAGAGAACTTCAAAAGCATTATCATCACTAGTGCAGAACTTTTTTTATATAGTCATAAACCTAATATAAGTCAATTAGGTCTAGTACTTTAATAATGGTTCCACAAATCACATTTACAGTCAACCCCACATCCAGTGTGGTACAAAGAAATACCATTTAGAAAGACAAGTTTTGACACCTTCATATGATGGCATTGCAGGAACTGTGGGGGTAATTAATTTTTACTTGTCCTGTGATGAATCCAAGCAAAACTCTAAAAGCCATTTGGCCAATTACTAACTCTTTAGGGTAATGAAGCCTTTGCAGAAAGCTTGAGTTTATGTTGCTGGTATGATCAAAGCTTTAATGAAATTGCTGCATGGCAGAAACTACCGGACTATTAAGAGAAAACTACAAAAATAAATGAGTGCCTAGCTATGAATTTACAAAAAAGGGGAGCCTTCTGGTTTTCTTTGATTGTCTATTAATTTCTCATGATAGAACCCCATGTGGCATTGCTCTGACAAATTTCACTGAAGCATGTTTTCTCTTCTGCAAATTAGTAAAGCAAAGTCCTGCATGTGATCTTCCTAATGGGGTTTTGTATCCCACTGTTCTTTATTATTATTTTAAGAGGAGTAGGTGTTTTTCTCATTCTCAAGAGTAATGATTGGACTAGTTGGAGTTCTTTTATTGATATCACAGTATATAACCCAATAGGTGTCAGGAAGAATTCACGCTGTGTTGCAACTCCACAAGTATCCATCCACCACTAATACTTGTGTTGTGGTGTTTTAAAATTCACAGTGAAATCTAAGTGGTACAGTAAACCAAGAATTTAGTGAGAGACTTAACTTTCCATTCTTCCTGAATAAAACCGTTACTGCCTTGAGTGTCATATAACTCTTTAAAACAGACATTCTTAATAGCTCATTCACAAGCCAGCCCAGTTAGTCATTTTCTTTCCCATACTTTCTTTGAGAAATACAATGGAAGTACTGATTAAAGATGCAAAACACTATGAAAATAAAATATGAACCTATAAAAAATTTGATCAGGAAAATTCTAGGTTCTAGTTGATGCTACTTTCAAAATAGACACAGAATTTTGCAACTTTCCCCTACCTGTCCAAAGAGATCCCAAGTGCAAGCCACCATCATAAATTACTAGGATTATTTAAAGAACCTCATAATTGATCACATGCTTCAGTCCTGCTTCCCTCCTCAAAAAGCCAGTTCTCAATAGAGCAACCACAGTGATGCTGTACTATGCTGTGCTTAGAGGCTCTTCAGTGTCCAACTCTTTGTGACCCCATGAACTGTAGACTGCCAAGCTCCTCTGTCCATGGGATTCTTCTGTCAATAATATTAGAGTCCATTGCCATTTCCTCTTCCAGGGGATCTTCTCGACCTAGGAATTGAACTCACATCTACTTCATCCCTTGCTTTGTCAAGTATTCTCTACCACTAGTGCAACCTGGGAAGAATGATGCTGTTAAAATGCAAATCAAATCATGTCTCTCTTTTGCCCAAAACCACACAATGATTCACTATTTCATTGGGATAAAAGCTAGAGTCTTTATGATAGTCTGCAAGGTCCTACATAATCTAAATCTCCTTACCCTTCTCCTGTGTCTTAGCACCCTCCTCTTCAGTCAATCCAAGCCAATCAATCAGGGCTTTTTGCTGTTTCTCCAACAAGCAGGCATGCTTCTGCATTGCTCAACATTTCTTTTTCTCTGTTTTACATATGGCTAATTCTCTTATTTCTTCTAGGTCTTCTCTGAGATTCATTTTTCAAATAGTGAAAGTACTCCTGAGCTCCCCATTATAAATTTCAACTGCTATTTTTTGCATTTTCTCTCACTCCTCTGCCTTAGCTTTGTCCATAGCACTTATCATCCTCAGTCATAATATACATTTTTCTTAATCATTTTGTTTATTATCTCTATCTCTTCCACTTCCCCACTAGAAAGTAGATTCCACAAAGAAGAGATTTGTTTTTAATTTATCTGTTTTATTTACTGAGGTATCCATAGTAAATGAATATAATCAGCAATAGGAAATCTATAGCTATAGCTCCTACATTTCTTTACTGTGGATCTCTCTACATACAAGATAAAAGCAGCTCAAATAAAAATTCTATGCTCAAACTAGTTATTAATGCCAACAATACACCCAGCAATCTGGGGATACAGTGATAAGAAGAGTAACCTGTTGGCTGCTTTTATGGATACATATTCAATGGATTCATACAGCAGTAGGAAAATATACTGAATTATTAATTTTTGCTTCTGGTTATTGAAAAAGATAAGAAGAGTAGAAGATATTTTACCCTTCCTGTGTCCTAAAAAGTCAAGGTTATCTTCTTTACAGAGTGTGATTGACTTTTGTATTATGCAGCTAGAAACAGAAGTTGCCAGTAATTCAGGAAAAAAGTCTTCTCTATTGTTCGAGAACTAGAGTCCTATTCAGAGGAAGGAGAAAGATCTGATTCTGAGAGTTAGAAGGAAAAAAGGTGATTTGCAAACAGTGCACATTTCCATGAGTAGTGTAGACATGTCCTTCCTGCATTCGGTTACCAACATTCAGGAACAGATGAAGGGCATGGTTGGCAATTAAGCACCAAAGTCCTGAGAATGAATGAAGTTGTACACAACCCAATTTTCAGACAATGGAGAGGACTAAATTAATGAGTATCTTTAAGCACACTCAAGCTAGCAGTGGTGTCCAGGCAATGACAAACGACAAGCCCAACAGTGGCATTGAGCAACAGCTGGAGCAAAGTAACAACAAACAACACCAAGGAATAAAAAGAAGTTTCTAATTCACTTTATAAATACTCTGCTAGCTTCTTTCCAATGCCAGATTTTTACAAAATCTTGGCAGTGAGAAAGCATTTCTAAAACTAAAATTGAGACCTAATTTTTCACCATGTTAGAAATTGGGGCCTAAGGACTTCCCAAGTGGTGCTAGTGATAAAGAACCCATCTGCCAATGCAGGAGACATAAGAGACTTAGGTTTAATCCCTGGGTAGGGAAGATCCTCTGGAGTAGGAAATGGCAACCCATTCCAGTATTCTTGCCTGGACAATCCCATGGACAGAGGACCCTGGTGGGCTATGGGTCCATGGGGTTGTAAAGTATCAGATACAACTGAAGTGACTTAGCACACATGGGGCCAAATTTAAATTAATTTAGAATAAATAAACTAATATTTCCTTCTGTTTGTCTTAAAGATTACATATAGTTTTATACTTGCTGCTTATTGTGACATATGACATACTCAACATGGCTAAAAATATTCCTACAGATCATGGCCGTACTATGGACTAATTATAATCTGCATAATTTGAGCTTATTGGTTTTGAAACCTGAGCAAAGACCACGTCAAAAAAATAATTCAGACAAGTAAGAAGTGAATATATCACTTTTAACTTTAAAGTTAACAATTAACCTCCAATTAAAATAAATAAATTTATATTTAAAAAATAATAAAGTTAACAATAATATTAAGAAATAACAAGTGGATCATGCTGAGATTCAGTTTAAAGAGAGAAGTTTATGAATGTTTACTAACACCCTTTATGAATGAATGAATGCCTGCATGCTCAGTCATGTCCAACTCTTTGTGGTCCCACGGACTGTAGCCCACCAGACTCCTCTGTCCCTAGAATTTTCTAAGCAAGAATATTGGAGTAGGTTGCCATTTCCTTCTCCAGTGATTGGATCTGTTTCTCGTACATCTCCTGCATTGGCAGGTAAGTTTTTTTACCATTGTGCCACTTGGGTTTCCCACCCTTAGATAGATATAAACTGAGGGCAGACTATTCAAAAGGTCAAGGAAACAAAAATATCACTGAAGATTATTTTTAAGGTCCATTTTTTCAAGCTCTGAATTTCTAAGAGTGAACATTTTCCTGAAGAAGGAAGTAGCAGATGCCAAGGATATAGGAACACTGTACTGTCTCAAGCATTAACGTAAGCTCAGTTAAAATATAATGTTTTAAAACAATGTGTTGCAAAAATACCTTCAGCCTCCAATATAAAAATGAATTCATAGAAATGATAGTATCTTCTGGGGATGAAAAGCCAGTTCCAAAAGAGGAGATATTTGAGTCTTGGAGAGGGTCCATTATGCAGGGGCTTTAATAGCAGTTCTTTTTTGTTTGTTTGTTTTTTGGCTGCAGAGTGTGGCATGCAGAAACCACCAGATGAGTCCTTAGCAGTAACTCTTTACCAAAGCCAGGGGCCTGCTACCTTTAGAAGCAGATTGCTATATGGACCCAATTTCTAAGGGTTCTATTACAGCTTTCAGTGTGGCTGGCTGAATTTGCTGACCAGGGGATGAACCCATGACCCCTGCAGTGGAAGGGCAGAAGGGCAGAGTCTTTTCTTTCTTTCTTTTTTTTTTTTAAAAGGAAGATAATTGTTTTACAATGTTGTGTTGGTTTCTGCCATACAACAGCATGAATCAGCCATAAGTATACATATGTCCTCTCCCTTTTGAACCTCCATCCCATCCCTGGGTGGGATGGTCATCACAGAGCACCAGATTGAGCCCCCTGTGCTATACAGCAACTTCTCACTAGCTATCTATTTCATATATGGTAACATATATGTTTCAATGCTACTCTCAATTCTTCCCACCCTCTCCTACCTCAACTGTGTCCACAAGTCTGTTCTCTATGTCTGTGTCTCTATTCCTGCCTTGCAAATAAGTTCTTCATTGCCATTTCTCTAAATTCCACATGTATGTGTTAATACGGTGTATTTGTTTTTCTCTTTCTGACTTACTTCACACTGTATAACAGGCTCTAGGTTTATCCACCTCACTGGAACTGACCAAATTTGTTCCTTTTATGGCTGAGTAATACTCATTGTATATATGCACCACATCTTCTTCTTGAATATCTAGGTTGCTTCTATGTCCTAGCTATTGTAAACAGTGCTGTAATGAACATTGGGGTGCACATGTCTTTTAGAATTGTGGTCTTCTCAGGGTACATGCCCAGTAGTGGGATTGCTGGGTCATATGGTGGTTTTATTCCTGATTTTTTAAGGAATCTCCATACTGTTCTCCATGGTGTCTATATCAACTTACATTTGCACCAACAGGGAAAGAGGGCTCCCTTTTCTCCACATCCTCCCCAACACTTATCATTTGTAGATTTTTTGATGATGGCCATTCTGATTGATGTGAGATGATACTTCATTGTAGTTTTGATTTGCATTTCTCTAATAATGAGTGATGTTGAGCATTTTTTCATGTGTTTATTGGCCATCTGTATGTCTTCTTTGGAGAAATGTCTATTTATGTTTTCCAGAAGGGCAGTCTTAACCATTGAACCACCAGATGAGTCCTTAGCAGTAACTCTTAACAAAAGCCAGGGGCCTGCTACCTTTAGAAGCAGATTGCTATATGGACCCAATTTCTAAGGGTTCTATTACAGCTCTCAGTGTGGCTGGCTGAATTCTCTGAGTACTTTAGATCCAGCTTTGACTATATTGAAAACCAGAGAGCAGTACAGATCAGTTTCCTGAATAACCATCCAAATGAAAATGAAAATGTGCATTTAAGTGATGCTTAAAAACTGATTCAGAGATCACTGGCCACAAAACACTCAGAATCACTTAGTCAGAGAAAAAAAGGAATGTTCAAGAGCAATGGCCCAGACTTTGCCAGCTACAGCAGATGGCAACTGAACAGGCAGTAAAAAGCCATGGCTGTTCCAAATGTCATTCTGTAGGTCCCCTAAGAGCTCACTGCAGAAGGAAGGCAAATCTGGTACCCTGACAAGTAAGATCTGCTATCAGCATTGTGCCTGAGAAACCACACACGTACACACACACACACAGACATATACACATGGCCCTATGAATCAGAAAAGGAAACTTAAACACAAAGTGAAGGTAAAAAGGGCACCGCTTAGGTGCAAAGGTAGAACATCACAGAGATAATCACTCACACTATGTGTTCAAGAAGCTAAAGTACCTCTTTGGCTTTGTGTATTCATAAAGAGAATGCTAAATAAGAACTGTAAAGCTAAAAAATATTTGGTGGATATTGATAAACCAGAGAGGGGTGAAGGTAAAGTAGTCCAAAGTAGTCCTGAAAGAAATTAGACTCTCTGGCATCTATTTTCTTCTAAATATGACCCAGGAACAAGAGAAGGAGGAGGCCAAAAGACCCTCCAAATTTAAAAAATGCTAATTTGGGATAAAGACTGGTCATGGCAGAATTATGCCCCTCCAACTCTTATGGCAGAAAGTGAAGAGGAACTAAAAAGCCTCTTG
Organism: Bubalus bubalis; assembly: GCF_019923935.1. Taxonomy (NCBI): domain Eukaryota; kingdom Metazoa; phylum Chordata; class Mammalia; order Artiodactyla; family Bovidae; genus Bubalus; species Bubalus bubalis. The sequence continues at coordinate 71,995,662 of NC_059172.1, read as the reverse complement.
ATGAAAGTGAAAGTGGAGAGTGAAAAAGTTGGCTTAAAGCTCAACATTCAGAAAACGAAGATCATGGCATCTTGTCCCATCACTTCATGGGAAATAGATGGGGAAACAGTGGAAACAGTGTCAGACTGTGTTTTGGGGGGCTCCAAAATCACTACAGATGGTGACTGCAGCCATGAAATTAAAAGACGCTTACTCCTTGGAAGGAAAGTTATCACCAACTTAGATAGCATATTGAAAAGCAGAGATATTACTTTGCCAACAAAGGTCCATCTAGTCAAGGCTATGGTTTTTCCTGTGGTCATGTATGGATGTGAGAGTTGGACTGTGAAGAAAGCTGAGTGCCGAAGAATTGATGCTTTTGAACTGTGGTGTTGGAGAAGACTCTTGAGAGTCCCTTGGACTTCAAGGAGATCCAATCAGTCCATCCTAAAGGAGATCAGTCCTTTGTGTTCATTGGAAGGACTGATGCTGAAGCTGAAACTCCAATATTTTGGCTACCTCATAAGAAGAGTTGACTCATTGGAAAAGACTCTGATGCTGGGAGGGACTGGGGGCAGGAGGAGAAGGGGACAACAGAGGATGAGATGGCTGGATGGCATCACCGACTCAATGGACATGAGTTTGAGTGAACTCCAGGAGTTGGTGATGGACAGGGAGGCCTGGCGTGCTGTTATTCATGGGGTCACAAAGAGTCAAACATGACTGAGCAACTGAACTGAACTGACTGAACTGAACCATGAAAGGATTCATGGAAGAACAGCCCATGTCAGATCCCAGGAGGATAAGAAATAAGATCTCCAAACATAAACAGGGGCTGGAGAGCTTGGACAAGGGAAATATAGATGGCATAGCTATAAACTACATCTAAATTAGTTTCCTGAGAGATTTTAATTCTAAGGCATTTAATTTTATTAATATGAAGGAGATCTCTCCAAATTAAATCAGTTTATCTAACTTTATTCTTGAAGGTAATAATATATACTCAAGTTTTAGAATATTCAGGGAGAATATAAAACATATCTGAACATTGCTTTAGTGATGAGAATAACTGCTTAGGGAAAGCAGAGGCAGAGTATCTTATGCATTTATAAAGAGACAACTCAGTGGGGAAACTATTTTTAAAGCACAAAATTTTACTTGGGGAACATTCAGAGAAGTATTTATTTAGACAAAAATTGTGTTTTGTTCTCCCTGCTGTTAAGAGACAAAAATAAGAGGTATGAGACCTTCCTTGTTCTAAATCAATGACGGGACCATGTGTCCAGAATCTAGGCTCCCTAACCCAAGCGTTAGTCACTCTGTAGTGTCTGACTCTTCATGACCCCATGGAATGTATCCCACCAGGCTCCTCTGTCCATGGAATTCTCCAGGCAAGAATATTCGAGTATGTAGCCATTCCCTTCTCCAGGGGATCTTCCCAACCTAAGGATCGAACCTAGATCACACTGCAATATAAAAAGTACTTCAAAACTATGGTGGGAAAAAGGGATTAAATTTGTAAGAAAAGATTGAGCTTCTCCAGGACAATAAGGAAAGAAGATACCAGACTTCCAGGGAATAATGATGAACCATACAATACCTTTAAACAGAGTATTATGTATAAAATTATGTATTATGTATTGAATCACAGTATTGTACACTGGAAACCAATATAATACTGTAAATCAATTATAAAAAAGTTATGGTACCTATGTGACCATTGAAGGCTAAGGATCAGAGATTTAACCCACTTTCAAGACTACCACAAGCAAGCACAGCATCAGAAAAGAGGAGGGAGATTCTTAAAATGAGTGAGATGGAATTCCCCACTACCCTGGAGTGAGGGCTCAAAAACAGATTTCATTTGTTTAAGAACAAAGAAAGTAAGCTGCGTACAGCTCCCGGAACTTACACAGGCTTGTGGAAACAGACTCCTGGAGGGCACAAACAAAACCCTGTGCACACAAGGACCCAGGAGAAAGGAGCAATGACCCTACAAGAGACTGACCCAGACTTGCCCATGAGTGTCCAGGAGTTACTGATGGAGGTGTGGGTCGGTGGTGGCCTGCTGCAGGGTCAGGGACACTGAGTGCAGCATGTGACCTTTTGAAGGAGGTTGAAATTTTTTTCATTAACTCCACCATAGTTTGGCCTCAGGTCAAGCAACAGGGTGGGAACACACCCCTACTCATCAACAGAAAATTGGATTAAAGATTTACTGAGCATGGTTCCAACCATCAGAACAAGAACTAGTTTTCCCCTTAGTCAGTCTCTGCCATCAGGAAGCTTCCATAAGCTTCTTTTCCTTATCCATTACAGGGCACTCATAATGAAAACCACAATCACAGAAAAATAACCGAACTGATAACATGGACCACAGCCTTGTCTAACTCAATGAAACTATGAGCCATGCCGGATAGGACCATCCAAGATGGATGGGTCATGATGGAGAGTTCTGACAAAACAGAGTCCACTGGAGAAGGGAATGGCAAACAACTTCAGTATTCTTGCCTTGAGAACCCCATGAACACTATGAAAAGGCAAAAAGATAGGACACTGAAAGATGAATTCCCCAGGTTAGTAGGTACCCAATGTGTTACTGGAAATCAGTAGAGAAATAATTCCAGAAAAAATGAAGAAATGGAGCTAAAGCAAAAACAGCACCCAGTTGTGGATGTGACTGGTGATGGAAGTAAAGTCTGATGCTGTAAAGAGCAATATTGAATAGGAACCTGGAATGTTAGGTTCATTAATCAAGGCAATTGGAAGTGGTCAAACAAGAGATGGCAAGGGTGAACATCAGCATTTTAGGGATAAGTAAACTAAAATGGACTGGAATGGGTGAATTTAATTCAGATGACCATTATATCTACTACTGTGGGCAAGAATCCCTTAGAAGAAATGGAGTAGCCATCATAATCAACAGAAGAGTCTGAAATGCAGTACTTGGAACCAGTCTCAAAAATGACAGAATGATCTCTGTTTGTTTCCAAGGAAAACCATTCAATATCATAGTAATCCAAGTCTATGCCTCAACCAGTAATGCTGAAGAAGGTGAAGTTAAACAGTTCCATGAAAACCTCCAAGACCTTCCAGAACTAAAACCCAAAAAAGATGTCCTTTTCATTATAGGGGGCTGGAGTGCAAAAGTAGGAAGTCAAGAGATATCTGGAGAAACAGACCAATTTGGCCTTAGAGAACAAAATGAGGCAAGGCAAAGGCTAACAAAGTTTTGCCAAGAGAATGCACTGGTCATAATAAATACCCTCTTCCAACCAAACAAGAGAAGACTCTATACATGGACATCACCAGATGGTCAATACCGAATCAGATTGATTATATTCTTTGCAGCCAAAGATGGAGAATTTCTATACAGTCAGCAAAAACAAAACCAGGAGCTGACTGAGGCTCAGATCATGAACTCCTTATTGCAATATTCAGACTTAAATTGAAGAAAGTAGGGAAAACCACTAGACCATTCAAGCATGACCTAAATCAAATCCATTACGATTATACAGTGGAAGCAACAAATAGATTCAAGGGATTAGATCTGATAGACAGTGCCTAAAGAACCATGGACAGAGGTTCATGACATTGTATAGGAGGCAGGGATCAAGACCACCCCCAAGAAAAAGAAATGCAAAAGTGCAAAATGGCTGTCTGAGAAGGCCTTACAAATAGCTGAGAAAAGAAGAGAAGTAAAAGGCAAAGGAGAAAAGAAAAGATGTACCCATATGAATGCAGAGTTCCAATGAATAGCAAGGAGAGGTAAGAAAGCCTTCCTCAGTGATCAGTGCAAAGAAATAGAGGAAACAACAAAATGGGAAAAACTAGAGATTAGAGACCAAAGGAACATTTCATGCAGAGATAGTCACAATAAAGGACAGACATTTGCTGCTAGGAGATCAAATCAGTCAATCCTAAAGAAAATTAGCCCTGAATATTCACAACAGAGGATGCAGTGGGTGGATGGCATCACTGACTCAATGGACATGAGTTTGAGCAAGTTTCAGGAACTGGGGATGGACAGGGAGCCTGGTGTGGTGCAGTCCATAGGGTCGCAAAGAGCCAGACATGACTGAGCAAGTAAACTGAACCAAAGTTGCACATTAAAGAGCAGAACCATGTTCGAACATTTCTCACATTATGGCTACTCTTTCCTCTATAGCATAATGCTTCTCTTATTTTTGATGATGTGGACAGGTAATATAAGTTGAGATATGACAAACTCTTGCAAACATCATAATAAACTTTCTCATTTCCTAAAAATGATTTTACCAGTGGAGCAATTAAATGCTTGTTAAACAGTATATTGATTTGGTGTTATGGAAAAGACAAAGCATGAAGAGTGATGTCCTGATTAAGTATTAGTAGATTTTCCACTTGAGCAAAAATGGCATTGACTATGTCTCTAAATCCTGTAAGTCACTATGATTAAAACTGCAGAATAAGAAATGGAGATATAAAGAATGATGTACCATAAAGGAATTTGTAGGGACAGGTGAGTTTTGTAGGGACAGGTGAGTTTTACTTAAGAGTTCACAAATATTTTTGCTTCCTTACTTTACTTCATATGTGATTGTTTTTTCTCTCTATTCAAGGTTTAATTTTAGTCATAGACTTGACAGATCATATATAATCACCTAGATAAATGTTATTGTATTTGATATGATACTATATACAACAATATTCATATTATATAAATTATTCTGCTAGCTAAGTCAAGGAAGAGACAGTAGTGGTAAGACTGTAGTTTTCAAATAAGGTGAGAAAACCAAAAATGGAAGTGAACCAAATCTTTTGGTTCTAACAATAAATTTAAGTTTCATCCAAATCAACCAATCACTCATTCATTCATTTACCAAATACTGAGTATCTACATGTGGAAATAAATTTACTAAATGCTGGAGATTTTGTCACTAACCAAACAAACAAAAGATTCTGTCCTAATAAAGTTCTTGTTCCAAAGGGAAAAAACAATGAGTAAAATAAACTCTTTCATATGTTTGAAGTTGGTAATGGCTATGGAGAAAAATAAAGCAAAGCAGAGAGATAGGTAGCTCAAGGGGAGAAGCTGCAATTTTAAATAATCAGGTAAGTCTTTTCTGAGAAAATGATGTTTCAGACTAGAACAAGAAGGACTTCTGACATGCCAGATATTCATGCCAGTTGTAGAAAGGAAGGCGAATGCAAAGGCCCACAGGTGAAATCATGCCTGACAGCTTCAAAGGAAATCCAGGAAGCAGGCAGGAGCAGAAAGAACAAAAGAACAGACAGCAATATGGGCAAAAATAGGGAGCGAGATCATATAGTCTGTGGTAAGGACATTGGCAAGAGAGCTGGGAATTACTAGAGGGTTGCAGGTAAACTCTCAGCAGAGGGGTGTCTTAATATACACTGGATTTGAATAGGACTGAAATAGAGTTGAAAATAGAATATTTGGAATCAAAGGTTGAAACAGAAAGTCAGAGCCAATTATGGAATAATCCAAATGAGAGATGATGGAAGCTTGGACTAGAGGTGTAGCACGTAAGGTATGAGAAATGATCAGGGTCTAGATATATTTTCATAGAAGAACTAAGATGTCTTGTTGGCAAATCATGTGAGAAGTTTAAGAGAAAAAGAATCCCTCAAGATATCTTCTGTACCTATAAAGGTGATGTAACTGTGATCTATTCTTCCTAATATATATTATGATGTGTAACTTTGTATAGCTATTCTGCAAGATAGTTGAATAAACTTCTATCAAAGCAGACTTATAATAAGGCCTTAGTTATCACAAGGAAAAGCATGGACTTTTCTCCTTTTGCCTGAAATCTGCTGATAGGTTCAGACACAGACCCTTCAGCTTCCTCTTCTTTGTCTATAACTCATTAGTTAAGATTATAACTGTTTATCCCACAGAAACTAACCCCAGAGAAAAACATTTCTTGTTCAGATAACAGAATGAAACTTCCATTCTTGCAAAATTAACCCCAATTGTAAATCATCTCACTTGTGAATGATTTATCTCTCCCTAGAAAAGTTTGAAACTCTGCTTATGCTCTGACCTCAGGTATTTTCTTTATTATGACACCCTGAATAAAGCCAGTCTCCTTCTTTGTCCAGTATTTGTCTTCCACAGCTCAGTAACATAACTGGAATTGAACTGGAAGCCCACCCCTGGACCCTGTCTTCTCACCCAAGTACTGAGACCTCTTAAGCCTGTTGTGTTCCTTCCCTAACTGGCAATTCTGGAGTCCCCACTGAGGACAGCTCCTGACCCCTGAGCTTCAGATATTTGTCCATGATAGCACTGTAAAGTTTCAATTTTGACTTTTTGTTTGCACACTCTTTGGGTTTGTTTTCTTGCCAGTTTTTGTTAAACCATGGTTCTATGAGAATTTCTCAACTCTCTTCTCATCCCTTTTGAAAACTTCTGCTAATTACATGCTCACCACTACAATAACAATTCAGTTCTTTGCTTCCAAAAGTGGCTGAATTTCACTAAGGACAATGTAGAACTCCAGTGGTCTCTTTGGGACACCTGGGGACTCTCTAAATGTGTCCATCTATGAGGTGCCTTTAAATCCTAGGGCTCTGACATCTCTTCTTACCAATGATTAGTTGTTTTTTTTTTTTCATTTAATTGAAACACAGAGATTAAACAATGAGAAAATGTCTCTAAAATATCTCAAACTGTGTTCCCTCAAGAATTACCTCACTGTCAGTTCATTTCTCCTGCTCCTCTTTTACCCCCATCAAAACCTCACAACCCCTTTCCTCATCCAGAACCTTCCACATGCACCACCTCATCTCTGTCCCCTACCCAATACTCTGCCGATGCCAAGAATTCCCTTTTCCATTCCACTACCTGCATCAATTTAACTACCTCACTCCCTATTGCCCCACCTTAACATGCATCCCTTCTTCCCCTGCTGAAAGCCGGTGACCAGCATGCCCATCTGAACAAGTACTCTAAGCTTTGGTCACAGGCATATTTACATGCTATTGTTCAGAACTTTCTGAATTCCCATAAGAATAGAAAAGAATTCATTCATCAATTCAAGTTCTCCATGACAAGGACCTCTTAGTCCCCTCATCTAGTATCCTGATTTTCCAAGTAAATAACTTTTGGCAAACGATGCCAGCTAGTCCAACACTAGAAAGTAATGCTTGAAAGAGTCTCCCATCCCTCTGTAGATGGGAATTTAGGTTGCTTCCATGTCCTGGTTATTATAAATAGTGCTATTATGAACACTGGAGTACAAGTGTCTTTTTGAATTGTGGTTTTGTTTTCTCAGGATATATGTCCAGTAGTGGAATCGCTGGGTCATATGGTGGTTCTTAGGGATTTCCTGGTGGCTCAGATGGTAAAGAGTCTGCCTGCAGTGCGGGAGATGTGGGTTCAATCCCTGGGTTGGGAAGATCCCCTGGAGTAAGAAATGGCAACCCACTCCAGTATTCTTGCCTGGAAAAGCCCATGGACAGAGGAACCTGGCAGGCTACAGTCCATGCGGTCACAAAGAGTTGGACAGGACTGAACAACTTCACTTTCACTTTCATGGCGGTTCTATTCCTAGTTTTTTAAGGAAACATAGAAAAACAAATATCATATGATATTGTGTATATGTGCAATCTAAAAAGAAAAGATACAAAAGAACTTGTTTAGACTTATGGCCATGGGGAGGGGAGGAGAGGGTGACATGTATGGAAAGAGTCACATGAAACTTACATTACCGTATGTAAAATAGATAGCCAACAGGAATTTGCTGTATGGCTCAGGAAACTCAAACAGGGGATCTGTATCTACCTAGAGGAGTGGGACAAGAGACTGGTTCCAAATAGGAAAAGGAGTATGTCAAGGCTGTATATTGTCACCCTGCTTATTTAACTTATATGCAGAGTACCTCATGAGAAACACTGGACTGGAAGAAACACAAGCTGGAATCAAGATGCCGGGAGAAATATCAATAACTTCAGATATGCAGATGACATCACCCTTATGGCAGAAAGTGAAGAGGAACTAAAAAGCCTCTTGATGACAGTGAAAGTGGAAAGTGAAAAAGTTGGCTTAAAGCTCAACATTCAGAAAACAAAGATCATGGCATCCGGTCCCATCACTTCATGGGAAATAGATGGGGAAACAGTGGAAACAGTATCAGACTCTTATTTTGGGGGGCTCCAAAATCACTGCAGATGGTGACTGCAGCCATGAAATTAAAAGATGCTTACTCCTTGGAAGGAAAGTTATGACCAACCTAGATAGCATATTCAAAAGCAGAGACATTACTTTGCCAACTAAGGTCCGTCTAGTCAAGGCTATGGTTTTTCCTGTGGTCATGTATGGATGTGAGAGTTGGACTGTGAAGAAAGCTGAGCGCTGAAGAATTGATGCTTTTGAACTGTGGTGTTGGAGAAGACTCTTGAGAGTCCCTTGGACTGCAAGGAGATCCAACCTGTCCATTCTAAAGGAGATTAGCCCTGGGATTTCTTTGGAAGGAATGATGCTAAAGCTGAAACTCCAGTACTTTGGCCACCTCATGCGAAGAGTTGACTCATTGGAAAAGACTCTGATGCTGGGAGGGATTGGGGGCAGAAGGAGAAGGGGACGACAGAGGATGAGATGGCTGGATGGCATCACTGACTCGATGGACATGAGTCTGAGTGAACTCCAGGAGATGGTGATGGACAGGGAGACCTGGCGTGCTGTGATTCATGGGGTCGCAAAGAGTCGGACACGACTGAGCGACTGAACTGAACTGAGAGGAGTGGGATGGAGAGGGAGATGGGAGGGAGGTTCAAAAGGAAAGAGATATCTGTATACCTACGGCTGATTCATGTTGAGGTTTACAGAAAACAACAAAATTCTGTAAAGCAATTATCCTTCAATAAAAAAAAAATGAAAAAAAAAAAAAAAAAAACAGAAATAGACCCCCAGACAGGAAAAAAACGTACAGTTACCAAGGGTGAAAGGGATGGTGGAAGAATAAATCAGAAAGATGGGATTAACAAATACATACTACTACACATAAATTAGATAACCAACAAAGACTACTATAGCACAGCAAATTATACCCAATATTTTTTAATAACCTGTAAGGGAAAAGAATCTGAAAAAGAATATATATATATATATATATATATGTATATATATATATTTTTTTTTTTTTTTTTTTTTTTTTGCCATAGTCCAGCTCCAGCAGCCAGGGATTCAACCTGAAGAGATGAGCGGTGTCAGCGAGAAACTGAGGCAGCCTCTCAGTTTTCTTGGACTGCCTGTTTATTTCAAGCTTATGATTCTCTTTTATACTTTTACAAAAGCATTAAGTCAGAGGTTTGATATTTTCAGTTCCCACTGACCCAGATTTGTTGTCTCCATAAATCATTGTTGCCCCTCAAAAGGAGTTTCTGTCTCAGCAATTCTCTTATCTACTTTTTCTCATGTGTCCTTGTGAATCCACTGTAACTCATGCTAATGTCTGGGCTGCATACCACATTCCTTAGTTTATTTCTTATCTTTCTAAGTCCTGTTTGCCCCTAGTATCCTAAGCTCACTATTTCTTAGAAAGGGCTTCTAGCTAATAATATCTCTAAAGTCCCTAATTTCTATAAGGTATAGTAGAATATGCTAACATTACAACATTCCTTAAATCTTTAGCTTCTAACTATTTTAATTATTCCTAAGCCCTAAATTCAGCAAACTCTTTTGCCATAAACACTTTCTTCACAAATAGGCTTCAGATAGCAATCCCTCCAATGGTCTCAAGCTGAGGCCTGTGTGCTCACCCTGGAACACTCCTTTGTAAAAGTCCTTGAACAAATGTCAATGACTAACTTTATGAATTATTCTCTGAGCACAGCTGCAGAAGACTTTGTGCCTTCTCATGCTTCTCTCAAGAACAATAAGCACCTTAATATTCTTTTCAGTCAACTCAGCCGAGGAAAGGAAAAAACAAGTCAGAATCACAAAGCCTAACCCCTTCATCCCGGGTCCGTGCCTGCGGGACAGAGACAGGGTTGTGGCCATGCCTCCATTTTGTCAGTAATGCCTAACGTGGCTCCCGACAATATATAATATATATATATACACACACACACATATACATACATTTTTGAATCATTTCCTGTACACCTGAAACTAACACATTGCAAATCAGTTATATATAATATAATATATAATATATATATATACACACATATGCATACACTTTTGAATCATTTCCTGTACACCTGAAACTAACACATTGCAAATCAGTTATACTATATATATATATGTGTGTGTGTGTGTGTGTGTGTGTGTATACATGTGCATGCATGCTAAGTCACTTCAGTCATGTCCAACTCTGTACAACCCTATGGACTATAGCCCACCAGGCTCCTCTGGCCATGGGGATTCTCCAGGCAAGAATATTGGAGTGGGCTCCCATGCCTTACTCCAGGGGATCTTCTCAACTCAGGGATCAAACCCACAGTCTGTTACATCTCCTGCATTTGCAGTTGGATTCTTTACCAGAAGTGCCACCTAGGAAGCACTATATATATATATATATATTTGAGTCACCTCATGGTTTTGTATTAATAGTTTCTAACCCTAACACTGTTATAGTTTCTATCCAGCCCAGTACTGTTCATTTATAGTCATTGCCCTATGTTCTATTTTTTTGTTTGCTTTGTTTTATGACTGGGTCACATGGCTTGTGGGATCTTAGTTCCCCAACCAGAGCATGAACCTGGGCCACAGGTAGTGAAGGCACCAAGTCCTAACCACTTGTCCAAAAGGGAAGTCTCTGATTTTTTTCAATATACTGCTTCACAATATATTTTTTGGTTTCTATGGAAAAATCAACAGTATGTGTTATACCTCAAGAGTTTACTAAAGCTGCTATTTATTTGTTTTAGACCCTTAATGCCAACCTGAGAAATTTAACCTTATCTTGAAACTCTTATCCAGTATGTAGATGACCTTCTCTGCTCATGTAATTTTTGACAGCTTGCTTGTCACATTCAATAACTACTCCAAGTCTCTGCCCATAAGGTCACTAAAGACAAAGCAATTATACAGTCTTTCAGTGAATTACCTAGGACTTGATATCACCCCTGAAGAGAATATTTATCCCCTAACCAACATCATCATCAAGTTCCCTATCCCTTAGGCCAAAAGACAACTCCAAGTATTAAAAGGATTAGTTGGCTACTGAAGGTTGCCACTATGAGCCGTGAACGATGCCAGGATTCTTAGCCCCTGGAGGAGAGGAATTCGATCTGGGGCCAGTGACGAGGCTTGGCTGCACAGAGCTTTTGTTTAATAAAGTTTTATTAACGTATAAAAGAGATATAGAAAGCTTCTGACATAGACATCAGAAGTAGGCAGAAAGAGTGCCCCCCTGCGACTTTATAGCAAGAAGTTATATACCTATCAGCAAGCTGCTAATTAGAGAAAGGAAATGTCTCAAAACTGAGAGAGTGGCACCAGGCCCCTCACTGACAACATGCATTTTGAGACAGTATTGGCACAAGGTGAATCATCCTGGACCATAAAACAACTGACATGAATCTTGAAGAAAGGCAGATTTCCAAACAAATACATAGCTTCATTAAAATAGCTTAAGAGAAACATTTCCATAAGAAAAATGCATTGGTTAGCTCAAAGTTTGAGAAAAGTTAAGTTCAGGAGGAACCAGGTGTCGTCATGGCAACACAGAATTTTAAAAGAAACCTCCTTTTAATTTTGTATAGAGAAGAGAAAAAAAAAAATGTCTGACACTTGTGGTTTGTTTCCTCCCACCCATTAAAAGAGAGGAAAAGGCGTCTGACACTTGCAGCCTATTTCCCCGTTTGGGGACCCCAGCCTTCCTGTCTGTTACCCTCTCATTACTATCAGAATTAGATCTCTGACTTTTCTGCTATCATTTCCAATTTATTTATACACCACGATTACAAGTTCATCTCCAAATCTCTTAATTAGATCTCTTCTCCCAAGTCTGAATTTCAAAACCTCACCTCCATAACTTTCTCTCTCCCCACTGTTGGGTTCCCCAATTATTCATTCAGTTCAGTTCAGTCGCTCAGTGGTGTCCGACTCTTTGCGACCTCATGAATCACAGCACGCCAGGCCTCCCTGTCCATCACCAACTCCCGGAGTTCACCCAAACCCATGTCCATCGAGTCGGTGATGCCATCCACCCTCTATCGTCCCCTTCTCCTCCTGCCCCCAATCCCTCCTAGCATCAGGGTCTTTTCCAATGAGTCAACGCTTCACATGAGGTGGCCAAAGTATTGGAGTTTCAGCTTTAACATCAGTCCTTCCAAACACCCAGGACTGATCTCCTTCAGAATGGACTGGTTGGATCTCCTTGCAGTCCAAGGGACTCTCAAGAGTCTTCTCCAACACCACAGTTCAAAAGCATCAATTCTTCAGCACTCAGCTTTCTTCACAGTCCAACTCTCACATCCATACATGACCACTGGAAAAACTATAGCCTTGACTAGATGGACCTTTGCTGGCAAAGTAATATCTCTGCTTTTCAATATGCTATCTAGGTTGGTCATAACTTTCCTTCCAAGGAGTAAGCATCTTTTAATTTCATGGCTGCAGTCACCATCTGCAGTGATTTTTGAGCCCAAAAAAACAAAGTCTGACACTGTTTCCACTGTTTCCCCATCTATTTCCCATGAAGTGATGGGACCAGATGCCATGATCTTAGTTTTCTGAATGTTGAGCTTTAAGCCAACTTTTTCATTATCCTCTTTCACTTTCATCCAGAGGCTTTTGAGTTCCTCTTCACTTTCTGCCATAAGGGTGGTGTCATCTGCATATCTGAGGTTATTGATATTTCTCCCAGCAATCTTGATTCCAGCTTGTGCTTCTTCCAGCCCAGCATTTCTCATGATGTACTCTGCATATAAGTTAAATAAGACATCATTACCCTTTTGCTTTTCTATGTACAAAGGATGGGCATGCTTTACGACTTTTCACCCAAAAATATAATGGAAGCCAAAGGCCTATTGAATACTTCAGCTAAACTTTAGATTTGATGGTGAGGGGATTTCCTCTTTCTTATACAAATTTGCCGCTGCTGCAAAACTAATTGAAGCCACTGCTGACTTAGTTCTGAGTCATTCACTCAATCTCTATGTACCCCATGCAATTCAGACCCTGCTACTTACCAAGAACACCCAACATTTTCTGCCTCCAACTCATATCCTATGAAATCCTGCTGCTTTCTCTCTCTTGTACCACTATTCAGCACTATCTAGACCTCCATCCAACTAGCCTTCTTTCCCTCCTATCTGAGGAGCAAGCTCATAACTGCACCATCATCAAACAGTCTATAATTCCTCTTTATCCAGAGCTCACTGAAACTTCTCTCAAAGACCCTATTGCCACCTTCTTTGCATATGCTACCTACCTCAGACACACAAATGGAAAATTCCAATAAAGATATTCTATCACAGATTTTCAACAAACCACTGTTCAAACACCTAAGGTTAATTCAGTCAAGTTGCTCAATTCATAGCCCTCACCAATCTTGTATACTAGCACAAGATAAGACAGTTAACATTTACACAAGTAGCAGATATGCTTTCCATGTTGTACATGATTTTGGTATGGTATAGAAATGAGAATTGTTCATTACAGCTAAAAGACACTCAACAAAAATAGAACTCAAGTAGCTAACCTATTAGAAACCTCACTACTACCCACTATCAAAACTAAAGCTAGACAAAGTTCAATAGAGGCAAAGACTCTTGAGAATGCTTTGGACTGCAAGGAGATCAAACCAGTAAATCCTAAAGGAAATCAAACTTGAATATTCATTGGAAGCACTGATACTGAAGCTGAAGCTCTAATACTTTGGCCACCTGATGCAAAGAGTGACTCATTAGAAAAGACCATGATGCTGGGAAAGATTGAGGACAGGAGGAGAAGGAGGCGACAGAAGAGGAGCAGTTGGACAGCATCACTGACTCAATGGAGGAGTTTAAGCAAGCTCTGGGAGCTGGTGAATGACGGGGAAGCCTGGCATGCTGCAGTCCATGGGGTCTCAAAGAGTTGGACTTGACTTAGCAACTGAACAACAAAACTAAAGCTCACATTAGCCAGTCTCTCAACACTAAAGAAACCTCTTGGATGACAAATACACTAAGATAAATGCTTCACAAGAAAATTCTTTCTCAATCATCTGAATACTTCCCCTTGATCACTCTTCTTTAGAGATGTAAACTTATATTGATAATTAAATAGCCTATTGAACCACTACTTACACCTGAGGCTAAAAGTCTATTGGAAACAAGCTAAATGTTTTATCTACTCAGATGAACTTTGGAGACACCAAAATGCCACTTGTCTCTCCTTGAACATGTCTGAAATTTAGTCCATAGCCACAGCAAATCCCACACTAAAAAAAAAATCTTAAAAGATCTTCTACACATATAGTGGTGTGGACTCTTCCACCCTCGTATTGTACAGGTAACTTCAACATTCCCCATTTGCTAGGAAAACAATCCTGGTAAAAATCTAAAGATAAAACAAGGGTGAGAATTGCCTGTCTTGTCCCTTTTTCTTTGGCAATGGATTTTATTCAATTCCCAAAGTCCCATAGGTACAAATATGTTCTTATAGTTGTCTGAATGTTTTCAGCTGGTTGGAAGTTTTCTCTACAAATAGGCTGTTGCCACTGATATGGCTGCCCTGTTAGTGAAGTAAAGAATCTGCTTGCAGTGCAGGAGACCCGGGTTCGATCCCTAGGTTGGGAAGATCCCCTGGAGAAGGAAATGGCAAACCTCTCCAGAATTCTTTCCTGGAAAATCCCATGGACAGAGGAGTCCAGTGGGCTACAGTCCATGGGGTCGCAAAAGTCGACATGATTTAGCAACTAAACACCACCACTGATATGGCTAAGTTGCTACTAAAAGAGAATTTTCCCCACTTGGGGAATACTGTTGTTTTTCCCTAGCAAAAGGAAAGCTTATTCTCTGGAAATGTTATTAAGGATATTTAAAAAGTACTTCCACTGTCACAGAAACTCAAACTATCTTTACCACCCTCAAATCTCTAGAAAAATGTAATGGATCAGTGGTTCTCCAGGCATCCCAGGTGGCACTAGTGGTAGAGAATCCCACTGCCAATGCTGGAGATGTAAGAGATGTGGATCCAATCCCTGGTTTGGGAAGATCCCCTGGAGTAGGAAATGACAACCCACTCCAGTATTCTTGCCTGGAGAATCCCATGGACAGAGGAGCTGGCAGGCTACAGTCCATGGGGCCACAAAGAGTCAGACACAACCAAGCGGCTGACCATACCAATTAGTGGTACTCTAAAACCCAGATTCAGGACTTCCCTGGTGGTCTAGCGGTTAGGATTTAGTGCTTTTACTGCCATGGTCCTGGGTTCAATCCCTGGTTGGAGAACTAATATCCTCCAAACTGCATGTACAGTAAATAAATAAATAAAACTCAGTTTCAAACTCTTTGAGAAACTAAATCTGTCTTGACCCAAAGTCTTACCTTTAGCCCTAATGATCCTTTAATCCTCCCACTGCCCAGTCAGTTTTAACTATCCCCTTATGAAATAATTATCAGCAAGCCAATTAGGATCCCTTATTCCTCATGGATTTTGGGAGACATTAATCCAATACGATAGGCTTAATTACTTCCAAGGTATCATTAAATGGACACATATTTATCACCATGAGTCAAGTCTGCCCTTCTCCAAACATACGACCACAGCCCTGACATCATCTTCCTGTCAGAGACCTAGTACTCTGGAAGATACCAGTAAAAGACCAATCTTGAACCCAGGTGGAAGAGGCATTACACTATTCTCCTGAGCACCAATGGCAAAGGGAAACTACAAAGAGTGCAATTTGGGTTCATGTTGCATAACTGAAAAATACAGGTTATATTATGAACAGAAATCCACAGAAATAAACAACCCTAAACTAAGGCTTTTTCAAGAGCTTCTACAGGAAGTTGACAACATGAAGTACACTTATTTTCTGTGAAACTGGGGCCAAACAGATGCCATCACAAAGTGGTCAGCTTCCACTTGCAGGTGTTAAAATAAGGTTCTATAGGATTCTCTCACTAGATCCTCCATGAATATCTTTTGTCCTCTCATCACATTCTTGAGGTATAGTTCATCATAAAATGCATGCTTTTAAAGTGACATACAATCCAGTGGCTTTTAATATAACCACAAGTTTGTGCAACAATCACAGCTATTTGATTCAAGAATATTTTCATTACCTTAAAAAGAAACTTTATTCTCATTAACAGTACTTTTGATTTTTTCCTCTCCCAGCCTCTGGCAACCCCCAATCTACTTTCTGTCTCTATGGATTTGTATATTCTGAACATTATATAAATGAAATTATACAATTTGTGGGTGTTTGCTTCTGGTGTCTTTTACTAAGCTTCATGTTTGCAAGGTCCACCTACATAGTAGCATGAATTGGTACTTTGTCCATTTTTATGGGTAAACAATATTCCATTCCGTGGATATACCAAATTTTGTTTACCCATTCATTGGTTATAGGCATTTGGATTGTTTCCATTTTGAAGCTATGCTATTAATGAATGCTGCTATGAAAATTTGTTTATACGTTACTGTGTAAGCATACATTTCATTTCACTTGGATATATACCTGGTGTGGCACTGCTGGATCAAATGGTAATTCCAAGTTAGATCATTTGAAGATCTGCCAAACTGTGGAAAATAGAGATTCCACTCTCAAAGGGCCCATGCAAAAAGCTCACATGTTCCAGAACATGGGGCAGAAAACGTAATTCAAAAGGATCCTGGGTCAAACCCACCTGCTGATCTTGGAGAGGCAAGAGGCAAAACCTGGTTAATACCTTGATCTGGCCCACCCACTTGTCTTCCGGCACCAATAGTTGGACACCTCAGTCAGTTCAGTCAGTTCAGTTGTTCAGTTGTGTCTGACTTTTTGTGACCCCATGGACTGCAGCACATCAGGCTTCCCTGTCCATCATCAACTCCCAGAGCCTACTTAAACTCATGTCCATCACATCGGTGATGCCACCCAACCATCTCATCCTCTGTCATCCCCTTTCTCCTCCTGCCTTCAATCTTTCCCAGCATTAGGGTCTTTTCCAATGAGTCAGTTCTTCGCATCAGGTGGCCAAAGTACTGGAGTTTCAGCTTCAGCATCAGTCCTTCCAATGAATATTCAGAACTAATTTCCTTTAGGATGGACTGGTTGGATCTCCTTGCAGTCCAAGGGACTCTCAAGAGTCCTCTGCAACACCACAGTTCACAAGCATCAATTCTTTGGTGCTCAGCTTTCTTTATAGTCCAACTCTCACATCCATGCATGACTACTGGAAAAAATAAAGCTTTGACTAGATGGACCTTTGTTGGCAAAGCAATGTCTCTGCTTTTTAATATGCTGTCTAGTTTGGTCATAGCATTTCTTCCATGGAGCAAGTGTCTTTTAATTGCATGACTGAAGTCACCATCTGCAGTGATTTTGGAGCCTAAAAAAATAAAGTCTCTCACTGTTTGCATTGTTTCCCCATCTATTTCCCATGAAGTGACGGGACCAGATGCCATGATCTTAGTTTTCTGAATGTTGAATTTTAAATCAACTTTTTCACTCTCTTCTTTCACTTCATGAAGAGGCTCTTTAGTTCTTCTTCATTTTCTGCCATAAGGGTGATGTCATCTGCACATCTGGGGTTATTGATATTTCTCACAGCAATCTTGATTCCAGCTTGTGCTTCATCCAGCCCAGCATTTTGCATGATGTATAATTTAAATATGTTAACTTTTACATTTAACTGCATTAACTATTTAACTGCATATAAGTTAAATCAGCAGGGGTAATGATATATAGCCTTGACATGCTCCTTTCCTGATTTGGAACCAGTCTGTTGTTCCATGTTCTGTTCTGTTGCTTCTTGACCTGCATACAGATTTCTTGGAAGGCAGATCATGTGGTCTGGTATTCCCATCTCTGTAAGAATTTTCCACAGTTTCTTGTGATCCACACAGTCAAAGGCTTTGGCGTAATCAACTCAGGCTAAGCCAAGCAACTAGCCAAGTGGGAATACAATCCCAATGGCCTTCAAAGAAAAATGTTCTAGGAACTCATTCCAGTGTAGGATCCCTGGGCCAGAGAGCCTGATGTGGGGGTCAGACTCCTTGCTTCTTGGGGAAGACGTGTGCAATTGCAATTATCTCCCAATCTGTGGGTCATCCACCCAGTATGAGTCTTAACTATACTGCTTCTCTGCCCCTCCAAACCATCTTGTTGCGATTCTCTTTACATCTTTAGTTGTAGAAGACCTTTCTTACTAGAAATCAGTCTTTCTCATCAATATTTGATTTGTGAATAGGTGTACTTCTGGTGTGCCCATAGGAGGAGATGACCTCAGAGTCTTCCCACTCAACCATATTGGCCACACACACACCCTCCCCATACTGTTCCTTTTACTCTGGATTTGAAGACACCCTTAAAAGGAAAGCTCATTGCTTTGGAAAACCTGATGGCTGCATGCAACCACACTTGGGGTGACATGGTACCCAGAGCAACTGGAGTATGTACTGTAGTATGACCCACTCCAGAAGTGGCTTCCATGCCCCATTAAAGGAAATAATCATTACAGTGGACAACATCACACACACACACACAAAATCATTGGCTTTCTCCCTCAATAACTTCAAGAGATTCAATTACAAACTCCACAACCAACCAGTACTTCAAATGATGCTGGGCACCAGAGGGAAGATATACCCTGTGGTCAGAAGCAATTGTTGCATGTTTGTTCCAAAAACTCCTCTGACCTCCACATCATACACCGGAACATTTGAGATTGTAACCAAGAAATTTATCGCATTGCCACCACAGTCATTATATTATCAAGGGCCCTTTCCACATCAATTTCCCAGGAGTCACTAAAATGGTTGCCAGCTTGCTGCAAGTCTTGATTTTATTCCTCCCTATAACCTCTAATGATCTTTTTCTGCTTCTCTTAATAGCGTGTGGGTGTGCTAGGTCTTTTCAGTCATGTCTGACTCTTTGTCACCCTATGGACCACAGCCTGTCAGACTCCTCTGTCCATGGGATTCTTCAGGCAAGAAGTGGAGTGGGTTGCCATGCCCTCCTCCAGGGGATCTTCCCGACCAGGGACCAAACCCGTGTCTCTTATGTCTCCTGCATTGGCAGGCATGTTCTTTACCACTAGCACCACCTAGGCAGCCCCTTCTTTTAATAGGTACAGTCCTAATTAAATACTTTGCCTCCAGAATGTTTTTTTGAATTACAGACAGATGTCAGAGCATAAGAGATGCTTCAGCTACTTCTCCAAGAACAATCCAGTACAAAACTGCTGACTATATGGACTATATCACCTATTGTTGACCCAAAACCCTAGGATTATTTTAAAACAGTGTTTGTCTTGAGCAGCAGTTGGGACTGACATGGAGTAATGGTCATGCCCTCTTTTGCTTGAACCTGTTGTAAAGGACTGACTCAGACATTCCAACTATCTATATTTCATCTTACAACTGATTAGCTAGATTAGAGCTAGATAACACAGAGAAAAATATTTCCTTTTCAGATAACTAAGTCTTCCTTTTCTTGCAAAACAATCCCAAATATAAGTCATCCCATCTGCCACTTTTTTATCTCTAGTCTTAAAACTTAAGGAATACCACTTGTTGAGACACTCTGAACTTCGGATCTGGAGTATTCCCCTTATTGAAGTAATCTGAACAAATCAATTTTCTTACTTGTTCAGTTTTTATTTTGATAGTAATCATTTAGACAATCTTATCAATATAGTCAATGTGAGCAATTATGCCTAAGAATAACCACTTTCTTACCTCAACCCAAGTATAGCAACACAAGGCATTTGCTCAGAGAAAGAGCAAACTCACATTATGACCTCAGGAAATCCATGATAATAGGACACTACTAAGGTGTGCTGCTAAGATGGTACTATGTAAAGGTCCCAGGAATATTGAAATTCTGCCTTGACCACGTCATTCCCCTTTCTCCAAAATCTCCAGTGGAGAAGCAAGCAACCTGGAGTAGGAAACAGCAACCTGCTCCAATATTCTCACCTAGAAAATTTCCTTGGACAGAGGAACCTGATAGGCTACAGTCCATGGGGGTCACAAAAATCAGACACAAGTGAGCACACATGCAAGCCAAGCAAAGCAGAAAGCTATGTCATTATCAGAAGAATGTATAGCCAATACATTATTGTAAAACTCCAGTACTTTGACTATCTAGAAAAATCATTTTCCCTAAGTAAAATAGCATTAAGTCAAAATACACTGTAAAGTTGCTCTATTTTGGCCTCCAAAGTCTAAACTTTTAAATCCCCAATCTAGTGGGACATTCAAGCATCAATCAGTGGAAGAAGGAGAATGATTATTTCAAACCTTATGTTTAACTCAGACAGATCTTTCAAAAAATTTGGTGTAACAAGATCAATACTCCTCTTTATGAGTCATGAAGGAAAGAAAAGGAAGGCAAATAGGATCCTTAG
This sequence comes from Bubalus bubalis, assembly GCF_019923935.1. Taxonomy (NCBI): domain Eukaryota; kingdom Metazoa; phylum Chordata; class Mammalia; order Artiodactyla; family Bovidae; genus Bubalus; species Bubalus bubalis. The sequence goes on along the minus strand of NC_059172.1, from coordinate 71,975,181 downwards.
TTTCTTCATGTCAAAGCCAGCAGTGGGCAAGAAACGGCTATTTTTTCATGTTTATTTGGCTGTGTCATGTCTTAGCTGATGGCACACAGGATCTTCCCTGTGGGAGGTGGGCTTCTCTCTAGTTGTGGCGCCCAAGGGCAGGATCAATAGTTGCTGCACAAGGGCTTAGTTGCCTAGCTGCATGTGGGATCTTCATTCCCCAACCAGGGATTGATCCCATGCCACCTGCATTGAAAGGCAGATTCTTAACCACTGGACCACAAGTGAAGGCCCAGGAATAACTCTTAAAGATGGAACAGGAATGACTTCTACCCCTGAGCTTTTACTGTCTCTGTCTGTTAAGTGGCTGAAGTTAAGTGGCAGAAGACCTCAGCAGGGGTAAAGAATCTGCCTGCAGTGCAGGGGTGCAGCAGGAGCCATGGGTTCACTCCCTGGTGGGGAAGATCCCCTAGACAATGAATGTCTACCCACTTCAGTATTATTGCCATGGACAGAGGAGCCTGGCAGGCTAGTCAGACATGACTTAACGACTAAACAACAATAAAATGCAATGGAGGATTTCAAAGTCTCATTATAAGCTATATTATTTTTGCTTAGAGATTATTAAAAAGTTATCCTACTTGATTGATTTTTATTAAATGCCTGCATCCCTTATAATTGTTTTTACTGTTCAGCTTTTTAAAGTTTTTTCATATTAATGATGTATTATGTGTTCCTTGTAATGAAATCATTAATATGAAAAAATTTACATTAATGGAATTTGCTGGACTTTGAAGTCAGAGTTATCTTTTTAGCCCTAGAAATCCCAAAGAATCAAATATTAATATCCCTCCAGTCTTGAAACAGAATTGGGAAAAGAAAGAGGAAGATACTCTTAACTTTTCCTCCACCACAAGAGCAACCTAAAGTCTAAGCTCACCAGAAAGTTTGCAGCAACAGGCTCTTAAAGACTGTTTCTAATTCAAACAGCAATAAAACAAGCTTAAAGTCCAATGCATGACTTTAAGTATGATGAGATGATAGAGAATTTTTTAAAAAAGGATTTAAGCAGAAAAAGAAAAAAGCGCCTTAGCTCCTGAGGCAGTAAGAAATTTTTCTTTGCAGATGAAAGAGGATACCTTACAAATAAATCTATCACATTTCAAGTGCTAGTCATAAAGCAAAGCAAAAATACCCAAAAGGAAAAACAAGAAAATGACCTCTGTGCTGATGGAAAAAAAATCTTTTCTCAAAAGTCTTCACTCCCATTCAGTACAAAGTGGAGAAATAGTATCCTCTAACCATCTACAGTGGACTATTTAGGCTCATACCTTCACTAAATGAATCAGATACAAAGCAAAAAGCAGACTGCAACCCTCAAGTGGAAATCTACTATTACATTTCAAAAGTATATTGTAATAGAATATTTTAGGTTCTATTGATATCTAAATAGTATATAGGTGGTCTGCCTATACATATATTTTCTATCTCTTCCAAGAGGAAGTGAAATATCCTTTATACAGGCAGGTGATTCCCTTACTCTTCTTTATTTCTTAGGAACACTTTAAGCCTACCCTTTGCCATCTGACTGCATACACACAACTCATTTAAACATTATACACCCACACACACCCACACACACACACATACAGACGTGTGTGTATATATATGTGAATATATATATATATAATATTCTATTGTTTATATCATAACATTAAAGATTGGGTTTCCCAAGTATCTCATTGTCAAAGAATCCACCTGCCAATGCAGGAGACACAGGAGAGGCAGGTTCAATCCCTGGATCCCAAAGATCCCCTGGAGGAGGGCATGGCAAACCACTCCAGTATTCTTTCCTGGAGAATCCCCATGGACAGAGGAGCCTGGCAGGCCACAGTCCCTGGGATCACAAAGAGTCAGACACAACTGAATACATAAGAACATTAAAAATTAGATAGACATTATATAATATCTATGTAATCTTTATAATGACTATAGATATTATATGGGGCTGCCCAGGTGGTGCTAGTGGTAAAGAATCTGCCTGCCAATGCAGGAGTCGTGGGATACCCAAGTTCGATCGCTGGGTTGGGAAGATCCCCTGGAGGATAAAATAGAACCCACTCCTGTAAAATTCCATGGACAGAGGAGCCTGGTGGACTATAGTCCATGGGGTTGCAATGACATGGACACTGCTAAAGTGACTTAACACACAAGCATAGATATTATCTATTATAATATCAATATCTATATAATACATATCTGGCTCCCAGGTTCTTGCCAGAAAATATAACCCTGAGTTATGAGCTATTTCAGATCAGATCAGATCAGATCAGTCACTCAGTAGTGTCTGACTCTTTGCGACTCCATGAATCGCAGCACGCCAGGCCTCCCTGTCCATCACCAACTCCCAGAGTTCACTCAGACTCACGTCCATCGAGTCAGTGATGCCATCAAGCCATCTCATCCTCTGTTATCCCCTTTTCCTCCTGCTCCCAATCCGTCCCAGCATCTAAGTCTTTTCCAATAAGTCAACTCTTCCCATGAGGTGGCCAAAGTACTGCAGTTTCAGCTTTAACATCAGTCCTTCCAAAGAAATCCCAGGGCTGATCTCCTTCAGAATGGACTGGTTGGATCTCCTTGCAGTCCAAGGGACTCTCAAGAGTCTTCTCCAACACCACAGATCAAAAGCATCTATTCTTCGGCGCTCAGCCTTCTTCACAATCCAACTCTCACATCCATACATGATCACAGGAAAAACCATAACCTTGACTAGACTAGAGCCTTTGTTGGCAAAGTAATGTCTCTGCTTTTGAATATGCTATCTAGGTTGGTCATAACTTTCCTTCCAAGGAGTAAGCATCTTTTAATTTCATGGCTGCAGTCACCATCTGTAGTGATTTTGGAGCCCCCAAATATAAAATCTGACACTGTTTCCACTGTTTCCCCATCTATTTCCCATGAAGTGGTGGAACCGGATGCCATGATCTTCATTTTCTGAATGTTGAGCTTTAAGCCAACTTTTTCACTCTCCACTTTCACTGTCATCAAGAGGCTTTTTAGTTCCTCTTCACTTTCTGCCATAAGGGTGGTGTCATCTGCATAGCTGAGGTTATTGATATTTCTCCCAGCAATCTTGATTCCAGCTTGTGTTTCTTCCAGCCCAGCGTTTCTCATGATGTACTCTGCATAGAAGTTAAATAAACAGGGTGACAATATACAGCCTTGACGTACTCCTTTTCCTATTTGGAACCAGTCTGTTGTTCCATGTCCAGTTCTAACTGTTGCTTCCTGACCTGCATACAAATTTCTCAAGAGGCAGATCAGGTGGTCTGGTATTCCCCTCTCTTTCAGAATTTCCCACAGTTTATTGTGATCCACACAGTCAAAGGCTTTGGCATAGTCCATAAAGCAGAAATAGATGTTTTTCTGGAACTCTCTTGCTTTTTCCATGATCCAGCGGATGTTGGCAATTTGATCTCCGGTTCCTCTGTCTTTTTTAAAACCAGCTTGAATATCAGGAAGTTCACGGTTCACATATTGCTGAAGCCTGGCTTGGAGAATTTTGAGCATTACTTTACTAGCATGTGAGATGAGTGCAATTGTGCAGTAGTTTGAGCATTCTTTGGCATTGCCCTTCTTTGGGATTGGAATGAAAACTGACCCTTTCCAGTCCTGTGGCCACTGCTGAGTTTTCAAAATTTGCTGGCATATTGAGTGCAGCACTTTCACACCATCATCTTTCAGGATTTGGAATAGCTCAACTGGAATTCCATCACCTCCACTAGCTTTGTTCGTAGTGATGCTTTCTAAGGCCCACTTGACTTCACATTCCAGGATGTCTGGCTCTAGGTGAGTGATCACACCATCGTGATTATCTGGGTCATGAAGATCTTTTTTGTACAGTTCTTCTGTGTATTCTTGCCACCTCTTCTTAATATCTTCTGCTTCTGTTAGGTGCATACCATTTCTGTCCTTTATCGAGCTCATCTTTGCATGAAGTGTTCCTTTGGTATCTCTGATTTTCTTGAAGAGATCCCTAGTCTTTCCCATTCTGTTGTTTTCCTCTATTTCTTTGCATTGATCACTGAGGAAGGCTTTCTTATCTCTTCTTGCTATTCTTTGGAACTCTTAACCCTTGTCAAAAGCCCAATTGCCAGACATACTATTTACGGGTGATGTTCTGAAGGATAGGCAGTCTATCCACTACTTCATGTCTTCCAAATTAACACTGAACATTAATATTCATGTTCAAGTCTTGAGAATGTGTACCACATTCTAATGCAGCAGTCCCTCAATGAACTACTGTAACAAGCTGAGCTTTTTCCTTGTATCTTTGGACAATTTAAATAAACAGCTCACTCTGAGGTAATTTTGCATACATCAAGGACAGGAAGAGCGACGCTTCTCTAATAAACTGATTGGCTTTAACTCATGGATACTCTAAAACTTGTAAGTGATTTCATCTCCATCTTTGTTTAACCTGGTATATCTTAGAGGCAACTTTGCATCTCAGTTTTAGCAACTGCACAGACATATACACCGATCTGTGCTAATCTAACCCAAGGGTTCATTGTGTTCCTCCTGATTTGATTCCCTTTGACCTTATGCCCTTCAATTACCTTTCATTGTAAGATGCAGCAAACTCTAAAAATAGAGTTGTTATTATTAGTCTATCCTCAATTGAATGATACATGGAATAGTAATGAAAGAAGCTTCCCAAAATATAATTAAGGTTTATGGAAATATTCAGAAATACAACTGATTAATTATCATTACTTCTATTTTCAGTTTTACCCTTTCATTAGCCAAACATCCAGTTAACTCTGATAATACTACATTGTTTTAATGTCAATGTTCTTGTGCAATTTATATTTCAATATATTGAGAATAAAGTTTGCATCTTGAACAGTACTAAAAATATTGCTTTCCTAGTGATGTAGCTAATGAGCCACTAAAAAAACCATGTCTGTACCTAGGAAAGGCATTAAATTACAGTGGATAGAATCAGATGATAAATTGCTATATTTTGACATCTAAAGGATTATTTTCAATTATTTTTCTGGGACAATTAGGCTTATTCAAATTCCATAATGGGTTGTGTCAGTCATCATCATACATAAAATACTTTAAGGATGTACTGTAAGCTTCTTTCTCTTCATATAAATATCTTAGGACCTATGATTACACCTCATTAAACTCTGGCACCATAATTTGGGGATCCCATTTATAATATTTAGTCTAAATTTATACTAAATAAATAAAGTGTAATATCTCTCTAAAGCATTCATGAACTTGTTGTCTACAGAAGAATATTTTAAATTGCATAAATTAGATAGGATTGCAAGCATAGTACAAGAAGTTGAAAAAATAAATGACAAGAATTTTTGCTTTTCTCAACCATAGAATGGTTGGATGGTATCACCAACTCTGTAGACATGAGTTTGTGCAAACTCTGGGCAATAATGAAGGACAACAAAGCCTGGTGTGCTGCAGTCCACAGAGTCACAGGGAGTCAGACACAACTTAACAACTGAACAACAACCAGGGAATAAGTGTACTGTGTTAATATACTCTAATATACTTTTTTATACACATTTATCCTAAAAGTAAACCTGAAAGAGATGGGAATACCAGACCACCTGACCTCCCCCTTGAGAAACCAGTATGCAAGTCAGGAAGCAACAGTTACAACTGGACATGGAACAACAGACTGGTTCCAAATAGGAAAAGAAGTATGTCAAGGCTGTATATTTTCACCCTGCTATTTAACTTATATGTAGAGTACATCATGAGAAACGCTGGGCTGGAGGAAGCACAAGCTGGAATCAAGATTGCCGGGAGAAATAACAATAACCTCAGATATGCAGAAGATATCGCCCTTATGGCAGAAAGTGAAGAAGAGCCACTTGATGAAAGTGAAAGAGGAGAGTGAAAAAGTTGGCCTAAAGCTCAACATTCAGAAAACAAAGATCATGGCATCTGGTCCCATCACTTCATGGCAAATAGATGGGGAAACAGTGGCTGACTTTATTTTTATGGCCTCCAAAATCACTGCAGATGGTGACTGCAGCCATGAAATTAAAAGACGCTTACTCCTTGGAAGGAAAGTTATGACCATCCCAGACAGCATATTCAAAAGCAGAGACATTACTTTGTCAACAAAGGTCTGTCTAGTCAAGGCTATAGTTTGTCCAGTGGTCATGTATGCATGTGAGAGTTGGACTATAAAGAAAGCTGAGCATAAAAGAATTGATGCTTTTGAACTGTGGTGTTGGAGAAGACTCTTGAGAGTCTTTTGGACTGCAAGGAGATCCAACCAGTCCATCCTAAAGATCAGCCCTGGGTGTTCATTGGAAGGACTGATGTTGAAGTTGAAACTCCAATAGGTTGGCCACCTGATGCAAAGAACTGATTCACTGGAAAAGACTCTGATGCTGGGAAAGATTGAGGGCAGGAGGAGAAGGAGACAACAGAGGATGAGATTGTTGGATGGCATCACCGGCTCAATGGACATGGGTTTGAGTGCACTCTGGGAGTTGGTGATGGACAGGGAGGCCTGGCGTGCTGTAGTTCATGCGGTCACAAAAGAGTAGGATACAACTGAGCGATCAACTGAACTGAAACCTAAAAGACATATTAGTTGCCTTACCTATAATGCTTCATTAAAGTTGGTTATCTCAGCCAATATTTTACTCAATATATAATATAAGCATTAAATAAATGAAATTTGAGAAAGTAAAAACTACTGAAAAAAAAATGAGAGTGTCTGAGATTTTACCTTACTTGCAAATTAAGAACAGAGAATGCCACAAGTTCACTGATACTGGCTTCCTAAGTCAGAGACAGAGGACTTCATTACTGATAATATGAGCAGTAGCCAGGGTACTCAGTTCAGTTCAGTTCAGTCGCTCAGTCGCATCCGACTCTTTGCAACCCCATGAATCACAGCACACCAGGCCTCCCTGTCCATCACCAACTCTTGGAGTTCACTCAGACTCACGTCCTTCGAGTCAGTGATGCCATCCAACCATCTCATCCTCTGTCATCCCCTTCTCCTCCTGCCCCCAATCCCTCCCAGCATCAGAGTCTTTTACAATGAGTCAACTCTTCGCATGAGGTGGCCAAAGTACTGGAGTTTCAGCTTTAGCATCATTCCTTCCAAAGAAATCCCAGGGCTAATCTCCTTTAGAATGGACTGGTTGGATCTCCTTGCAGTCCAAGGGACTCTCAAGAGTCTTCTCCAACACCACAGTTCAAAAGCATCTATTCTTCGGTGCTCAGTTTTCTTCACAGTCCAACTCTCACATCCAAACACGACCACAGGAAAAACCATAGCCTTGACTAGATGGACCTTTGTTGGCAAAGTAATGTCTCTGCTTTTGAATATGCTATCTAGGTTGGTCATAACTTTTCTTCCAAGGAGTAAGCGTCTTTCAATTTCATGGCTGTAGCCACCATCTGCAGTGATTTTGGAGCCCAAAAAAAACACAGAGTGTGACACTATTTCCACTGTTTCCCCAACTATTTCCCATGAAGTGATGGGACCAGATGCCATGATCTTTGTTTTCTGAATATTGAGCTTTAAGCCAACTTTTCACTCTCTTCTTTCACTTTCATCAAGAGGCTTTTAGTTCCTCTTCACTTTCTGCCATAAGGGTGGTGTCATCTGCATAGCTGAGGTTATTGATATTTCTCCCGGCAATCTTGATTGCAGCTTGTGCTTCTTCCAGCCCAGCGTTTCTCATGATGTACTCTGCATATAAGTTAAATAAGTAGGGTGACAATATACAGCCTTGACATACTCCTTTTACTATTTGGAACCAGTCTGTTGTTCCATGTCCAGTTCTAACTGTTGCTTCCTGACCTGTATACAAATTTCTCAAGAGGCAGGTCAGGTGGTCTGGTATTCCCCTCTCTTTCAGAATTTCCCACAGTTTATTGTGATCCACACAGTCAAAGGCTTTGGCGTAGTCCATAAAGCAGAAATAGATGTTTTTCTGGAACTCTCTTGCTTTTTCAATGATCCAGTGGATGTTGGCAATTTGGTCTCTGGTTCCTCTACCTTTTCTAAAACCAGCTTGAATATCAGGAAGTTCACAGTTCACATATTGCTGAAGCCTGGCTTGGAGAATTTTGAGCATTACTTTACTAGCGTGTGAGATGAGTGCAATTGTGCGGTAGTTTGAGCATTCTTTGGCATTGCCTTTCTTTGGGATTGGAATGAAAACTGACGCTTTCCAGTCCTGTGGCCACTGCTGAGTTTTCAAAATTTGCTGGCATATTGAGTGCAGCACTTTCACACCATCATCTTTCAGGATTTGGAATAGCTCAACTGGAATTCCATCACCTCCACTAGCTTTGTTCGTAGTGATGCTTTCTAAGGCCCACTTGACTGCACATTACAGGATGTCTGGCTGTAGGTGAGTGATCACACCATCGTGATTATCTGGATCATGAAGCTCTTTTTTATACTGTTCTTCTGTGTATTCTTGCCACCTCTTCTTAATATCTTCTGCTTCTGTTAGGCCCATACCATTTCTGTCCTTTATCGAGCCCATCTTTGCATGAAATGTTCCCTTGGTATCTCTAGTTTTCTTGAAGAGATCTCTAGTCTTTCCCATTCTGTTGTTTTCCTCTATTTCTTTGCATTGATCACTGAGGAAGGAAGGCTTTCTGATCTCTTCTTGCTATTCTTTGGAACTCTGCATTCAGATGCTTATATCTTTCCTTTTCTCCTTTGCTTTTCGCTTCTCTTCTTTTCACAGCTATTTGTAAGGCCTCCCCAGACAGACATTTTGCTTTTTTGCATTTCTTTTCCATGGGGATGGTCTTGATCCCTGTCTCCTGTACAATGTCACGAACCTCATTCCATATTTCATCAGACACCCTGTCTATCAGATCTAGGCCCTTAAATCTATTTCTCACTTCCACTGTATAATCATAAGGGATTTGATTTAGGTCATTCCTGAATGGTCTAGTGGTTTTCCCTACTTTCTTCAATTTAAGTTTGAATTTGGCAATAAGGAGTTCATGATCTGAGCCACAGTCAGCTCCTGGTCTTGTTTTTGTTGACTGTATAGAGCTTCTCCATCTTTGGCTGCAAAGAATATAACCAATCTGATTTCAGTGTTGACCATCTGGTGATGTCCATGTGTAGAGTCTTCTCTTGTGTTGTTGGAAGAAGGTGTTTGCTATGACCAGTGCATTTTCTTGGCAAAACTCTATTATTCTTTGCCCTGCTTCATTCCGTATTCCAAGACCAAATTTGCCTGTTACTCCAGGTGTTTCTTGACTTCCTACTTTTACATTCCAGTCACCTATAATGAAAAGGACATCTTTTTTGGATGTTAGTTCTAAAAGGTCTTGTAGGTCTTCACAGAACCTTTCAACTTCAGCTTCTTCAGCATTACTGGTTGGGGCATAGACTTGGATTACTGTGATATTGACTGGTTTGCCTTGGAAACGAACAGAGATCATTCTGTCGTTTTTGAGATTGCCTCCAAGTACTGCATTTCAGACTCTTTTGTTGACCAGGATGGCTACTCCATTTCTTCTGAGGGATTCCTGCCCACAGTAGTAGATATAATGGTCATCTGAGTTAAATTCACCCATTCCAGTCCATTTGAGTTTGCTGATTCCTAGAATGTCAATGTTCACTCTTGCCATCTCCTGTTTGACCACTTCCTATTTGCCTTGATTCACGGACCTGACTTTCCAGGTTCCTATGCAATATTGCTCTTTACAGCATCAGACCTTGCTTCTATCACCAGTGACATCCACAACTGGGTATTGTTTTTGCTTTGGCTCCATATCTTCATTCTTTCTGGAGTTATTTCTCCATTGATCTCTAGTAGCATATTGGGCACCTACACACCTGGGTAGTTCCTCTTTCGGTATCCTATCATTTTGCCTTTTCACACTGTTCATGGGGTTCTCAAGGCAAGAATACTGAAGTGGCTTGCCATTCCCTTCTCCAGTGGACCACATTCTCTCAGACCTCTCCACCATGACCCGCCCATCTTGGGTGGCCCCACAGGGCATGGCTTAGTTTCATTGAGTTAGACCAGGCACGATATTAGCATTTTCTAAACTGTCTGAATCCCAGTTTCCATAGGTTGACATACAGAGTGATAGGTGTGCCTGTACACTCATTAGGTTGCATTTCAGGAAAAGAAGTTAAACTTAGGCAATCTGAATCTTTTATAATGGATGGTAAACCTACTTGATCTTTACCAAAAAGGGACACGTTTATTACATTGACTAGTAAATAGTCCTTCCCTTTGCTCATGGGAAATACTAATTCTATTTTCAAAGGCTGTTCACCATACAAGTACCCTTGAAAGGATAGTTCAGAACAAGGACAAATAAGGCCTCCACTCACAAGGCATGCAGAAATGTGAGAGATCCATGGTGAATTGTCTCCTAATTTATGGCAAATGAAAAGTCCCAGTAACAGCCTTTGATATATTATGTATCTAAAGTTTGTAATAGAATGAGTGTAATTTTTAAAGTTTTCACCATAACTTTTGTATTTCTCTTAAATAGAAACATCAAATTTTCCTGTAGGTTTAACTACAATACAAGCTGGATATTTTCTTATTCTAATAAAATTACATTTATGCTCAACAATTCTTTGAATGCTGACAGTTGGTAAGCTCTTAAAAGTACAGATTCTTGAGTCCTATCGTTGGAGAGCCTGGTATTGCAGGTCTGTAATGGGACATAAAACTCTGTATTTTGAAGTGTTTTCAAGGTCCATACACACATGTAAAGGTGTTTGTTCAACTTCATTAATTATTAATTATTGGGGAATTAAAACCAAAATGAAATACTGCTACATACCCACCAAATTGTTTGCTTAAAAATATAAAAAGCAGAACTCAAAAGTGAAAAGTGGAACAACCACTTCAGAAAAACTGGCAGAATCTTTTACTGAAGACTGAACTTGGCAGTTCCTATGACAGTTACTTTATTTCTAGATATATAATCACAGAATGATGAACCAATATTTACCAGAAGACATGCACAAGAATATTAATAGCAGGACAGAAAAATAGAAACAATTGAAATGTCTATCAACTGTAGAACAGGATGACAAATTTTGGTATCATCACTTAATAAAAGTATATATGGCAATGAGAGTGACTACGACCAAACAGAAGAACATAAATGAATCTCAAAGCATAATGTTAAGCAAAATAAGCCAGTCATTAAAAGGCTACCTATATATACTTTATTCACATCATATTCAACAATATTTGCCAAATATTATGACTGAAAGGAGATTACTACCTATATACACAAAGATTCCTACTAATCATTAGAAAAAAACTTCAAATATCTTAATATAAATGTGTGGTTATGCAACATACAAATGAAGATATGCCCATGAAAAAGTATTCAACTTCCAAAAAAAAAAAAACATAAATAAACATCTAAAAGATCCCATTTCACTCACCAAACTTGGAAGTATAAAAAAACTGGAATTATTTTATGTAAACAGATTCTTTCCTGTAAAGTTGGTAGACACCTGAAAGTGAAAGCTCAGTCCTGTCAGACTCTTTGTGACCCCATGGACTGTAGACCACCAAGCTCCTCTGTCCATGGATTCTGCAGACAAGAATACTGGACTAGGTTGCCATTCCCTTCTCCAGGGGATCTTCCCAACCCAGAAACTGAACCTAGGTCTCCTGCACTGTAGGCAGATTCTTTACTGTCTGAGCCACCAGGGAAGACACCTACATTAGTATATTTCTACAGGTAAATTTAAAAGTGCATACAGGAAGCTTGGGGCTGGTGCACTGGGATGACCCAGAGGGATGGTATGGGAGCGAGGTGGGAGGGGGGTTCAGGATGGGGAACACGTGTACACCCGTGGCGGATTCATGTTGATGTATGGCAAAACCAATACAATATTGTAAAGTAATTAGCCTCTAATTAAAATAAATAAATTCAAATTTTTAAAAATATGCACACCTATTAATTCACTAGAGGTGAGATTTTTGTCTAACTGGATTATTGTTAAATAATCCTGCAGCGTCTCAGTGACTGACATGGCTGAAGCTAATAAATGAATGTTAAATGAATGAATGCACAAATGAATAAACTCAACTAAGAATAGGACAAGATGAGAAATTGAATTGGGGCAAAATTTTTTTCTATACAATTGTTCATACTAGAAAGGAAATGAAAATAACCTGTATGCTCTTATTTAAACACATGGAAAATTAACATTATGAGGACAATCTCAGAGACCTCCAGGACAATATTAAACGCTACAACTTTCGAATCATAGGGGTCCCAGAAGAAAGAAGACAAAAAGAAAGACCATGAGAAAATACTTGAGGAGATAATAGTTGAAAACTTCCCTAAAATGGGGAAGGAAATAATCACCCAAGTCCAAGAAACCCAGAGAGTCCCAAACAGGATAAACCCAAGGCGAAACACCCCAAGACACATATTAATCTAATTAACAAAGATCAAACACAAAGAACAAATATTAAAAGCAGCAAGGGAAAACAACAAATAACACACAAGGGAATACCCATAAGGATAACAGCTGATCTTTCAATAGAAACTCTTCAAGCCAGGAGGGAATGTCAAGACATACTTAAAATGATGAAAGAAAATAACCTACAGCCCAGATTATTGTACCCAGCAAGGATCTCATTCAAATATGAAGGAGAAATCAAAAGCTTTTCAGACAATTAACATTAGAAACAAGAGGTTCCCCTATTCTATTGACATAGCAAATAGTCAATAATACTGTAGGGGAGGAGGAGCCAAGATGGCAGAGGAGTAGGACGGGGAGAACACTTTCTCCCCCACAAATTCATCAAAAGAGCATTTAAACGTCGAGTAAAATCCACAAAACAACTTCTGAATGCTGGCAGAGGACATCAGGCACCCAGAAAAGCAACCCAACTCTTCGAAAGGAGGTAGAAAAAAATATAAAAGACAAAAAAAAGAGACAAAAAAGGGAGGGACGGAGTTCCGTCCCGGGAAGGGAGTCTTAAAAAGAGAGAAGTTTCCAAACACCAGGAAACCTTCTCACTGCCGAATCTGTGCTGAGCTTTGGAAGCACAGAGGGCAACATAAAAGGGAGGAAAAAAATAAATAAACAATTAAAAATCGCAGATTGTGAGCCCTACGGTAACTCCCCCAGCGGAGAAGCAGCGCAGACACCTGCGCACGGCATTAGCAAGCCGGGGCTGGGCAGGGAAGTGCAGCGCGGGCTGTGTCCTTTAGAGTAAGAATCGGCCCGAATGTCCTGAGCGCTATCTGAGCGAAATAATTGGGGCTAGCAAACCAGACTGTGGGATATCTACCACGCGAAAAGCCAGCCCTAACCTAAGACACCGCCAGGCCCGAGCACAGAACAAAGGACTGAACAGAGATAGCCGGTTGCAGACCTTCCCCCTCCGGTGACAGGCAGCCAGAGCCGGAAGGGGGCAATCGCAGCCCAAGAGAGACACTATCTATAAAACTGTAAGCAGGCTTCTTTGCTAACTAAAACTTCTTGGGGGTCTGGACAGTCAACATCTGCCTGAGAAGGTGCACTGGTTTTACACCCAGATAACCGAGTGGCGGGGAGGCGATAAGTCGCAGCATAGGCGCCCGCCAAACACATCACCTGAGCTGCTCGGATCTGGGAAGAGCACAAAACGCAGGCCCAACCGAGTCTGCGCCTCTGAGGACTACCGGAGTGCCTGAACCTGAGCGGCTTGGACCTGGGAGCTCAGCCCAGGGCTGGCCTCTGATTGTTCCTGGTGGAACAACCTAGAGCCCGAGCAGTGTGGGCAGGGAGGCTACACGCGCCGTGAGCGGGGGCAGACCCAGTGTGGCTGAGGCACTGCGAGTGCATGCCAGTGTTATCTGTTTGCAGCATCCCTCCCTCCCTCCCCACAGCGCGGCTGAACAAGTGAGCCTAAATAAAATTAAAAAAAAATAGTGTCCTCCACCGCCCCCTTTGTGTCAGGGCGGGAACCAGACACTGAAGAGACCAGCAAACAGAAGAAGCTATAACAGAGGGAAACGCCTTGGAAGCTACAGGCCGTAGATTAAACCCTGTGGTTACTACGGACTACATAGGAAGGGGCCTATAGATCTTGAGAAATATAAGTCAGACCAAGGAACTAGCCAAAAATGAACTGAACCCACAATACTCACAACAAAACCAGAGAAAGACCTAGATATATTTTTACTATTTTTATGATCAATCTTTCTTTCTTTTCTTTTTTTAATTAAAAAAAAAAAATTTTAAGTCCTCTATTGTCCTTTAATTTTCACTTTTATAACTATTACTTTGCAAGATATTTGAAGTTTTTTTCTAATGATTAGTAGGAATCTTTGTGTATATAGGTAGTAATCTCCTTTCAGTCATAATATTTGGCAAATATTGTTGAATATGATGTGAATAAAGTATATATAGGTAGCCTTTTAATGACTGGCTTATTTTGCTTAACATTATGCTTTGAGATTCATTTATGTTCTTCTGTTTGGTCGTAGTCACTCTCATTGCCATATATACTTTTATTAAGTGATGATACCAAAATTTGTCATCCTGTTCTACAGTTGATAGACATTTCAATTGTTTCTATTTTTCTGTCCTGCTATTAATATTCTTGTGCATGTCTTCTGGTAAATATTGGTTCATCATTCTGTGATTATATATCTAGAAATAAAGTAACTGTCATAGGAACTGCCAAGTTCAGTCTTCAGTAAAAGATTCTGCCAGTTTTTCTGAAGTGGTTGTTCCACTTTTCACTTTTGAGTTCTGCTTTTTATATTTTTAAGCAAACAATTTGGTGGGTATGTAGCAGTATTTCATTTTGGTTTTAATTCCCCAATAATTAATAATTAATGAAGTTGAACAAACACCTTTACATGTGTGTATGGACCTTGAAAACACTTCAAAATACAGAGTTTCATGTCCCATTACAGACCTGCAATACCAGGCTCTCCAACGATAGGACTCAAGAATCTGTACTTTTAAGAGCTTACCAACTGTCAGCATTCAAAGAATTGTTGAGCATAAATGTAATTTTATTAGAATAAGAAAATATCCAGCTTGTATTGTAGTTAAACCTACAGGAAAATTTGATGTTTCTATTTAAGAGAAATACAAAAGTTATGGTGAAAACTTTAAAAATTACACTCATTCTATTACAAACTTTGGATACATAATATATCAAAGGCTGTTACTGGGACTTTTCATTTGCCATAAATTAGGAGACAATTCACCATGGATCTCTCACATTTCTGCATGCCTTGTGAGTGGAGGCCTTATTTGTCCTTGTTCTGAACTATCCTTTCAAGGGTACTTGTATGGTGAACAGCCTTTGAAAATAGAATTAGTATTTCCCATGAGCAAAGGGAAGGACTATTTACTAGTCAATGTAATAAACGTGTCCCTTTTTGGTAAAGATCAAGTAGGTTTACCATCCATTATAAAAGATTCAGATTGCCTAAGTTTAACTTCTTTTCCTGAAATGCAACCTAATGAGTGTACAGGCACACCTATCACTCTGTATGTCAACCTATGGAAACTGGGATTCAGACAGTTTAGAAAATGCTAATATCGTGCCTGGTCTAACTCAATGAAACTAAGCCATGCCCTGTGGGGCCACCCAAGATGGGCGGGTCATGGTGGAGAGGTCTGAGAGAATGTGGTCCACTGGAGAAGGGAATGGCAAGCCACTTCAGTATTCTTGCCTTGAGAACCCCATGAACAGTGTGAAAAGGCAAAATGATAGGATACCGAAAGAGGAACTACCCAGGTGTGTAGGTGCCCAATATGCTACTAGAGATCAATGGAGAAATAACTCCAGAAAGAATGAAGATATGGAGCCAAAGCAAAAACAATACCCAGTTGTGGATGTCACTGGTGATAGAAGCAAGGTCTGATGCTGTAAAGAGCAATATTGCATAGGAACCTGGAAAGTCAGGTCCGTGAATCAAGGCAAATAGGAAGTGGTCAAACAGGAGATGGCAAGAGTGAACATTGACATTCTAGGAATCAGCAAACTCAAATGGACTGGAATGGGTGAATTTAACTCAGATGACCATTATATCTACTACTGTGGGCAGGAATCCCTCAGAAGAAATGGAGTAGCCATCCTGGTCAACAAAAGAGTCTGAAATGCAGTACTTGGAGGCAATCTCAAAAACGACAGAATGATCTCTGTTCGTTTCCAAGGCAAACCAGTCAATATCACAGTAATCCAAGTCTATGCCCCAACCAGTAATGCTGAAGAAGCTGAAGTTGAAAGGTTCTGTGAAGACCTACAAGACCTTTTAGAACTAACATCCAAAAAAGATGTCCTTTTCATTATAGGTGGCTAATGGTTTATCAATTTTATTTATCCTTTCAAAAAACCAGCTTTTGGTTTTGTTGATTTT
Source organism: Bubalus bubalis (assembly GCF_019923935.1). Lineage (NCBI taxonomy): Eukaryota > Metazoa > Chordata > Mammalia > Artiodactyla > Bovidae > Bubalus > Bubalus bubalis. The sequence continues at coordinate 71,958,801 of NC_059172.1, read as the reverse complement.
TGCTATGATCTCTTTTGTTTCTTTTGCATTTATTTCTGCTCTAAGTTTTAAGATTTCTTTCCTTCTACTAACCCTGGGGTTCTTCATTTCTTCCTTTTCTAGTTGCTTTAGGTGTAGAGTTAGGTTATTTATTTGAGTTTTTTCTTGTTTCTTGAGGTGTGCCTGTATTGCTATGAACTTTCCCCTTAGGACTGCTTTTACCGTGTCCCACAGGTTTTTGGTTGTTGTGTTTTCATTTTCATTCGTTTCTATGCATATTTTGATTTCTTTTTTGATTTCTTCTGTGATTTGTTGGTTATTCAGCAGCGTGTTGTTCAGCCTCCATATGTTGGAATTTTTAATAGTTTTTCTCTTGTAATTGAGATCTAATCTTACTACATTGTGGTCAGAAAAGATGCTTGGAATGATTTCTATTTTTTTGAATTTACCAAGGCTAGCTTTATGGCCCAGGATGTGATCTATCCTGGAGAAGGTTCCATGTGCACTTGAGAAAAAGGTGAAATTCATTGTTTTGGGATGAAATGTCCTATAGATATCAATTAGGTCTAACTGGTCTATTGTATCATTTAAAATTTGTGTTTCCTTGTTAATTTTCTGTTGAGTTGATCTATCCATAGGTGTGAGTGGGGTATTAAAGTCTCCCACTATTATTGTGTTATTGCTAATTTCTCCTTTCATACTTGTTAGCATTTGTCTTACATACTGCGGTGCTCCCGTGTTGGGTGCATATATATTTATAATTGTTATATCTTCTTCTTGGATTGATCCTTTGATCATTATGTAGTGACCATCTTTGTCTCTTTTCACACTCTTTGTTTTAAAGTCTATTTTATCTGATATGTCTATATATGAAGTTTGCTGAAGAAGAAAAAAAAAAACTTCATATATATATTTTATAATTTTTTGACCGTGTTTTGTTTTGTTTCGTTTTTTCTTTTTCTTCTTTTCTTTAACATCGTATTTTTGAAATTCCAAACTCTACTCTAGATTTTTAATTTTAGCCTTTTGGTATATGTTATCAATTTTGTACCTATAGTTTTTTTCATAATTTCTGTGACTTTTTTTTTTCTCTGTTTCTTTCTCTTCTTCTTTTGTATAACATCGTATATCTGCAATTCCAAACTCTACTCAAGGTTTTTAATTTATGCTTTTTGGTATTTGATATCAATTCTGTACCTGTATTTTCTTTATAATTTTTGCGACATTGTTTTTGTTGGTTTGTTTGTTTTCTCTCTTTATTTTTTCTTCTTCTTTTTTTTAACATTGTATTTTTGAAATTCCAAACTCTACTCTAGATTTTTTTTTTTTTAATTTTATTTTATTTTTAAACTTTACATAACTGTATTAGATTTGCCAAATATCAAAATGAATCCGCCACAGGTATACATGTGTTCCCCATCCTGAACCCTCCTCCCTCCTCCCTCCCCATTCCATCCCTCTGGGTCGTCCCAGTGCACCAGCCCCAAGCATCTACTCTAGATTTTTAACTTGTGCTTTTTGGTATTAGTTATCAATTTTGTACCTGTAGTTTCTTTATAATTTTCGTGACCTTGTTTGTTTTTCTTTGTTTGTTTTTTCTCTCTTTCTTTTCCTTCTTCTTTTCTTTAACATCGTATTTTTGAAATTCCAAACTCTACTCTAGATTTATAATTTTAGCCTTTTGGTATACATTATCAATTTTGTACATATAGTTTTTTTTATAATTTCTGTGACTTTTTTTTTTCTTTCTTTTTTTTCCCTCTGTTTCTTTCTCTTCTTCTTTTATATAACATCATACATCTGCAATTCCAAACCCTACTCAAGATTTTTAATTTATGCTTTTTGGTATTTGATATCAATTTTGTACCTGTATTTTCTTTATAATTTTTGCGACATTGTTTTTGTTGGTTTGTTTGTTTTCTCTCTTTATTTTTCTTCTTCTTTTTTTTTTTAACATTGTATTTTTGAAATTCCAAACTCTACTCTAGATTTTTAATTTTTGCTTTCTGGTATTAGTTATCAATTTTGTACCTGTAGTTTCTTTATAATTTTCGCAACCTTGTTTGTTTTTCTTTGCTCGTTTTTTCTCGCTTTCTTTTCCTTCTTCTTTTCATTAACATCGCATTTTTGAAATTCCAAACTCTACTCTAGATTATTAATTTTTGCTTTTATGTATTTGTTACCAATTTTGTACCTTTAAGAACCCAATCTTCAGGACCCATTTTTCACTAGAGAACGAGATTACTGGCTTGACTGCTCTCTCTCCCTTTGGACTCTCCGTTTTCTCCACCAGGTCGCCTGTATCTTCTCCCTAACCCCTCTCTACTCTACCCAACTCTGTGAATTTCTGTGTGTTCCAGACGGTGGAGAACACTTAGGGAACTGATTACTGGCTGGATCTGTCTCCCTCCTTTTCATTTCCCCCTTTTATCCTTTTGGCTACCTCTGTCTCCTGCCTCCTTCTTCTCTTCTCTGTATAACTCCGTGAACATCTCTGAGCGGTCCAGTTGTGGAGTGCACATAAGGAAGTGACTACTGGCTAGCCCACTCTCTCCACTATTGATTCCACCTCATCTCATTTGGGTCACCTCTAACTCCCTCCTCCCACTTCTCTTCTCCATGTAACGCTGTGAACCTCTCTGAGTGACCCTCACAGTAGAGAAACTTTTCATCTTTAACGTAGATGTTTTATCAATGGTGCTGTATAGAAGGAGAAGTTTTGAAACTACTGCAAAAATAAGACCGATAACTGGAAGTAGGAGGCTTAAGTCCAATCCCTGACTCCAGGGAACTCCTGACCCCAAGGAACATTAATTGACAGGAGCTCATCAAACGCCTCCATACCGACACTGAAACCAAGCACCACACAAGGGCCAACAAGTTCCAGGGAAAGACATAACAAGCAAATTCTCCAGCAACAAAGGAACACAGCCCTGAGCTTCAAGATACAGGCTGCCCAAAGTCACCCCACAACCACAGACATCTCATAACTCATTACTGAACATTTCATTACACTCCAGAGAGAAGAAATACAGCTCCATCCACCAGAATATCGACACAACCTTCCCTAACCAGGAAACCTTGAAAAGCCACCTGTACAAACCCACACACAGTCAAGAAACACCACAATAAAGAGAACTCCACAAACTGCCAGAATACAGAAAGGACACCCCAAACTCAGTAATTTAAACAAGATGAAGAGACAGAGGAATAGCCAGCAGATAAAGGAATAGGATAAATGCCCACCAAACCAAACAAAAGAGGAAGAGATAGGGAATCTACCTGATAAAGAATTCCGAATAATGATAGTGAAATTGATCCAAAATCTTGAAATTAAAATGGAATCACAGATAAATAGCCTGGAGGCAAGGATTGAGAAGATGCAAGAAAGGTTTAACAAGAACTTAGAAGAAATAAAAAAGAGTCAATATATAATGAATAATGCAATAAGTGAAATTAAAAACACTCTGGAGGCAACAAATAGTAGAATAACAGAGGCAGAAGATAGGATTAGTGAATTAGAAGACAGAATGGTAGAAATAAATGAATCAGAGAGGATAAAAGAAAAACGAATTAAAAGAAATGAGGACAATCTCAGAGACCTCCAGGACAATATTAAACGCTACAACATTCAAATCATAGGGGTCCCAGAAGAAGAAGACAAAAAGAAAGACCATGAGAAAATACTTGAGGAGATACTAGTTGAAAACTTCCCTAAAATGGGGAAGGAAATAATCACCCAAGTCCAAGAAACCCAGAGAGTCCCAAACAGGATAAACCCAAGGCGAAACACCCCAAGACACATATTAATCTAATTAACAAAGATCAAACACAAAGAACAAATATTAAAAGCAGCAAGGGAAAACAACAAATAACACACAAGGGAATTCCCATAAGGATAACAGCTGATCTTTCAATAGAAACTCTTCAAGCCAGGAGGGAATGGCAAGACATACTTAAAATGATGAAAGAAAATAACCTACAGCCCAGATTATTGTACCCAGCAAGGATCTCATTCAAATATGAAGGAGAAATCAAAAGCTTTTCAGACAAGCAAAAGCTGAGAGAATTCTGCACCACCAAACCAGCTCTCCAACAAATACTAAAGGATATTCTCTAGACAGGAAACACAAAAATGGTGTATAAATTCAAACCCAAAACAATAAAGTAAATGGCAACGGGATCATACTTATCAGTAATTACCTTAAACGTAAATGGGTTGAATGCCCCAACCAAAAGACAAAGACTGGCTGAATGGATACAAAAACAAGACCCCTACATATGTTGTCTACAAGAGACCCACCTCAAAACAGGGGACACATACAGACTGAAAGTGAAGGGCTGGAAAAAGATTTTCCATGCAAATAGGGACCAAAAGAAAGCAGGAGTAGCAATACTCATATCAGATAAAATAGACTTTAAAACAAAGAGTGTGAAAAGAGACAAAGATGGTCACTACATAATGATCAAAGGATCAATCCAAGAAGAAGATATAACAATTATAAATATATATGCACCCAACACGGGAGCACCGCAGTATGTAAGACAAATGCTAACAAGTATGAAAGGAGAAATTAGCAATAACACAATAATAGTGGGAGACTTTAATACCCCACTCACACCTATGGATAGATCAACTCAACAGAAAATTAACAAGGAAACACAAATTTTAAATGATACAATAGACCAGTTAGACCTAATTGATATCTATAGGACATTTCATCCCAAAACAATGAATTTCACCTTTTTCTCAAGTGCACATGGAACCTTCTCCAGGATAGATCACATCCTGGGCCATAAAGCTAGCCTTGGTAAATTCAAAAAAATAGAAATCATTCCAAGCATCTTTTCTGACCACAATGCAGTAAGATTAGATCTCAATTACAAGAGAAAAACTATTAAAAATTCCAACATATGGAGGCTGAACAACACGCTGCTGAATAACCAACAAATCACAGAAGAAATCAAAAAAGAAATCAAAATATGCATAGAAACGAATGAAAATGAAAACACAACAACCAAAAACCTGTGGGACACGGTAAAAGCAGTCCTAAGGGGAAAGTTCATAGCAATACAGGCACACCTCAAGAAACAAGAAAAAACTCAAATAAATAACCTAACTCTACACCTAAAGCAACTAGAAAAGGAAGAAATGAAGAACCCCAGGGTTAGTAGAAGGAAAGAAATCTTAAAACTTAGAGCAGAAATAAATGCAAAAGAAACAAAAGAGATCATAGCAAAAATCAACAAAACCAAAAGCTGGTTCTTTGAAAGGATAAATAAAATTGACAAACCATTAGCCAGACTCATCAAGAAACAAAGGGAGAAAAATCAAATCAATAAAATTAGAAATGAAGATGGAGAGATCACAACAGACAACACAGAAATACAAAGGATCATAAGAGACTACTATCAACAATTATATGCCAATAAAATGGACAATGTGGAAGAAATGGACAAATTCTTAGAAAAGTACAACTTTCCAAAACTCGACCAGGAAGAAATAGAAAATCTTAACAGACCCATCACAAGCACAGAAATTGAAACTGTAATCAAAAATCTTCCAGCAAACAAAAGCCCAGGTCCAGACGGTTTCACAGCTGAATTCTACCAAAAATTTAGAGAAGAGCTAACACCTATCCTGCTCAAACTCTTCCAGAAAATTGCAGAGGATGGTAAACTTCCAAACTCATTCTATGAGGCCACCATCACCCTAATACCAAAACCTGACAAAGATCCCACAAAAAAAAGAAAACTACAGGCAAATATCACTGATGAACATAGATGCAAAAATCCTTAACAAAATTCTAGCAATCAGAATCCAACAACACATTAAAAAGATCATACACCATGACCAAGTGGGCTTTATCCCAGGGATGCAAGGATTCTTCAATATCCGCAAATCAATCAATGTAATACACCACATTAACAAATTGAAAAATAAAAACCATATGATTATCTCAATAGATGCAGAGAAAGCCTTTGACAAAATTCAACATCCATTTATGATCAAAACTCTCCAGAAAGCAGGAATAGAAGGAACATACCTCAACATAATCAAAGCTATATATGACAAACCCACAGCAAACATTATCCTCAATGGTGAAAAATTGAAAGCATTTCCTCTAAAGTCAGGAACAAGACAAGGGTGTCCACTTTCACCATTACTATTCAACATAGTTTTGGAAGTTTTGGCCACAGCAATCAGAGCAGAAAAAGAAATAAAAGGAATCCAAATTGGAAAAGAAGAAGTAAAGCTCTCACTGTTTGCAGAGGACATGATCCTCTACATAGAAAACCCTAAAGACTCCACCAGAAAATTACTAGAACTAATCAATGACTATAGTAAAGTTGCAGGATATAAAATCAACACACAGAAATTCCTTGCATTCCTATACACTAATAATGAGAAAACAGAAAGAGAAATTAAGGAAACAATTCCATTCACCATTGCAACGGAAAGAATAAAATACTTAGGAATATATCTACCTAAAGAAACTAAAGACCTATATATAGAAAACTATAAAACACTGGTGAAAGAAATCAAAGAGGACACAAGTAGATAGAGAAATATACCATGTTCATGGATTGGAAGAATCAATATAGTGAAAATGAGTATACTACCCAAAGCAATCTATAGATTCAATGCAATCCCTATCAAGCTACCAACAGTATTCTTCACAGAGCTAGAACAAATAATTTCACAATTTGTATGGAAATACAAAAAACCTCGAATAGCCAAAGCAATCTTGATAAAGAAGAATGGAACTGGAGGAATCAACCTACCTGACTTCAGGCTCTACTACAAAGCCACAGTTATCAACACAGTATGGTACTGGCACAAAGACAGAAATATAGATCAATGGAACAAAATAGAAAGCCCAGAGATTAATCCACGCACATATGGACACCTTATCTTTGACAAAGGAGGCAAGAACATACAATGGATTAAAGACAATCTCTTTAACAAGTGGTGCTGGGAAATCTGGTCAACCACTTGTAAAAGAATGAAACTAGAACACTTTCTAACACCATACACAAAAATAAACTCAAAATGGATTAAAGATCTAAACATAAGACCAGAAACTATAAAACTCCTAGAGGAGAACATAGGCAAAACACTCTCTGACATACATCACAGCAGGATCCTCTATGACCCACCTCCCAGAATATTGGAAATAAAAGCACAAATAAACAAATGGGACCTAAGTAACCTTAAAAGCTTCTGCACATCAAAGGAAACTATTAGCAAGGTGAAAAGACAGCCTTCAGAATGGGAGAAGATAATAGCAAATGAAGCAACTGACAAACAACTAATCTCAAGAATATACAAGCAACTCCTCCAGCTCAACTCCAGAAAAATAAATGACCCAATCAAAAAATGGGCCAAAGAACTAAATAGACATTTCTCCAAAGAAGACATACAGATGGCTAACAAACACATGAAAAGATGCTCAACATCACTCATTATCAGAGAAATGCAAATCAAAACCACTATGAGGTACCATTTCACACCAGTCAGAATGGCTGCGATCCAAAAGTCTACAAGTAATAAATGCTGGAGAGGGTGTGGAGAAAAGGGAACCCTCTTGCACTGTTGGTGGGAATGCAAACTAGTACAGCCACTATGGAGAACAGTGTGGAGATTCCTTAAAAAACTGGAAATAGAACTGCCTTATGATCCAGCAATCCCACTGCTGGGCATACACACTGAGGAAACCAGAAGGGAAAGAGACACGTGTACCCCAATGTTCATCGCAGCACTGTTTATAATAGCCAGGACATGGAAGCAACCTAGATGTCCATCAGCAGATGAATGGATAAGAAAGCTGTGGTACATATACACAATGGAGTATTACTCAGCCATTAAAAAGAATACATTTGAATCAGTTCTAATGAGGTGGATGAAACTGGAGCCTATTATACAGAGTGAAGTCAGCCAGAAAGAAAAACACCAATACAGTATACTAACGCATATATATGGAATTTAGAAAGATGGTAACAATAACCCTGTGTACGAGACAGCAAAAGAGACACTGATGTATAGAACAGTCTTATGGACTCTGTGGGAGAGGGAGAGGGTGGGAAGATTTGGGAGAATGGCATTGAAACATGTTAAATATCATGTATGAAACGAGTTGCCAGTCCAGGTTCGATGCACGATACTGGATGCTTGGGGCTGGTGCACTGGGACGACCCAGAAGGATGATGTGGGGAGGGAGGAGGGAGGAGGGTTCAGGATGGGGAACACATGTATACCTGTGGTGGATTCATTTTGATATTTGGCAAAACTAATACAATTATGTAAAGTTTAAAAAATAAAATTAAATTAAATAAATAAATAATAATACTGTATACAGTCAAAGGCAACTTAAAACATCATATGCAACATCAGATCAGATCAGATCAGTCGCTCAGTCGTGTCCGATTCTTTGTGACCCCATGAATCGCAGCACGCCAGGCCTCCCTGTCCATCACCATATATGTATATACTTATATGTATATGTGTGCAGAAAGATGCGTTTGGAAGGATAATTACAAAAATGTTAATTAATCGTGTTTTCTGAATTATGCAACTTAGGGACATATTTACTTTCTATTTTCTATAACTTGACTTATTTTACTATGGGCATGTGTCACTTTTTGTAGTAGTTATTTTTACAGTTCAGTTCAGTTCAGTTGCTCAGTCGTGTCCAACTCTTTGTGACTCCATGAACCGCAGCATGCCAGGTCTCCCTGCCCATCACCAACTCCCAGAGTCCACTCAAACCCATGTCCATTGAGTCGATGATGTCATCCAATCATCTCATCCTCTGTCGTTCCCTTCTCCTGCCCTCAATCTTTCCCAGCATCAGCGTCTTTTCCAATGAGTCAGCTCCTCGAATGAAGTGGCCAAAGTATTGGAGTTTCAGCTTCAACATCAGTCCTTCCAATGAACACCCAGGACTGACCTCCTTTAGGATGGCCTGGTTGGATCTCCTCACAGTTCAAGGGACTCTCAAGAGACTTCTCCAACACTACAGTTCAAAAGCATCAATTCTTCGGCACTCAGCTTTCTTCACAGTCCAACTCTCACATCTATACATGACCACTGGAAAAACCATAGTCTTGACTAAATGGACCTTTGTTGACAAAGTAATGCCTCTGTTTTTTAATATGTAGTCTAGGTTGGTCATAACTTTCCTTCCAAGGAGTAAGCATCTTTTAATTTCATGGCTGCAGTCACCATCTGCAGTGATTTTGGAGCTCAGAAAAATCAAATTATATTGAAATTGTATGTCCAAGCAACTTCCAAAGCACCTCTCATTCCCACTGAGTCTTAACAATGACAAAGATTTACTGGGTGTGGAAATTCTAATAATAAAAACAGTGCATGGCATTAACATTTATCTATGTTATCTTAGAACTTCAGTTGCCATCTGTTACACTCAAACTCTTCATCTCTACAATTCAATGTATATTGTGGTAAGTAGAAATCTAAATATGTATCCAAAATACACCATAATTAAATGTCAAAACATAAAACATTTACTCAAGCTAAATACAAACACCCACAGACATCTCAAAGTCTTTTTTAACTTCAATCAGGAAATGTGAAAATTTAAGTACTCTCTACTTTGAAATGAACGAGAAGTCATTCTGATTTGATGAGGAAACACTTTGCACCCAGCCCATGTTCAGGGCTTCTAAATATTGCTTCTGTGATACTAAGACAGAGTGACAAAATCAGGTGTAGTTATCAACGCTTTATCCAACAAATATAGGATACCAGACTTATCCTAAACCATACATTAGATATTATGAAGGACAAAACCAAATCATAAGATAAACTCTATGTCCTAGAGAAGTGTCATGTGTGCATACATGTTCAGTCTCTCGGTAACGTCTCACTCTTTGCAACTCTATGGACTGTAGTCCATCAGGCTGCTCTGTCCAAGGAATGTTCCAGGCAAGAATACTGGACTGGGTTGCCATTTCCTACTCCAGAGGATCTTCCCCCACCAGAGATCAAACTCACGTCTCCTGTGTCTCCTGCATTAGCAGGCAGATTCTAACCACTGAGCCACATAGGAAACTCTCATTTAAATTGGAAAGAGAGCTCTCTTGGATGGGTAAAGAATGGGAACAATTCCAGACAACTGATAATCAGATGGTAGACAAAGGGTATATGTATATGTTTGTGTGTATCTGTGTGTGTACGTGTAAGAAAAGTAGATAAATGTCTCCTGGGATTTTTGGATACAGAGATGAAAAAGCGAAGTTAAGAAGAGAACAAGGACTAATACAGGTGACACAGGGCAAGGCAAATACAACTTAATTAATGAATCTCCATACCCCATGCACTGTTAAGTTTGTACTAAACATAAGGTAAGAATACAATCCTTTACCCAGTACTTATAATTTGAGTATACAAGTTTCATTATTAATATACTGTAAAACTATGCAATATTTTTAGAAGCTGTCTAAGTTAAAGTTTTCCAGAGAGACAATATTAATAAGATTAATAACATTAATTCATATGGTTAGAAATATATATATGTTTTAAGAAATTTATTATTATGAATCAGCTCATGCTATAGCACCTGAGAAGTCCCACAATCCACCATCTGCAACCTGGAGACCCAAGAAAGCTGACTATATAATTCAACCCAAGTCTGAAGGCCTGAGAGTCAAGGTTGCTGATGGTGTAGATTCTAGTTCAGGTCTGAAGGGGCCTGAGAACTAGCAGCACTGAGGGAAGACTGATGTCCTAGCTGAAGCAATCAAATATTTTTCTCTTTTCAGGCCCTCAATTGAATAGATGATAGCCACTCAAATTGAGGAGGAAAAATTTCTTTACTATGTCCAGTAATTGAAACTTGAGGTCAATATGCTAAGTTAAAAAAGTCAGAGAAAGACCCTGGAGAAAGGAATGGCAACCCACTCCAGTATTCTTGCCTGGAGAATTCCATTGACAGAGGAGCCTGATGGGCTATAGTCCATGGGATTGCAAGCATTGGACACAACTGAGGAGCTAAAACTTTTTCTAAAGCTGTTAAGAGTAGACTTTAAATGCTCATACACAAAATATAACCTCAGATACACAGATGACACTACCCGTATGGCAGAAAGTGAAGAACTAAAGAGCCTCTTGATGAAAGTGAAAGAGGAGACTGGAAAAGTTGGCTTAAAACTCAACATTCAAAAAACTAAGATCATGGCATCTGGTACCATCACTTCATGGCAAATAGATGGGGAAACAATGGAAACAGTGAGAGTCTATATTTGGGGGCTTCAAAATCACTGCAGATAGTGACTGCAGTCATGAAATTAAAATACATTTGCTCCTTGGAAGAAAAGCTATGACCAACCTAGACAGCATATTAAAAAGCAAAAACATTACTTTGTAGACAAAGGTCCATCTAGTCAAAGCTATAGTTTTCCCAGTTGTCATGTGTGGATGTGAAAGTTTGACCATAAAGAAGGCTGAGCACTGAAGAATTGATGTTTTTGAACTGTGGTGTTGGAGAAGACTCTTTAGAGTCCCTTGGATGCAAGGAGATCAAACCAGTCAATCTTAAAGGAGATCAGTCCTGAACATTCATTGGAAGGACATGTCCATTCATTGATGGACATAAGTTTGAGCAAGCTCCAGGAGCTGGTGATGTACAGGGAAGCCTGGCATGGTTCAGTCTACGGGGTTGTAAAGAGTTGGACAAGACTGAGTGACTGAACTGAACTGAACCACAAAAAAAGAAGTGGTGATGTGATGGTAGTAAGAGTCTAAAGCTAAAGCTATGGTGGTCATCATGTCAAATGCTAATTTCTTCCAGAAACACCCTCACAGACACATCCAGAAATAATGTGTAACCAATATCAGGTCACTCATTATCCAGTCAAACTGACATAAAATTAGCCATCAAAATTCTACCCTTGTCAACTTAGCACCTATGTCAGTTGAGTTCAGTTCAGTTCAGTTCAGTCACTCAGTCATGTCCGACTCTTTGTGACCCCATGGACTGCAGCACACCAGGCCTCCATGTCCATAACCAACTCAAGTCCATTGAGTCAGTGATGCCATCCAACCATCTCATCTTCTGTTGTCCCCTTTTCCTCCCACCTTCAAACTTTCCCCGCATCAGGGTCTTTTCAAATGAGTTAACTCTTTGCATCAGGTGGCCAAAGTATTGGAGTTTCTGCTTTAACATCCAGAGAAGGCAATGATATGCACTCCAGTACTCTTGCCTGGAAAATCCCATGGACAGAGGAGCCTGGTAGCTGGAGTCCATGGGGTCGCAAAGAGTCAGACGCGACTGAGCGGCTTCACTTTCACTTATCACTTTCATGCACTGGAGAAGGAAATGGCAACCCACTCTAGTGTTCTTGCCTGGAGAATCCCAGGGACGGGGGAGCCTGGTGGGCTGCGTCTATGGGATCGCAGAGTCAGACACAACTGAAGCGACTTTGCAGCATCAGCTTTAACATCAGTCCTTCCAAAGAACATTTAGGACTGATTTTGTTTACGATTGACTGGTTTGATCTCCTTACAGACCAAGGGACTCTCAAGAGACTTCTCCAACATCACAGTTCAAAAGCATCAATTCTTCGGTGCTCAGCTTTCTTTATACTCCAACTCTCATATCCATACATGACTACTGGAAAAACCATAGCCTTAACTAGACGGACCTTTGTTGACAAAGTAATGCCTTTGCTTTTTAATATGCTGTCTAGGTTGGTCATAACTTTCCTTCCAAGGAGTAAGCATCTTTTAATTTCATGACTGCAGTCACCATCTGCAGTGATTTTGAGCCCCTAAAAATAAAGTCTGCTACTGTTTCCACTATTTCCCATTCTATTTGCCATGAAATGATGGGACCAGATGCCATGATCTTAGTTTATTGAATGCTGAGGTTTTTTTTTTTTTTTTTAATGGGTTCATATTTTTTATCTTTTTATTTTATTTTATTTTTTAACTTTACATTATTGTATTGGTTTTGCCATATATCAACATGAATGTTGAGTTTTAAGCCAACTTTTCCACTCTCCTCTTTCACTTTCATCAAAAGAGCCATTCATTCTTCTTCACTTTCTGCCATAAGGGTGGTGTTATATGCATATCTGAGGTTATTGATATTTCTTCTGGCAATATTGATTCCAACTTGTGCTTCTTCCAGCCCACTGTTTCTCATTATGTACTCTGCATATAAGTTAAATAAGCAGGGTGACAATATACAGCCTTGACGTACTCCTTTTCCTATTTGGAACAGTCTGTTGTTCCATGTCCAGTTCTAACTGTTGCTTCCTGACCTGCATACAGATTTCTCAAGAGGCATGTAGGGGTCTGGTATTCCATCTCTTTCAGAATTTTCCACAGTTTATTGTGATCCACACAGTCAAAGGCTTTGGCAAAATCAATAAAGCAGAAATAGATGTTTTCCTGGAACTCTCTTGCTTTTTCCATGATCCAGCGGATGTTGGCAATTTGATCTCTGGTTCCTCTGCCTTTTCTAAAACCAGCTTGAACATCTGGAAGTTCAAGGTTCACATATTGTTGAAGCCTGGCTTGGAGAATTTTGAGCATTACTTTACTAGCATGTGAGATGAGTGCAATTGTGCAGTAGTTTGAGCATTCTTTGGCATTGCCTTTCTTTGGGATTGGAATGAAAACTGACCTTTTCCAGTCCTGTGGCACCCATATGCATCTTATTAAAGCATATTTGATATCCAAATAAGAACAACCAAGGTCATAAATCCACCTAACATGATACAACTCTCTTTTTCGAAGTTGAAAATACCCTAAGCCCTTCCCCAGAGGAGGAAGTAGAGGAGAGTTATGGTTACCCTTCTTTTTTTAAATATAAAGTTATTTATTTTAATTGGAGGCTAATTACTGTACAATATTGTATTGGTTTTGCCATACATTTACATGAATCTTCCATGGGTGTACACGTGTTCCCCATCCTGAACCCCCCTTCCACCTCCCTCCCCAATACCATCCCTATGGGTCATCCCAGTGCATCAGCCCCAAGCGTCCTGTATCATGCATCAAAGCTGGACTGGCAATTCATTTCACGTATGATATTATACATGTTTCAATGCCATTCTCCCAAATCATCCCACCCTCGCCCTCTCCCACAGAGTCTAAAAGACTGTTCTATATATCTGTGTCTCTTTTGCTGTCTCACATACAGGGGTATTGTTGCCATCTTTCTGAATTCCATATATATGCATTAGTGTACTGTATTGGTCTTTTTCTTTCTGGCTTACTTCACTCTGTAAAATAGGCTCCAGTTTCATCCACCTCATTAGAACAGATTCAAATATATTCTTTCTAATGGCTGAGTAATATTCCATTGTGTATATGTACCACAGCTTTCTTATCCATTCGTCTGCTGATGGACATCTAGATTGCTTTTATAGTCATATAAAGAAAACATATTTATGTTATGAGAGGGAATAAGAAAGGAAAGAAAAATTATATGAACATTATATTCCGTACCATTCAGATCAGATGCTCAGTCTTGTCCTACTCTTTATGACCCCATGGACTGCAGCATGCCAGGCTTCCCTGTCCATCACAAACCCTCAGAGCTTGCTCAAACTCAGGTCTATGGAGTCGGTGATGCCATCCAACAATCTCATCCTCTGTTGTCCCTTTCTCCTCCTGCCTTCAATCTTTCCCAGCAATAGGGCCTTTTCCAGTGAACCAGTTCTTTGCATCAGGTGGCCAAAGTATTGGAGTTTCAGCTTCAGCATCAGTCCTTCCAATGAATATTCAGGACTGATTTCCTTTAGGATTGACTAGTTTGATCTCCTTGCAGTCCAAGGTACTCTCAAGAGTCTTCTCCAACACCACAGTTTGAAAGCATCAATTCTTCAGTTGCTCACCTTTCTTTATAATCCAACTCTCACATCCCTATGTGACTAATGGAAAAACCATAGCTTTGATAAGATGAACCTTAGTCTACAAAGTAATGGCTCTGCTTTTTGATATGCTGTCTATGTTGGTCATAGCTTTTATTCCAAAGACCAATTGTCTTTTAATTTCATGACTGCAGTCACCCTCTGCAGTGATTTTGGAGCCCAAGAAAATAAAGACTCTCACTGTTTCTATTGTTTCCCCATCTATTTGCCATGAAGTGATGGGATCAGTTGCCATGATCTTAGTTTTTCTTTTCTTTTTTTTTTTTTTTTTTCATTTTTTTGTCAAAGGATAATTGCTTTACAGAATTTTACTGTTTTCTGTCAAACCTCAACATGAATCAGCCATAAGAATACATATGTACTCTCCCTTTTGAACCTCCCTCCCATCTCCCTCCCCATTCCACCCCTCTAAGTTGATACAGAGCCCTGTTTGAGTTTCCTGAGCCATACAGCAAATTCCTGTTGGCTATCTACTTTACATAAGATAATGTAAGTTTCCATGTAACTCTTTCCATATATCTCACCCTCTCCTACCTTCTCCTTATGTCCATAAGTCTATTCTATATGTCTCTTTCTCCATTGCTGCCCTGTAAATACATTCTTCAGTACCATTTTTCTAGATTCCATATATATGTGTTAGAATATAATATTTATCTTTCTCTTTCTGACATACTTCCCTTTGTATAATAGGTTATAGGTTGATCCACCTCATTGGAACTGACTCAAATATATTCCTTTTTATAGCTGAGTAATATTCCATTGTGTATGTGTACCACCACTTCTTTATCCATTCATCTGTCAATGGACATCTAGGTTGCTTCCATGTTCTAGCTATTGAAAATAGTGCTGCAGTGAACACTGGGATACATGTGTATTTTTCAATTTTCGTTTCCTTGGGGTATGATCTTAGTTATTTAAATGTTAAGTTTTTTTGTTTTTTGTTTTTTTTTTAATTTTATTTTATTTTTAAACTTTACATAACTGTATTAGATTTGCCAAATATCAAAATGAATCCGCCACAGGTTTACATGTGTTCCCCATCCTGAACCCTCCTCCCTCCTCCCTCCCCATTCCATCCCTCTGGATCGTCCAAGTGCACCAGCCCCAAGCATCCAGTATCGTGCATCGAACCTGGACTGGCAACTCGTTTCATACATGATATTTTACATGTTTCAATGCCATTCTCCCAAATCTTCCCACCCTCTCCCTCTCCCACAGAGTCCATAAGACTGTTCTATACATCAGTGTCTCTTTTGCTGTCTCGTACACAGGGTTATTGTTACCATCTTTCTAAATTCCATATATATGCGTTAGTATACTGTATTGGTGTTTTTCTTTCTGGCTTACTTCACTCTGTATAATAGGCTCCAGTTTCATCCACCTCATTAGAACTGATTCAAATGTATTCTTTTCAATGGCTGAATAATACTCCATTGTGTATATGTACCACAGCTTTCTTATCCATTAATCTGCTGATGGACATCTAGGTGGCTTCCATGTCCTGGCTATTATAAACAGTGCTGCGATGAACATTGGGGTACTCGTGTCTCTTTCCCTTCTGGTTTCCTCAGTGTGTATGCCCAGCAGTGGGATTGCTGGATCATAAGGCAGGTCTATTTCCAGTTTTTTAAGGAATCTCCACACTGTTCTCCATAGTGGCTGTACTAGTTTGCATTCCCACCAACAGTGTAAGAGGGTTCCCTTTTCTCCACACCCTCTCCAGCATTTATTACTTGTAGACTTTTGGATCGCAGCCATTCTGACTGGTGTGAAATGGTACCTCATAGTGGTTTTGATTTGCATTTCTCTGATAATGAGTGATGTTGAGCATCTTTTCATGTGTTTGTTAGCCATCTGTATGTCTTCTTTGGAGAAATGTCTATTTAGTTCTTTGGCCCATTTTTTGATTGGGTCATTTATTTTTCTGGAGTTGAGCTGTAGGAGTTGCTTGTATATTCTCGAGATTAGTTGTTTGTCAGTTGCTTCATTTGCTATTATCTTCTCCCATTCTGAAGGCTGTCTTTTCACCTTGCTAATAGTTTCCTTTGATGTGCAGAAGCTTTTAAGGTTAATTAGGTCCCATTTGTTTATTTTTGCTTTTATTTCCAATATTCTGGGAGGTGGGTCATAGAGGATCCTGCTGTGATGTAAGTCAGAGAGTGTTTTGCCTATGTTCTCCTCTAGGAGTTTTATAGTTTCTGGTCTTACGTTGAGATCTTTAAGCCATTTTGAGTTTATTTTTGTGTATGGTGTTAGAAAGTGTTCTAGTTTCATTCTTTTACAAGTGGTTGACCAGAGTTCCCAGCACCACTTGTTAAAGAGATTGTCTTTAATCCATTGTATATTCTTGCCTCCTTTGTCAAAGATAAGGTGTCCATATGTGCGTGGATTTATCTCTGGGCTTTCTATTTTGTTCCATTGATCTGTATTTCTGTCTTTGTGCCAGTACCATACTGTCTTGATAACTGTGGCTTTGTAGTAGAGCCTGAAGTCAGGTAGGTTGATTCCTCCAGTTCCATTCTTCTTTCTCAAGATCGCTTTGGCTATTCGAGGTTTTTTGTTTTTCCATACAAATTGTGAAATTATTTGTTCTAGCTCTGTGAAGAATGCTGTTGGTAGCTTGATAGGGATTGCATTGAATCTATAGATTGCTTTGGGTAGTATACTCATTTTCACTACATTGATTCTTCCAATCCATGAACATGGTATATTTCTCCATCTGTTAGTGTCCTCTTTGATTTCTTTCACCAGTGTTTTATAGTTTTCTATATATAGGTCTTTAGATTCTTTAGGTAGATATATTCCTAAGTATTTTATTCTTTCCGTTGCAATGGTGAATGGAATTGTTTCCTTAATTTCTCTTTCTGTTTTCTCATTATTAGTGTATAGGAATGCAAGGGATTTCTGTGTGTTGATTTTATATCCTGCAACTTTACTATAGTCATTGATTAGTTCTAGTAATTTTCTGGTGGAGTCTTTAGGGTTTTCTATGTAGAGGATCATGTCCTCTGCAAACAGTGAGAGTTTTACTTCTTCTTTTCCAATTTGGATTCCTTTTATTTCTTTTTCTGCTCTGATTGCTGTGGCCAAAACTTCCAAAACTATGTTGAATAGTAATGGTGAAAGTGGGCACCCTTGTCTTGTTCCTGACTTTAGAGGAAATGCTTTCAATTTTTCACCATTGAGGATAATGTTTGCTGTGGGTTTGTCATATATAGCTTTGATTATGTTGAGGTATGTTCCTTCTATTCCTGCTTTCTGTTGAGTTTTTATCATAAATGGATGTTGAATTTTGTCAAAGGCTTTCTCTGCATCTATTGAGATAATCATATGGTTTTTATTTTTCAATTTGTTAATGTGGTGTATTACATTGATTGATTTGCGAATATTGAAGAATCCTTGCATCCCTGGGATAAAGCCCACTTGGTCATGGTGTATGATCTTTTTAATGTGTTGTTGGATTCTGATTGCTAGAATTTTGTTAAGGATTTTTGCATCTATGTTCATCAGTGATATTGGCCTGTAGTTTTCTTTTTTTGTGGGATCTTTCTCAGGTTTTGGTATTAGGGTGATGGTGGCCTCATAGAATGAGTTTGGAAGTTTACCATCCTCTGCAATTTTCTGGAAGAGTTTGAGCAGGATAGGTGTTAGCTCTTCTCTAAATTTTTGGTAGAATTCAGCTGTGAAGCCGTCTGGACCTGGGCTTTTGTTTGCTGGAAGATTTTTTATTACAGTTTCAATTTCCGTGCTTGTGATGGGTCTGTTAAGATTTTCTATTTCTTCCTGATCAAGTTTTGGAAAGTTGTACTTTTCTAAGAATTTGTCCATTTCTTCCTCGTTGTCCATTTTATTGGCATATAATTGTTGATAGTACTCTCTTATGATCCTTTGTATTTCTGTGTTGTCTGTTGTGATCTCTCCATTTTCATTTCTAATTTCATTGATTTGATTTTTCTCCCTTTGTTTCTTGATGAGTCTGGCTAATGGTTTGTCAATTTTATTTATCCTTTCAAAGAACCAGCTTTTGGTTTTGTTGATTTTTGCTATGATCTCTTTTGTTTCTTTTGCATTTATTTCTGCTCTAAGTTTTAAGATTTCTTTCCTTCTACTAACCCTGGGGTTCTTCATTTCTTCCTTTTCTAGTTGCTTTAGGTGTAGAGTTAGGTTATTTATTTGAGTTTTTTCTTGTTTCTTGAGGTGTGCCTGTATTGCTATGAACTTTCCCCTTAGGACTGCTTTTACCGTGTCCCACAGGTTTTGGGTTGTTGTGTTTTCATTTTCATTCGTTTCTATGCAAATTTTGATCTTTTTTGATTTCTTCTGTGATTTGTTGGTTATTCAGCAGCGTGTTGTTCAGCCTCCATATGTTGGATTTTTTAATAGTTTTTCTCCTGTAATTGAGATCTAATCTTACTGCATTGTGGTCAGAAAAGATGCTTGGAATGATTTCTATTTTTTGAATTTACCAAGGCTAGCTTTATGGCCCAGGATGTGATCTATCCTGGAGAAGGTTCCATGTGCGCTTGAGAAGAAGGTGAAATTCATTGTTTTGGGATGAAATGTCCTATAGATATCAATTAGGTCTAACTGGTCTATTGTATCGTTTAAAGTTTGTGTTTCCTTGTTAATTTTCTGTTTAGTTGATCTATCCATAGGTGTGAGTGGGGTATTAAAGTCTCCCACTATTATTGTGTTATTGTTAATTTCTTCTTTCATACTTGTTAGCATTTGTCTTACATACTGCGGTGCTCCCGTGTTGGGTGCATATATATTTATAATTGTTATATCTTCTTCTTGGATTGATCCTTTGATCATTATGTAGTGACCATCTTTGTCTCTTTTCACAGTCTTTGTTTTAAAGTCTATTTTATCTGATATGAGTATTGCTACTCCTGCTTTCTTTTGGTCCCTATTCGCATGGAAAATCTTTTTCCAGCCCTTCACTTTCAGTCTGTATGTGTCCCCTGTTTTGAGGTGGGTCTCTTGTAGACAACATATGCAGGGGTCTTGTTTTTGTATCCATTCAGCCAGTCTTTGTCTTTTGGTTGGGGCATTCAACCCATTTACGTTTAAGGTAATTACTGATAAGTATGACCCCTTGCCATTTACTTTATTGTTTTGGGTTCGAATTTATACACCATTTTTGTGTTTCCTGTCTAGAGAATATCCTTTAGTATTTGTTGGAGAGCTGGTTTGGTGGTGCAGAATTCTCTCAGCTTTTGCTTGTCTGAAAAGCTTTTGATTTCTCCTTCATACTTGAATGAGATCCTTGCTGGGTACAATAATCTGGGCTGTAGGTTATTTTCTTTCATCATTTTAAGTATGTCTTGCCATTCCCTCCTGGCTTGAAGAGTTTCTATTGAAAGATCAGCTGTTATCCTTATGGGAATTCCCTTGTGTGTTATTTGTTGTTTTTCCCTTGCTGCTTTTAATATTTGTTCTTTGTGTTTGATCTTTGTTAATTTGATTACTATGTGTCTTGGGGTGTTTCGCCTTGGGTTTATCCTGTTTGGGACTCTCTGGGTTTCTTGGACTTGGGTGATTATTTCCTTCCCCATTTTAGGGAAGTTTTCAACTATTATCTCCTCAAGTATTTTCTCATGGTCTTTCTTTTTGTCTTCTTCTTCTGGGACCCCTATGATTCGAATGTTGTAGCGTTTAATATTGTCCTGGAGGTCTCTGAGATTGTCCTCATTTCTTTTAATTCGTTTTTCTTTTATCCTCTCTGATTCATTTATTTCTACCATTCTGTCTTCTAATTCACTAATCCTATCTTCTGCCTCTGTTATTCTACTATTTGTTGCCTCCAGAGTGTTTTTGATTTCACTTATTGCATTATTCATTATATATTGACTCTTTTTTATTTCTTCTAAGTCCTTGTTAAACCTTTCTTGCATCTTCTCAATCCTTGCCTCCAGGCTATTTATCTGTGATTCCATTTTAATTTCAAGATTTTGGATCAATTTCACTGTCATTATTCGGAATTCTTTATCAGGTAGATTCCCTATCTCTTCCTCTTTTGTTTGGTTTGGTGGGCATTTATCCTGTTCCTTTATCTGCTGGCTATTCCTCTGTCTCTTCATCTTGTTTAAATTGCTGAGTTTAGGGTGTCCTTTCTGTATTCTGGCAGTTTGTGGAGTTCTCTTTATTGTGGCGTTTCCTCGCTGTGTGTGGGTTTGTACAGGTAGCTTGTCAAGGTTTCCTGGTTAGGGAAGGTTGTGTCGATATTCTGGTGGATGGAGCTGTATTTCTTCTCTCTGGAGTGTAATGAAATGTCCAGTAATGAGTTATGAGATGTCTATGGTTTTGGGGTGACTTTGGGCAGCCTGTATCTTGAAGCTCGGGCTGTGTTCCTTTGTTGCTGGAGAATTTGCTTGGTATGTCTTGCCCTAGAACTTGTTGGCCCTTGTGTGGTGCTTGGTTTCAGTGTCGGTATGGAGGCGTTTGATGAGCTCCTGTCAATTAATGTTCCTTGGAGTCAGGAGTTCCCTGGAGTCAGGGATTGGACTTAAGCCTCCTACTTCCAGTTATCGGTCTTAATTTTACAGTAGTTTCAAAACTTCTCCTTCTATACAGCACCACTGATAAAACATCTACGTTAAAGATGAAAAGTTTCTCTACTGTGAGGGTCACTCAGAGAGGTTCACAGCGTTACATGGAGAAGAGAAGAGGGAGGAGGGAGTTAGAGGTGACCCAAATGAGATGAGGTGGAATCAATAGTGGAGAGAGTGGGCTAGCCAGTAGTCACTTCCTTATGTGCACTCCACAACTGGACCACTCAGAGATGTTCACGGAGTTATACAGGGAAGAGAAGAAGGAGGCAGGAGACAGAGGTGGCCAGAAGGATAAAAGGGGGAAATGAAAAGGCGGGAGACAGATCCAGCCAGTAATCAGTTCCTTAAGTGTTCTCCACCGTCTGGAACACACAGAAATTCACAGAGTTGGGTAGAGTAGAGAGGGGTTAGGGAGGAGATACAGGTGACCTGGTGGAGAAAATGGAGAGTCCAAAGGGAGAGAGAGCAGTCAAGCCAGTAATCTCGTACACTAGTGAAAAATGGGTCCTGAAGATTGGGTTCTTAAAGGTACAAAATTGGTAACAAATACATAAAAACAAAAATTAGAAATCTAGAGTAGAGTTTGGAATTTCAAAAATGCGATGTTAATGAAAAGGAGAAGGAAAAGAAAGAGAGAAAAAACGAACAAAGAAAAACAAACAAGGTCGTGAAAGTAATAAAGAAACTACAGGTACAATATTGATAACTAATACCAAAAAGCAAAAATTAAAAATCTAGAGTAGAGTTTGGAATTTCAAAAATACAACGTTAAAAAAAAAAAAAAAAAGAAGAAGAAGAAGAAAAATAAAGAGAGAAAACAAACAAACCAACAAAAACAATGTCGCAAAAATTATAAAGAAAATACAGGTACAAAATTGATATCAAATACCAAAAAGCATAAATTAAAAATCTTGAGTAGAGTTTGCAATTGCAGATATACGATGTTATATAAAAGAAGAAGAGAAAGAAACAGAGGAAAAAAAAAGTCACAGCAATTATGAAAAAAACTATAGGTACAAAATTGATAACATATATCAAAAGGCTAAAATTAAAAATCTAGAGTAGAGTTTGGAATTTCAAAAATGCAATGTTAAAGAAAAGAAGAAAAAGAAAAAAGAAAAAAAAAAAAAAAACCACGGTCAAAAAATTATAAAATATATATATGAAGTTTGCTGAAGAAGAAAAAAAAAAAAAATAGGGTCTTTTTTTTTTTTTTTTTTTTGCAAAGTAATAGTTATAAAAGTGAAAATTAAAGGACAATAGAGGACTTAAAAAAAATTTTTTTTAATTAAAAAAAAAGAAAGAAAGAAAGATTGATCGTAAAAATAGTAAAAATATATCTAGGTCTTTCTCTGGTTTTGTTGTGAGTATTGTGGGTTCAGTTCATTTTTGGCAGTTCCTTAGTCTGACTTATATTTCTCAAGATCTATAGGCCCCTTCCTATGTAATCCGTAGTAACCACAGGGTTTTAATCTATGGCCTGTAGCTTCCAAGGCATTTCCCTCTGTTATAGCTTCTTCTGTTTGCTGGTCTCTTCAGTGTCTGGTTCCCGCCCTGACACAAAGGGGACGGTGGAGGACCCTATTTTTTTTTTTTTTTTTTTTTTAATTTAGGCTCACTTGTTCAGCCACACTGTGGGGAGGGAGGGAGGGATGCTGCAAACAGATAACACTGGCGTGCGCTCGCCGTGCCTCGGCCACACTGGGTCTGCCCCCGCTCACGGCGCATGTAACCTCCCTGCCCACACTGCTTGGGCTCTAGGTTGTTCCGCCGGGAACAATCAGAGGCCGGCCCTGGACTGAGCTCCCAGGTCCAAGCCGCTCAGGTTCAGGCACTCGGGTAGTCCTCAGAGGCGCAGACTCGGTTGGGCCTGCGTTTTGTGTTCTTCCCAGGTCGAGCAGCTCAGGTGATGAGGTGTTTGGCGGGCGCCAATGCTGCGACTTATCGCCTCCCCGCCACTCAGTTATCTGGGTGTAAAACCGGCGCACCTTCTCAGGCAGATGTTGACCATCCAGACCCCCAAGAAGTTTTAGTTAGCAAAGAAGCCTGCTTACAGTTTTATAGATAGTGTCTCTCTGGGGCTGCGATTGCCCCCTTCCGGCTCTGGCTGCCTGTCACCGGAGGGGGAAGGTCTGCAGCCGGCTATCTCTGTTCAGTCCTTTGTTCTGTGCGCGGGCCTGGCGGTGTCTTAGGTTAGGGCTGGCTTTTCGCGTGGTAGATATCCCACAGTCTGGTTTGCTAGCCCCAATTATTTCGCTCAGATAGCGCTCAGGACATTCGGCCAGATTCTTACTCTAAGGGACACAGCCCGTGCCGCACTTCCCTGCCCAGCCCCCGCTTGCTAATGCCGTGTGCAGGCGTCTGCGCTGCTTCTCCGCTGGGGGAGTTACCGTAGGGCTCACAATCCGCAATTTTTAATTGTTTATTTTTTTTTCCCCTCCCTTTTATGTTGCCCTCTGTGCTTCCAAAGCTCGGCACAGATTCGGCAGTGAGAGGGTTTCCTGGTGTTTGGAAACTTCTCTCTTTTTAAGACTCCCTTCCCGGGACGGAACTCCGTCCCTCCCTCTTTTGTCTCTTTTTTGTCTTTTATATTTTTTCCTACCTCCTTTCGAAGAGTTGGGCTGCTTTTCTGGGTGCCTGATGTCCTCTGCCGGCATTCAGAAGTTGTTTTGTGGAATTTACTCGACGTTTAAATGCTCTTTTGATGAATTTGTCGGGGAGAAAGTGTTCTCCCCGTCCTACTCCTCCGCCATCTTGGCTCCTCCTCCTAAATGTTAAGTTTTAAGCCAGCTTTTTCATTCTCCTCTTTCACTTTCATCAAGAGGCTCTTTAGTTCCTCTTCACCTTCTGCCATAAGGTTGGTGTCATCTGCATATCTGAGGTTATTAACATTTCTCCCAGAAATCTTTATTCCAGCTTGTGCTTCAACCAGCCCAGCATTTCTCATGATGTACTCTGCAATAAGTTAAATAAACAATATGACATAATGCAGCCTTGACGTACTCCTTTCCTGATTTGGAACCAGTCTGTTGTTCTATGTCCAGTTCTAACTGTTCTTCCTGACCTGCATACAGATTTCTCAAGAGGCAGGTCAGAGGATCTGGTATTCCCATCTCTTGAAGAATTTTCCACAGTTCATTGTGATCTACACAGCCAAAGGCTTTGGCATAATCAATAAAGAAGAAGAAGACGTTTTCTGGAATTCTCTTGCTTTTTCTATGATCCAACAAATGTTGGCAATTTGATCTCTGTTTCCTCTGCCTCTTCTAAATCTAGCTTGAATATCTGGAAGTTCACATTCACCTACTATTGAAGCCTGGCTTGGAGAATTTTGAGCATTACTTTGCTAGCATGTGAGACATTATATACACACATACAAATGTATTCATAACAAAATAATAAAGAAATATTCATGAATAATCTCCATGTTCTATTACCCAAACTGGTTTCCCTTCACCTTCATCAAGCACCTCAGCTGGTTATAGTTCTTTACCTGGTGGGTGACCAAAACCTTTATTCCTAAAGGATCTGAGCCATTAGTATCCTTCTTGGGTTGGGTTGTTGTAGTTTTCTATTAATCTTAATAACAGAGCATGGTAATCCTTAGAGATTTCCTAAGGGATCTTTTGTATTCTAAATGTATTCTTTGTTTTAATTTCAGTGAAGATTAGTAACAAATTCCCTGTGGTAGTCAGTATCAGTCATCACGGCCAGCAAGGTAATTCCTTTCTCTGCCTATTTATTCAGAGGCATAAGGAGACCAGGAGAAGGAAATGGCAACCCACTCCAGTATTCTTGCCTGGTAAATCCCATGGACAGAGGAGCCTGGTAGGCTACAGTCCATGGGGTCGCAAGGAGTCGGACACGACTGAGTGACTTCACTTTCACTATAAGGAGACCAAAGTGACCAGGTGGCAGTCTTAACCTTCAGATAAATGATGTCATTGTTGTGTTTCCTATGAAACTTAGACCTCTAGACAAGCAAAGTGTAAAGTCATGGAAAGAAGAAGCCAAAATTTTGCGAGTCACATCACTGGGGTAAAAAATACAACAGTTGTTCAAACGAATGTCAGTGGGAGCAAAAAGGAGGGCCACTAACTCCAGACTAGAATAAACAGGATCAAGTAGAAATGAATGTTTGAGTAAGTTGAATTTTGAAGAACTGAATCAAAACTGGCTGAATATAAGGAAATTGACACACAGAAAACACAAATGTCTGGACTGGCTATTAACCTATTGTCTCTTAGCTCTATGTCAATTCTACTACACTATACTATGTTCTGAAATATTAGAGCCCAGAGTCTATAAATTGCATCTCCCAAACATCCTTTATAGCTGACTTTCAGTCAGCCTCTGCTGATTGGAATGCACTTGGGGGATATTGGGCTTCCTAGATGGCTCACTGGGTAAAGAATCCATTTGCCTGCAATGCAGGAGACACTGGAAATGCAGGTTCGATCCCTGGGTTGGGAAGATCCCCTAGAGGAGAAAATGGCAACCCACTCTAGTACTCTTGCCTAAAAAATCCCATGGAAGGATATTAGGAAAAAGGAGAGAGAAATAACTTTAAATCCAAAATTTGCCACATAACAGCACCTCCATCATGGTCCCAGCTCCTGAAGTTGTGGCCTCCACTCTCATAGTTCCAGGTACTGTAGTGACAGGCCTTCCTTGGATAAGCCCACCTGTCCCCTCCCTTTTTTCTCTCTATGTTTAGAGAATTTACTAGCTTTACTTCCTCATTTCATCTCCTTTTTGCTTTCATAGGCTTCCAATATCTATGTAGTCAATTCCTTCTATTAAATCCTCTCCTCTGAAATAGGTGATGTGGTTCCTCTTTCCCTCATTAGTGCCCAACTAACTTGTACTTAGTCACAATCTGAGATTCTTGAATTAGATTGCTAACTTTTTGAGCTTAAATGCAGTGAAAACCTCTTCATCAAAGTAAATCGGGACACTAGTAATTTGTGATATGCAATGACATCATGCTTTTGCTTGGAATGAATTATCTACTGAAAGCAAAAGTTTGGGAGCCCAGGTGGCTACTGCACTTAGGAATGATGCCCAGGAGAACTGAGAGGCTGCCTAACTATATTCTACTGTTCTGGAGAGCTTACAAAAAAATAAAAGATTAAGTTTAGTAATTTAATCTCAAACTATGAAAAAAAATCTTTCTTATAACTACAGGACAAATATGTGTGAACATCACACCGGATGAAGTTAAGAAATTTGAATCCTAAGATTACTCTGATATTTTAATACTTAATTTAAAATTAAATTTACTGTATCCTTGCCAGTATACATAGATCTTCTTCTCTATGAAAAACACTAGTTTTCCAGTGCTTGACGACATTGCAGTGGCTTTACCTGAGATTAATTAACTTACCAAGAAATTCCTCAAGGACCAAACCATAAACCTTCATTCATTGCTTCCAATCCTATAACTGTAATCAGATATCAATATACCCCAGGAAGATAACCATTGAGCCTGACATTAAAAAAAAATGCAGCTTATACTCCTAAACTTTGAAAGACTTTAAAAATACACAGCATCAAAACAGTCCTTTCAACAAGTAGTGCGTAATGAGTAAAAATATTTAGCAATCTGCTCCAATGTTGCATTTCATTCTCTTTGGTTTAACACCCTTAGAATAAAATTATACATATGCATTTAATGAAACAGCTTTATTGATGCAATCTTTATATATATATATATATATATATATATATATATATATATATAGGCTTCCCAGATGGTGCAGTGGTAAAGAATCCACCTGCCAATGCAGGAGATGCAAGAGAAGTAGGTTTGATCCCTGGGTCGGGAGGATCCCCTGGAATAGGAAATGGCAAACTGCTCCAGTATTCTTGCCTGGAAAAAATTTCATGGACAGAGGAGCCCAGTGGGCTATAGTTCGTGGGATCCCAAGGAGTGAGACATAAATGAGTAAGCAGATACATACATGTGTATATACCCCAGGAGCATGCATGCATGCTCAGCCTCTTCAGTTGTGTCTGACTCTTTGTGACCCTATGCACTCTAGCCCACCAGGCTCCTCTGTCCAAGGGATTTTGCTGGCAAGAATGCTGGAGTAGGTAGCTATGCCCTCCTCCAAGGGATCTTCCAACCCAGGGACTGAATCCATGTCTCCTGCACTGCAGGCATATTCTTTACTCACAGAGCCACCTGGAAAACCCAGTATACCCCATATGCACATATATTTCACCTTTCCAAGGATTCTAGACTTAATGTATGACTCCAAGAAGTTGGGGAGTATCTCTAATAGTTTATTTGATTGTTTGATGGAAATAGAGACTCATCAGTGAGCTACTTTTAATGAAGTTGAGTCATCACTCCCTGAGTTAATATAAAAGAAATAAAAGGTTTAGGAAAATCACATAACCTGAAAATGCACACTTCACTATGTCTTCCACAGAATAGGACATCCCATAACCAGGAATAGGGAAATGACTTAATAAAGAGAATTTTGTATTGCATCAATTACAAAGCTCTTTGACACTTGTCCTCTGTAAGTTAGAATGATGGTGGGAGATTCTGTATTTATAACCAGATTCCTGGTAGTAATGGAAATAGTGGAATCTCAGAATTTTTAAGATAGGCAAATTAGCATAATAGGAAATAGAACCAGAGCTGCAATCAGAAGGTTTGAACACTCGTCTGTAGATGTTTGGTAATGGCTAATTAATCACTTTATCTCTGGAAAGAAAATTGGTGAAAATCTTATTAAAGTATTACTTGATCTTGATAACAAACTCCAGTTCTTATGGGCACTATAATATAGACTCACAGCTTCTTG
The DNA here is from genome assembly GCF_019923935.1 of Bubalus bubalis. Classification (NCBI taxonomy): domain Eukaryota; kingdom Metazoa; phylum Chordata; class Mammalia; order Artiodactyla; family Bovidae; genus Bubalus; species Bubalus bubalis. The sequence continues at coordinate 71,930,546 of NC_059172.1, read as the reverse complement.
CTCAGTTACCCAATCTAATGGAATCCACTTTAAGAAAAATCCAATGATGCTGCCCAAGACTATACTGAAATATTACTCCAAGCTTGACTTAAAGGGATCTAAAATTATTATTCCAGATGACTCTCCACAGGAAAAGGAGTCTTTCAGGGATTATTAAATATTGGCCCTAAGGTGATTCTAATTTGGAAGTATCCAAAACATTAGAGGCCCACCAACAAAGGGAAAAATTAATGAGATCAAGAGAGAAAACATTTTGGCCCAGCTCTCACAATGAGTAAAATAATTCTACAAAACCATTATGCATTGTCTTTCCAGTGAGTAAATGATTGAATTCAACAGACTTATTTGGCAACTGGACAAATGGAATGTGACAGTAGGAAGAGCCAAGTGAAATGCCCTAGAACATTCCCTCCATCCAGGAAGCCAGCACTCATAGAACAAGCCAAAAGGCATGGCTCCAGTGGTCCCAAGTGTGTCACTGACACACTCCCTTAAGTGTTCCAGCAGCAACTGTCTGGCACCCATTAGGATATCTGGCACCCATTAGGACCCCTCCATGGGCCCAGTCTCTGAAACTGTGATTTCTCATCCACAGTCTTAGCTCCTGAAGTGATGATATTTCTTTAGGCCACTGGGGTTTTTGAGGAAGTGATCCCTCCTTCTCACTTCTAAGTTGTGATTAACAAGATCTCCTCCCTGTTGTTTTTCCAGACTTGAATAACAGAGTGCATGCATGCTAAGTCCCTTCAGTCATGTCTGACTCTTTACCAACCTATGGACTGTAGCCCACCAGCTCCTCTGTCCATGGGATTTTCCAGGCAAGAATACTGAAGTAGATTGCAATGCCTCCTTCAGGGGATCTTCCGAGCCAGGAATCGATCCCAAGTCTCTTACATCTCCTGCATTGGCAGGGGATTCTTTACCATTAGTGCCACAGCAACTTCCAGCAAGTACTAATCTTTCTTTATTAGCTCTTTCAGATTTTCAACACCTGCATAACCAGTTTCCTGAATTACACTCTTCCATCTTGAAAGACTTTGCATAGTTCCTTTGTTTCTGAGCAGAATCTGACTAACATAGGGGTCAAAGATATAGGGTATTTTTCATGGAATGAGATAATGAGATTCAGTGATTTATGTAGTAATCACATATGTCAGTATTTGAGGTGTGGTTCCAGGAGTATGCTTACCTTGGTAGAGACCAGCACTGTTAAGAAATTATCATATAGAAATTAAAAATATAGCCATGGTGCATCAATAGCATGTGCAAAATGACAAAAGTAAGCACAGGTAGAAGAGATAAGGCATTTCTAAGACTCTAGAAGTGATGGCCTCAATAACAGAAGTAAAATAGAGTAGGAGAGACCTCTCAGAGAGGGGAAATGAAGGAATCTTAAAACTTACATAGAATAAGGGACTGTTGTGATATTTATTCAATTGCCTGATAAAAGTTCAAAGTCAACTTGCTCAGGGAAATAATTGATGGCATTTTCCTAACTCTATCATCATACATTCATTTTGTATTTTATTGTCTCCTTTTTAATGCCAGGGTATAGATAGTCAAACTGATTCCTAAGAAGTTTGCAAGCCTATTATTTCCTGGAGGTTGTTTAAGATATAGATATAGATATAAACATAGACATAGACAAGGATATTAGCATAGATATAAATATGCTTAATAGTCAAAAGTGACTGACAATCCCATCTGACATATTGAGAGCTCTAATGATGGACTACAACTTTATCCAAAATTTATTTTTCAGTTTTTTTTTAACAATTGGTAAATGATTATGTATTGTTTTTTACGTTCAAAAAATATGGTTGACTTGTCCACAAAATATGGTATGAAATTTTGATACTTTTAATTTAAAGCATTGTGCAGTAGGATTTGCTGAAGAACTGAAATTAGTATTCTACTAAGAAATTTGGCTGCATGTTACTTTCAGAACATGCACAGAGATAATTGGAAAAACTTATGACTGGGGAAATACTTTAATAACAGTATATTAGGAGTGTTGTCTTCATTTACCCATGCCTTTCTATATTCTTGCTTTTTGTTTTTAATTGCTTTACTCTAGCTTCATTAATGCCAATTTTGTTTTCAGAGTGAACCGACAAGTCCAGTAAGCTGATAAAGTAGCCAGCAACTAATGAAGCTAACTATGGACCCTAACTATGAAGTTAACTAACTAAGCTAACTATAAATGGATTATTTTATGTAACTATTACACATAGACCCAATAGATTTATGATTTGGATTAAAGGACAATGAAAAACAGAGTGACTGGACTGTGTGAAGAGGCAGCTATTTTATCGTGGACCAAATTAAGATGGCTTCATGGTTGAGAAAGCAAAGAAGCTGCAACTAAGACAGGACAGCAGTAACCCTACAGAGAGCCATCAGGGTTCCAGGGTTTCAGGTTACTCCTTCTCTATGGTTTGAGCGTCTATTTGGGCTAACCTATATATGTCTATTTATAGACTGCCTATTTGGCAGGTCAGTCAGTCAACAAGTAATTATTAAAAGAGGCTAGTATGCCCTAAAGTGGGTCTGAGTGTGTTGTGAACAGTGTATTAAGTGATGAAAGCCAAATTCCTAGAGACCATGGGCCAGAATGTCGCTAAATCTCACATACTTAGCGCAGAACATCTTCTCAAGGAGGTAGAATAAATTAGCTAAAGTATATTTGATCATTTGAAAGGTACCAAATGAATGCATTAATAAGTAAAAAAATTCAAGAAATATTCTCTTTAATTCATGAATCGTATTAACTATTAATATCAAAAGGATAGAGGAAGGATACAGATTCCAACTAAAATGCATTCTGTCAGAACTCACAGTGGTGTAGATTCATCCCAGAGACTCTTCCAATCGTAGGGCTCCCACCTCCTGGCACTGTGAACCAGTCAGCCCTGAGCTGTCTCCCTCTCCCTGCAGATATTATTGCTGAAAGAGAAGAGGGTTTCACTGCTCTAGCAACACATTCCTCTCCTACTTCTTTGGCAGCAACAGGGAGGCCAAAAGAAATTATCCATAGAATAAGAGTCTCAGCCTAGGGACCCATAATCTTGGCTTCCAGAGTAGTTAGAATGCAAGGGTTCCTGGTGGACTGAAGGGAGTGAGGGGTGACAAAGGAGAAAAAAGAAATGGTAGTATATACACCTTGTCAAGTTCATGGAAAGGATTATATGTCCTTTGAACTACAAAGGGGAGATTTCTGCAAAGAGCTGGAAATTTAGTCCTGCACTCAGCTGATTTGTTTAATTATAGCAAATCTAAGGTATCCCATTAGTTCAAGCTTTACTGTATTATTGAGGGGAGGTTTTTAGGGATAGAAATATCTCTGAAATATGAGAAACCTTTCTTGCTGCTGTAGGTGAACTTATCTCTCAGTCATCATCTTCCCAGCTCAGCTTTAACGTCTGGAATACTGTTACCCCAGACACAACAGTTATTTAATCTCATTTCATTTTTCAATGTCAGGGCACATTAATATTTTAAAAATAGAAACAATGTCCATAAGCTAATTTTTTTCTCATAAAAATGCACAGACATACTTTTTAAAGTGACATGATTAATTTTATCATTATAATTTTATGATCTTTTAAAGCATCTAACAGTGAAAATCTGAAGGTCTTCCCTTCATTGCATTGAATCATCTAATAATGTTTGGTATGTGAAAACAATCATCTTCTATTAAACAACAGAAAGTACCAAATGCAGTGCTATAAGGATATTTAACTTGAAAGAAACTAAGAAAAAGAATATCTCTATAAATAAAAGCAAATTTTAAGAGCTATAGCAAAATTATTCAGAGCAAATGAATGCTGTCATGATATTTTACTTACTTCTTTATAATTTACCTAAAATGCCAATGTTTAAATGGATTTTTTGTTGTCAAACATTAATTTTTAAAGGAAACAGTAAACAATAATTGCAAAGGACTTAATTTAATGACCCCCATGCCAAACTTTTTTCACTTCACATGGTTGACAATTTAGTGTGTTCCCACTAAAAAAAAAAAAAAAAAACTCTTATGGGGACAAATACATCACTATTGCTTATTACTTTATAGGCCCCATGTCTGAGGGAGTAGAGACAGCGTGGATCAATGGCACACACAGGCCAGATTAGACACTGTGTGGTTTCATTTCACTGGACACTCATAATTCAGCAAGTTTTCTCCTTCCTGTTATTGGCGATTTTCTACCAATCAGACACCTTCATCACTGAATTTTTCCCCAAAGCACACTAACAAACACTACCACCCAGCAACAAACATAAGACCCCTCTCCCTAGGTGCTTTTAAACATCTGGTACTGCATCGCCTCATGTGTTAGTTAAACTTTTTTTTTTCTTAGCAATGATCTAAGACAAGGGTCTCCAGATAGCAAGTCCTGAGTGTCCCCTGAAAATGTTTAGAACACATCCCTTGAGGCTGGACTACTGGGACCATTGACCCTCTACTTTTTCTCTATTTCTACTAGTTTCACTCTTCTTTCTCCCCTTTTACTTTGAAGTTCATCATTAATATACCATTTAAGAGAAAAAGTAAAAGGTTCCATTATGTTTACAAGTTTAAGAATCTTTTATTCTGAGGCTGATTATATCTCATGAGGCAGATTTTTTTCTTTCATTTTTCTCCTAATTGAAGAAAATGTGTGTTGCATCTGGCAAACGAGGGGACAAAGGCAGATGAGCATTAAGTGTGTGTGAATCATTTATGGCCTATTAATAGCTCTTCTTGAATAAGTATAAGTTTCAGGAGGACTGGAAGCTCTTCACATGCTGTTATCCTCTGAAGCACTAAAACAGTGAACAAAGACAGTGAACCTCAGTAAAAACTAGCTGGTTTTTATTTTCCTCTTTCATCCTCCATCAATATTAAAACAACTTTAAATTCTGAATGATGTTTATTTTTGGATAAGTATGCTCAAATATCTGCAACCATGAGTCATATCTACTTAGTGGACAATTTAAAGCACCTTTTCAACAGGATCCTGAGGCTCAACTGTGTTTTGTGCACGGAGTGAAAATCAATTCTCCATCTATGTCTATCACTGCGTGTCACATCTCTGATTGAATCTTTTCAACCTCCTTATCACACATACAGCACAAGGATAAATTTATCTTTATACACCTTATATGTTTCACCAAAAATAGCCTCAGGAGCACTATAACCTAATGAACTAAGAATGCCCGATAAATGATTAAGCTGCATTTGACAGGGCAAGCTCACTCTTTTTTAAAAAATCTAAAGTACAATATTTCTCGGGAGAATCTAGTTCCCCAGAAATTCCTCCTAAAATAACACCCATGATATTTTAACATTTGCCAGATGCATAGTCTTCAGCTTTTTGTCCTAATTTTACTGACATTTTTCTACAAAGCACCCATAAAGGTCATTTTAATCATAGCCACTTTTTTTTTCCCCCAAGGAATTAGCCCTAAGTAAGGGCTTCCTTCAGAGAAGGCAATGGCACCCCACTCCAGTACTCTTGCCTGGAAAATCCCATGGATGGAGGAGCTTGTTAGGCTGCAGTCCATGGGGTCCTACAAGTCGCTACAGTCCATAGGGTGGCAAAGATCTGGACAGGACTGAAGCGATTTAGCACATATGCACAACCCTAAGTAACTTTGTTATTCCTGCCAACTTTAAAAAAAATTGAGGGTATCCAAATTTTCTGATTTTAATACTATATCTGCTACAAACATAGTCCAGAGTGTAATTCATCTAAATATCTATAAGTACCTCAAGATCAATCGTTTTCAGAAGAAAACAGTTTTATGGCCCTAGCCTGAGCTTACAAAAAAAAATGGTATGATCTATAAATTACTCAGGTAAGAATCGAATAATAAATAAGACTTTTGTAACACAATATAACTAATAATGTAAGTGGGGACAATCAAGGAAAGTCTTTTTATCAAAACACATATAAATCATAAAATTCTCCTGACAATTCAGAGGCTATTACACATTAATTAACTCAAGTAACTTTTCTAAGTCTATGATTATATTTGATGTGCATTGTCACATTATGTTAACCCTGGAGGCTTATCTGTCACTTTATTTTCAAATGTAGTATAATAGAGAAATAATATTATACTTGGACTTATGCATATAATATGCTGAAGAGGTAAAGATGAAGTTATCAGCTTGCCATTGCTAGGTAATATGCTGCTGTTGCTAAGTCACGTCAGTCGTGTCTGACCCTGTGCGACCCCATAGACGGCAGCCCACCAGGCTCCTGTCCCCGGGATTCTCCAGGCAAGAACACTGGAGTGGGGTGCCATTTCCTTCTCCAGTGCATGAAAGTGAAAAGTGAAAGTGAAGACGCTCAGTCATGGCCTACTCTTTGCGACCCCATGGACTGCAGCCTACCAGGCTCCTCCATCCATGGGATTCCCCAGGCAAGAGTACTGGAGTGGGGTGCCATTGCCTTCTCCAGCTAGGTTATATACATGATGGCTGTTGTTCCATGAATGGAAATTGATTTTCAGTGATCCACACATGCTTTTTCATTTGCTTTTGTTTGTAGCCAAAATCATAAATCTGCAGGTCAGTTGGCCAAGCTGTATAGTATAATCTCTAGTTACAGACATAAATGAAGTAACTGGTCCTTACAAAGATGAAACTTATTGCTTTAACCTCATCGTTGTAATGTTTTAAGCAACCTAACAAACCAGTTTGAATCAAGGATGCAAATCCTTGCAAAATATAAATGAAATACAATCATTTTTATTGCCAACTCTAAGGATCTCTGATCATCTGGGAAAAAATTTAATCATTAGCAGGGTATATAAAAGACCCATCCTGAATTGATGACTTTTTTATTTCTTGCTTCATCCTCAACTATTTCCTCATTCATTAACAAACATTTATAGAAGGCGTATGCTAAGCAAGCACTGTAGTAGATTAAGTGGACACAAAAATAAGCAAGTAATAATTATGGCCCTCGAGAAGCATTCAGTTTTCTAGGAGGAAAAAAAAAAAATAACAAACAGTAACAGTGCAAGATAATAAAGTGCTTTCTGTTCAAATTGCTAAGGGGACTTAATAAAAGGCATCTTAATCAGATTGGGGGAAAGGTTGGATTCTCAAGAAAGAAATTAAGCTTTGATCGATGCCTAGGAATTAGCCACATAGGGAAGGTGTTGAAAATGCCAGGCATGCAGCTATCTCTGTAGATTTTCAGCTTCTTCTAATCCTTCAAGCTCAAGTTGTGCTCCCCATGTGTGCTTCCTGGACATTTTTCAGTTCTCATGATAACACTACAATTGTAATTTATTCTTTATTTACTTTCACCTATCATTCTACACTATAACCTCTCTTTATTTGCTTTCAAGTCCCTGTAGTCTGCAACCAACATAAAGGCAAAGACAGCATTTGTCATTTTAATAGGTGTAATAATATCCAGTATCTTGAATTGTCATGGCATAAAAACAAGAGCTAAGTAAATCATTATTGAATTAAAGTTGTGGGAAGGGACAGTTTGTGTAAAAGCACTAATATGAGAAACAACTAGATAGGAAGCTTGTATATCTAAAGGAATATATAATGGGTAACAGGGTAGAGATGTTTCTAATTCTAATTCTTGACAAGAGCTGTGACCATTTTGCGGCATAGAATAATGGGTTCAATTACAGCTTGGAAGCTAAACTGCTTAGAATGTATCCTATCTATTAAAATTTCCTAACTGTTTTATGTTAGGAAAGATATTTTATCTTTCTATGCCTCATTTTCTTCATCTGTAAAGTACCTACATCAGGATTTTGTGATGTAAAATTGAATTATTTTATATACACTTAGAATAGTATCCTTTACACGGTATGCACTCAATAAATATTAGCTAACATTTCTAGGCAGAGAAACTTTTTCTAAGAACTATGCAGACAAGAATTTCAAACAGTAATGAGATATGATCATCTTGGATTCTGTATCAGTCAGAATTCACTGCAGAAACCAACACTTTTCACCCTGGTTGGTCGTTGTCTGCAAAAATTGTCTCCAAGTTGTGTTTCTCAAAGGTATAGACACATCTTATTTATTTATGGAAGATTTTTCATCTTCCATATATTCTGGCACATATTAATTCCTCAACAGCAGTTAATGAATGAATGCCTTTGGAATGAAGAAGAACATTGTATCCAAACCTTTTTATTCTACTAAATTCTTTCTAAAACTGTTACTCTGAGAATTGTATGATCATTGCTGCATCCTCTTGTGACAAATAGTAAATGCCATATAAAAAGCAACCTAGATAGAAAATATAACTCAGACACACATCCATGCAGAATTGGAAGAGATTAGTGATATAATTCAGAGTAGTACCATGGTTTGTGAGCCACATTCCTTCTGCCAATTAATTCAAAACAAGACAGTAGAAACCATCCATGGACTCATCCAAAACCACTGTAGTGATCAGCCTCCATTCCAGTAAGTCACCATCTACATTCCTGCTGTTTAAGTTCCAGGTGTGTAATTATCAACTTGTTCATTTATTCAGGATACACACCTGCCAACAGTTTTCTCCATAATAATCCAAACAGCTTCTTTCAACCACTCTGGTTGTCCAAAATCAATGATAGGTTGCTACATGTGCTAAGTCCCTCAGGACAATAAACCCACAGTAGAGGAGCAATGGATAAATATCTCATTCCCAGCTGAACATTGCAAGCCTGAATTTGTAACCCTGTGGTCAACATCTTGGCAACTGCCTTTGGTTTTATAACTCATTGGTACTATGGATTCTTGCTGTAGTATATACTTACAGGTGAGATCATTTCAGAGGGCCATCCCTTGAGTTCTTCAACTACCAAACCTTATTATATTGCCTACAGAAAGACCTTACTAGCACTTTAAAGATATTTATGTTTTAAAAAATGTTTGTTGTTGTTCAATCGCTCAGTCATATCCAACTCTTTGAGACACCATGGACTGCAGCATGCTAGGCTTCCCTGTCCTTCACTGACTCCTGGAGTTTGTTCAAACTCATGTCCATTAAGTCTGTGATGCCATCCAACTATCTCATCCTCTGTCCCTCCCTTCTCCTCCTGCCCTCAATCTTCCCCAGCATCAGAGTCTTTTCCAATGAGTTGTATCTTTTCTTCAGGTGGCCAAAATATTGGAGGTTCAGCTTCAGCATCAGTCCATCCAATGAATATTTAGGGTTGATTTCCTTTAAGATTGACTGTTTTGATCTCTTTGCAGTTCAAGGGACTCTCGAGAGTCTTCTCCATCACCACAGTTCAAAAGCATCAATTCTTCAGTGCTCGGCCTTCTTTATGGTCCAACTCGCATATCCAGACAATGACTATTGGAAAAACCATAGCTCTGACTGTATGGCTCTTCATTGGCAAAGCAATGTCTCTGCAAAAAAAGTTTACCTATATTAAAATCTTCCTCAAGAATCTGTCTCTAGTACTCATACATAAAGTTCAGAATAAGAATGTGCAATGAGTAGGAGTCAATTAGAGGAACCTGTTTGGGATAGGAGGGAGTTAACACAATCATGGTAAAGATCAATCTTCTCAAGCTCCTATTGAGGAAAATTTCAGTTCCTAGTTCAGAGCAGAGAATTCAAAGAAAATTTTGTGCTGAGCCAAGTGCCATGTGCCCACATCATCCATGGAGGTGTCCTACTCAGATCTCCTTCAAGGAGTGATGTTGACCAACAGCTTTCAACTGCTATGCCTATAGATCTATCACACCATTCACACCAGGCCATGCTTCCTCAAGATTGCTCCTAGGGAAAGCCTGAACACAGTGAGGGCTGGAAAAGGACACTGGTGTCTAATGCAGGATGAAATTCTGACTCAGGAGCTTCTCTTAAGCTTGAATGGACCTTTCTCAGAACTGAGCTTCAGTCTGAGTGTCTTCTTATCCAACCCTTCCTTCTCTCTATTCTTTTACAGGTGTCAGGTCTGTATTTCAGCCTGAAGCTTCTCCTTTCTTACTCTTGATACCTTTTCTCTTATCTTTCACCCACATTTCTTCCAATCAGTCTCTTGCATATCTCACCTCAATGTAGGTGTTTACTTCTCATAATTCTTGAATTGTCAAGGTGCGATGATATTCAAAGCAGAGAATTAGGCTGACTTCCTGCTTAGAGGGCTTGCAGTGGAATGCATGCATTACCTTTTAGCATCGCTGCTGTTATTTAAAGTCTCTCTTCTGTTGTATTATTTGGAGATTCGAACTATTAAAGTTTGCAGCAACAGAAAGTACTCAGTTCTCCACTTCATTTTCTTCAATAGGCAAAATGTGTTTAGTGTTTGTTTTCAAGGTCTTTTATCATACTTTTTCATTTATTCCAAGAGATTTTATGACCCCCAAAACATGATCTGGTCAGTAAGTATTTGAGTACATTCAGGATGTTGGATCTCTCAAGAGAATCAGGGGGATCCAGGCACTGCTAAAGAGAGCAAGTAGCTCACCTTCCCACAGGTCATCATTTGGGGCTATGGTCAAGGACACACCACACACTTATGATCAGAATGGATAATAGATTTGGCAACTTCCTTAGTCCTTCTGTCTTGAATATTTTATAGACCTTTGTACTAAACACTGGGTCTAACAATATAAAAAATCATATTTCAATAGGAAATATCATTCTTTTCTCAGTGTGAGCATTCAGACTATTGATTTACAGACCATTAATTTACAATGAGAGCACTTTTTTCTTTTTTTCTTTTGTCTTTATAGTTATTACCCTTTTTTTTCCTCCAGATATGTTTGATTTCTATAAATGCATTACCAACTTGATACTAACAGATAAGAACAAAATATGTCTCCTCTACCTGAAAGCATGTTTACAGTGCATATATTTGTAGAAATTCTCAGCTTTCTTCCTTTCCTGTTCATATTTTATCATAGACTTTTAGTTCTTGATATTTCTCTTAATTCTTTTACTTCTTAAAAAAAATTCCCTGAATACTATTTATTCACATCTTATCACAATTTACTGGATATTTGTAAATGTCTAATCCTGTGTCAATCACCTTAAAAACAAATTTAAAAGGGCATAAATCCTGTAGAAAGGATTAAGTACTATTTAAGATAAGTCTGAGTGTATAAGACATGAGTCTAAGAAGGTTTCCTGGCATTTCCAGATCATCCAAATTTCTCGCTCTTCTGAAATTCAACCATCTTATCACACATTCAGATCAGGTATATGATTTTTTGAATCTTTAACTACAAAATATCACATTTACAACTTATCTCCATACTAAATTGTAAATCTTTTTTAGAAGGTATTACTTGCGTACTACTGGCTTAAAGCTCAACATTCAGAAAACGAAGATCATGGCATCTGGTCCCACCACTTCATGGAAAATAGATGGGGAAACAGTGGGAACAGTGTCAGACTTTATTTTTTTGGGCTCCAAAATCACTGCTGATGGTGATTGCAGCCATGAAATTAAAAGACGCTTACTTCTTGGAAGAAAAATTATGACCAACCTAGATAGCATATTGAAAAGCAGAGACATTACTTTGCCAACAAAGGTCCATCTAGTCAAGGCTATGGTTTTTCCAGTGGTCATAAATGGATGTGAGAGTTGGACTGTGAAGAAAGCTGAGCGCCGAAGAATTGATGCTTTTGAACTGTGGTGTTGGAGAAGACTCTTGAGAGTGTCTTGGGCTGCAAGGAGATCCAAGCAGTCCATTCTGAAGGAGATCAGTCCTGGGTGTTCTTTGGAAGGAATGATGCTGAAGCTGAAACTCCAGTACTTTGGCCACCTCATTCGAAGAGTTGACTCATTGGAAAAGACTCTGATGCTGGGAAGGATTGGGGGCAGGAGAAGAAGGGGACAACAGAGGATGAGATGGCTGGATGGCATCACTGACTCAATGGACATGAGTTTGAGTGGACTCCGGGAGTTGGTGATGGACAGGGAGGCCTGGCGTGCTGCAGTTCATGGGGTCTCAAAGAGTCGGATACAACTGAGCGACTGAACTGAACTGAACTGACTGTATAACTTCCACTTTATCTTATGTATATTAAGTGCTCAATGAAGTATTCCCTGTAGTACACCTAGGCAGGAATCAGCCTTGTTAAGTCTCCATCTGAAATCCCACCATCTCTCTAAATATAGCCTGACTAAAGTGGCCTGACTTGGAAGTTAATCATGGACTTTGAGACACCATATTGCTTAGGGATAAATTGAGGACTGAGGGCAGAGAAAGCCTGAAAAAGATATTCCCTACAACCAAAAACAAATAGACTTTAAAATGCTCTACTGTACAGCATGGTGTGTGTGTGTCTGTGTGTGTGTGTGTGTGTATTAGTCACTCTGTTGTGTCCAACTCTTTGTGACCCCTTGGACTGTAGCCTACCAGGCTCCTCTCTCCATGGGATTTCCCAGGCAAGAAGACTGGAGTGGGTAGCCATTCCCTTCTCCAGGGGATCTTCCCAACCCAAGAATTAAACCTGGGTCTCCTGAATTGCAGGCAGATTCTTTACCGTCTGAGCCACCAGGGAAGCCTGTATACTTTAACATAGTATAAAGTATACTTGAAAGTTGCCAAAATATCAAATCTCCTCCTTACAAAAAAGAAATAGTAATTTTGTGAGATGGTAACTTTATTGTGGTTATCATTTCATAATATATGCATATATCAAGTCGTCACTTTGTATACCTTAAACTAGCATTATGTTACATGACTATTACACCTTACTGGAAATAAAAATAAAATTCAGTTCCTCAGTGACAATGTGTGTGCTCTTTGGCTCAGTCATATCTGACTCTTTGCAACCCCATGAACTATAGCCTGCCAGATTCCTCTGACAATGGGATTTTCCAAGCAAGGATATTGGAGTGGGATGCCATTTCCTCCTACAACTCAGTTACACTAGTCATATTTTAAATTCTCACTAGCCATTTGTGGCTAGTAGCTACCATGTTACAGACTGCAGATACAGGACACTTCTATTGCTGCAGAAAGTTCATTGGAGAGTGTTGATCTGTATTATTTAAGTAACACTTTAATTACCAAGTACACAAATAGTTTTGGTTTCTATACTAAGGTATATTTGGCATTATACAGTGTTACTGTAAGTATTGCAATCTAATGGGAAAAAAATAACTGAAGCAAATGAATGTGTAAAAAATATATTCATGACAAATGAAGAACAAATGACACTGAGAGGTCTATAAAAATATTGCATGGTTAGTAAACCATGAAGCAATGGAAGATGATAATAACATGTGGATTTCAGAAGGACTTTCTTTGAATATTTCACTTTGCTAAATATATTTGGAAATCAACTTAGTCCAATAAATTAAAATTTCTTGATTTTTTTAGTTTAATATTTATATTTTATTTAATTTGCAATAATTTCAGTTTTCAAAGTTAAATATGAGCCCTGGATATAAGTTTATTGATAGTTTGGTTTATACATAATTTTAAAATATCAAAATAAACATTATCTGTCAACATTGAGGGTGCTCAAAAATTTACTTCAGTTCAGTCACACAGTCATCTTCGACTCTACAACCCCATGGACTGCAGCACGCCAGGCTTCCCTGTCCATCACAAACTCCCAGAGCTTGCTCAGACTCATGTCCATTAAGGTGGTGATGCCATCCAACCATCTCATCTTCTGTTGTCCCTACTTCTCCAGCCTTCAATCTTTCCCTGCATCAGGGTTTTTTTCCAGTAAGTCCATTCTTCACATCCAGTGGCAAAAGTATTAGAGTTTCAGCTTCAGCATCAGTCCTCCAAATGAATATTCAGGACTGATTTCCTTTAGGATGGACTGGTTGGATCTCCTTGCAGTCCAAGGGACTCTCAAGAGTCTTCTCCAACACCACTGTTCAAAGCATCAATTCTTCAGTGCTCAGCTTTCTTTATAGTCCAATTCTCACATCCATACATGACTACTGGAAAAACCATAGCTTTGATTAGATGGACCTTTTTCACAAAGCAACGTCCCCACTTTTTAATATGCTGTCTAGGTTGGTCATAGTTTTTTCTCTAAGGAGCAAATATCTTTTAATTTCATGGCTGCAATCACCATCTGAAGTGATTTTGGAGCCCCCCAATACAAAGACTCTCACTGTTTCCATTGTTTCCCTATCTATTTGCCATGAAGTGATGGAACCAGATGCCATGATCTTAGTTTTCTGAATGTTGAGTTTTTTAAGCTAACATTTTCACTCTCCTCTTTGACTTTCATCAAGGGGTTCTTTAGTTCTTCACTTTCTGCCATAACAGTGGTGTCATCTGCACATCTGAGGTTATTGATATTTCTCCCAGAAATCTTGATTCCAGCTTGTGCTTCATCCAGCCCAGCATTTCATATGATGTATTCTGTGTAGAAGTTAAATAAACAGGGTGACAATATACAGCCTTGATGTACTCCTTTCCCAATTTGGAACCAGTCTGTTGTTCCATGTCAGTTCTAACTTGCTTCTTGACCTGCACACAGATTTCTCAAGAGGCACATCAGGTGGTCTGGTATTCCCATTGCTTTAAGAATTTTCCACAGTTTGTGGTGATCCACACAGTTAAAGGCTTTGGCGTAGTCAATAAAGCAGAAGTAGATGTTTTTCTGGAACAGACTTGCTTTTTTGATGATCCAGTAGATGTTGGCAATTTGATCCCTTTTTCCTCTTTCTTTTCTAAATCCAGCTTGAACATCTAGAAGTTCAGGGTTCATGGACAACCTTATCCTAATCCGTCAGGGGACAGACAGAATGAAAATCACAATCACAGAAACTAATTAAACAGATCACATGGAACACAGCCTTATCTAAGTCAATGAAATAATGAGCCTTGCTGTGTAGGGCCACCCAAGATGGATGGGTCATGGTTGAGAGTTCTGACAAAGCATGGTCCACTAGAGAAGGGAGTGGCAAACCACTTCAGTATTCTTGCCTTGAGAACCCCATGAACAGTATGAAAAGGCAAAAAGATAAGACACTGAAAGATGAACTCCCCAGGTCAGAAGGTGCCCAATATGCTACTGGGGAGGACTGGAGAAATAACTACGGATAGAATGAAAAGACAGAGCCAAAGCAAAAACATTGCCCATTTGTGGATGTACTGGTGATGGAAGTAAAGTTCGATGCTGTAGCAAACAATATTGCATAGGAACCTGGAATGTTAGGTCCATGAATCAAGGCAAATTGGAAGTGGTCAAACAGGAGATGGCAAGAGTGAACATCGACATTCTAGGAATCAGCGAACTAAGATGGACTAGAATGGGTGAATTTAACTCAGATGACCATTATATCTACTACTGTGGGCAGGAATCCCTTAGAAGAAATGGAGTAGCCATCATGGTCAACAAAAGAGTCCGAAATGCAGTACTTGGATGCACTCTCAAAAACGACAGAATGATCTTGCTCATTTCCAAGACAAACCATTCAATATCAGGGTAATCCAAGTCTATGCCCCGATCAGTACCACTGAAGAAGCTGAAGTTGAACAGTTCTATGAACACTTACAAGACCTTCTAGCACTAAAAGCCAAAAAAAGATGTCCTTTTCATCATAGGGAACTGTGATGCAAAAGTAGAAAGTCAAGAGATACCTGGAGCAACAGGCAAATTTGGCCTTGGAGTACAAAATGAAGCAGGGCAAAAGCTAACAGAATTTTGCCAAGAGAACACACTGGTCAAAGGACATACCCTCTTCCAACAATGCAAGACCAGACTCTATACATGGGCATTTCCAGATGGTCAATATAGAAATCAGATTGATTATATTCTTTGCAGCCAAAGATGGAGAAGCTCTATACAGTCATCAAAAACAAGACCGGGAGCTGACTGTGGCTCAGATCATGAACTCCTTATTGCAAAATTCAGACTAAAATTGAAAAAAGTAGGGAAAACCACTAGACCATTCAGGTATGACCTAAATCAAATCCCTTACAATTATACAGTGGAAGTGAGAAATAGATTCAAGGGATTAGACCTGATAGACAGAGAGCCTGAAGAACTATGGACAGAGGTTTGTGACATTGTACAGGAGGCAGTGATCAAGACCATCCCCAAGAAAAAGAAATGCAAAAATGCAAAACTGTCTTTTTGTCTGAGGAGGCCTTACAAATTACCTGAGAAAAGAAGAGAAGGGAAAGGCAAAGGAGTAAAGGAAAGATATATCCATTTGAATGCAGAGTTCCAAAGAAAAGCATGGAGAGATAAGAAAGCCTTCCTCAGTGATCACTGCAAAGAAACAGAGGAATCGAATGGGAAAGTCTAGAGATCTCTTCAGGAAAATTAGAGATACCAAAGGAAAATTTCATGCAAATATGGGTACAATAAAGGACAGAAATTTTATGGACCTAAAAGAAACCAAATATACTACGAAGAGCTTCCAAGAATACACAGAACTATACAAAAAAGAACTTCATGACCCAGATAACCACGATGGTGTGATAACTCACCTAGAGCCAGACATCCTGGAGTCCAAAGTCAAGTGGGCCTTAGGAAGCATCACTACAAACAAAGTTCGTGGTGATGATGGAATTCCAGTTGACCTATTTCAAATCCTAGAAGATGAGGCTGTGAAACTGCTGCACACAATATGCCAGCAAATTTGGAAAACACAGTGGTGGCCACAAGACTGGAAAAGGTCAGTTTTCATTCCAGTCCCAAACAAAAACAATGCCAAAAAATTTTCACACTTTTTGTTTAAGGGAGGTCTGTTCATTATACAAGTGTAGTAGACACTGAGCCGAGCTAACAAATAAAGTATATTAACAGCTGAGAGCAATCTTTAAATGTGCATGATTAGCACTCCAAATGAATTGCTCCCCAGCAGCGGTGCATTACTTTGAATTTTTCTTTAAGGTTTATGTATTTGCATTCTAAGTTCATTCAATTAGATTTCATTGAATCTATACCTTTATTTGTGCTCAAGCTTTTATTTTCAGCATTATATTATAAACAATGAGATAATAAAGGAGGAGATCCTTAGTCTATTTAGGGGGCAAAAAGGTCATTTCACACCCCAGTAAAGGGTTTCAAAACACATTCTGGATGTCAGAGAGCCTGCAATAACTTCCTCTTGAAGAGGTTGTAGCAGGTGGATGAGAAGGCACCAGGGTCCTTAACAGACATCTCTGGTCTCCAACTCATTCTCCTTGGATCTGATGTAGTTGCATGTTCAGTGTGCAGTATTCAGTCTAAGAGCATCCAACCCCTTTGTTTTATTTTGTGCATCTTCTGCACTAATATTGTTTCATTTTCTTCACTTTCACTTATAAATCATGTGTAGTGGAGGATAGAATGGGGAATCAAGGCAGGCTTCACAATTTTCCACAGAAATAAGGTTATGTTTAAGTTATTTGGACATCTTTGCTCATAAAACAACTCCTACTTTATGGGATTGGTTATTGGGAATATCACTGTGCAATTTTCTAAGTCAACCAAGGAGGCTTAATGGTTTTTTATTATATTCCTATTTTTGGACTCTAAAGCGGAAAATGGAATTCACAGAAGAGCAAGATATGAAATTCTAAAAGCCACATTCAAGGAAGTAGGATGTAACTGTCACACAAAAAAAAAAAAAAACATATTTTTGTAAGAATAAATCTGGCTATGAAAACAACATAACATGTCACACAACTACATACAAGCCCCCCCCACACACACACAGCTATATGCACATATCTTATATGAAAAAACAATAATACGGACATGTATGTATTACATATATGTCTGTATATATGTTTAAATCAATTTTCTGAGCAATCAGAGTTTTACATTAATTAGAAGTTACATAGTGAACTTTGCCATTCATTAGCTTTGTTTTTGTCTTGGACTCAATTAAATAAAATCCTAAATATTTGTGGGTTTTAATTATGATTTAAGGTAAAGATCCCAACTCCTCATGCCTTTCTGCTTTCATGGTAATTAAATCTTGATAAAGGTTTTATTGCAGAGTGAAATGCTTTGACTATGAAATCACTGACTTACAGAGTATTCGTAGGATATTTGCTTAATGAGATTTCACAAACGGAAGTGTGGAAATAGCTTGTGACATTACTAGACCATCTCTTATATAGATTATCTACATTGAAAATTCAAGATTAAATTATTCTGATTATGGTGAAATACTCCTAAGCTGAAAAAGACTGTGTTTTGTTTTTTTCTTTTTTGCACAGTGAGTTTGGAAGACCCATTGCTGAGCCCTCCACCCCTCTCCCTACCACTGACCCCCAATTCCACCACTCTGTGAGTTTGTATATTTGAGATCCCACTTGCTTACAAGGAAAAAAGCTCTGGATATTTCCTCCTTTGGTTTCAGTGTTTGTAGCAGGTAAATATAGATGTTTTCATATAAAATGCTTTTATAATATATTTGTTAAAGATAACTACTAATATAAAGTGATCTGAAGTAATATTTGTCAATTTGGAAGTAAAAACCTTTCTAGTCACAATGCTAAATAGTCAACAGATCATTTTGGATCAAGTTGTTTACAAATTAATGTGGTCCTCAGTATTTCCTTCATCCTCCCCTAATCAGTCTACACATTTTCTTATAATATTCATCTCCCTTTATTTTCTAAGCTAAGAGTATTTACCTCACCCCTTTCATAAACATTAAAAATAGATCCACTACATTCCACATACTCCCTCCATCTCATGGTTTTACAAAATCACAATGGGTCTATAGAGAGATTGGAACAAAATAAAAGTTTTTTTTATATATATGTAAAATCTTCTCCCTGATCTTTATGGACAACATCCTGAATGTTAGACTAGTTTCATGATGACTCAAACAAGTACATGAGGTCGTATGTACTTACCTGTGTCAATGGAGAGTCTGATCTGACAACAAAACACATGAACCAGAAGTGTCCAAATCTAATGTCAATTCTGGGAGAAATTAATCTCTCAAATTCTCACATTTTTCACATTTAAACCTTGAAATGGGATAATTGAGAGGCAGGCCTTAAAATCCATAGTAAGTAATTCTGTAAGTATAATACACAAAGGTAAAAAAAAAAAAAAAAAAAACTTATTTGATTTCGTTTTCCCTCAAATCTTAAGATTTCCTTGTTGCAGTTTTCTCTTGAATTCTCAAATTTTTTTCTCTTAAAGACAATTTAAGTTTGATATGCTAAATAACACATGAGGGCTGATGAGAAAAATAGTTGCCCGAGGTGCAAACTGCTCAGGACGCAAATCACCTCATTTGGATTTTGAAGGTCATGAAACAGCATCATCACAGAACCACATCATACACTGAAGCTAAAAAGATATCACATGCTACAGGAAGTCTTCTGAAATGAAACCCGACATGTGTACCTAAGGGTTGGCAGCAGAATAAGGGAGGAGATGGAAGAAGCAAAGGAGCACCTACATTTGCTGAGTGCCTCTCACCGACCGGGTGCTCCGTAATCCTCCCCACAGAAGCCTGTATTCACCCGTCTTATCACTGCCCACAGGAAGGGTGATTGTGTGTTTACTTATCTGTCTTCTCCCCTGGATTATAAATTCCATTAAGGATAAGATAAAAGATAAAATATTATTTAATATCTACTTGCTGTCTGCAATGCAGGAGACCCAGATTTGACCCCTGGTTTGGGAAGATACCCTGCAGAAGGAAATGGTTATCTACTCCAGTATTCTTGCCTGGAGAATCCCATGGATAGAGGAGCCTAGTAGGCTACAGTCCATGAGATCGCAAAGAGTCAGACATCACTGGGTGACTAACACTTTCACTTTCACTTCACTTCCTGTGACAAAACATTACCTACAGTGATCAGCACAAAACAGACAACACAGATTTGTTGACTGAATGAACATGACTGTGTGTAACAACTCATATTCCCAGTAGATGAAGAAGAAGACAAAGGCTGAGAGCCATTCAGTAACTTATCCGGGTTAAGGATCAGAGAGGTTGCTGCTTCTGCTGCTAAGTCGCTTCAGTCGTGTCTGATTCTGTGCGACCCCAAGACGGCAGCCCACCAGGCTCCCCCGTCCCTGGGATTCTCCAAGCAAGAACACTGGAGTGGGTTGCCATTTCCTTCTCCTATGCATGAAAGAGAAAAGTGAAAGTGAAGTCGTTCAGTCGTGCCCAACTCTTCGAAACCCCATGGACTGCAGCCCACCAGGCCCCTCCGTCCATGGGACTTTCCAGGCAAGAGTACTGGAGTGGGGTGCCATCGCCTTCTCCATCAGAGAGGTTAGTGAGTAGCTGAAAAGGATAACCAATTCAAGCCCATCACACTTCAGAGAACCAGGTTTCCTATGACACCAAGCTGCTCCACGGAAGCCAAAGTAGGATCAAGTGTCAGACAAGAGCCTCAGATTTTGATGGAAGGATGGCAGTGGGAGAGAAAAGTTTGACACATCTCTGCCTGAAATGGAAAAATCTCAGAGATATTTGAAAGTGAATAACATTTTTCTGCAGATGGTGACTGCAGCCATAAAATCAAAAGACGCCTACTCCTTGGAAGGAAAGTTATGACCAACCTAGATAACATATTCAAAAGCAGAGACATTACTTTGCCAACAAAGGTCTGTCTAGTCAAGGCTATGGTTTTTCCTGTGGTCATGTATGGATGTGAGAGTTGGACTATGAAGAAGGCTGAGCGCCGAAGAATTGATACTTTTGAACTGTGGTGTTGGAGAAGACTCTTGAGAGTCCCTTGGACTGAAAGGAGATCCAACCTGTCCATTCTGAAGGAGATCAGCCCTGGGGTTTCCTTGGAAGGAATGATGCTAAAGCTGAAACTCCAGTACTTTGGCCACCTCATGGGAAGAGTTGACTCATTGGAAAAGACTCTGATGCTGGGAGGGATTGGGGCAGGAGGAGAAGGGGACGACAGAGGATAAGATGGCTGGATGGCATC
The DNA here is from genome assembly GCF_019923935.1 of Bubalus bubalis. NCBI lineage: Eukaryota > Metazoa > Chordata > Mammalia > Artiodactyla > Bovidae > Bubalus > Bubalus bubalis. The sequence continues at coordinate 71,909,734 of NC_059172.1, read as the reverse complement.
ACTGACTCGATGGACGTGAGTCTGAGTGAACTCCGGGAGTTGGTGATGGACAGAGAGGCCTGGCGTGCTGCGATTCATGGGGTCGCAAAGAGTCAGACACGACTGAGTGACTGAACTGAACTGAACTTTTTTCTGGCTATAGTACACAGTAGGATAAAGTAGAAGCAGTGACAGATTTTCTTTTCTTGGGCTCCAAAATCACTGTAGACCATGATTGCAGCCATGAAATCAGAAGACATTTGCTTCTTGGAAGGAAAGCTATGACAAAACTAGACAGCATATTAGAAAGCAAAGACATCACTTTGCCAACAAAGGCACATATAGTCAAAGCTATGGCTTTTCTAGTAGTCATGTACAAATGTGAGAGTTGAACCATAAAAAAGGATGAGCACTGAAGAATTTGTGCTTTTGAACTACAGTGTTAGAGAAGACTCTTGAGAATCTCTTGGACTGCAAGGAGAGAAAACCAGTCAATTCTAAAGGAAATCAACCCTCCATATTCGTTGGAAGGACTGATGCTGATACTGAAGCTCCAATATTTCAGCTACCTGATGCAAAGAGCTGACTCACTGGAAAAGACCTGATGCTGAGAAAGATTGAAGGCAGAAGAGGGTGGCAGAGGATGAGATGGTTGGGTGGCATCACCAAGTGAATGGACATGAACTTGAGCAAATTCTGAGAGATAGGGGAGAACAGGGAAGCCTGTTGTGCTGCAGTCCATGGGGTCAAAAAGTGCCGAACATGACTTAGCGACTAAACAATAACAAGGATAAAATCAGAGCATCAGAGTGGGGAGAGTCTTGTTTTTATGTCCTGGTAGCTTCTTCAATGTCTGTTCCTCTCCAACAGCTTGTATTTGTTTCCTTTTCTTTTCTTTTCTCCTACCTCTCTCAGCACAGACTCTTTACTTACGTGGTTCAAACTTCCAGGGAGATGACTCTATACAAGGGTGAGAAGAAGTAGCCAACAGGTTATGGGTGAAAGCGCAGATTCTGGAGTCCAGCTGCCATACTTCCATCCCAGCTCAGCCTCACTCTAACCATGTGACATTGAGTAAATTATTCAATCTCTCACTGTCTCAGTTGCTTTATCTTGGAAATGAGGTTGTTAATAATACAACCCTTCTATTGTTATAAGAATTAAAACAGTGAATATAGGTCAATTGCTTAGCACAGTATATGGCACAAGGTAGGAATTTAATTAGGAGTAGCCATTCCCATGCTGTAATGTAATGTACCATGCTATCAGGGAAGCTCTCAGGGCTTCCCTGGTAGCTCAGATGGTAAAGAATCTGCCTGCAATGTGAGAGATCTGGGTTCAATTCCTGGTTAGGAAGATCCCCTGGGGAAGGGAATCCCAACCCACTCCATTATTCCTGCCTGGAGAATCCCATGGACAGAGAAGCCTGGCAGGCTAGAATCCAAGGGGTTGCAAAGAATCAGACATGACTAGCAACTAACATTAACTAACTAATTACCATGCTGTTAGCCCTAAATCAGGACCAGAGTCAGCTTCATGCATGCTACAGCCCATTAATCCCCAAACACATCTGTCATGGTCCAGATTAAGCTCCATATATAGGACCACCATGTGCTCTTCCCTCAAAGGCAGCAGTGAAGAATCACAGGAAGTAAATGAAAGAAATCTGAATAATTTCTTCTATCTCCAGGTTTATATGGCCAGTGGTTTGGGACATAGGCAGGTGTAGTCAAAAAGGATAGTCTTTTTCTTTATTTTATTTATGACTATGCTGGGTCTTCATGGTGGCAGATTAGCGCTTTGTTGCTGCATTCAGGCAACTAGAGTTGTGGCAAGCAGGCTTCTCATTGCAGTGGCTTCTTTTATTGAGAAGCAGATTCTCAAGCGCAGAGGCCTCGGCAATTGCGGCACACATAGGCATAGTTGCCTCATAGCATGTGGGATCTTAGTTCCCAGACCAGAGGTTGAACTCATGTTCCCTGCATTGGAAGGCAGATTCTTCTTAACCAGTGGACCACCTGGGAAATCCCAGAACAGTCTTTCTTTATAGTTCTCTGAGCATGAATCTCTCTAATAGTATCACAAATTCATCTCAATTCAAGAATGAATCTCCCCACCCCTCCATCTGGAGAACCAAGGACTAGAGATAAGGGAGAGTGCCTGTAGACAGGAAACCTGCCAAATTTATTTGGAGCCATTTTCTTAGCTATGAGTCATCATCAGCAAAAGCAATAATGAGGATGAGAGAGGGGCTAGAGTAACTAAACAGAAGCTTATTTTTCTAATATAATAACATCCAGAGGTATGCAGTCCAGAGTTGATGTAACTGCAATGTCAGTTATTGAGTTAAAGACCAAAGAAGAATAAGTGAGGGGAAAAGGCAAAGAACAGAAAGTTGAAAAAACATGCAAGCAAAACATAGCTCCTATAAATTGCTTCACAAAAACTCCACCCAGTGATATGCATTTACCTCTTCTTGACCAAAAATATTAGGTTTGGTCACATAATTTTTGCTGATAATCAGTTGAGTTTATACTGCAGATGGTGACTGTAACCATGAAATCAGAAGACAACTGCTTCTTGGCAGGAAAGAGATGACAAACCTAGGCAGTGAGTTGAAAAGTTGAGACATTCCTCTGCCGACAAAGGTCTGTATAGTCAAGGCTATGGTCTTCCCAGTGGTCACATAAGGCTGTGAAAGCAGAACTGTAAAGAAGGCAGAACATCAAGGAATTGATGCTTTTGAACTGTGGTGCTGGAGAAGACTCTTGAAAGTCCCTTGGACAGCAAGGAGATCAAACCAGTCAATCTTAAGTGATATCAACCCTGAATAATCACTAAAGGACTGATCCTTAAAACTGAAGTTCCAGTATTTTGGTCATCTGATGTGAACAGACAACTCACTGGAAAAATTCCTGATTCTGGGAAAGATTGAGGGCAGAAGAAGAGGACATCAGAGAATGAGATGGTGGATGGTATCACTAATGTAATGAACATGAACTTGGGCAAACTCCAGGAGATAGTGAGGGACAGAGAGCCCTGGCATGGGTGCAGTCCATGGGATCACAAAGTGTAGTACATAACTGGTTGACTGAACAACAACAACATAAAAATAAATATAGTGTATGATTCAACCTAATGTGGCATATGGTAACCACTGGCTATAAGAGAGGCTGGGAGATAGGATGTTCATGTGAACCGATTGCTACTCTGAACAGAATCAAAGTTCAGCTAATAAGAATGAATGTTAAATAAATACTGAATAAGTAACTAGCAATGTCTCCCATGTTCACAGAGAGAAAATTTATAAATGGAATGTATTTCCTAATCAGAATTTATCTAAAATAGCCAAGCCACCATGACTAAGGAGAATAATGATGACATATATTCTCTTAACAGAATAGAATAATCCCTCCACTTTAGCAGAGCATGTGCCCAGAAGTGGGATAAAAATAAGTGAATCAATAAATGCAAATATAAGCCTGCAAAAGCAGAGTTCTATTACAACAATGACTCAGGTTCCAGCTTCCTATCCTCATCTCTGCTTAACAAAGATGACCAAATGGTTAATATAAACTTACCTTTCTACATAGGTTCCAAAGAAAAGATTCAAAAGATCCCCAAGGAAAGAGTGATGGTACTCAAAGAAATTCAACCTGCAACTGTGTTTCAGCAATAACAACAGAAAAGAAGATGTGGATTCCGTAGAGAGAGGGGGTGGGGAAGGAGATATAATGAGATAACATACAAGAGTTTGAGGGAAAGACAAATGGGCAATACTACAAAAATAAGCTGAAAAAGACAAAGAAAGGAATCTGAAAACTCACTGTAAAAAAGTAATAAGATAGGTAATGGTATTTAGCAAGAGACACAAAAGGATCATGGAAAAGGGGAAAAAGGCAATCAAACACAAATAATAGACATGAAAGGTACATCATGAGCTACAATATAGAAATAATTGTGTGTGTGTATGTGTGTTTAGTCAATAAGCTATGTCTGACTCTTTTGCAACCCCTTGTACTACAGCATGCCAGGCTCTACTGTCCATAGGATTTCCAGACAAGAATACTGAGTGGGTTGCCATTTCCTTCTCCAAGGCATCTTTCTGACACAGGGATTGAACCCACATCTCCTGCATTGGCAGGTGGGCTCTTTACCACTGAGCCACCAGGGAAGTCATAGAAATAATAGCTATATATGAAAACAAAAGTCTACAAATACAAAAATTAATTATTTAAGAAATATTTCTACTTGGAGTAACATTAAAATCTATATTCTCTGAAAAAATCTGTTCAAAAACGTAATTTCAAAATAAAATGTGATTTTTTTTAAGTATAAATATACAGCTGAAGTGGTGAAACCATAAAGGAAATTCTCAAACACAAAAATAAATAGACGAAAAGGAGAGGGAGATACAAAGATGACTAAATAATAAAAATGAAATAGAAGTAGGGGTTTAAACTAGAATAAAACTTCAGTTGTCCTGAGGTCATTGACAGTATCTAGGATGGCCAAGTTTGAGTTTTGACAGCCCAGAGGACAAAAACAAGGTATTAGATATGGGAAAATGCATCTATTAGAAAATGGAAATGAAAAATTAGAGAGTCAAACATAAATCTTAAGTTATAAAAAAGAAAACATAAAAACTTGAGAGACAAAAGTAAAAATTAATATTTTGGAGAAATATTGCTTGAAATATGAGACCAATGTTAACACTGAATATTTGAAGACACATAAAATAATCTAGCAAAACTGTTCATGAAAAATAATACAGGAGGTAAAATTAAGTAACACTTAACTAATACCTAATTTTTAAAGGGGGCATATTATACAGTACATATTTAAACAAATAAGAATGTTATGCATAATTTTATGCTACCAAATTGAACTTACAACTGAAATTCAATACCGTCTAGAAAATGGCACTTGTAAAACAGAACACAAGAAGAAATAGGAAACTTTAAAATATCTCTACTCATTTTAAAATATAAAATGATAGTCCAAAATCTACACACACACACACATAAATCCAGACAGTTTTACAGATGAATTCTACCAAATATCAAAGAAGAATCCCCATCATAGGGAACATGTTAAAGACAATAAAACACTTTTAAAGATCATTTTATGAAGTTAAAATTTATGACATTAACATAATCTTAGTTCCAAACTCTAACTGGAAATAAAATTAAAATCTAGTATTATTATCATAGAAACACTAAGAGCTTACTTGAAGTTAGTGGACATGAATTTAAAGTAAAATCACCCCTCATGATTTTGTGCCTCCCCAGATACTTTGAGTTTCATGAATGCAGGTGCAAAGCATGTTGAGAGTTAAATTTAGCCAAGCTGGTGGTTTTGCCAAATGCATTGGAAGAGCAAGTGGAGGAAAGGAGTTGAGAGCATACAAAAGGGGGTCGTTATAACCATAGGTCATAGAATCTATTCTGAATAAGGAAAGAAGAAAGGACATCAACAGATGAGGGATGGTTTAAAAGGCCTAGGAGCAATGAACTGTAGTCTCTGTTGGGAATGAAAAATTAATTTTATCAGTAATCCTCAGAGGTGGGAAAGGCAATATAATTGTCACATTCATGCATGATGAATCTGAGACTCAGATATGTTAAAGGACTTCTCTAAAGTAACTAAATACAGAGAGGAATTAGCAGAGCTTTCACTCCAACCTGAATACTCTGGCTTGAAGTCCCTTTCCTGGTCCTACTCCGTCATTCTGTAGTCCTATCTTACACTGGCTTGCAGATCCTTCTAGTTACTGCTATTTCTTAGTGGTCATGATATGAGAGTTGGACCATAAAGAAAGCTGAGCACCAAAGAATTGATGCTTTTGAACTGTGGTGCTGGAGAAGGCTCTTGAGAGTCTTTTGGACTGCAAGGATATCAAACCAGGCATTCCTAAAGGAAATCAACACTGAATATTCATTGAAAGGACTGATGCTGAAGCTGCAGCTCCAGTACTCTGGCCAGCTGATGCAAAGAGCCGACTTGTTAAAAAGGACCATAATGCTGTGAAAGATTAAAGGCAGGAAGAGAAGAGGGTAACAGAGGATGAAATAGCTGGATGGTATCACTGACTCAATGGACATGAGTTTGAGCAAACTCTGGGAAATAGTGAAGGACAGGGAACCTGGTATGCAGCAGTCCATGGATCTCGAAAAGTCAGACATGACTGAACAACAACAACAAATTTTCCTCTAGGGTCAACTCAGATTCCCATATCATCAGATATTGTTAAGGTTCAGATTTTATTGTTATTTTACCAGCGTTTTAAATTCTAATTTTTCAAAATTAATATTACTTTCAGAAGACAGTATACATATTTTTAAAAGATAAAGTTGGTTCTGTTGCCATAAAATGTTAACTTTATAATGGATAAGAATGGAAATTGCAGCCCAACATTCTCAAAACTCCATTTATGTTCTACTGACAATTTAATTTTCCTTCAATTTTTCTCCTCCTTTTGTAACTCGTTCACAAGGTCCTTTTGCTCCTTTCTGAAATGTTAAATTTTGAATGCACTATTTACTACCACCAGTTATGTTGTTTCTTGGTTCTATATAACAGATTGACTAACAAGTGCCAAGAATTTTCTTCGCTAGGTACCTGTAAATCTCCTCATAATGTCTGTGCATTTGACAACCTTTCTCCCCCTTGATAATCTTACCAAGAATTTCTTCAAGGTCATCAAACTTGAAATATATATTTGTAATCATTATATAGTAAGGTCTTCAAAAGGAGGACTTGTTTGGACATTTTTTGGTACAAAGTGACATTTATTCTTCTGCCAGTATCAATAAATAAGAACAGGGACAATTTATATGTGTGTCATCATTCAGAAAATTGACAAAAATGGCTAGAGACCTGTCTCTTAAGTAAACCAGTTATCATTTAGTATCTAGGTCAGAAAATGTATAGTGGTTAGGTTGATTTATCTTCCGTGTTGTATGCCAACTTCTTCTTATCATCTGTTTCCTGCTGCTGCTGCTGCTGCTAAGTCACTTCAGTCGTGTCCGACTCTGTGCGACCCCATAGACAGCAGGGATTCTCCAGGCAAGAACACTGGAGTGGGTTGCCATTTTCTTCTCCAATGCATGAAAGTGAAAAGTGAAAGTGAAGTCACTCAGTCATGTCTGACCCTCAGCCACCCCATGGACTGCAGCCTACCAGGCTCCTCCATCCATGGGATTTTCCAGGCAAGAGTACTGGAGTGGGGTGCCATTGCCTTCTCCGATCTGTTTCCTAAGTGTAACCTATCAACTTTGAGAGATCACTCTCAGGTTCAACAACAGTGTGTTAACATCTTTGAAGGCACTCATCATATATGTAAAAATCAAGAGTAAATTCCTTCTAAGAATATGTTTCTAAGATGTTTTTGGAAAGGAACAAAAAGTGTAACATAAATTAAAACAGAACACTTTAAAATTGGAATGCAGAATTCTGACTGTCCTGTCTAAATTCATGTCATAAGTAGAATCTGTGTTTAGAAATCACAGGTATTACCTTGATATTTTCTCCTTCTTTCATCACTCCTAAAAGGCCATATGTGCTTTTTATTTTCATGTCTTCTCCCTATCCCACCATATAAGATTTTCTTACACTTATTTACTTTTGATTTCTCTGTAGTTTACCCTATGTGATCTTCTACACAATACTAAATCCCTACCAGTTCTGCAAAACACATTTCATATTGATTTAAAGTGTGGTTTTTCTCAAACCCCAGATGCAGTAAATGTGAAACACTATGGCGTGTGTAAATGCAAGTCACTGCATTCATTTGGTTAAGACAACTTAATTGCTTGCAGAAGCAACTCCACTTTCATCTAGGAAAACAAGTCCAATGATCATTGGAAAGTGAGAATAAAAAAGAAATAATCCATCATCTGTCTGCCAGTGGCTCTTTCATAACACCTCTCACCACCAAAGAGTCAATGCTGGAGGGAGGGGTGTCAAAGAGAGTGAGGATGGTGAACTGGCAGCTAATGTTCCAGTGAAATTACTGCTGGACCAGAGGCAGAAAAATGATACCAAGCAAATGTTTCAAATAGGAAAGAGCTACATGCAATAGACAGCTCTGAGAGCTTTTGTCACAATAAAATGTGTAAAGGAGAAGACGATGTTTCTTACAATTCTGAGCTTCTAGAGGGATCAAATTAGAGAGATCTGATAAGCTGTGAATAAAACAGAAGGCAGTTGACATTACCCAAGATTTACAAAAAATTTTAACATATATGTTATGAAAATTCACTACACCTCTTCTCTAACTCAGAAATGCATATGGAGTATTTAGAAGAGCAAGGATACAGGAGGAGAAGCAGGTGAGTCTAATCCCAACCAAACTACATGGAGATTTCACAATTGAGGCAGCATGGGATGGATGTTGGTGAGAGAATCCTAAAGAATCCTAGAAATGACCCTATATTTTAAGACCATCTGCAGATGTACAGGAGTTTGAGGGAGTAAAGGGAACTATAAGAGAAATCTTAAGGAAAGAGGATGCCCACCTGGGGCAAATGATATATTTTGATGACCTCTGAAGATTTACTTCCACTGCAAGGCATGCTCAGGAGAGACCATAGTGCTTAGGTTGCTAAAACTGGCAGGAACTCTGCTGCCCAGACCAGATGACAGTAGGATATACCTTCAAGTTCATACTGGTAGTCCCCAAGGATATTGTTTTATTTCTACCATCTGGTGGGACCTGTGAAAGCCTGGAACATTAGAGTTCCCTTTTGAGTGTGAGATACATGAAAAATTAATCAAGGAGAATGCAGAAATTCTCTATCTCAATTGAGCTGATATTAGATAGCAGTTTGTAGAGCTGTTCACTGGATGCTAGACAAACATCCTTGAAAAGATCAGAATAAAGGTCACCCAGTGACTCATTTTGCAAAAGAGTAGAAAAACAAAATACCATGGAGAACTGTCTCCCAACACTGCCTTTCACTAATGGCTGTCCAAGGGATTAACATTTCTTCCAAAAATATTCATAGACCAAAGGAAGTACCACACCCCTACTCATACATTCTACCCTCAGAAAGTAATTGTATAAAAAACATTTATTCAAATACAATTTTCAGCATCTGATGCAATTTTTATCTCCTCATGCTCTTATCTACCATTTTGTAATGAACTTAGTGATTCTATTTCATAGTAAAATGCTCCATAATATTTACTGAGTATTTTTATATGCCAGGTATCTTGCCAAGCACACAACATGCCTTATATCACTCAAAACTTGCAATGAACTTATAATGAAATATTATTATCTCTATCTTATAAATAAAGAAACAGGACTTCCAGTCAAGATAGCATGGTAAGTCTCTGTAAGGTACATACACTCACACATCCACCCACACAAAAAGGCACACACTCATGCACCAGACACACACATGTTCAGCCAACTGACACTGATATTCCAAAAAGAGTTGATAAAACTTAAAATGAAACATTATAGAGATGTAGCCATTTTCAAATATAATATTAATGACTATATATACCTGAAAAGCAACAAAAATAAAAAGCAGAAAGCAGAGGTAAAAAACAGCTTCCAGGGTTTCACATCTGAAAGTAGGCAATGGAATCTGACTCCTGAAAGGGATTGGAACTAAAACTACTCCCACTCAAGGTGAGGATCCAGAGCCAAACTCATTGCTTAAATAGGATAAAGCTTCCCTATTGGTAAAAGAGAACTGTAAAAGGCTGACCATTGTCTTTGAACACATCTTAGATAAATGCTACATTTTGATAGAAATAGGAGGAGCAAAAATGCCTTCCTTACAGTATCTGGGCTTAGTTACCCAGAGGTTTCGTGACTGTTCTCTGATACGCATAATACCAACATGGGCCAGGGGCTTGGAACACATAAAACAGTTCTAAAACTGGAGGTACCAGAAGGATAACTGGTGAAAATAAGAACTTGAATATGGGGACAGGGAAGGGTAACAAATAGGAGACTAAAACAAGATGATAGACTTAAACCCAGACAGATCCACAAGTGTGCTAAATTTTTTTATAATAAACACTCCAATTAGAAGATAGAGATTTAGGAATGGATTTTTTAAAAACCCAACTACATGCTTTTAATAAGAAACATGTTTTAAATAAAGATACAGATGGGTTAAAAGAGAAGAGATGGAAATACACATACTATTAAAACTCTAATCAAAAGAAAGCTGGTATGATCCAATTAAAACCAGACAAAGACGACTTTAAAACAAAAAAATACTTCCCAAGACAAGGAAAGGCACTTCATAATAATAAGATGGTTGATGGTTTATCAAGAACCTAAAACAGAGCATCAAAGTAAATTAAACAAAATTTAAAAAACTAAAAGGGAAAAAAATATCCTGTTTGGAGATTTCAGTACTCCTCTATCATTGATAGAAGAGCTAGATGATATAATCAATGCAAATTTAAAGAAAATTTTGAATAATACTGTCAACTTGTCCTAATCAAATGATAATGCAACACACCCAGAAGCTACAGCATACACAGTCTTTTCAAAAGTGCATAGAATATTCACCAAGACAGACCATATGATGACCTCAAAATAAACCTCAAATTTCTCAAAATATTGAAACTATACAAAGTATTTTTGACCACAAAGAAATTTAACTAAAACTCAACAACAATGATGTATCTAGAAATTCTCCAAATACTTGGAAATTAAGCATACACTTCTTAATATCCTAGAGGTCAACAAAAAATCAAAAGTGAAGTTAGAAAATATTTGAACTTAATGATAATAAGAAAACAATATGTCAGATTTTGTGAGATGCCACTTATGGCATTACCTTAAGAAGTTATAGAAAAAAAAGATTAAAATGACCTAAGGTAAATAGAAGGCTTTCCAGGTGGTGCTAGTGGTAGAGAACCCACCTGCCAATGAAGGAGACTCGAGATGTGGGTTTGATCCCTGGTTCGGGCAGATCCCCTGGAGGAGGGTATGGCAACTCACTTCAGTACTCTCGCCTGGAGAATCCCATAGACAGAGGAGTCTGGCAGGGGCCAGTTCATTGGGTCACAAAAAGTCAGACATGACTGAAGTGACTTAGCATACATGCACCCAAGTAAATACAAGGAATAAAATAGAAAAAATAATTTCTCTAAATTAATAAAGATCAAAAACCAGAAAACAAAAATTAAAAAAAAAAAAACTTAACAATGAAATTTGGCTTTTTGAAAGATATAAAATTGATGAATCCCTAGCAATTCTGATCAAGTTCAAAAAAAAAAAAAAAAAAAACAGAGAGCAAGAAACACAAAGTACCAATATCAATAATGAAAACTGGTACATCAAGACAGATCTTACAAACATTAAAAAAAAAAAAAAAAGGAAATACAATTAACACCTTTAGGCACACATGCTTCAGTCGATGGGGTCACAAAGAGTCAGACACAACTTAGTGACTGAACAGCAAAAAGGCCAATACATTTGATAAAGTACATTAAATGAACTGCTGCTGCTGCTGCTAAGTCGCTTCAGTCGTGTCCGACTCTGTGGGACCTCATAGACGGCAGCCCACCAGGCTTCCCCGTCCCTGGGATTCTCCAGGCAAGAACACTGGAGTGGGTTGCCATTTCCTTCTCCAATGCATGAAAGTGAAAAGTGAAAGTGAAGTCGCTCAGCCGTGTCCGACTCTAGCGACCCCATGGACTGCAGCCTACCAGGCTCCTTGGTCCATGGGACTTTCCAGGCAAAAGTACTGGAGTGGGGTGCCATTGCCTTCTCCGAACAAGTTTCTTCAAATACACCAATTAGCAAAATTAAAGCAAGAAGAAGCAGGTAACATATATAGCCTTTTCTTTGATAAAGAAATTAAATCAATCACTTTTAAACTTTCTGAAAAGGAAGCTCCTTCCAGGATGGCTTCAGGGGTGAATTCTATCCATCATAAAGGTTAAAAAAAAAAAAAAAAAAATACCACCCACACACTTTCATAAAACAGCAAAAGGAAACACTTTCCAACCTGTTTTGAAACCAATAGTACTATAAAATCAAAACTTGATTATTTCCTTCCCCATTTTAAGGAAGTTTTCAACGATTATTTATTTTAAAAAAAATCAAAACTTGATAATGATATTACATGGAAAGGACATGATGGTATAACATCTTTCATGAATATAAATGTAAAACATAAAATAATAGCAAATCAATCCAATATTATATTAAAAGGATAGTAAAATAAGAAAGGGGGGATTAATTCCAATAATACAAAGGGAAGAACTACATAACCTCAATAAATGTAATAAAAGGATTAGTCAAAATCCAGCACTGCTTAAAAAAAAAAAAAAAAAACTCGCAGAAAACTAGAAATAAAAGGAAATATCCTCAATTTGATAGACGACTTCCACAAAAAGTCTACAGCAAACTTCACAGTATTAAAATATTAAACACTGTTACTCAAGTCACAAAAAAACACCAGGAAGCATTTCTGCTCTTAGCACTTCTGTTCCCATTGTACTGGGGTTCTATCTGATAGAGTAAGGGAACAATTTTAAATAATAGTTATAAAAATTGCAAAAGAAAAAGGGAAACGTGATTGTTTCTAAATTGAACAACTGTGGGTGCATGTGTGCTAAGGCATTTCAGTCATGTCCAACTCTCTGTGACCCTATGGACTGTAGCCCGCCAGGCTCCTCTGTACATGGGATTCTCCAAACAAGAATATTGGAGTGGGTAGCTATGCCCTCCTCCAGGGCACCTTCTCCACCCAGGTATCAAACCCATGTCTCCTACATCTCTTGCATTGGCAGGCAGGTTATTTACAACTAATGCCATCTGGGAAGCCCTTAAACAAGTGTACACCTAAAAAATTCAAAGGATTCTGAAAAAAAAAAGCACTAGATCTCATAAATAAATTCTACCAAGCTCAGTTGTGTCCTATTCTTTGCAATCCCATGGACTGTAGCCCTCCAGTTTCCTCTGCCCATGGAATTTTCCAGGTAAGAATACTGGGGTGGGTTCACATTCCCTTCTCCAGGGGAATCTTCCTGATCAAGGAAATGAAGCTGGGTCTCCTATATTGCAGGCAGATTCTTTACTGTCTGAGCCACTAGGGAAGCTCCCACCAAGTCTTAAATACAAGGTTAATATATGAATTATATTTGTTCATGTCAGCAACAAACAATGGGTATTGAAACATTTTTAAATTACTATATTTTTTAGTAGCAGAAAAAGATCTAAAATAACCAGCAATAAACTTAACAAAAGACATTTAAGACCACCATACAGAAAACTATAGAACGTTATAGAATATTCTGAGAGAAATTGTATAAATAATACCTACTAAATAAATAAGGAGGTGTATCAGGTAGCATAATGGTAAAGAATCTACTCACCAATGCAGGAGACTCAGAGATGTGAGTTCATACCTGGGTCAGGAAGATCCCCAGTAGTAGGAAATGGCAAATCCATTCCAGTATTCTTGCCTGGAAAATTCCATAGACATAGGAGTCTGGTGGGCTACAGTCCTTGGGATCACAATGAGTTGGACATAACTGAGTGACTGAGTGCATGTGTGCATGCACACACACACACACACACACACACACACACACCATATCAATAGGTTAGAAGACTCACTATTATAAAGATTCTTTTTGTCCTAATATTGATTTACTAATTCAATACAATTCCAGTCAAAATCCCAACACATTTTATGGAGAAATTGGCAAGCCAATACTAAAATTTATATAGATATACAAAGGACCTAGGGTAGGCAAAGCAAACTTCAGAAAGAAGGACAAAGTTGAAGAAAATGCACTGCTTGGTTCTAATAGTTACTATAAAACTGCAGTAGTTAAGATGGTATCATACAGACATAAAGACAGAAAAAATAGAATGGAACAGAATAGAATCCAGAAGTATGTGAGAGAGGTAGGCAAGAAAATTGTTGCAAACCTAAAGACCACTAAACATAAGAGAAAAATCATAAATCATAAAAAAAATTGTAAACAGTAAAAACAACAGACATTGTTAAGAAAAAAAGAAAAGGAAAACCAGATTGGGAGAAAATATCCACAATTGTGGTTGTTGTTCAGTCGCTAAGTCGTGTCCAACTCTTTGGGACCCCATGGACTGCAGCACACCAGGCTCCTCTGTCCACCATGTCCATTCAGTCAGTGATGCTATCTAACCATCACATCCTCTGTTGCTCCTTTCTCCTTTTGCCTTCAAATCTTCCCAGCATCACAGTCTTTTCCAATGAGTAAGTTCTTTGCATCAGGTGCCCAAAGTATTGGACCTTCAGCATCAGTCCTTCCAATGAATATTCAGGACTGATTTTTTTTTAGGATTAACTGATTTGCTCTCCTCACTGTCTTGTCCAAGGGACTCCCAAGAGTCTTCTCGAGCACCACAATTCAAAAGCAACAGTTCTTTAGCACTCAGCCTTCTTTATGGTCCAACTCTCACATCTGTACATGACTACTGGAAAAATCATAACTTTGACTAGACAGATCTTTGTCAGAAAAAAGTGATGTCTCTGCTTTTTAATATGCTGTCTAGGGTTGTCCTAGCTTTTCTTCCAAGGAACAAGAGTTTTTAAATTTCATGGCTGCAGTCACCATCAGCAGTGATTTTGGAGCCCAAGAAAATAAAACCCATCACTGTTTCACTTTTTCCTCTTCTATTGGCTATATATATATATATATATATATATATATATATATATATACACATTCAATAATGTATCTTTTACAAATCAATAACAAAAATGACTGAAAAGCCAATTAGAAATGCACAAAAGAATTCTAAGAAGTTCTTTAAAAAACTAGACATACAAATAAAAAGTGAAAGTGAAGTCACTCAGTCGCGTCCAACTCTTTGCAACCCCATGGACTGTAGCCTACCAGGCTCCTCCATCCATCCATGGGATTTTCCAGGCAAGAGTACAGGAGTGGGTTGCCATTTTCTTCTCCAGGGGATCTTCCCAACCCAGGGATCAAACCCGGTTCTCCCACATTGTAGGCAGACACTTTTACCATCTGAGCCACCAGGGAAGTCACCATACAAATAAAAGATAGTATTCAAATAAAAGTTTCATATCATATGTCATGAGTGAAATATAAATTGAAACCATGAGATACCACTACACATGCAAGAGAATGGTAACCATTAAAATGGTTGACTATAACAAAAGAATATGAAGCACTTAGATAATGGATCTATGGTACAATCAGTTTGAAAAACAATAGCAGATTTTTTAATACATTTATGACCTAACAATTCCACTCTTGTTTATTACCAAAAAATTTAAAACTTGTCCATAAGCATGTCTATTACTGCTTTATTTACTTAACAATAAAGAGTGTAGTATCCAGAAACAGGAGACTGTGTGGTGTCTTGAAATCCAAGTGAAGAAAATATTTCAAGAAGTGGTAATCAATTGTATCAATTTATAATGTTCTAAGTAATATGAGAACTGAAATGACCACTGGAATTAGGTAGGTCATTAAAACCTAAACAATATTAAGTAACCTAAAATTTAGTACAATTTTTAAAAGTTATTTTGCTTAATATAAAATGTTTCAATTAAGAGTAGAAATTGCATTACAATCTATTTTCCATTCTTCTGCCTTGCAACTTTGTTTCAATACACTTTTGGGGAACCAAAAAGGTATAATGTTCTTCTTAAAATTACCTAATCTACTCTTTTAGAGTTTCCATAATAATCAACCCATTTATATCATATTGTTTTAATATACCTAATAGTCAATGTTTGCACAAAATATTAGCAGCTTTCACAATCAATAATTTTTACAACATTCCCTTGTTGTAGTAATAAATTTATCCTAATGCTCCCAAGTAACTCACAGAAATTTCAAGATATAAAGCATAAGTGAGATTTTGCATTATAGATATATGCTAACTTAAATGTGAAAGTGAAATTTTCAGATAATAGCAATTCAAATGAAAGTTTTTGTTTCCTTACCTATATGAGTATGCTGATAAGATGGTAGCTTGCACGAGCACGTAAACAGGCCAGATATGTCTTTGAAATGGACTTTAGCTCTCCGACCTTCCTATTAGCAAGTATGAACAATATGAGACCAGGACGGTGAGCTGGTTGAGGCTAGTCTGTGGAAGACCTGAAATGTTATCACAGAAATTTGACCTAAAAGCATCAAGTGAAAGGTTAAACTGAGTGACCTTTAAATACCTCCATCTTTGAATGTTTATAGCTCTGTAGTTCTAAGATTATTTCTCCCTGGAATCATTATTCACACAGACCTAGTAATTTTTTTTTTTTTTTTTTTTTTAGAAAGATGGTGTATCGGTTCCTGCAAAATTTCATTAAGCAGTAAGGAAACCATCCATTAAGTATTGTGCCCTTTAGAATAGTCTTCAAAGTGCTAGGTAGGTAGAATAGGGGAAAGGAGTCCAAAATGGCGGTGGCTAAAAGACAAAGAAGGGAAAAGCCCACAAAAATAGAACAAAGGAAGGTCCGAGGACCGGAGTGAAGACCTCAGGTAAAACAAACAACACTCCTGGCTGGCCCAGTTTACATAGGACAGGCCCAGGGGGGAAAAAAAAAACATATAAAAAGAGGAGCCAAAGCTAGCTCGCGCTCTCTCTCTCTCTCCTGCGTGCTAGGGCACTCTTCTCTTCTCATCTTTGGATCAACATGCCCTCATGCCTCAAAGATGGATTTTCCTGCTATCTTCTAAATAAAATAGAGCTGTAACACTGATTTGTCTAAGAGTTATAACATGGTCTGTTCGAGACCTGAGAGCTATAACACGGTCTGTCCAAGACCCGAGAGCTGTGACACGCCGAGGGGGCTTTAACGTCCATCACTCCAAATCTTTGTTGTGACAAGACAAAGAACCGAGGAGCCTGCACTCGTGTGACATCTATGGTGCTGTGACTCAGGTTTAACCTGGCTGAAACAACCTCTGCACGGAAGAGGCCAAGCACAGCAGGATCCCACCTCAGTGAAAGCTCCCATGGTAGAATCAGAACACAAAGAAAATCCAGCGCAAGGGAAGGCCCATCGTCCTGGAAACCGGACAGCGAAAAATGAACTCAGCAGAAAGCTCACGCGGACCAGTCTCAGAATCCAAAAGACCTCCGGTTAAGGTAGGAGGTCCTCGCTCCTATGGCTGGAGGGACATATCCCTAAGGAAATCTTAATTCCTTTACAATCTCTCGTTTCTTGTCTCCTCGAACCTCCCGCGAACAACAGGCGGGCAACAGTGGGCACAATTGAGGGACTCTGGAGAGGCTACTCTTCAGCATGTCCCAAAGGTGCTATCTGCTGAGCCCCAGAAGCTGTCACACAAGCCGGTAGGGGTTCGTCTGTCCTTACTCTTCTCTGTGCCAAGAATCAGACCAATGAAAATTGTGAGCACCGGTCAGATATCTAGCAGATTTTCCGACAGGCTATGAAGGGGATTCCTTGGCACTGCTTTTTCCTCTTGTCCTTCAGCTCTCTTTCCTGGGACTTGAGCCCGACCAAAACCCAGGATGCCCGACTTCAGGACCTAATGAAGTTCAGGCTCTGATGTCTCGTTGCAAAAATTCAGTGAGAGACAAACCGGTAAGTGAGAAGTGGATTTGTTAGGATTCAGAGAAAAAGCACCGCACCCTACAGGGTACAGGCCAAGGAAGGCGGCCTGGCTAGGTTTTGCGAGCCGGGTGAATTCATATGCTAATAAGTGGAAAGATCATCCCAGCCATTGGGGAACCACCCACTCCTCTGTCTTTTGACAGTGCCTCAGACTCTCTCTCTCCCACGTGCATGCGCGCTCTCTCTCTATCTCTCACTGACTCTCTCTCTCTCCTGCTATCTTCTAAATAAAATAGAGCTGTAACACTGATTTCGGAGAAAGCAATGGCACCCCACTCCAGTACTCCTGCCTGGAAAATCCCATGGATGGAGGAGCCTGTTAGGCTGCAGTCCATGGGGTGGCAAAGAGTCGGACACGACTGAGCGACTTCACTTCACTTTTAGAGCTGTCCTACCACCTCTGGGTGTGTCTTTTGACTTATAGATTGGGGATTAAGGTTTACTTAAATTTGACTTGTCATCTTGGACCCAATTGATTTTAATTGGTTTACGTTATGCCCTTGTGCTATGTCATTCTTTCAAAGGTTGTGCTCTGCCCCCTTCCCTACTGTTTCATGCTCTTTTCCTCAGCCCCAACTGGGCCCACAGTGACTAGAAAATAGCTGGCCCTTGGGAGGGAAATACTGTATAATATCTAATCCCTCTAGATATTCAGCCCTTCACCTTCCATGTTTCCTACAACACGTGAAACATCAACATCTCCCAGTGAACCCACTAGGGTGGGCGACAGGCACACAGTGCCTGCTAGAAGTCCATCAGTTGGCATCCCTTCAAAGGCAATTGGGCTTCCAGGGATAATGTTTGCCACTTTGGGAGTTAGCCCTGCATGCCGTTTGGGCACAAACCCCTACCACCCTTCTCCTAAAGTTACAAACATACCCCTGGATCAAATCTCCACTCCACTTTTGTGGAACATTTCGTCTGTTGTCTCTTAACAAATTTGTTCTTAAGCCAATTACTAACTCCTATAATCAGGACCCTGCCCCCTTGTAGGCAACATTGCTCCACCCAGCCTACTATTAAAATACCTTAATGTCCCTAACAGGGCCAGATAAATCACTTCTTTGTCACTACTTCTGTTATTACCTAAAGTGGATCTATGATAACGAAATGTTTACCATTGGAGACACCCTAACCTGCTCTTATGGAGGACTAGGGAAAGAAATCAGTGATTTACAATCCCTTAGAGCAGTAATACAATCCCTGACAGAATGTGGTCCACTGGAGAAGGGAATGGCAAACCACTTCAGTATTCTTGCCTTGAGAACCCCAGGAACAGTGTGAAAAGGCAAAATGATAGGATACTGAAAGAGGAACTCCCCAGGTCAGTAGGTGCCCAATATGCTACTGGAGATCAGTGGAGAAATAACTCCAGAAAGAATGAAGGGATGGAGCCAAAGCAAAAACAATACCCAGCTGTGGATGTGACTGGTGATAGAAGGAAGGTTCGATGCTGTAAAGAGCAATACTGCATAGGAAGCTGGAATGTCAGGTCCATGAATCAAGGCAAATTGGAAGTGGTCAAACAAGAGATGGCAAGAGTGAACGTCGACATTCTAGGAATCAGCGAACTCAAATGGACTGGAATGGGTGAATTTAACTCAGATGACCATTATATCTACTACTGCAGGCAGGAATCCCTCAGAAGAAATGGAGTAGCCATCATGGTCAACAAAAGAGTCCAAAATGCAGTACTTGGAGGCAATCTCAAAAACGACAGAATGATCTCTGTTTGTTTCCAAGGCAAACCATTCAATATCACAGTAATCCAAGTCTATGCCCCAACCAGTAACGCTGAAGAAGCTGAAGTTGAATGGTTCTATGAAGACTTACAAGACCTTTTAGGACTAACACCCAAAAAAGATGTCCTTTTCATTATAGGGGACTGGAATGCAAAAGTGGGAAGTCAAGGAACACCTGGAGTAACAGGCAAATTTGGCCTTGGAATACGGAATGAAGCAGGGCAAAGAATAATAGAGTTTTGCGAAGAAAATGCACTTGTCATAGCAAACACCCTCTTCCAACAACACGAGAAGACTCTACACATGGACATCACCAGATGGTCAACACCGAAATCAGATTGGTTATATTCTTTGCAGCCAAAGATGGAGAAGCTCTATACAGTCAACAAAAACAAGACCAGGACTGGACTGTGGCTCAGATCATGAACTCCTTATTGCCAAATTCAGACTTAAATTGAAGAAAGTAGGGAAAACCACTAGACCATTCAGGAATGACCTAAATCAAATCCCTTATGATTATACAGTGGAAGTGAGAAATAGATTTAAGGCCTAGATCTGATAGATAGAGTGCCTGATGAACTATGGACTGAGGTTCATGACATTGTACAGGAGACAGGGATCAAGACCATCCCCATGGAAAAGAAATGCAAAAAAGCAAAATGGCTGTCTGGGGAGGCCTTACAAATAGCTGTGAAAAAGAAAAGAAGCAAAAAGCAAAGGAGAAAAGGAAAGAGATAAGCATCTGAATGCAGAGTTCCAAAGAATAGCAAGAAGAGATAAGAATGCCTTCCTCAGCAATCAATGCAAAGAAATAGAGAAAAACAACAGAATGGGAAAGACTAGAGATCTCTTCAAGAAAATTAGAGATACCAATGGAACATTTCATGCAAAGATGGGCTCGATAAAGGACAGAAATGGTATGGACCTAACAGAAGCAGAAGATATTAAGAAGATGTGGCAAAAATACACAGAAGAACTGTACAAAAAAGATCTTCATGACCCAGATAATCACGATGGTGTGATCACTCATCTAGAGCCAGACATCCTGGAATGTGAAGTCAAGTGGGCCTTAGAAAGCATCACTATGAACAAAGCTAGTGGAGGTGATGGAATTCCAGTAATCTATTTCAAATCCTAAAAGATGACGCTGTGAAAGTGCTGCACTCAATATGCCAGCAAATTTGGAAAACTCAGCAGTGGCCACAGGACTGGAAAAGGTCAGTTTTCATTCCAATCCCAAAGAAAGGCAATGCCAAAGAATGCTCAAATTACCGCACAATTGCACTCATCTCTCACGCTAGTAAAGTAATGCTCAAAATTCTCCAAGCCAGGCTTCAGCAATACGTGAACCATGAACTCCCAGATGTTCAAGCTGGTTTTAGAAAAGGTAGAGGAACCAGAGACCAAATTGCCAACATCTGCTGGATCATCGATAAAGCAAGAGAGTTCCAGAAAAACATCTATTTCTGCTTTATTGACTATGCCAAAGCCTTTGACTGTGTGGATCACAATAAACTGTGGAAAATTCTGAAAGAGGTGGGAATACCAGATCACCTGACCTGCCTCTTGAGAAATTTGTATGCAGGTCAGGAAGCAACAGGAAGAACTGGACATGGAACAGACTGGTTCCAAATAGGAAAAGGAGTAGGTCAAGGCTGTACATTGTCACCCTGCTTATTTAACCTCTATGCAGAAACCTCATGAGAAATGCTGGGCTGGAAGAAGCATAAGCTGGAATCAAGATTGCTGGGAGAAATATCAATAACCTCAGATATGCAGATGACACCACCCTTATGGCAGAAAGTGAAGAGGAACTCAAAAGCCTCTTGATGAAAATGAAAGTGGAGAGTGAAAAAGTTGGCTTAAATCTCAACATTCAGAAAACGAAGATCATGGCATCTGGTCCCATCACTTCATGGGAAATAGATGGGGAAACAGTGGAAACAGTGTCAGACTTTATTTTTCTGGGCTCCAAAATCACTGCAGATTTTGACTGCAGCCATTAAATTAAAAGACGCTTACTCCTTGGAAGGAAAGTTATGAGCAACCTAGATAGCATATTCAAAAGCAGAGACATTACTTTGCCAAAAAAGGTCCGTTTAGTCAAGGCTATGGTTTTTCCAGTGGTCATGTATGGATGTGAGAGTTGGACTGTGAAGAAGGCTGAGCGCTGAAGAATTGATGCTTTTGAACTGTGGTGTTGGAGAAGACTCTTGAGAGTCCCTTGGACTGCAAGGAGATCCAACCAGTCCATTCTGAAGGAGATCAGCCCTGGGATTTCTTTGGAAGGAATGATGCTAAAGCTGAAACTGCAGTACTTTGGCCACCTCATGCGAAGAGTTGACTCATTGGAAAAGACTCTGATGCGGGAGGGATTGGGGGCAGGAGGAAAAGGGACGACAGAGGATGAGATGGCTGGATGGCATCACTGACTCGATGGACGTGAGTCTGAGTGAACTCCGGGAGTTGGTGATAGACAGGGAGGCCTGGTGTGCTGCGATTCATGGGGTCTCAAAGAGTCGAACATGACTGAGCAACTGAAGTGAACTGAGAGCAGTAAGAGGATAAGGTTTATGACTGTTACACTGTTTCCCAGTCTCAAGGCACAGGCTTGGATTGCTTTACATCATGATATCTATTCCCATCCACGGTGGACAAACCAGCAATGAGTTAAGATTACAACCCCTTAATCCTACCCAGCACTGGTCACACTGGAGACCTTGGGGACGCCTAAACTCCAGCCCGGGGGTCCCAGGAGGTCATCACACCTTGACCTGCCTAGGAATCTGGTCCTCAAAAGGTTGTCACGCCTCTACCTGCTTGGGGATCCGCCAGTCCCAGGGGTCCCAGGAGGTCATTACGCCTCGACCTGCCCAGGGACCCAATTCTCAGGAGGCCATCATGCGTCGGCCTGCCTGGGAATTTGATCTCTAGGAGGCTGTCACGCCTCAGCCTGCCTGGGGATCTGCACCCTGACCCGGGACGCCTGGCTCTCAGGTTGCAACAGTACTGGATAGGATAAGCTTCAGAAAGACTCACCCCTAAAAATGGAAATTGAAAGAGGCCTGTTAGTTTTTTTCTTTTTCTTTTCTCCCTGTCCTGACTGTCTTTCAGATGGGAAATAACCAATCCACTTCCCAGCAGACGCCTTTGAGATGCATCCTTGATAACTGGAAGCTGTTCGACCCTCTAGCTCTAAGGAGAAGACGCTTAAAATTCTTTTGTGCCACTGCATGGCCACAGTATCCACTGGGGGATGAGGAACACTGGCCTGAGGATGGAACTTTAAATTACAATACCATCCTGCAATTAGAATTATTCTGCAAAAGACAAGGGAAATGGACAGAGATCCCTATGTCCAAATTTTCTTCCAACTAAGAGATATGGAGGAACTCTGTCTTAAGTATGGGATTGTCGTATGCCCTAAAAGTGAGCCCACTAGGCAAATGGTGTTAGGCACAGGCAACTAAGAAAAGGAACCCCCCGTAAAGGCTCACCTCCCACAGCTCCCGAGTTGCCTAGTGCTCCTTCCTTGTATCCAAACGTGCCCCCATATCTGTGAGCACCCCCTCCACAAAAGCCAGCTCAATATGTCTCTTAGTTGAAACTAGAGGAGAATTCGGACCAACCCGGGTCCATAAGCCCTTCTCCCTCTTAGAACTAAGACAGATCAAACAAGACCTGGGAAGCTATATAGATGACCCAGGCAAATATATAGATACATTCCAACATATTATCTTGGCCTTTGACTTGATGTGAAAAGACATCATTGTCATATTTAGTCAAACTTTATCTGACCCTGAACATACTAGAGTCTTAAAGGAAGCCCAGAGGTATGCAACAGGGCTTCACATGTCCAGTGTTAGATACCCAGTAGGGGAAACTGCAGTCCCCTCCTCTGATCCTAATTGGAATTATAATGACCCTGAGCACATCTGGGAAAGGGATCATTTTCTAATTTGTGTGAAGGCAGAACTGAAAGCAGCCCAACAAAAAGTAATTAGCTATGTCTGGGCCTCAGCAATAACTCAAGAGCCCAATGAGAACCCCATTGCCTTTCTGGAAAGGCTAAAAAAGGCCCTCCAAAAGTTTACCAGTCCAGACTTAGACTCTTACAAGGGACAGGTGATTTTAAAGGACAAATTCCTGTTCTAATGTGTATCAGATATCAGAATTAAGTTACAACAGCTACAGCAGCAGGACCCTGCTGCCTCTTTACCACCAATACCTTTTATAACAGAGAACAGGAGAGGGAGAGAAGGAAAGAGACAAGGCATGCCCAGATGCTGGCTGCCCTCCAGAGAAGCCCTATGACAAACCCTGAGTCCTTGAAGGACAAGGCACGATACAAATACCTAATCTGTAGACAGGCAGGGCATTGGGTCAAAGAGTGTCCAAACCATGAAAAGTCTTCTAAAATGGCTTGCCACAAATGCCATCAACTGGGACATTGGGCGGCACTATGCCCTCAGGACCCAAGAGCCTCAAGGTCAAGCACCAAGCCTTCCCTCACGATGGTTCAAGAGGACTGAAGCAGCCCGCTCCAGCCAACCCACCTGTCACAGATAACCATCACAGGGCTGGAGCCAAGGGTACAACTGGATGTGGCAGGTAGGTCCAAGAATTTCTTGGTTGACACGGGGGCTACCTACTCTGTCTTGATCTCCTACTTCGGAGACTTCTCCTCCCAAATCTGTACCATTTTGGGTGCTACAGGAAAAACAACTACTAAAAGATTCACCCGAGCACTTCTTTGTTGCTGGGATGGGCAAATATTTTCCCACCAGTTTCTGGCGGTCCCTGAGTGCCCTACTCCCTTAATGGGAAGAGACATACTCACTAAACTGGGGATCACCCTTGTGATGGGAAGCTTTTCAGCCCCTAGAGCCCTACAGCTCCTGGTTACTACTGAAGAACCCATTACACCTTCTCCAATAGGAAGGGACCAAAAACTATGGGAAGACAAAATTAACCCCCAGATGTGGGACCAGGGAATTCCTGGACGAGCCCACCAAGCTGAACTGGTCATCATTGTCCTCCAAGATCCCACTCGATTTCCTAACCGGAAACAATATCCCCTCAAAAGAGAGGCTTAGGAGGGACTACAGCCTTTAATAAATAAATTCCTTGCTTGTGGGCTACTGGTCCCCACCAGTTCGCCATGTAACACCCCAATCCTCTCAGTAAAGAAATAGGACAGAATCTGGTGAATGGTTCAAGATCTCCGGATCATAAATGAAGCTGTAGTTCCTCTCCATCCCATAGTACCCAACCCCTATATAATCTTGGGAGAAATCCCACCCAGTGCCAAGTGGTTTACAGTCTTGGATCTCAAAGATGCATTTTTTTGCATACCACCAGCTAAAGAATCCCAATATCTTTTTGCCTTTGAGTGGGAAGCCCCAGGAGAAAAACACCAACAGATGACTTGGACAGTATTACCTCAGGGGTTCAGAGATAGCCCCCACCTGTTTGGACAGGCCCTT
Organism: Bubalus bubalis; assembly: GCF_019923935.1. Taxonomy (NCBI): domain Eukaryota; kingdom Metazoa; phylum Chordata; class Mammalia; order Artiodactyla; family Bovidae; genus Bubalus; species Bubalus bubalis. The sequence continues at coordinate 71,884,936 of NC_059172.1, read as the reverse complement.
AACCGGGATCTCCGAGATCTGGACCTGGGACCTAATGGGAAAATATTACAATATGTAGATGAATGACCTACTAATCTGCTCTCCTAATGAGAAAAGTGCCCAACAATATAGAATTCAGGTTCTAAACTTTTTGGTAGAAAGGGGATATAAAGTCTCCCGTGCTAAGGTAGAGATGGTGGAGACAAAGGTCACTTACCTGGGAGTTCAGATTACACATGGGTCTAAGAGGCTGTCCTCTGATCAGGTACAAGGAATCCTCCAGTTGCCCTCCCCCCCCCCCCGACTCAAATACAATTGCAAGCTTTCCTGGGGCTAACTGGGTATTGTAGAATCTGGATACCCAACTATGGACTAATTGCCCAGCCCTTATATGAAAGCTTAAAGGGACAAGATGATTCCATCCCACTGATGTGGGGAACTCCTCAAAAGAAGGCAGAGGCTACACTAAAACAGGCCTTAACTCAGGCACCTGCCTTGAGGTTGCCTGACCCAGAAAAAACATTCCAACTTTATGTCCATGAAAGAGAGGTAACAGCCTTGGGAGTGTTAACTCAAAGGTTGGGATCTGAGCCCCAGCCTGTAGCTTACTTATCCAAGAGGCTCCATCCAACTGCCTGAAGCTGGCCCTCCTGCCTTCGAAATCTTGCAGCTATTGCAATCATGATAGAAGATGCTTTAAAACTCTCCTTTGGAGGCAAACTATTTTACCAGCCACCAAGTAAAACAACTCCTAAATGGGAGAGGCCATTTATGGATGTCTGATCAAAGAATCCTCAGATATCAAGTAATGCTGATGGAAAATCCAGGCTTCACTATATCCCCTTGTGAGGTTCTTAACCCAGCCACCCTCCTGCCTACCCCCGAGGGCTCTCTCCCCTTTCACTCTTGTCTAGAAACCTCGGACCACTGGACAAAACCCTGAGAGGAATTGTTGGAAGATCCTCTGACCAATCCTGGGGAAATCTGGTACACTTATGGAAGCAGCTTTGTCTTGGATGGAAAAAGAAGAGCCGGGTATGCAGTAGTCTCCAATTTTGAGACCATAGAGGCTAAGCCTCTGCCACCAGGTACTTCAGCCCAATTAGCTGAGCTCATAGCCCTGACTCTAGCTTTAGAGTTGGGAAAAGGAAAAAGAATAGCCATTTACACTGACTCCAAGTATGCCTTTCTGGTGCTACATGCACATGTGGCTATTTGGAAAGAAAGGGGCCACTTGACCACCTGAGGGTCCCCAATCAAATATGGTGATCAAATTCTTAGACTCTTGGAGGCAGTGCATCTGCCCACTGAGGTTTCAGTCCCCCACTGTAAAGGACACCTAAAAGGGAGCACAGAAGTTGCACAAGGGAACCAAGCAGCTGATCAGGCAGCTAAGAGAGCAGCATTACAGAACCATGACCTAATAGAGATTGCCAACTTGGTTCCACAGACTAATTTGCCAGAATCTCCATATACTAAAGGTGAGACTCTTAAAGCTAAGAGTGAGGGCTTTCAAGATCATATGGGGTGGTTCCAAAAGGAAGGACTCCTTTTTCTGCCTGGGAACCTCCAATAGAAGTTGGTTAACTCCTTACATGCCACCACTCATTTAAGGGAAAAGACCCTCCAAAGATTACTAGAAAGGTCCTTCAGAAGAACAGGCTTCCAAACAACTATAAGACAAGTGGTCTCCTCTTGTCCCACTTGCCGATTAAACAACCCCCAAGGAGCTTGAAGACCCCAGCTGGCCCAGCCAGTCCAATGACGTGGGACCTATCCAGGAGAGGACTGGCAGATGGACTTCACCCAGATGCCAGTTTCTCAAGGGTATAAATACCTATTAGTCATGATAGATACATTCACAGTATGGATTGAAGGCTTTCCCACCCGGACTGAGAAGGCTGAGGAGGTGGTAAAAAAAACTATTCCATGAAATCATTCCAAGATTTGGTCTGCCCAGGTCATTACAAAGTGACAATGGGACATCATTCACTTCTAAGGTCACCCAAGGAGTCTCGAAAGCATTGGGCATTACTTATTATCTCCATTGTGCCTGGAGGCCTCAGTCTTCAGGAAAAGTAGAAAGAGCCAATCAATTCTTTTTTTCTTTTTTTTTTTTTAATTTTATTTTTTATTAATTTTTTTAAATTTAATTTTATTTTTAAACTTTACAAAATTGTATTAGTTTTGCCAAATATCAAAATGAGTCCGCCACAGGTATACATGTGTTCCCCATCCTGAACCCTCCTCTCTCCTCCCTCCCCATACCATCCCTCTGGGTCGTCCCAGTGCACTAGCCCCAAGCATCCAGTATCGTGCATCGAACCTGGACTGGCAACTCGTTTCATACATGATATTTTACATGTTTCAATGCCATTCTCCCAAATCTTCCCACCTTCTCCCTCTCCCACAGAGTCCATGAGACTGTTCTATACATCAGTCTCTCTTTTGCTGACTTGTACACAGGGTTATTGTTACCATCTTTCTAAATTCCATATATATGCGTTAGTATACTGTATTGGTGTTTTTCTTTCTGGCTTACTTCACTCTGTATAATAGGCTCCAGTTTCATCCACCTCATTAGAACTGATTCAAATGCATTCTTTTTAATGGCTGAGTAATACTCCATTCTTAAAATCAGCGATAAAAAAGATAACCCAAGATACCTCCCTGGGTTGGAAGGAGGCTTTACCAATAGCTCTCCTCCACACCCGTATTGCCCCTAAGGAACAGGTTGGTCTTAGTTCATATGAGATGCTATATGGGAGACCTTTTGTTTATGTCAATGACCTCTTCCTAGATCCAGAGGTTCAGGCCCTCCAGTCTTATACCATGGCCATTGGACAATTCCAACAGGATATACGTTTGTAAGGTATAAACCAGGACCCAGAAGAGTCTAAGGAGTCACCACTATATGCTCCAGGGACTCACGTCCTAATTAAAGTCTGGAAAGATGGGTCCCTAAGGGCTCAACTCCAGCCCACATGGAAGGGCCCCTACCCTGTAATAGTTTCTACCCCCACAGCAGTCAAGATACCAGGACATGACCCCTGGATTCACTACTCACGAGTCAAGCTGTGCAAGAAAACAGAAAAGGACAATTGATACACCTGTGAGTCCCTGGGAGATCTCAGATTCCTATTCAGGACTACAAATGAGTGCCATTCTAATGAACATCCCCAAAATCTGGTTTCTGGGGACAAGATTTCTCAGGATAGCTCTAAAGAGCCAACACAGCTTGGTAGGGACTGTACTCCAAAACAGACAGGAGATAGATCTTCTGATCCCTGAACAAGGAGGGACTTGAGCCATCCTGGCAATGTGAATTTAAAATTGGCTAATGCCCCTACTTGGAGAAGGCAATGGCACACAACTCCAGTACTCTTGCCTGGAAAATCCCATGGATGGAAGAGCCTGGAAGGCTGCATTCCATGGGGTCGCTGAGGGTCGGACACGACTGAGCGGCTTCACTTTCACTTTTCACTTTCATGCCTTGGAGAAGGAAATGGCAACCCACTCCAGTGTTCTTGCCTGGAGAATCCCAGGGACGAGGAAGCCGGGTGGGCTGCCGTCTGTGGGGTCACACAGAGTTGGACACGACTGAAGTGACTTAGCAATAGCAATAGCAATGCCCCTACTAGTCCTTATTATGCTATACTGATGATGCTTATGATTATTCCATATACTATCAATTGTCTAATCTGTTTTGTCTCTGCTTAGGTCAACAAACTACAACATATAGTGCCAGTTCAACAAAGATATAAAACTACAGCCGACCATGGAAAATATCACACACCCTTAGATGGATATTGCTATAAGGACTCTGAGGCCTGAGACTAGCAAGAGGGGGAAGCCCAATACCCCTCGCCATCCCAGTTCAGCAGGAAGTAGCCAGAAAGACCTTGACACCCCTATTCACAAAGAATTGGGCCTCCCATCTCTTGAGGGGGGAATGTTAGGTAGGTAAAATAGGAAAAAGGAGTCCAAAATGGCAGTGGCTAAAAGACAAGGAAGGGAAAAGCCCATGAAAATGGAACAAAGGAAGGTCTAAGGACCAGAGGGAAGACCTCAGGTAAAACAAACAATACTCCTGGCTGGCCCAATTTACATAGGACAGGCCCGGGGGGCGGGGGGGGGGGGGGGGGGGGGGGGCGGGCATATAAAAAGAGGAGCCAAAGCTAGCTCTCTCTCTCTCTCTCTCTCTCTCTCTCTCCCACACACTGGGGCGCTCTTCTCTTTGCGTCTTTGGATTGACGTGCCCTCACGCCTTGAAGATGGATTTTCCTGCTATCTTCTAAATAAAATAGAGCTATAACACTGATTTGTCTAAGAACTATAACACGTCTGTTAGAGACCTGAGAGCTATAACACGGTCTGTCCAAGACCCGAGAGCTGTGACACGCCAAGTGGGCGTTAATGTCCATCACTCCAAATCTTTGTTGTGACGAGATAAAGAACCAAGGAGCATACACTCGCGTGACAAAAGCATTCCAAACCGAAAAGCTTCCATTCTTGTCCTCAGTATATAAGAAATAGGGCTAGAAGGAAGTTGATGGGTTTATAATAATTTGGGGGGTTGGTTTTGTCCCATGTGTTTAAGTCACACGTGTTGTAAAGGAATTAATCAGTATAGTACCAGGTTGATTTCTCCCATGCTTCTTAAGTCATCTGCCCTCCAGGGCCTGACTCCTGACCCCAGATATTGAAGCTCCTACAAGCTCAAGATACACCCGAATACAAAGGGTCTGTGTTGATCAGGGAAGCCCAGAAACCAGGTTGTACCACATGGAACATAAAATAGCAGTCCTCAGCTGGGAGCCAGAAGAACTGTATCTTAGTCCTGATAAATATTTGTAGCAACAGAAAAGAAATACTCTCTGAATTTCAATTTATTTGAACACTTTTTCACACCTTTTCTTATATATCTCTACTTCCCACAGACTTTGAGTTCCTTGAGGACAAGAATCATGTTTATTTTATCACTTTCCCTTATACAGGAATGTAGGCCTGGTGCTTTGCCTGGAGATGGAGTAGTGAACAAAATTGATATTTACCTCCCAACAAGTAAGTTAACAAATGAGAGGGTAACAGGCAGGAAGGCCCGGGGTCTCCAAACGGAGGAAACAGGCTGCAAGTGCCAGACATTTTTAATCTCTCTTAAGCGCAGGAGGAAACAAACTAGCGATATTTTTTTTCCTTCTCTATACAAAGTTAAAAGGAGGTTTCTCTTAAAATACTGTATTGCCATAATGATACCTGGTTTCACCTGAAGTTAACTATTCCCAAACCTTGAGTTAACCAATGCATTTTTCTTATGGAAATGTCTGTCTTAAGCTATGTTAATGTACTATGCATTTACCCCAGACTCTGTCTTCAAGTCGGTTCCACCTAATGTCTCAGAACCTACTTGACAAACCAGTATGTTATACTCAGATATTGTTCCCCTAATCTATGTAAACGAAACTATTTGTATGGTAATCTGCCCTTCTACAAGATTCAAATCAATTGTTTTATGGCCCGGGATGAATCGTCTGGTGCCAAGATTATCCCAAAATGCATCTTATGGATGAGGGGCCTGGTGCTATTCTGAGCTTTAAGACATTCCTTTCTTTCATTAATAGACTGCTAGTGACTACATAACATCCAGCTGAAGACTAGCAGGGGGTACTCTTTCTGCCCCCTTCTGATGCCTATGTCAGAAGCTTTCTCTATCTCTTTTATACTTTAATAAAACTTTATTACACAAAAGCTCTGAGCGATCAAGCTCGTCTCTGGCCCCAGATTGAATCCTTCTCCGGAGGCCAAGAATCCCAGTGTCTTTTCGTTCAGCAACAACCTTTCAGTAACACATAATAAATGTTTGTAAATTAGTAACAATGTATCACCAAAGCAGAGGCTCAGTATAACTTATCCCTGAAAATAAAGGAGCATCTAAAATGGAGTAAGGGACCCTTCTTTAACTCTACATTTCTCTGTGCATAGCAATATTAGTGATTTTGCTAAATTTTATTGGAATTACCTCTTCATGGTTCCTTTCTCATCTGACTATGTATTCTTGTAAGGAAGGGGCTATTTTTAGTTTCTGTATCAACCAGCATGTATCACAAGATCTGACACTTTGTATATGCTCAAAAATACTTGTTTAACGTATGTTTATCCTTTGTAGTTTCCCAAGAAGAGAATTAACTCCTTTTTACCTGTGAAGTACCTATAGGACATCCAAGTGCTGACACTAAGTAGACATTTGGAAACCCAACAAAAAAAAAGAACAGATAGGGTTCAGTAATCAAGTGAAGATTGAAATGACAAAATTGGAAAAAAGATTATTTAATACTTCTATGGTTCCTTTCAGATCCTGCACTATACAGCACCTATGTAACTCCTGCCTTGATAACTTAAACTTGAATTATTGGCTGGGTGTTTAGTAGTTCAGTATTCAGTCATCTCTATGGGTTCTACTGAGTTATCAATTTACTTCAGTCACTCAGTTGTGTCCAATACTTTGCAACCCCATGGACTACAGAACACCAGGCCTCCCTGTCCATCACCAACTCCTGGTGTTCACTCAAGACTCACGTCCATCGAGTCAGTGATGCCATCCAGCCATCTCATCCTCTGTTGTCCCCTTCTTCTCCTGCCCCCAATCCCTCCCAGCATCACAGTCTTTTACAGTGAGTCAACTCTTCGCATGAGGTAGCCAAAGTACTGGAGTTTCAGCTTTAGCATCATTCCTTCCAAAGAAATCCCAGGGCTGATCTCCTTCAGAATGGACTGGTTGGATCTCCTTGCAGTCCAAGGGACTCTCAAGAGTCTTCTCCAACACCACAGTTCAAAAGCATCAATTCTTTGGTGCTCAGCTTTCTTCACAGTCCAACTCTCACATCCATACATGACCACTGGAAAAACCATAGCCTTGACGAGACGGACCTTTGTTGGCAAAGCAATGTCTCTGCTTTTTATTATGCTGTCTAGTTTGGTCATGGCTTTTCTTCCAAGGAGCAAGCATCTTTTAATTTCATGGCTGCAGTCACAATCTGCAGTGATTTTGGAGCCCAAGAAAATAAAGTCTCTCACTGTTTCCATTGTTTCCCCATCTATTCACCATCGAGTGATGGGACCAGATGCTATGGTCTTTGTTTTTTGCATGTTGAGTTTTAAGCCAGCTTTTTCACTCTCCTCTTTCACTTTCATCAAGAGGCTTTTTAGTTCCTCTTCACTTTCTGCCATAAGGGTGGTGTCATCTGCATATCTGAGGTTATTGATATTTCTCCCAGCAATCTTGATTCCAGCTTGTGCTTCATCCAGCCTGGCTTTTGCATGACATACTCTGCATATAAGTTAAATAAGCAAGGTGACAAAATACAGCCTTGACGTACTCCGTTCCCTATTTGGAACCAGTCTGTTGTTCCATGTGCAGTTCTAACTGTTGCTTCTCGACCTGCACACAGATTTCTCAAGAGGCAGGTCAGGTCATCTCTTTAAGAATTTTCCACAGTTTGTTGTGATCCACACAATCAAAGGCTTTGGTGTAATCAATAAAGCAAAAGTACATGTTTTCTGGAACACTCTTGCATATTCAATGATCCAACAGATGTTGGCAATTTGATCTCTGTGTCCTTGGCCTTTTCTAAATCCAGCTTGAACATCATATGCTTCTGCATTTATTTTACAAAAATTGGCTCATATATAAAGTTTCTCCACTGTAATAAAATCCTTCCTACTCAGCTGGTGTAGATCTAACTCATTCTTACCAATGGTTGCATAATATTTCATGGTATGCTACTCATTAAAGTATATGACTACACTGTGAAAAGGAAGAGATCTAAAAATGCCAATGATCAAAAAAACCAAAGTTTTCCTTTCATCTCATAGTTCCAGACAGTTTTTCCCTCTCCATACACTGTCTACTTTGTTTCATATAGCTGTTTGGGGTCCAGCTTGATGGCAGTTCTCCTGTCCTGGACACATAGCTTCCAGGGTTTGCTCTAGTCATTTCTAGCCCCACCCTGGGTGGAGAAACAAGCCTGAAGGATGCGTATGGATCTGGCAATTGAATAAGTCACTTCTAGTCACAACTCATTGACAAGAACTAATTTACAAGGCCACACCTAGCTCTGGGGTTGGGGGGATGAGGGGGCTGCCTTGGAAGACTCTAGCCAGGCAGCCACATACATCCCAGATTTGCCCTGACTTCTTTAGAAGAAAAGAATAAACGTTGGTGGTCAACTGGCACTTTCACCACAATATGGACTTACCGAAATATCTTTAACCTTTCCCCTAATGATTTATCTTTTTTTTTTTTTTACCCTTATCTTACTAGTGTTTTTGTTTACAAAAATTCCATGAAATGGAAGTATGATTTAATAAATGTGGTCACATTGCTTTCCCAAGTGTGTCGTAATATTCTGCAATTCCACTAGTAATACATGTGACAGAGCGCTCTTTTCCTGCGGTGTTTGCTCCAACTCAAGATATAATCATTCTGCATTCTTTCGCCATGCTATTGAGTAGCAATAAATAACATAACAGCTCACTATTAATTTTAATTGGCATTATCTTGACCGCTATAAAACTTTAGCTTCTATTATATATTTGCTGATCATTTGGATTACTTTTCTCTGAATTGGCTTTTTATAGCCTTTGTCTATTTTTCCATTGAGTTATTAATCTTTCTATTGTCAATTTTATCTTGCTGACTTCATATTTTTAAAAATACAAAGAGATCTGGTTGTCATGAAAATACGTATTTGTTGATTGATTTCTTCCCCCAATCCTCTCTGTACTTCATAAAAATCATAGACATTAATATATTCCAAAGGGTAATGTTTCGAATGCACTAGAATGTTTTCATGATCCCTTATAAATCTGAATATACAATCCTGAGCTTAACCTGTTCTTTAATGAATAATCGATAGTACAGGCTGATATTTTATTTAACAGTTTTAAAATACCACCACAAAAGGTAGGCATCAAGAAGTCTTCTTTTGTCAAGAAACACACAATCCCAGGCCTGCTAAACTACTCTGCCAATTGTAGAAGAGCTAATTCGTTGAAGAGGAAAGTGATCATCTTGTAAATAGAACACCAGGCCCCTGGTTCAAGTACACTGTGATTTGAGATTGATATGCAAGGCATTTGATGGGCTTAATTTGATCCCCAGTGATATGTAATCAACATTACAAAATTCTCACACATCACCAGGATGAATTTGGATAATCTTCCATTCTGCATTCAGAAAAACCCCTAAGCAGAACATATCTGTAAGACTGAATAATTATGTCTATCCTCTTTCAGAAAGCTCAAGGAAGTTTGCAAGCAATAATTAAGTCCTGGAACATTTTTAAGGCATGGGACGAATATTTTCTCTTTATACACAAACTGCAGGATGAAAACAGTCAAATGATTAAATGAAAGAGCTAGTCAAAGACAGATCCCCGAAGGCTGATGTCAGAATAATACTCAAGCCACTAGACTCCAAAGGCTGATGTCAGAATAATACTCAAGCCACTAGACTCCACTTCTCTCCTTGTTATTTAAGAGGCAGGTCTCTTTAGGTCCTGGTTTAGCAAATGCAAGCAGCATAAAGGAGCCTACTCTGGAGCCAGTCAGCAGATAAACAAGATAATTCCACTTTGCTGAGAGGCCAGACTTTACTGTTCATAAGCCTAAGTTGTATCACACAAAGGAAGATTAAAAAATTAAAAAATGTTCGAGGACCTACGATGCTTTCTTTTGAACATTTGACAAAATTTGTCTAATTTTAAATAATATTAATTGTGTTTAGAATAATCTGACTAAAAGTATTAAAATCATTTTACTTTCATTTTCTTTTTCAAGGTACTTAAAAAGGGCTATCCTACCTAGGCTGGCAAAATTCAAATAAATTCTATTTTAAAAAATATATGGCTAATAGAATAATTTTCTTTAGTTTTGATACATTTGTAATAAAATTATCTTTTGTATATTTAATACATTATTTAGTATGGTAAAAATAAATATCAATTATGTATATGTCTGTGTTTGAATTGCAAATTTTATATAATATATGCACCTTGAATGAATGTTTATTTCGCTTTTGTCTTTTTAGAATTTTCCTTTTTCTTTAGTATACACTTTAGGGACATATGCATGAAGTCATTTTATTAAATCTGTTAAAGGTTTTCAAAGTGACAGTCACTGGGTAGAAGAAGACAGTTTATTTTTAGATGCACATTGCATTCTTGATATAATAATAATAATATTTAACATACTGATAACCATTTTCACAACTAAAACTTAGATTGGATTGTATGACTTGCAAACCATTTTCCATATATGCCATTTCATCACAACAATCTCATGAGTTGCATTTTAATATTATTCCCTTTTCATTGAAAGAGAAGTGACAATTCAGACAAATTAAGAAATCTTTTTCAAGGCCACACAGTTTAGTGACATAGCAGGGGCTGGAAAGCAGGTCTGCTGACTCCAAATCTGATTCCCTCCTACCATCTTGTTAGCTGTTATGAACTTATCTCCAAATAGAATTTTTGTTAAGGCTAAAGGGATCTTTAACTTAATCATAAGACTTGCTGACTGGTTTCACTTTAAATTTATCTCCACAATCATAGATTCTTAGCACAGCCTGGCAGCCCTCCTACTTCTCATTTGTAAATTCGCTCTTCTACTCTCAGACAATTTCATATTTTCCCTTTGTCTTCTTTCCTCAAACTTTCACCGCCTACACTTTCCTTTTCCCCTTCATACTTGACTCATATTTCCCTAAAAAAATCCTATGAGGACCTCCCAACCTCCCACCAAATCCACCAGGCTACTGCAGTTATTCCCTCACTCTCGGTCTCTACTTCTATTCCAGCAGAAGACAACCCTCCACTCCTATCAAAGAATAACCCCTCCAGTGGTCCTCTACACCTCAGGACCTTTCACTTTCTTATAATCTTCCATCTTCATTAACCCAATATCCCAACTTAAAAAATAGATACCAAGAAAACTTCCCATGACTCCACATCCTATTTTCCTATACACACCTTCTCACCAACCCAGGTAAAACTTATGAAGTGTTGCTTATACCCACCATCTCCATATTATAATGATCCACTCATCTTTCATTCCTGAAAAACCTGTATGCAGGTTAAGAAGCAACAGTTAGAACTGGACATGGAACAGACTGGTTCAAAACTGGGAAAGGAGTATGTCAAGGCTGTGTATTGTCACGCTGCTTATTTAACTTCTATGTAGAGTACATCATGTGAAGTTCTTGGCTGGATGGATTAAGCTGGAATCAAGATTGCTGGGGAAAATATCAACAACCTCAGATATACAGAAGATACCACTTTAATGGCTGAAAGCAAAGAGGAACTAAAGAGCCTCTGGATGAGCATGAAAAAGGGGAGTGAAAAGACTGGCTTAAAATTCACCAGTAAACTAAGATCATAGCATCCAGTCCCATGACTTCATGGAAAATAGGAAAAAGTTGAAACAGTGACATGTTTTATTTTCTTGGGCCTCAAAATTACTGCAGGTGGTGATTGCAGTCATGAAATTAAAAGACAATTGGTCCTTGGAATGAAAGCTGTAACAAACCTAGACAGCATATTAAAAAGGCAGAGACATCACTTTGCCAAAAAAGATCCATATAGTCAGAACTATAGTTTTTCCAGTAGTCACGTATGGATGTGAGAGTTGGACTGTGAAGAAAGCTGAGCAACGAAGAATTGATGCTTTTGAACTGTGGTGTTGGAGAAGACTCTTGAGACTCCCTTGGACTGCAAGGAGATCCAACCAGTCACTCCTAATATTCCATGAATATTCACTGGAAGGACTGATGTTGAAGCTGAAACTCCAATACTTTGGCCAACTGATGTGAATACCCTGGTGGAAAAGAACAGGGTCTTTTCATTGGAAAAGACCCTGATGTTGGGAAAGATTGAAGGGCGGAGAAGAAGGGGATGACAGAGGATGAGATGGTTGGATGGCATCACCAACTCAGTGGAGATGAGTTTGAGTAGACTCCAGGAGTTGGTGATGGACAGGGAGGCCTGGTGTGCTGCAGTCCATGGGTTGCAAAGAGTTGGACAAGACTGAGCAACTGAACTGAACGGAACAGATAGTCAAAGCTATGGTTTTTCCAGTATTCATGTACAGATGTGAGATTTGGGCCATAAAGAAGGCTGCAGTCTGAAAAATGGATGATTTCAAACTGTGGTGCTGGAAAAGACTTCAGAGTCCCTTGGACTGCAAGGAGATCAAACCAGTCAATCCTAAAGGAAATTAACCCTGAATATTTATTGGAAGGACTGATGCTGAAGTTGAAACTGCAATACTTTGGCCACCTGATGCAAAGAGCTTACTCATTGGAAAAGACCCCAATGCTGGGAAAGATTGAGGGCAGGAGGTGAAGGCAGCAACAGAGGATGAGATGGTTGGATGGCATCACAGACTCAATGGACATGAGTTTGAACAAACTCCAAGAGATAGTGAAAAACAGGAAAGTCTGGCATGCTGTGTCCATGGGGTTGAAAAGAGTCAGATAGGACTTAATGGCTAAACAATAGCAACATCTCATCTCTCAGGTTCCCAGTCCTTCTACTTCACATAAAAATTACTTCTAAAGTCACATCAGTTCAGTTCAGTTCAGTTCAGTCGCTCAGTCATGTCTGACTCTTTGCGACCCCATGAATCGCAGCACGCCAGGCCTCCCTGTCCATCACCAACTCCCAGAGTTCACTCAAACTCATGTCCATCGAGTCGGTGATGCCATCCAGCCATCTCATTCTCTACTGCCCCCTTCTCCTCCTGCCCCCAATCCCTCCCAGCATCAGGGTCTTTTCCAATGAGTCAATTCTTCACACGAGGTAGCCAAAGTATTGGAGTTTCAGCTTTAGCATCATTCCTTCCAGTGAACACCCAGGACTGATCTCCTTTAGGATGGACTGGTTGGATCTCCTTGCAGTCCAAGGGACTCTCAAGAGTCTTCTCCTATACCACAGTTCAAAAGCATCAATTCTTTGGTGCTCAGCTTTCTTCACAGTCCAACTCTCACATCCATACATGACCACAGGAAAAACCATAGCCTTGACTAAATGGACTTTGGTGGCAAAGTAATGTCTTTGCTTTTGAATATGCTATCTAGGTTGGTCATAACTTTGCTTCCAAGGAGTAAGCGTCTTTTAATTTCATGGCTGCAGTCACCATCTGCAGTGATTTTGGAGCCCAAAAAATAAAGTCTGACACTGTTTCCACTGTTTCCCCATCTATTTCCCATGAAGTGATGGGACCAAATGCCATGATCTTAGTTTTCTGAATGTTGAATTTTAAGCCAACTTTTTCACTCTCCTCTTGCTCTTTCATCCAGTCTCCTTATTACCAATCCAATGGTCACAACTCTGCCTTCATCTCCCTCAAATGTCCTTCATGAAGTGAAATGCAAACTCTAGGCGCTAACTTCTCCATCTCCTTCCTACATTTCTGGCCATTCCTTTTCAGTTTTACTTGCTAGTTCCTCCTCCACTGTCAATCTCTAATCTTTGGAACTTTCCACTTCTCTATTTCCTTGTCCTAAGTAATCTCATCTTCCTCTCTACACTGACTTTGATTATCATCTGTACAGTGAAAATTCAAAATGTTTGTGATTCTGCCCTTACCCCTGCTGTCTAAACTCATTCACAATATGTTCACTTGACATCTATCAGCATTCCACAGCTTGAAAGTCTAAAACTAAACTCTCTACTTTTCTTCTGCAGGCTCATCTCACTGTCATATTCTCCACCTCAATAACCTTGGTATTCACATCAAAAACCTAATAGGCATTCCGGAGTCTTCTTTCCCCCTCAGATCTCCAATCTAATCAGTCAACAAGTCCTGTAAACTCTGCCACTGAAACATATCCCCACACTTGATGTTCTCCATCTCCACTGCTGTTGAGCAGAACTGATATCATAGCAGAAATTCTCACTGTTCTCACCTGAACAACTAACTGTGGGACAGCTAGTCTTTCTGTCTTCATTGTTGTCCATTCATATTTTCTTCAACTAGTCGAAGTGATACTTTAACAAGATAAATATGACCAAGTCACCTCAAACTGAAAACACTTATTTTTTCTCATTGCACTAAAAATGAAATCCAAATCTCTTACCATAAGTAATAAAATCCTCTATAGTATTCAGTTCAGTTCAGTCACTCAGTCATGTCCGACTCTTTGCGACCCCATGGACTGCAGCACGCCAGGCCTCCCTACCCATCACCAACTCCCAGAGTTTACTCAAACTCATGTCCATTGAGTGGTGATACCATCCAACCATCTCATCCTCTGTCATCCCCTTCTTCTCCTGCCTTCAATCTTTCTGAGCATAAGAGTCTTTTCAAATGAGTCAGTTCTTCACATCAGGTGGGCAAAGTATTGGAGTTTCAGCTTCAACATCAGTCCTTCCAATGAATACTCAGGACAGACTGGTTGGATCTCCTTGCTGTCCAAGGGACTCTCAAGTCTTCTCCAACACCACAGTTCAAAAGCATCTATAATTACCACAAAATTTTGGAACTTCATTTCTTACCATTCGGAGAGATGGTATTGCTTGTTATTCTCCAACCTCATCAATCTCCTTTCAAACATTCAAACATACCATGCTGATTTCTACCTTAGGATCTTTACAGCTGCTTTTTCCTCTCCTCAGAATTCTGTTTCACTGCTTAGTGACACCTCTTCATGATTTCAGATCTCAGTTAATATGCAACTTTCTCAAAGAGGATTTATAAGATCCCTTTATTGAATACTGTCATTTCTTAGCACTGAAATTATTTTATTATTTTTTTTAGTTTTGAGCTTTCCTAATAACTTCTGTACTTCCCAGACTAATACAATATCTCCAACAACAGAAATACTGTCTTTCTAATCCATATTATCATCTCTGGTGTCTAAAATGCTCTGAAGCATACTAAGTGTACAGTAAATATTTTGTAATGAATAATTTCAAGTTCATGAGTATTTGCTCACATTTAAAAGAGAAAATTCTAGAAACAATCCAGTCTGAATCATGTGTTCAGTAATTTCTAGTCTTCCTTTAAAACTCTTTAGGATATACTAAGTCTTTTGTTTAAAAAAAAAAAAAAAAAACTCATCTATCCTACCTACCAGTACCTTAGCCCAAGTTTCTGTGGCGTAATTCCTAGGTTACTTCAATAGCCTTATTATGTTCTCCCTACTTCTACTTTTTTCTCTTTACAATGAATTCCACATATTAACTTTTAAAATATAAGCCTGTATACCATTCAAAATCTTCAGTGTCTCTCTGATGTACAAAATAATGTCTTATCTCTCCATGGTCTAGTTCCTAAACCTCCCAGTTCAGATGGTAAAGAATCTGCTGCAATGTAGGAGACCCAGGTTCGATCCCTGGGTCAGAAAGATCCCCTGGAGAAAGGAGTGGCTACCCACTCAACTGTTTTGCCTGGAAAATTCCATGGACAGAGAATACTGGAGGACTATAGTCCATGGAGTCATAAAGAGTTGGACATGCCTGAGTGAATAACACATCCACTTTCATGCTCATACTGTGTTAATTTCTAAAATTATGCTTCTTTCATGCTCTTATCCAAATCTTAATGACCTTTAAAATCATTCTATTTTACCCTTGATAGACCTGTTTGTTCCAACTACCACTGATCTTCCATTGCCTTTAAAGGAATCAGTATCTGTATGATATTGTAGCAATATCTGTTGACCCTTGATATTAACTTAATGCTGCTTTGCATTATTACTCAAGTATTTATGCAACACTTTTTTTCACTCACTAGTTATTTACTGAGCATCAACTGTTGACAGATATATACTGGATGTTACAGCTATATAAATACTAAAGTTCTCAAAGAAATCACTCACAGTCTACTAGAAGGGAATAATGCATGTGCTATGTTCTTTTAATCTTTTCTAATACTTGCATTAATGCTATAAATTTCCCTCTAAGCACTGCTTTCACTGCCCACAAAATTTTGACAAATTATGTTTTCATTTAATTCAAAGTGTTAAAAACTTCTAAGATTTCCTCTTTGATACTTGTATTATTTGGAAATGTGTTGCTTAATCTCCACATATTTTGAGATTTTCCCATTATCATTTTGTTCTTATTGAATTCTACTATGCCTGAAAGTAGAAATTTTACAATTTCTATTCTTTTAAATTTGATACAGTGTGTTTTGTGACCTAAAATGTAATCTATCCTGGTGAATGTTCCATGTGAACTGAAAAAACTGCGTTCTGTGGTTGTTGGATAAAGTAGTCTATAGATGTCCAGTGTCTAAGTGATTGATATTTTTGTTGAATTCAACTATGTCCTAACTGATATTCTGCCTGATGGATGTGTCCATTTCCGATACAGGGGATTTGAAGTCTCTAACTATAATAATGGATCCATCTATTTCTCTGAATTTCTATCAGTTTTTGCTTCGTGTGGTTTGGCACTCTGTTGATATGTGCATACACATTAAGAATTGTTTTGTCTTTTTGGAGAATTGCCCACTTTATCATTATGTAATGCTTTTTATCCCTGGTAATTCCCTTATTTGAAATCTACTGTCTGAAGTTAATATAGCAATACCTGTTTTCTTTTTATTACTTTTAGTATAGTACAGGCTCCCTCTCTATTTGACAGTATAGCATTCCTACCTACTAGAAACCTTTCCTAACCCAAATGACATATAGTGAAGAGTATCTGCTTTCCAAAAGTTCACCTGTATGCTTTTCCATGCATTTGCTTTTACTGTATATCTATATTTATATCTAAAGTGAGTTTTTTGTACACAAAGTATAGCTGGATCTTGTTTTTTAATCCACTCTGACAACCTCTGTCTTTTAACTGATGCATTTAGACCACTGTCCTTCAAAGTGATTATTGAGGAGTGACATCAGCATCATGGTGACATATGTCATTCCTTTTTTCTCTCCCCTTTAACTTACAACTAATTGTACATTTATAATGAACAAAATGCCTCTCACCAGGACACCCAGCAACCAAACTCAAAGGCTGGGAATATTGTGACCTAACTGATAAAGAACTAAAAATGCCTATTACAAAAGAAAAAAAAAAAATCAACATGCTACAAGAAAACTCAGAAAGGCAATTCAATAAATTCAGGAATAAACTTAATGAATAGAAAAAATTCTTCACCAAGAGACTGAAATGACAAAACTGAACCAAAAAGACATTCAATAGCTGAGAAAATACTGAGCATATTGCCTTGGAAAATCATGAAATCACAAGATCAGACAGAAACAGAGGGAAAAAGAAAAAATGGAGGTACAAAGCCACCAGAAGGCAAATAAGATGGCAGAAGTTAAGTCCTGACATATCAATAATCACTCTAGATGCAAATTGAGTGAGTTCACCAGTAAAATGGCACGGAGTGTCTGGATAGATTTTTAAAAGGAAAACACTCAACTATATGCTGCCTACAGGAAACTCATTTCCGTTCTAAGGACACACATAGCATCAAAGTGAAAGAATGGAAGGTAATACTCCATGCAAGTGGAAACCAAAAGAAAGTGAAGCTAGACATACTTATATCAGACAAAACAAACTTCAAGCCAAAAATGGCAACAAGAGACAAAGGTTATTAGATAATGATAAAGGGGCCAATACATCAAATAATATGCATGAATGTATGCTGAGTCACTTCAGTCATGTCCGACTCTTTGCAACGCCACAGTCTGAAGTCCACAGGCTCCTCTGCCCATGGGATTCTCCAGGCAAGAATACTAGAGTGGCTTGCCATTTCCTACTCCACAAGAAGACATAACAATTTGTAAATATATATGGACCCAATATCAGAGCACTGAAATATACGGAAATACTAAGTCTAAAGGAAAAAATAGACAACAATACAGCAGTAGTAGAGGAATTCAATACCCTACTCTTAGCAATAGACAGATCATCTATAAAGAAAATCAACAAGGAAACGCTGGATCTAAGATATACTTCAGACCAAATGGATTTCACAGCTATATATAGAACATACTACCCAACAACAGCAGAATACACATTTTTCTCAAGTGTCATGGGACATTCTCAAAAACAATAATAGGAAATAAAAGAATTCTTAACAAATTTAAGAAGATTAAAATCATACCAACTATCTTTCCTGACCACAATGGTATGGAACTACACATCAACAACAATAGGAAAGCTACAAAATCTATGAATATATGGAAACTAGAGACCACTCTTCTGAACAACCAATGGATCAAAGAAGAAGTCAAAGGAAAAATAAAACTTTATCTTGAAATAAATGAAAAGGCAAATATAACATATGAAAGCTTATGGGATACAGCAAAAACAGTTCTGAGGAGAAAGTTTAGACTGATAAGTGCATTTATTAAAAAAATTTATTGATAAGTATGATCCCATTGCCATTTACTTTATTGTTTTGGGTTCATGTTTATACACCCTTTTTGTATTTTCTGTCTAGAGAAGATCCTTTAGCATTTGTTGGAGAGCTGGTTTGGTGGTGCTGAATTCTCTCAGCTTTTGCTTGTCTGTGAAGCTTTTGATTTCTCCTTCATATTTGAATGAGATCCTTGCTGGGTACAGTAATCGGAGGGATAGTATGGGGAGGGAGGTGGGAGGGGGGTTTAGGATGGGGAACATGCGTACGCCCATGGCGGATTCATGTTGATGTGTGGCAGAACCAATACAATATAGTAAAGTAAAAAAATAAATAAATAAAATAAAATAAAGCAGTGAAGTGATTTAAAAAAAAAAGAAATTTAAAATATCTCAAATAAACAACCTAACTTGATACCTCAAGGAACTAACAAAATAACAAATTAAACCCAAATTTACTAAAAGAAGGAAATTATTATTAAGATTACAGCAGAAATAAATGAAATAGAGACCTGAAAAGTAATAGAAAGGATTGATGAAACTAATAGCTTGTTCTTCCAAAGGATAAACAAAATCAACTATTTAGCCAGAGTGCCCAAGAAAAAAAGAGACAAGTCTCAAATACATAAAATTAGAAATGAAAGAGGAGTGATATAAGTGATACTACAGAAATATGTGGAATCATTAGAGGGCACAATGAACAACTATATGCCAACAAATTAGATGACCTAGAAAAAACTTGCTCAAAATATACAACTGAAACAGAAAGAAATAGAAAATCTGAACAAACAATGGGTAAAGACACTGAATCAGTAACGAAAAACCTCCCAACACAGAAAATTCCAAGGCCAGACAGATTCACTGGTGAATTCTACCAAACATTTAAAGAATTGACTAAAGTCCTCAAACCCTTCCAAAAAATAGAGAAAGGAACACTTAGAAGCTCATTCCATGAGGATAGCATTACAGCATTACAGAAAAGAACATCACAAGAAAAGTATAGAACACCATCCCTAATGAATAAAATTGCAAAAATTCTCAACAAAATATTATCAAATCAAATCTAAGAACACATGAAAATGATTATTCATCATGACAAGTGGAATTTATCCCTCAGACACAGGAATAGTTCAACATATGCAAATCAGTATGTTGTAACACATCACATAAATAAAATGAAAAATAAAATCACATGATTATTTCAATAGATGCAGAAAAAGCATTTCACAAAATATACCAATCTTTCATGATAAAAACCCTGGGTAGATTGGGTATAAAAGGAACAATGAAATTACATTCCTGTCTTATATCACTCACAAAAATTAATTCAGAATGAATGAAAGATTTAAGCACAAGACCTAAAACAATAAAACTTTTAGGGAAAAAAAAATGTAAGGAAGAAGTTCATCAATATTGGCAGTGATTTTTTGTACATGACACCAAAACTGTAAACAACAAATCAACAAATGGGACTGCATCAAACTTAAAGGCGTCTGTACAGCAAAGGGAATCATCAATAAAACAAAAAGCCAAACCACAGAAAGAGAGAACATTTTAGAAAATCATCTATCAAATAAGGAAATAATATCCAAAGTATATAAAGAACACAGCTCAATAGCAAAAAACAAACAATTCAATTTTTAAATGGACAAAGTAAACAGACACATTTTTTCCAAATAAGACATCCAGATGGTCAATAGATATTTTAAAATATGCTTATTATCAGTAATCATCAGGGAAATACAAATCAAAATTACAACGTTCTTGTCACCTCACACTTGCTAGAATGGCTGTCATCACATAAACAAGAGCTAACCAGTGTTGACAGTCTATTGGGCTCTGTGGGAGAGCGAGAGGGTGGGATGATTTGGGAGAATGGCATTGAAACATGTATAATATCATATATGAAACGAGTCACCAGTCCACGTTCGATGCACGATACTGGATGCTTGGGGCTGGTGCGCTGGGACGACCCAGAGGGATGGTACGGGGAGGGAGGAAGGAGGAGGGCTCAGGATGGGGAACACGTGTATACCTGTGGTGGATTCATGTTGCTATATGGCAAAACCAATACAATATTGTAAATTTAAAAAATAAAATAAAATTTAAAAAAAAAAAAAGAAAAGGCAACCCTTGCACACCGTGGATGAAAATGTAAGTTGGTTCAATTACTATCGAAAACAATATAGAGGCAGCTCAAAAAAAATCAAAAATACATCTACCGTCTGACCCAGCAATTCCACTTCTGGGTATATACTTCAAGGAAATGAAAACAGACTCTCAAAGAGATAGTCTTCTTTATTCACATCCATGTTTATTACAGCATTATTTATAATGACCAAAATATGGAAAACAACCTAAGTGCCTACCAATGGAGGAATAAATGAAGCTGTACTCAGTGTTCTTCCTTTCTTTATGCAGATCCCAAGTTACTAACCTATATTATTCTTCTCCTCTCTTAAAGAACTTCTTTGAACACTTCTTGCAAGGCAACCCTATCAGCAACAAATTCCCTCAATTTTTGTTTGTCTAGGAAAGTCTTTATTTCATCTTCATTTTAAAGGATGATTTCATAATTTACAAAATTCTAGGTCAGTGGTTATTTTCTCCCAGCACTTTAAATACTCTATTCCTTTCTTTTCTTGCTTGCATGGTTTCAGAGGATTAGTCAGATGCAGTTTCTGTTATGGTTCCTCACTAGATAAGGTTTCTGTGGTTTTTGCTGAGATCTCCTCAAGCACAGAGATTCTTTCCTAAGTCATGTCTTATCTACCAATAACACCATCAAAGTTATTCTTCACTTCTGCTACAGTGTTCCTGATCTGTAGTATTTCTTTTCGGTTTTTACTTAGGATCTCCATCTCTCTGTTACAGTGTTCATCTGTCCTTGCATGTTGTATACTTTATCCATTAGAGCCCTTAGAATAGTAAGCACAGTTGTTTAAAATTCCTCATCTGATCATTCCAACATCCCTGCTAAGTCAGGTTCTTAGGCTTGCTCTGTCTCTTCAAACTGTGTTTTTTGTCTTTTAGTCTGCAGGTAATTTTTTCTTGATAGCAAGACCTGGTGTACTGGATAAAAGGAACTATCATAAATATGCTTTTCATGATATGATGTTGAAGTATGGGAGGTAAGGCATTCTAGAGCCCAACGATTAGGTATTGGTCCTTTAGTAAGCTTATTCCCATGAACCGTGAATTTCACAGGTATTCTTATCATCATTCTCCTACCCGACTTAGGCAGAAGAGGATTGCTGGAGTGGACTGGACTTCAGTTATTTCCCTTCTCTCAGATGAGTTGGGCTCTGGTAATACCCCAGCAGGTTAGGCTCTAGGTAACTAATTTCCCCTAAGGGTAGATTTGTCAAGAAGAAGATAGTGGTCTGGCACTTTTCATTTCAAAAGGGTTCCTTTTTCCCTCCCCCTGCTAGAAGCATAAGGAGATTTTTCTCTTGTATTCACTGTGAAAACCTGGCTTCTTGCAAAAACATAGGGGCCTCTCCCATACAGTTCCCCTGGAGTTTTTAACTCTCAGACTTCTCATCACTGAAGCTGTGGCAATTTGTCAGTTGCAGTTCTGGTTTTCCTAGTGATTTGTGTCTAATGTCACTCAACTGATAAAAGACAGATTCAACATAAGGAGCTGGGTCTGAATGACCATAAAGTTCATTTTTTACACTGTTCCTGAGTAAATATTTTTATAGATATTAATATATTTTTATACTATCTTAATAAGAAACAGTGAAAAGTTTTATATACAAGTACACTAAAACCTCAGAAATGTAAAATATCCTTCTGTAGAATAAAGTCTCATAAAACAGCAACTATGAACTCCATTTGGAAATGAGGGACCTGCTCTCTGAAATCATACTGAAGGAATTTGATATTTTATCTGAATTAACACCTTAGCTTCTGACAAGCAATTCCACAAAGCATAAAGCCTTCCTGAAGTCTTCCTCTTATTGTTCTAAACACTGGAGTCTAGGATTCCAGAATATTGGCAGCTTGAATTGTAAACAGCCTCTCTGGATCTTTAAACTCTTCTGAGTGTCTGGTACCAGTAGGTAAATTAGGCATGGAGAATGCAGTGGGGACTCCAGGCTCTCTGAGTGTTCCTACATAAAGACTCAGAGCAAAGATACTGAAGAGTGGGTGTACCTTTGATGGAGTGAATGAGAATATGCATTGATGAATGGAATTTTCTAAATCCATAAGGCTATGAAATTCTAAGGAAAGTGCATTGCAGATTTTTATCCTGGTGCCCTTTAGACACAGAAAATTGGCTGCCCACCTGCTGCCATCCCACCAGCCCAGGTCAACACAGACCACTGTATTCCAACATCCACTGTAGTGGCTTTAATTAAGTTATTCTGACTTTTCAAAACAGCAATAAAAGCTGGTAGTTAGTGAAAAAAACCTTCAATGTGCTAAAAGAAAGTGCTAAGAGAAAGTACTAAAAGAATTCCAGCTGGAATTCTATGCCAAATTAAACTGTTTTTTAGAATGGATAAATGAAGACATTTTCACACAAACAAAACTAAATGAATTCATCAACAGACCTCATTGAAAGAAGTTCTAAAGGGTGTTATTCAGGCAGAAAGAAAATAATTCTAAATATGAGGTATGGAATACAAGATAGTGCAAAAAAATTGATATGGAGAAATCCAAACTAATGTGACCATGTAAAAACAGTAGTAATATCTAATTGGTGAGGTGGAAAAGGGAATAGGATCAGCCTAAAGGATTTGACACATATATTGGGCATATTTAAGGAACATCTACTCAGAGGGCAGTAATCTAAGTTAGTGTTCTGTTTCAAAGTTTTTCTTGGGAAGAGGGTAAAGATCTTGGTTTACCTCTGAATTTGCCAAGGGGTAAATAAGTAAATGGGCTTCCCATGTGATGCAGTGGTAAAGAATTCGCCTGCCAGTGCAGGAGACATAGGAGACATGGGTTCCATCCCTGGGTCAGGAAATGACAACCCACCCCAGTATTCTTGCCTGGAGAATCTCCATGGACATAGGAGCCTGGTGGGCTACGGTCCATGGGATTACAGAGTTGGACATGACTGCGCAACTGAGCACACACACACAAACACACACATACACACACACATAAACATACACACACACACACATAAATAAATATGAGAAGAATAACTCCAAAGCAAGTGAGGCAGGGAGTTATAATGAGGTAGAAGAAAGAAAACAAATTGCCTACCCAAAAGGAAGAAGAAAGAGAAAACAAAAATCTTCTAAAGAGAGAAAGAAGAAATAAGACCAAAAAAAAAAAAAAAAACTCTATCAATACTTTTAATCACTTCAATTAAAAGACAAAGATTATCTATTGGACTTAAAGAATTGTTAAGCATATTCTATTTCAAGAGACACAAAAAACTTTAAAAACATAAAATTTTCAAGTGAAAAGATGGAAAAATATGTGCAAATTAAATTTTTATCAAAATAAGTGTGTGTTTCAGATATAATAGACTTTGAAGCAAAAACAGTTAAACAAAAAGGTTGATACATAAAGGGTTTTATTCTCAAAGAAAATATAAAATTAGAAGATATCTCTAACTTAATAAAAATATTATATACCATTATTGAATTCTCAATAATTCTCTAATGTTTATCTGAATAACTATTACTTTTTCAAATAATTTCACATTTTTCTCCATGACAAAATAATGACAACATAAAATTCTTTTAATTTTTATTAACATGTCTAGCCTGTGTGACAAAATCACTAAAGAGATTTTGCATAAAAATATAAAAGTTAAGAGAAATAAGAAAAATGTATGAAAGACAAAGTTATCAAGGCTTACATATGTGTAACAGGAGAATGTTCAAAGCTATGGCATAGGTGTATACTGCCAAGCTGCAGACACTCAACTGGGCTACGTGGATGCTCCTTTGTTTAACTGTTCCAGCTCTTCTGTCCAAGGCAGTCAACCGAAACAGAATGCATACAGTGCAGGACTCAAGAGTAAATGAGCAAGGACGCTCACAAACAACTCACATTATGATGCAGAAATTGTTAAACTTAGGCTATTCAAAAATCCTGTATACATGGGCTCAAAATGTTCCAATTTTTTTCTTAGAAGATGCATACACTTAGAAGATACATACCACCAGTTCCAAAGCCTTACAGAGCTAAGATACAACTCTAATACTGTCTCTCCCCAAGGTCCCTTTGGTGTTCTCTTCTGAGCTGTGTGTATATACATGCTTCCATTATATAAGGAGGTTTTTGCTCACAGATATCATCTCTTCTTAATCATGTATTTGAAGTATCCAGCACAATGCACAGCATATGGTTGGTGTCTGATAACTTTTGTTTAATAGTTGATAATGAATTAATTAATTTAAATTTATATAGGATCTCCTTTAAAGGAAGTAAACCTTTTTTAGCCTGTAAAATTGAGTTCAACATTGAAGTAATAATAAAAAGTGCTTAGCATGATATCAGGCCTTCAGTAAGTGCTCAATAAATGCTAACTATTAAAACCTCTGGTGCTATTTATAGAATGATAGGTAGGTCAAGCCAGAAATTTTTAAACCTGCCTGTCAACCATATTTAATTAAACAAGGAATTTATGTATCACATTCAGAACTCAAAAAAATGAAGTTAATCTGTAGGAAAGACACTATGAATGATTTACTACTGCATAGTTAGAAGTCAGGATGCATTATTCACTTAAATCCTGTTTGCCCAAACCCAGAAATGAGATGCTTTTTATGTCAAGCTACCTGTGCTGAAAATATTTCAAGCAGATTTAATTACATTTGAGGAGAAATTCAGGATAAGATCTATGTAAATGTGTATATTCACCATTAGCTAAATTTTATCAACTTGCTTATACAAAATTAGAATTTTTCCATCCTCTGTCATATCTCCTTATTTGTATGTATCAGATATTCCTCAAGCCTTTCTCATTAAAAAGCAGTCTATTTCTCTGCAAAGATGTATTTAATGCCATTGACTCAACAGATAAAGTAATGATTTTTGAAGATAATTTTCTTCAATAATGTTGAGCATTGTAAACTCACAAAATCACAAATGGATTGCCCAAAATTAGACCTATAAACAAACAAAAATGTAGAACTTTCCTGGAACATTAATTTTTTATTAGAAAATTACCTATAGCACCATGTAGTAGAAAGCAGGCTTTAGGATCAAACCAAGTATCTTAATCAATAAAATGGGGAAATAATACTCTACCTCTTATTATTGATTTTAAAAATGGAATAAAGTATGTAAAGCACCTAGGATACTGCTTATTATATAAAATACTAAGGTAATTTGTTAGCTTTCCTTCTTCCAATAAAACAGTAACAAACTTTTTCCATGTAGAATTATGAATTTTCTTTTCTTTCCCTGTTATAACAAAGTATCTGGGCTTTGAGATTTGTGTTCACTTTAGCATCACAGCTTCCTGAACCATAGAGTTAGATCCTCATCTTAGAAGAGATTTTGTGTGATTGGTACAGAGCAAAGTTCTCTCTCCTTAGTTTTACTTTTGGTTCTTTGCAAAAATAAACTTTCTCTTAACAAAGGGTTTCTTTCTCAGGTCCTGATATGCTTGACTCTCATTCAAGGATTTTGCTTTGACCTGATGTAATTTAATTTACTAGGATTCTACTATCAGCATTATTAGACAGGAACATTTCATTTTTTAACATTTACATAGCCATTTTTAAACGTTTAAATGCTTTAACAATCTTCCTTTAAGTAATGATTTTCCAGAATAGCCCTTTGTAATAGTTAAGCTATATTTGAAAGAATGTGGAGGAACTGGAAATAGTCCAAAGAAGAGCAGGGAAAATGATTAAAGGAATAGAAAATAAATTCTCTCAGAGTAAGCTACAGAGTTGGAGCTAAAAAGAGAAAGCAAAGGTGTAATGTTACTGATCTAGTTCTCCAAACCCTCAGACAAATCAGTTGGTGGCATTAGACAAACTAGAGTGGAAAGCCAGCTCACATACTTCTGAACCACAAGAGTAGAGGAAGTCTTCAAAGTCCCTCTAGTTCCAACTTTCGATTACTCTAGTCCTTTGCTGATTGCTCACTTCAATTGTAAATCAGAAGCAGAAAATGAACTGCCATATATGAACTAACTCTGGTGATGGTTTGGGAATTTGAAGATTATGAGTGCGTTTTTACAATGAATAGGGTCTCCTTAGAAATTTGGGGGATTAACTTCACATCCAGTTATGACTCACCAAGAGACTAGGATCTTATGAGAATCCTGTGATAATTAGTACCTGAGTCATCCAAGGAAAAACTATCTATATTCCTACTCAAACACCAGTCCTTATTCTGGGAACAAGGGGAAAATGTATAGGTAATGACACTCTTCTAGTTTATAGTCCTCAAAAGCAATGCCTACACTAGCTATCTCATATTTTCCTCTGCTCTTTGACACAAAATTCCTGAATTACATGGAAATCTACATAAAATGGACTTCATGCCTTGTGGCTCCCAGTGAGAGGTGCCGGCAGATCAGAGGACAAAAGGAGAAGGTGATCAAGACATACTCTGCCTGACTCACTGCCTGCTACCGAGTTAGCTGAGGCTCTCCCAAAGCCCAGTGTTCCTTTCATCAGGTGTTTCCCACATAGCTCTCTTTCCACATTTGGTAACTACTTCATCTCCTTGGTGAGCGGGCTTCCCTTGTGGCTTAGCAGGTAAAGAATCCGCCTGCAATGTGGGAGACCTGGGTTGGGAAGATCCCCTGGAGAAGGGAAAGGTTACCAACTCCAGTATTCCAGCCTTGAGAATTTCATGGATTGTATAGTCCATGAGGTCACAAACAGTCAGACACGACTAAGCAAATTTCGCTTTCACTTTTCACTTTTTTCATCTCCTGGGTAACAGCTCCCTCAGTTGCTAGGTATAGGGCCCTGAACTCTTCTTTGCTGATTTGTTTAACCCCGCTTACTTTATAAGCACTTCCCTTGTTAAACTCTGCTTATATTGCCCAGTTTGAATGTACAAACTGTTTTTTTCAAGAATCTCAACTGATACAGTACCCCATAAGAATAAAGTGGTATACATGCACAGTCAAGGAACATGGATGCTTCTGAACGCTTTTCTCTGGGCTCCATAATTGAGAATTACGTTATATATGCATGTCTAAGTGTTGCTGGGCTTCCCTGGTGCCTCATAGGGTAAAAAAAAAAAAAAATCTGCCAGCAATGCAGGAGACCCAGGTTTGATCCTTGGGTTGGGAAGATCCCCAGGAGAAGGAAATGGCTACCCACTCCAGTATTCTTGCTTGGAGAATTCCATGGACAGAGAAGCCTGGTGGAGTACAGTCCATGGAGTTGCAAAGAGTAGGACACAACTGAGTGACTAACACACTTTAGACAAGACAAACACTAAGTGATGCTAAAAGATTAATAAATGTAAATGTCTCAATGTTATCTGGTCTTAAGCTGATAGAAATATCACCCCTCATTTTGTGTATCTCCAGATTATTCTGCTTATAAAGGGGAAACTATCATTGGTCAGTACAGTACTGTGACTTACAGACTTTCTGAAGCATCTACTCAAAAACAGTTTAGATTTCCAAGGGCTGAATAATGTTCTGGGTGTCTTGGGGAAACACTATTGTGTTTTCCTTGATAGTCACACTCAAAATACTTCTGACACTAAATGTGTGGGGTTTTTCCCCTACATCATCCAATGTTCCAACAATAGTTGTGTGTCCTACAACTCAATTCAGTGCTGACACTGTCTACCTGGATTTAGTATCAGATTCCACAACTGAAAGGCTCGATCAGTCACACCAGGCTCCTCCCATTTCAGATGCCAAGGGCATCTTGTTGTCACCTGCACTTCTGACTGGTCAGCTCTAAATCAAGTTCCCATGATCCCCTCCTCAAGTTTGATCATTTGCTAGAATAGCTCAGAGAACTCGGGGAAATAATTCATACCTACTAGTTTATTATATAATAAAGAATATTGGAAGGATATGGATGAACAGCCAGGTAAAGAAATATATAGACCAAGGTCCAGAATTGTCCTGAACACAGGAGAGTCTGTCTCCATGGAATTGGGACACATCACACGAATCCCAGCACACACATCCCAGCACATGAATGCCTTCACCAACCTGTAAGCTACCCCAAATCACACACTTTGGGGATTTTATCAAGGTTTAATCATGTAGGCATGATCAATCATTAACTGTTTTCAGCTATTCTCCCCTTCCTTGAAAAAGGGCTGAGTAAGGGCTGAAACCACCAAGTTTCCAATCATGGCTTGATCTTTTTGATGACCAGCCCCTATCCAACAGCCTGCTAACCATCACCTCATTAGAACAAAACATGATCCTATCATTAAGAAAATACCAAGGAATTAAGGAACTCTGTGTGAGGAATAAGAGTCAAAGATCAAAATACACTCCTAGTAACCTAATCTGGAGAAGGCAATGGCACCCCACTCCAGTACTCTTGCCTGGAAAATCCCATGGACGGAGGAGCCTGGTAGGCCGCAGTCCATGGGGTCACTAAGAGTCAGACACGACTGAGCGACTTCACTTTCACTTTTCACTTTCATGCATTGGAGAAGGAAATGGCAATCCACGCCAGTGTTCTTGCCTGGAGAATCCCAGGGACGGGGGAGCCTGGTGGGCTGTCATCTCTGGGGTCGCACAGAGTCGGACATGACTGAAGTGACTTAGCAGCAGCAGTAACCTTGTCAACTAGGAAATTACAAGGATTTTTAGGAGTTCTGTGCCAGGAACTGGAGGCAGAAACCTATATATAAATGTTTTCTATTATTTCTCACTGGACTATTTTCTTAACTTTTGTCTGTGATTAAGCGCCCCAGGTTTTCTAAATTCAATCAAAGCTTACTGAACTCTTAATATTGCCAAGTAATATATTACCAATGAGTGTAGTGCAAATCCCAAATCCAGAATAGAATTAAGTGGAAGTGTTACTTTTACTGGTTACCTCCCCCCTTCCACCCCTTGCCAAGGAGCTCTGCTGCTGCTGCTGCTAAGTCTCTTCAACTCTGTGCGAACCCATAGATGGCAGCCCATCAGGCTCCACCGTCCCTAGGATTCTCCAGGCAAGAACACTGGAGTGGATTGCCATTTCCTTCTCCAATGCATGAAAGTGAAAAGTCAAAGTGAAGTCGCTCAGTCATCTCTGACTCTTAGTGACCCCATGGACTGCAGCCCCCCAGGCTCCTCCGTCCATGGGATTTTCCAGGCAAGAGTACTGGAGTGGGGTGCCATTGCCTTCTCCAGCCAAGGAGCTCACAATCTAGTAAATGAGGTAGAAATATAAACGATCAAATATAAGACAAGACAGAATGAACTAGTAGCTCAATATTCATTTATTGAATATTTACCAGGCAAAGTGCTTGGTATTGAAGATAAAAAGATTAGTAAAATTGGCCCATACTCTCAAGATGCTTACAAATCTAGAGCGTCGCACATTGCAATTCAGTGTGAAGAGTTCTTTGAAAGATACAAATTAAAAAGCAACTAATTCTTGTGATGGAGCATTTGAGAAAGATCACAAAGGAGATGGCATTTGAGGAAGATGAGGGACCTGCCTAAACAAAAATCAAAGAAAAATGAAATTACACGGAGTGTTTAAAGACTGAAAAAAGGAAACTGGTGTGAATAGAGCATAAGATGGGCTTCAGTGGTAAAGAATCCACCCACAATGCAGGAAACACAGAAGACTTGGGTTCCATTCCTGGTTCCAGAAGATCCCCTGGGGGAGGAAATGGCAACCCGCCCCACTCTTGCCTGGAGAATTCCATGAATATACAGCCTGGTGGGCTACAGTCCATGGGGTCATGAGGAGTCCCACAAAGAGTCAGACACAGCTGAGTGACTGAACAAACAGCATAAGACAGGGATGGGAGACACAAAAATACAAATCGGGACTTGGGGGTCTAGATCCTGGAAGAGTAAACTGAGGAGATAGTTACCATCAAAGATGAATTATTCACTGAGCTACTACAGCAGTTATAAGAAAAGTAGTAATGACATGCATCTGAATGAAATAAAAATAAAGCAAATACATTGGATTTTCCCTTCCCTACTACACAATCAGTTCATATTCACTTCTACCTGACTTTTTTTCTTGTGCCTTATGAAGAAACAATAATAAAAAGTAGAAGTTCAGCACATTTACAGATGAATGGTTTGACTTCACTTTAACAAAAATATTGAAACTCTATTCTTAATAGTTCTTTTATTTATTTATTTGGCTGCATCCAGTCTTAGTTAAGAATGCGGGCATCTCTAGTTATGTTGCATGGGCTTGGTAGTTGTGGTATGCAGGCTTACTTACCCCGAGGCACGTGGGATCTTGGCTCTCTAACCAGAGATCAAATCCATGTCCCCTGCTTTGGAAGGCAGATTCTTAACCACTGATGACCAGAAAAGTGTCCCCACTCTTTCTGAAGCACTATGCCAAGCACTAAGGAAGAATACAAAGCAACAAGATATTATCTTGCCCCTCATTTCATGAATGAAAGAAGAGTGCTGTGAAATGACTTGTCCAAGGCATTCATCTATGTGAAGGCAGCCTTAGCAATATTCCAGCTACTAGGATACTATGAATAGCATCCTCTTACTCCCCTAATTGCTTTCAAAGTATCTCTATATTATAAATAATACTTGACAAGAAATTGTACCATTCCATCACCTGCAACAGTGATAAATTAAGACTCAAGATCTTTGCATGTTGATGTTGATCTCCACCAGTGCTTCCCAACAGAAAGCAAAACTGGAAAGCAGCACCAGGAAGCCTGAGAAATGTAGTTTGCAGAAGTAAGATCAAAACAAGAAAATGACAGGGAATGAGTCTGAGATCAAACAAACCAACGTTCTGCACACTCTATGTATGTTCTCCCTTGCCATTAGTAAGGTGTCTCAGCATCTTTGCCCCTCTTTCTCCCTGTTTGTATGCCTTCCTTCAAGGAAGGTCAATGTCTGTGTCCTTAGCCGTTCATTTGTGAGAAATTGCTAGTACTTTAGGAATACACTGTACCTGGACAGAGGTTCCTGCAAGAAAAGCAGTATAATCACCTACAGAAAAGCAAATCAGAGGTGGTTTATGGGAAAGTTTCATATTTCAGAATGTCCTCAAATAATGTTTAATAGCATCATCAAGCTGTTTTATGAATATCCATTCCTAAAAACAATGGTGATCATTGTCTAATACAGGAGTTTCAGAACCCCTTCTTCCCACCTTGCCCCAGCCACACAGCAGGAGATGAGCAGCCGGTGAGCAAGCAAAGCTTCACTGCTATTTATAGCCAACCCCCATTATTACATTACCACCTGAGCTCTGCCTCCTGTCAGATCTGCAGTGGCATAACATTCTCAGAGGAACACAAACCCTACTGCGGACTGGGCATGTGAGGGATCTAGGCTGCTAATCTAATGCCTGATGATTTGATTCTGCATTATGGTGAGTTGTGTAATTATTTCATTATACATCACAATTTAATAATAAGAGGAGTAAAGTGCACAATAAATGAAATGTATTGAATCATTCCAAAACCACCCCCGCCCACTTTAGTGGGAAAATTGTTCTCCATGAAACTGGTCCCTGGTGCCAAAAAGTTTCAGGCACATAGGTCTAATAGATTCAGGAAACTGAGTATTGTCTTATCCTTTTATGAACTGTTTCTTAAAGTCACCTTTCTGGTACAATTGACCATGTCCTCCTGTGAAATAGAACTGTGCAGTGCTGATATTGTAATCCCCAGCATTGTTTGAGCTCTTTAGAGTACCAGGTATTGGGCTAAACACTTTTATGAATCATCTATTTCTCCTAATCACCCCATGAAGTGGGGTGATTCAAAACACACTTTGAAGATAAAAGAAATGCGAGGAGGTTAAATAAATTATCAAGGTCACATGGCTTGGCAGACTAATACTCTAATCTAGGACTTAAAGACACTAGAATGCCGCCCCCCCCGCCCCATTTAACCATTATACTGGCTGGTAAAATGCTGTAGACCAGCTATTTCTTTGCATATCTTATATCTTTCATAGAATACAAAAGTGGGCAAGGTAAAAGAAATACACAAAAAGTGCATTCTCACCAAATATACAAAGCAAAAACATTACAAGCTGTCTGCTTAATCTCACAACAGATTTATTCTAGAACTCAATTTTATCTTCAATAACTCTCAAGCCATCTAATTTTGAAGCGTTTATTACCAAAATGCATTTAAATGCCTATCTGTGCATTCTAAACTCAAGCTCTGTAGATCAATAAAACTCAAATTGCTTTTTAAAAAGAGATTCTAAGACTTATATTTTAAATACTTCAAAAGCAAGATCAAGATTACAAAGTGAGTTCAAACTATGGAAAAATGCTAAGGCATATCAAAAGGTTTTCCCAAAACAAGCCAACTGATGCTTGGAAATTAGGAAAATAAGAAAGATAAACATTCTTAATTAAGTCAAACAGCAAGCATAAGAGAACATTCGCATCGAAATAGCAATTATTTTTCCTCATCATCCTTTGTAACTCTCCACATTCAGCTATGTGAATACTGATAAATCGTTTTTTTAACTTTTTCAAGAAGTAACTTCAGAATCACACTCCTCAAAAGTTATTTTCACTAATATTCACCTCATTATCCATCACCACTCTTAGTCCTTTAGGACCAGCAACTATCTGGTTCACTATTGTAGTCCCAGAAGCCCACAAAGCACGTGTGGGTAACAGTCAATGTTTATAGTATGCAAAATAAAAGAATGAATGCATCTACCCTGAAGAAGATTGAGATTTGTTTCATTCATTATCAAAAGACACTATAATTGATGAAAAAATACTGTCATCCACTGACTCTTATCCTTTTCAATATCAATTATCCCTTGAGGTCAATATCTTTCTTAATACTTTCAGAGCAGCTAGAAAACTAAGATTCTACTTGTTGTACTACCATGGCCATTGCATTAAGAAAAGTATTTGTAGGAAGCTTTAAAAAATTGAAAAGCTACAGATAATCTTGGATCTGCTAATTAGCACTTTATATGCCAGTTATAGGGCTTTCCAGGTGGCACTAGTGGTAAAAAACCTGCCTGCCAATAAAGGTTAGAGGTAAGAAATGCCAGTTCAGTCCCTGGGTGGGCAAGATCCCCTGGAGAAGGAAAAGGCAATCCACTCCAGTATTCTTGCCTGGAGAAACCCTTGGACAGAGGATCCTGGTGGACTACAGTCCATAGGGTTGCACAGAGTCAGACATAACTGAAGCGACTTAGCACAGCAGATAGTAGTTATAAGAAGTGATAACAATCTGAAAAAAAAGATTTAGGAAGAGTACTTTGAAACAGTTCAAATATCACCTATTGCCCTGGCAAGATTATTTGCCATGCCCCTTTCAAAACTCTCAAAAGCACCTCAATTTAGATGATTAATTATACAGTTGTCCCAATTTTAATTCATTAATAAGTTCAGTTCAGTTCAGTCGCTCAGTCGTATCTGACTCTTTGCGACCACATGAATTGCAGCACGCCAGACCTCCCTGTCCGTCACCAACTCCTGGAGTTCACTCAAACTCATGTCCATCGAGCCGGTGATGCCATCCAGCCATCTCATCCTCTGCCGTCCCCTTCTCCTCCTGCCCCCAATCCCTCCCAGCATCAGGGTATTTTCCAATGAATCAGCTCTTAGCATGAGGTGGCCAAAGTACTGGAGTTTCAGCTTCAACATCAGTCCTTCCAATGAACACCCAGGACTGATCTCCTTTAGGATGGACTGGTTGGACCTCTTTGTAGTCCAAGGGACTCTCAAGAGTCTTCTCCAACACCACAGTTCAAAAGCATTAATTCTTTGGCGCTCAGCCTTCTTCACAGTCCAACTCTCACATCCATAAATGACCACGGGAAAAATCATAGCCTTGACTAGATGGACCTTTGTTGGCAAAGTAATATCTCTGCTTTTCAATATGTTATCTAGGTTGGTCATAACTTTCCTTCCAAGGAGTAAGCATCTTTTAATTTCATGGCTGCAATCACCATCTGCAGTGATTTTGGAGCACAAAAATATAAAGTCTGACACTGTTTCCACTGTTTCTCCATCTATTTCCCATGAAGTGATGGGACCAGATGCCATGATCTTCATTTTCTGAATGTTGAGCTTTAAGCCAACTTTTTCACTCTCCACTTTCACTTTCATCAAGAGGCTTTTGAGTTCCTCTTCACTTTCTGCCATAAGGGTGATGTCATCTGCATATCTGAGGTTATTGATATTTCTCCCTGCAATCTTGATTCCAGCCCAGAGTTTCTCATGATGTAAGTTAGGATACCCCAAATCTCCTTCTTAATTGGTTCTGCTCTTATTCTATTTTTCTAAACTGTTTTCCTTATTTTTCAGACTGCCTTTCTCTCCTACTCTGTATTTATTTTGTCATTACCAAAGTGAATGAGTGATGAAGTAAATACTATCTATTATTAAAACAAATTGCCAAAATACACTTTTGGTAAATAAGGTTGGACCTTGCCTAAATGAAGATCATAAAGAAAATAGAATTTTTATGAGTTCTGGAACAAATGAAAACACTCAGAACATATAGCATCAGTTTATGGCCAAAATATCTCTAGTTTCTTTAAGCAAAGTTTTTTTTTTTTTTCAGTGTTACAAGTTTAAGGCCAGTTTTACCACAAAATTAAGGCAACTGAAGCACAGTTGATTCATTTATTTCAACTATCTCAGCCATCCATGCAAACCACTCCAAAGTCATTGAGGCCATGAAATCACTATTGATCATAAAGACAACTGAAATTAATAATCAAGTTCATAAGAAGATTGTATGCATGACCTTGCTTCAGTGGAGAAACAAATATGTATTTCTAATGTGTCTTCACAAAAGATGTTTCATAGGTTTCTGGTAAAGAAGAAATTTTTCTGAACATATTCAATGGTGGAGAATGAAAGTCATTCCATGAATTCTCATTTTCTTGTTCATTCTTGCATAAACTAATTTTCTAAGGCCCTAATAAGAGCCAAGGATTGTGTTACACACCAAAGATAGCAAAGACACCATCTAAGAACCTAGTAGGGAAGACAAATCCCTAAAGATCATACAATATGTTAAAGAGAGTGCTGTGCTGTGTGTGCTGTGCTAGGTTGCTTCAGTTGTGTCTGAGTCCTTGGGACCCCATAAACTATAGCCTGCCAGGCTGCTCTGTCCATGGGATTCTCCAGGCAAGGAGTGGATTGCCATACCCTCTGGCAGAGGGTCTTCCCAACCCAGGAACTGAACCCAAGTTCAGTTACGTCTCCTGCATTGGCAGGCGGGTTCTTTACCACTAGCGACACATGGGAAGTCCTTGTTAAACAGAACCATGCTCCAAATGTGATGCAGTCACAGGAAAGAAATGATTAGCTGTATCAGGGATGAGATAAGACCTCACAAAGGAAAAAAAAAAAAATCCGTAGCATTAATGGTTTTCCTTGATCTGCCCAACTTTCTTCTCTATCTTCATGTAATATTTTCATCTAGCTTTTCTCCTACCTGTAATACCAGCTACTGGAATTTTCCCAGATGTACCATGCTGTGTGTAATTTCCATGTGTGCTCAGTCACTTCAGTTGTATATGACTCTTTGGGACCCCATGGACTGGAGCTCACCAGGCTCCTCTGTCCTTAAGGATTCTCCAGGCAAGAATGCTAGAGTGAGTTGCCATGCCCTCCTCCAGGGTATCTTCCCGACCCAGGGATGGAACCTGTGTCTTCTACGTCTCCTACATTGCAAGTGGATTCTTTACCACTGAGCCAAAGCAGAAGCCCATGATATATCCATACACTGTGCCTTTGAATGTGGAAATTCTGACTGCTGTGTTCTCACCCAATGCCCGTTTAACGGATTCCTATATCTCCTTTAAGATCCAGCTTATGTCTTTCCTGACCACCAATCCTGAGAAATTCCTCTTTTGAAATTTTTGCATGTTTTTTCAGTGTGCTTTAGGTACAGTTTTTCCTATATTCACCTATGATCCCCTGGTATCTTGCACAGTGTATTTAGTAAGTATTGATTGAATGAATAAATGAAAATTTTAGCTAGATCTTAATGAGCACCACAAAATAATTAAAAGCTAAAATTTTATATGTATATAATATTGACTGTGTGACCCAGCATTTCTACTTCTAGTTATTTACTCAAGAGAAATGAAAACATATGTCCACATAAAGATATGTACAGGAATAATACTTTATCCATAATAGACAAAAACTGGGCAAAATCCAAATGTCTGTCAAGAAATACTACTCAGCAAGAAGAAGGAATTAACTATTGATTCTCAACAGCATCATGAATGAATATCATATATGTTAAGCTGAGCAAAAACAGCCCAGACACAAAGCAATACATACCGAATGGTTCGATTTATATGAAACTTTTGGAAAGACAAGTCTAATCTATGATGATAGAAATCAGATCAGTGGTTGCCTGGGGACAAAGAATAGTATCGACTGAGAAGGGACACAAGGGCACTTTTTGAAGCGAATAAAATAGTCT
Organism: Bubalus bubalis; assembly: GCF_019923935.1. Lineage (NCBI taxonomy): Eukaryota > Metazoa > Chordata > Mammalia > Artiodactyla > Bovidae > Bubalus > Bubalus bubalis. The sequence goes on along the minus strand of NC_059172.1, from coordinate 71,848,073 downwards.
ATATCTTGATTGTGGTGGTGGCCAGATGGCTATTTACATTTGTCAAATAGTGTCAAACTCTACACATAAAAATGTAACCATTTTGTTACATATAAATTATACCTCCATAAAGTTCATCTGTTAAACTTTAAGATAATTAGCATCTACAGGGGCATATCAGATCTGGCAAACCAGAAACTCAGAGATTTTGAGTAGCCTCCTTAATAAAAAAATACAAAAATATATTAACAGCTTCTAAAATGAAGATCATGGCATCCGGTCCCTTCACTTCATGGGAAATAGATGGGGAAACAGTGGAAACAGTGTCAACTTTATTTTGGGGGGCTCCAAAATCACTGCAGATGGTGACTGCAGCCATGAAATTAAAAGACGCTTACTCCTTGGAAGGAAAGTTATATCCAACCTAGATAGCATATTCAAAAGCAGAGACATTACTTTGCAACAAAGGTTCGTCTAGTCAAGGCTACGGTTTTTCCTGTGGTCATGTATGGATGTGAGAGTTGGACCGTGAAGAAGGTTGAGCGCTGAAGTATTGATGCTTTTGAACTGTGGTGTTGGAGAAGACTCTTGAGAGTCCCTTGGACTGCAAGGAGATCCAACCAGTCCATTCTGAAGGAGATCAGCCCTGGGATTTCTTTGGAAGGACTGATGTTGAAGCTGAAACTCCAGTACTTTGGCCACCTCATGCTAAGAGCTGATTCATTGGAAAATACCCTGATGCTGGGAGGGACTGAGGGCAGGAGGAGAAGGGGACGACAGAGGATGAGATGGCTGGATGGCATCACTAACTTGATGGACATGAATCTGAGTGAACTCCAGGAGTTGGTGATGGACAGGGAGGCCTGGTGCGCTGCGATTCATGGGGTCGCAAAGAGTCAGACACGACTAAGCGACTGAACTGGACTGAACTGAATCATTTAGAATGAGAAATAAAACCACCATTAATTTCAGATGTTAAAAAACTGACAAACTACAAACAGTACAAACTAAGAGAAAACAAGGTGACATTTTTATTAATTAACTGATGCATGTCTAGAGTACATTTTCCCCACATTTTTGGCAGCATACTCTTTGGTTATTTCTTCATAGAATGATTTTTATAATATTTTCCATGGAAAAAGTGAGAAGATCATTGAGTCTTACCTTTAGCCTGGTTAACTAAAATTTAATTTTATTGATGGCTTATGAATGTTTCTTTTAGCATCACCACTCACTATTGTAATGTCACATGGCCTTTTAAGAAGTTGTTGTATTTGGAGACTATCTTTACCATTCTTTTACATATGAACCATTACAGATGTGCTCCCTATATGTAATATGCTACCTGTTTTGTGCCTTTATGAATTTTGATAAATTCTATTTTATGAAATTATTGATTAAACATTCTAAATTATGGTACATTTTTCATTAAACACAGGTTTCCCCCACTGTCTAAAAGTAGAGTGCTCCTATGAAGTCTTCCATAACCCAAAATAGTGTAAAGCAAAGAAGCAACTACCTTTTTTCATAAAAGTCAGATCAGATCAGTCACTCAGTCATGTCCGACTCTTTGCGACCCCATGAATCACAGCACGCCGGGCCTCCCTGTCCATCACCAACTCCCAGATTTCACTCAGACTCACGTCCATCAAGTCAGTGATGCCATCCAGCCATCTCATCCTCTGTCATCCCCTTCTCCTCTTGCCCCCAATCCCTCCCAGCATCAGAGTCTTTTCCAATGAGTCAACTCTTAGCATGAGGTGGCCAAAGTACTGGAGTTTCAGCTTTAGCATCATTCCTTCCAAAGAAATCCCAGGGCTGATCTCCTTCAGAATGGACTGGTTGGATCTCCTTGCAGTCCAAGGGACTCTCAAGAGTCTTCTCCAACACCACAGTTCAAAAGCATCAATTCTTCAGCGCTCAGCCTTCTTCACAGTCCAACTCTCACATCCATACATGACCACAGGAAAAACCATAGCCTTGACTAGACAGACCTTTGTTGGCAAAGTAATGTCTCTGCTTTTGAATATGCTATCTAGGTTGGTCGTAACTTTGCTTCCAAGAAGTAAGAGTCTTTTAATTTCATGGCTGCAGTCACCATCTGTAGTGATTTTGGAGCCCAGAAAAATAAAGTCTGACACTGTTTCCACTGTTTCCCCATGTATTTTCCATGAAGTGATGGGACCAGATGCCATGATCTTCGTTTTCTGAATGTTGAGCTTTAAGCCAACTTTTTCACTCTCCACTTTCACTTTCATCAAGAGGCTTTTTATTTCGATATTTGGCAAAACTAATACAATATTGTAAAGTTTAAAAATAAAATTAAATTAAAAAAATAAAAAGAAGAGGCTTTTTAGTTCCTCTTCACTTTCTGCCATAAGGGTGGTGTCACCTGCATATCTGAGGTTATTGATATTTCTCCCGGCAATCTTGATTCCAGCTTGTGTTTCTTCCAGTCCAGCGTTTCTCATGATGTACTCTGCATACAAGTTAAACAGGGTGACAATATACAGCCTTGACGAACTCCTTTTCCTATTTGGAACCAGTCTGTTGTTCCATGTCCAGTTCTAACTGTTGCTTCCTGACCTGCATACAAATTTCTCAAGAGGCAGGTCAGGTGGTCTGGTATTCCCATCTCTTGAAGAATTTTCCACAGTTTATTGTGATCCACACAGTCAAAGGCTTTGGCATAGTCAATAAAGCAGAAATAGATGCTTTTCTGGAACTCTCTTGCTTTTTCCATGATCCAGTGGACGTTGGCAATTTGATCTCTGGTTCCTCTGCCTTCATAAAAGTAAAAATCCACAAAAGCAAAAATATGGAAACAAGCTAAGTGGCCATCAATGAATGAACAGATGAAGAAGATGTGAGCTATATCTATATATATATGACAGAATACTTTTTCAACCTTAAAAAGTTAGGGAAAACCTGTACTAATGTATTAACAGGTCTCTCATAAAAGAAAAGGGTCACAAAGTAAACTTTCAAAAAATAGGGGATACCTGTATTCCATTATCAAGTATATTACTAAAAAAAGTCATTTTGATCAGGCATCAATGAGAATCAAATCCTCTACTTAAGATTTTACGCATTCCGGTGTTTGGAAAAATTCTCCCTAATTTGGCTTCTAGTTTTTACTTTTCAAATATTGTGTCTTCTCTCCTACCCACACTCCTGGAATCAAGTACTGCAGGGGACATTTGAATCACCGTGAGATCTCTGGCACTAGATGTTCCTGACCTAATGATGGTTAAGTTGGCAGACAGGACACTAGTACACTGAAATGTCCTGCAATGACATCTAGCAATAATTTATAAGTTAAATAAATTTATAATTTATTTATAATTTATACCAAGAAGTGACTGAAAACCATATAAACATACTATCAAACCCAAACTAAATGTATCTGAAACTCCACTTCATCTTAGATTCCAAGAATTCCCACAGCCACATCAGTGTCACGGACATGAGGGTAACAAAGGGAAAAATCGGAGGGAAAAGAGATGGAAATTAGATTTTAAGTGATTGCTCTTAGAAAATACAACTTTAGCAAATTTTCCAAAAACATATGACCATTTGAGTACAGTGCTTAATCTAATTCATTAGCTGCACAGTAAATCCACTCTTAATACTTCTTGTTCATTGATACAACAAATACTTTATTTTTCTAGCAAAGAAAAATTACAAAGATTCTTTCTGGACATAATCATGAACTTGGTAATCCTTAGTGAAATTCAGCATGAAGCTGTGTAATTCTATATTAATGATGTAAGCCAAAATGTTTCATATATGGGACTGAAGAGGACTGAAAAATGAGTTTCTTGGTTGGTTTCAATTTTGATAGTTACATTATACCTGCCAAATATCTGAACAATTCACATGCATCTTGTATCAGACTCATAACAGCTTCACGGAAACAATGAAAAACAATAGTACTTGCTGTGTAGCAAGGGGAATATATTTTTTGAGATTTGAAATCTAGAGTCAATGTTCTTCAAACAACTTAAAGGAGGGAATGACCAGCTTTCTGAAAGAATTTTTCCACTAAGCATTTCTCAAGAGGTTAGACAATCTATATATGTAATATAGAGATGTATAGACATTTACAAACACTCTTTTTCGTTGTTTCTGGGGAAATGATCTTTCTCTGAGATTGTAAAATGGCTAGAGAAAGTACAAATGCTGATTGATCAGTCTGAGGAGACTAAAATGTATGAACTGGAGCAATATTTGCAATAAATCTTGTGTTTTCCTCAACACCTTGGGACTACTCAGAGAACGTGACTCTGCTTGCTATATATTTTAATACTTTCACAAATACTTTATTGCATTGCAACTCAAGTTTTGTTTAAATTCTTTTTTTAATTTTAGAAAGCAAATTTTATTAAATATTTTACTTCAAAAAATGTAGGTTAGCCTTCAAAGATACAAAGTATTTACATCAAATGATATTACAACATGTAGATGGTTTGTATCTCATTAATTTTAAAGACTAGGCAAATATAAAAAAGGGAAATTGGCAAATATTTCCTGCTCCAAAAGAAATACCATCTTTGTTGCTTCTAAGTTTCCTTCTCCATCTACCCAAGTGGTTAAGTAAAGGGGCATGCAAATAATTCACAGTCCTATGTTAGATCAGTCGACCACCTAGAATAATATCACAGAAGCCTTTAATAACCCTGGTCTACAGCTCACCCTCCTAGAGGGAGGTAATTCTTGCTCTTGAGACAGATGGACTTCTACTCTCGTCTAGCCCACAAAACCAGCTCTGTGTCTGCCTCATCCCCAGTCTCTACTCCCATTGCCCTGCACTTGGGCATTTAACCTCTCTGGTAAATAGATCCTAGCTTTATCCATGGACTAAGACATGAACTTGGACTTTCTTTCCTTAAGACTAACTCTTTTCCAGAGGGATTTTTCAGTCCCTGTTGGTAGGAGAACATCTCACTAGTCTTACAGACATGTCAAGACACACCTGAATCCTGAGTAGAGCATAGCTTAGCTTCAAGGGATGGATCATACTCTATTATGATTTGAAGTTGAGACAGAAAAAACTTTCTAACAAATAATTCATATAAACAAGTTAATGAAAAAGAGATTAATTGTGTGCATTTAAAATAAGCTGAGTTTATGTATGAAGAATTTAAAAGTCTTATTTTCTAAACACTGGCAAAAATAAATCATTTTTTGGAAAGTACATGTTGATATTATGTACATTTATTCTTTTAGGGCCTCATTTGCCTGTTGCCTCTTTTAGAAAACTGAATGTTACCCCAGAAGCAATGAGTGGTTAATTCATCTTAACTCAATGCTGAATCTGAATCTTTACAAAAAGAATAAAATCCATGAAAGCTACTATTGTTTTGTTGTATGTCATAAAACAATGTTGCGGAATAATAGAATTCTATTAAGCACAAAATAATTCAGAAATTGGTTATATTTCCATTTATAACAGGAAAAATAGCATATAATAATGATATGGCAATACTTAAGTTTTCTGTATGAGAATTCTAGGATTTCTGCTCAATACTGTCATTTGCACACAGGAATTAAGATTTGTATGAACTCTAATAATTTATCTTTATTTCCACTTTAAAATTAGGTTTTGTGGTTATCACCATCTCAGGATTAAGACTATTTCTAGATTTCAGGTTCAAAATATAAATGGAAAAGGGATAGCACTATGTAAAAGCATGCTGTCATTATACAGAGTGAAATAAATCAAAAATAGAAAAACAAATGTCATATATTAATGCATGTACATATATATATATATATATGTGCATATATGGAAACTAGTAAAAATGGTACTGATGAGCCTATCTGTAGAGCAGAAATAGAGACGCAGACATAGAGAACAGACTTGTGGACACAGAGAGGGAGGTGCTCAATTCAGTTCAGTTCAGTTCAGTGGCTTAGTTGTGTCCAACTCTTTGTGACCCCATGGACTGCAGCACGCCAGGCTTCCCTCTCCATCACCAACTCCTGGAGCTTACTAAAAAACTCATGTCCATCGAATCAGTGATGCCATCCAATCATCTCATCCTCTGTTATCCCCTTCTCCTCCTGCCTTCAGTCTTTCCCAGCATCAGGGTCTTTTCCAATGAGTCAGCTCTTCGCATCAGGTGGCCTAAGTATTGGAGTTTCAGCTTCAGCATCAGTCCTTCCAATGAATATTCAGGACTCATTTCCTTTAGGATGGACTGGTTTGATCTCCTTGCAGTCCAAAAGACTCTCAAGAGTCTTCTCCAAGAAGTTTTCTCCAAGGTAGGGTGAGATGAATTGAGAGAGTAGCACTGAAACATATACATTACCATATGTAAAATAGATAGTGGGAAGTTGTTGTATAACACAAGGAGCTCAGCCTAGTGCTCTGAGACAACCTAGAGGGATGGGAATGGGGCTGGGAGGGAGGCTCCCCAGGGAGGCAATATATATATGACTATGACTGATTCACCTTGCTTTATGGCAGAAACCAACACAACATTGTAAAGCAATTATCATCCAATTAGAAATAAACTAAAAACTATTTTAAAGCCAAAACAAATATCACTGGGGGCCATCTATATCTAACAGAAAAATAAATCTTCCAAATATTAAAAAATTCCATTTTTCTTCTTCTTCCTTTTTTTATAGAGGTTATGAAATTGATGCAATCAACTATACATACAATACAATAATATCAAGAATTTTCCAAAATTTTATAAAATCAAAGAGAACTATAAGGAAATAGAAAATTAATGAACCCCAAGGAGAGCAGTAAACTTACATGTATAGAACACATACTATGTGCAAGACACTACAAATACATCTTACTAAATATTTGACACAATATTTTTAAATGACATTATTCTGATTAATAAATTACATAATTAAGATTTTTTAATTTAAGTAAACTCCTCATGTTATATGATTAGTAAATAGCAAAGCAAGAGTTTGATAAGAGTTTTGCTTAACTCAAAGTACAGGATTTTTCTCCCACATACACTATGCTGCCTTCAAGAAAATTAACTCCTGGGAGGTAGTTAAAAATTTTCATGGTTACCTGTTGTTATGTTCTGATTTATTTTACAGGTTAAAAGCCCAAATAATGAGTAAAAGACTTTTTAGACCTGACAGTGCAGAGGTTAACAGATAGCTGCTTCTCTACTGGTTTCAGTTGCATTAATGTGTTGACTTCAGCAGGTTCATTAAAAATCTTCAAGTTCCCATGTTAGCATTTGCTAAGTAATGTGTTCAATTCAAAAGTCCCAATGAGGATCCTCTACTAGAACGTTCTTATTGATCATTTTCTCTAAAAATAAAATAATGAGATCTCATGGCATTGATATGCATTAGTAAGGCAAAGGAAGTAGAATTTGCTTTTTGATTTTCAAGAGACTAAGAAACTCCGTATGAGTCTTCTATTTCACTCATCTACTCATTTTTCCATTCATTTGTTCATTCATTAAACAGAATGCATCACATGCCTTATATTATTTTTGCTATGTATCTAAGTAAATGAGACAAAGTTTCTCTCCTCATAGAACTTACATTTTAGAAGATCATAGGGTGGAGAAGAATAAAATTTCAAATATTTATTCACCAACTCCCTTCCAATAAGGTAAGTTTGTTGGCTATGTCCCTCCGTTTAAGTCTATTCCTTCTTCAGGTGACCCTCTCTACACATCTAATCTATCCTGATACTCAGTTTGAGAGTAACTTGTCCAGTAAACTTTTTGGGTTATTTTAACCCTGCCCACACCTTCATTAAACTCCTCTCATGATCCTGTTTGGTTATGCCATATATTTCTTACTATCTTGGAGCAAATTTGGAAAACTCAACAGTAGCCAGAGGACTGGAAAAGGTCAGTTTTTCATTCCAATCCCAAAGAAAGGTAATACCAAAGAATGATCAAACTACCACACAATTGCACTTATCTCACACACTAGCAAAGTAATGCTCAAAATTCTCCAAGCCAGGCTTCAACAGTATGTGAACTGTGAAGTTGCAGATGTTCAACCTGGATTTAGAAATGGCAGAGAACCCAGAGATTAAATTGTCAACATCCATTGGATCATAGAGAAAGCAAGAGAGTTCCAGAAAAACATCTACTTCTGCTTTATTGACTATGCCAAAATGTTTTACTGTGTGGATCACAACAAACTGTGGAAAATTCTTCAAGAGATGGGAATACCAGACCACCTGACTTGCCTTCAGAAACAGTTAGAACTGCACATGGAACAACAGTCTGGTTCCAAATCGGGAAAGAAGTATGTCAAAGCTGTATATTGTCACCCTGCTTATTTAACTTATATGCAGAGTACATCATGTGAAATGCCAGGTTGGATGAAGCACAAGCTGGAATCAAGATTACTAGGATCTTGATAATAATCTCAGATATGCAGATGACACCACATTATGGCAAAAAGTGAAGAAGAACTAAAGAACCTCTTGATGAAAGTGAAAGAGCAGAGTTAAAAAGTTGGCTTAAAACTCAACATTCAAAAACTAAGATCATGGCATCCGGTCCCATTACTTCATGGCAAATAGATGAGGAAACAATGGAAACAATGAGAAACTTTATTTTGGGGGGCTCCAAAATCACTGCAGATGGTGATTGCAGCCATGAAATTAAAACACACTTGCTCCTTGGAAGAAAAGCTATGACCAAACTAGACAGCATGAGAGATTAAAAAGCAGAGACATTACGTTGCCAACAAAGGTCTGTCTGGTCAAAGGTATGGTTTTTCCAGTAGTCATGTATGGATCTGAGAGTTGGACTATAAAGAAAGCTGAGTGCTGAAGAACTGATGCTTTTGAACTGTGGTGTTGGAGAAGACTCTTGAGCCTACCTGGACTGCAAGGAAATCCAACCAGTCAATCCAAAAAGAAATCAGTCCTGAATGTTCATTTTTGGAAGAATTGATGCTGAAGCTGAAACTCCAATACTTTGTTTGGCCACCTGATGCGAAGAACTGACTCATTGGAAAGACCCTGACACTGGGAAAGATTGAAGGCAGGAGAAAAAGGGGATGACAGAGGATGAGATGGTTGGATGGCATCAACGACTCAATGGACATGAGTTTGAGTAAGCTCCAGGAGTTGGTGATGGACAAGGAAGCCTGACGTGCTGCAGTCCATGGGGTCGCAAAGAGTTGGACATGACTAAGCAACTGAACTATCTGAACTGAACATAATGACCTAGAAAAAAAAGAAGAAATGATCCAAGGAACATGATCTAAAAATTGACTTTTGAGTTAAGATGCCTCCGAATTTAAGTCTACGCTGCTATTGATTGCTGCTTGAATTTCAGCTAAACCAAGTACAGTTAAAGTACTATTTTTAGAAAAGAGGAAATACCTAGAGATTATAATAATGATATCCTTCATTAACCAAGCAGAAAGTTTCTTGTCCCATCAGAAAGCTTCTTGTCTCATTAACCCTACCATCTACTCTACAGGCAAGCTTGCCAAAATACAGAGCAGATATACTTTTCAGGCTTAAAATTGCATGAGAAGGAAATGATAAGGAGCACTTTTTTCATATATATGTAAATATATACTGAAATGAAAATGTCGTATCTATATAGAATTTTATGGAATTCTCTATATATAGAATTACATAGAATTCCTTGCCTGTTCAAAACACTCACACAAGTATTAGATCATTATGCTCTATCCTACAACAACCATGAGCAGCAATATTAAAAAATTATCTTCAGCAGCAGAGAACCCTGGTGGCAGTAGAAAACCTGCATCACCGTGGCATTTTGAAAGCATCATACTCTTGAAAACTCATAGAAGGATCCCACCTATAACTTAACACAATTGTGTCTTTAACACAGACTTCTTTCTAAGATCATGAAACATTCCAGAATCACATATTTACATTTTGATTGACAAAACTATAATAAAGTTGTGGACTGTGATGCTGTGCTATCCATTAGAAATTGTTTTCAGGAACTAGTTCTAAATTATATATCAGCTTTCTCTGCTGGCGCTTCCCTCGTGGCTCAGATGGTAAAAGCATCTGCTTGCAATGCGGGAGACCTGGGTTCGATCCCTGGGTGGGGAAGATCCTCTGGAGAAGGAAATGGCAACCCACTCCAGTACTCTTGCCTGGAAAATTCCATGGATGGGGAGCCTGGTGGGCTACAGTCCATGGGGTCTCAAAGAGTCGGACACGATTGAGCAACTTCACTTTTGCTGCTAATTTTTTTTAATTTTTTGAAATTTATTTATTTATAATTAAAAGATTATTGCTTTATAATACTGTGTTGGTTTCTGCCATACATCAACATGAATCAGCCAAAAGTATACATATGTCCACTCCCTGTTGAACCTCCCTCCTACCTTCCACCCATCAAGGTTGTTACAGAGCCCCTGTTTGAGTTCCTTCTAGGCTGTGTGTAAACCACTTCTTTCATATAACACTTTTCACTTTTCCTACAAATAAGTTTCCGACACCAGGGATACCTAGACAAGATTAATCTGACTTTCCCACTCAAATAAATCTTTTGATTTGTTGCTGAATGGACTGTTCTTCGGCACAGCTATCTAACTTCAAGGGACAATGCTGTTTATCATTTGGTCTTGAAGGCAGTCGACCACATCTGGATATTATAGTACTTTGAATTCGGAAACCATGAAATATAAATGTGCTGCTATCAGCAGTGAGCAGAAATCAAATGAATCATGCTGGTTAGACATCCAAAGTGGTTTATACCTCCTTTACATTCCTGATATGTTAGTTAAAAATAAAAGACCATTAATGTAGGAGGTACAGATATTTTTGGCAGCCAGACTTCAAACAGAATAAACTCAGGAGATATCATTAAAATTTTCTAATATTTCATGTTTGTACTCTTCTCCCAGTGTTTTTAAAGAATCTCCGCTAAGCTGTGCTACACACCATAGCAAAATGTAAGACGGGCTTGCCAAATGCTTATCACCAAATGTGTCCCTAGGTATTAAATTGAACTGTTTTATGAGACTGTCTCACCTGACAGGATTTAGCTGTGTTAGTCTACCTTTCTTATCTTTTATTGTCCATAATTCAGCATATAGGATATTGTCCATAAGCAAAGTTATGACATGGGCATTATTTTCTCTAGTAAACAATGCACTAAGCTTGGCAACTTTTGGTTAAAAGCAATATGTGGATGTGAAATTAGGTTGATTTGCTTATCTGCACCATAGACTGGTTTTGAATGCAGTTCTAAAAGAGGAATTCTATAAATAATTTCATATATTTATTCTTTCATTCATTTAAAAAAGTATCTCTTACTATCTTATGTTCTAGAAAGTTTCAAAGTGCTTGCCATCATAGACCTTACACTATGAAATGTAAGTGAGGTAGACAATCATTACTGACAAATTTTCAATAATAGCAGCATCATTTTAGCAAGTTTATGGAAGCTAACAAAGCTGCTCTGCAGTACTATGCCAATTCAATGCACAAATTAATTTACTCCTTCAAAAAAGACTCAATGAGTGTCTATCATGGACAAAATGCTATTTAGACACTGGGGAACAAATCTGTGAATTAAACAGACATGAATATCTATGGTTATGGAATTTACACTTGAGGGGATATAGACAAACAATAAATATGTACTTTTTTAGGTATTGTTAAGTGCAAAGGAGAAAAAGGAAGAAAAGAAATATGGCTTGTCAGTAGAGAGCAATTTTAGATGGAGTAGATAAGAGGCATCTCTGGAAACATGATGTGGGAACACATGTAACTATATTCTAGGGTAAACATTCACTCCTCAAAGTGAATGGGTTTCTCACAGGAAAAAACATGAAGTTCCCAGAGGCAAGCATGGTCTATGTCCCATCTCAGGAGAAGGATGCCCAAAGCAAGCCATCTCCAAATAACCATAATGAGATGAAAAATCTACACCTTATGGAATAGATTTTACCTAAGGATTAAAATATTCTAAAAACTCACTAACTAAAAACTTTAGAAAAGTTTTAGGGTTATGCTGTGCAAACTGATCCCGTAGTGATAGTCTGTACACAGTTTTGATTCTCATAATTTCTCACTCTGACATGTTTGAAGTGTTCTCTTTTAAGCCACCTTCTCATTATTCTTAAGCTGCTTTTCACACAAAATTCATTCATTATCTTCAATGCTATGTGGTTCACTGAAGCCCTTGGGCATTTTAATTTCTGAAGCAGGGAGTGAACGTTGTCCTGAATTATATTGTAAATACTTACGTAGAAGAGTAGCACCCTCTGGGACCTTCAGAAAGTCCCCACACATATACACTATCCTACTGGGATTCTGTAGAATAGCAAAAATAGATATTAGAGAATCTACATTATATCCAGGGATGCAACCTTATCCTAGACATTACAACAGCAGAGATGCTGGTGACATTGGGACTGTTTGTTCTGCACGTTGAACTGCAGCCTAATCAAGTGTTAGTGTTAGTCGTTCAGTCGTGTCTGACTCTTTGCGACCCCATGGCCTGTAGCCTGCCAGACTCCTCTATCTACGGAATTCTCTAGGCAAGAAAACTGGAGTGGGTAGCCATTCCCTTCTCCAGGGGATCTTCTGACCCAGGGATCCAATCCGGGTCTCCTGCATTACAGGCATATTCTTTATTGTCTGAGCCCCCAGAGCTAATTAAATGACCTCTTAAAGTCAGTAAGAGTACATTTTGTTATGTCATTGTTTGATTTTACAAATCATCTCCTCTTACACTTGGGAAACTCCTGACTTATTGTTCTATCTTATTCTTTCTGATCTTTGATAATATTTCAAGTTTCATGTATGATGTGACTTCTTTGACCATTAAGTTTCTGGCAAGAACCAAGTCTTGCCTACATGGGCAGTTGCTCTTTTTACTACTTTGCATGACCATTTTTCCTGATTAAAAGAGACCACAGTCCATTGCTCACCATTTATTCACTCAACAAGTAATGTCTGAGTACCTACTATGGGCCAGGCACTGATCTGAGTGCTGGGAAGAAAATGGGGCAAAAGATAAATTAGGAGCCTGCTCTCATGGAGCTGACATTCTGAGGAAATTCAGTAAGCAAAGGAATGTAATTGGACAAAATAATTTAGGTAGTAAGTTTCATAATGAAAATCAAGTAAATGTGGAAAGAAATTAATGACAGATGTTTCTATGGAAATCCTCTCAACTTGAACTGAGTTTTTCATTTTTTCTATTATCCTGCCAAATTCCCTCTTGTTATCCTTTTATAGTAATACCTTCCCTCACCCTTAGTCCCTGGCACTAGCCCTGCACCTGTAGCTTTGGATTTTTTCAATCTTCATATAAATGAATCATACAGTATAACCATTTGAGATTGTGTCTGATATGTACAAAAGGTAGTGTGTACCACTAACTCAATTCTTCTTATTACTGAGCAATATTCCATTGTATGAATGTAGCATAGTCTGTTTATGCAATTACAGGTTGAAACACATTGGGATTATTTCCAATTCTGGTGATTATGAAGAAAGCTACTATAAATGTTTGTGCACAATTTTTGTGTGAAAATAAGTTTTTATTTTCTAGAGTTTAAATACCTAGGACTTAAGACTACTGGGCTTCCCTGGTAGCTCAGCTGGTAAAGAATCCGCCTGAAACTTGGGAGACCTGAGTTCAATACCTGGGTTGGGAAGACCCCCTGGAGAAGGGAACAACTACCCACTCGCAGTATTCTGGCCTGGAGAATTCCATGGGCTGTATAGTCCACTGGGTCACAAAGAGTCAGACATGACTGAGCAACTTTCACTTTCTAAGACTACTGGAGCATATGGTAAATATATATTTACTTGGTAAGAAGCTGTTAAACTATTTTACTGTTAAACTATTTTACACTCCCAGAAGCAATATATGAGAGTTCCAGAAGCTCTACATCTTTGTCAGAACTTGGTACCACCAGTATATTTAATTTTATCCATTTTAAGAGGAGCATAGTGGTATCTCATCCTGGTTTGAATTTGCATTTTCCTATTGGCTGATGTTGATCATCTGTACTTGTTTGCTATCAATTTATCCTCTTTGGTAAAGGTCCAAGTCTTTCATCATTTTTAAATTTCCTTACTGTTGAGTCTCAAGAGTTCTTTATATATTGTAATCAAGACCTGAGTTTTAAAGTTCTGGTTCAAGATGATGGCATAGGAAGATCCTGAATTCAGCTCCCTCCACAGAGATTTGAGTCTAAAACTACTTATGAAGCAATTTTCTCTGGAAAAACTGAAAGGGTGGCTGAGCAATGCAAACAAGAAAGAAAAAAAAAAATCAAAATAGGTGGAAGATACCAGGATGCAATCACATCATGAACCCCACCCTGCCCCAACCAGGGCTTCCCTGGTGGCTCAGATGGTAAAGAATCTGCCTGCAATGCAGCAGACCTGGGTTCAATCCCTGGGTTGGGAATATCCCCTAAAGAGGGGAATGGCTACCCACTCCGGTATTCTTGCCTGGAGAACTCCATGGATGAAGGGGCCTGGTGGGCTACAGTCCACGGGGTTACAAAGAGTCAGACAGACTGAGCGACTAACACTTTCACTTTTCACCCCCATCACAGTGATCCACAGTTGGAGAGAACTCAAAACCTGGAAGTTCCTCCCTGAGAAACAAAACATTTGAACCTCACATCGGCACCCCAACTTATAAGATCTGCTTTTGAAAGACAAGCTTCCAAAACATCTAGTTTTGAAAGCCAACAAGGCTCTCAAACACAAGATCCACAGGACTGTTTCATCTGAGAAACAACTCTTAAAGGTCTCAGCCAAGGTCTCAGGTCAGAGGCCACAGATCACACCCAGAAATACAGTGAAAGAAGCTCATTTGCTAATACCAAAGCACTGGTTCTGAGGGGCAGTGGAATGGTGGTTTAATCCTAAATCATGTCTGACCCTTGTGACCCCATGGACTGTAGCCTGCCAGGCTCCTTGGTCCATGGGATTCTCCAGACAAGAATACTGGAGTGAGTTGCCATTTCCTTCTCCAGGGGATCTTCCCAACCCAGGAATAGAACCCCAGTCTCCTGCATTGCAGGCTGTTTACCGACTGAGCTTCAAGGAAAGCTCCCCTGAGGGGCAGGCATCTAATTTAATGTGCACATCTAGGAGTTTGCCGGAACCCTCTCTGGAGATTAAGACGGCAGGTCTGCTTTCACAATCTCCCTCTGCCTGGCTTCAGCCAGCTGGTATCATCTATAATTTTTTTTTTTTTAATTCCAGGGCTTTTATTTTTCTCTTATTTTTTCTTTTTCCTGTGGATATGATCTCTACACTTTCCCTCTGCCTTTCTACAGCCAGTAGGCCATGTTGTGCTCCCCTTCTTCCACACTCCAAAGCACTATCTTCTAAAAGACAGGATTTACACACATTTGGTGCCTGAATTTTGTGACTGCCGCCCAGGGGATGCCCTTTGATTGCTGGCTCTGGAGACCAGGGGAGACTGCATTGCTGGGTCCCATGGGACTGTAGCAATTGTAGAGAGTTTTTGCAGACTCTCACCACCAAGGCACTGCAGACAATAGACTGAAACATACACTCAGGTTTTCCATGAAAGAGGCCTATTTGCTCGTGCAGGACCTTTGCCCTGAAGGGCAGGCTCTGTCTGACATGCTTCTAGTGGCTAATGGACTTGCTCTCAGGGAACAGAGGCCAGAGAACACAAGCTTTGTGCATTCCCTCTGCCTCACTGGTGTCTCCACAAAAAGGAACTTGTACTCTTGTCTGGCACCCCCATTTTTGCAGTTGCCATCAGGGTACATGGTCTGGCTCTGGTGGCCAATGGGGCTTATGCTCACCATTCCCCAGGACCGTAACCAACAGAAAAAGAGCTCTTAAATATCTAACAACCCAAGGGCACGGGCTTCCCAGGTAGTGCTAGTGGTAAAGAAGCCAGCTGCCAAGGCAGGAAACATCAGAGACTTGGGTTTGATCCCTGGGTTGGGAAGATCCCCTGGGAAGGAAATGGCAACCCACTCCAGTTGGGTGGAGAATCCCAAGGACAGAGAAACCTGGTGGGCTACAGTCCATAGGGTCATAAAGAGTTGGGAACAACCGAAGCAACTTAACATACACACATGCACACACCCAGAAAACAGCAAGAAGCAGCAGATACAAGAGCTGTCTTTCTGTGAAAGAAGGCTGCTAGCCAATCATCCTAGCTGCAGCCTGAGGGGCAAGCTTCCAATCAAACTCACATCTAAGGACTGGCTGTAATCCCTTCTAGAGACCTCTGAAGGCAGGAGCTACATGCAATCTCTCCTGCTGCTGCACAAAAGAAAGCCAAAATCTCCCAGAGGGGAGCTTTTATACATTTCTGTTGCTCTGACTCTTAATACCTGGTGCTCTGATTTTTGTGACGGCTGCTGAGGGGACACGCCTCAAGCCCTGGCTCTGGTGGCTGTGGGAGCTTGCATTTCTGGATCCCACAGGACAGTAACAATCAGAGAGACCATTCTTGGTAGGTTACCACCCCCAGTACACTGCACAGTGACTGAAACACATATCTACTCTTTCTGTGAAAGAGGCCTAGCTGCTTGTCCTGGAGCTTTAGCTTGAGGGTCACGCTTCAGGTTTGACTCATAACTAAGGACCTACAGAGCTGCTCTCAGGGAATATAGGATGGTGGATGCCATCATTCACTCACATCTGCCTCACCCCAACTCACCAGAATCTCCCAGAAAAGAGCTTAGACACTCATCGGGAGCCCCATTTTTGGGACTACCATCCAAGGGACATCTCTATTAGCCTTGCTCGAGTGACCAGCAGGGCTTACTCCTGAAGCCCCAGAGACTGCATATATTTTCATACTTGGGGACTTCTCTGGCAGTCCAGTGGTTAGGGCTCTCAGTGTATGGGGTGGGTTTGATCCCTGGTCAGGGAGCTAAGATACCAAGTGCCTTATGGCCAAAAAGCCAAAGCATGAAACAGAAGCAATATTGTAACAATTCAATAAAGATTTTTTAAATGGTCCACATCAAAAAAAAAAAAAATCTAAAGAAAAAAATAGCCTTAGTCAAAGGGTCTGGCTTCCAATCAGCCTGAATATAGGTGTTGAGATCCTCTTTTGGGACATTGACAGTTCTGGGAGAACTCTTAACTACTAGGAGTTATTAAGCCTATAATAAACTACTTGGGGAATCATGAAGGATTGAGAGACTACTAAGACCTAGGGCAGAATTCAATAACAAGTTTCATCTACTCAAAGCCATGAGAGACATGGTGTTCCATCTGCTGTATATAAACCAATACTGAGAATCAAGCAAAATGAACATGAATGTGTTCCAAATGAAAGAATATGATGAAACCTAAAAAAAAAATAATAATAATAACAACCCTAACAAAATGGAGATAAGTAGTTTACCAGATGAAGAGTTGAAAGTAAGGGTAACAAACATGCTAGCCAACCTTGGGAAAAGAATAAATGAACTTAGTGAGAATTTCAACAAAGAGATAGAAAATATAAGAAAGTACCAAATAGAAGTCACAGAGTTGAAGAATACAATAACTGAACTGAATGATATACTAGAGTTGTTCAAAAGCAGAATAGATGAAGTAGAGGAAACAATCAGTGAATTCAAAGACAAGTCAGTGGAATTCAGCCAAGGAAATAACAAATATCAAAGCCAAAGTAAATAAAATAGAGACCAAAAAGAGTTGAGAAGACTGATAAAACTAAGAGATGATTCTTTGAAAAGATAAAATTGACAAATTTTGAGCTAATGTGCATGCTCAGTGCTGTGCAACTCTTTGCGACCCCATGAGCTGTGTAGCCACCTGGCTCCTCTGTCCATGGAATTTTCCAGGCAAGAATACTGGAGAGAGTTGCCATTTCCTATTCCAGGGGATTTTCTTGACCTGGGACCAAACTGGCGTCTCTTGTGTCTCCTGCATTAGCAAGCAGCTTCTTTACCACTGTACCACCTGGGAAGCTAGTGAAAGTCATGCAGTCATGTCTGACTCTTCGTGACCCCATGAACTATGGGCCATGGAATTCTCCAGGCCAGATACCAGAATACTAGAGTGGGTAGCCGTTCCCTTTTCCAGGGGATCTTCCCAACCCAGGTCAAACCCAGGTCTCCCGTATTGCAGGTAGATTCTTTACCAGCTGAGCTACTAGGGAAGCCCAAGAATACTAGAGTGGGTAGCCTATCGTTCCCCAGTGGATCTTTCCAACTCAGGAATAGAACCAGGGTCCCCTGCATTGCAGGTGGATTATTTACCAGCTGAGCCACCAAAGAATCCTACACTTAAACACACACAAAAAGAAAGAGGACTCAAATAAATAAATGAGGAAAGCAGTTGAGATGTCACAATGGATACCACAGAAATAAAGAGGTTTCTAAGAAACTAAGAAGAGAAGCGAAAAGCAAAGGAGAAAAGGAAAGATATAAGCATCGGAATGCAGAGTTCCAAAGAATAGAAAGAAGAGATAAGAAAGCCTTCCTCAGCGATCAATGCAAAGAAATAGAGGAAAACAACAGAATGGGAAAGACTAGAGATCTCTTCAAGAAAATTAGAGATACCAAGGGGACATTTCATGCAAAGATGGGCTCGATAAAGGACAGAAATGGTATGGACCTAACAGAGGCAGAAGATATTAACAAGAGGTGGCAAGAATACACAGAAGAACTGTACAAAAAAGATCTTCACATCCCAGATAATCATGATGGTGTGATCACTGACCTAGAGCCAGACATCCTGGAATGTGAAGTCCAGTGGGCCTTAGAAAGCATCACTACGAACAAAGCTAGTGGAGGTCATGGAATTCCAGTGGAGCTATTTCAAATCCTGAAAGATGATGCTGTGAAAGTGCTGCACTCAATATGCCAGCAAATTTGGAAAACTCAGCAGTGGCCACAGGACTGGAAAAGGTCAGTTTTCATTCCAATCCCAAAGAAAGGCAATGCCAAAGAATGCTCAAACTACCACACAATTGCAGTCATCTCACATGCTAGTAAAGTAATACTCAAAATTCTCCAAGCCAGGCTTCAGCAATATGTGAACCGTGAACTTCCTGATGTTCAAGCTGGTTTTAGAAAAGGCAGAGGAACCAGAGATCAAATTGCCAACATCTGCTGGATCATGGAAAAAGCAAGAGAGTTCCAGAAAAACATCTATTTCTGCTTTATTGACTGTGCCAAAGCCTTTGACTGTGTGGATCACAATCAACTGTGGGAAATTCTGAAAGAGATGAGAATACCAGACCACCTGACCTGCCTCTTGAGAAATCTGTATGCAGGTCAGGAAGCAACAGTTAGAACTGGACATGGAACAACAGACTGGTTCCAAATAGGAAAAGGAGTACATCAAGGCTGTATATTGTCACCCTGCTAATTTAACCTCTATGCAGAGTACATCATGAGAAACGCTGGACTGGAAGAAACACAAGCTGGAATCAAGATTGCCGGGAGAAATATCAATAACCTCAGATATGCAGATGACACCACCCTTATGGCAGAAAGTGAAGAGGAACTCAAAAGCCTCTTGATGAAAGTGAAAGTGGAGAGTGAAAAAGTTGGCTTAAAGCTCAACATTCAGAAAATGAAGATCATGGCATCTGGTCCCATCACTTCATGTTCAATAGATGGGGAAACAGTGGAAACAGTGTTAGACTTTATTTTTTGGGGCTCCAAAATCACTGCAGATGGTGACTGCAGCCATGAAATTAAAAGACACTTACTCCTTGGAAGGAAAGTTATGTTCAACCTAGATAGCATATTCAAAAGCAGAGACATTACTTTGCCAAAAAAGGTTCGTCTAGTCAAGGCTATGGTTTTTCCTGTGGTCATGTATGGATGTGAGAGTTGGACTGTGAAGAAGGCTGAGCACTGAAGAATTGATGCTTTTGAACTGTGGTGTTGGAGAAGACTCTTGAGAGTCCCTTGGACTGCAAGGAGATCCAACCAGTCTACCTTCTTCTCTGAAGGAGATCAGTCCTGGGATTTCTTTGGAAGGAATGATGCTGAAGCTGAAACTCCAGTACTTTGGCCACCTCATGCGAAGAGTTGACTCATTGGAAAAGCCTCTGATGCTGGGAGGGATTGGGGGCAGGAGGAGAAGGGGACGACAGAGGATGAGATGGCTGGATGGCATCACTGACTCGATGGACGTGAGTCTGAGTGAACTCTGGGAGATGGTGATGGACAGGGAGGCCTGGCGTGCTGCGATTCATGTAGTCACAAAGAGTTGGACACGACTGAGTGACTGAACTGAACAGAACTAAGAAACTAACTATGCTCAATTTTATATTCAGAGTTGGACAACTTAAAAGAAATGGATAAACTCCTAGAAATATAAAACCTATCAAGACTGTATAATGAAAAAAAAAAGAAGATCTGAGCAACCAATTACTAGTAAGAAGATTGAATTTGTAATCAAAAACCTCCCAATAAACCATAATTCTACCAAACATTCCAAGAAGAATTAATATCAGTTCTTCTCAAACTCTCGCAAACTCATTTTACAAGATTGGCATTACCCTGATAGCAAAACCAGACAAGGATAACCCAAGAAAAGACAATAAAAGGCCAATATCCATGATGAAAATTATTCAAAAATCCTCAACAAAATATTAACAAACCAAATTTAACAATACATTAAAAGGATCATATAACATGATTAAGTGGGATTTATTCCAGGAATGCAAAGATGGTTCAACATCCACAAATCAATCATTGTGATACACCACATTAACAAGACAAAGGAATGAAAATTATACAATCATCTCAATAGATGCAAGAAAAGCACGTAACAAAATTCAGCATCCATTTATGGAAAAAACTCAACTTTTTGAGAGTGAGCTGTGAGTATAGAGAGAATGTAATAATAATAACAATATAATAACATTTTTAAATTATAATGACAATCATTACAGGAAATCTGAAAAAAATAAAAAATATGTTTTTAAAAAACAGACCTAATTCTATCACTCAGAACAAATGCAGAATATTTTAATGCACTTCTTTCTAGATCCCTCATTTCTGTAATTATATTTTTACATAGCTATATGAAAATATATTATGAAAAATTACTGTTTTTAATACCTGAATTTTTCTCATGATAAAGGAGGTACATGTCTACAGCTACAGAATATGAAACTTGAAAAAATTTAAAAATTTAGAAACCAATCATTCAGAAATTTCAATGATAGCAATTTTCCTATTATTTCCTTATGATATTGGATGTGTGTTAATCTTTTAGATATAATACTGTATGTACCAATTTCTGGCAAAGTTACCAGAGGAGTAATCAAAAATTTTTGTTGAATCATTACATGAAGAATTTGGTAAAATATAATTAGTGCCATTTTGTATTTTCTTAGTCTTAAAATCTATATAAAATAAAGAAAAATAAGAAAACACTGTTCAAGCTGCTTCAAAATTGTGTAAGCTCTGTGGATGGAGGCACTTTTACTGTTATTGAGTTGTGATAGCCACTAGCGTTGACCACAAATTATTTTCTGTTCTGGTACTTTGTAGGTTCACACTTGATTTCTCCTTCCTCTCCTCTTTTGGTTTTGTCACTAATCCTGGTCAATGAGTTGTGAACAAAAGTGTACCCAGTACATCTGAAGACAATCCACTTAGTTGACAGTTTGCACCCTCCACAATTCTCACCACCCACACCCCCACCCCAATCAGGTTGATTTGAAGTGTTTCAGGTGGTTCAGTTCAGTTCAGTTCAGTTGCTCACTCATGTCCAACTCTTTGTTACCCCATGAACCACAGCATGCCAGGCCTCCCTGTCCATCATCAACTCCCAGAGTACACCCAAACCCATTCCATTGAGTTTGTGATGCCATCCAGTGATCTCATTCTCTGTCGTCCCCTTCTCCTCCTGCCTTCAATCTTTCCCAGCATCAGGGTCTTTTCAAATGAGTCAGCCCTTCGCATCACGTGGCCAAAGTACTGGAGTTTCAGCTTCAAGACATCAGTCCTTCCAATGAACACTCAGGACTGATCTCCTTTAGGATGGACTGGTTGGATCTCCTTGCAGTCCAAGGGACTCTCAAGAATCTTCTCCAACACCACAGTTCAAAAGCATCAATTCTTCGGTGCTCAGCTTTCTTTATAGTCCAAATCTCACATCCATACATGACCACTTGTATGGAAAACCATAGCCTTGACTAGATGGACCTTTGCTGACCAAGTAATGTCTCTGCTTTTTAATATGCTGTCTAGGTTGGTCATAACTTTCCTTCCAAGGAGTAAGCGTCTTTTAATTTCATGGCTGCAGTCACCATCTGCAGTGATTTTGGAGCCCCAAAAAATAAAATAAAGTCAGCCACTGTTTCCACTGTTTCCCCATCTATTGAACATGAAGTGATGGGACCAGATGCCATGATCTTCATTTTCTGAATGTTGAGCTTTAAGCCAACTTTTTCACTCTCCACTTTCACTTTCATCAAGAGGCTTTTGAGTTCCTCTTCACTTTCTGCCATAAGGGTGGTGTCATCTGCATATCTGAGGTTATTGATATTTCTCCCAGCAATCTTGATTCCAGCTTGTGCTTCCTCCAACCCAGCATTTCTCATGATGTTACTCTGCATAGAAGTTAAATAAGCAGGGTGACAATATACAGCCTTGACATACTCCTTTTCCTATTTGGAACCAGTCTGTTGTTCCATGTCCAGTTCTAACTGTTGCTTCCTGACCTGCATACAGGTTTCTCAAGAGGCAGGTCAGGTGGTCTGGTATTCCCATGTCTTTCAGAATTTTCCACAATTTATTGTGATCGACACAGTCAAAGGCTTTGGCACAGTCAATAAAGCAGAAATAGATGTTTTTCTGTAACTCTTGCTTTTTCAGTGATCCAGCAGATGTTGGCAATTTGATCTCTGGTTCCTCTGCCTTTTCTAAAACCAGCTTGAACATCTGGAAGTTCATGTGGTAGTACCTGGGTTTTGGTCCCAAGAATATTTGAATGGGCATGGCAGTATTTGTGAGAAATAAACCTTTATTTTTTTTTTTTAAGCTGCAGAGATTTTGCCTTTATCTGCTACTGCAACCTATTCTAACGAGTAGAGAAGTTGGTACCTAGAATATGAGAGTTGTCATTAAAAATAATCTAAAGTTTATGTCATTAGATTTGGGTCAGGCAGCATGTTGAGAGACACTGGAAGGATGACACTCTATGTGAAGCAATTATGAAATATTTGGTAAAACACTCACCTGCAATCAGTAGTGTGCTAGAGCTGGCTGTGTCCAAAAGAGCATCCAAGAGATAATTGTAAGTATCTCTTCCAAACTTCAGGTTTTGTAATGCATGTTGCTAACTTAAATCTGCCATAGTGTGAGAATTTATACCACTGAAATTGGGAAGCACTACAAATCAAGGCTTTTTTTTATGAAGAGCCAGCTATTAAACATTTACCACCACGAAACCGAATGCTATAATTTATAAGACAGACTCCACATCTAACGACCTTGCATTTCTCCTGGGAGGTTAGCAGTGTGTCCCAGTTGCTGTTTGTTGTACTTTGCAAAGTACTAAAAGAAAAAAGTAGACTCAGGAAAAAAAAAAAAAAAACTGTTCCAGTTTTAAGCAGGAATAACAGAGACTAGAAATTTATATTTAGGGACTCCTAGAACTAGAAGTGGAGAAGGCAATGGCACCCCACTCCAGTACTCTTGCCTGGAAAATCCCATGGACCGAGGAGCCTGGTGGGCTGCAGTCCATGGGGTCACTAAGAGTCGGACACGACTGAGCGACTTCACTTTCACTTTTCCCCTTCATGCATTAGAGAAGGAAATGGCAACCCACTCCAGTGTTCTTGCCTGGAGAATCCCAGGGACGGGGGAGCCTGCTGGGCTGCCATCTATGGGGTCGCACAGAGTCAGACACGACTGAAGCGACTTAGCAGAACTAGAAGAGGTGTTTCTCAATCCAAAATAAGAAAAATTAGAACTTAATCTAACAGCAAGAATTAAATTAAGGTATGTCCTTAGACTCATTGTTAAAAACCTCTTAATGGATTAAGGTGGAACAGTGTAAATCCTTTCAATTTGTCAAAATTATTCAAGGAGAAACAAACCTTAAGTGTAGTTCTCTCTCAGATAGATAGAGTGCTGCTGCTGCTGCTAAGTCGTGTCAGTCATGTCCGACTCTGTGCGACCCCATAGACGGCAGCCCACCAGGCTCCCCCATCCCTAGGATTCTCCAGGCAAGAACACTGGAGTGGGCTGCCATTTCCTTCTCCAATGCATGAAAGTGAAAAGTGAAAGTGAAGTACCTCAGTCATGTCCGATTCTTCGCGACCCCATGGACTGCAGCCTACCAGGCCCCTCCGTCCATGGGATTTTCCAGGCAAGAGTACTGGAGAGGGTTGCCATCGCCTTCTCTATAGATAGAGTATACTTACTGGCAAATAGAGGGGACTAGAATCACAAATAAGAAGCCTACATTTTAAAAATACCTGTAAGTCAAATAAATCTGGAGCCTGTGAAAGAAGATTAAGGAAATAGAGAGTTGGTGGGGAAAGAGGAGAAGAAATTCTTGCATTTTTAAGAATGGCTGTTTGACCTGCCCTGTGAAAAGGAGTCACACTGAAAAGCAGATCAACCAAAGGGAAGGCACATCCTCTAATTCTCAGTTTTAGGTAGAGTCAAAGAGGATAATGAAAAAGGAAGAGCCCCAGGGATATTAGAGCTAAGGCCTAGAGAACCATGGACTGAGGACCCCTCTTAAGAATCAGAATCAGGACTGAGGCAAATAGGATAGCAAGCCCTTGCAAATTCTCCCTAATAATGATGCTTAGAATGGCTGTGAACCAATGACTTCTGTGAGTCTTCCTTTCTATTACCAAACAAGAATGTTTATTCTGCTTGTCCTGCTCAACCATTGTATATTTGATTTGAAAAACACATAGCTAATCTTTTTAGCTCACAGATCTATGAATTAAGAGGAGCCACATCTGGACCTAATGAAATCACTAGGGCCTTCCCCTAACATCCACAATATAAACCACCATGAATCATCAGAAAATCCTAGACAATAACTGGATGTTACATTATGTTACAGCTGGTTGTTAGGACTAGATAAGATTGTTTTTTCACATGCAATAAATGATTATAATCAAGAACAAACAAATTAAAAAATGCTGGCAATAATATGTAGAGAAATTAGAAACTTTAACACATTGCTTGTGGAAATATAAATTAGTGCAGACATTATGTACAGTAGTTTGGCATTTCCCTAAAAAGATAAAAAATAAAATTACAGTTTGATTCAAGAATGCCATTCCTAGACATATGCCACAAAGAATTGAAATCAGGTGTTCAATAAAAACTTTTACACAAATATTTACAACAGCATTGTTGACATTGGCCCAATGATAAAAAAAAAAAAATTCCATCAGTGAATGAATGGATTAGCAAAAGGGGGGTAGATCTACAAAGTTCCATATCATTCTGTCATATACAGAAATGGAGTAAAATGGTGCATCTGCTCTAGAAAAGAGTATGGCGGTTTGTCAAAACCTTAAACATAAATTAATGAACAATCTGTTAATTCCACTTCAGTACATATATTCAAGTTTTGAAAGTAGAAATTGAAACATATATTTGTACACCTGTATTCATAGCAGCATTACTCAAACCAGCCAAAATGTGAATGCAACCCAAGTGTCCATGGATGAATGAATCTATAAACAAAATGTGATATATATATATACAAAGGGATATTATTTAGCCTCAAGAACTAAGGAAATTCAGACAATACCACAACATGTATGAGCCCTAAAGTCATCATGCTAAGTGAATTAACCTGGTCACAAAAGGACAATTATATTATTGCATTTTTATGAGGTATCCAGAGAGATGAGATTTAGAGACATAAGGTAGAATGTGGTTGACAAGGGTTGAGGAGAGTAGTGTTTAATGGATGCAGTCTCACTTGGAAAAAATAAAAAAGTATGAGAGATGGATGGTAAAGATATTTGTGCAATAATCGGCGGCCTAGAGGACCAATCCCACATCCAAGGAGCAGTGGCTGCATGGGCGCAGGAGGGCATAGAGGAGCTATCCCACGTTGAAGGTCAGGAAGGGTGGCAGTGAGGAGATATCCCTCATCCAAGGTAAGGAGCACCGGCTGCACTTTGCTGGAGCAGCCATGAAGAGAAACCGCACGCCCAAGGTAAGAGAAACACAAGTAAGATGGTAGGTGTTGCAAGAGGGCACCAGAGGGCAGACAACTGAAACCATACTCACAGAAAACTAGTCAATCTAATCACAGTAGGACCACAGCCTTGTCTAACTCAAGGAAACTAAGCCACGCCCGTGGGGCAACCCAAGACAGGCGGGTCATGGTGGAGAGATCTGACAGAATGTGGTCCACTGGAGAAGGAAATGGCAAACCACTTCAGTATTCTTGCCTTGAGAACCCCAGGAACAGTGTGAAAAGGCAAAATGATAGGATACTGAAAGAGGAATTCCCCAGGTCAGTAGGTGCCCAATATGTTACTGGAGATCAGTGGAGAAATAACTCCAGAAAGAATGAAGGGATGGAGCCAAAGCAAAAACAGTACCCAGCTGTGGATGTGACTGGTGATAGAAGCAAGGTCCGATGCTGTAAAGAGCAATATTGCATAGGAACCTGGAATGTCAGGTCCATGAATCAAGGCAAATTGGAAGTGGTCAAACAAGAGATGGCAAGAGTGAATGTCAACATTCTAAGAATCAGCAAACTCAAATGGACTGGAATGGGTGAATTTAACTCAGATGACCATTATATCTACTACTGCGGACAGGAATCCCTCAGAACAAATGAAGTAGTCATCATGGTCAACAAAAGAGTCTGAAATGCAGTATTTGGAGGCAATCTTAAAAATGACAGAATGATCTCTGTTCATTTCCAAGGCAAACCATTCAATATCACAGTAATCCAAGTCTATGCCCCAACCAGTAATGCTGAAGAAGCTGAAGTTGAACAGTTCTTTGAAGACCTACAAGACCTTTTAGAACTAACATCCAAAAAAGATGTCCTTTTCATTATAGGGGACTGGAATGCAAAAGTAGGAAGTCAAGAAACACCTGGAGTAACAGGCAAATTGGGCCTTGGAATACAGAATGAAGCAGGTCAAAGACTAATAGAGTTTTGCCAAGAAAATGCACTGGTCATAGCAAACACCCTCTTCCAACAACACGAGAAGACTCTACACATGGACATCACCAGATGGTCAACACCAAAATCAGATTGGTTATATTCTTTGCAGCCAAAGATGGAGAAGCTCTATACAGTCAACAAAAACAAGACTGGGAGCTGACTGTGGCTCAGATCATCAAATCCTTATTACCAAATTCAGACTTAAACTGAAGAAAGTAGGGAAAACCACTAGACCATTCAGGTATGACCTAAATCAAATCCCTTATGATTATACAGTGGAAATGAGAAATAGATTTAAGGGCCTAGATCTGATAGAGTGTCTGATGAAATATGGAATGAGGTTCGTGACATTGTACAGGAGACAGGGATCAAGACCATCCCCATGGAAAAGAAATGCAAAAAAGCAAAATGGCTGTCTGGGGAGGCCTTACAAATAGCTGTGAAAAGAAGAGAAGTGAAAAGCAAAGGAGAAAAGGAAAGATATAAGCATCGGAATGCAGAGTTCCAAAGAATAGAAAGAAGAGATAAGAAAGCCTTCCTCAGCAATCAATGCAAAGAAATAGAGGAAAACAACAGAATGGGAAAGACTAGAGATCTCTTCAAGAAAATTAGAGATACCAAGGGGATATTTCATGCAAAGATGGGCTTGATAAAGGACAGAAATGGTATGGAACTAACCGAAGCAGAAGATATTAAGAAGATGTGGCAAAAATACACAGAAGAACTATACAAAAAAGATCTTCATGACCCAGATAATCACGATGGTGTGATCACTGACCTAGAGCCAGACATCCTGGAATGTGAAGTCAAGTAGGCCTTAAAAAGCATCACTACGAACAAAGCTAGTGGAGGTCATGGAATTCCAGTGGAGCTATTTCAAATCCTGAAAGATGATGCTGTGAAAGTGCTGCACTCAATATGCCAGCAAATTTGGAAAACCCAGCAGCCACAGGACTGGAAAAGGTCAGTTTTCATTCCAATCCCAAAGAAAGGCAATGCCAAAGAATGCTCAAACT
The DNA here is from genome assembly GCF_019923935.1 of Bubalus bubalis. Lineage (NCBI taxonomy): Eukaryota > Metazoa > Chordata > Mammalia > Artiodactyla > Bovidae > Bubalus > Bubalus bubalis. The sequence goes on along the minus strand of NC_059172.1, from coordinate 71,820,005 downwards.
ATCACACAATTGCAGTCATCTCACATGCTAGTAAAGTAATGCTCAAAATTCTCCAAGCCAGGCTTCAGCAATACGTGAACTGTGAACTTCCTGATGTTCAAGCTGGTTTTAGAAAAGGCAGAGGAACCAGAGATCAAATTGCCAATATCCACTGGATCATGGAAAAAGCAAGAGAGTTCCAGAAAAACATCTATTTCTGCTTTATTGACTGTGCCAAAGCCTTTGACTGTGTGGATCACAATAAACTGTGGAAAATTCTGAAAGAGATGGGAATAGCAGAGCACCTGAAATGCCTCTTGAGAAATCTGTATGCAGTTCAGGAAGCAACAGTTAGAACTGGACATGGAACAACAAACTGGTTCCAAATAGGAAAAGGAGTATGTCAAGGCTGTATATTGTCACCCTGCTTATTTAACTTCTATGCAGAGTACATCATGAGAAATGCTGGACTGGAAGAAACATAAGCTGGAATCAAGATTGCTGGGAGAAATATCAATAACCTCAGATATGCAGATGACACCACCCTTATGGCAGAAAGTGAAGAGGAGCTAAAAAGCCTCTTGATGACAGTGAAAGTGGAGAGTGAAAAAGTTGGCTTAAAGCTCAACATTCAGAAAATGAAGATCATGGCATCTGGCCCCATCACTTCATGTTCAATAGATGGGGAAACAGTGGAAACAGTGTCAGACTTTATTTTGGGGGGCTCCAATATCACTGCAGATGGTGACTGCAGCCATGAAATTAAAAGACGCTTACTCCTTGGAAGGAAAGTTATGTTCAACCTAGATAGCATATTCAAAAGCAGAGACATTATTTTGCCAACAAATGTCCATCTAGTCAAGGCTATGGTTTTTCCTGTGGTCATGTATGGATGTGAGAGTTGGACTGTAAAGAAGGCTGAGCACCAAAGAATTGATGCTTTTGAACTGTGGTGTTGGAGAAGGCTCTTGAGAGTCCCTTGGACTGCAAGGAGATCCAACCAGTCCATTCTGAAGGAGATCAGCCCTGGGATTTCTTTGGAGGGAATGATGCTGAAGCTGAAACTCCAGTACTTTGGCCACCTCATGCAAAGAGTTGACTCATTGGAAAAGACTCTGATGCTGGGAGAGATTGGGGGCAGGAGGAGAAGGGACAGAGGATAAGATGGCTGGATGGCATCACTGACTCGATGGACGTGAGTCTGAGTGAACTCCGGGAGTTGGTGATGGACAGGGAGGCCTGGTGTGCTGTGATTCATGGGGTCACAAAGAGTCGGACATGACTGAGTGACTGAACTGAACTGAACTGAATGTAAATGTAGTTAATGTCACAGAACTATGCATTTTAAATGATTTCCCAGCTGGCGCTAGTGGTAAAGAATCCACCTGCCGATGCAGGAGATGCAGGAGACTCAGGTTCAATTCCTGGGTCAGGAAGATACCCTGGAAAAGGAAATGGCATCCCACTCCAGCATTCTTGTCCAGAGAATCCCATGGACAGAGGAGCCTCGTAGACTATGGCTGATAGGGGCACAAAGAGCTGGACACAACTGAGCACACAAGCATGCACAATTGATTTACTCATCATGAAAAACATGAATGAAGTACTGACACGTGTCAGACATGAATGTTGAAAACATCCTAAGTGAAAGAAGTCATACAGAAAAGTTCACCCGGATCAGACTTATCTTATGTGTTTTAATTCCATCAAGGTTGTGAAAATGAGGGAAAGTCACAAGAACACTTCAAGAAAAACAAAACTGGATGAGAATGGGAAAATATATTTTCATGCTCTAGGACAAGTGGTAAAAGTGAAAGTGGGCCTGTGGAATTTATTATAGAAGGTGAAAATCACAATGATTTCTCATTTGTGAGTTAAGTGGGTGTTCCCCAGGAGAGTGTTCCCTTTGCAGGTAAAACATAATGGAAGTAGTCCTTTAAATTGGCATGTGTCATAAATCAATGAGGACTGAGGACACTGAACTTACAGATAAGAGTACATTGTACTGCTACTGCAAGTTTTCTCTATGTTTAGAAAGTAAATAACTTTTCAAAACAAACATGTCAGTACCCTGCCAGAAAAGTAAAATAAGATGTCAAGCTTCATTACAGGGGCCAAACCTTACTCAGATTCAGTTATCTCAAAATGGTTAAGCTGATTGCTCTTGTAGGAATCTATATATTATTAAGAGGTAATATGGGAAGATTATATTAGTAGTCATTATGTCATCTGTGTTGTGAATGACTTGAGATATGGTAGAAGCAAAGGGATTTTTGAATTACAATTTTCCATATCAAATCACCAAACAGTACAAGTAATACATGACTTTAGTAAAGCTGCATAATACAAAAGCAATACACAGAAAGCAGTTGAGTTGCTATACGGTAATAAAGAAGTAGAAGCATCAGAACGAAAAATTTAGGAAGCAATTCCATTTACAATTGCATCAAAAGGAATAAAATACCTAATGCATAGCTCTTCATCTTGTTCGTGTCACCACTTGTCTCGCTGTATCTCATTGTCCTCACAGTTCACTGAACCCAGGGTAGGCAAGGCGCGAGCTAAGAGGCTGGAAGGAGACTCAAGGAGCCACAGGAACTGCAGACACGTTCATTCTCTCCTGGTTGACGCTGCAGCCATAGCAGCAGCCATAGTATAACCTACCATAACATAACCCCTCTCCTGAGTCATAACGGTACAGTGGTCATAACGGTAGTCTCTCCTGGCTGGCACTTTTCTTAGGTGGAGCTCACACGGGTGTACCACACAAAGTAGCCTGCGACAAAGTGAGTACTTCCTGATGTGCTTGTGCAGTGCTATAAATGATCTCAGATGTTACATTGTCATTATCTACAAAACGTGGGGCCAGAGAGCCTGAACACCCCATCTTGGCTAATTTTCTCTCTCCCCACACTCCGCCCCTTCAGGGTCTCTCAGCTCATGTTCTATGCGCAGTCCACCTTGTGCAATAGTCCCTTGGCAAGTAACAATAACCCTTGGATTTGCATCTCACAATAGCAGTAGCTACAAACACAAACAGTTACAGCCCCAATACGTAGCAAAAACCCAACATCAGGTGTCACCTGAAACTCATGTTGCAGTCCTTGCCCTTGTGGGGCTAGAAGAGCCACCCACTGCACGTGGAGTACCTTATCTTCCATGGCCAAGTCCAGTCCACTATCTGCCCCTGTGAGATTGCAGGAAACCCTCCACATAGGCAACTCCACTTCTGCAGGGTTTTTAAGGACCTGCAAAACCCCCCATGGATGCGGGGCCACCCCTTCAAAGAGGGGATTTTTGTGGCATTCACAGTCCACCCACAAGATTGCAAATGCTTTCACATTGTTATACATCTGCGAGAGAATCAGAGGTTAGTAGCACATCACAGGACACAGCCCTTACAGTACACCTCCACACAAATCAGCCCACATCCGCATCCACATAACCCAGATGGGCCCCTGCTGGCTCAGGCTCCCTTTGGGGTGTTCACATGTTCAAAATGGCATCTCACATGCTGTCCCTCTATTTCTCTCAGTAAGGACCCACAAACCCCCACCACAGCTGCCAGGCCCACCCTGTGTCCCAGAGTCACAAAAGCCAAGCTGCCAAGGTTTCCCCTTGCTGCTGCTGCTGCTGCTAAGTCACTTCAGTCATGTCCGACTCTGTGCGACCCCATAGACGGCAGCCCACCAGGCTGCCCCGTCCCTGGGATTCTCCAGGCAAGAACACTGGAGTGGGTTGCCACTTCCTTCTCCAATGCATGAAACTGAAAAGTGAAAGTGAAGTCGCTCAGTCGTGTCCGATTCTTCGCGACCCCATGGACTGCAGCCCACCAGGCTCCTCCATCCATGGGATTTTCCAGAGTACTGGAGTGGGGTGCCATCGCCTTCTCCAAAGGTTTCCCCTTACGTTTGCTGAAACTGCTTACCCAAGTCAACCAGCTCCACCTGACTATATGTTCAATACGTCGTGAACTCAGTCACATCGGGGGCCCCTTGAGGATGCCCCCCTAGGCTATAGGCTGCTCATGCTTCACTTTCTGCTGCACAGTGGCCTCCAGTCAAGCGGGGACCCACAGTCTCACAGCATTCATCATCAACATTCTTAGTCTCACAATGTTCATCATCACTGTCACTTACCACCTCACTGTCAGAGATGCTGGGTTTTTCAGGGCCGCAGGGTTCTTGCTCTAATGCCAATATACATTGCTCTAGTTCTTCCAAGCCTCTCTGCTTGTTGTGCACCAGCGTGGCATCATGGAGAGCACTATCCATATTAACCTTCAGAGCAGTCAGGAAAATCCACTCCGTGGTGCCAGCAGCAGTCTGAACCACCTTGTTTGGCAAATGAGAACTCACCGCTTGTAACGTCTTTTCAAGGCTATCTGATAACCCATCTACCGCTTCCCAGTCTTCCACCAGAGCCCACATCAAGGATCATGGCCACGTGGTACCACATGCCACATAGTGGTCACTGGCTTCTCCCATCCACTGGAGCCCCAGGCTCCTCTACCCACTGAGTATCTGCCAACCATGCCAGTTGTATTGCTCTGCATCTTGTTCCTGGCACCAGTTGTCTCATTGTATCTCATTGTCCTCACTGTTCACTGAACCCAGGGTAGGCAAGGCACAAGCCAAGAGGCTGGAAGGAGACTCAAGGAGCCACAGGAACTGCAGACACATTTATTCTCTCCTGGTTGACGCTGCAGCCATAGCAGCAGCCATAGCATAACCTAACATAACACAACCCCTCTCCTGGCTGGCACAGTGGTCATAACAGTATTCTCTCCTGGCTGGAGCTTTTATTAGGTGGAGCTCACACAGGTGTACCACACAAAGTAGCCCGTAACCAAGCAAGTACCTCGTGATGTGCCTGTGCAGTGCTATAAATGATCTCAGCTGTTAGGTAGTCATTATTTATAAAATGTGGGGCTAGAGAGCCTGAACACCCCATCTTAGCTAATTTTCTCTCTCCCTACACCTAGGTATAAATTCAACCAATGACCTACACAATGAAAACTGCAAGACACTAATAAAGAAGCTGAAGAAGAAAACTGTAAATAGAAAAAATATTTTGTGATCATGCATTGGAAGAATATTGTTAAACGCCCATCCAGCCTAAGCAGTGTATACATTCAGTTCAATCTCCAACACAATTAAAGTGGCATTTTTCAAGAAACAGAACAAAGAATCCTATCATTTGTGTGGAACCAAAAAGGACCCCAAAGAGCCAAAGCAACCCTAAAAAAGGAGAGCACAGCTACAGTCAACTCTCTCTCTGACCTCAAATTATATATCTAAGTTATAGGAACCAAAAAGGTATAGAACTGGTACACAAACAGACACATGAACAAGACAAACAGACCAGAAAACGCAGAAATAATTCCACATATGTGTGGTCAGCTATTTTATGACAAGCTGCCCAGGACATATACCAAGGGAAGGACCCCCAATAAATGATGCCAAGGAAATGAGATACCACACACCAAAGAAAGACACTGGGAGCTGTCTACACCATGCACAAAGCTACCTAAAATCCAGTTTTCCACATCAAGCCTTTTCTCTGAAGCCTCATCTGAAAATGGACCCCCTCAGCAGTCAGTCATATATAGGACACTTCTCCTCACTTTTCCTTCACCTTTCACTCCCACAGTGGTGCCTCCCAGCAGGTCCTGAAGATACTGGACCTCAGTCTATACAGACGAGGCTTCAGTGTTGTCCAGAAGCTGAAGTTCCAGTCTGTCCTGAGGAGACCCACATCCCATCTATGTCCACTCACTCGGGCATTGTCTGGAAGCCAAAGTGATGGCAAATCTCAGACCCGGTTCAACCACAGTTGTGATGCTAACTAGCTTTATAGGAGTCCACATGTATTAAGAGACTCCGTGAGAAGGTTACATTAGGAGCACCATGTCTATAGATGACCTGGCAAGTGCCCATGGTGGGCAGGGTCCTCCCCTAGGACAACGACAGCTCAGGGACTGCAGAGAAAGAGATGCTGAACCAGGAGTTCTGGCTCCGCAGGGACCAGGCTCCATTCCAAGCAGCAGGAGTGGAGCTCTGAATTAAATTTTTTAAATTTTGTCCCATGAGAGAAAGACAGTATATGTTGCCTGTAGGAAAGAATGAGCTAAATATTTGTGACCATATAGGTAGAATGTGATTGTTTTCAGTGATGGTCACTATAATTTCCAGCCCCACCTCTTCCAATCAAAGTAGGATTTTACTCCTTCTTGCCTTCTTTCTGGATGGTTGAGTTTATTTGATCTGGAAATTGAGTTGTGAATCAAAGTAATACAAATCACTTATGATCCTGAATTTTTAACAGCCAAGGGCATGACCGTGCATAGGTCATTTTTTTCCTTTTCCATGATGATTGGCAGTGACCCAAATAATGACTGTTGACAACCTAGAACCTGGAATGCAGATTATACACAGAAAAGCCCCCTCTTCCAAGATGGAAACTGTGCCACGAGTAACAAATAAAACTTTTTCATTTTAAGCCACTAAAAATTTTATGAGATTTTTTTTAATGCCAATAGATATTTTATGACAGTAAGCATAAATTAACATTTATTTACTAATGATTTTTACTTAAATTCTCCTCTAAAAGTACCCCATTTTTAAAAATTTAGCTGCTTAAACAAATGTTGTTTATAACAGTACTATGATCAAACAAGTGAAGAAACATCATCTAAACTTTGTAGCAACAGGTATAGCACAAGAAATACGCTTCCTAATGTTAGGAAATGTGAGGAAGCAAAACCCAGGAGGGCCAAGTTTTGCCCACAGAGATGATATTAAAACGTTTGCTTGCAAAGCTTCCTTAGATCATCCGTTTTTATTTATATTTCATCATCTCAACTGTTCTCATCTTGTGCTACTATATGTCAAATACTATATACTGGAGAGCAAACATTTTTAAATTAATAATTTGCTACCCGAAGTAGATCATTCAAAAGATATACTCCAAATTTCATTATGATTTTGTCTTCGCTTTGTTATATTTACATGTAAGCCCTGCATGTTATTTCTTTTTCTCTTGTCTTACTCAAGTAAGAAGAAATCATTAACTATAGAAAAGATATGTAGATGCCACATTGGTTCACTGTTAATTTATGTTTTCTTTGTTTAAACTACCTTCTCAAATATTAATACTGGACATATTATACATCCCAAATGTATTCAATTTCCAGGATGGAGCATGCCTCATCCATAGTGCCTGTTTTAATAAACAGAAGGAAGAATTTCTGATAATCCCCACAGTTTGATGCTCTAACACTCTGAAGCAATACAGCTCATGAAAAGTTATAATCCCCAGAATGTTCTATTTCCAATCAATTCATATTCCCAAATCTGATCTTTTATCTATGGACACTATACCTGCAAGACTATAAGAGATTGTTGTAAGTTTCTCCTACTTCATGCTTCATGTTCTTAAAGTTGTAGTCTTTTTTAAGTAGAAAATTGTGCATAGGAATTCAAAAGTATAGATGAATCAGAGAACTAACAATCTTAAGAGATGTGAGAATATAAGGATTACTGCTTAGTTTTCTGGTGGGCACTAATCCAGGATCTCAGCCCAGATATCCAGGTGAGAAAGAAGTATTTTCTAACACTCATCCAGCTAGGTAGGGCTTCTATGTTCTATGAGGCAAAGCACGTAACAGGTAAAATTTTTTCTCAATCCAGTGTTATGACTGACACTGTTGGTTGCTGGTACAATAGACATTTTCCCATTTTTCCTTGCTAAAAGAACCTTGATTGGGTGCTTATGTGTGTGACAATGTGCTTATACCTAGACCAATTATTGGTCACCACCTGGTGTGCTGTGATTCATGGGGTCGCCAAGAGTCGGACACGACTGAGTGACTGAACTGAACTGAACTGAATGTATTACCTTTGAAAGTGAGTAAGCTAGAGGGTGATCAAAAGAATTCATGCTTTTGAACTGTGGTGTTGGAGAAGACTCTTGAGAGTCCCTTAGATTGCAAGGAGATCAAACCAGTCAATCCTAAAGGAAATCAATCCTGAATATTCATTGGAAGGACTGATGCTGAAGCTGAAACTCCAATGCTTTGGCCACCTGATGCGAAGAATTGACTCACTGGAAAAGACCCTGATGCTGGAAAAGATTGAAGGCAGGAGAAAAAGGGGGCGACAGAGGATGAGATGGTTGGAATGGCATCACCGACTTGATGAACATGCGTTTGAGTAACTCTGGGAGCTGGTGATGGACAGGGAAACCTGGCGTGCTGCAGTCCATGGGGTCACAAAGAGTCAGACACGACTGAACTGAGGGGGTGGTCATGTGACCCAGTTCCAGGCAATGATATAAAGTCTACTGAAGACTTGGGGTGGAGGGGGAGGGGGAGGTTTTCCTTTCATAATAAAAGAGAGGCTTGCAAGGAAATAGTTTTGTTTTGTTTTGTTGGTCCCTTTCCCCTTCCTTCCTGCTTGAGATAATGTTGTTTTGGGATGAAATATCTGGCGCTGTGGCAGCTATCCTGGTACAATGAGATGAAAACCTGAGGACAAAACACCAACACACTGAGGATAGAACTAGGAACAAATGAAAGATCCTGACTTCTTGATGTTGATGTTGGGTAACGGAAGCATGCAGAGAATACCTGACTTAAAGCTATTTCTTAAACAATAAATGCCCTTATGTTTCAGGCACTGTGACTCTCTTATTTGTAATTGAACTGAATCCAACTAACTTATAGAAGCACAGTTATCCTCTTTAGAATAACTTTTCCCCAGGTTTTGGCAGTTTTGTGTTTTTTTTTTTGTTTTTTTTTTGTTTTTTCCTATGTCCTTGCTTTCCATATTGCTAGAGGATTTTATCTTTTTGCTTTAACTTCTTAAATTTTTTAGTGGAAATAAAGTCAGCACTAGGGGTGACTAACAAAATTCCACTTTAAATTGAAATTCCACTATTCATCTTTTGATGACTTTACTTTAAAAAAAGACTTGAGGGAGGAGCCAAGATGGCGGAGGAGTAGGACGGGGAGAACACTTTCTCCCCCACAAATTCATCAAAAAAGCATTTAAACGTCGAGTAAATTCCACAAAACAACTTCTGAATGCCGGCAGAGGACATCAGGCACCCAGAAAAGCAACCCAACTCTTCGAAAAGAGGTAGGAAAAAATATAAAAGACAAAAAAAGAGACAAAAGAGGGAGGGACGGAGTTCCATCCCAGGAAGGGAGTCTTAAAAAGAGAGAAGTTTCCAAACACCAGGAAACCTTCTCACTGCCGAATCTGTGCCGAGCTTTGGAAGCACAGAGGGCAACATAAAAGGGAGAAAAAAAATAAATAAATAAACAATTAAAAACCGCAGATTGTGAGCCCTACGGTAACTCCCCCAGTGGAGAAGCAGCGCAGACGCCTGCACGCGGCATTAGCAAGCGGGGGCTGGGCAGGGAAGCGCGGCGCGGGCTGTGTCCCTTAGAGTAAGAATCGGCCGAATGTCCTGAGCGCTATCTGAGCGAAATAATTTGGGCTAGCAAACCAGACTGTGGGATATCTACCATGCGAAAAGCCAGCCCTAACCTAAGACACCGCCAGGCCCGCGCACAGAACAAAGGACTGAACAGAGATAGCTGGTTGCAGACCTTCCCCCTCCAGTGACAGGCAGCCAGAGCCGGAAGGGGGCAATCGCAGCCCAAGAGAGACACTATCTATAAAACTGTAAGCAGGCTTCTTTGCTAACTAAAACTTCTTGGGGGTCTGGACAGTCAACATCTGCCCGAGAAGGTGCGCGAGTTTTACACCCAGATAACCGAGTGGCGGGGAGGCGATAGGTCGCAGCATTGGCGCCCGCCAAACACATCACCTGAGCTGCTCGGATCTGGGAAGAGCACAAAATGCAGGCCCAACCGAGTCTGCGCCTCTGAGGACTACCCGAGTGCCTGAACCTGAGCGGCTTGGACCTGGGAGCTCAGCCCAGGGCCGGCCTCTGATTGTTCCCGGCGGAACAACCTAGAGCCCGAGCAGTGTGGGCAGGGAGGCTACACGCGCCGTGAGTTGGGGCAGACCCAGTGTGGCTGAGGCACTGCGAGCGCACGCCAATGTTATCTGTTTGCAGCATCCCTCCCTCCCCCCCACTTGTGGCTGAACAAGTGAGCCTAAATAAAATAAAAAAAAATAGTGTCTTCCACCGTCCCCTTTGTGTCAGGGCGGGAACCAGACACTGAAGAGACCAGCAAACAGAAGAAGCTATAACAGAGGGAAACGCCTTGGAAGCTACAGGCCATAGATTAAAACCCTGTGGTTACTACAGACTACATAGGAAGGGGCCTATAGATCTTGAGAAATATAAGTTAGACCAAGGAACTAGCCAAAAATGAACTGAACCCACAATACTCACAACAAAACCAGAGAAAGACCTAGATATATTTTTACTATTTTTACGATCAATCTTTCTTTCTTTTTTTTCTTTTTTTTTTAATTTAAAAAAAAATTTTTAAGTCCTCTATTGTCCTTTAATTTTCACTTTTATAACTATTACTTTGTTTAAAAAAAAAAAAAAGACCCTATTTTTTTCTTCTTCAGCAAACTTCATATATATATTTTATAATTTTTTGACCATGTTTTGTTTTGTTTCTTTTTCTTCTTTTCTTTAACATTGTATTTTTGAAATTCCAAACTCTACTCTAGATTTTTAATTTTAGCCTTTTGGTATATGTTATCAATTTTGTACCTATAGTTTTTTTCATAATTTCTGTGACTTTTTTTTTCCCTCTGTTTCTTTCTCTTCTTCTTTTGTATAACATCATATATCTGCAATTCCAAACTCTACTCAAGATTTTTAATATATGCTTTTTGGTATTTGATATCAATTTTGTACCTGTATTTTCTTTATAATTTTTGCAACATTGTTTTTGTTGGTTTGTTTGTTTTCTCTCTTTATTTCTCTTCTTTTTTTTAACATTGTTTTTGTTGGTTTGTTTGTTTTCTCTCTTTATTTTTCTTCTTTTTTTTAACATTGTATTTTTGAAATTCCAAACTCTACTCTAGATTTTTAACTTTTGCTTTTTGGTATTAGTTATCAATTTTGTACCTGTAGTTTCTTTATAATTTTTGCGACCTTGTTTGTTTTTCTTTGTTCGTTTTTTCTCTCTTTCTTTTCCTTCTTCTTTTCTTTAACATTGTATTTTTCAAATTCCAAACTCTACTCTAGACTTTTAATTTTAGCCTTTTGGTATATGTTATCAATTTTGTACATATAGTTTTTTTTTTATAATTTCTGTGACTTTTTTTTTCTTTTTTTTCCCTCTGTTTCTTTCTCTTCTTCTTTTATATAAAATCGTATATCTGCAATTCCAAACTCTACTCAAGATTTTTAATTTATGCTTTTTGGTATTTGATATCAATTTTGTACCTGTATTTTCTTTATAATTTTTGCGACATTGTTTTTGTTGGTTTGTTTGTTTTCTCTCTTTATTTTTCTTCTTCTTCTTTTTTTTTAACATTGTATTTTTGAAATTCCAAACTCTACTCTAGATTTTTAATTTTTGCTTTTTGGTATTAGTTATCAATTTTGTACCTGTAGTTTCTTCATAATTTTTGCAACCTTGTTTGTTTTTCTTTGTTCGTTTTTTCTCTCTTTCTTTTCCTTCTTCTTTTCATTAACATCGCATTTTTGAAATTCCAAACTCTACTCTAGATTTCTAATTTTTGCTTTTATGTATTTGTTACCAATTTTGTACCTTTAAGAACCCAATCTTCAGGACCCATTTTTCACTAGGGAATGAGATTACTGGCTTGACTGCTCTCTCTCCCTTTGGACTCTCCGTTTTCTCCACCAGGTCGCCTGTATCTCCTCCCTAACCCCTCTCTACTCTACCCAACTCTGTGAATTTCTGTGTGTTCCAGACGGTGGAGAACACTTAGGGAACTGATTACTGGCTGGATCTGTCGCCCTCCTTTTCATTTCCCCCTTTTATCCTTCTGGCCACCTCTGTCTCCTCCCTCCTTCTTCTCTTCTCTGTATAACTCCGTGAACATCTCTGAGCGGTCCAGTTGTGGAGTGCACATAAGGAAGTGACTACTGGCTAGCCCACTCTCTCCACTATTGATTCCACCTCATCTCATTTGGGTCACCTCTAACTCCCTCCTCCCACTTCTCTTCTCCATGTAATGCTGTGAACCTCTCTGAGTGACCCTCACAGTAGAGAAACTTTTCATCTTTAACGTAGATGTTTTATCAATGGTGAAGTATAGAAGGAGAAGTTTTGAAACTACTGTAAAAATAAGACCGATAACTGGAAGTAGGAGGCTTAAGTCCAAACCCTGACTCCAGGGAACTCCTGACTCCAAGGAACATTAATTGACAGGAGCTCATCAAACGCCTCCATACCGACACTGAAACCAAGCACCACACAAGGGCCAACAAGTTCCAGGGCAAGACATACCAAGCAAATTCTCCAGCAACAAAGGAACACAGCCCTGAGCTTCAAGATACAGGCTGCCCAAAGTCACCCCAGAACCATAGACATCTCATAACTCATTACTGAACATTTCATTACACTCCAGAGAGAAGAAATACAGCTCCATCCACCAGAACATCGACACAAGCTTCCCTAACCAGGAAACCTTGACAAGCTACCTGTACAAACCCACACACAGTGAGGAAACGCCACAATAAAGAGAACTCCACAAACTGCCAGAATACAGAAAGGACACCCCAAACTCAGCAATTTAAACAAGATGAAGAGACAGAGGAATAGCCAGCAGATAAAGGAACAGGATAAATGCCCACCAAACCAAACCAAAGAGGAAGAGATAGGGAATCTACCTGATAAAGAATTCCGAATAATGATAGTGAAATTGATCCAAAATCTTGAAATTAAAATGGAATCACAGATAAATAGCCTGGAGGCAAGGATTGAGAAGATGCAAGAAAGGTTTAACAAGGACTTAGAAGAAATAAAAAAGAGTCAATATATAATGAATAATGCAATAAGTGAAATTAAAAACACTCTGGAAGCAACAAATAGTAGAATAACAGAGGCGGAAGATAGGATTAGTGAATTAGAAGATAGAATAGTAGAAATAAATGAATCAGAGAGGATAAAAGAAAAACGAATTAAAAGAAATGAGGACAATCTCAGAGACCTCTAGAACAATATTAAATGCTACAACATTCGAATCATAGGGGTCCCAGAAGAAGAAGACAAAAAGAAAGACCATGAGAAAATACTTGAGGAGATAATAGTTGAAAACTTCCCTAAAATGGGGAAGGAAATAATCACCCAAGTCCAAGAAACCCAGAGAGTCCCAAACAGGATAAACCCAAGGCGAAACACCCCAAGACACATATTAATCAAATTAACAAAGATCAAACACAAAGAACAAATATTAAAAGCAGCAAGGGAAAAACAACAAATAACACACAAGGGAATACCCATAAGGATAACAGCTGATCTTTCAATAGAAACTCTTCAAGCCAGGAGGGAATGGCAAGACATACTTAAAATGATGAAAGAAAATAACCTACAGCCCAGATTATTGTACCCAGCAAGGATCTCATTCAAGTATGAAGGAGAAATCAAAAGCTTTTCAGACAAGCAAAAGCTGAGAGAATTCTGCACCACCAAACCAGCTCTCCAACAAATGCTAAAGGATATTCTCTAGACAGGAAACACAAAAACGGTGTATAAATTCGAACCCAAAACAATAAAGTAAATGGCAACGGGATCATACTTATCAGTAATTACCTTAAATGTAAATGGGTTGAATGCCCCAACCAAAAGACAAAGACTGGCTGAATGGATACAAAAACAAGACCCCTACATATGTTGTCTACAAGAGACCCACCTCAAAACAGGGGACACATACAGACTGAAAGTGAAGGGCTGGAAAAAGATTTTCCATGCAAATAGGGACCAAAAGAAAGCAGGAGTAGCAATACTCATATCAGATAAAATAGACTTTAAAACAAAGACTGTGAAAAGAGACAAAGATGGTCACTACATAATGATCAAAGGATCAATCCAAGAAGAAGATATAACAATTATAAATATATACGCACCCAACACGGGAGCACCGCAGTATGTAAGACAAATGCTAACAAGTATGAAAGGGGAAATTAACAATAACACAATAATAGTGGGAGACTTTAATACCCCACTTACACCTATGGATAGATCAACTAAACAGAAAATTAACAAGGAAGCACAAACTTTAAACGATACAATAGACCAGTTAGACCTAATTGATATCTATAGGACATTTCCTCCCAAAACAATGAATTTCACCTTTTCTCAAGCGCACATGGAACCCTCTCCAGGTTAGATCACATCCTGGGCCATAAAGCTAGCCTTGGTAAATTCAAAAAAATAGAAATCATTCCAAGCATCTTTTCTGACCACAATGCAGTAAGATTAGATCTCAATTACAAGAGAAAAACTATTAAAAATTCCAACATATGGAGGCTGAACAACACGCTGCTGAATAACCAACAAATCACAGAAGAAATCAAAAAAGAAATCAAAATATGCATAGAAACGAATGAAAATGAAAACACAACAACCCAAAACCTGTGGGACACGGTAAAAGCAGTCCTAAGGGGAAAGTTCATAGCAATACAGGCACACCTCAAGAAACAAGAAAAAACTCAAATAAATAACCTAACTCTACACCTAAAGCAACTAGAAAAGGAAGAAATGAAGAACCCCAGGGTTAGTAGAAGGAAAGAAATCTTAAAACTTAGAGCAGAAATAAATGCAAAAGAAACAAAAGAGATCATAGCAAAAATCAACAAAACCAAAAGCTGATTTTTTGAAAGGATAAATAAAATTGACAAACCATTAGCCAGACTCATCAAGAAACAAAGGGAGAAAAATCAAATCAATAAAATTAGAAATGAAATGGAGAGATCATAACAGACAACACAGAAATACAAAGGATCATAAGAGAGTACTATCAACAATTATATGCCAATAAAATGGACAATGAGGAAGAAATGGACAAATTCTTAGAAAAGTACAACTTTCCAAAACTCGATCAGGAAGAAATAGAAAATCTTAACAGACCCATCACAAGCACGGAAATTGAAACTGTAATCAAAAATCTTCCAGCAAACAAAAGCCCAGGTCCAGACAGTTTCACAGCTGAATTCTACCAAAAATTTAGAGAAGAGCTAACACCTATCCTGCTCAAACTCTTCCAGAAAATTGCAGAGGATGGTAAACTTCCAAACTCATTCTATGAGGCCACCATCACCCTAATACCAAAACCTGACAAAGATCCCACAAAAAAAGAAAACTACAGGCCAATATCACTGATGAACATAGATGCAAAAATCCTTAACAAAATTCTAGCAATCAGAATCCAACAACACATTAAAAGATCATACACCATGACCAAGTGGGCTTTATCCCAGGGATGCAAGGATTCTTCAATATCCGCAAATCAATCAATGTAATACACCACATTAACAAATTGAAAAATAAAAACCATATGATTATCTCAATAGATGCAGAGAAAGCCTTTGACAAAATTCAACATCCATTTATGATCAAAACTCTCCAGAAAGCAGGAATAGAAGGAACATACCTCAACATAATCAAAGCTATATATGACAAACCCACAGCAAACATTATCCTCAATGGTGAAAAATTGAAAGCATTTCCTCTAAAGTCAGGAACAAGACAAGGGTGCCCACTTTCACCATTACTATTCAACATAGTTTTGGAAGTTTTGGCCACAGCAATCAGAGCAGAAAAAGAAATAAAAGGAATCCAAATTGGAAAAGAAGAAGTAAAACTCTCACTGTTTGCAGATGACATGATCCTCTACATAGAAAACCCTAAAGACTCCACCAGAAAATTACTAGAACTAATCAATGACTATAGTAAAGTTGCAGGATATAAAATCAACACCCAGAAATCCCTTGCATTCCTATACACTAATAATGAGAAAACAGAAAGAGAAATTAAGGAAACAATTCCATTCACCATTGCAACGGAAAGAATGAAATACTTAGGAATATATATACCTAAAGAAACTAAAGACCTATATATAGAAAACTACAAAACACTGATGAAAGAAATCAAAGAGGACACTAATAGATGGAGAAATATACCATGTTCATGGATTGGAAGAATCAATATAGTGAAATGAGTATACTACCCAAAGCAATCTATAGATTCAATGCAATCCCTATCAAGCTACCAACAGCATTCTTCACAGAGCTAGAACAAATAATTTCACAATTTGTATGGAAATACAAAAAACCTCGAATAGCCAAAGCGATCTTGAGAAAGAAGAATGGAACTGGAGGAATCAACCTACCTGACTTCAGGCTCTACTACAAAGCCACAGTTATCAAGACAGTATGGTACTGGCACAAAGACAGAAATATAGATCAATGGAACAAAATAGAAAGCCCAGAGATAAATCCACGCACATATGGACACCTTATCTTTGACAAAGGAGGCAAGAATATACAATGGATTAAAGACAATCTCTTTAACAAGTGGTGCTGGGAAATCTGGTCAACCACTTGTAAAAGAATGAAACTAGAACACTTTCTAACACCATACACAAAAATAAACTCAAAATGGATTAAAGATCTCAATGTAAGACCAGAAACTATAAAACTCCTAGAGGAGAACATAGGCAAAACACTCTCTGACATACATCACAGCAGGATCCTCTATGACCCACCTCCCAGAATATTGGAAATAAAAGCAAAAATAAACAAATGGGACCTAATTAACCTTAAAAGCTTCTGCACATCAAAGGAAACTATTAGCAAGGTGAAAAGACAGCCTTCAGAATGGGAGAAGATAATAGCAAATGAAGCAACTGACAAACAACTAATCTCGAGAATATACAAGCAACTCCTCCAGCTCAACTCCAGAAAAATAAATGACGCAATCAAAAAATGGGCCAAAGAACTAAATAGACATTTCTCCAAAGAAGACATACAGATGGCTAACAAACACATGAAAAGATGCTCAACATCACTCATTATCAGAGAAATGCAAATCAAAACCACTATGAGGTACCATTTCACACCAGTCAGAATGGCTGCGATCCAAAAGTCTACAAGTAATAAATGCTGGAGAGGGTATGGAGAAAAGGGAACCCTCTTACACTGTTGGTGGGAATGCAAACTAGTACAGCCACTATGGAGAACAGTGTGGAGATTCCTTAAAAAACTGGAAATAGAACTGCCTTATGATCCAGCAATCCCACTGCTGGGCATACACACTGAGGAAACCAGAAGGGAAAGAGACACGTGTACCCCAATGTTCATCGCAGCACTGTTTATAATAGCCAGGACATGGAAGCAACCTAGATGTCCATCAGCAGATGAATGGATAAGAAAGAGGTGGTACATATACACAATGGAGTATTACTCAGCCATTAAAAAGAATACATTTGAATCAGTTCTAATGAGGTGGATGAAACAGGAGCCTATTATACAGAGTGAAGTAAGCCAGAAAGAAAAACACCAATACAGTATACTAACGCATATATATGGAATTTAGAAAGATGGTAACAATAACCCTGTGTACGAGACAGCAAAAGAGACACTGATGTATAGAACAGTCTTATGGACTCTGTGAGAGAGGGAGAGGGTGGGAAGATTTGGGAGAATGGCATTGAAACATGTAAAATATCATGTATGAAACGAGTTGCCAGTCCAGGTTCGATGCACGATACTGGATGCTTGGGGCTGGTGCACTGGGACGACCCAGAGGGATGGAATGGGGAGGGAGGAGGGAGGAGGGTTCAGGATGGGGAACACATGTATACCTGTGGCGGATTCATTTTGATATTTGGCAAAACTAATACAGTTATGTAAAGTTTAAAAATAAAATAAAATTAAAAAAAAATAAAAAATAAAATAAAATAAAATTTAAAAGAAAAAAAAATAAATAAAATAAAAAAAGACTTGAAAGTCTCTGCAATGGGCCCCCCATATCACCACTCTATTCCTTTTTCTTCTATAAAAAGTGTATGATTCAAATAATCAGATTATCTTTCATATGGGTAGCACCTTACAAACAGATTTAACAGGCATTAACTCATTCGATTCTCAATTCAAAACATTCAACAAATATTTATTGTACACTTTAATCTCAATGCCCTGGGCTAAGTGCTGTGATGACTTCAAAGATAAGGAATAGCTACTACTTCCATATAGTTCACATATAGCTGAACTGATAATCATATACACCTATCTCTAAGACAATTGTGACTGTTGTAAGTATAATATGAAATATAAGCTCTGTGGTTTTGAAGTGAGAAGTAGAAATTAGTGAATTCTCCATGGGAGAAAATCATTGAGTTTATGGCACAAAATTGAGTTTATGGCACCAGACACTAGCTACATCCTTGTCCTCTTTACTACTAAAAGATTATATTCATATAAAGGCCGCAGCAAACAGTATAAGAAAGATAGAAGAATGATTTATACAGTGCACATCTGATTCCAGGTTCTGGTAGTTTCTGGTTTTGTGATTTGGCAGAAGTTATGTGACCTCCATAAGTGTGTGTATTCACCTGTAACAAGGAGCTAACAAAAAGCCAATATTTCAGTGTTTGTTGAAAGGTTCAAAATAACAAACATAAAGCACTTAGTAAAAAGTTCATCGTAGAGTGTTCTTTTATTATTTTTTTGTATTGCCATTGTGTTGTTGTTGATATCATTATTGTCATTTAGTGATACCAAAATGGGAATGAGGTTCTGTTTAGCCAAGGTCAGAACATACAAAAGGTTCAAAATGTGAGGTTGGAGGCAACATATAAGGGATAAAAGTGCAAAAAAAAAAAAAAAAAAGATAAACCAGGCAGAAGCACATCTTATTTTGTTCTCAATTCAGTTGAAGTTTGGTTCTGCCTATATATTCTTTGGGCCTTCCCAGGTAGCACTAGTGGTAAAGACCTCCCACCCCAACCACCACCAATGCAGGAGATGTAAGAGATGTGGGTTCAAATTCTGGGTTGGGAAGATTCCCTGGAGGAGGGCATGGAAACCCACTCCAGTATTCTTGACTGGAGAATTCCATGGACAAAGGAGCCTGACAGGCTACAGTACATATGGTAGTAAAGAGTTGGACATGACTGAAGTGACTTAGCAAGCACACATACATCCTTTGCATCAGCAGTCCCCAAAATTTTTGGCACCAGGGAGCGGTTTTGTGGAAGACAATTTTTCCATGGCTGAGGTGGGGGGATTTGTTTTGGGATGATTCAAACACATTGCATTTATTGTGTCCTTTACTTCTATTATTATTATGTTGTGATATATAATGGACACAGTTCACCATAATGCATAATCAGTGGGGCCCTTGAACTTGTTTTCCTGAGTTCAGGTGGTAATGCAAGCAATGGGGAGCAGCTTTAAATACAGATGAAGTTTCTATACATCTGTGTCTCTTTTGCTGTCTCGCATACAGGGCTATCATTACCATCTTTCTAAATTCCATATATATGCATTAGTATACTGTATTGGTGTTTTTCTTTCTGGCTTACTTCACTCTGTATAATAGGCTCCAGTTTCATCCACCTCATTAGAACTGATTCAAATGTTGATGTATGGCAAAATCAATACAATATTGTAAAGTAAAAAAATTAAAAATAAATACAGATGAAGTTTCGCTCTCTTGCCCACTGCTCACCTCCTGCTGTGTGGCCCAGTTCCTAACGGGCCACAGACTGGTACAGGTTCCATGGCCCAGGGGTTGTCCCCTGTGTTATATGACTGGGCAAGAAGACATTTATTCAACAAATAAGAGATGGCATTTTATAGTACCACCAACATAGACTGATGTTGAAGCTGAAGCTCCAATACTTTGGTCACCTGATGCGAACAGATGACTCATTAGAAAAGACCCTGATGCTGGGAAAGAGTGAAGGCAGGAAGAGAAGGAGATGACAGAGGATGAGATGGTTGTATGGTATCACTGACTCAATAGACATGAGTTTGAGCAAGCTCTGGGAGATGGTAAAGGACAGGGAAGCCTGGCATGCTGCAGTCCATGGGGCTGCAGAGTCAGATATGACTGAGTGACCGAACAACACAGGAGACTATAACCTTCCTCCTGTTTCAACTTGTGATTCCTATCCTTCCTGTAATTTAAGAAACTAGAAAGCCTAATATGTTTTTTCATAGGTTTTATTATTACTTTGCTGTGGCAAGGGCAACAGATCAGGAGATGATTATCACTGGAAAGACAGTTTATTACTCACGGTTGCCAAGAAGAGAGGGCATGGTACCCCATGCAGGGCAACACGGGTCAGTCAAAAGAGGAGAGGAAGGAACTGTGGGAAAGAGCATTTATTGTGGTTTCCACAAGAAGAAACAAGCAAGACAGGGTAAGCCAGCTGAGGCTTGGCTATCTGACTAATGTCAGCAGGTTGTTCCTAGTGTCTAGTAGCTGATCCTGTGGTGATCCAGAGCAGGTGGATAGTGAGAGCTACATTCAGAAGGTGGCTGCAGGTGCGTGCTTTGCATTGGTTGGTTTGAATCTGAAAAGCACACTCACAAGGAAGTGCTTTATTATCTCAAGGAACTGCCAAAACCCAGATGGGGCAAGTCCTCCAGTCCCAGCAAGGCCCCAGATATCAGAGCATCAGAATGAAGAAAATAAAAGACATGCTTAACAGAGTATGTGAAAAGTAAAAGGAAATTGAGCCTGAGTTTGGGTCACTGCAGCTGTTTTCAAGTCTCAAGAGGTACTTGAGGTTTGGACTGTAAAACCATCTGTTCAGGAATTTCTGAGTCTGACTTTCTAGTCTCTGCTGTATTTCAGGTGGTAGAAGCTCCTGGTTAAGGAAGGTATTTTAACTGATAGAGTATGTCATTAAAAATACCCTTGTTGTTGTTCAGTCACTCAGTTGTTTCTCTTTGAGACCCCATGGACTGCAGCATGCCAGGCTTCCCCATCCTTCACCATCTCACAGAACTTGCACTAACTCATGTCTATTGAGTCAGTGATGCCATCCAACCATCTCATTCTCTGTCATCCCCTTCTCCTCCTGCCTTCAGTCTTTCCCAGCATCAGGGTCATTTCCAATGAGTCAGTTTTTCACATCAGATGGGCCAAGTATTGGAGCTTCAGCTTCAGCATCTGTCCTTCCAATGAATATTTGGGGTTGATTCCCTTTAGGATTGACTGGTTTGATCTCCTTGCTCTCCAAGGGACACTCAGGAGTCTTCTCCAACACCATAATTCAAAAACATCAATTCTTTGCTGCTCAGCCTTTTTATGGTCCAACTCTCACATCCATACATGACTACTGGAAAAACTATAGCTTTCACTATATGGACCTTGGTCAGCTAAGTAATGTCTCTGCATTTTAATATGCTGTCCGGGTTTGTCATTGCTTTTCTTCCAAGGAGCAAGCGTCTTAATTTCATGGCTGCAGTCACCATCTGCAGTGATTTTGGAGCCCAAGAAAATAGAGTCTGCCACTGTTTCCATTGTTTCCCCATTTATGAACATGAAGTGATGGGACCGGATGCCATGATCTTAGTTTTTTGAATGTTCAGTTTTAAGCCAGCTTTTTCCTTCTCCTCTTTCACTTTCATCAAGAGGCTCTTTAGTTACTCTTCACTTTCTGCCATAAGGGTGGTGTCATCTGCATATCTGAGTTTATTGATATTTCTCCTGGCAATCTAGATTCCAGCTTGTGCTTCATCCAGCATGGCATTTCACATGATGTGCTCTGCACATAAGTTAAAAAAGCTTACTCCTTGTCAAAAGACCAGTCCAAAAATGAAATGTTCAATTCTCAACTGGTATGAATAAATTTCCTTATTCTAGACATTTAAGTAATCCCCATAGCTTCCTTAGTGGCTCAGACAGTAAAGAATCTGCCTGCAATGCAGGAGATCCAGGTTTGATCTCCAGTTTGGGAAGATCACCTGGAGAAGGGAATAGCAGCCCACCCAGTATTCTTGCCTGGAGAATCCCATGGACAGAGGAGCCTGGTGGGCTATGGTCCATAGCCCACGGGGTTGCAAAGATTCAGACATGACTAAACAACTGCACTTTCATGTTCACATAGCTTATAAGAGTATTTTGTTTGTTTTACTTGATTTAAGTAAATTTTATTGCAGATGACCCTGAAATTTTTAACTGAAATTCATGCAGAAGATCATCCTAGATCTGAAGCTATTTAACATTTTCTTCCATCCTTCATCTTGGGGAGAAAGTGCTCTTCATTACATCCACAGATACATGGCCACCAGTGTGGAAGAGAAAGTTGAGTAATTCACCCTGAGAAGATAAAATCAGATTTCCAAATGACCCTGGCAACAGGAGTCAGAAATAAAAATCATAACTTTGAACTAATGTGAAGGAGCATTTTGAAATGAAAAACAAAGTGCAAAAATTCAGGATGAGCAACAGCTGACATTATGGAGCTACAAAGAGAGAGTCACAGACATTGCTGACCTCAAGCTAAACAGGTTTCAGGAGTGGTTCTGTTATTAGTGGGGAAAAGTGAACTTTATTCTTTGAGATTCATAAATAAAAGAGCAATAACATAAGGAATTCATGTTATTTCTGTATTTTTGCACTAAATTAATTCAAGGGAGATGTATAGAATTTGGAAATGATTCAAAAGAGAGCAGCTACAATTTAAAAAAAATTTTTTTTCAACAACTGTTTAGAATTCCCTGATGGTCCAGTAGTTAGGACTCTACATTTTCACTGTGGTGGCCCAGGTTCAATCCCTAGTCAGAGAACTAAGATTTTGCAAGCCACGTGGAAATCCCCAGGACAAGCCAAAATAATTATTTAAATAGTTTAACCTTGGGAACAGAAAGTTAACTGGGATTCTCAGGTGTCAGCTTCATGTCAGCTTCATGCCACACAGAAGTGGCAATTGCCCACATGGTGTGAAGGTGCTCTTGCCTAAAAATATCTTCTGCACAGTAACCATAGTTTTACTATTGGAATATTATTCACAGCACCACAAAAGAGGTAATCTAAATCAAACCAATACTGTCTTAATGGATATTCTAGATATCACCTAAAAGTAACCAGTTAGCCACTGATTAAATACTTTTAGTAATGGCATATTAGCTATCTGATGATGATGGTGATGATGATGCCTATCATTCACTGCCCACCTACTGTGGGCTACAAATTATGCTAAGACTTCTTAAAATATATGATAACACTCAATCGTATTTTTAGTGGACAAACTGGAAGCCTGGCATGGTTAAGGCACCTGACTAATATTGCAAAAGTCAGGTATATCTCATTTTATTGTGCTTTATTGTGTTTCCTAGATACTGTGTTTTTTTATATATACAAATTGAAGGTTTGTGCAACCCTTTGTTGATCAAGTCTATTGGTGCCACATTTCTGACAGCATTTGCTCACTTCATGTCTCTGTGTCACATTCTAGTAATTCTCTCGATATTTAAAACATCTTATTATTATATTTATGATGATGATTTCTGATACGTGATCTTTGATGCTATTATTTTAATTGTTTTGGCATTCTTTAGCAATAAAGTATTTTTCAATTCAAAGAGGTTCTTTTTAAATAAAGTACTTTTAAAATAAGGTATGTACTTTTGGGGGGATGAGGGGGACTTTCCTGGTGCCTCGGTTACAGAATCAGCCTGCTAATACTGGAGACACAAGTGATGCAGGTTTGATCCCTGGGTCAGAAAGATTCTCTGGAACAGGAAATGGCAACCCACTCCAGTATTCTTGCCTGTGAAATCCCATGGACAGAGGAGCCTGTCAGATTAGCCAGGCTACAGTCCATGGGGTTGCAAAAGTTAGACTCGACTGAGCATGCAAATATGTACTTTTTCAACATAATGCTATTGCACACTTAACAGAATATAGTATAGTATAAATATAACTTTTACATACACAGGGAAACCAAAACATTCCTGCAACTCACTTTTTTGTGATATTCACTTTATTGCAGCCATCTTGAAGTGAATCCGCAATATCTCTGACGTATGCCTGAAGTTAAAAGTACACAGTCTGATTTTAGCATCTCTGCTGTTGACAAGACTAGGGAGCTCACCATTAAATACATAAGGAAACCCATACAAAGAGAAGTTAAGCAATATTCCAAGGTTTCAGGCAGGTACAGCCTCGAGTTTGGCTCTGAACAGGGGGTCTGTCCAACTCCAGGGTCTTGTCACTGTCCCCTTGTGCCACATTGACTACTTGCTGACATCCAGAAACCTTCTTACACGCTCACCATGCTCCTTCTCAAGCTGTTACTCTATGGAACTGCTACAACTTGAATAAAATTGCAGACTCCTAGTAAATATCTGTTGAATAAATATAATTGAGTTGATGCAATAGCAAGCAAGCTACATCATAAAATAATTACAATGTGATATAGAATTCAAGCTCCATGAAGACAAACAAATCTATCTAAAGAAATAAATATTGCTTTGCTGCAATTTGGTTCCCAGAAAAGGTAGCAGAATTCAAATCATTTCTATCTATCTGTGTAAATTTGCAAGGATTTTCTCTAAATCTGGCCACTGCATCATGGTTAACCTATTTAAATGTGTGGCCTTTGTTGTGACAAAGAGGTGGCAGAAATTCAAAGCCTTGTTCACTAAGAAATGGATAGATTGTCAGAGAGCACATCTTTGGGCTCCCTGTGGCATATAGCAAATTCCCACTGGCTGTTTTTATCCTCCAATAAAAAATAAAATAGGAGAGAACAAGATGGCTGAGGAGTAGGTGGATGTGAAGTACATCTCTCTCCATGGATACATCAAGAATACACCTTTAGACACAGAAGTACATTCAGAACACCAGCTGAGAGTGGACAGGAGTACCTGATCAGCAGAAAAGAACATATAGACCCACGCAAAACTTGGTAGGATGAAGGAACTAGGGTGAAAAACAGGAGTGTTAGTAGGACTAGACCTGCCCTCCATGGTGGGGAACTGAAGCAGGGGTCCGATCCCCACAACAGGGCAGTTGTCTGAGTCAGAGGAGAAACATTTAAGGCTGAGAGTGAAACAGCTGATCTGTGGCAGCCTGAATAGAATGAGAATCAGACAGTCCTTGCCACAGTCATACATAGCCGGGACAGGGATGCAGGTCCCCTGGAAGGGACAGCAGCTGGAGCTGGAGTTTAGGGATTGTGGAGCAATCCCAGGGCAAGGGCTGCTGTTGACTGTGGAGAGACGGATCGAGGGGGTGTGAGGGAGGAGATCATGGTGGGAAATGCCTGTGGAGGAAAGCCAGGCAGCCATGGAAGCAAGGCAATACTGCTGAGTCACACATAGCAGGTGCAGCCATCACCATAGCACCTCTCTCCCCACACACCAGCATCAGCAGCTGAACAATAGAGAGCCTGGCCCATCAAATGCCTGACACTGAACTACAGAGTAGGACTCCAGCCAGGGGGGCCCCTCTCTGTGCCTGACACACCAAACAACAGAGAAGGACCCCAGGCAAGAGAGCCCTCTAGGTGCCCAAATGGGCGAAGCTAAGAAGAAAGACTGGCCAAAGAGGCCTTCTGATCATCAGCTACAAGAGGCTTGAAAAAAGACTCTGATGGGGCCATAACTCCTGCAGCAGAGGCAGTCCATGTCCCTGCACACTTGGTACCACCAGGGTCCCCACAAACCAAGCAGCTGTGCTACCTTCATGCTCAACTCTCACTGGGGCAGAGCTGCCACAGGCAAAAAAGTCTTCCATCTATGCATGCAGGGTCACTTCGATTATGTCTGGCCCTTTGTGACCTTGTAGACTGTGGCCTGCCAGGCTTCTCTGTCAGGGAGGGGGTTCTCCAGGCAAGAATACTGGAGCATATTACTAATACTGGTTGCCATACCCTTCTAGAGCACTATATTTCCTCCTGCCCTAGCTGCCAACTCCCCTGAGTACCTGGTGCTGCCAGAACCCCTGTGACCCAAGCAGCCGCACCACCTCCACACCTGGCCCTCACAGGGGCAAACCCAAGTCCTCCAGGGCAGCCTCAGGAACTAACCCCAGTGGATGACCCACATGCAGAGGTGGAAATAAAACCACAATTGAAACCCAGGGGCAGTGCAGCTAAGGAAGACCCAAAATCTTCCCACCAGCTGTACAAGCTGCAGATTAAATCCACATGATCAACTAGGCAGACTCTGTGTCTATGGAATATATAAAAGTACATTTAGAGTGCCCACAAAAGAAAATGCACTAGTTCTAACAGCTGTTGACATTAGAGGCAACAATACACAGGAGTAGGACCAGATCAGAATCTGAGCTGCCCCCACTGCAGGTCCAGAGACCAGCACAGTGTTGGAGGGCATCCTAGGGAGGTGAGGTGGACTGTGACTCTCAGCGAGGGAAAGGACTCTGACAGCAGTGACTCAGGAAAAATATTTATTATTCTCATGTTTTGACTTGTTCGGTAGATTCTTTTGGGTTTTTTTTTTCTTTTTTTCCCTTTTTTCCCTCCTCTGTTTTAGTTGTTGGTTTTGTTGGCATTATGAAATCTAATCGTCTTTTGAGCTTTTTTTTTTCTTTTTTTTCTCCGTCACACTTTTTATTATTGTTATAGATCTCTGCCTCTACGTTGGGCTTTTGCACTTCTGTTGTTTTCCTTTTATTTTTTTTTTTTACCTTTTTTTCTTCTTCCTTTATTTTTTCTCTTTTTATAATTTTAACTTTTTTTAAATATACTATATTTTGTCTACATTTTTTCCTTTGTTTGCCTTTCCTACTGTTCTTTCCCCTTGCAGTTAATCTTAGTCTATATAAATCTTCATCTAAATGTATTTAACTTTGCATATCTATTCTTTCTTTCTATTCTTTCTTTCTCTTCCTCTCAAACTAATTGTTAATTTTTTCATTGCTTTATTCACCACTTGGCACCTTGCTTTAGTTTTGTTTTCCACTTTGTGCTTTAGTTAGTTTTGTTCTTTTCTGGTAAACATAATTTTTTTTTTTACTTTTTTTTTAACCATTTATCTTTTTTTTTTTTTTTTTTTTACTTTACAACATGTGTATACTTGTGTAAACATAATTTTTTATTTCCTTAGTTCACTGGGTCAAACTATTGTACTTTATTTTTGATGGACTGTTTTGACTTTACTCTTGGAATAGGTTAGGCATTGGCGAACAACTCCAGTACTCTTGCCTGGAAACTCTCATGGACGGAGGACCCTGGTGGGCAGCAATCCATGGGGTCGCTAAGAGTCAGACACGACTGAGCGACTTCACTCTCACTTTTCACTTTCATGCATTGGAGAAGGAAATGGCAACCCACTCCAGTGTTCTTGCCTGGAGAATCCCAGGGATGGGGGAGCCTGGTGGGCTGCCATCTATGGGGTCACACAGAGTCAGACATGACTGATGTGACTTAGCAGTTTGACTTTACTCATGGATATATATGTATACGTGTATATTCCATTATTTTAGTTATTATTTGCCTGATTTGTAACTGTCATTTGTCTGGGGTTATCTTTACTTTCTCATTTTTGGATATTTGTTTAAATCTCAGTTAATAGCATAGCAAACCACTTGTGAAATCTTTGTTCCTGACCAGAGATCAAGCCCTGAGCCTTTGGAGTGGCAGCACTGACTCCAAGACCCTAGACTACCAGAGAACTAACCCTAGGCAGTGCAAATAGTGAGAACTCACACAGAGGAAGCCCCTTGAATACAAGATCAAGCATCACCCAACCACCATTAGTACCCTGTGCAGGACGCCTCATCTAAACAACAAATAAAACCAAAATATAAACTCAATCATCAGCAGACAGGATCATCACCTCACTCAGCCTTGCCCAGCAGAGGAAAAACAAATGAACAAACACAGAAAAATTCGGCACAAATCTCAACCTACACAAACCACTGGACAAACCTTAGGAGGGCAGAAACCAAAAGAAAGTATTCAACCTTAAAGCCTGGGAAAAGGAGACCTCAAACACAATAAGTTTAAAAAAAAAAATAGTGAAGAGGCAGAGAAATACTACACAAATGAAGAAACACAGAAGTCCAAATAAATGAAGAGGAATTAGGCAAACTACCTGAAAGAGATGGGAATACCAGACCACCTGACCTGCCTCTTGAGAAACCTGTATGCAGGCCAGGAAGCAACAGTTAGAACTGGACATGGAACAACAGATTGGCTCCAAATAGGAAAAGGAGTACATCAAGGCTATATATTGTCACCCTGCTTATTTAACTTATATGCAGAGTACATCATGAGAAATGCTGGGCTGGAAGAAGCACAAGCTGGAATCAAGATTGCTGGGAGAAATATCAATAACCTTAGATATGCAGATGACACCACCCTTATGGCAGAAAGGGAAGAAGAACTAAAGAGCCTCTTGATGAAAGTGAAAGAGGAGAGTGAAAAAGTTGGCTTAAAGCTCAACATTCAGAAAACTAAGATCATGGCATCTAGTCCCATCATTTCATGGCAAATATATGGGGAAACAGTGTCAGACTTTATTTTTCTGGGCTCCAAAATCAATGCATATGGTGATTTCAGCCATGAAATTAAAAGATGCTTGCTCCTTGGAAGGAAAATTATGACCAACCTAGACAGCATATTAAAAAGTAGAGACATTGCTTTGCTAACAAAGGTTCATCTAGTCAAGGCTATGGTTTTTCCAGTGGTCATGTATGGATGTGAGAGTTGGACTATAAAGAAAGTTGAGCACTGAAGAATTGATGCTTTTGAACTGTGGTGTTGCAGAAGACTCTTGAGAGTCCCTTGGACTGCAAGGAGATCCAACCAGTCCATCCTAAAGGAGATCAGTCCTGGGTGTTCATTGGATGGACTGATGTTGACACTGAAACTCCAATACTTTGGCCACCTGATGTGGAGAGCTGACTCATTTGAAAAGACCCTAATGCTGGGAAAGATTGAGGGGAGGAGGAGAAAGGGATGACAGAAGATGAAATGATTGAATGGCATCACCGACTCAATGGACATGGATTTTGGTGGACAGCGGGAGTTGGTGATGGACAGGGAAGCCTGGAGTGCTGTGGTTCATGGGGTTGCAAAGAGTCAGACACAACTGAGTAACTGAACTGATACTGATACCTGAAAAAGAATTCAGAATAATGATAGAAAGATGATCCAAAACCTTGAAAACAAAATGGAGAAAATATAAGAATCAATTAACAAATACCTAGAAGAATTAAAGAATAAACATACAGAGAGAAACAACACAATTACTGAAATTAAAAATATTCTAGAAGCAATCAATAGCAGAATCTCTGAAGCAGAAGAATGAATCAGTGAGCTGGAAGATAAAATGGTGGAAATAACTTCTGAAGAGCAGAATAAAGTAAAAGGAATGAAAAGAACTGAGCATAGTCTCAGAGACTTCTGGGACAATATCAAATGCACCAACATTCAAATTATAGGGGTCCCAGAAGAAGAAGAGAAAAAGAAAGGGTGTCAGAAAATTTTGAAGAGATTATAGTTGAAAATTTCCCAACATGGAAAAGGAAATAGTCAATCAAATCCAAGAGGCACAAAGAGACCCATACAGAATAAACCCAAGGATAAACACACCAAGACACATACTAATCAAACTAACAAAGACTAAACACAAAGAAAGAATATTAAAAGCAGCAAGGGAGAAGCAACAAGTAACATATAGGGAAAGCCTAAACATTTAACAGCTGACCTATAGCAAAAACTCTGCAGGCCAGAAGGGATTGGCAGGATATATTTTAAGTACTGAAAGTGAAAAATCAACAACCAATATTATTGTACCTAGCAAGGATCTCATTCAAAATTGATGGAGAAATAAAAACTTTTCAGACAAGCAAAAATTAAGAGAATTCAGTACCACCAAACCAACTTTACAACAAACATTAAGGGAACTTATATAGTCAAGAAATACGAGAGAAAAAAAGATTTACAAAATCAACCCCAAACACTTAAGAAAATGGCAACAGCAACATATATACTTTAAATTTGATTGGATTAAATGATCCAACCAAAAGACACAGACTGGTTGAATGAATACAAAAACAAGACCAATATGCATGCTCTCCACAAGAAACCCACTTCAGATGTAAAGACACATATAAACTGAAAGTGAGAGGATGGAAAAATATATTCCATGCAAATGGGAAGCAAAATAAAACTGGAGTAGCAATCTTCATATCTGACAAAATCGACCTTAAAATAAAGATTACAAGAGATAAGGAAGGACACTACATAATGATCAAGGGATCATTCCAAGAGGAAGACATAACAGTTGTAAATATCTATGCACCACAAAGATAGTGGAGGTGATGGAATTCCAGTTGCTGCTGCTGCTGCTGCTGCTGCTGCTGCTAAGTCACTTCAGTCGTGTCCGACTCTGTGCGACCCCATAGACGGAAGCCCACCAGGCTCCCCCGTCCCTGGGATTCTCCAGGCAAGAACACTAGAGTGGGTTGACATTTCCTTCTCCAATGCATGAAAGTGAAAAGTGAAAGTGAAGTCGCTCAGCCGTGTCCCACCCTCAGCAACCACATAGACTGCAGCCTTCCAGGCTTCTCCCTCCATGAGATTTTCCAGACAAGAGTACTGGAGTGGGGTGCCATTGCCTTCTCCAGTTGAGCTATTTCAAATCCTGGAAGATGATACTGTGAAAGTGCTACACTCAATATGCCAGCAAATTTGGAAAACTCAGCAGTGGCCACAGGAATGGAAAAGGTCAGTTTTCATTCCAATCCCAAAGAAAGGCAATGCCAAAGAATGCTCAAACTACTGCACATTTGCACTCATCTCTCATGCTAATAAAGTAATGCTCAAAATTCTCCAAGCCAGGCTTCAGCAGTACATGAACCATGAACTTCCAGATGTTCAAGCTGGTTTAAGGAAAGGCAGAGGAACCAGAGATCAAATTGCCAACATCCGCTGGATCATGGAAAAAGGAAGAGAGTTCCAGAAAAATATCTATTTCTGTTTTATTGACTATGCCAAAGCCTTTGACTGTGCGGATCACAATAAACTGTGGAAAATTCTGTAAGAGATGGGAATACCAGACCACCTGACCTGCCTCTTGAGAAACGTAAATGCAGGCTGGGAAGCAACAGTTAAAACTGGACATGGAAAAACAGACTGGTTCCAAATAGGAAAAGGAGTATGTCAAGGCTGTATATTGTCATCCTGCTTATTTAACTTATATGCAGAGTACATCATGAGAAATGCTGGACTAGAAGAAACACAAGCTGGAATCAAGATTGCTGGGAGAAATATCAATAACCTCAGATATGCAGATGACACCACCCTTATGGCAGAAAGTGAAGAGGAACTAAAAAGCCTCTTGATGACAGTGAAAGTGGAGAGTGAAAAAGTTGGCTTAAAGCCCAACATTCAGAAAATGAAGATCATGGCATCTTGTCCCATCACTTCATGGGAAATAGATGGGGAAACAGTGGAAACAGGTTAGACTTTATTTTTCTGGGCTCCAAAATCACTGCAGATGGTGACTGCAGCCATGAAATTAAAAGATGCTTGCTCCTTGGAAGGAAAGTTATGACCAACCTAGACAGCATATTAAAAAGCAGAGTCATTACTTTGCCAGCAAAGGTCTGTCTAGTCAAGGCTATGTTTTTTCCAGTAGTCATGTATGGATGTGAAAGTTGGACTGTGAAGAAAGCTGAGTGCCGAAGAATTGATGCTTTTGAACTGTGGTGTAGAGAAGACTCTTGAGAGTCCCTTGGACTGCAAGGAAATCCAACCAGTCCATTCTAAAGGAGATCAGTCCTGGGTGTTCTTTGGAAGGACTGATGCTAAAGCTGAAGCTCCAAAACTTTGGCCACCTCATGTGAAGAGTTGACTCATTGGAAAAGACTGTGATGCTGGGAGGGATTGGGGGCAGGAGGAGAAGGGGACAACAGAGGATGAGATGGCTGGATGGCATCACCAACTCGATGGACATGAGTTTGAGTGAACTCCAGGAGTTGGTGATGGACAGGGAGGCCTGGCATGCTGCGATTCATGGGTCTCAAAGAGTCGGACACGACTGAGTGACTGAACTGACTGACTGGACTGATGCACCCAACATAGGAGCACCTCAGTACATAAGACAAACACTAACAGACATAAAAGGAGAAATTGACAGTAACACAATAGTAGTAGGAGACTTTAACACCCCACTCACATCAATGCACAGATCTTCAAAACAGGAAATTAATAAGGAAACACAAGTCTTAAATGATACATTAGATGAGATGGATTTCATTGATATCTTCAGGACATTCTATCCAAATGCAGAAGAATACACCTTCGTCTCACGTGCACATGGAACATTCTCCAGGATATTCTCCAGAACATTCTCCACATCATGGTTCACAAATGAAACCTCAGTAAATGTAAGAAGATTGAAATCATATCAAGCATGTTCTCTGATCACAACACAATGAATCTAGATATCAATTACAAGAAAAAAGGGATAAGAAACACAAACACATGGAGACTAAACAACACGTTTCTAAATAACCAAAAGTTTACTGAAGAAATCAAAAAAGATTCAAAAAATTTCCAGAAACAAATGACAGTGAAAACACAATGCAAAACCTATTGGCTGCAGCAAAAGCAGTTCTAAGAGGGAAGTTTATACAATACCATCTTACCTCAAGAATTAAGAAAAACATAGAATAGACAACCTAACTTTACACCTAAAATAACTGGAAAAAGAAGAAGAACAGCAACAACAACAAAATTAGTACTAGTTAACAAAAATAGTACTGATTAATAAAACTAAAAGTTGGCTCTTTGGGAAGATAAACAAAATTGACAAGGCTTTAGCCAGACTCATCAAGAAAAAAAGACAGAAGAATCAAATCAACAAAATTAGAAATGAAAAAGGAGAAGTCAAAACAGACAATGCAGAAATACAAAGGATTACAAGAGAGTATTATGAGCAACTATATGGCAATAAAATGGATAACCTCAAAGAAATGGACAGATTCCTAAAAGTTCAATCTTACAAGACTGAAACAGGAAGAAATAGAAAGTTTGAACAACCCAATTACAAGCACTGAAATTGAAATCAACAATTTCCCAAAAAACAAAAGCCTAGGACCAGATGGCTTCACAGGAGAATTCTGTCAAACATTTAGAGAAGAGCCAATTCCTATCCTTCTAAAACTCTTTCCAAATATTGCAGAGAAAGGAACACTTCCAAACTCATTTTACGAGGCCACCATCACCCTGAAACCAAAACCAGACAAAGACAACACAGAAGAAGAAAACTACAGGCCAATATCACAGATGAACATAGACGCAAAAATCCTCAACAAAATTTTAGAAAACAGAATTCAGCAACAAATCAAAAAACTCATACACCATGACAAGTGGGGTTTATTCCTGGAATGCAAGGATTCTTCAATATAAACAAATCAATCCATGTGATACACCATATTAACACATTGGAAGATAAAAACCATATGATAATCTCAATAAATGCAGAAAAACCTTTGACAAAATTCAGCACTGATTTATGATGAAAACTCTTCAAAAAATGGGCAGAGAAGGAAACTACCTAAACATAGTAAAGGCCATATATGGTAAGCCTACAGCAAACATTATTCTCAATAGTGAAAAACTGAAAGCATTCCCCCAAGATCAGGAACAAGACAAGGGTGTCAACTTTCACCACTATTATTCCACATAGTTCTGGAAGTCCCAGCTACAACAATCAGAGAAGGAAAAGAAACAAAAGGAATCCAGATTGGAAAAGAAGAAGTAAAGCTCTCACTGTTTGCAGATGACATGATACTGTACATGGAAAACCCTAAAGAGAGTATCAGAAAATTACTAGAGCTAATCAGTGAGTTTCGCAAAGTTGCAGGATACAAAATCAATACACAGAAATCACTTGCATTTCTATATACTAACAATGCAAAATCAGAACGAGAAATTAAGGAATCAATCCCATTCACCATTGCAACTAAAAGAATTAAATATCTAGGAATAAACTTACCTAAGGAGACAAAAGAACTTTACACAGAAAATTTTAAGATACTGATGAAAGAAATCAAAGACAACATAAACAGATGGAGAGATAGTCCATGTTCCTGGGTAGGACGAATCAAAATTGTGAAAATGACTATACTACCACATGCAATCTACAGATTCAATATGATCCCTATCAAATTACCAGTGGCATTTTTCACAAAACTAGAACAAAAACTTATAGCCAAAGCAGTCTTGAGAAAGAAGGATGAAGCTGGAAAAACCAACCTTCCTCACTTCAGATTATACTACAAAACTACAGACTGCAAAGTTACAGTCATCAAGACAGTATGGTATTGGCACAAAACCAGAAATATAGACCAATGGAACAAGATAGAAAACCCAGACATAAACCCATGCACCTGTTGGTACCTTATTTTTGACAAAGGAGGCAAGAATATACAATGGGGCAAAAACAGCCTCTTCAATAAATAGTGCTGGGAAAAGTGGACAGCTACATGTAAAAGAATGAAATTAGAACACTTCCTAACACCATACACAAAGATAAACTCAAAACGGATTAAAGACCTAAATGTAAGACCAGAAAATGTAAAACTCTTAGAGGAAAACATAGGCAGAACACTCGATGACATAAATCAAAGCAAGATCCTCTATGACCCACTTCCTAGAGTAACAGAAATAAAAGCAAATGTAAACAAGTGAGAACTTATTAAACTTAAAAGCTTTTGCACAGCAAAGGAAACTATAAGCAAGAACAAAAGACAACCCTCAGAATGGGAGAAAATAATAGCAAATGAAACAACTAACAAAGGATTAATTTCCAACATACGCAAGCAGCTCCTACAACTCAATGCCAGAAAAACAAACAACCCAATCAAATAGTGGGAAAATGACCTAAACAGACATTTCTCCAGAGAAGACATACAGATGGCTAACAAACACATGAAAAGATGCTCAACATCACTCATTATTAGAAAAATGCAAATCAAAACCACAAAGAGATATCACCTCACGCCAATCAGAATGGCCCTCATCAAAAAGTCTACAAACAATAAATGCTGGAGAGAGTGTTGGAGAAAAGGGCATGTTCTTGCACTGTTGGTGGGAATGTAAATTGATACAACCACTATGGAAGACGGTATGGAGATTCCTTAAAAAAAAAAAAAAAAAAAAACTAGGAAAAAAACCACCATATGACCCAGCAATCCCACTCCTAGGCAATATACCCTGAGGAAATCAAAATTGAAAAAGACACATGTATCCCATTGTTCATTGCAGCACTATTTACAAAAGCTAGAACATGGAAGCAAGCAAGATGTCCATCGACAGATGAATGATAAATAAGTTGTGATACATATACACAATGGAATATTCAGTTCAGTTCAGTTCCAGCATCAACATCTTTTCAAATGAGTCAGCTCTTTGCATCAGGTAGCCAAAGTATTGGAGTTTCAGCTTTAACACCAGTCCTTCCAATGAACACCCAGGACTGATCTCCTTTAGGATGGACTGGTTGGATCTCCTTGCAGTCCAAGGGACTCTCAAGAGTCTTCTGCAACACCACAGTTCAAAAGCATCAATTCTTCAGCACTCAGCTTTCTTTATAGTCCAACTCTCACATCCATACATGACCACTGGAAAAACCATAGCCTTGACTAGACAGACCTTTTGCTGGCAAAGTAATGTCTCTGCTTTTTAATATGCTGTCTAGATTGGTCATAGCTTTTCTTCCAAGGAGCAAGTGTCTTTTAATTTCATGGCCACAATCACCATCTGCAGTGATTTTGGAACCCAAAAAAATAAAGTCTGTCACTGTTTCCACTGTTTCCCCATCTATTTCCCATGAAGTGATGGGACCAGATGCCATGATCTTCGTTTTTCTGAATGTTGAGCTTTAAGTCAACATTTTCACTCTGCTCTTTCACTTTCATCAAGAGGCTCTTTAGTTCTTCTTCACTTTTTACCATAAGGGTAGTGTCATCTGCATATCTGAGGTTATTGAAATCCTTCAATAAAAAAATTAATTAAAAAGTAAAAGAAGATGGAAAACTCAAAAATAAAATAAAAGTTTTTAAAAATGAAATGGAGAGAGAAAATCAAACCACTGTACCTTCACCAGAAAATTGTTATCAACAGTAAATTTCACTGTTAAACTAGATTCTAACCGGGTTCTGAGTCATTAAGACCTTGGGAACTTATCATCTGTTTGATTCACCTTTGAACCTGACTAAATAATCTCAACCAAGTTAACCATGTTTAAACATTTGGTAAAATACTCCCTTCCAGATGAAATGTGAGAGTCAGGGAGCACTTAAAGAGAGCTAAAGAAGATGAAGTGGACTGTGAAATTCTCAAATAAAATTATAAACTTAACAGTGTATGTATTTGGTTCTGATTGGTGTATAATCACTAACTAATAGAAAGAAACTAATTTGCCATTACAGCTGTCTTGAAATTACATTTAAAGGCAGAATCACAGTGCACTAGGAATTGCAACCACAGAGACACTGACAAGATTTTAGCTGTTAAAAAAAGTCTTTCTCTTTCATCTCACCATTAATAGTTGCTACAAACAGTAACTAAAAATGGAATTAGCATTGAAGTCTTGCAGGAGCAATGACTAAATGAGTAAATTGGCACATTATTGCAAGCCTGTTTCCAAGATCAGGGACTAGGAGACCATTTACTGAGCTTTGATGATGACTAGTTTGTAAAAGTCCTTTTTACCAGGACCTAAATGCTGAAAATCTTAACCAAAAATGGCCCAAAGAATTGGGAATGCTGAAAAATTCCTTCATATTCATTTTATCTTTGAGAAGGAGAAATAGGTGTGCTCATACTCTTTCGAGAGCAAAACATCAGCTTATAACCTTGACAAATGAACAGACTGTGACAAGCAAGATTAACAGAGTATCAGACACTGATTATTTGGTGTAGATTGTTGCAAGTCGATTTAAATTATTAATGATTCTTACCTACATGGATAAGGCAATATGTCTACGTAAATCTGTATTACAAAGCAAGGTTACTCAACCTTAATGCTATTGACATTTGGGGCCAAATAATTCTTTGTTGTAAGAGGCTGTCATGAGCATTACAGGATTTTTTGCAGTGTCTCTGACATCTACCCACAAGATGACTGTAGTATACACAGTCCCGCCTTACTGGTTGTGACAACCAAAAATATCTCCAGACATTGCCAAATGTCTCTAGGGAAGCAAACTAGTCCCTGGTTGGGAACCATTGGCATAAAGTAGTATCAGAAGCATATATGAGTTAAAAGGGCAGCACCACTTCCTTATAGAATATGAGGTCAAATTTCAGAAACTGTAATTAATTTTAGTGATTTTAATACTGGCCATAAAATGGTTTAATTTCTCAGGAGGAAAAAAAATGGTTATTATTAGAACTTGGGATTCTCAGAAATCTATTTATAGAGCAAAGCTAATAACTTTAAAAAAAATCCAAGGTTAAAATTATCTGAGAGTGTACTAGTCCAGCAGTTAAGGGAAAACCCAGAACATAGGGGGCAGAGAATGGTGCTTACCTAGTGATATTTGATTGAAAACAAGCTGAGCTTGCCTCACTGAATTCATGTCCCCTTTCCTCAGTACCCAACAGTTGATGACTGAAGTCAACACTTTCTATTTTTAACTTTAAGCAAGAAAAATGTTAATCACATCATTTCTTCATTTTTAAAAACACAATCTAGTCTCTTAACAAATGTGTGCTGCTGAATCCAGAAGATAAAGCTGATTTTCCCACTGTAACATACAATAGACTTTTATGACCTTTATTTTTCCTTATCTAAATTCTCCTCCAATCTTTTAAAAACAGCATATGTCTTTTCTTCTTAATAATGATCATATAAGCCAGTCTGAAGACCATCTAGATATTCTACGGTATTTTGAGTTGTTCATTGATAAAAACAAAAAATAGTGTGTAATATAAAATAATATATCATATGAAAGGGTGAAGTTATTCCATTCTGTAAACAGCAGAAATCTATAATCAATCATTAAGATATGATCTATTTTGTTGGTATTAATGTTGCTAATCCATCGTCTTCTACTCAAACAACCAAAAATGTGTGGCAGAGAAAATATACTTGCCCAGAAAATCAACAAATCTAGTTACAGACCTCATTCTGTCATTGGCTGCCTGCATGAGCAGTTATCAGCTCTTGGCTGCCACTTCTTCACATGTATATTTAAATGGGCAGAATCAGTGATCTCTAAAGTGGTTTCCAACTGCAAAAGTCCATGATTCTTTGTATTTATTTTCTTCTTAAATATGTTCAACACTACAATTTCAACAGGGGAAAGATGAATGAAATGATATTACATCTCACATCAGTTCAGTTCAGTTCAGTCGCTCAGTCATGTCCGACTCTTTGCGACCCCATGAATCACAGCACGCCAGGCCTCCCTGTCCATCACCTACTCCCAGAGTTCACTCAGACTCACGTCCATGGAGTCAGTGATACCATCCAGCCATCTCATCCTCTGTCATCCCCTTCTCCTCCTGCCCCCAATCCCTCCCAGCATCAGAATCTTTTCCAATGAGTCAACTCTTCGCATGAGGTGGCCAAAGTACTGGAGTTTCAGCTTTAGCATCATTCGGCCTTGGAATATTTTCAAAGACAAATTCCATGACACAGGGAATGGTATGGCAGGATATAGCTATTTTTCTACTACTCTTCTACTACGGAGGCCTCTGAGTGTAGCAGGAATCCAAAGAAAGACAATATAACAACAGAGGCTAGAGTTATTTCCATGTTCAAGACAGCAATTAGGAGATTGGAAAGTTCTGTGAGAGTTTGGGGTTCTAGAACTGAAAGTGTTCTTGCAGTCCATTAGTCAAACTATAAAAGAGTGCATTGCAGAGACATAAGCTGACATACTCAAACCTACAGCTTTTGTCAGCAGAGCTAGAATCAAGATCTTAGTTTCTCTGCTTCCCTTTCCCCTGAAATGTATTCCACATTAAAAGGATGTTTATGAAACACTTGACCCAATTATCCAGGAGTATCTATGTCCTCATTATTACTACCTAGAAAGAGACATAGGAAGTGGTGAAATAGCTCTTTTGAAAGGAAATATATTGAATAATTAATACAGTGGGCTATTCCAATAAGTTTGAAGAGTTAGTCATTCTTAACACAATGCCCTAGTCACCAATTTTCTTTGTGGAACTGAACAGAAAACAATCCTCATGTTCTGCTTTCTGCATATTTCCCAGAGATGCAGTAATGAAGAAATAGAAAATCAAATCAAGCAAGAAAGTATTTGGACATCATGAGAAGTAAATTAGATTTATGGTTTTCCACCTGGTTGCACTTCAGAGTCACTTGTTGAACCCAGATACCACCGAAGACCTACAAAACAAAGACCTCATAGTATTGGGCCTGAGAATATGCCATTTTACAGCTTGAAAAATGATTTTGATGTATGTCCCAGATTAGAAATCATTGGATTAGATTTAATATTTTTTTAAGTTTCCTTCAAACCCAAGAGTCCTTGATTCTTTATAGCTAAGTAGACTTGAGTGGGATTTTACTATCATGTCAAGCCTGAGCAGAAATAAGTGAGGACTGAGAACCTCACCTGCATAGAATCCCATCTGGCTCTGGGGCACTATTAATAAGCATTCAGACAGGTGGAGACTTATGCTGAAAAGGTCCTCTGAATACAACTATGCCCCTTAGGGTACCTGGGCCTGCTGAAAGTGAAAGCGTTAGTCACTA
Organism: Bubalus bubalis; assembly: GCF_019923935.1. Classification (NCBI taxonomy): domain Eukaryota; kingdom Metazoa; phylum Chordata; class Mammalia; order Artiodactyla; family Bovidae; genus Bubalus; species Bubalus bubalis. The sequence goes on along the minus strand of NC_059172.1, from coordinate 71,780,381 downwards.
AGTCATGTCTGATGCTTTGCGACCCCATGGACTGTAGTCCACCAGGCTCCTCTGACCATGGGATTCTCCAGGCAAAAATACTGGAGTGGGTTGCCATTTCCTTCTCCAGAGGATCTTCCTGACCCAAGGATCAAACCCGCGTCTTCCACATTGTGAGCAGACTCTTTACCATCTGAGCCACCAGGGGAGGCACCAGAAGTGCCTGCTGAATTCCCCCAAAATGTCTCTCCTTCAGAATCTTAATGGGAAAAAAATCATTTGAATGGATGAAGCTGTTATGCCATCTGAAGAGTCAGCACATACATTAAGACCATAGTCTCTCAGATTAGAGCTTTTGATTTACCTTTTTCTTCCCAGCCTGAGGATAGAGTGCTGAAACTGCTCTGGTCCTATACTTGAGTGACAATCAGACACAAGATACCCACAGTATTTGGCCAAGTGGGCATTCAATAAATGGCAGGAATTTTCCATAATCCTGGCACTATCCAGTGAGGTATGACATTGTGGAAAACCAAGGAACAGCATATGGGACGGAAATGTGGAAGAAGCAACTAGAAGCAAAAAATTCCCAAATAAGACAGAGGGGCATTCCATCCACTGACTTCAGAGCTTAACCTAAGCTTAAATAAAATGATATTCTCAACACTGTACAGCAAGGAATACTCCCCCATCCCTGTCTCTTTCTCCTGGTCCCTTCTGCCTGCCCCTCTCCATCTGTTCTTTCCTTCCATCTTTCCGCTTGCTCTTTCTTTCTCCCTCTTCACATACACCATACCCTCTCCAGTAAAGAAATAAATAGTGGCACCTTTACAGCACAACAGGAAAACCAATGTAGCTGGCAAAAAAAGCAAAGCCTTCTGCCACTAGCATCACCAGGCAGGTTGTACAAAGAGGAGTCACGACAGCCTGCTATTTTGTAAGCCAAAGTGGGGGTGACCACAAGCAGATCAAAGCAAAGGAAATGTACCATAAAAGAGAAAGCACAGCTTTGAGCAGAAAGAAAAAAAAGCTGGGAAATGTCCATAACACTTCTGCAGCCGATCTGGCATGCAAAAGTGAGAAAAAGAGAGGTTTTTGGATCCAAAATAATCAACCTCCTTTGTGGGTAAACAGGCAGGACTCCAGGAAGCCACAGGTCCTCACCTAACCACTATAAGTCAAAGACAAGATGGGCATAGTGGACAAAGCACCACACACCCGCCGCCCACCACAACCAAACATCTTCTAGTGTGAGAGAGATGCAGCACTAAGATCAGTCTAGGACTCTCACCATGTACCAAAAACCTGCAAGCCTCATGATTCTCAGAAGCACTTGGGCTCACTGTAACTCTAGGGAAAATTTCACAATGGTGAAGCTTATTTGGAAAACCACCTGCTACTATTTTTTTGCATCTTTGTAATTGTTCTGATTCCCTCTCCTCTTTCTCCACCCCAAGAGTTAGTGTTTCTTCAATATCCATTATGTGTTAAGATGCTCAGATACAGGGCTGAGGGCTGCAAAGGTGAATAAATCTTGGACGTTGTCTTCGGTGTATCTGGTACCCAAACAGATGTTGAGATGATGTGATGTGAGAAGCACCCAGGAGAGTGAGAATCAGGTAGGAAGCTTGGAGCTTAATCTGCCAAGGAAATCAATCAGGTTGGAAATGGACATTAAAGGGTCAACAAGTATTTGTGGCTGACTGAATGGAAAAAGCAATCTAGCAATCCCACTCCTGGGCCCATACCTCAAAACCATAATTCAACAAGCCACATGTATCCTGATGTTCAGTGCAGCTGTATTTATGACAGCCAAGCCATCTAAATGCCCATCCACAGATGAATAGATAAAGAAGATGTGGTATACACACACACACACATACACACAAAATTGAATATTATTCAGCCATAAAAAATATTGAAATAATGCCATTTACAGCAACATGGATGGAAACAGAGCTTGTCATACCGAATGAAGAAAGTCAGACAGTGCGTGCGTGCACCACCTGGGAAGCCAAGTGAGACAGAGAAAGACAAATATCACATGCTCAGGTGGCACAGTGGTAACGAATCCACCTGCCAATGCAGGAGCTGCAGGAAATGCAGTTTGATTCCTGGGTCAGGAATATCCCCTGGAAGAGGAAATGGCAACCCACCCCAGTGTCCTTGCCTGCAGAATCCCATGGACAGAGGAGCCTGGTGGGCTACAGCCCATGGGGTTGCAGAGAGTCAGATATGACTGAGCAGACACACACACACACACACACATATTGCTTATATGTGCAATCTTTAAAAAATAAGGGTACAAATGAATCTAGATACAAAATAGAAACAGGGTCACAGATGTAGAAAATAAGCATGGTTTCCAGGGCATAAGATCAGATCAGATCAGTTGTTCAGTCGTGTCCGACTCTTTGTGACCCCATGAATTGCAGCACGCCAGGCCTCCCTGTCCATCACCAACTCCCAGAGTTCACTCAGACTCAGGTCCATCGAGTCAGTGATGCCATCCAGCCATCTCATCCTCTGTCGTCCCCTTCTCCTCTTGCCTCCAATCCCTCCCAGCATCAGAGTCTTTTCCAGGGCATAAGGGAGGGGACAAATTAGGAGTTTGGGACAGACATATATATATTGCTGCTACTGCTAAGTCACTTCAGTCGTGTCCGACTCTGTGCAACCCCATAGACGGCAGCCCACCAGGCTTCCCTGTCCTTGGGATTCTCCAGGCAAGAACACTGGAGTGGGTTGCCATTTCCTTCTCCAACGCATGAAAGTGAAAAGTGAAAGTGAAGTCGCTCAGTCGTGTCCAACTCTTCACGACCCCATGGACTACAGCCTACCAGGCTCCTCTGTCCATGGGATTTTCCAGGCAAAAGTACTGGAGTGGGTTGCCATTGCCTTCTCTGATATATATATTACTATATGTAAAATAGATAATTAATAAGAACCTACTGCATAGCACTGGGAACTCTACCCAGTACTTTATAATGGCCTGTATGGGAAAGAAAATAAATGAATAAATAAATAATTTTTTTAAATAGATGTATGTTTATGTATAACTGAATCAATTTGCTATAGAAAAACTAACCCAACAGTGTAAATCAACTATGCACCAATAAAAAAAAAAAAAAATTTTTTTTTTTAAATCCAGAGAGAAGTCCTTATGGGGGATATACTTGGGGGAATGACTATGTTCCAAATGGGATTTAGCCCAGGAGAAGGCATACTTCAGGGGTTCCCTAGGCACTCACAGACATGACCTGCTTCACTCCCCTCTGAACCAAGTGCCCACACAGGCCCAGGGTGGCTTAGAGCCCAAGGCTGTGGCTGGGCACAGCTCTGTCACCTCACCCAGGCTTCCATACACCTTAACACTCCAGCTCCAGAGAGATCTCCCTCCCTGGGCTCGCCAAACTCTCAGGGAATTATTCCCTATGGTCTTAGAGAAGTTAAAAATCTACTTTTCCTAATGGATTTTTTTCATTTTAGAAGATGACTTGTATTGACCCAAATAGAAAAACTGGGATGTGAAATTATTTGGGGCAGAAGACTCTTTTTCACTGCCTTTAGCCTTTCTTAGGTTCCTCTCCCCATTTCCCCCACTTACCCTATTTCCGAGCCAGAGGAGCACAGGTCCCCTGCTTACTGACACTCTAACTCTGATCTTTGATTTGCTGCTGATGCTATTGTTATCACCGTTAAAAGTCACTTCACTTCTTGCAGGAGTTCAGGAGATTTCTACCTCATCTCTGCTACCCCTCCACACAACAGACAAGGTTCAAATGTGGAGCGTGGTTCTAAATGCAACTTATATTGCGGCCTGAAGCACAGACAAAATTCATCCAAGGTTTTGTGAGCTTATTGGGGTGGTACCTATAACTCCACCTTTAGTTCTTCATACTTGTTGTTGTTAAATTGCTAAGTTGTGTCCGACTCTTTGTGACTCCCTGGACTGTAGCCAGCCAGGTTCCTCTGTCCATGGTATTGTCCAGGCAAGAACACTGGAGTGGGTGCCATTCCCTTCTCCAGGGGATCCTCCTGACCCAGAGATCAAATCCCTGTCTCTTGTATCTCCTGCATTGGCAAAGAGTCAGACATGGCTTAATGACTGAACAACAACAAATCTTGCATTCACTCTGATTTGTAAAAGAAGGCAACGGTCAGCAAATGTTTGAATTCACGACTAGGATCACGTCATGTGGGCTGTACTTCTAAATCATCCTCCACTCTAGTGTTGACGTGCTACCAGGCTGGAGGATCACTTGTTCAGCTTTGAGCTGAGAGACATAAACAGACATTTCTCAGTGGCGTGTCTTATGTCAATAATTCATATGTAGTGTTCAAAAGTGTCCAGTTCACTGTTAAGGAAAGGCATTCCAAATGGCTTGATCCGACTCACTATTTCACAACAAATAATTTGGAGAGTCTTATATTAAATAAACCAATCATCTTTTATTCTACTGCGGAATTGTCCTCCAATTGGAAATATATTGTGTTGAAGTTTTCAATATCAGTACATGTTTGCTTCGTTTTAATAAGGAAAAATACATTTTATTTTATGTCGCATATAAGCTAAGATTTCTTGGAATGCAATCATTAAAATTATTCCTTTTGAAAAGGCAAAATCCTATTTGGATGTCTCTCTCTCCTTTGAACAAAACTGCAAAGGGGGTTTTAGACAAGGTCTCAAGCCCTGCGTTAGGCAATTCACTGAGAAACAAACAACCCAAGTCTCAGTAGCTTGTGACAGCAAACATTTATTTCCCATCCCTTGTCTGCACCTGTGAATGGACTAGGACTGCAGTCCCATTCCCTGTGTCCTTCTATTCAAGCACCTCAGATAAAGGCACAGCCCTATCCGGGAGATGCTCATTTTTAGGGCAGAGGCGAAGAACAAGAGGCAGTCACATCAGAAGCTTCTGTTTAAATATAGCATATGTGTTATTGGCTCACAGTCCATTAGTCCCCAAAAAAGTCACATGGTCTAGCCCAACATCAATAGAGCAGGAAAATACTTCCTGCCCAGGACAAGGGAAGGGAAGAAATATTTGAAGACAATAATACAACCTATCACAGACCTTTCATGAATATTTACTTTCTTTCCCTTCTTACTTAAAATTACTTACCTGCTTGCAAGCAATACACCCAAAAAGTCTCATCCCATAATGGCTTTAGGTACTAGGTTGAAGATCTCATGGTAGTCTCTAAACCAGGCTTGAAACAACCCACACGTACCCACATACAGTGGTGGAAGGGAACAGAATAGCTGCATAAAAACCACCACTCATAAAGAGGAAAGATGAGAAATATTTAGCCATCACTGGTATGCAGCAGCTTTGAGAATCTGCTGGGCAAACATCATGAGTCCCACCTTAGGGGAAGGAATGTTCCATGGGTCCTGCTACCCATGGGCAGCACCCTGATCCCTCATTCTCTGTGACTCTGGATCCCATCCTCCAGGACACCTTCCATTAATGCTATTGGATGAATCTGTGGAGGGCATTCTGGGCTTCCCAGGTGGGGCTAGTGGTAAAGAACCCACCTGCCAATGCAGGAGACATAAGAGGCTTGGGTTCGATCCCTGGGTGGGGAAGATCCCCTGGAGGAGGGCATGGCAACCCTCTCCAGCATTCTTGCCTGAAGAATCTCCAGAGAAGCCTAGCAGGTCTATAGGATCACAAAGAGCTAGACACGACTGAAGCAACTTAGCACGCACGCGTGAAGGACGTTAGAGACTCTACCACCCCAGATTTCTCAGCCTGCTTCTTGCCCAAATAGTCTCGAAATGTCACAGTCTCTTTTAATGGTGTAGGACAGTGCTTTTGGCACTACAACTCTTTGAAGGATTTTAACAAATTTTCCCCTCTTGGACTCCATTTCCATCTCCAGCTATCTCCACCACACTTCTCTGATGGATGTAAGGTTTTCTCTAGACTTAATAAATGGTGCTACAGGCTTGATCAGCTCTTCCAGAATCCTGTCTCTAGGAATTGTAGCCATTCCTGTAATTTCATCTCAGCCAGTGTCTTAATTAGTGGTTTTGGTTCAAAGCATTTCTCCATTTGACCTTTGACCAGTTGAAGATTAAAAACAGTCCCATTTTTCTACCCTAAAATCCCAGAATTTGAGCCTATTTTCTCTTTAGTTCCATCTTGCAAGTAGACCAGTTATTTTCTGGATTCATTTCACTTGTTAAATAGCCTGTCAAATGCAGCAAATAACAACTAACTCACACAAGGACAGTTCTGTTTAAACACCTTTCCGCCTAAAGCTATAATAAGTTCATCACATAGGCTATCTGCCTCCCAAGTTATTGCCGCTGCAGAAGAAAAAAATTTCTATTACATTGATCTGATCACTCTTTTTAGTTTCCCACAATAGTTTTTTTACACCACCTACAGCTTTATCTAGAAGCAGTTGCCACCTATTTTTATTTTCCTGCAAAAGTACCCCACTCCTCATATCCATTTTTATATTACTCAGCTTGCTGCACAAAACACAACCCCCAAACTCCAGTTGCTAGCAACAACACAATTCTTGCTGACTTCATGTGTCAGCAGGTGCCACTCAACTCTGAATAAAAATTAAAGTGTTAGTCGCTCAGTCATGTCCAACTTTTTGTAAACCCATGAACTGTAGCTTGCCAGGCTCTTCTGTCCATGGAATTCTCCAGACAAGAATACTGCAGTGGGTTCTTCCCGACCCAGGGACCCAGGTATCCTGCATTGCAGGCAGATTCTTCACCATCTGAGCCAACAGGGAAGCACTCAGTTCTGAATACTTTGGTTCTGTTTCATGTACTATCTTCACATTCAGGGACCCAGGCTGAAGGGGCAGCCACTATGCATAAGGTATGCATTCCTGAGACAGAAAGGAAGAGCAAGAGGTATTAAATCACATTTAAAGCTTTTGCTTGAAAGTAGCATAGTTACCGGAGAAGGCAATGGCACCCCACTCCAGTACTCTTGCCTGGAAAATCCCATGGACAGAGGAGCCTGGTAGGCTGCAGTCCATGGGCTCGTTAAGAGTCAGACACGACTGAGCGACTTCCCTTTCACTTTTCACTTTCATGCATCGGAGAAGGAAATGGCAACCTGCTCCAGTGTTCTTGCCTGGAGAATCCCAGGGACGGGGGAGCCTGGTGGGCTGCCGTCTATGGGGTTGCACAGAGTCGGACACGACTGAAGCGACTTAGCAGCAGCAGCAGCAGCAGCAGCATAGTTACTTCTTGCATTCCGTTGACCAAGTTCAGCATGATGGAATGGGGAAGTATTTTTCTCCCGGGAAGAATGTGGAGTAAAATTTTCAAATAACAATACCATCTACCACATACATTACTGATAAACCAGAGTTGTAAAACCTCAGATTTGTGGATATACTAGACCAACCCCAGAAAATTAGTGCAATGAGAAGGATCTGTATGAGATCAATTATACACTCATAATTCTGAAAAATAAGGAAAAGAAACCAATGAATTACTTGGCTTTGTGGTGTGCAACATCACAAAGATATGGTACCATAGTGATCAATATAACATGTTTCTATAAAACATGAAAGGAGAAGCATAAAGTTTCTTAATTTTGTACTTAATTTGTCTATTTTGTAAACCTAAAAAATTAGTGATGAAGTATTTTATGTATAGTTGCACAGGCAATCCTAATTTGCTGAATTTTTCCAGTTTACATTTGATGCAGTTAAAGACTTTGCATCACAATAAACAGGAGATTTAGGGGGGTAAATCTGCCCAGAATCATGGGGGTGCTTCTTTTTATTTCTAAACAAATCACAAACCTTAGTAAATGCAGTTATTTTCATTTGAAAACGAGCCATGCTGGGCTGAAGCCTTCAGAAAGATGAGAGGGTGAATAGTGCCCTCTAGTGGTGAGTCAAAGCTTTTCACTCGGAAATAGAACAATGTGGGATTTCCAATTTCCTCGTTTATGCTTCTTGATCTGGACTCTGAAATTGAAAAAGTAGAATTTTAGAAACATATCAATAACATTCTAACGTTCCTTTCCCCTGTGCCTGAAACTTGTTTATTTGATATTGAGAAGTATCAGACAATTCAATACTCCTCACATAGTAATAAAAGATGCTATTTAATCTTACTCTCTAATCCTTAAGCTGTCACAAATGTATATTCAATTTTATTTTTAAGAAGAAATAAAGTTTTTAACCTGGAGATTGAACTGGAGCAATCTGCAATTTAGATTTTGTTTTTATTGATTACCGGCCAATGTAATCACCAAGAAGAAATATCTAACAAGTTTCTAACTCCCGATATTTCCAAGATGATTACACATTTTATTAATCAAGGTCGCAGTCACCTCATTTTATTGGTGTCAATGAAACCCTGATGCTTTGTGTTAATTAAGAATCACCGAGGCAATGAAACAGATATTTTAAATGCTGCTGCTGCCGCCATTTATGTGTGAGCTCCAGGTGCCCTCTGCTGGACAAAACAAATAGTTGGTGAAAAAGCCGCTTCTGTCCAGTTCTGGTTCAGCTGTCCCCTGCTGAGTTTCTATTCAAGCTAAAACTCCATTAATAACAAAAAAAAAAAAAGAAAGATATAAGCATTTAACTCATATAGAGATATGGGATCGGGCCTTATATTAAAATCCTGGAAGAAAAAGTCGTTAAGGCTTTACTGTATCTACACGAATAATGTTCAAACACTGGACTTTTCTTCATTACTCAAATCTCATTTCAAATATGACTGCCTCTTGAGCAATTAGAAACTATTAGAAAACAAATGATGGTCAGATTGTTAATACTTTGTATCAACTTAATAGTGTAAATATAGAGTGAACTATATTCTTTTCAGAAATAAAAAAGTCATGGTCAGTATTCTAAAGGCTGACTTTTCAGCACTTAGACATGTATTTCTTCTTTCCACTAACAGAGCTAGAATCTAACTTACATGGTTTTCGTCCCCTGAAGAGGAATGCTCTGTTCAAGTGCTGGGACTGGTCTGCTCGAGGGCTGTCTAAGGTACCAAGGCAGTTTGTCCATTGTACAGCTGAAAACGTCAACATTTACAGTTACCAGCTCAAGTTTTAGAGTTGAAAGTTAGCAATATGGTCTTGGAGTGAAGCGGGGGTTGCTATTTTTTTTTTTTTTTTTTTTTTGCATTCTGTAGTCAAAAAAAAATGCTCTGGTATTGGCAGGGGCAATTCATTAATCCCATTGGTTAGACTTCTGTCGGAATGGGATCTTGCCCTTATAAAGCCTAGTCTGTATTATTTTTTTAAAAATTTCTCCTTCTCCTACAGTCTTTCTAAGCTCTGAAAGACCTAAACTTATTTCCTGGAATTCCAGAAAAAGCAATCTTTAAAAAGTAAATTAAAGAGAAACAGAATCTGTGTTCCCTGAACTCAGAAGCAAAACATCTTTTGTCGGCAACTACCTTTCTCTTGAGTATTATGAGTTGTACCAAAATATGAGATCATAAGCTAGTAGAAATGGAAAGTATAATGAACTTCCTCCATCAGTTGTTTTGTTGAGTTTAGTTGCTTTACAATGTTGTGTTGGTTTCTGCTATAGAGCAAATTCAATCAGCCATATGTATACACATATCCCCTCTTTGGGGGATTTCCTTTCCACTTGGCTCACCATATAGCATCGAGTAGAGTTCCCTGTGCTTTACAGTAGATTCTCATTAGCCATCCATTTTATACATAGTAGTGTGCATATGTCAGTCCCAATCTCTTGATTCATCCTACACCCCCGCTTCCTTCTTTGGTGGCCATGCATTTGTTCTCTACATTTGTATCTCTATTTCTGCTTTACAAATGGGTTCACTTGTACCATCTTTCTAGATTCCACATATATCCATCAATATACAACTGCCATTAGTTTTTAACTATTTCATAGTGGTAAAGTATGAATAACATAATCTGAAATATGATTACTATTGTAGATGTCACTTTTCTGCCATAAAAATGTCATAGGTTTCTCCCCAGAATTCCTATGTTGAAGTCCTAAACCTCTCCCCAGTTCATCAGAATGTGACTGTATTTGGAGATGAGATCTTTGAGTTGAAAGAAGGTCACTAAGATGGATTCCAATACCACATGGCTGGTGTCCTTATAAAAAGAGGAGATTTCAACACAGTAACACACAAAAGACCACGTGAAGAAACGTGGAGAGGATGGCCATCTACAAGCCAAGTCAGGAAGCCTTGGAAGAAGTCAATCTTGCTGAAACATTGATCTCACACTTAACCTCCAGAATTTTGAGGAGATAAATTTCTATTGAGGAAGCCTCCCACTCTGTGCTACTTTGTATGGCAGCCCTAGCAAACTAATGCAAGAAGTGAACTTGGTGTATTTCTGGTTCTATAAGGTCAGGACAAGGCTTCCAAAGCTTCTTTTAGCACTTTTTTCGAGTTTTTTTGCCTCATGGTTGATAATCAGCCAATACAGCTCCAAGCTTCAAGTCTACATCCAAGAGAGGAAAAGATGGAGGAAAATGCTCTTCTTTCTATCAAAAACTAAAAGATGTGACTTATTATTTTTTACCTGGACTATATTATGTCAAGTATCAGAAAACTCAAAGAAGTTTAAACCCAAAAAGCATTGGTTCAAGAATGAGAAAATTCAGGGGTAATGCCAATTTCAGGCTGACCAGATTCACCAATCGAATGATGTTATCTGGAGTGAGTCTCTCTCTCTCTCTCTCTCTCTTTGTTTTAATCTATTTATTTTTTATTGAAGGATAATTGCTTTACAGAATTTTGTTGTTTTCTGTCAAACCTCAACATGAATCAGCCATAGGTATACATATATCCCCGCCCTTTTGAACCTCCCTCCCATCTCCCTCCCCTTACCACCACTCTAGGTTGACACAGAGCCCCTGTTTGAGTTTCCTGAGCCATACAGCAAATTCCCGTTGGCTATCTATTTTACATATGGTAATGTAAGTTTCCATGTTACTTTTTCCATACATCTCACCCTCTCCTCCCCTCTCCCCATGTCCATAAGTCTATTCTCTATGTCTGTGTTTCCATTGCTGCCCTGTAAATAAATTCTTCAGTGCCATTTTTCTAGATTCTGTATATATGTGTTAGAATATGATATTTATATTTCTCTTTCAGACTCACTGCACTCTGTCTAATAGGTTCTGGGTTCATCCACCTCATTAGAACTGACGGTATGGAGATTCCTTAAAAAACTAGGAATAAAGCCACCATATGACCCAGCAATCCCACTCCTAAGCATATACCCTGAGGAAACCAAAATTGAAAGAGACACATGTATCCCATTGTTCATTGCAGCACTGTTTACAATAGCTAGAACATGGAAGCAACCTAGAAGTCCATCAACAGAGGAATGGATAAAGAAGTTGTGGTACATACACACAATGGAATACTACTCAGACATAAAAAGGAACACATTTGAAACTCTCTTTTGATTTTTCTTTTACTGTATTGCCTTTCCTCTCCTGCTTCTCAGAGATATTCATAGATATTCCAGGCTTTTTCCTCATGGCTACAAGATGGCTAGTGTAGCTCTCACCTCACATTTTTTCAAGATCTGTCTAGCAAGAAAGAGTTCCTACCCCCTGTCATCCATGGGTAAGAAGACCTATGCTTCTTCCTTTGGCTCATCCTCCTGGCCTGATTATGAAGAATACTTCACACTGTTATCATAACCCAAGCACTAAGAAGTCTGTGTTCACATAATAATGAGATGACCATCAACATTTTAAAGAGTAAATAACTCCTCTTTATTAAGCATACACTTTGTGCCAGGCTTGGTTCATCATCAGCTTGAATCATCACACAACTTAATGCAATAAAAATAATTATCCTACTTCAAAAATATTATCAAGTATTTATTTATCTTTAAATAACTAATCTTAAATAAGTCAAGTAAGTTGGCACAGACTGGTGAGGTAGAAAACAGAGCCAGGGATTTCATAAAGTTTCTAACTCTAGAATATTCATCTTCTTCACCAGTTAGCTCCACTTGAATCCATATTGTTTTCACAAAGCATGAACAGCTGTAGCCTTTTTTCTCCATTTCAAGAACCTCACCTGCTATCTCTTCTGCCCACAGTCACCCAATTTCTGCTTGCTAGGCTTAAGCCTCTCATCTATTCTTCAACTGAAAGGCTAATTGCTAACAAATAAATACTTGTCCCACCTTCCCCAGTCTCCTTTTAGCAAAGAAAGACCTTCCCTTATTCAGCAAGGAGAATCATTTGAATTCTATGTAGTCACTCAACCTTTGCCCTTTACAAGCTTATCCATCTTTTTAAACTTCTCTGATTTTTTTCTTTTTCATCATGCAGTTTTACTTTCCTTGAAAAATAGTTAAGAGTCAGTCCTTAAAATATGCTGGCGATGCAAAACACTTGAAAATAAATAGACAGCAGTTCTACCACTAGATAAGGATCAAAATGAGGCTGTTTTACATTGTATTGCCTTCTTTTCACCAAAGATCTATTTTCAGTGCAGAGGTCCGGTGAGGTCAATAGCACCTCTGTGCTGAAATCAGAAGCTTGCTCGTTATTATCAGTGGCAAGCAGAGGGAGTATGACGCTGAGTGCAATTACAAAGAAACTCGAAAGATATGCACCCTGTTTCTTTAGAGATAGAAAATCAAGAGGCTATACAATCATATTTGACAGATGCTGTTCTCAAGGCCATATCAGCTAGGAGGCATAATCTGGAAAATGAAATGTTAAAATGTAATTTAGCCTCATCTGAAGATTTGCAGGAGTTCTTTCTATTCTTCATCTGCACCCCCAACTTCCTTCTTAAGGAGAAGTGCCCTTCCTCTGACATCCTTAATAACCCTGTTACCCCAGTACATAAACCTCAGTGTATCACTGTTGTCATTTATGGAAGTATGTGTGTGTGTGTGTGTGTTTACGTGCACTCTGTTGTTTAGTCATGTCTGACTCTGTGACCCCAAGGACTGTAGCCCACCAGGTTCTTCTGTGGGATTTCTCAGGCGAGAATATTGGAGTGGTTGCCATTCCCTTCCCCAGGGAATCTTCCCAACCCAGCCATCGAACCCATGTCTCCTCTATCTCCTGCAATGACAGGCAGTTCTTTACCACTAGTGCCAGCTGGGAAGTGTCCACCCCTGTAGACTGAGTGTTCCAGGAGTGTGGAGCCTACATCTTATTCATTGCTTTCCAAGCCATGCCTGGCACAGTGCCCAATAAGCAGCACTTAGTGCATGTCTGTGGTTTGAAGGGGGAAATGCTGCACAGAAACGGTGGCTAGTCCTCAGTGTCCTCTGTGAGCACTTCTCCTCCACCCACTGCTGCTGCTGCTGCTGCTGCTGCTAAGTCACTTCAGTCATGTCCAACTCTGTGCGACCCCATAGACAGCAGCCCACCAGGTTCCCCTGTCCCTGGGATTCTCCAGGCAAGAACACTAAATGGGTTACCATTTCCTTCTCCAATCCACCCACTGAGACAGCATCAAATAAACTTCAAGAGAATCTCCCCCTCAGGGGACAAAGGTCCCTGCCTACCAATGCTGAAGTGAAAGGGGTTGCCAGGACTGTTTCCAACAGTTTCTATACCAGTCTTGTCAACAATAAATTTGATGTCAGGCTCTGATATTCACTGGCTGAGATGACAACTTTCCAATGAGTAAAACTCTCAGCTGCTGCTTTGGGATTGTGCTTATTTGTTATTTGTTTCCTACTCCCCTGCCCTGGTGCCCTACCAACCAGAGAGGGCACTCCTTCCCCCTTCCTTTACTTCATTTGGGTGGGTGTGCTAAGTCACTTCAGTCTTGTCTGCCTCTGTGACTCTATGGACTGTAGCCCACCAGCCTCCTCTGTCTTTGGGATTCTCCAGGGAACAGTACTGGAGTGGGTTGTCATGCCCTCCTCCAGGGGATCTTCCTGATCCTGGGATCGAACCCACATATCTTATATCTCCTGCACTGGCAGATGGGTTATTTACCATGAATGCCACCTATACAGAGGCTGGCAAAGACCACATGAAGTACTTTCCACAAAACTCTTCTACCCAGAGATCCCTCTTCTGGTCCTTTGGGTCATACATCTCCCCTTACTGGTTCTATAGGCAGAATTTTATTTGCAGTCATATTTTACAGTGGACAATTTACTATAAATAAGTAGGCATGGGAAGAATATGGGCTTCCCCAGAATATAGGCTTCTTTATTTAGCAATAAAGAGTCCACCAGCAATACAGGAGAGGCAGGAGATGCAGGTTTGATCCCTGGGCTCAGGAAGATCCCTTGGAAAAGGAAATGGTAATCGTCTCCAGCATTCTTGCCTGGAGATTTCCACAGAGTTGCCTGCCATGCTGCAGTCCATGAGGTTGCAGACTCAAGAATATGGATTATTCAAGACAATTACTAACTGTGGCAGGGTACCCTAAACCTGGATGGTAGGGGCTGTCAAAACTTGTTAGGAGGCTGTAAAGTACATGTGAGATTTTTTTTCAGGGCAGAGCCCACCTTGTCCACTCATGCCTGTCATGCTGCTTGGCACATGGTAGGCACTCAGTCAATATCTCCTGAATAAGTGAATGAAGACTCAAACGCTGCCTTGTAGTAAGGGTTCATTAAGCCTCAAATAACTATATTTACCCATATATAGTTTTTGAGGAAATTTGTGTCTACATGTTCTTGAGAATTACGAAGGTAAGATCCAGAAGACTACATGATGATGGTTCAAGATCTCTGATCTTCAGTTCTTTATAGAAACAGTCCAAAAGAAAGAAAGGAAGGAAGAAGGAAAGAAAGAAAGGAGGAACGAAGGAAGAAAAAAAGTAAGGAGAGAAAGAAAGGAAGAAAAAGGAAGAAAAAAGAAAGGAAATGTGGAGGAAGAGAGGGAGGGAGGACGGAAGGAAAGGCAAGGGAGGATGAAGCAGATTGATCTGGTAACAAAAAAAAATTATATTTTAAAAAAAGATCATAGACTCTGAAACCAGACTGCTCACGCTAAAACTAAATCAAACACTTAGTAGCTCCATGACTTTGAACAAAGCCTCTCTGCACCTCTCCCCTTCATAATAGGCATAGTAAAAACGATAGTGCACGTGACACAGGGTTGTATAAGGACAATTACATAAGTTACTATACGTAAAACACTTAGAGTTTTGCCTGGCAAACTGTAGGTACTCAACCAGAGTTTACAAATATTATAGTGTATGAAGCTCACTCTGCACCCCACAATTGAGCTTAATTGGGTTTCATAAATGTTTTGTACATTAAATTATTGTGCAGAGAGGCTATCCCCTTGAGAGTGAAGGATGGAACTTTCTCATTAGTAGGAATAAAATTTTTCCCCATCTATCATTGTTTAAAAAAGTAGTTACACGACAAGAAAAGAAAATGCAGAGGGCAGGTCTTGATCTAGTCAACTGAAGAAATATTCAGTCACAATGGAGAGCTCACTGTTTAACAATATTTTTTTAAGCTTTATCTCTCTCTCTCTCTCTCTCTTTGACCATGTCACACTGCATGTGGGATCTTAATTCCCAACCAGGGACAGAACTTGCACCCCATGCCTTGCGAGCACAGTTTTAACCACTCAACAGTGGTTCTTAACCACTGAGGAAGTCCCCAGCTAACTGTTGTGTTAGTCCCTAACACAAGAACAAATAGCCTGTAGTAATAAAAATAATAACTAACATTTATCTTTCTAACTGGATATGTGTTTGCTTCAATTCAACCTTATAAAGTAGGAACGATTACATGCGGAGGCTGCCCTCTGGCTGGAGAGCCAGTGCCATGTACAGGATCTGTATTAGTCAGGGTAGGATCGGTTTTCTTGTGATTTAAACCCTCATAGGCTTAACACAAAACCAGTTTATTTCTCACTCACATTATGTGTCCCTTGGGATCAGCAGGAAACTCTGCTCCCCACACCTACCATTAGCTGCACAATTTGAAAGATGCAGCTTCCTTATTGCTGCAGCAGAAACGGGGGAAGTACATACAGGGCTTTCTGTGCTTCGGGCCAGGAGTGACCATGTCCTGTTTACTCAGCACTGCTGCTTCTTTGACATGGGCCACACCTTAGGAATCTCTGAAATTTGGAGTGCCACGTCAGTGCCTGGGACTTGGCTAGGACTGGCAGTGTGGTCCAGGAGGTTCTCAACCCAGACCAGGACCTGCAAGGGCCCTAGCCCTCAATGCTCCTCTGGGAACTTTCTGACCCTGTATCCCATACACGGAATCAACCAGATGTCCCAAGGAACCCTGAGACCTGTGCCCATGGAAGCATCCTGGTACCATGAGTCTGGCTCTGGTTCCAGGAGGCCAGTCTGGTGCAGCAGACACTACTCCTGCTGGTCAGCAGGATCTTACACCAGATCAGGCTGCCGGAATGGTGATGGCACGTTCATTTGTGGTGATTCTCACTCACATTGGACAAAAATGTGTTCTGAGCTACCATCTGTTCCCCCCGCCATCCCTTGGGCTTAAACATGTTTGAGCCTTTACGTCAGCTCTGTCTGTGTTCAGTTCACAATGCCATCTCCAGTGTATAGGACCCAAGGGTGACAGCTGGCATTCTTACTCTATACCTCCCACTCTGACCTGCAGCACAGATACCACCCCTTTTGAAGGCTCTGTGTCACATGAGAGTCAGGAGGAAGGGGTATATGTCTTTTTCAAGGGTAAAATTTTAGATCACTACTCCTTGATCTCAATGGACTTTTTCAATTGAGGTTTTCTTTTGCTTCCAATTATGGCAGCAATACCATACTCTTCTGAGTCTGTCTGAAGCAGTGCCAGACAAGGAACCAGACATTCCCTGTGTGAATGAAACCACTCCTCTCCTCTGCCCAGGGGCCTATCTTCCCTGCTGGTGTCAGTGTGTGGAATTCAGGGATGCTATCAGCAAATATTTTGAAAGAGATCACATTCTAGAAATGCAAGGAGTGCATCCTTGAAGGCTGAAAAGAAGACATGGCTGGTAGGTGTGATGCAATTTACTTCCACTGTAAAATTTTAAACAGTACACTTAACATGACCAAAACTGAATTATCATTCACATTTTCTTTCATACAGGGTCCACACTTACATGTGTGGTCATCAACAGAAAAGCGTAGCAACAACCTTTGAGAGAATCATTAGAAGCCAGTATTCAGAAGCAGCAGAATAGGTAATGCAGTGTCAGAAAAGATGGTGTAATCAGCATGAAACATGGAATTAGAGAAGCACAGAAGCAGAAAGACCTATATTGTTTCAAGACAAAAAAAGTTTCCAAATAGCCACAGCTTTGTAATAATGGTGGTGCCGTCTTTTACCCGCAGTGGGAGATATGAAATTAGCCAGAAATGGTGCATTTGATAATAAAGAAGTCCAAAAGATGGTTCTTGATCTTGAATGGAAAGAGATGGTGCCTGGACACTACAAAAATCTTTATTTTCCCTGATTGAACAATAATCAAATACATAGTTATTTCTTCTATAACCACTAGTCTCACTCTTCATTGATAAATATACTTACATGACCCCATGACTGTGTAATATATATTTAGATTGAATTGCTTATATAGGCAGGAGTCTTGAAAATAATTTTTGCCCAGGATCACCCCACACCCTGAGTTGATCCTGCTTCCATTCACCAACCATTGATCAGAACTAATCTTGTGACCTTACTCAACTGCAAGGGAGATAAAAGTATATCCTGAGAACCCAAAATGAGAGGAGAACCATATACGATAGACAGTAGTAATCTTTGACACAGGAACTGGCAAGGATAGAGCTGACCTGGGTTTTCAAAGAATGGTCACGTTTTAGCAATTATAAGTTGCTCCCTATGGGCTTCCCTGGTGGCTCCCTGGTGGAGATGTAAAAGATGTGAGTTCAATACCTGGGTTGGGAAGATCCCCTGGAGAAGAAAATGGCAACCCACTCAGGTATTCTTATGCCTGGAGAATCCCATGAACAGAGGAAACTGGTGGGATACAGTCCATGGTGTCACAAAGGGTCAGACCCAACTAAACGACTAAACAACAGCAAGTTGCTCCATGAGTTTCCACTTCCTTCTTTATCCCACAGCTGTTCTAAAGCCTCATCAAAAGTTAAGCCCTTGCCTACACTGTGCTGCACCACAGTCTCGTGCAGTGTTGAGAGCATAAATATGACAGAAGTCAGAGTTCCCAGGACTGCAAGAAGCAATTCGCAGGCGTATCAGCTGTAGCCTTGGACAGAGTGGAGATGAGGATTCCAAAGCCAGGCAACTAAGGAGACAAAGAAATGACAGAACGGATAGAAAAAGAATTGATACAGAAATTTCTAGATAATTTCCTACAGACACTAGAGGAAAGAAGGGAACCTCTAAGAGAGGTCTGAGGTCCTGATGGGGAATAGGACTGCACTTGCCTCAAAGCATCTGAAATTCTACTCTGAATACCTGTCTCCTCTCCAGACTTTCGGTCTATGGTTCAGTTCCTCAGACTTCCCTGGTGGCTCAGACAGTAAAGCATCTGTCTACAATGTGGGAGACCCGGGTTTGAGCCCTGGCTTGGGAAGATCCCCTGGAGAAGGAAATGGCAATCCACTCCAGTACTCTTGCCTGGAAAATCCCATGGACAGAGGAGCCTGGAAGGTTAGTCTATGGGGTCGCAAAGAGTCAGACACGACTGAGCGACTTCACTTTCACTTTCAGTTCCTCAAAGCTGGATGTGACACCTAGACTCTTTCACCTTTATAAAGGTAACTCCACTAAAGTTACAGTGGGCATCATAAATGTGAAGTTATGTTATCTTCTTCTGTGACTTTTACATTTTTTGAAAGATTTTTTTAAACTAAATGATGGCCTTTGAACTTTGATCATTAGGAATTCAAACAGCTGGTAAATAAGATATTTGGGGGTGAGGAACTTCTTGGTCCCCCTCAAACCTCACATTTGTGTACTTCTTCATCAGGGTGGCACCGACTACATGCAGCCATCACAAGATGATTGGCAGCTTAGGTACTGATCCTGCCCCATAGTATCAGATCTGTTCACCTTCCTTCAGAGCCTCGTTTTAGGCTTTAACATGGGCTTACTGATACTCTAGAGACACAGAGCAACATGCCTCAGTGGCACTGAGGGCTTGGAGAAATTCAGGCCATCACAATAATTCGATGGAAAGTAACTCCTTGGATGAAAGGGAAAAAGGGGAGGGAGCAGGGGCAGGGAGCGCAAGACGGGACAGCAAAGGAACTACTGCTGATGTCACGAAGCAAGGTTCGTGGGATGAAGTTCCACGGAAGGAAAAGCGAAGCTTGCATATTCAGGAGAGATTCCTATATGTAAAAGTGAAATGTGTGTAACAAGGGAATAAAAGTTAAATGGTTGGGGGGTGAGGGGGACACGTGAAATCAATAGATAGCAATGTCTGCAACTTTAAAATTTGCTATTTAGCTTCAAGTTCAAGTCTTATGACCAGTAGAATTCAAGCATCCCTCTGGTACATAAAATCAATGAAGGGAAGAAAAAAATTCTGTTCTTTACTACAGCAAAATCAGCATGTGAAATTATCTTTGAAAAGTTTCAGGTCAGGCATAGTGTCCAAGAAGAAATGGGCTTGAGACAAACTCAGTGGAAAGACTGGTGATTGACAGAAGGTAGAATTTCAGGAGGTGAGTGAAGGCAGCAAAGCAAGTGTTCATTCATCTATTCAACATATTTATTTTTTAATAACTTTTGGGGGGAGGCTATGCTGCATCTTGGTTGTGACGCACGGGCTTCTCTAGTTGTTCCATGTGGACTCCAGAGCACACAGGCTCAGTAGTTGTGGTGCATGGGCTTAGATGCCCATGAAACATGGGATCTTAGTTCCCCAACCAGGGATCAAACCCACGTCCTCTGCATTGGAAGGTGGGTTCTTAACCACTGGACCACCAGTGAAGACTCCAACAGAATTTATTAAGTATCTGTTAGGCAGTATGCTAGATGGAAAATACATAGAAATATATAATATATAGCCTCTCTCTCAAGGAGCCTCTATGTGGAGTGGATGAGAGACTGACAGGTTAACTCTAATTATAATATAGTAGAGAAATCATGGAGAAGGCAATGGCACCCCACCCCAGTACTCTTGCCTGGAGAATCTCACTGGACAGAGGAGCCTGGTAGGCTGCAGTCTATGGGGTCGCTAAGAGTCTGACATGACTGAGCAACTTAATTTTCACTTTTCACTTTCATGCCTTGGAGAAGGAAATGGCAACCCATTCCAGTGTTCTTGCCTGGAGAATCCCAAGGACAGGGGAGACTGGTGGACTGCCATCTAGGGGATTGCACAGAGTCGGACACAACTGAAGTGACTTAGCAGCAGCAGCAGCAGCACCAGGGAAATCATAGAACATAGAGAAGTATTGATCAATCTTATATAAACAATTTCTTCTGTTCATTTTCAGAACTACAGGAGTCCTTAAGAGTTCAGAGAATGAACTGTGTACTTCAGCAAGATATATGAGATTTCTCTCCCACCACCACTCAAAATCTCTCTCTCTGCCACCAGCTACCCCATTTTATTTGATAGGATTGTGTTTGCAAAAAGTAAATGACTTAGTTAATTTATGCTCTCATCTAATTCTGCGTCTCTCATCAAGTATTAAAGTACTATCCTATAAGCAATGTTGCTGCAGAAACTTTATCAGAATACCATAGAGGAAATTGTATTCTAACAGTAGGCTGCCAAAGATAATTTACAGAAGAATAGTATTGACTGTCAATTCCTCCCAATAAAATCTGTGGACCAGTAACTTTGATAGAATCTTTAAAATGGCTCAAAATGAGAAATTAAGGCAGAGTATTGGTAGGGCTTCAAGATCTTGGTTGAGTAGTTTTATGGTGGTCTTGCAAATGGAAACTGGTTGAAATTGGTCAGAGTTTTATCATTATTGTTATTATCATCCAAATGCCTCTACCAAGATGCATTGAGGTAGGGTGTCTTGATGAGCAAGCTATTAGTCCTGTTAAGCTGTTTCAATGATTAACTTTTCTTTTTGACTTTTCTTTTTTTCATGAGCAGGCATTTCTTAAAGCCGATAACCAAGTTATTTTTACCTGGTCCCAGCACTGATTAACATAAGAACAAGAAACAACATCTAGTCCCAATATTATACAGTACAGAGACAAGAAAAATTTGATTGCAGTTCTTAGTAGTCACATAATTTCTTTTGAACATGTTCCCATTTAACAAGTAAAATTCCCAGGCTAAAAATGGATTAGAAGGACCATTATTCAAGTTAATACAACATCTATCCTGCCATTGTTAGCCACAGTGAATAATTAAAAATTAAATATAGATAAAATTAAGAAGTATAAATAAGGGGAGAGCACAAAAGTATTAACTTTTAAAAAAAGTCCAGTATATTCCAAATAATCATCTGGACACAAGATTGTGATGAGGAATAAATGCAAAAAGATCGGTAGATATCACTAATCACCAATGAAATTTCTGAAGTAC
The DNA here is from genome assembly GCF_019923935.1 of Bubalus bubalis. NCBI lineage: Eukaryota > Metazoa > Chordata > Mammalia > Artiodactyla > Bovidae > Bubalus > Bubalus bubalis. The sequence goes on along the minus strand of NC_059172.1, from coordinate 71,758,991 downwards.
AAAAATAATCATAACACTTCACTTTCTATGAACACATATTTCTTCATCCAAATGTCCTAAAATATGATTTTTATTGTCTGGCCTCAGGTTCATCACCTATAATACTTTACTCTTATAATATACATAAAGTTCTTTCAACTATACCTGCTTTTTTACACCTTTGAACACACTCTTGCTTCTGTCTGCAGTGTCTTACTCTTCTTTCCCCAGCCACCTGGATAATTTCCATTTATCTTTCAACAATGCATGTAAGTGGCACATATTTAAGAAAATGCCATGACACCGCCGGTTATGTTCAGTGGCACTCCTCTTTGACCCTAAAGTAACCCATGAGTTTCTGACTCCCTACCAGATTTCACACTGGGTTATGTTTGCTATTCAGCTTGCCTCTAACATCTACTAAGAGCTAAGGACTATGCTTCCTTCATCCTGATATTCTTCCGTGCTTCACAATATGACTTCCACTTACTTTTTTAAGCTTTTATTTTGTATTGGGGTATATGTCACCCCACTCCAGTACTCTTGCCTGGAAAATCCCATGGACGGAGAAGCCTGGTAGGCTGCAGTCCATGGGGTCGCTAGAGTTGGACATGACGGAGCTACTTCACTTTCACTTTTCACTTTCATGCATTGGAGAAGGAAATGGCAACCCACTCCAGTGTTCTTGCCTGGAGAATCCCAGGGACGGGGAGGCCTGGTGGGCTGCTGTCTCAGGGGTCGCACAGAGTCGGACACGACTGAAGTGACTTAGCAGCAGCAGCAGCATAGCCAGTTAACAATTCTGTGACAGTTCCAGGTGAACGTCAGTGGAACTCAGCCATCCATATCCATGAATCCATTCTCCCCCTAACTCCCTCCCATCCAGGCCACCACACAACATTGAGCAGAGTTCCATGTGCTATACAGTAGGTCCTTGTCAGTTATCCATTTAAAACGTATCAGTGTGTACATGGCCATCTCAAACTACACTTATTTTTATTAAACTATTTCTATTGAATGTAATTGGAGAGTTTAAACCTATATAAAAGGATATTGACCAAAATGGGTTTAAGTGAATCCTCAAATTGTAGTAAATATGCTTTGCATGTGTGCTTTATATTTTGAAAAATTTTCCAAATTATTTCTTTAAAAGATACTATGGAACTTTCTGAATTGTCATAAACCAAATGGAAAAGTATTGATTTGAGAATACTGATGTTTACTCCTTATGCCTATCATGCCTTAGCCCACAGGGCTCTTTGTCAATCCAGAACAGTCAATTCTAATTAGGGCAAATTCAGATATTCAGCCTACCCAAGCAAGGGAAATGACAATATCCAATTTGGAGGATAAATCTCTCGAGCTTCAGGAAATATTATCAAGGCTAAGCAATCAATACACTGACAGTAAAAATAAAGATACACTGAGAACCACAAACCAGACCTCGAGTAAAGGACAATTGCTAGATAAGATTGCCCAGGAAGTAATCATAAAAGATCTTGTACCAATCTCTCAGTAATATCTTAGAGAATTTAGTCCATTAGACATAGCTAGACAGCCACTTTCAGTCCTATTAATTATATATGAAATATTTTTCAATGACAACAAACATGCACCTATAATTATGAAACAACACACATCCTCAGGTTTAGTGGTGTTAGATTTTATCTTTAAAAGCTCTGTAAAGTCTCTGTGTGTGCCATGTGTGTGCTCAGTAATGTCCAACTCTTCATGATCCCGTTGACTGTAGTCTGCCAGGCTCCTCTGTCTGTGGAATTTTTCCAGGCAAGAATACTGGAGTGGGTTGGCATTTCCTACTCCAGGGCATCTTCCTGACCCAGGGATTGAACCCACATCTCCTGTGTCTCCTGCATTGGCAGGTGGATTCTTTACCACTAGTGCCACCTGGGATGCCCTGTAAGGTCTAATGAGGGTGAATACTTTATAGCCACAGATAACTTACCTGTCTTCACTTTCCTTGGCCCTAGTCAGCTCTGGGCCTTAGTGCCTTTCATCCATAGGCTCACTTTTGTCTGATTCAGCAAGAAGACATGAGCAGAGAAAGAAATAACATCTGAAATCTGGCATGAGTCCAGGTGTGGGAGATCGGGCTCTGTCCTCACTGGCCACATGCCCAGTCCATTGCCAATCTTCCACCTCAGATCCTGAGTAGTAGCCCTGTTTTCTATAGAAACAAGAGTCTTTCCTGGAACCCCAGCCCACTTGCAGGAGTTGTTACAATTCATGGGCCTTGAGAATACTCGATCACCAGGAGTGTTCTTTTGGATGCTATCTACACACTGAAGGTTCACCTAAAACTTCATTCCATGAAACATCATTGGATATTGTTTTAGGTAGCTTGGGCTGCTATAGCAGAATGCCACAGACTGGATTCCTTAAACAACAAAAATGTATGTCGCACAGTGGAGGCTGGAAAGCTCAAGATGAGGGTAATAACCTTTTAGGTTTCCAGTAAGAGCTCTCTTCCTGACTTGTTGATGGCCACCTTCTCAGTGCATCCTCCATGGAAGAGAGAAAGAGTGAAAACAGACTCTTTGGTGTTTCCTCTAACAAAGACACTGATCCTTTGGATCATTACCCCATCCTTATGACTTCATTGTATAAGTCATCAGTTCAGTTCAGTTGCTCAGTCATGTCTGACTCTTTGTGACCCCATGGACTTACACAGCCCATGGAATTCTCCAGGCCAGATTACTGGAGCGAGTAGCCTTTCCCTTCTCCAGAGGATCTTCCCAACACAGGGATTGAACCCAGGTATTATAGGTGGATTCTTTACCAGCTGAGCAACAAGGGAAGACCTTGTAAGTCATAAGGTAACCTTAATTACCTCCTCATAGGCCTTATCCCCAAACCCAGTTACATTGGGGATTAGGACTTTAGTATATGAATTGAGAGCAGCAGGGCATAATTCAGCCTGTAGAAGATATAAACACTAATCTAAATCTAAATTAAGCCTAGTTATCTAAGTACAAGCAACAACAATAACAAAGCAACAATGTCTACTATTTATTAAAGGCTTACTTTTACAAAACTATTTCTAATTTTTAGGATAATATTACTTTTCCCTACTTTGCAGCAGAGGGAGTCGAAGGCTTGAGGTGTAAAAGCCCTAATCAAGGCCATACCACTACAAAAGGACAGAGTTGGAATTCAAACCCATATCTGTAGGAATTCAAAGTCTCAATGTAATGTGTCTACCATGACTTCTTAGGTAGAAACTATAATTCAGATCACTGATCAAGCTTCAGTCCCAGTGTCTTCCCTGAACTGTGATTAGTAGTTTGCCTCATAGGCACACCTGAGTTTTGATAATTACGGAGATGATAGCAAGTCAATCAAAATGTCTATTCAATACCTAAGATCATGCACTTGGTAGAGCACTAGATTACTTCTTAAATATCTACACATGCCTGAAAAGATTAATTTAGAACCACCAGATTCAGATGGTGCTTTGGTTACTGTAATCAAATTTTGCAGCGATCTGCCTCTTTGATTCATGCTCTTCTTATTTAAAATTCTGCATTGCTCTTTATGATATACCAGCTGTTAAACTGCCATCACATCCATCTTCCTCTATTCTTTGGCTTCCCAGCACAGCATCCATTTATTCTTTAATTCAAAATACATGATTGAAACTTGAACAACACAGGTTTGAACTGTGCAGGTCCACTTATACAAGGACTTTATCCAACAGTGAATTCTACAGTACTTCATGAAATGGGGTTGGTTAAATCTGGGTTGCAGAACCATGGATACTGAGGAACCACAGATATAAAGGGCCAACTGAAAGTTACATGTGGCCTTCCCAGGTGGCTCCAGTGGTAAACACTGTGCCTACCAATGCAGGAGATGTAAGAGATATGAGTTCAATCCCTGGGTCAGGAAGATCCCCTGGATGGAGGGTATGGCAACCCACTCCAGTATTCCTGCCTGGAGAATCCCATGGACAGAGGAGCCTGGTGGGCTACAACCCATAGGGTCACAGAATTGGATCTGAAGTGACTTAGCACACACACACACAGGTAAGTTATATGTAAATTTTTGAGTGCATGGAGGACCAGCACCCCTAACCCCCAAACCCCCACATGTTGTTCAAGTCTCACCTGTACTTACTGAGCCCCTACTAGCTGTCAGGCATGTGGGATACATGAGAGAACACAACAGATAGTATCCCTGCCATGATGCTAATATGCTAGCATATGGGAACAGAAACTAGTAGCCATACTAAATAAGCAAAATATATAATGTGTAGAAATTATAACACAGCCTATGGAAAAAGAAAGGGCAGCACAAGGTAAGGGAGATCAAGAGCATGAGAGGAGAGGGTCATGGTAAACCTCTCTGAGAAGGAGGCATGGTCAAAGATATAAGGAGATGGCGCATATCTGAGGAAGAGCATTTCAGACACAGCAAACAGTACTGTAAAAACTTTGAGTGAAAGCAGGTCTAGGAATGATTGAGGAAGAGCAAAGAGACCAGCATGGCAGGAGCCCAGTGAGCAGGAGAAAAGTCAGAGAGTTAATGGGGCACCAGATAATGAAGGGCCTCTGGCCATTGTAAGGGTTTTCATTTTTTACACTGAATAAATCAGAAACTGATTGCAGGATTCTGAAAGGAGGAACAATCATGACCAAACTCATATTTTTAAAGGATAATCGTCATCCTGGCTTTTATATAAAGGACTGATTTTAGGGAGCAAGAATAAAAGCAAGGAGGCCAGTTAGGAGGTCTTTGCAATTATGTCGGGCAGGCGGGTTGTGGGGAGCATGGTGATGGTGGTGGTGGTGGTGATGGGGGGAGAAGTGGTTAGATTCTGGGCATATTTTAAAAGAAAGAGGTGCCTCATCACATGGATCCAGGTCTGCCAGTTCTTGAGCCAAAGGACAAGAAGCATGTCAACAGACTTTGACCTCAATGCAGGACTTCCCAGGTGGTGCTAGTTTGTAAAGAACCCACTTGCAAATGCAAGAGATGTTAAGAGACACGGGTTCGATCCCTGGGTGGGGAAGATTCCCTGTAAGAGAGCACAGTAACACACTCCAGTATTCTTGCCTGGAGAATCCCATGAACAAAGGAGCCTGGCAGGCTATAGTCCATAGGGTCTCAAAGAGTCAGACACGACTGAAGGGACCTAGCACACATGCAGGAGGTGGGGTATGTAACATAGAGTCTAACATAGTAAGCACTTATTGCTCACCAGTCACACTAAGAGTCCACCTAGTAAGATAGAAAACTAAAGCACAGAAACATTAAACGATTTTAGTTAGTAAGCAGAAGAACTAGGATTTGAATCCAGAACAACTTGAACTGGAACCCTCACACGTCACTTCTCATATGGCCTTGCTGGTTAAGGTACACTTATAGACTTGAGATCTGGTGACTCAGGAACAAATACCTGGAGCTGATGCACCAAAGGTGGATCACAGTAACCTCTAAACTGCAGCGGTCCCTAACTCACCACCAAGGCAGCAAATCCATAACAAAGCAGTGACAACTAAAGAACTTGATTCTGAAATGAATGAATCTCTTGGCACAAGGTGATTCTGTATGGGATGATAGCTAAGTAGAAATATGGCTGCTGCTGCTGCTAAGTCACTTCAGTCGTGTCCAACTCTGTGCGACCCCATAGACGGCAGCCCACCAGGTTCCTCCATCCCTGGGATTCTCCAGGCAAGAACACTGGAGTGGGTTGCCATGTCCTTCTCCAATGCATGAAAGTGAAAAGTGAAAGTGAAGTTGCTCAGTCGTGTCTGACTCTTGGAGACCGCATGAACCGCCGCCTACCAGGCTCCTCCGTCCCTGGGATTCTCCAGGCAAGAGTACTGGAATGGGTTGCCATTTCCTTCTCCAAGAAAGATGGCAGTTTTACATATTAATCCTACTTCTTCAGCAGTATATACATTGTGATTTAACACTTCTGTAATGATTGGGGACAACATCATAAAACTTCACTAGAGCACTGGGTTCCAGAAAGCAGAACTGCTTATGCCATCTGGCTTTGGGGAAGGTTTGGGTATGATTCTTTGTTAAAAGAATATTTTGAAGTTTGAAATGAGAAAAAGAGACTAAGTGGCTGGAAGAATATGAGCAGTGTTTTTGCAGCATAGCCTCAGGAGAGATAAAGTGAATTGATTCAGAGTATAGTTAGGCTTCTGGGACTGCATTTCTGCTTCTGAGAAGGAGGAAACAAAGATGAAAGAGAAGAGGCTGACATGGGTGCTGCTCTCCTATGACTGGCATTTTCCTGTAAGGGAACAAATCCAAATGTGAGGTCAGAAAAACTGAAGTGAGCACCCTACCCTGCTCCAAGCTAAGGCATGTGCTTATAGATTCCCAAGCTCACTTTTCATAAACATCCAGAATTCTTCATGCCCTCAATGCTTTTAAGTCTTCCAAGTAATCTCTTATTTTGAACTAGAAGTCATATTTTTAAATGAATTTTTTAAATATAATCATAGTGCACTTCACTGCTGTAATAGGTAGAATTTGGGATAGTTCCCAAAATATTCCCATCCCTCTCCTTGTATGCAGACTTTCTCCCAGTGACTCAATCAGATACTCATCTGGTGCTGCTGTTGAGAAGTATGCTGCTGCTGCTGCTGCTGCTGCTAAGTCACTTCAGTCGTGTCTGACTCTGTGCGACCCCATTGACGGCAGCCCACCAGGCTCCACCTTCCTTGGGATTCTCCAGGCAAGAACACTGGAGTGGGTTGCCATTTCCTTCTCCAATGCATGAAAGGGAAAAGTGAAAGGGAAGTCGCTGAGTCCTGTCTGACTCTTCGCGACCCCATGGACTGCAGCCCACCAGGCTTCTCCGTCCATGGGTCTTTCCAGGCAAGAGTACTGGAGTGGGGTGCCATTGCCTTCTCCGGTTGAGAAGTATACAGGGATAATAAAAGTCCCAAATCTGCTGACCTTAAGACAGGTAAATATCTTCAATGGGCCTTCAGTAGGCCTGACCTAATTAGTTGAGGCTGTAAAAGGAATTTGTCTCCTCCTGGTGAAAGAGGTTCAAAGATGGGGTAGGCTGGGGGTTTGGTGCAACAGAATTTCTTTGTTTCTCATTTTGAAGATGGGGGAAGCCAAATGGCAAGGAATGCAGGTGGTTTCTAGGAGCTGAGAGCAGTCTTCAGCTGACAGCCAGTAAGAAAACAGGAAAAAAGTCCTATAACCACAAAGAACCAAAGTCTTCCAACAACCTGAGATCATCCCCAGGTCCTCCAAAAGTAACCCAGTCTGGCCGGAACTCTGATTTCAACCAGTGAGACCCAGAGCACAGGCCACCTCCATGCCATGCCAGACTTTCTACACACAGAACTGTGAATTGCTAAACAGGGATTGCTTTCCTCTGCTGAGCTTATGGTAATCTGTTACAGAGATAAAAAACTAATACAATTGCTAAAGGTACATTTTAGAAAATAAATCACTAGTAGAACTATTTAAGATGTGATTAATTCATTGGGAAAACACCTTTCTTCACAAGGATACTTTGCTTCATCTTCATCATCTATCAGAAGTTAGTATTTCCTATTTTGGCATTTCTTAAAGCAAGCTATGTCTTACCTATGTGGTTGCTAAGTGCGAATCATAAGAGCTAAGTTTTATTATGAAATTTAGTCAGAATCAACTAGCAAAGAAAACAATTCTAAAAATGATTTCAGTAAATATGTTACAATTTAATTAATATGAAACCATCTGTGAATAAATTAGTCTACCCCTCAGTAGTTTCTGATAGATCTCATTATTCAAAATATCTCCCATTTTTCTTACTTGCTGATGAAGTTTATGCCACTTAAACTTTAAAAAGTAATTATTAAATCATATTATCAACAATATCTACTTTTCTACATATAATTCATATATATATTTAAACATTTTTAAAGCCTCTGCAGAACTCGAAGGAAAAAAGCTATATTAAAATATAACACCATAGTTTTTAAATGTAAAGAAATTCTAATGTGTGTTTTGAGAATTTTAATCAGAATACAGGCTTTTCAAAATTCAAAACATTTCAACTTTAAAATGTTGATTTTCATAGAATAACTAGAACAATGTATATATACTAAAAATATTATTTAATATACCCCCAAAATCCTATCCTTTCATATTTAATACAAAATATTATTATAATAATACTCATATAAATAAAGCCTATATGTTCCCTCATACCTATTGTTTCACAGGTAGCAGCAAAAACAGAAGTATTCAACTGTGACCTAGCGCTTCAGGGAGAGACAACTGCTGTTGCCAAGAGACTGACACATCCAAGGCAGAATCTGGATTCTGGAATCGTGACTCAGTAAGATTTCTGGCACTTGCTGGATGTTAAAGGAATTTAATTGCCAGGGAAAACACAAACTTGACCAAGAAGGCCCTGTGATGGCTCAACTCCTAAAGCAATTCCCAGTCTTTATAAACTTGCCAGGAAAGTATTCAGCTAAAGCAGTAAAGCCCTAATGAAATTAGGCAGACTATTGACTACACCTGACAGAATTTCACTTAAGCAATAAAAAGGTATTTGGGGGTCACTTCAGCTAAGAAGTCCAGAAGTTATACTGCCCTGAGGCACAGCTACATGAAGTGCACAAATACTGTGTCCCTCAAACTCTCCTCATGGAGCAGGCATGAGCATCCCCAGCACCCCAAGACTGGCAAAGTACCAGTCCTACAGCTCCTATTGTATGAGAACATCTGCAAATCCCCTGAAGAGGTTCTGAGAAGGAGTCTTGACAGCCCTGGTTTGGGGGCATATGCCCATCTCTATAGCTGGGAGAAGAAAGGAATAGGGGTATGGTAGGCTAAGATTGTTACCAAGCCAAACTTGGGGACACTCTCTCATACACAATAAAGTCAATCTACTGATCGCAGGTTGTGGTGAAGCAAACCACAACCTTTATTGCAGGAACCAAGCAAGGAGTACAGGTGGCAAATATTTAAAAGACCCTTAACTCCTTGATGGATTTCAGGAAAATGTTTTTAAAGGCAAGCTGACAGAGACAGTTGCAAGGTGCATGATCAGCTTGTGCACAATTCTCTGATTGGTTGAGGGTGAGGTAACAAGCTGCTTTCACAGGGGTTAACATCATCAATCCTTAGACTCTAGCCAGTCTAGGGTTTACATGCTCATGGTCATCATGAAGTTACCTGCTTCCATCTGGTGGACGTTTTAGTACCTGCAGAACAATTCAGGGATGTGCATCAAACACCATTATCTATGTCCTTCTCTGAGGAATTAAAGATTCTGTGACTGCCATGTGGCTGATTTACTGTTTAAATGGTTACTGAATCTCCTGGCCCAACTGCTGTTTTCTTTGTTATTACACATTCACATTCTTTCAATTGTTCATTCTTGAGCCAGCCTTTTGTGACTCAGGGGAGGCCTGGGAGACTAAAGCTTTCTACAAACAAGAGGCAGGTAGAGGACATGGAGGTGGGGGATGTCTGTCTCAGAAAACCCCATAGAGTCCTGCTTGGTTGCAAGGTGTGCAGTTATAATCAAAATACATTCATTTCCTTTAGAGAGGTCAGGTTCTGTGATCAGAAGAGGACTGTATGCCAGAAGATACAATATAAAAGACCCAAAGGAGTCTTTATACTTCAGAAGGGGAATACTCATCTATACCAGACTCAAGGATAGTCATTGATGATGGTGGACCAGGGAGATACTCCTGGCAAGGAGAACCTGTAAAAAAAAAAAAAATTAGTCTGTCACCTGGAGGAAATCAGTCTGCTAGCAGAGCAGGGAGACCCTTTAGATATCTATCTAGCAAATGTCATACGTATAACAGTACAGAAACTTCACTGCATTCATTTCCTTCTATGAAATAGGAATTTTTATTATAATTAAAGGTGGGTGAGGACAAATTCTAGTGTCATGTGTAAAAATATAATGAGCTGGATTTACTGGAAAAACACAGATATCAAGAATTAGAATTCAGAGGCATAGAATCTGCTTTTTCTCATCATCACAAAGAGGAGTCTGAAAAAATAATCACATCATACTCCTTGACACCACAAGCTCCTTGTCTGCAGGAGAGGGATTGCTACTGAGTCCAGACTCATTCTGGTCAATGCACAATCAGGAGATGAGGTGTTGGGGCAAGGAATAACAACTTTATTCAGAAAGCCAGGAGTCTGAGAAGATGGTGGACTGTGTCCTAGAGAATCATCTTATCAAAGTAGAATTCAGACTTCTTTTATACTTAATAGAGAAGGGGTGTATTTGGCTGTGCACACTCCTTGGGCCAGAATCCTTTGTTCTTGAAGCTCTCCATGTAGGTCATGTCACAATGTTCCTGTAAACTTCAAACAAGACAAATGTTATTCTCTATTCTGCATTTTTTTTATTTCTATTTGAAAGGAGAAGTGTTACAACCTTAAAGATCAGAGGCTTGAAATGAGCTACTCTGTATATTTTAGGCTACAGGCAATTCTTAAAGCAAAAGCAATAGAATACAAAGGTTAAAGTAAAAGAAATAGCTGTAATACGAAGTCAGACTTATTCTTTCCTATTGCAGGATCCTGACTTTTGACTCTCTTAAAATGCAATCATGATAAGGTTGGGATAAGCATTATAAATTGAAAGGATTTAGGCACCAACAAGTCTGAGTAGAAATGCCAGTGCAGTTGGGAATTGTCTGAGAATGCCAGCTGCTATCACTTTATTACTTGTAAGTAGTAGCTGCTGTGACTGCTGGAAAAAGCCCTCTATTCCTGTGGGTCCAGACACAGCCACTCCTTCTAAAAGAGAAGGAGTGAGCCTCTGTACCTAAGCTGCTGGACAACTTCCCATTTCTCTTCCAATATATATTAAGTTTGTCATTTAGCCACAACTGCAGGGTCAAGAATAGCCCATTCAAACTTGACCTGGTGTAATAAACACTACCCAAAGATGCTGGACTTGGAACATAATAGAGAAATTGGTTGGGTCATCTCCTTTTAGAGAGGGTTTAGGTGTGGGATTTTGCTATTGTTCTTGGTCTTAAATGTGGTAAAATTTATAATGTGATTTGGAATGTTTCTAGAACTGGGAAAGTGGAATGAAGTCTTGGTGTAGGAGTCAGTACCTATGGTTTGCTAGGCAGTCCAGGCATGGCAAGGTGTAAACAATGTCAGCTATTGTTTTTGGCTAACCCATGGGGTCCCAGTGGGTTTTTCCTCATCCTTCTTCACCTGGCAAGAGGCCCAAGGAAGCCTACCTATTCATTTCCCTCCTTTCTATAGATACATTGTTTGAGTTATTTAGAAGCTGATGTGTAGCCTAAATAGCCCCAGGCAGAATCATTCCCTGGAATCAACTGTAAAATGCACCTTGCTACATCCTTCCCTGCTCAGAAATTTATAGTGACTTCCCATTATAATTAAAGTCATATCCCTTACCATGGCCTATGAGAACTTCATGATCTACCTTCTATTTCCTTATCAATTTCCTCATCACTTGCCATCCTATGATCTTGCCAACACTCTTCAGCCATACGAGGTATCTCTTAATTCCTACAACATGTTAAGTTCCTTCCCATCTCAAGGGTGTTTTCTTTGCCTCACATTCCCTTAGATTCTTCTTGTGTTGATTCTTATAATTTTAAACTTATGGAAAAGTTACAAGAATAGAAAAATGAATACTTGTATACTAATTGTCCAGATTCCTCAATTGCCCCATTTGCTTTTTTATTCTTCCTATACATTTTTGTACGGTCTTGGCATTTATTTGAACCATAAGAGCTTAAGTTGGAGACATTATGCCCCCTACTCCTAAATACTTTTATGTGCCTTTACCAAAAATAAGGACATTCTCTTTCAGAACTAGAATGTAATTAACAAAAATCAAGAAACTTAACAGGAATACAAAGCTATTATCTTATCCACTTTGAGTGTTAAAATTTCATCAGTTGTCCCAATGATAGCCTGTATCGCAATTTTTGCTTTTCAGTCCACTATCTCATATAAATGCTTCATGTCACATCTCTTTACTCCTTTTTATCTGGAAATGTTCTCAGGCTTTATCTTTCTTACTCATTCATACATTAAACATATGGGAAATATCTTTTATACCTATCAAATATAGGCATAAATGTTTCTAACATCATGTGACTTCAGACTCTTTGAACTTAAATATTTTCTTCTAAAGACTGTTCTTCATAGGAATTGTTATATAAATGTTTATCAAGTCCAAGCTTGTATACCTCACTGTATGACAGTCCAATAAGTCAAGAACTGAGTTGTTGGGATGGGATAGAGCAACTTTATTTGGAAAGCCAGCAAACCAAGAATATGGTGGAATATGGTGCCCTGAAGAACCATCTTTCTCAGGTTTTGGATGCTAGTTTCTTTTATAGAACAAAGACAGGGAACTGAGGAGATAAAGTGAAAAAGGAAGTAAGTTGTTGTACAAGTTTCCTGGTTCCAGCCAGACTTCTGAAGGGATGTGTTAATTTCTTATTTCCTGTAGCCATTCACAGATGCACCTAGTCAGGATGGTTCCTGTGAGCTAAACAAAGATGCACCATTATGTACACCTTATATAGACAACATCTCTTTATAGTGATTAACTTGTAGTAAAAGCAGTTAGAATACAAAACTTAAAGAAACAGATCCAATATGGAGTCAGATTTGTTCCTCTCTGTTTCATAGCCTGTAATGTTAAGATCATAATAGCCCTTACTTGCATAGTAGCAAGATCTCAGGTTCCTTCTCCTTGAAATACCCTATAACTAGGAAGCACAGTATTTGCAGATTCCTGTCAATGCCTGACTTTTGCTCTTGCATAACTCTGTACTGCAATTACCCTTCTAACCATGGCCTCCCTGGACTCAGGACTCTGCTGCCAGCAATTAGGTAACAACCAAATCATCTCTGAGTTGCTGCTGAAACTATACTCCATACAATTAACAAGAGATAGTAAGCAACAGACATTCTTGAACTTGTCTTACAGGTGAGCAGATAAGGGAACAGCTTGTTAAAACTCCCTTGCTTGTAAATTGCCTTCCCAGTTTCACGCAGACCAGTTGTTTTACAGGAACTTGGAGTCAGCTTCTGTCCAGTGTGGGGGCTTCTCTGATGGCTCAGACAGTAAAGAATCTACCTGCAATGCAGGAGACCCAGATTCAACCCCTAAGTCAGGAAGATCCTCTGGAGAAGAAAATGGCAACACAATCCAGTATTCTTGCCTGGAATTCCATGGACAGAGGAGCCTGGTGGGCTACTTTCACACTTTCACTTCTGCCCAGTGTGAGCCAGCTACAGCCAGTTGGGACCACCAACACTAAACCTGGGCCTCACAGATGTCTGATGAATGGCCTGTTGATGTCAGAGGACTGGAAAACTCTGCCCTCAGTTCACCTCCATTGTGAATATACAGAAACTTGTCATCCAGAAGCACCTTCTCAAAATATCAATTACTTCACCTCTTCCCTGCCTCCAAGAACCTTTCCCCAAGCCTAAGACCATCTTGCTTACCCCATACATAACCCAACCACCCTAACTTCAGGGAAGCAGATTTGATAATTGTACTCCCATATCCTTGACTGGCTGCCATATGAGTAAACTCTTTCTAAGCCTCAGGATCTCAGCGTTTGGTTTGCTGCATGTTGGCAAACGCACGTGGTTTGGTAACACTGGGCTGCTCCCTCTTCCACACTAGTCTCTAAAAGAGCAGTTCTCAAACTGAAGTGAAAGTGTCAGTTGCTCAATCATGTCTGACTCTTTGTGACTCCGTGGACTGTAGCCTGCCGGTCTCCTCTCTGTCCATGGGATTCCCTTCTCCAGGGGATCTTCTTGACCCAGGGATCGAACCTGGGTCTCCTGCATTACAGTCAAACTCTTTACCATCTGAGCCACCAGGCTTCCCTTGCCAGTTCTCAAATTTGCACATTAGAATCAGCTGGGCTACTCTTAAAAATTCTGGTGCTCCAGGCTAATTAAATCAGATTTTTTCTGGAAGAGAGATTCAAGTAGAATGACTGCTGTCTCAAATCCTTTCTAAACATGGATACAGGTATGATTAATTATCTTTATCAGAACCTAAGCCAGTTTCTGCATCTGAGCTTTATGGAATAAGTAAAGGGAATTTACAACATGTAAAATAAAAAATCACCTTACCTTTGGCTACTTTATATGAATCCAGGCATCCTGTATCATTCTCATGAGGCTTTTGCAGGGAACCTCCAGGTGTAGCTACTAGGCTGATTCCTTGTGGCAAAGAAAACTTCCAACCACCACTGGAAGTGTCTACAAGAATATCTAGACTAGATTCAAGAGAAGTCACAGAAGGAGATCCTTCTGTAACCAATCCAGAAGACTACCTCCTCATCCTCATTTCCTATTCCAGAGAATTTGTAATAGGAAAATCCACCTCCTTCAACACAAAATCTGCTTGGTACCCATAGCAGTGGACCCAGCCTTGACCCCATGGGCAGTCTCACTAGATTGAGCATCTACAAACTAGTTTGGTTCTGTTTTATGGTCTTTCCCTGCCAGCATTCATCCCTGCAGTATTTTTGGCCTAAATTTCTAAAATACTGCTCAAACATAATCAAACATACAAATATCAAGCATACAAATAAACAAATGAATACATAAAAATAAACACATGTACACCCACATTTGCCCACATTTTCACACACAGTGAAGGCACATTGCAAATTAAATTTTTCATTTACACAAGAATTGTCTCTCAAAAAAAAAAAAAAAAACAAACCAAGAGTTCTTCCTGCAATATAAAAACAATGTTTCACAAGCTGGAATCAAGATTGCTGGGAGAAATATCAATAACCTCAGATACGCAAATGACACCACCCTTATGGCAGAAAGTGAAGAAGAACTAAAGAGCCTCTTGATGAAAGTGAAAGAGGAGAGTGAAAAAGCTGGTTTAAAGCTCAACATTTAGAAAACTAAGATCATGGCATCTGGTCCCATCACTTCATGGCAAATAGATGGGGAAGCAGTGAAAATAGTGGCTGACTTTATTTTCTTGGGCTCCAAAATCACTGCAGATGGTGACTGCAGCCATGAAATTAAAAGACGCTTACTCCTTGGAAGGAAAGTTATGACCAACCTAGATAGCATATTCAAAAGCAGAGACATTACTTTGCCAACAAAGGTCCATTGCCGGGGTCCAGTCCTGGCTGATCCAGGGTATTCGAAGGAGAGATGGCGTAGGCGACCTATTTATTTATTTATTTATCAAAGATATAAAGAGTAATAGAATGAGGACAGCTCAGTAGGAAAATTCATTGGAGAAAAGAAGCTGAGTAGCTTGGTTTACGCGGAAAATCAGTATAACCTGTGACACCAGTTTAGCTCTGACCACGGAGGCCACAGGCACCCTCTCGAAAGCGGAAGGTGCCCCACCTTAGACACCTTCTCGAGTGGGTCTTAGAAGCGCAGCCAAATAAATGGTCGCAGAGGATATCCGCACTCCAGATGGAGACTCAGCTGGAAGTTAAGGGGAAGAATGACATGGGGAGACCAAGCTTTGGTGAGCAAGGCCCGTAGCTTTATTTTCAACAGGGGTTTTTAAGTTACACATAGAGGATAATAGGGGATGCAAAGTCAGCAGTCTTTGATCCTTATCAAAAACCAGGGTTTCTTTCCTGCAAATTTATCGTATACAAATGATTTAGGTGATTTACATCATCTTCTGGCCAGAAGGCCTATTAACATTCTATGACTCTTGACAAAGACTTATCAACAAAGACTTATTTTCTCTAAGAGTAATTATTTTAAGGTTTGGCGCCATCTTCCGAAGATAAAATTACATTCCTATAGGGTGGATGTGTAATGGGTTTACAACAAAGGAAAGAATTTATTACCTTAAGGATCTAAAGTTACTAACACCAAGGCCACTACTTATTTTTTCTACATACCAACTATATTAATTAATACACATTCAAGGATACAATACAGGGGATGTGAAAACTTGGCAACAAGCATTGGCTCATTAATGAAATCTTTTACTAGTTTTAGTCTGACAGTTTCTAACTCTCTGAGAGGCTCTAAGCTATTTGAATATCTTAAGCTTCCCGTGCCTCTTGAGGCTGGGACACTGTAAACAATCGTATGCATAGCTGTAGGAGACTGGGTAAACTTGTCAGGCGAGTTAGAGAGCCATCTGAGGGGGTTGGATTTAAACACTCCTAGTTGCCCAGGAACTTTATTAATTGGAGCTGTAAGTTAACTCTTTGACAGAGAGAGCAAGATGGTGGTGGGGGACAGCCCTCGGTAAAGTCAGAGGTGAGAGCACAAAGCAATAAAGTAGGCAGACTCTGGTTTTTGGGGGGTTGGATGCTCGAGAATATCCGGGGGGGACTCCTGAGGCTCGATCCTGCCTTTGTGTATGCCGAGCCTCCTTCCTCACGACCTTTGTCATGAGTGGAATGTCTCTCGCCGGCTCCCGGCAGTCCATCTCGTCAAGGCTACGGTTTTTCCAGTAGTCATGTGTGGATGTGAGAGTTGGACTATAAAGAAAGCTGAGCACCAAAGAATTGATGCTTTTGAACTGTGGTGTTGGAAAAGACTCTTGAGAATCCCTTGGACTGCAAAGAGATCCAACCAGTCCATCCTAAAGGAGATTAGTCCTGAATACTCATTGAAAGAACTGATGCTGAAGCTGAAACTCCAATACTTTGGCCACCTGATACAAAGAGCTGACTCATTTGAAAACACCCTGATGCTGGGGAAGATTGAAGGCAGGAGGAGAAGGGGACAACAGAGAATGAGATGGTTGGATGGCATCACCGACTCAACGGACATGCATTTGACTAGACTCTGGAGGCTGGTGATGGACAGGGAGGCCTGGCGTGCTGTGGTCCATGGGGTCACAAAGAGTTGGACACAACTGAGCGACTGAACTGAACTGAACTGAAAGAGTAATTTAATCCTTTGAACAGTTTATTTTGCCATTTTCCAAGCATTTCTATTTTCTCATTACATTCTATTATATTTGTACACACACACGGTGGCTTTTCCAGAAGAAAGAACATTCTGCCATAAATATGAATCCAAACCAGAGCCTCTTGCAAGAGGTAAATGGTCTGCAACTCTGACATGACAGCTATTTAAAAGCTACTGTTATTCTGTCCAATGTTTTAAATATTGTAGAACAAACTCCACCTATGCTGAAGCTCAGGCCATGATGTGTTCTTCCAGAGCAGTATCTGCAAACAGAAAGCTTTTCCCAAGTACCAAGCCTAGAGCAAAGTTTCAGCTCTGAGATGATCAGAGAAATTGACTTCTGCATACCCAACTTCAACTTGTTCCAGAAACAAATGACTTTTCTCTCAGTAACTGTCTTTCTCAGTTACTTTCTCAGTTACTGTCTCAGTAACAAGTCTTTCTGTCAAGCATTTTCAGTCTTCTTTTGGATTTGACTCAGAAATGCTATTACAGATACATCAGGTTTATTAACCCTGAATCATTCTTTACATAATTTGATGTTTCTTACAAGAGAGCTTTTAAAAAATAATTGCATAGGTTTTCTTTTTTTGTTGCAAAATTAATAACTGTGCATTGTAAAAACTTGGAAAATGTATCTGTGCAAAGGGAAAAGGCATTATCATTAAGGTCATCACGTAAATTTTACTATAGACATCTTATTGTAAACTTTCCCTCTACTGTTTTATGTGATATATGCATTTTAAATACAGAAGTGGAAACAAGAATTACAAAGTTTTGTGATTCATTTCTTATGACAAAATTAGTTTTTCCATGCCAATGAACAGTCTTCTACAAGATCACTTGTTTTTATAGTATATCAAAATTAATTTACATAACCAGTCCCAAGTTGCTAAGCAGGTTGTTCTTTATTTTCTCTTTTTATGAACAATATCTTTGTAACACAACCTTAGTCCATATCCATAGTTCTTTCCTTGGGATGAATCCCTGAAGGCAGAATTACTGGACTGAAAGTTGTGCAAATCTCTAAGAAAACGACCATTGCTAAAATGCTTTCAAGAAGCATTTTGTGTGTGTGTGTGTGTGTGTGTGTGATAAAGTTTTATTAAAGTATAAAGGAGATAGAGAAAGCTTCTGACATAGGCATCAGAAGGGGGCAGAAAGAGTACCCGGTTGCTAGTGTTAACAATGAAGTTATATAATCCAAAGAATATCTGGAGGTTGTAAAGACCTCATCAGACCTACTCCCATAATTTACATTTTAAGATAACACTGTCCTCAGGCAAGATACATCCTTGTAAAGACCAAGTCTACTCCCATAATTAACATTTTAAGATAACAGAAGGTTGAATCCAAAGACTGTCCTTAGGCAGGATACATTATTGTTATATAATCCTAAGGAATGTGGAGAAAGAAAAAAAGTTTGTCCTTTCTTCCTCCTTGAGAATTCCAGACCCCTCTCTCCTTGGGGACCCCTAGACTCCCTATCAACCTGCCTAGGAACTGACTCTCTCATTCCCCCCTTTTCTTTTAGGAGAATTATGTTGCCTAGGGAAAAGGGGCGTCATTCTCGTTCCATAACTGCTTCCGAGCTGACAAGGGGCATTGTCCCTAAATTGGTGAGGCAACATATTCTCCTAATCCTCATATTGAGGATATCTGATCCAGGGGCCCCAAATAGTAGCCGGAGGAAGCTACAGCAGTAGCAGGAGTTTGAGCAACCATTTGTAACTTAAAAGCTTTCATGCGGCTAGAAACAAATCCAGTTATAGAATTACAGATGCAGGAAGCAAACAGCAAAAACACAACCTTCAGAATCAAAATTAAAAGTCACATTATGTCCATAGTTAAAGTACAAAGTGTTGCACCAGTCCATTTTAGGGTTGGTAGATGTCATCAGATGAAGAAGAGGCATCGCATGTGATTGTTGTCGAAGGTATTCACAGACTTGGAGAAAGTCTTTTCCTTGAAGTGGGGATGTCCACCACGGGAAGCCTTCCACTGATGAAGAGGGGAGCACTCCGCAGACCCAGCAGTTAGACCAATTGTGGAATGCAGCATAGGAGTGAGCCCAGGACAAGAAGACATTGTCTTGAGGATCCAACGGCAGACTCAGGATATTTGGGGTCAGCAGAAGTAAGCTCACATAGGTTATCAGGCCCATCTGCTGCCCTTTGCTTAACTCTAGAGCTCGGGTCAGAGCCACAAGCTCCATTAACTGAGCACTGGTTCCCTGGGGGAGAGATTTTGCTTCCAAAACCTGTTCAGCAATCACCACGGCGTAACCTGCTTTACGCTTTCCATCCTGAACAAAAGAACTGCCATCTGTAAATATTTCCATGTCAGGATTGGCTAATGGGGTATTCATTAGATCCTCCCGAGCTGCATAGTTTAAAGTTAGGAATTGAGAACAATCGTGATCAGGTGTTTCATTTTCCTTCTCAGGAAGGAAAGTGGCAGGATTTAAATTTCCACAAACTTTAAGCTTAGTTACTGGTCCTTCTAACAACAATGACTGATACTTAAGAAGCCTACTGTCTGTCATCCAAATATTAACCTTAGAATTTAAGATTCCATTCACATCATGAGAAGTCAGTACAGTACGGTTTCGTCCATTAATTATTTTTAAAGCTTCAGGTGCTAATAAAGCCACTGCCCCAATTAGTCTTAGGCAGTGGGGCCACCCACATGAAACTACATCTAATTCTCTGCTTAGATAAGCAATAGGTTGCTGGTGAGGCCCTCGAGGTTGTGTCAAAACTCCCAATGCCACACCTTTTCTTTCAGTGACAAAAAAAATTAAATTCTGACCCTGTGGGCAAGCTCAGAGCTGGAGCTTGCAGGAGAGCAGTCTGAAGAACCTTAAAAGCCTTTTGAGTTTCTGGAGACCAAACCAGTTTGTCGGTTTGGGCCTGCTGAGTTTCAGCTATAAGTTTATATAAAGGCCGGGCAAGTTCTCCATAACCCAGAATCCAAATGCGACAGTAACCTGTGATTCCCAAAAATCCTCTCAATTGTCTTAAAGTCATAGGTAGGGGATGATTTAGTATAGTTTTAATTCTCTCAGGGCCTATGGACCTAGTCCCTTCTGATATGATTAGGCCCAGATATCTAACCAATTGTTGACAAAGCTGAGCCTTTTCTCTTGATGCCTTGTAACTACAGTCTGCCAGAAAGTTTAAGAAATCTTCTGAGGCTCGCGAACAAGCTTCCTCTGTCTCAGCACAGAGCAAAATATCATCTACATATTGTAACACCACCGCTTCAGAGCTATTAAAGTTTTGTAGATCCCGTGACAAACTTTGTCCAAATAAGTGAGGACTGTCACGAAATCCCTGGGGCAAAACTGTCCAGGTTAACTGAGAAGCTGGCTGCGTAGGGTCTTCAAAGGCAAATAGGAATTGACTTTCTTCCGCCAAAGGCACTGAATAGAAGGTATCCTTTAAATCAATTACTGAGAAATACTTGGCCCGTTCAGGAATTTCAGACAATAGAGAATAAGGATTAGGCACCACGGGGTGTAAAGGAACTACAGCCTCATTTATTATTCGTAAATCTTGAACTAGTCTCCATTTACCATTCGATTTCTTTATACTCAAAATAGGAGTGTTGTGAGGACTGTTACAGGGAATTAATAGTCCCTGCTCCTTTAAATTTTCGATGATGGGTTTTAACCCTTCCTTAACTTCAGGTTTCAGTGGATACTGCTTCTTATGTGGAAATACGTGTGGGTCTTTGAGCTTAACAACTACAGGAATAGCATTTTGTGCTCTACCCACAGATTTTCCATCAGCCCATACTCTAGGATTTACATTTTGTTCAACTAAAGGGAGAGAAAGGGAGGGCTCCATATTCATAAAAACAGAGGCATGGATCTTGCTCAGTATATCCCTTCCCAAAAGGGGTGAGGGAGATTCTGGCACGATCAGAAACTCGTGTGAAAACAGCACAGAATCCCAGTTGCAAGATAAAGAATAACTGAAATAATACCTTTTGGCTAGTCCAGACAGTCCTATTACAGAAGCGGATTGGGAAGAAAGTGGGCCAGGGGCTTCAGAAAGCACAGACAGAATAAGTTGCCCCAGTATCTAAAAGGAAATCAACGGATTGGCCCCCCACAATTATTAATACTCGGGGTTCCTCAGGTGTAATTAGGACGGGAGCTTGTGTGGGGACCCCCGGGCACCTTCAGTCCTGATTGTCTTGAGAGTCCGACCCTGGAGACCTACGCCTCTGGGGGGCAGTCTCTCTTCCAGTGTAGTCCTTTGCAGACTGGACATGGAGCCGGGGCGGCTTAGATGCCTGAGGGCAATCCCGCTTGAGGTGCCCCTCCTTTCCACAGTAATAGCAAGCCCATCCCTTTTCACCTGGGCCCCTCTGGGCATTTTTCTCAGGCTGTTTATAGCCATGGCGAAGGCTTCCGCCTTTTCCTTTGTCTTTTTTTGCCTTTCTTTCTTTTCCTCATATTCCCTACCATAATAGACTGTCTGAGCCAGTTGTAACAGAGTATCTAAAGACTGATTTGGTCCATACCCCTGTTTTAATAGCTTTCGGCGGGTATCTGGAGCCGACCGAGTGAGAAATCTATCCTTTAAGATCACTTTTCCCTCTTCACTTTCCGGATCAATCTCAGTGAATCTGCAAAGGCCTTCTCTCAGTCTATCTAGGAATTTACCAGGAGCTTCCTTCTCCTCCTGTTCTATGTCTGCCAATTTGCCATAGTTTAAAGGCTTAGAAGGCTCCTGCCTAAGTCCTTCAAGAATACATCTAACAAAATGACTCTGATCCCATCTTCCTTTAGCTGTGTTGTAGTCCCAGTCTGGTTCTATAGTTTCAAGAAGATTTTGGAGAATGGCATTGAAACATGTATAATATCATGTATGAAACGAGTTGCCAGTCCGGGTTCGATGCACGATACTGGATGCTTGGGGCTAGTGCACTGGGACGACCCAGAGGGATGGTATGGGGAGGGAGGAGGGAGGAGGGTTCAGGATGGGGAACACATGTATACCTGTGGCAGATTCATTTTGATATTTGGTAAAACTAATACAATTTTGTAAAGTTTAAAAATAAAATAAAATTTTAAAAAAATTAAAAAAAAAAGAAAATTTCATCCAATTTACCCTCATTTCAACATCTTTGGCAATAAATGACCCTAATTAATTTCTAATCTTTTATAATTTGATACCTAAAAATATGGACTCTCACTTTCTTACATCATTTTTCATATTTTCATATAATGTTCTGACTACATGCAAAGTTGAACTTTTTTTAATTTATGAATTTAATTAATGAGTTTAATTTATGAATTGCCTGATGATATCTTTCTTATAGATTTGTAAGCTCTCCTTTATATGGAAGACATTAAAAATAAGTTGGCTTATCTAAATGTTTCAATTTTTTACCACTCATTTCTCTTTCCAAAAAGTTCACAGTTATTTAACATGTATTTATTCAGTCAATATTAATAATTGTATAAGAAAATCAACCAAACTTTGCCTACTGTCTTCAATTTTTGAGGTCCCACTTAAGAAAAGTCTGCTTCTCTCCACACCCTTGCCAGCACTTATTGTTTGTGGGTTATTTTATGATAGCCATTCTGACTGGTATCATTGTAGTTTTGATTTGCATTTCTCCAATAATTAGTGATGGTGAACACATCTTTTCATGTGCCTCTTGGCCATATGTATGTATTCTTTGGAGAAATTTCTATTTAGGTCTTTGCCCATTTTTCGATAAGTTTGCTTGTTTTCATGATATTAAGCCACATGAGCTGTTTGTAAATTTTGGAGACTAATCCCTTATCAGTCACATCATTTGGAAGTATTTTCTCCCATTCTGAGGGTTTCTTTTTCATTTTGTTTATGGTTTCCTTTGTTATGCAAAAGGTTTTGAGTCTAATTAATTCCTATTTGTTTTTGGTTTTTTATTTCTGTTACTCTGGGAGACAAATAAAAAAGATACTGCTGAGATTCATGTCAAAGAGTGTTCTGCCTAGGTTTTCCTCTAAGAGTTTTACATGTCTGGTCTCATATTTAGGTCCTTACTCCACTATTTTTGTGTATGGTGTTAATGTTCTAATTTCATTTTTTTGCATATCTGTCTAGTTTTCTCAGAACCATTTTTTGAAAAGATGGTCTTCCCTCCATTATATAGTCTTGCCACCTTTGTTGTAGATTAATTGACCATAGGTGTGTGGCTTCATTTCTGGGCTTTCTATTCTGTTCCATTGGTATATATATTTCTATTTTTGTGCCAGGATCACAGTGTTTTGATGACAACAGCTTTTAGTGTAGTTTGAAGTCAGAAAGTCTGATTCTTCCAGCTCCATTTTTTTTTTTCTCAAGATTGCTTTGGCTATTCAGGATCTTTTGTGTCTCCATAAATTTTTAAGATTTTTTTTTTTGTTCTAGTTCTCTGAAAAATTCCACTGGTAATTTGATAGGGATTGCACTGAATCTATAGATTGCCTTGAGTAGTATAGTCATTTTGGCAATATTAATTCTTCTAATCCTAGAACATGGTATATTTTTCCTTCTGTTTGTGTCATCTTTGATTTCTTTCATAAGTGTTTTACAGTTTTTGGAGTACAGGGCTTTTGTTTCCTTAGATAGGTTTATTCCTAGGTATTTTATTGCTTTTGATATGATGGTAAAGGGATTGTTTCTTGAATTTCTCTTTCTGATCTTTCATTGTTAGTGTATAGAAATGCAACAGATTTCTGTGTATTAATTTTGTAACCTGCAATTTTACCAAAGTCATTGATGAGCTGTAGTAGTTTTCTGGTAGCATCTTTAGGATTTTCTATGTATAGTATCATTTACAAACAGTGACAGTTTTACTTCTTCTTTTCCAATTTGGATTAATTTCTTTTTCTTCTCTGACTGCTATAGCTAAGACTTCCAAAACTATGTTGAATAAAAGTGGTGAGAGTAGACATATTTGTTTGTTCCTGATCTTAGAGGAAATGGTTTCAGCATTTCACCATTGAGTATGATGTTAGCTATAGGTTTATAGTATATGGCATTTATTATGTTGAGATATGTTCCCCCTATGCCCACTTTCTGGAGAGTTTTACCATAAATTGGTAATGAATTTTGTCAAAAGTTTTTCTGCATCTATTGAGATGATCATATGGTATTTATTCTTCAGTTTGTTGATGTGGTGTATCACACTGACTGATTTGCAGATATTGAAAAATCCTTGCATCCTTGGGGCAAATTCCACTTGGTCATGGTACATGATCCTTTTAATGTACTGTTGGATTTGGATTGCTAGTATTTTGTTGAGGATTTTTGTGTCTATGCTCATCCATGATCTTAGCCTGTAATTTTCATTTTTTGTGTTACCTTTGGATTTGGTATCAGGGTGATGGTGGCCTCATACAATGAAATTTGGAAGTTTTCCTTCCTCTGAAGTCTTTTGGAACAGTTTCAGAAGGATAGGTGTTATTTCTTCTCTAAATGTCTGATAGAATTTACCTGTGAAACCATCTGGTCCTGGACTTTTGTTTGTTGGCAGTTTTTTAACCAAGTTTTGATTTCAGTTCTTCTGATTGATCTGTTCATATTTATATTTCTTCCTGGTTTAGTCTTGGGAGATTTTACCTTTATAAGAATTTGTCCATTTCTTCCAGGTTGTCCATTTTATTGCCATATGGTTGCTTGTAGTAATCTCTTATGATCCTTTGTATTTCTGTGGTGTCAGTTGCAACTTCTCCTTTTTCAGCCCTAATTTTATTGAGTCCTCTTCTTTCTTTTCTTGATGAGTTTGGCAAAAGACTTACTTCAGTTTATCTTCTCAAAGAAACAGCTTTTAGTTTCATTGTTCTTTGCTATTGTTTTCTTTGTCTCTATTTCATTTTCTTCTGCTCTGATCTTCATGATTTTTTTTTCTTCTATTAGCTTTAGGTTTTGTTTGTTCTTCTTTCTCTAGTTGCTTTATGGGGAAAGTTCAGTACAGTTCAGTTCAGTTGCTCAGTCACGTCCGACTCTTTGAGACCCCATGGACTCCAGCATGCCAGATTCCTTGTCCATCCCTGGAGCTTACTCAAACTCCTATCCATCGAGTCGATATTGCCATCCAACCATCTCATCCTCTGTTGTCCCCTTCTCCTCTCACCTTCAATCTTTCCAGAATCAGGGTCTTTTCCAATGAGTCAGTTCTTCACATCAGGTGGCCAACATATTGGAGTTTCAGCTTCAGCATCAGTCCTTCCAATGAATATTCAGCACTTATTTGCTTTAGGATGGACTGATTGGATCTTGCAGCCCAAGGGACTCTCAAGAGTCTTCTCCAACACCACAGTTCAAAAGCTAAAATACTTCGACACAGCTTTCTTTATAGCCCAGCTCTCACATCCATACATGACTACTGGAAAAACCATAGCTTTGACTAAACAGACCTTTGCTGGCAAAGTAATGTCTCTGCTTTTTAATATGCTATCAAGGTTGGTCACAACTTTTCTTCCAAGGAGCAAGAGTCTTTTAATTTCATGGCTGCAGTCACCATCTGCAGTGATTTTGGAGCCCAAGAAAATAAAGTCTATCACTGTTTCCACTGTTTCCCCATCAATTTGCCATGAAGTGATGGGACCGGATGCCATGATCTTAGTTTTCTGAATGTTTAGTTTTAAACAAATTTTTCAGTCTCCTCTTTCACTTTCATCAAGAGACTCTTTAGTTCTTCTCTGCTCTCTGCCATAAGGGTGGTGTCATCTGTGTAGCTTGAGGTTATTGATATTACTCCCAGGAATCTTGATTCCAGTTAGTGCTTTATTTGCCCAGAATCTCCCATGATGTACTCTGCATATAAGTGAAATAAGCACAATGACAATACAAAGCCCTGATGTACTGCTTTTCCAATTTGGAACCAGTCTGTTGTTCCATGTCTAGTTCTAACTGTTGCTTCTTGACCTGCATACAGATTTCTCAGGAGGCAGGTAGATGGTCTGGTATTCCCATCTCTTTCAGAATTTTCCACAGTTTGTGGTGATCTACAGAGTCACCATGGACTCTAGCATAGTCCATGAAGCAGAAGTAGATGCTTTTCTGGAACTTTCTTCCTTTTTTGATGATCCAACAGATGTTCGCAATTTGATCTCTGGTTCCTCTGACTTTTCTAAACCCAGCTTCAACATCTAGAAGTTCACGGTTCACGTGCTGTTGAAGCCTGGCTTGGAGTATTTTAAGCATTACTTTGCTAGCATGAGATGAATGCAGTTGTACGGTACTTTGAACATTCTTTGGTATTGCCTTTCTTTGGGATTGGAAGGAAAACTGACCTTTTCCAGTCCTGTGGCCACTGCTGAGTTTTCCAAATTTGCTGGCATATTGAGTACAGCACTTTCACAGCATCATCTTTTAGCATTTGAAATAGCTCAACTGGAATTCCATCACTTCCACCAGCTTTGTTTGTAGTGATGCTTCATAAGGCCTACTTGACTTTGCATTCCAGGATGTTTGGCTCTAGGTGAGTAAGCATACCGATGCGGTTATCAGGGTCATGAAGATCTTTTTTGTACAGTTCTTCTGTGTATTCTTGCCACCTCTTCTTAATATCATCTGCTTCTGTTAGGTCCATACCATTTCTGTCCTTTATTGTGCCCATCTTTGCATGAAATGTTTCCTTGGTATTTCTAATTTTCTTGAAGAAATCTCTAGTCTTTCCCATTCTATTGTTTTCCTCTATTTCTTTGCACTGATCACTGCTGCTGCTGCTGCTAAGTCGCTTCAGTCGTGTCCAGCTCTGTGCGACCCCATAGACGGCAGCCCACCAGGCTCCACCATCCCTGGGATTCTCCAGGCAAGAACACTGGAGTCGGTTGCCATTTCCTTCTCCAATGCATGAAAGTGAGAAATGAAAGTGAAGTCACACAGTTGTGTCCAACTCTTCACGACCCCATGGACTGCAGCCTACCAGGCCCCTCCATCCATGGGATTCTGCAGGCAAGAGTACTGGAATAGGTTGCCATTGCCTTCTCCACACTGATCACTGAGGAAGGCTTTCTTATCTCTCCTTGCTATTCTTTGGAACTCTGCATTCAGATGCTTATATCTTTCCTTTTCTCCTTTGCCTTTATTTTTTTTAATTTAACTTTACAATATTTTATTGGTTTTGCCATATATCAAAATGAATCTGCCACAGGTATACATGTGTTCCCCATCCTGAACCCTCCTTCCTCCTCCCTCCCCATACCATCCCTCTGGGTCGTCCCAGTGCACCAGCCCCAAGCATCCAGGATCGTGCATCGAACCTGGACTGGTGACTCATTTCATATATGATATTATACATATTTCAATGCCATTCTCCCAAATCATCTCAGCTATCTGTAACGCCTCCTCAGACAACCATTTTGCCTTTTTGAATTTCTTTTTCTTGGGGATGGTCTTGATTACTGCCTCCTGTACAATGTCATGGTGGAGAGATCTGACAGAATGTGGTCCACTGGAGAAGAGAATGGCAAGCCACTTCAGTATTCTTGCCTTGAGAACCCCGTGAACAGTATGAAAAGGATGATAGGATACTGAAAGAGGAACTCCCCAGGTCAGTAGGTGCCCAATATGCTACTGGAGATCAGTGGAGAAATAACTCCAGAAAGAATGAAGGGATGGAGCCAAAGCTAAAAGAATACCCAGCCGTGGATGTGACTGGTGATAGAAGCAAGGTCCGATGCTGTAAAGAGCAATATTGCATAGGAATCTGGAATGTCAGGTCCATGAATCAAGGCAAATTGGAAGTGGTCAAACAAGAGATGGCAAGAGTGAATGTCGACATTCTAGGAATCAGCAAACTCAAATGGACTGGAATGGGTGAATTTAACTCAGATGACCATTATATCTACTACTGCGGACAGGAATCCCTCAGAAGAAATGGAGTAGTCATCAAGGTCAACAAAAGAGTCCGAAATGCAGTACTTGGAGGCAATCTCAAAAACGACAGAATGATCTCTGTTCATTTCCAAGGAAAACCATTCAATATCACAGTAATCCAAGTCTATGCCCCAACCAGTAACACTGAAGAAGCTGAAGTTGAACGGTTCTATGAAGACCTACGGGACCTTTTAGAACTAACACCCAAAAAAGATGTCTTTTTCATTATAGGGGACTGGAATGCAAAAGTAGGAAGTCAAGAAACACCTGAAGTAACAGGCAAATTTGGCATTGGAATATGGAATGAAGCACGGCAAAGACTAACAGAGTTTTGCCAAGAAAATGTACTGGTCATAACACCCTCTTCCAACAACACAAGAGAAGACTGTATACATGGACATCACCAGATGGTCAACACCAAAATCAGATTGATTATATTCTTTGCAGCCAAAGATGGAGAAGCTCAGCAAAACAAGTCAGCAAAAACAAGACCAGGAGCTGACTGTGGCTCAGACCATGAACTCCTTATTGCCAATTTCAGACTTAAATTGAAGAAAGGAGGGAAAACCACTAGACCATTCAGGTATGACCTAAATCAAATCACTTATGATTATACAGTGGAAGTGAGAAATAGATTTAAGGGCCTATATCTGATAGATAGAGTGCCTGATGAGCTATGGAATGAGGCTCGTGACATTGTACAGGAGACAGGGATCAAGACCATCCCCATGGAAAAGAAATGCAAAAAAGCAAAATGGCTGTCTGGGGAGGCCTTACAAATAGCTGTGAAAAGAAGAGAAGCGAAAAGCAAAGGGGTAAAGGAAAGATATAAACATCTGAATGCAGAGTTCCAAAGAATAGCAAGAAGAGATAAGAAAGCCTTCCTCAGCAATCAATGCAAAGAAATAGAGGAAAACAACAGAATGGGAAAGACTAGAGATCTCTTCAAGAAAATCAGAGATGCCAAAGGAACATTTCACACAAAGATGAGCTCGATAAAGGACAGAAATGGTATGGACCTAACAGAAGCAGAAGATATTAAGAAGAAGAACTGTACAGAAAAGATCTTCACGACCCAGATAATCATGATGGTGTGATCACTGACCTAGAGGCAGACATCCTGGAATGTGAAGTCAAGTGGGCCTTAGAAAGCATCACTACGAACAAAGCTAGTGCAGGTAATAGAATTCCAGTTGAGCTATTCCAAATCCTGAAAGATGATGCTGTGAAAATGCTGCACTCAATATGCCAGCAAATTTGGAAAACTCAGCAGTGGCCACAGGACTGGAAAAGGTCAGTTTTCATTCCAATCCCAAAGAAAGGCAATGCCAAAGAATGCTCAAACTACTGCACAATTGCACTCATCTCACACGCTAGTAAAGTAATGCTCAAAATTCTCCTAGCCAGGCTTCAGCAATACGTGAACCGTGAACTTCCTGATGTTCAAGCTGGTTTTAGAAAATGCAGAGGAACCAGAGATCAAATTGCCAACATCTTCTGGATCATGGAAAAAGCAAGAGAATTCCAGAAAAACATCTATTTTTGCTTTATTGACTATGCCAAAGCCTTTGACTGTGTGGATCATAATCAACTGTGGAAAATTCTGAAAGAGATGGGAATACCAGACCACCTGACCTGCCTCTTGAGAAATTTGTACGCAGGTCAGGAAGCAACAGTTAGAACTGGACATGGAACAACAGACTGGTTCCAAATAGGAAATGGAGTACGTCAAGGCTGTATATTGTCACTCTGTTTATTTAACTTATATGCAGAGTACATCATGAGAAACGCTGGACTGGAAGAAACACAACCTGGAATCAAGGTTGCCGGGAGAAATATCAATAACCTCAGATATGCAGATGACACCACCCTTATGGCAGAAAGTGAAGAGGAACTCAAAAGCCTCTTGATGAAAGTGAAAGTGGAGAGTGAAAAAGTTGGCTTAAAGCTCAACATTCAGAAAACGAAGATCATGGCATCCGGTCCCATCATTTCATGGCAAATAGATGGGGAAACAGTGGAAACAGTGTCAGACTTTATTTTTCTGGGCTCCAAAATCACTGCAGATGGTGTTTGCAGCCATGAAATTAAAAGACGCTTACTCCTTGGAAGGAAAGTTATGACCAACCTAGATAGCATATTCAAAAGCAGAGACATTACTTTGACAACAAAGGTCCATCTAGTCAAGGCTATGGTTTTTCCCATGGTCATGTATGGATGTGAGAGTTGGACTGTGAAGAAGGCTGAGTGCCGAAGAATTGATGCTTTTGAACTGTGGTGTTGGAGAAGACTCTTGAGAGTCCCTTGGACTGCAAGGAGATCCAACCAGTCCATTCTGAAGGAGATTGGCCCTAGGATTTCTCTGGAAGGAATGGTGCTAACGCTGAAACTCCAGTACTTTGGCCACCTCATGCGAAGAGTTGACTCATTGGAAAAGACTCTGATGCTGGGAGAGTTTGGGGACAAGAGGAAAAGGGGACGACAGAGGATGAGATGGCTGGATGGCATCACTGACTCGATGGACATGAGTCTGAATGAACTCCATGAGTTGGTGATGGACAGGGAGGCCTGGCGTGTTGCGATTCATGGGGTCACAAAGAGTCGGACACGACTGAGCGACTGATCTGATCTGATCTGTACAATGCCATGAACCTCCATCCATAGTTCATCAGGCACTCTGTCTATAAGATCTAATCCCTTGAATCTATTTGTCATGTCCACTATGTAATTACAAGGGGTTTGATTTAGGTCATATCTGAATGGTCTATTGGTTTTCCTTACTTAATTCAATTTAAGTCTGGATTTTGCAATAAGGAGTTCATTTCTGAGCCACTGTCAGCCACTAGTCTTGTTTTGCTGACTGTATAGAGCTTCTCCATCTTTGACTGCAAAGAATATAATCAGTCTGATTTTGGTGTTGACCATCTGGTGATGCCCATGTATAGAGTCTTCTCTTGCGTTGTTGGAAGAGGGTGTTTCTATGACCAGTGCATTCTCTTGGGAAAACTCTGTTAGCCTTTGCCCTGCTTCATTCAGTACTCCAAGGCCAAATTTGCCTGTTACTCCAGGTATTTCTTGACTTCTTATTTTTGCATTCCAGTCCCCTATAATGAAGAGGACATCTTTTTTGGGTGTTAGTTCTAGAAGGTCTTGTAGGTCTTCATACAACCATTCAACTTCAGCTTCTTCAGCATTACTGGTTAAGGCATAGACTTGGATTACTGTGATACTGAATGGTTTGGCTTGGAAACAAACAGATCAATCTGTCGTTTTTGAAATTGCATCCAAGTACGGCATTTTGGACTCTTTTGTTTATGATGAGGGCTACTCCATTTCTTCTAAGGGATTCTTGCCCACAGTAGTAGATATAATGGTCATCTGAGTTAAATTCATCCATTCAGGGAAAAGTTAGGTTGTTTGAGTTTTTTTTGTTTCCTGAGGTAAACTTGTATTGCTATAAACTTCCTTCTTAGAGCTGCTTTTGCTGTATCTCATAGATTTTGGATTATTGTATTGTCATTTTCATTTGTCTCCAAGTATTTTTTAATTTCCTCTTTGATTTCTTCAGTGACCTTTTTTTTTCTAGTGTATTTTTATCCTGCACATATTCACGGCTTTTACAATTTGTTTTCTTCTAGTTTACTTCTAATCTCATATTACTGTAATAGGAAAAGATGTGTGATAAGACTTCAGTTTTATTAAATTCACTGAAGCTCATTTTGTGGCCCAGGTTTTGTCAATCCTGGAGAATACTCCATGTGCACATGAAATGAATGTTATATTCTGCTTCTTTTGGATGGAATACTCTATAAATATCAGTTAAATCCATTGGCCTAAACCTCTTGATGAAAGTGAAAGAGGAGAGTGAAAAAGTTGGGTTAAAGCTCAACATTCAGAAAACTAAGATCATGGCATCTGGTCCCATCATTTCATGGGAAATAGATGGGGAAACAGCGGAAACAGTGTCAGACTTTTTTTTTTTTTTTCCCAGCTCCAAAATCACTGCAGATGGTGATTGCAGCCATGAAATTAAAAGACACTTACTCTTTGAAAGGAAAGTTATGACCAACCTAGATAGCATATTCAAAAGCAGAGACATTACTTTGACAACAAAGGTCCATCTAGTCAAGGCTATGGTTTTTCCAGTGGTCATGTATGGATGTGAGAGTTGGACTGTGAAGAAAGCTGAGCACTGA
Organism: Bubalus bubalis; assembly: GCF_019923935.1. NCBI lineage: Eukaryota > Metazoa > Chordata > Mammalia > Artiodactyla > Bovidae > Bubalus > Bubalus bubalis. Next base: position 71,727,034 of record NC_059172.1, on the reverse strand, counting down.
GGAATTGATGCTTTTGAACTGTGGTGTTGGAGAAGACTCTTGAGAATCCCTTGGACTGCAAGGAGATCCAGCCAGTCCATTCTGAAGGAGATCAGTCCTGAGTGTTCATCGGAAGGACTGATGCTAAAGCTGAAACTCCAATACTTTGGCCACCTCGTGCGAAGAGTTGACTCACTGGAAAAGACTCTGATGCTGGGAGGGATTGGGGGCAGGAGAAGGGGACAACAGAGAATGAGATGGCTGGATGGCATCACCGACTCGATGGACATGGGTTTGGGTGAATCCCGGGAGTTGGTGATGGACAGGGAGGCCTGACGTACTGCAATTCATGGAGTCGCAAAGAGTCAGACACGACTGAGCGACTGAACTGAACTGAATGTGTCATTTAAGGCCAGTGTTTCCTTATTGATTCTCAATTTCTCCCTTTATGCCTATTATGACTTGCCTTATATATCAAGGTGGTCTGAAGTTATATATATATATATATGCAATTGTTGTATCTTCTTCCTGAATTGATCCCTTGAGCATTATGTAAACATTTTTTGTCTCTTAATACATTCTGTAAAGTCTGTTTTGTCTGATAATGAGTATTGCTATTCCAGCTTTCTTTCAATTTCCATTTTTATGGAATACTTTTTCCATCCTGTCACTTTCAGTAGGTCTGAAATGGACCTCTTATAAACAGCATATATGCAGGTCTTGTTTTTGTATCTATTCAACCAGTCTATGTCTTTTGGTTGGAGCATTTAACCCACTTTCATTTAAGGTAATTATTGATATGTATGTTCCTATTACCATTTTGTTAATTCTTTTGGGTTTGCTCTTATAGGTCAGTTTTCTTCCCTTCCTCTCTTGGTCTCTTCTCTTAGGGTCTGATGACCATCTTTAGTGTTCTGTTTGGGTAGCTTTTACTTTTTTATTTATATCTATTGTAGTTTTGGGGTTTGCTGTTCCCATTAGGTTTTGATACAGCAGTCTATATATGTACAAAGTTGTTTTACATTGCTGGTCTCTTTTCCACCTAGAGAAGTTTCTTTAGCATTTATTGCAAAGCTGGTCTGGTGGTGCTGAATTTCTTTAGCTTTTGCTTGTCAGTAAAGCTTTTGATTTCTATGTCAAATCTGAAAGAGAGCCTTACTGGGTATTCTTACTTATAGGTTCTTCCCTTTCATCATTTTGAATATATCATGCCACTCCCTTCTGGCTTGAAGAGTTTCTGCTGAGAAGTCAGCTAATAACCTTATGAGTAGTTCTCTTGTATGTTTGTTGTTTTTTCCTTGTTGCTTTTAAATACTTTTTATTTGTCTTTAATTTTGCCAACTTGATTAATCTCAGCATGTTCTTCCTTGAGTTTATCTTGCCTGGGACTCTCTGTGTTTCCTGGACTTGGGTCACTGTTTCCTTTCCCCTGTTACAGAAGTATTCAGCAACTATCTCTTAAAATATCTGCTCAGGCCCTTTCTCTCTTTCTTCTCCTTCTGGGACCCCTTTAATGCAAATGTTTTTAATGTTGTCCCAGAGTTCTCTTAAACTGTCTTCGTTTCTTTTTACATTTTTTTCTTCATTCTTTTCCATGGCAGTGATTTACACCATTCTATCTTCCAGGTCATTTACATGTTCTTCTGCCTTAGTTATTCTGCTATTGATTTCTTCTAGTGCATTTTTCATTTCAGTTACTGGATTGTTCAATGCTGTTTGTATTTTAGTTCTTCTAGGTCTTTGTTAAACTTTTATTGTATCATCTCAATCATTGCCTCCATTTTTTTCTGAGATCCTGGATCATCTTCACAATCATCATTCTGAATTCTTTTTTTTTTTTTAATTGCCCATCTCTGCTTTACTTAGTTGTTTTTCTGGGGGTTTATCCTGATCCTTCTTGTGGGACTTATTCTTCTGCCATTTCATTTTGTCTAACTTTCTGTGATTGTGTTTTCTGTTCCATGGGCTGTAAGACTGTAGTTCTTTTTGCTTCTCCTGTCTGCTCTGTTCAGTAAGAACTTTTACTACCAACTTTTTGAACTCCATGTATGATAAACTGATTATCTCTGTTTCTCAGGGGGTTTTTGTGGAGAGTTTTCTCTTACTTTTTCAGTTGGGAGTACTTGCTCTGCCTTATCATTTTATTTACCTTTCTCTGTTTCTATGAACTTAGGTGAAACATGTATCTATCATGATCCTGAAGAGGTGTTTTTATGTGGGATCATCCCCATATAGGTTGTATGTGCTAAATGTCTTCAGTGCCAGGGCTAAATTTGATTTGGACACCAGCTATATCTTTCCTTATGGTGTACTGGCCACTATCACCTTGATAGAGGGAGCTAAAGCCTGCACAGGGTATGAGGTGGGACTTCCTTTCTGCTCAGTGGCCCTGTCAGGGATGTGATCTCCCAAGTTGCTGGACCAGGAGCCCTGAAGTTGGACTCAAGTAGGATTTGTTCCCTGTTAAAAGTGTAATTTTCCTTCTCCCTGAATTGGGGCCTTTGCCCCAATGAAAGGGAGTGTTGAAGTAATTTGAGGCCTGTGTGCTTACAGAGGTCCAATGTACTGCCTGTGTAAACATCTGTGATTCTAATCAGATGCACCCCAAGGTTGCATCCTTTACCCAATTGTGGTCATTCCAGATTAGAACAGTGCTGTGGTGTGGAGTGAATGGTGCTGGAGCATTCAGTTGGCTGGGACTGGAGTTCATGGTGGTTGTAGGAACTGAAGTGGCTGTGCTGCTAACAGAAGGGGGTTGCTTCTGGAGCACTGCTTAAATGCTAACAGTGGCCACCACTGCCCTACCTGGACTACATCCTAGATGCCCAGACTGCCTCTGCATCCGTAGTTCAAGTTTTTTTTTTCCAGTTGCTGATAATGCTAGATCTGCTGCCAAGCTGTGGCATGAATTGAGCAGGGAAGATACATTTGCTTATCTTAGATTGGGGGGTGTACCAATATGGCCACAACAAGGACAGATCTCTCTCCACCCTCTCTGGGGGTAAGCCACACCCATGAATGCCCACAAGTGATGTCTAGTCTTCTCCAGTCTTTCTACTTGTCTTAGCAATTCTCCAAGCAGCCAAGGATATCTTGTCTTCCCTGCATAAGACCCCAAAACTGGGACATTAAGCTCCTGCCTTAACCCACTCATCCCCCTGGACAAGCGTCTGTCCCTGCACAGCCTTCTTTTCATCTTAGTCCCTTCCCAGAGGCACAGGTCCCAACTCAATGTTTTTGTGTTTTTGTGGGGTTTTTTTCCTCGCTATTTGATTATGTGGGAATATTTTTTGCAGCCTGGGTTACATAGGAGTTCTGCCAGTTTGCGGATAGTTTTCCATGAGAATTGTTCCACATGTAGATGTATATTTGACATATTTATGGGAGGAGGCAAGCTACGCATCCTCTCTTCTTTCTCTGCCATCTTAATCCCCATCCACATCACCTTACTTTTCAATGCGATTCGTGTGTTTGTCTATGTCCCTAATAAGACTATAAGCATCTGGTGGGTAGGGGCTGTATCTCACCTTCCCTACTTTTATATTCCTAGTTACATAGTTTGGGCACATCAGCAGCATTTCAGTGAATGCTTTAAATCATGGATTAATTAAAAATAAAACCTCTTATGCCAAAGAACCAAATCAACAAAAAGTAAGATAATAGAGAATACACTTACATTCCTAACCATGCATTTTCAGAGACTCCACTCCATATTACAGGTAACCAGATGGGTCCCAGGCTAAGGGAATGGAGTGTAGTAAAGTAAGAAAAAGAGGCGAGCGAAAAAGCTGGCTTAAAACTCAACATTCAAAAAACAAAGATCATGGTATCTGGTCCAATCACTTCATGGCAAATAGATGGGGAAACAATGGAAACAGTGAGAGGCTTTATTTTCTTGGGCTGCAAAATCACCACAGATGGTGATTGCAGCCTTGAAATTAAAAGACACTTGCTCCTTGGAAGAAAAGCTATGACCAACCTAGATATTAAAATGCAGAGACATTACTTTGCCAACAAAGGTCTGTCTAGTCAAAGCTATGGTTTTTCCAGTAGTCATGTATGGATGTGAGAGTTGGACCATAAAGAAAGCTGAAAACTGAAGAATTGTAGCTTTTGAACTGTGGTGTTGGAGAATACTCTTGAGAGTCCCTTGGACTCCAAGGACATCAAACCAGTCAGTTCTAAAGGAAATCAATACTGAATATTTATTGGAAGGACTGATGCTGAAGCTGAAGCTCCAATAATTTGGCCGCCTGATGCGAGCTGACTCACTAGAAAAGACCCTGATACTGGGAAAGACTGACAGCAAGAGGAGAAGGGATGCATTAGGATGAGATGGTTGGATGGCTCACCAGCTCAATGCACATGAGTTTGAGCAAGCTCCAGGAGTTGGTTAAGGACAGGGAAGCCTGGCGTGCTGCCGTCCATGGGATCTCAAAGACATTCAGACATGAATGAGTGACTGAAATGAACTGAATGTAAGAATTGTCGGCGGCACTAGTGGTCCTAGCTTTTCATTATATCATAACGTGCAAGAAAATGAGATTTTGTAATATTAAAAAATGAAACCTCTAGACAATAGATTTAAGAAAAGGTAAATTCAAATGTGGATTACCTCTTGACTCTTGCTCTGACCTTGGTAAGTTAAGGCAAACACTGAACAGTGAACTATTAAATAATTAGCACCTACTGTTTACTACTGTAACTCTTCCATTAAAATTTTAATAGGTTCAGAAATTGCAGATTCAACTTTCTCTGTAATTACTCTCCCCTGTTTCCAAGAATAATCAAGTTAGCTATCGTTTAATTATGTAAACTCGAAATGCCATTAAAAAGCAGAGTCAATATTCTGAACCACCACAAGATGGGGATGTTACTCCATTTAAAATGGCCTTTTTTCTCCCTTTAAACTTTCTTCATAGGGCTTAATTAATACTTCCTCAAAATCAAGAGTTCAAGATCCTCTATAGTTCCAAATAAAGTTTGAATCAAAACTATTTAAATAACAAAACTGTAACAGTGATTTCCAGTTAAAATGTGTCTGGGAAATATGAGTTCTGTTGCCTCTTCTCTCTCTATGCACATCTGTGTGTGTGTTATCTTCTCGGTGTTGACCATCCTTTCTTCCTGTTACGCTATTGTTCTATATGCATACCTCCCATGCTGTCACTCTATCACTATAATCATCTCTCTAAATTGTGTCCAGCTCACGTTACCATCCCAGGATCAAACAGTCACGTCTGCATTTGTCTTGGGAACATGTGTGTATGCCCTCCCTTCTGTTTATATTCTTCCTTCTCTCTTCTGTTTTTCCCATTTAAAAAATCTTAAGATAGCAGAAGATCCAGGTAGTTCACAGTCTCAAAAATATTTCTTTCTTTTCCCTACCCTTTAACTCTATCTAACTACTCCTATTTCTCTCCCTTACATTCACTAAATGTTTGATTTTTTAAGTAGCCATTATTATTAAACCAAATTAAGATATAGAAAAACACTTTATGTGTTTTATATGTTCCCTGAGTAAGGTATAGGTGTGTGTGAGAGAGAGAGTGTGTGTTTATAAATATTTTTTGTTCCTCTGAATGCCTTGAAGTTGATACAAAAGGAGTCTCCTATTCAATTGAGTTACATGATTTGTGGACACTGACTTAAGTAGAAAAGTAAATCTCATTTTGATCTACTATACCAGTCAGAAATCACAGTCTGCAGGGAGAATTTGACTTAGTTATCTATTGATCAAAATTTTGTATTCTATCTAACATGGACTGAGTTGCTTGATTTCACTATCAAATTCATGAAATAATAAAATATATATATTTTTTAAGTTACAACGGAGAGAACAAGATGGTGGGGGAGTAGGTGGAAGTGGAGTTCATCTCTCTCCACAGATACATCAGGAATACACCTTCAGACACAGAAGTGCATGCAGAACACCAGCTGAGAGAGGACAGGAGTATCTGACCAGCGCAAAAAAATATGTAGAACCACACAAAATTCAGTAGGACTAAGGAAGTAGGGGGGAAAACTGGAGTGTTAGTAGGACTGGACCTGCCGTCAGTGGGCGGGGGAACTGAAGCAGGGGTCCGATCCCCACATCGGGGCAATTATCTGAGCCAGAGGAGAAACTTTTAAGGCTGAGAGTGAAACAGCTGATCTGTGGCAGCCTGAATAGAATGACAATCAGGTAGTCCTTGCCACAGCCATACATACCCTGGACAGATATGCAGGACAGGGACGCAGGTCCCCTGGAAGGGACAGCAGCTGGGAGCTGGAGTTCGGGAATTGTAGAGCAATCCCAGGACGAGGGCTTCTGTTGACTGTGAAGAGATGGACCGAGGGGACGTGAGGGAGGAGATTGTGGTGGGAAATACCTATGGAGGAAAGCCAGGCAGCCATGGAAGCAAGGTGATACTGCTGAGTCACGAGTAGGGGGTGGAGACATCACCATAGCCTCTCTCCCCACACGCCAGCAACCTCAGCTGAACAGTAGAGAGGCTGGTCCACCAAACACCTGATAAACTGAACTACAGAGTAGGGCTCCAGCCAAGGGCCCCTCTTTGTGACTGATGTGCCGAAAAACAGAGAAGGACTCCGGGCAAAGGAGCCCTCTAAGTGTCTGGACAGGCAGAGATATGGAGAAAGACTGGCCAAGGAGGCCTTTTAATCGCCAGCTACAGGAGGCTCAAAAAAAAAAAAAAAAAAAAGTCTGTTAGGGCCATAACTCCTGCAGCAGAGGCAGTCCGTGTCCCTGCACACTTGGCAATGCCAGGGTCCCTGCAAACCAAGCAGCTGCACCACCTTCATGCTCAACTCACTGGGGCAGAGCTGCCACAAACAAAATAATTCTTGCGTCTATGTGTGCAGGGTCATATTGGTAGTGTCCAACTCCTTGCGGCCCTGTGGACTGTGACCTACCAGGCTTCTCTGACAGGAGTTTCTCCAGGCAAGAATACTGGAGTGTATTGGCCAATACTGGTTGCCACACCCTTCTAGAGCACTATATTTCCTGCTGCCCTAGCCGCCAACTCCCCTGAGTACCTGGTGCTGCCAGAACCCCTACAACGCAAGCAGCTGCACCACCTCCACACGTGGTCCTCCCTGGGGGAAACCCAAGTCCTCCAGGGCAGCCTCAGGAGCAAACCCCGGTGGAAAACCCACATGCAGAGATGGAAATAAAACCACAACTGAAACCCAGGGCCAGTGTGGCTAAGGAAGAAGACCCCAAAATTTCCCACCAGCTGTACAAGCTGCAGATTAAATCCACACGATCAACTAGGCAGACACTGTGTCTATGGAAAATATAAAAGGCCACTGAGAGCTCCCACAAAAGAAAACACTAGTTCTGATGGCTGTGGACATTGGAGGCAAGAACACACAGGATTTGGACCAGATTAGAATCTGAGCTGCCCCCACAGCAGGTCCAGAGATCAGCAGTGTTGGAGGGCATCCTAGGGAGGTGAACAGACTGTGACTCCCAGCAGGGAAGGACTCTGACAGTAGTGACTCAAGAAAAACATTTATTATTCTGATGTTTTGACTTGTTCTATAGATTCTTTTGGATTTTTTCTTTTTTTTCCTATTTTCCCCCTCTGTTGTAATTGTCAATTTTATTGACACTATGATATCTAATTAAGATTTTGAGCTTTTTATTTTTCCAAGTTACATTTTTGTATTCTTGTTATAAATCTCTGCCTCTACATTGGGCTTTTGCTGCTCTGAGAAGTTCCCCCCTTCCTTTTTTTTCTCTTTTTTTAATTTTAATTTTTTAAGCCTATTATTATTTTCTCTACCTTTATTGTTTCCTTTGCTTTTCCTACTGTTCTTTTCCCTTGCAGTTAATCTTTAATGTATATAAATATTCTTTATCTAACTCTATTCAACTTTGCATATCCATTCTTTCTTTCTATTCTTTCCTTCTCTCTGAACATATTTGTTAGTTTTATTTTCATTGCCTTATTCCCGAATTGGCACCTTCTTTACTTTTCCAGTTCATGCTTTAGTTAGTTTTGTTCTGGTAGATATAATTTATGGTTTCCTCTGTTTGCTGGGTCAATCATTCTACTTTATTTTTGTTGGACTGATTTGATTTTGCTTGTGGGTGTATATGTATATGTATATGTGTATTTCAGTCACACTTTTATTACTGTTGTTATAAACCACTCCCTCTGCGTTGGACTTTTGAAGTTCTGTGGAGTTGGGGGTTTTTTGGGGGGGGGGGGTTTTCTCTTTCTTCTTCTGTTTCTTTTTTCCTTTCTCCTTTTTATAATTTTAATTTTTTTAAGCCTACAATATTTTTTCTACATTTATTCCTTTGTTTGCCTTTCCTACTGTTCTTTTCCCCTTGCAGTTAAATCTTTCATGTATATAAATCTTCTTCATCTTCCTCTATTTAACTTTGCATGTATAGCCTTTCTTTTCTTTCTTTCCTTTCCTCTCAACATATTTGTTAGCTTAGTTTTCATTGCTTTATTCCCCAACCTGTCACCTTGATTTAGTTTTGTTTTACAGTTTCTGCTTTAGTTAGTTTTGTTCTTAACTGATAAGTATAATTTTTTATTTCCTTTGTTCACCAGGTCAAGCTATTGTACTTTATTTTTGTTGGACTGTTTTGACTTTGTTCACAGGTGTATATGTGCACGTGTATATTCCATTATTTTAATTATTATTTGCTTGATTTTGTAACTGCCATTTGTCTGGGGTTCATCTTTGGCTTCTTGTTTATGGATATTTGTTTTAATTTCACTTAATGCAGCAGCAACAGCAGCCGTAACTTGTGGAATCTTTGTTCCTGAGCAGAGATCAAGCTTTGAGCCTTTGGAGTGGGAACACAGACTCCAAGACCCAAGACTACCAGAGAAATAACCCTAGGGAGTATCAAATACACAAAGGAAACCACTTGAATACAAGACCCAGCATGACCCGACCACCAGAAGCACCCTGTGAAGGCTGCCCCATCTAAACAACAAACAAAACTAAAATACAACCCAATCATTAGCAGACAGGATTACCACCTCACTCAGCCTTGTCCATCAGAGGAAAAACAAACAAAAATTAGCACAAATCTCACCCTATACAAAGCTTATACAAACCACTGGACCAACCTTAGGAGGGGAGAAACCAAAAGGAAGAAAGAATTCAACCTTGAAGCCTGGGAAAAGGAGACATCAAACACAATAAGTTTAAAAAAAAAAAAAAATGAAAAGGCAGAGAAATACTACATAAATGAAGGAACAAACTAGAAACAAATAAATGAGGAGGAAATAGGCAATCTACCTGAAAAAGAATTCAGAATAATAATAGTAAAGATTATCAAAACCTTGAAAACAAAATAGAGAAAATGCAAGACTCAATTAACAAAGACCTAGGAGAATTAAGGAATAAACATACAGAAACAAACAACACAATTACCAAAATTAAAAATACTCTAGAAGGAATCAATAGCAGAATATCTGAAGCAAAAGAATGAATCAGTGAGCTGGAAGATAAAATGATAGAAATAATTTCTGAGGAGCAGAATAAAGTAAAAAGAATGAAAAGAACTGAGGATAGTCTCAGAGACCTCTGGGACAATGTCAAATGCACCAACTTTTGAATTGTAGGGGTCCTGGAAAAGGAAGAGAAAAACAAAGAAAGATAAAATTTTTGAAGAGATTATAGTGGAAAATTTCCCCAACATGGAAAAGGAAATAGTCAATCAAGTCAAAGAGGCACAAAGAGTCCCATACTGGATAAACTCAAGGAGAAACATGTCAAGACACATATTAAACTAACAAATACTAAATACAAAGAAAGAATATTAAAAGCAGAAGATCAGATCAGATCAGATCAGTCGCTCAGTCGTGTCCGACTCTTTGCGACCCCATGAATCGCAGCACACCAGGCCTCCCTGTCCCTCACCAACTCCCGGAGTTCACTTAGACTCACGTCCATCGAGTCAGTGGTGCCATCCAGCCATCTCATCCTCTGTCGTCCCCTTCTTCTCCTGCCCCCAATCCCTCCCAGCATCAGAGTCTTTTCCAATGAGTCAACTCTTCGCATGAGGTGGCCAAAGTACTGGAGTTTCAGCTTTAGCATCATTCCTTCCAAAGAAATCCCAGGGCTGATCTCCTTCAGAATGGACTGGTTGGATCTCCTTGCAGTCCAAGGGACTCTCAAGAGTCTTCTCCAACACCACAGTTCAAAAGCATCAATTCTTCGGCACTCAGCCTTCTTCACAGTCCAACTCTCACATCCATACATGACCACAGGAAAAACCATAGCCTTGACTAGATGGACCTTTGTTGTCAAAGTAATGTCTCTGCTTTTGAATATGCTATCTAGGTTGGTCATAACTTTCCTTCCAAGGAGTAAGCGTCTTTTAATTTCATGGCTGCAGTCACCATCTGTAGTGATTTTGGAGCCCAGAAAAATAAATTCTGACACAGTTTCCACTGTTTCCCCATCTATTTCCCATGAAGTGATGGGACCAGATGCCGTGATCTTCGTTTTCTGAATGTTGAGCTTTAAGCCAACTTTTTCACTCTCCACTTTCACTTTCATCAAGAGGCTTTTTAGTTCCTCTTCACTTTCTGCCATAAGGGTGGTGTCATCTGCATATCTGAGGTTACTGATATTTCTCTCAGCAATCTTGATTCCAGCTTGTGTTTCTTCCAGTCCAGCGTTTCTCATGATGTACTCTGCATAGAAGTTAAATAAACAGGGTGACAATATACAGCCTTGATGAACTCCTTTTCCTATTTGGAACCAGTCTGTTGTTCCATGTCCAGTTCTAACTGTTGCTTCCTGACCTGCATACAAATTTCTCAAGAGGCAGATCAGGTGATCTGGTATTCCCATCTCTTGAAGAATTTTCCACAGTTGATTGTGATCCACACAGTCAAAGGCTTTGGCATAGTCAATAAAGCAGAAATAGATGTTTTTCTGGAACTCTCTTGCTTTTTCTATGATTCAGCGGATGTTGGCAATTTGATCTCTGGTTCCTCTGCGTTTTCTAAAACCAGCTTGAAGCATCAAGGAAAATACAATGGAAACCCCTTACACTTAACAGCTGATCTTTCAACAGAAACTCTGCAGGCTAGAGGGAATGGCAGGATATATTTAAAGAACCGAAACGGAAAAATCTACAACAAAGATTACTGTACCTGGCAAGGATCTCATTCAAAATTGATGGAGAAATAAAAAGCTTTTCAGACAAGCAAAAGTTAAGAGAATTCAGTGCCACCAAACCAGCTTTACAACAAAAGTTAAAGGGACTTAACATTGCCAAGAAATACAAGAGAAGAAAAAAGACCTACAAAATCAACCCCAAACAGTTAAGAAAATGGCAATAGGAACATGTATACCAATAATTACTTTAAATGTAAATGGTTTAAATGCTTCTGGCTGAATGGATACAAAAACAAGATCCATATATACGTTCTCTACAAGAGACCCACTTCAGACCTAAAGACACATATAGACTAAAAGTGAGAGGATGGAAAAATATATTCCATGCAAATGGGAAGCAAAAGAAAGTTGGAGTAGCAATCTTCATATCAGGCAAAATAGACCTTAAAATAAAGAAGATTACAAGAGGTAAGGAAGGACACTACATAATGATCAAGGGATCAATCCAAGATGAAGACATAACAGTTGTAAATATCTATGTACCCAACATAGGAGCACCTCAATATATAAGACAAACACTAACAGATATAAAAGGAGAAATTGACAGTAACACAATAATAGTAGGAGACTTTAGCACCACACTCAAACCAAGGGACAGATCATCAAATAGAAAATTAATAAGTAAACACAAGTCTTAAATGATACACTAGATGAGATGGATCTCACTGATATCTTCAGGACATTCCATCCAAAATGCAGAGTATACTTTATTCTCAAGTGCATATGGAACATTCTCCAGGATAGACCACATCTTGGGTCACAAATCAAACCTCAGTAAATTTAATATTGAAATCATATCAAGCATCTTCTCTGACCACAGTGCAATGAAACTAGATATCAATTACAAGAAAAAAACTCTAAGAAACACAAATACATGGAGATTAAACAACACATTTCTAAATAACCAACAGGTTACGGAAGAAATCAAAAGAGAAATTAAAAAATTTCTAGAAACAAATGACAATGAAAACACGACAAATCAAAACCTATGGGATGCAGCAAAAGCAGTTCTAAGAGAGAAGTTTATACCAATACAATCCTACCTCAAGACAGCTAAAACAACTGGGAAAAGTAGAACAAACAAACAAACAAAACAAAATTAGTAGGAGGAAAGAAATGATAAAGATCCAAGCATAAATAAAGGAAAAAGAAATGAAAGAAACAATAGCAAAGATTAATAAATGAAAAGCTGGTTCTTTGAGGAGATAAAACAAAATTGACAAACCTTTAGCCAGACTCATCAAGAAAAACAGAGAGAAGAATCAAATCAACAAAATTAGAAATGAAAAAGGAGAGGTTACAACAGACAATGCAGAAATACAAAGGATTATAAGAGACTATAAACTCATGGAGGAGGAGCCACCCCACGCCCGAGGCCAGGGGCGGCAGCCGGGAGGAGCAACCCCACGTCCAAGGAGCGGTGGCTGCGCAGGTGCAGGAGGGCCGAGAGGAGCTACTCCACGTTCAAGGTCAGGAGGGGCGGTGGTGAGGAGATACCTCTCATCCAAGGTAAGGAGCAGCGGCCGCGCTTTGCTGGAGCAGCCATGAAGAGATACCCCACGTCCAAGGTAAGAGAAACCCAAGTAAGACAGTAGGTGTTGCGAGAGGGCATCAGAGGGCAGACACACTGAAACCATAATCACAGAAAACTAGTCAATCTAATCACACGGACCACAGCCTTGTCTAACTCAGTGAAACTAAGCCATGCCATGTGGGGCCACCCAAGACGGCCGGGTCATGGTGGAGAGGTCTGACAGAATGTGGTCCACTGGAGAAGGGAATGGCAAACCACTTCAGTATTCTTGCTTTGAGAACCCCATGAACAGTATGGGAGGCCTGGCGTGCTGCAATTCATGGGGTTGCAAAGGGTCGGACATGACTGAGCGACTAAACTGAACTGAACTGAACTGAATGCAAGATATTAATAATTGGGTAAACTGTGAGGGGAACTTCCCTGGTGGCTCAGTGGTAAAGACTCCACCTGCAGCGAAGGAGACATATGTTTGATTTCTGAACAGGAAGATCCCCTGGAAAAGGAAATGGCAACCCACCCCAGTAATTTTGCCTGGGAAATTCCATGGACAGAGGGGCCTGGCAGGCTACAGTCCATGAGGTGGCAAGGATCCAACATGACTTAGTGACTAACCCACCACCATCTATCTGTGGGGGCGTGGGAGCAGTAGGGAAGAGGAAGCATATGAAAACTCTCTATACCTTCTGTATAATTTTTCTGTATACTCATAAATCTTCTAAAAATAAGTCTATTAATAAAAAACAGGTAACCTTATCACATTTTATGATACTTTATAATGGATATTATTCAGAGTGGCTCTGTGAAATTAACTGGAGCTCTAGTATAACATTGTCAGTTTCAAAGAAAACTCTGCATAAGGTGCATACATCTAGGTAGTCTAGTCATCTAAGGTACTTTTGACATTTTAAGGGATTTTTATCAGAAAATCTTTTCATTGTATGAAAATCATTCATACACGGTCCAAGCTTCTATTGTGGATGTGGGAACCTCTAATGATCTTAATATTGAAGATGGAGTTATGACCCTAAATTCCAAACCAGGGGTTGTGTCTTATTTATCTTAACATATCCTACCTTAACTAACCTTTGTATAAACTTTAAAACTTTTTGTCAAATAAATGATTGAATAAAGAAATTACTGAATGAAATAAATCAATGCTTATGTAGGTTGTATTACAACTTGTAATTGAGTCCTACTTGTAACTTCTGGTTTTGAATTACAGCCAATAAAAAAAGTATTTGGTATTCATCATTCCTCCTTTTTGATTTTGCTGAGCAAAAAGATAGTTATAAACCCAATCTACAAAATTTTTAATTCACTTGGGCTAAAAATTTTTAAAATAGTCTGAAGGTGTAAATCTCAGTTAGCATTTTAAAGATAAACTCAAACAAATGGAGATCTGTTGTTATGAATGTTTTAAGAAAATGAATCTCATGAGATCTGAATCAAAATGGTAGAGTAGAAGATCCTGAGCTCATGTCCTTCATGGACTCACCAAAATACAACTTGATGTAGTGCAACTATCTCTGAGAATGACTTGAAGACCAAAAGAGATATTCTACAACTAAGAATATTTTTTAAAGGCCACATCAAGAAGGGTAAGAAGGGAAGAGATGCTATCTAGTCAGAACCCACACTCCCAATTGGCAACCCACAAGCAGGATGGATATCACAATTGTAGAGGTCTCTCTCGAGGAATGAGGGGTCTGAACCCCACAGTGTGCTCCCCAGCATGGGAGACCTTCATCAGGATGACTAGCCCACATAACATCTGGTTTACGTCCAGGAGAGTTGAACGGTTATGGGAAACCAAAATTCCACTCTTGAAGAGCTTATGCACATACCTGTTCCAAGTTCCAGTCCTGAATCAGCAGCTTGAAAAGCACTTGGTCATATAAGAAGGCGATTCATTGACTGAGTTTATAGTATGCGCCAGAGGGACAGGGATCCGATAGAATTTTCTCTTGGACTGGAAATGAAGGCAGGCAGCATTATTTTGTTATCCTTCCACCTACCTGCCCCAGCACTGGCAGGCACCATTTCTGTCACCCTTCATCAACCTAGCTAACACTGTGCCTTGCCCAAGCATACCCGTGAGTACCACCACTTCTCAATTCACTATACCAGCTGCCCCTCCAAAGTGCCCTGTACTTCATCTCACTTGGGAGGCAGCACTGGCCAGCCACAGCACTCCTCCAAGTAGTTCCTGCACCAGGAAATCAGTCCTATCCCACCTGGTGAGTGGTCTTGAACAGCATCAGTGCCCCACCAAAAGGCTCTTGCTGCAGCGGACCAGTCCAATACACTAGCATGCCTGCAGCAGTCACAGCCCAGCCACAAGAGGGGGCACACAGCCCACGCAGGGGATAGACCTGGAATACCTGATAAAGTGACCATAGGGAGTTGTGCCACTGCACCCCAAAGGACATATTCTACATGAGGCACTCTTTCAAGACTGGGAAATGTAGTTGATATATCTACTATATAGAAATAAACACAGAGAGAATTAGGTAAAATGAACAGACAAAGGAATACCTTATGAACAAAAGAAGAAAACACTTCAAGGGAAAAAATAAGTAAAACAGAGATAAACAAAAAATAAGTAAAATAGAGATAAAGAATTCAAAGAACCAGTTATAAAGATCCTCACAAAACATGGAAGAAGAATGGATGAACTCACTGAGAATGTCAGCAAAGAGAAAATATTAAAAATAATCAGAACTGAAGGCAATAACTGAAATGAAAAACATGCTACAGGAAATCAACAGCAGATGAGAGGATGCAGAAGAATAATGGCAGGGCAGTAACACAATCAGAAAAGCAAAAGGAAAAAGAATTCCCCAAAACAAGATCAGTTTAAGCAACCTCTGGGACAACATCAAGCATACTAACATTTGAATCATAATGATCCCAGAAGAAGAGACAGAGGACAGAAAACCTATTCAAAGAATTAATGGTTGAAAATTATCCTAACCTGGCAAAGGAAACAGGTATCCAATTCCAGGAAGCAAAGATTCCCAAAAAGAATAACCTAAAGTGACCCACACCAAGACACACTATAATTAAAAGGTCAAAAGTTAAAGATAAATACAAGCTTAAAAGCAGCAAGAGAAAAACCAGTTATGTACAAGGGAGCCCCCATAAGACTATCATCTGATTGTTCAGCAGAAAGGTTATAGACCAAAAGAGACTGGCATATTCAAAGTGAAAGTGCTCAGTTATGTCTGACTCTTTGAGACTCCATAGACTGTAGCCTGCCAGGCTCCTCTGTCCATGGAATTCTCCAGGCAAGAATACTGGAGTTGGTTGCCATCCCCTTCTCCAGGGGATCTTCATGGTCCAGGGATTAAACTCGAGTCTCCTTCATTGCAGGCAGATTCTTCACCATCTGAGCCAACTTGGAAGTACTCAAAGGTAAAAACTTACAAACAAAATTACCCTACCCAGCAAGGTTATCATTCAGAATTGAAATAGAGATAAGGGATTTCCTTGATAAGCAAAGCTAAAGAAATTCATCACCACTGAAGTGTTCTTACCAAAAAAAAAAAAAAGAGAGAGAGTTTTCTTTTAAAGGAAAAAAAAAGTTCTAACTACAAACAAAATTATGAAAGAAGAAAAAGAAACTCACTGTTAAGGGCAAATATATATAAAAGATAGTGGATCAGCTACCCATAAAACTGGAAAGAAGGTTAAAAGACAAAAGTAGTAAAAACCAAATGCATCCAAAATAAAGTACTAAACAGAATTTTAAAATATAAGTTATCACAACCATAAAACATTACCAAGGGTGTAAAAATGCAGTTCTTTTTAAATGAGTTCAAACTTAAGTGACCATCAACTAAAAATCAATTTCTATATACATAGATTGTTATATAGTAACCTCAAGGTAACCAAAAGCAAAAAACCAATAACAGATACTCAAAAAATGAGAAAGGAATACAAAATTAATACCAAAGAAAGTCATCAAATAACAACAGAATAGAACAAGAGAAGAAAGGAACAGAGAAGAATTTTAAAGACAACCAAAAAGCAATAAAATGGCAAGAAATACATATTTCTTAATAATTATTTTGAATGTAAATGGGCTAAATGTTTAAGTAAAGACACAGTGTAAATAAATGGATATAAAACAAGACCTATATACAAGATGCCTACAAGACACTCATTTAGATCTAAAAACACACACAAAATGAAAGTGAACGGATGGAAAAAGATATTCCATGCAAATGGAAATGAAAGAAAGCAGGGATTGCATATTTATGTTAGACAAAATACACTTTAAAACAAAGAATGTTACAAGAGAAGAAGAGTATTACATAATGATAAGTGGATCAATCCAACAAGAGGATATAATACTTGTAAATATCTATGCATTCAACATAGAAGCCCCCACAAATCCCTGTGAATTTAAGTATAAAATGTCATTGAAAGACAGGCATATTACCTGCTTCACATGTTTATTGTCTAATTCTTTCTGGATTTGCATTGTTCTTTTTAAGATTCTAAACTGGTGTGTTTTGATGGCAAAAAGTGGTTCTTTGAAATCAGAGAAATCAAATAAAAGGCTTCATTCCAAAAATCATACTTATTGTTAAAGAAAGTTCCTTAAGGGTTAGAACAGTGCCTGACCCACAAGTACTGAGTAAATGTTTATTGAATGCATAAATGAAAATTTCTGAAAGTATTTTTATTTTTATTTGGTAATATGATCAGCACTCACCCTACAACGATTCATTGTGAAAGAATCACGGAGCCTTATGGTTGAAAAGGTAATCTCATTCAACAAACAATATGGTGACTGAACCCCTTCTTTAAAAAGGCCTAGTGAATAGGCTGCCTAATGGGTCTTCTAGCTCTACAAGTGATGGAAAACTCCATACTTTTGAAGGAAGTCAATTATATCTGAAGATAACTGCCGGGGTCCAGCCCCAGCAGGATCCAGGGGTACCCTCAGGATGACGACCTAGGCGGAAGGATAGCAAAGCAGAGAGCAGGGCTTGATCTTCCTTGATAAACACAGAAAGCCAATAAAGCTCCTGGCATGGAACTTGCTCTGCTCACGGAGGCCGCAGGCGCCCTCTCGGTGGGGTGAGGACACAGGATGCCCCCTCCCTGGTGAAGACGCAGGGTGCCTTCCTGATCGGGTCTTAGAAGCCCAGGCAAAAAAGTGAACTCAGAGAGCCCCTGTGCCCCAAGGACTCATCCTGAAAGAAGAACAGAGAGAGAAAAGGAGGGAAAAGGAAAAAAAGAATGACACGGGGAGACCAAGTTTCACTGAGCGAGGCCCATAACTTTATTTTCAAAAGGAACTTTTATACCTTTACTTGTACATAGAGGGAAATGAAAGATGCAAAGTCATAGTCAGCCCAAACATTACAACTGTTTTGTCTTTATCAAAACCAGGATTTTTTCTGCATACCTTTCCCATAAACAATGTTGTGTACAATATCTTCTGGCCTTGGAGGCCTGTGGACATTTTATGACCCTTTTTTTGATAAAGGCTGCTGCTGCTGCTGCGTCACTTCAGTCGTGTCCAACTCTGTGTGACCCCAGAGACCGCAGCCCACCAGGTTCCCCCGTCCCTGGGATTCTCCAGGCAAGAACACTGGAGTGGGTTGCCATTTCCTTCTCCAAAACCAAGAGTCAGACACGACTGAGCAACTGAACTGAAGGATGTTGGCAATTTGATCTCTGGTTCCTCTGCCTTTTCTAAAACCAGTTTGAACATCAGGAAGTTCACAGTTCATGTATTGTTGAAGCCTAGCTTGGAGAATTTTGAGCATTACTTTACTAGCGTGTGAGATGAGTGCAATTGTGTGGTAGTTTGAGCATTCTTTGGCATTGCCTTTCTTTGGGATTGGAATGAAAACTGACCTTTTCCAGTCCTGTGGCCACTGCTGAGTTTTCCAAAGTTTCTGGCATATTGAGTGCAGCACTTTCACAGCATCATCTTTCAGGATTTGAAATAGCTCAACTGGAATTCCATAAAGGCTGCTCACCCAGAAAACTTGTTTTCCCTTGAAGTGTTTTTTCTTTATATTTCTAATCTATGTCAGCCTCAGAAAGTGCTAATCAAAGTTACATTCTCACAGAGCAAAGGTGCAGTAAGTTACAACAAAGAAAGAACCAATTAACTCAAAGGTCTGATGTGATTAATTCCAAGGCTGCTACTTGTTTTTCTTACATTCCAACTATGTTAACCAATGCACTCCCAGGTGCACAATGGATAAGGGATATGGGAACTTGGCTGCAAGCATTGGTTTAACAATGAAATCCTATTCCAGCACTACCCTAATAGTTTTTAACTCTTTGAAAGGTTCTATATTTTTAGAATGTTTTAGACTTCCCGTGTCTCTCACGGTTGGGAGGCTGTGAACAGTCACATGCGTAGCTGCAAGAGTCTAGATAAGCCTGTCAGGCAAGCTAGAAAGCCATCAGAGGGGTTTGAATTGAAATACTCCTATCATGCCCAAGAGACTTATTAACTAAAGCCCTAAGTTGATTTTTTCCAGAGAAAGGTGGTCGGGGATAGCCCCCTGTTAATGACAGAAGAGTTGGTGAAAGGCATAATATAATAAACAGTGGACAGATTTTGGTTTTAGGGTAGATGCTTGAGCAGATTCAGGGGGTCCCTTGAGGCCTGATCCGCCTTTGCCTGTCAGGTCTCTTCCGCATGACCTTTGTCATGGGTGGGATCTCCCGTGGTGGCTCCCGGCAGATAACTCGCAGTTCAGTTCAGTTTAGTTGCTCAGTCATGTCCGAATCTTTGCAACCCCATGAATCACAGCACGCCAGGTCTCTATTTTCCTTCTTATACTTACTAGTGATAACTGAGAGGACTGGCCTGGGAATTGAATGTTGAAGGTCCCTGTGCTCCGACTGATACCAACTAGTAGCAACTTCAGTTCAGTTCAGTCATTCAGTCGTGTCTGACTCTTTGAGACCCCATGAATCGCAGCATGCCAGGCCTCCCTGTCCATCACCAACTCCCAGAGTTCACCCAGACTCACATCCTTCGAGTCAGTGATGCCATCCAGCCATCTCATCCTCTGTCGTCCCCTTCTCCTCCTGCCCCCAATTCCTGCCAGCATCAGAGTCTTTTCCAATGAGTCAACTCTTCGCATGAGGTGGCCAAAATACTGGAGTTTCAGCTTTAGCATCAGTCCTTCCAGTGAACACCCAGGACTGATCTCCTTTAGGATGGACTGGTTGGATCTCCTTGCAGTCCAAGGGACTCTCAAGAGTCTTCTCCAACACCACAGTTCAAAAGCATCAATTCTTCGGTGCTCAGCCTTCTTCACAGTCCAACTCTCACATCCATACATGACCACTGAAAAAACCATGGCCTTGACTAGACGGACCTTTGTTGGCAAAGTAATGTCTCTGCTTTTGAATATGCTATCTAGGTTGAACATAACTTTCCTTCCAAGGAGTAAGCGTCTTTTAATTTCATGGCTGCAATCACCATCTGCACTGATTTTGGAGCCCAGAAAAATAAAGTCTGACACTGTTTCCACTGTTTCCCCATCTATTTCCCATGAAGTGATGGGACCGGATGCCATGATCTTCGTTTTCTGAATGTTGAGCTTTAAGCCAACTTTTTCACTCTCCTCTTTCATCTTCATCAAGAGGCTTTTGAGTTCCTCTTCACTTTCTGCCATAAGGGTAGTGTTATCTGCATATCTGAGGTTATTGATATTTCTTCCGGCAATCTTGATTACACCTTGTGTTTCTTCCAGTACAGTGTTTCTCATGATGTACTCTGCATATAAGTTAAATAAACAGGGTGACAATATACAGCCTTGACGAACTCCTTTTCCTATTTGGAACCATGTCCAGTTCTAACTGTTGCTTCCTGACCTGCATACAGATTTCTCAAGAGGCAGGTCAAGTGGTCTGGTATTCCCATCTCTTGAAGAATTTTCCACAGTTGATTGTGATCCACACAGTCAAAGGCTTTGGCATAGTCAAGAAAGCAGAAATAGATGTTTTTCTGGAACTCTCTTGCTTTTTCAATGATCCAGCAGTTGTTGGCAATTTGATCTCTGGCTCCTCTGCCTTTTCTTAAACCAGCTTGAACATCAGGAATTTCACAGTTCATGTATTGTTGAAGCCTAGCTTGGAGAATTTTGAGCATTACTTTACTAGCGTGTGAGATGAGTGCAATTGTGTGGTAGTTTGAGCATTCTTTGGCATTGCCTTTCTTTGGGATTGGAATGAAAACTGACCTTTTCCAGTCCTGTGGCCACTGCTGAGTTTTCCAAAGTTTCTGGCATATTGAGTGCAGCACTTTCACAGCATCATCTTTCAGGATTTGAAATAGCTCAACTGGAATTCCACCACTTCCACTAGCTTTGTTCATAGTGATGCTTTCCAAGGCCCACTGGACTTCACATTCCAGGATGTCTGGCTCTAGATGAGTGATCACACCATCGTGATTATCTGGGTTGTGAAGATCTTTTTTGTACAGTTCTGTGTATTCTTGCCACGTCTTCTTAATATCTTCTGCTTCTGTTAGGTCCATACCATTTCTGTCCTTTGTCGAGCCCATCTTTGCATGAAATGTTCCCTTGGTATCTCTAATTTTCTTGAAGAGGTCTCTAGTCTTTCCCATTCTGTTGTTTCCTCTATTTCTTTGCATTGATCGCTAAGGAAGGCTTTCTTATCTCTTCTTGCTGTTCTTTGGAACTCTGCATTCAGATGCTTATATCTTTCCTTTTCTTCTTTGCTTTTCACTTCTCTTCTTTTCACAGCTATTTGTAAGGCCTCCCCAGACAGCCATTTTGCTTTTTTGCATCTCTTTTCCATGGGGATGGTCTTGATCCCTGTCTCCTGTACAATGTCATGAACCTCAGTCCATAGTTCATCTAGTACCAGATTAATCCTTTTATTGAGCCACAAACTAATTCCCTGATGTTAGCAGATCCACAGGGAAATAAAATAATTTGCTGAGTATTACCATGGGCTAAGAGCAATACATAACTGTCTCTGCTGAATTCCAAGTACCTAGAGCAGTGTCTGGCATATGTAAGCCCTCTGTAAATATTCATTAAGCATTATATTGTTAATGTGCACTGCATTAATTATTAGTTGATATTAAACTATCCATAGCCTTCCTTTTATACTAGCTCCCACAAACCACATTCTTCTCTTACACATATGGTGTTGAGCAGATTTGGACAAAAGAACACCAGTTGTCTTTGATAAATTTTAATTCATTAGGTGATATAATTTATCATAGTCAATCATGTATGGATTTTTTTAGTGCTACTCAGTTTGAACTATTAGAAAAGGGTATCCTAATCTAGTAAACAGAAATGTTCCACGTGTCTGTTTTAATTTTGAAGCTTTTTGTGTATTACCCATTTTAAAAATGTTATGTAACTTTGTATATTGTCATGAACTGACAAGCAATATATTGAATCCCTGAAAGCTAATTTCCTCTTTAAAATATCTGCAAGCCTCTTTGTTAATCCAAATCAGTTTTAAGCTATTATTAGACTAAATTCATATATTCCAACTATTTAAGCCAGAAAGGTGACAACAGTCTGATTAGAAGGCAACTCTGTTAGCTCTGCGATATATGATTCATATTAAAACAACTATCATATAACTGTAAAAACAAGACACATTAAAGACCAGGCATCTGTGCAAGTCAATAAAACATTCACTACTTTAAGAGAGATTTCATGAAAATTCATTTAAGACAAAGCTCCCATCTTAGATATTTTAATATTTTTTGAATATAACCATTATAGAATACTTTAAGCTTTCTGCTTTTATTTGTATTTGGATTTTTCCTTTTTTTAAGCCAGAATTTAATCTCTAGGTAATATAGAATGGGTATTTTGTATAAATATCTGGAATATATGTTAAACAGTACATTATTTGTATCAAGTGTTTACAGAAACCAAATACTTAGTTAGTCACTCAGTCGGGTCCAACTCTTTGCAACCCCGTGGACTGTAACCTGCCAGGCTCCTCTGTCCGTGGGATTCTCCATGCAAGAATACTGGCTGCTGCTAAGTTGCATCAGTCGTGTCCGACTCTGTGGGCCCCATAGACGGCAGCCCACGGTCCCTGGGATTCTCCAGGCAAGAACACTGGCGTGGGTTGCCATTTCCTTCTCTAGTGCATGAAAGTGAAAAGTGAAAGTGAAGTCGCTCAGTCGTGTCCGACTCTTAGTGACCCCATGGACTATATAGCCCACAAGGCTCCTCCGTCCATGAGATTTCCCAGGCCGGAGTACTGAAGTGGGTTGCTATTCCCTTCTCCAAGGGATCTTCCCTACCTAGGGATCAAACCTGAGTCTCCTGCACTGCAGGTGGATTCTTTACTCTCTGAGTCAACAGCGAAGCCCTACATATTTTAAGCACTTCTAAACGATAACCTCAAAATAATTCTGGTTTTAAGAACCAATTGGGATGACCCAGAGGGATGGTATGGGGAGGGAGGTGGGAGGGGGGTTCAGGATGGGGAACACGTGTACACCCATGGCAGATTCATGTCAATGTATGGCAAAACCAATACAATATTGTAAAATAATTAGCCTTCAATTAAAATAAATAAATTTATATTTTTTAAAAAAGAACCAATTTGTATGCTAAAAATTATCAAAAGTCTTCATCATCTCACTGATCACTAAAGTACAAGAGTCATTTTTCTAACATGCAAAATGTATGATTAAATCTAAAGCTCATGATCACACAAACCTGCAAGAAGAAACTGGGAAAAAAAAAAGAAACTGGGGAATGATTATTTAAATTTTTGGTTATGGAGTAGCTAAATATTTGGGATGAATGAACAAATGAATGAATAAATGACAAAATTTCATAGAAACATTAAAGGAACTTACAGAGTACTTGAATTAAAAGAGGGTAAACATTTATCTAAGGGACATATTTTTTCTTATATGAAACATTTTTTCCCTGTAAGATTAGAAAAAAAAGAGATTCTACTTATCAGGGTAAAAATATAGCTAAAAAATTAACTCATGGATAATTTATTTTTCTGCATCACATTCAATTGTTTCATTTGTTAAAGTATCTATAATAAACAGAATAAAAATAAGCTAGCTGTAAATACTCAAGTAAAAATAGAAAATTATGTTTAATTAAATGGTTAAATACAGCTCTTTGTTTTCAGTTGCCAAGGAGCTCTCATACTTTTCTACAACAACAAAAAAATGTGTCTTTACATGCCTCATACCAAAAAAAAAAAAAAAAAAAAGCCTTATCAAATAAGTTTTTTATAAAGAATGAAATATGTACATTTCCCCCCATATAATATGTACTGACAATTCCCTATTACTTGTGTCAATAATAGTACCAGACAAATCCATTTAGGGTCTTTATCATTATTCTGTGAGGATGTGGAGATCAAACAGTAGAAGGAAGAGAACTCAGGCTATAGACAACAATCAGCTGCTATGAAGGCATACGCTTTGTTAGATGGAGAGACAAAATGCATTATGTATAAAAAGGGGGAATGGAAGAGATACTTGGCTGCTTGATACCATTTATTCCCTTAATATCAGAGTGGCATCGAATACCAACCATCTCTCTCATATTTTGTCAAAATGTGATTAGTGAAAAAGTAGGCTCCCTCTGCTATTTGGTTTCTTTTTGACAGAAACTAAAACTACAAACTGTTCTCAGTCAATCTGAAATTATCCAAGTATGACCATATTTCTAAAATGTATTAAAAATAAATCTGCCATCATTGTAATGATTCGTTTAATAAACATTTTTATTTTTCTCATTCAAAAAGATAAATTATGTAAATGCCTCCCACTAATCTGATATTCCTTTACTTATACATCACTCCTTTTCAGCTTGATCTGTTCCTTTAAATTTGATGAACTTTTTTTTTTTTATAAAATATTAGATTTGTATACTTGTAAGTTATTTGCAACCAAATTTGATCTTTTTGTTTGATACCTTTAGGATTTACTGAAATGCCACTCTCCCCTTATGGAGATGCCTTCAAATTGAGAATGTTCAAACACTGTATAATTATAATATGAAGAAATAAGTGTCTTGACTTCTGTCTCATGTGAAGTGGAGATTAACCCTTTTATTCACACTAAAATCAGATAAAGAAGCTTAGAGCATTGAAAACAGAGCACCAGAGCCTGATTGTATATGTTGGCTCAACACATGGCAAATATCAATACCTAAAGTTGCCAAGCTTGATCTTTAATTCTTCCCTTCAACCACAAACCCCTATACTTTCAATTATCTCACACTCCCACTCTTTGTCTTTCATGCCCTCTAGAAGTACAGGAACTGAGAAATTCCAGATGTACAAGCTAGATTTAGAAAAGGTAGAGGAACCTGAGATCAACTTGGCAATATCCACTGGATCACTGAAAAAGCATTAAGTGGAAGTGTTAGTTGCTCAGTCACATCTGACTCTTTGCAACCCCACAGGCTGAAGCCTGCCAGGCTCCTCTGGCCATGGAATTCTCCAGGCAAGAATACTGGAGTGGGTTGCCATTTCCTTCTCAAGGGGATCTTCCTGATCCAGGGATAGAACCCAGGTCTCCTGCACTGTGGGAGGATTTATATCTGAGCCACCAGGGAAGCCAGAAAAAGCAGAATTCCAAAAGAACATCTACTTCTGCTTCATTGACTACACTAAAGCCTTTGACTATGTGGACCACAACAAATTGTAGAAAATTCTTAAAGAGATGGGAATACCAGACCACCTTACCTGCCTCCTGAGAACGTGTATGCAAGTTAAGAAGCAACAGTTAGAACCAGACATGAAACCACAGACTGGTTCAAAATTGGGAAACAAATACATCGAGACTGTATACCGTCACCTTGCTTACTTAACTGGACTCAAGATTGCTGGGTGATCACAGGAAACTAACCAAAGGGATCACATAGATCACAGCCTTGTCTAACTCAACGAAACTATGAACCACACTGTGTAGGACCACCTAAGATGGATGGGTCATGGTGGAAAGCTCTCACAAAACATAGTCCACTGGAGAAGGGAATGGAAAACCACTTCAGTCTTGCCTTGAGAATGCTATGAACAATATGAAAAGGCAAAAAGATATGACACAGAAAGATGAACTCCCCAGGTTGGTAGGTGCCCAGTGTGCTATTGGAGAAGAGTGGAGAAATAGCTCCAGAAGGAATGAAGATGCTGAGCCAAAGCAAAACAAATGCCCAGTTGTGAATGTGACTGGTGAAGGAAGTAAATTCTGATGCTGTAAAGAACAATATTGCATAGGAACCTGGAATGTTAGGTCCATGAATAAAGGTAAATTGGAAGTGGTCAAACAGGAGATAGGAATCAGTGAATGAAATGGACTGGAATGGGCAAATTTAATTCAGATGAATATTACATCTACTACTATGGGCAAGAATCCCTTAGAAGAAATGGAGTAGCCCTCATAGTCAACAAGTCTGAAATGCAGTACTTGGATGCAATTTCAAAAATGACAGAATGATCTCCGTTCATTTCCAAGGCAAACCATTCAATATCACGGTGATCCAAGTCTATGCCCCAAACAGTAATGCTGAAGAAGCTTAAGTTGAATGGTTCTATGAAGACCTACAAGACCTTCTAAAAAAAAAAAAAAAAAGATGTCCTTTTCATCATAGGGGACTGGAATGCAAAAGCATGAAGTCAAGAGATACCTGGAGTAACAGGCAAGTTTGACCTTGGAATACAGAATGAAGCAGGGCAAAGGCTAACAGAGTTTTGCCAAGAGCAGGACTGGTCATAGCCAACACCCTCTTCCAACAACACAAGAGAAGACTCTACACATGGACATCACCAGATGGCCAACACCGAAATCAGACTGATTATATTCTTTGCAGCCGAAGATGAAGAAACTCTATACAGTCAGCAAAAACAATACAGGGAGCTGACTGTGGCTCAGATAATGAACTCATTGCAAAATTCAGACTTAAATTGAAAAAAGTAAGGAAAACCACTAGACCATTCAGGTATGACCTAAATCAAATCCCTTACGATTATACAGTGGAAGTGAGAAATAAATTCAAGGGATTAGACCTGATAGACACAGTGCCTGATGAACTATGGACAGAAGTTCATGACATTGTATAGGAACCAGTGATCAAGACCATCCCCAAGAAAAAGAAATGCAAAAAGGGAAAATGGTTGTCTGAGGAGGCCTTACAAATAGCTGAGATAGAAGAGAGGCGAAAAACAAAGCAGAAAAGGAAAGATATACCCATCTGAATGCAGAGTTTCAATGAATAGCAAGGAGAGATAAGAAAGCCTTCCTCAGTGATCAACACAAAGAAATAGAGGAAAACAATAGAATAGGAAAGACTAGAGATCTCTTCAAGAAAATTAGAGATACCAAGGGAACATTTCATGAAAAGATGGGCACAATAAAGGACAGAAATGTAAAAGAAGCAGAAGATATTAAGAAGAGGTGGCAAGAATACAAGAAACTATATTAAAAAAGATCTTAATGACCCATAACCACGATGGTGTGATCACTCACCTACAGCCAGACACCCTGCAGTGCAGTCAAGTGGGTCTTAGGAAGCATCAACATTAACAAAGCTAGTGGGGATGACAGAATTCCAATGGAGCTATTTCAAATCCTAAAAGATGATGCTGTGAAAGTGCTGCACTGGACATGCCAGCAAATTTGGAAAATTCAGCAGTGTCCACAGGACTAGAAAAGGTCAGTTTTCATTCCAATCTCAAAGAAAGGCAATGCCAAAGGATATTCAAACTACCACACAATTGCACTCATCTCACACACTAGCAAAGTAATGCTCAAAGTTCTCTAAGCTAGGCTTCGACAGTACATAAACTGAGAATTTCCAGATGTTCAAGCTGGATTTAGAAAAGGCAGAGGAACCAGAGATCAAATTGCCAACATCTGTTGGATTATACAAAAAGCAAGAGATTTCCAGAAAAAAACATCTACTTCTATTTCATTGACTACACTAAAGCCTTTGTGTGGATCACAACAAATTGTGGAAAATTCTTGAAGAAATGGGAATACCAGAGCACCTTACATGCCTCCTGAGAAACCTGTATGCAGGTCAAGAAGCAACAGTTAGAACCAGACATGGAAAAATGGGCTGGTTCCAAATTGGGAAAGGAGTACGTAAAGTCTGAATATTGTCACCCTGCTTATTTAACTTATATGCAGCAAACACCATGTGAAACACCAGGCTGGATGAAACACAAGCTGGAATCAAGATTGCTGGGAGAAATATCAATAACCTCAGATATGCAGATGACACCACTCTTATGGCAGAAAGCAAATAAGAACCCTCTTGATGAAAGTGAAAGAGAAGAGTAAAAAAGCTGGCTTAAAACTCAACGTTTAAAAAACTAAGATCATGGCACCTGGTCCTATCATTTCATGGCAAATAGATGGGGAAGCAATGGAAACAGTGACAGACTTGATTTTCTTGGGCTCCAAAATCACTGCAGATGGTGATTGCAGACATGAAATTAAAGGACTCTTGTTCCTGGGAAGGAAAGCTATGACCAACCTAGACAGCATATTAAAAAGCAGAGACATTACTTTGCCGACAAAGATCCATATAGTCAAAGCTATGGTTTTTCCAGTAGTCATGTATAGATGTGAGTATCAGACCATAAAGAAAGCTGAGCACTGAAAAACTGATGCTTTTGAACTGTGGTGTTGGAGAAGACTCTTGAGAGTCCCTTGGACTGCAAGGAGATCAAACCAGTCAATTCTAAAGGAAATGAGTCTTGAACATTCATTGGAAGGACTGATGCTAAAGCAGAAGTTTCAATACTTCGGCCACCTGATGTGAAGACTGACTCATTGGAAAAGACCCTGATGCTAGGAAATATTGAAGGCAGGAGAAGGGGATAACAGAGGATGAGATGGTTGGATGGCATCACCAACTCAATGGACATGAGCAAGGTCTAGGAGATGGTGATGGACAGGGAAGCCTGGTGCCCGGCAGTCCATGGGGTCACAGAGTTGGACATGACTACTACTGAACTGAACTGAGGGTGAAAAAAGAGTGAAAAAGCTCATTTAAAACTCAGCATTCTAAAAACAAAAATCATGGCGTCCAGTCCCATCACTTCATGGCAAATATATTGGGAAAAAGTGGAAACAGTGACATTTTATTTTCTTGGTTTCCAAGACCACTGTGGACAGTGACTGTAGACCTAAAATTAAAAGACACTTGCTCCTTGGAAGCTATGACAAATCTAGACAGCATATTAAAAAGCAGAGACATCACTTTGCCAACAAAGGTCTGCATAGTCAAACTCTGGTTTCTCCAGTAGATGTATGGATGTGAGCTGGACCATAAAGAAGGCCAAGGACCAAAGAATTGATGCTTTCAAACTGTGGGCTGGAGAACACTCTGCAGAGTCCCTTGGACAGCAAGGAGATAAAAGCAGTCAATCCTAAAGGCAATTAACCCTGAATAGTCATTGGAAGGACTGATGCTGAAGCTGAAGTTTCAATATTTTAGCCACCTGATGCACGGAGCCAACTCTTTGGAAAAGACCCTGATGCTGGGAAAGATTGAAGGCAAAAGGAGAGGATGGCAGCAGAGGATGAGGTTAGAAAGCTTCACTGACTCAATGAACATGAGTTTGAGCAAATTCCAGGAGATAGTGGAGGACAGAGGAGTCTGGCGTTCTATAGTCCATGGGGGTCTCAAAGAGTCGGTCATGATTCATCGACTGAACTAGTCCTTTAATCTTTCCTATTAATAATATAAAAACTAACATATTAGTTTACACAGTATTGTACATTATTTTATTTAATCTTAACAATCTGTAGTATTATTCCATCTTAAAAATAAGACTCAGAGATTAGAGACTTGTCCAATATCACATGGCTAGGATTTCTGAAATCAAGATAAACAGAGACAGCAGATGCTTCATTCTTATCTTACATCAAATATATAAATAATAGATAAATATGTATATACCTTAAAAGGAACCAAGTAGAGCTATTCTCAGAGAAGGAAATGGCAACTCACTCCAGTCTTCTTGCCTGGAGAATCCCAGGGACAGAGGAGCTTGTTGGGCTGCCATCTATGGGATCATACAGTGGCATAGCTATCCTCAGAACAGGAAGGTAAACTTTTGGAGAACCATAAACTATGTGTGAGAAAATTGTATTCTATATAATGAGGCTATGAGAGCTGGGACCAGGAATCTGGATATAACAAACAGGAGATCTAATGCAAGAATCCAGGCATATATTAGGAAGCACCTGCCTCTTAGGGAGTTATTCTAGAGCACCCCCTGCATCAAGGTAGGGCCAGATGATGAGTGCTTATCATTAGAACGTGAACAGAAATAATGTGTATCATTTCTGATAGAAGGAAGTTAATAAGCAGAGTGTACTCTTTCCTCTCTCTAAAGAATCTCAGTGCAACAGTTTAAATTTCTCTTCCAGACTGGAATACTGCTTCTCAACTGAAGACACAAATCTAGACTTCTGATGACTGGGTGACTGGAAGCAAACTTGGGATCTTAAGCAAGGAGGTAATGGAAATGGATGAAGTCACTCAGGAGTAGTAAAAACCAAAACCTTAAAATATAGGGGGTATAAAGAGCAGAAGCCACTGAAGGAATTAATAAGCAAACTAAATCATAATGGTTTCCTTACATAATTCATATCACATTATGTTGGCTGTTTTAAATGCTTATAATTAGACCAGATGGCTTTGTTCTTTTCAAATACATTATTTTTCTACCTTGATTTCAAGATCTGTAGGACACGAACCACTCTTCCCCTTTAAATACAGCAAGGAATTCCACCCCCTTCCCCCATTTACCCCACAAAAGCCCAAATCTCTCATAAAGGAAGTTTCTTAATTTCTGCATTATCCCCTGCAGGTAATCCCACTCTCACAGCGTCCTTGGCTATTATGAATGTGGGATTAGAGAAACTCTGTAATGCAGCTGATCAAGGCTCACCAATGGAAAACCTCATAAGACTAGTGAGATTGAGACCCTATGGATAATTTATAATTTAAATTCTTACCTGTAGCCAAGTGATCTTAAGCAATTAAAAGTATAAACTGAGCATCAGTATTTCCACCTAATTCATAATTTGGGGGTTAGTGATAGAAATACACTGCTTAGAACATAACATGGTATTCAGTAATTGGCAGCTTTTATAATTATGTTTAAGAGTCCAAAACAGAACTTTTTATCTACCATTGTTGACAGTTTACAGAAACGAGCAAATAGCTATAAGCCTATGAATGAAGAGTGGTTTCTCACAGGATAGAGAAAGAGTCACAAGATTCACACTCAAGGCCATAACACAGTGAATCTTTTACTAGATATTAAAGTTTAAAACCACACAGCTTAACAGTCATGTTGACTTTACCACTAGGTGGCAATGATACAGCTGAATTTCACTGACAAGGTTAATTTAAAAACTGAGCAAATACAGAAATTCCAAGATTTTTAGTAGTTATTTTCATTTTAGAAAAATGAAAAATACTTTTATATACAATTTAATTTACACCAGAACATGTAATTATCTGATTCAATATGTATGCTAATTTCTGATGCTTTCTCTTCCGAGGCAATTCATGCAACAAACACAATTTTAAACAGTTGTCGACACAGGTAAGTCTTTTTTAAAAAATCTGAACATACATCACAAAGAGAACAGAAATTATGGAAAGCTACAAATATTTCTGAAACTTTAGAATTCACTTTAGAAAGCTTTAGAAAGTCACTACAAAATGCAAGTGTTTCAGTGAAAAAGTTTAAACATTTCAAAAACGACTTTTTTAAAATTTAGGGCCAAAACTTTTAAATTACAAATGAAATTAATATTTATATAGGCAAAGTCTTTTCAATGCCTTGAGTAAACCTACATTGTTAAACAAGCATCAAAATTCTGACAAATGAAATACCATTTTACAAATGTCAAAATAATAATGATGAAATTCCTTAGAATCTGTCACTTTCCATAATTATTTCTGCTTTCCTCATAACATCATAATTTATGGCTTATTAAAAATAAAAACTCTTTTTCATTCTTTTCACATAAAGGAGAAATTATCACCAAACTTCTCAAATTATAACACTTTCAAATATATAGTAAAAAAGAAAAAAAACTTACAAATACCCAAAATATTCCCTCACATATAGGTGGGTGCTCACATCACCATAGGTAACTTTACAAAACCTGTACTATAATTAGATGAATAAATACTTGACCTACACTGTTATCCAATTAATAATATAATAAGATCCAATTAAGTCTATTTATTCCCTTTTTATAAATAACCTAAAGTTCCCCAAATTTTCTCCTCCCTGTTTCTACAAATGAATAAGTCAGAATATCAGCTTTTCAATAGTTTTCTAAGTTTTCTAGCTTTCGAAGTTAGCAACCACTTCCTATATTTATTTCATTTCCAGAGAAATCTCCCCTCTAAAACAAAGAAAAGCATGATTCCTAAGTTATTAATTCACAGATCAGTTTTCTCATTTTGAATTATTATAGATCACTCATTCCATCATTGTATACAAATATACAAATAATCACTTAAGATGGTTAGCACAATAAAAGATTATTGTGGCTGCCCTCACACAACAAACAAAAAAGATTTCAGGAAAGTGCTCTACCTGTTCACTGTTACCTGTAACTTCTGCTAGAAGATTTATGGAATACCACTGTAATGGAAGGGATAATTGTAGATCTATGAAAGTGAATACATATGTGTATGTAACTTACACCTATACAGAATCAGCTTCTGATTACACAAATAAAGGGACAGATGCTACAAAACACATAATCCTTAAACTGCTTCAGATATATATATATATATATAATCTATATTTCACAGGGCTGTGTCTGAGAACTCAGAACACCAAGAAAAGCCATATTGCAAAGAGGTCAAGAGTTACACAATTACCAAAACAATACTAACACTGATATGCCATTACTGACTTGAGTTTGCCATCTTTTGTTTATTTCTGATGGTTGCTCGAAGTTTACGAATCACCAATCTATCAGGCAGAATCATATCACCTTGTTGTTCTAGATAATCCAATAAATTTTCAGTCCATTGGAGAGCAGCTGCATGATTAATATGTTTCTCTGGAATCAGTTCTGTTTCCTCCTCCTCATTTTCACTGGATTCATCTGTGTGACCTTGTGCTCTTTTGATGATTTCGCTGTCAGTTAAGACTTCATAGCCTGGTTCAGTACTGTCCACTTCAAGCCATTTTTCAATGTTCTCAGTAGGCACATTTTCCAATCCTTTGGTGTGTTGTAAAATGGTAGCGATGGCAGCCACTGAGATATCTTCTTCATCAAAGTCCTGGCCTTCTTTCTCCTCTGTGGTAGGGAGAATCTTCTTCCACGCTCTGCTGATGGTAACTGGCTTTACTAAATTCCATGCCATTGCTATTTCATAAAGTGCATCTAGTAGAGTTAGCTTCTTCCAGAATGATCTCAGGTCATTGCCTTCTTCCAAGTTGTTTTGGAGAAGACGTGCTCGGTAGTTTCTCTTCATTGTAGCTATGACTCCCTGATTCAAGGGCTGAATCAACGAAGCCACATTAGGTGGTAAATATTTAGCAAATATTTGGCCATCATCTGACCTGAGGACGTTTTCATTTGGATGTGTTGGTGAATTATCCAACAAGAGTACAGCCTTTTCTTGCAACCCTTTGGATCTTAAGTGCTCTCGAACTTGGGGCACAAAGATCTTATCAAACCATTGTCGGAAAATGGAAAGATCCATCCATGCACCTTTTTGGCTGAAATAAGAGACTGGCAGGTTTGAGGTGTCAGTTGACTTGAAGGAGCGAGGTTTCTTTGCTTTCCCCACAACACAAAGCTTAAGTTTGTGTAAACCTGTTGCATTGGCACAACACATGATAGTGACTCTTTCTTCCATTGACTTGTGCCCAGGGACCGTGCATTTACCTTTGATTACCGAAGTCCTGGAAGGCAGGCATTTCCAAAACAGTCCAGTTTCATCTGCATTGTAGATTTGCTCGGGCTGCAAATTCTCTCGTTCAATATAGTCTCGAAAGTTGCTGCAAAAATCCTCCACAGCAGTCTCATCTCCACTTAATCTTTCGTTTCTAATATTGATCTCTCTAATGCTGTGCCGCTGCTTAAAACGAGTTAACCAACCGGCAGAGGGGTTAAAATCACCATCCATTCCCAAAGCATAAAAGAAGAACTCTGCCCTTTTTGCACAAATTGGTCCAGACACAGGATTCCCTTTTGCTCTTTGCTGGTTGAACCATTCTAGCATCGCTTTGTCCAGTTCCTCATACATGGATGGTTTCATAGATTTCCTCTTAGCCAGAAGACTTGTGGAGTCTGAACTGCTTGCGTAAGTTATGATCTTTTCCTTATTTTTCCTTATATCTCGAACGGTTGTTTCACCAATTCCATAAATCACTGCCAATTGTTTGGAAGAACCTCCATCTTCAAGTTTCTTTATTATATCAAGTTTATCTTTAATGGTCAGCACCACACGCTTCCGTTTCCCTGACATGGTGAGGCTGTGGGACTCAGTTCCCACACTCACACGGAAGCAACCCACAAAATTCTGCCTACTCTCACTGACTCACTTTAACACAGCCTTACACACTCACTCTTTCAACCTCACCAGGAACCCGGTGGCCCTGACCCCGTCCCTAGCTGGGCTTGGCTGGCGGAAGTTTTAGGGCTCAGGCCTTTAACTTTACTTGGGCAGCAGAGGAGGCCCAAGTCACCGCGGATAATCCGGATTACAAACATTTGTTTTATTCCCCCAGAGGCCTCGAGAAAGACTATCTCCCCATCGCGACCACAAACCTCCTTCAGGCCCAGATCGCGGGTCAACAGCCGTCACTAACCCCTGCCACACCCCAAAGTTACCGCCGAGAGCGGAAGAGTCAGGGAGTCGGGGACTGGCCCCCTTCCCCAGAGGGACGTGACGCTGGATTCCTTCCCCAGCAACCAGACCTTTCCACAGCAAGCCCCACTTCCCCGCGTCGGGCTTACTTAGTCTGCACAGTCCTCCCGGCCCCTCACAAGCCCGCCGAGACCCTCTCCCAACCTCAGTCGAAACCAGGACCCCTCGGCGGCGCCCTGCCTAACGCTCAGCAGCCGCTCCTCCCACTAGCGCACGCTCCCGGAAGACGGCCCCTCCCGCCGCGCGGCCCCGCCCCTAGCCCCGCCCAGAGGCGGGACTTCCCTTGGCGCCCGGAAGGAGGAGGAACGTCGCCCGTCCGGACTGGGGTACCTGGGCGGAGGCGGAGGCTGGGGAGGTTTGAAAGGTGAGAGCGCGGGGGCGGCGCGGACTCCCTCGGGGCGGGGACTCGCTTTCGCTCCTGCTGCTGAAGGTTTGTTGGAGGGGAGGGGGAAGCCGCGCCTTGCAGCCTGCAGGCGGGAAACGTTCCCGCGGGCGCTCTCGGGGTGGGCGGGACTGCTCCCCGCCCTGCCCTTCGCTCCTCGCGCGCGCCATGGGGGCTGCGGCAGGCTGGTCGCCCGCTCCTTCCGCGAAGGGGAGTGGGCCGGCAGGATGCGCGGGACGCGGAGGGTGACTTCGCGCGCTTCTCTGGTCTTTCCAGATTCTCGTTTGTTTTCTGGGGGTCGAGCGCTAGTAAGCTCTGGGGGTCTGTGACGTTCCGCGCGGGGTCTCGCCAAGCCGTGTCGGAGGGTCCCGCGTCCCAGCTGAGGCGCCCTTCCCATCAGGTGGCGAGTGGCGGGCGGGCGGGCTTGCTGCGCCAGGCGTCTGTGTCCCGCGGAGGAGCCAGGTTTGTATCACGAGATACAACCAGAGTATCTAGTGTTGTGCTCTGGTGTTAATTCCGAGAGGCTCTGTTCCTTCCTCAGCCCCGCTCTATTTAGCGGACAGTCTTCAGGGTTATAGACTTCGGTGAATGCTATAGTAGTCCGGGATGCTAGCTGGCAGGATTCACTGTATGCGAAATTGTGGAATACTGAACCGTGAGCCTAAGTGGGGGACATTGGCTTTTTCTATATATTTCTTGCTATTTTCCTACTTCTGTCGTGTAGTGCTGCCCTGTTTTAGTGGAAGAACTATGATACATTTGTTCCCAGCAATACGGTAAAAGCCAAAAAAAAAAAAAAAAAGGAATCATATTCTGTAGCCCTTAAATCATGTATTACTCTGGCTTGTTTAGATGTTCCTTTCATCAGATTGTGAGCTCCATGGAAGCAGAGACGATGTCGTTAAATTCTTGAGAAACTCCACAGCTCCGAATTGGTGCTAGCACATAGTATATGCATTCAGTGCTTTGGTTTGTTACGGTTTCCTGTCCAAACTGTCATACAAAAGGAAACCTTAAGGAGGGGTGATATTTTTCAGATAGGGCGCATCCCTTCTGGTAGAATTTCAGGTAATGGTGGGAGTTCCACTGCCCTTCAAATTTTTAATTTTTAAACTATCACCTACATTGTTCATAGGGCAAGTGGATGATTCTTAGAATGAATCTTTTTTTGATAAATTAATCTCAAGATCTAGAATAAAGGATATTTCTTCTGATGAGAAGTTCAGGTAGCATCAAAGTACCCCCTTTAGTTACCCCTGTGCTAGAGAAAGAGCACAAGGCTTATGGGTTATCGCCCTGACATTCTTTGGCAGACAAGATAGTATGTGCATCTTAAGTGATTTTAACCATGAAGCACAAAGATGCGATAGTACTGATCATCTTTATTCACTTATTTAATGCTTTCTGTTTGGAGCCTCTGTTTTTCTCTTTGCCTAAAAGGTAAGGTATTATTAAAACTTTGCTTAAATATTGATTTCAAGAAATTGAGTGTATACTCAGCCTATATAGAAATTACATCCATTTGCCTGGACTGTTTTCTGAGTGAATTCTAGTGCTCAAGAGATGTTTTACCATCAACCTTTCATTTGTCTCAAGTTCAGTTCACTCACCTTTTCCCTCTGTCATCCTTCTTCTCTCCCCAGCTCACAAAGTAAAAGTATCCACAATTTAAAAAAAGAGCCAGCCATAATCAAATTATCTTTTTCAATGACAGAATTGGGGACATTATTGACATTAAACAGCAGTTTTGAAATAGGAAAGAGGCCCTGGAAATTTGGCACTTGGCCAAATGAAATTTTATTTGTTTATATAAAGTTTGCCTCCTCAATATTCAACACTGAAGTTTTCCAAAATCAATTTTTTTCTCACCAGAGACTACCTTTCTTTGGAATCTTTACATTTGGATTCAATGGGGAATCCCTTAAATTTTGTGATGAGTGTCGTCAGTAAGGTGGTAGAGGGAAGCCTTCAAATTTTCATCTCTGTTGCACATTCTTGTTTTGAGTTTTGGATAAATAATTTATAGTTTCTGGCCTAACTCATGTGCTCAGTTACATAATTTAAAAAGCATGTTTGTAAACTTACTAAGACTATTTTAATGATTATTTTCTGAAACTAAAATTTAGCATGAATGAGAGATACAATATGACTTTTTGAAAGCATAACTTTTCCTACTTTGTACAAATATAATATTGGCAGCAGTCATTGTATAACGCTGGACTGGGAATCAGAAGACCTGGTTTCTCATCCCTGTTCTGTCACTAATGAGCTGTGTGATCTTTGGTAAGTCATTTAAAATCTACGTCCTTGGCTTTGACTTTTATAATTGAAGATAGATAATATCTTCCTTCTAGGATCATTGTCAGGACTTTAAAATATATCTGAAAATGCACTGAAAATTGCTATACATAAAGGGTGTTTTAATAGTTTAACTCTGTGAGTCACAGGTATTTGTATAGTGTGACTTTCTTAGTTTCTGCCATCAAGAGTCACCTCTTGATATGATAAATAGCTGTTTTGCACATGGTACAGTTTTGTAAGATAAACATCCAGTGTGTATGAAACTGCTTTTGAGTAGTAATAAAAATGATCTTTTACTTTAATGTTCCTACATTCTTTAGTGTATCTGCTGAGGCCATATTTGTCTTTGGTTTTCATAAACTTTTTTTCCATTATTTCTCCCAATTCAGAGAGATTTTTATAAAACAGCCTTACCTTCTTGTTACAGTGAAAAGTACATATACAGTTAGCTTGTGCAAATTTATAACTATATGTGCTTAAAAAATACTTCTTTGTACTGCTGCTGCTGCTAAGTCGCTTCAGTTGTGTCCGACTCTGTGTGACCCCATAGACAGCAGCCCACCAGGCTCCCCTGTCCCTGGGATTCTCCAGGCAAGAACCCTGGAGTGGGTTGCCATTTCCTTCTCCAGTGCATGAAAGGGAGAAGTGCAAGTGAAGTTGCTCAGTCCTGTGACTCTTTCTGACCCCATGGACTACAGCCTACCAGGCTCCTCTGCCCATGAGGTTTTCTAGACAAGAGTACTGGAGTGGGTTGCCATTGCCTTCTCCAACTTCTTTGTACTACATGGCTTCAAAATATAACCTACATAATTTACCTAGTGCTTAATAAAAAGAAACAGTTTAAAACTTGAAAGAGAAACTGGGTGGACATATTTTGAAGCACTATAGTGTACAAAAATCCATACTTTGAAAAGCAATATAGAGATCTTTAAAAAAAAGAGTACAGTTTTATTCTTTGCTGATATTAATACAGATCTTCTGTAAGATGCAATCTGACTGTAATTTCAAATAGCAGAATATTTGGTCTATGGACTAGGATTTGTTCGATTACTATTACAATGCCGAATGTATTTTGCAGCACTCTCATAAGACTGCCTACATTATAATTTCTTTTGTATAGTCTTAGCAACTGTTGTTCTTATTTTGTATGAGTCATTACCATTATAGAAGCAGTTACATTGTCTTATAAACATAACAGAATCTGTACAATCAAATAGGTGATATCTCTCCCCCACCAAAAAAAAGTAATCATCTTGGGGAGCCATAAACTTGGTTCAGTAACACTTCCATTGCTAAAAAAAGATGTGACATTCTAGTTTTGGAATTACTGTCAGTTTGTAGCACATTTAAAAAATATCTTTAATAGTAGTTAGTCTTCATCTTTTCAAATTGGATTTTATTTCTGGAAGCTGGTAACAGTCCCTTCTGACTAGGACAAGTGAATAAAGTGGATATTTAAACCTCTCTTTGGGATAAAAAAACAAAGTGTAAGTATTTTCATATTTTTTGAAACTATGGTTTTTAGAAAATCTCCAAAATCATCTGTGCCATGGTAGAAATATTGAAACAATACAACCTCAAAAGTGATTTCTTTAAAGGAGATAGCACTCAGTTAAATACGTACGTTCTTACATGAGTATTTTGAGGTCATCTCATTGCATTGTGATCATATTTCTCTTTTCCTTAGCAGCCATAGAAATAAATATATATATATATATATATGTATATATATGTTACTGTTTTTCTAGTTATGTTGTCTCTAATTGTTCCTTTATACTTGTGGATGATTTTGATGGTGCTCCTGGTGGCTCAGTGTTAAAGACTCGGCCTGCAACGCAGGAGACCCAAGTTCGATCCCTGGGTCGGGAAGATTCCCCTGGAGAAGGGAATGGCATCCGACTCCAGTATTCTTGCCTGGAGAAGCCCATGGACAGAGGAGCCTGGCGGGCGGTAGTCCATAGGGTCACAAAAAGTCGGACACAACTGAGTTACTAACACTTTCACTTTGTTTCACCCTTTTCTGAATCAGGAACTTACAGCATTTGTTTTCCTTCCAGATACTGTGCTCTGTTTTGCCATTCAACTGTTTTTTCACCTGTGTTATTGGATTGTTAATAAGTTTTCTGTTGGATTATGTTGTACCTTTAGTTTTTAACGTTTTAAGCCATTACCATTTTACTGAAGTATATAAAGGCTGAAATCTTAGTAGATAAGTTATTGCTTAGTTTTGCATCATTAACTTTTTTTATGTCTATTACTACTCTACAACTTTCTTCATACATATGATTAATCTTTTGTGTTATAATTCATTTCTCTGTTCAGAATCCTTCTTTGCTTATGGGAAGAATCGTTCTGTAATGCCACCCTACTTTTCTATATCAGTCCCTTTTTTTCCAGCATAAAGCCTTTTTTCGTGTCTTCTTGGTCATGCTTATTTACTAAACGTGTTTGTTCTCAGTGCCAAAATTTTGACTTTATCATTTTTTCCTGCCTGAAATCCCTTTTTCTTTCCTTCTCTCTGTTCAGATTTAATCATTTCTTCAGAGGTGTATCAAGTCATAACTGTTCAACCATATCTTCAGTGAAATACTTGCTGTTCTGATCTTCCTGCATCTTTACACTTTTATTGCAGTTACTTTTTATCACTCATTTTGTACTAAATGAATTCTACCTTGTATTTCTCTTAATTATTATGTTTCAGTGTTTTAGTTCTACACATGGATAATAATTGAAGAACAAAACCATGATTTTTGTATGACCCTCTTTCCTTAAAATATATATAGCATAATTCAGAACAGATGTTCATATGATGCTTTCATAAATGTTCAATAAATTATTTGTTGAATAAGTATTCTTCCATCTTCACTCAGTTACTTCATGTGATTTTACCTTTGTGAACCATTTAATAACATCAAATAAATATAGTTTGTACCATAAATGCGTTCGTTGTTGTAATCTGATTGTCATTATGATATTCCTAATAACTTTATTTTGTAGAAGCTTAAGTGAAAATGGTACATGTTAGAAGACATGAAACAAGGCAAAATTCTAAAACTCAAGGGCATGAACAGAAATCTCGAGTCGATTGGAGGCGGACTAAAAGAAGTAGTCTCTTGCTGTTGTGTGAGAGTGGTGACGAGCTTGAGAGTGATGAAAGTGTTGACAGTAATGAAAGTGTTGACAGTGACGAAGATCCTGACAGTAACAAGGGGCCTGATTGCATTAAGAAGCCAGAAAATGAAAGAGAGCTTAAATTAATTAATGTTGAAGGTGAAGGAAGCAGTAGTAAGCATCTCATTAACACTGACAATAGTTCAACATATGAAGAAGAAAAGAACAAAACTAAACATGGAAGTATTGACTTAGATCATGAAAAGGGTTCAGGTCAAGAGGAGGGTGATCTCAACAAACACACTGGACAAATAACAGAGGAGGATTTAGAAGAAGAACACATCAAGCGAGGGAAGAGAAAAAGGATCTCCTCTGTGATGTGTGACAGTGATGAGAGTGACGACAGTGATATCCTAGTTAGGAAAGTGGGTGTTAAACGTCCACGTAGAGTGGTCGAAGATGAATGTTCTTCAGTGGAGATGGAGCAAAAAAATCCTGAAAAAACTTCAGCCACAAGAAGGCGAGAACAGCAGCAGAAACTGGAGGAACTCTCAAAACAGAGATCTCGTCAGAGACATAACAGTAGTAGAGATTTTGAGGTGTGTGATATTTTATTGGTTTTCTTACTGTTTTTAAATTTATTTAAATTATTTAACTTTTATAAGAATTAAAGTGCTGAGTCTTCTCTTTTGCAATAATTCTAGAATTTATTTTTTAGTCCAGTATCCTTGGGCATGTTTGATTGCAGTATTGCATTAATAATATATTATTATGAGCCTCAATTCTTTGCTCTTTTTAAAAATTTAAAGATTTTGTTTTGTCTGACTTTTTTCATTTTTTATTTCTACTTATTACCTTAATGTCCATTTTAAACATTTTATCACTTACCAGGGTATGTTATCTTTTTCCTAATTTCAAAAGTTCAACATCTAACATGACAAGATTTTTTTCAACCTTCAAGTATTAAATTTTCTACAGATCATTTTTTTTTTTTTTTACAGATCATTTTTTGTTTCAGATTTGATCTTTTAATTTCACATCCATAGTGACAATTTTAAAGGTACACTTTATTAAAAGATATGTTTTAATTTAATTAGGACTCTGAAAAGAAATCCTCCCCCAGCAGTGATGAAAATGATGTTGAGGAGGAAGAGGAAGAAGACAATGATTATGAATTTGATGAAGATGAAATCATTGATAAAGATGGAGATCATTATATTATTGATGGCTTTGTAGTACAAGATGAGGAAGGTGCTGAAGAGAATAAAAGCCAACAAGGAGAACAGTTGACTACATCACAATGGAAATCAATAAAACAGAATTCTCTTTGTAAGTTAAATATCAAGAGATGTTTTATCACTTATTGTAATTATTATATTATGTCGAGTATTGAATCAGCCTTTTACTATCATATTCTAAATCTTTGATCAGGAACTATGGTTTCATTTTCAGGTAACTTTGTCTGTCTAATAATAGTTTATTCTAGTGGTTTGTGAAAACCCTTTAAACTCTTAGAAATAATAGAGAACCCTAAAGAGCTTTTGTTTCTGTGTGTTGTATCTATCAACATCTACCATTGTAGAAATACAATAGAAATTTAAAATATGTTTATTAATTAAATGACTTAAAATTCTTGTGTGATAAGCTCATTACATGTTAATATAGATAACACTTTCATGAAAAAATAACTTTTCCAAAAAAATCAGAAGAATGGCATTGTTTTACATTTATATTTAATATCTAGCCTAGTACAAGGCAGCTGGATTCTTGTATCTGCTTTTGCATTCAGTCTGTATTGACATTAAATTAGATGAAAGCAATTTTTTTTGTAGAAGTAGATAGCTGGAAAAAGGAGGGTTGTTTTTAAAGCATTTTCAAAATAATTGTGGATATTCTCACTGACACTGCACCAAAATTCAACAGGTTTCTTAAAGAACTTGTTCTTAAGTTTCTTAAAGATTAGTTGCAGTTTGGAGTCTGAAAGCATATAAATGAACTTTTAGTACTTA
This sequence comes from Bubalus bubalis, assembly GCF_019923935.1. Classification (NCBI taxonomy): domain Eukaryota; kingdom Metazoa; phylum Chordata; class Mammalia; order Artiodactyla; family Bovidae; genus Bubalus; species Bubalus bubalis. Next base: position 71,684,653 of record NC_059172.1, on the reverse strand, counting down.
CATTTCACTCCATTAATACGTCTTTCAATTTGAATGGATCTTTTACCTATTCATGATTTTGTAACATCATGCATTGGTTGTTTGGAAAATATTGCTTTGCTGGTTATGTGAAAGTGAAGTCGCTCAGTCCTGTCCAACTCTTTGTGACTTGGACAAAGCGCTACATGGACTGTAGCTTGCCAGGTTCCTCCGTCCATGGGATTTTCCAGCCAAGAGTACTAGAGTGGGTTGCCATTTCCTTCTCCAGAGGATCTTCCCGATGCAGGGATTAAACCCGGGTCTCCTGCATTATAGGCAGGTGCTTTACCGTCTGAGCCACGAGGGAAGTCTATATACTGATTCTCTCTCTCTCTCTCTCTCTCTTTAGTCACTCAGTCGTGTCTGACTCTTGCAACACCATGGACTGTAGCCCACCAGGCTCCTCTGTCCATGGGATTCTCCAGGCAAGAGTACTGGAGTGGGTTGCCATTTCCTTCTCCAGGGGATCTTCCCAACCCAGGAATCGAACCTGGGTCTCCTGCATGGCAGGCAAATTCTTTACTGTCTGAGCTATGAGTGAATCTTCCATATTTTGACACATTTCACTATATAATATTTTAAAAATCACATTCATTAATATCACCACCAGTATCATCAAAAAATTCTTTAGGTATTGGGAAATTGTCAAGCTCATAGTAGCAAATACAAGTTTTTCAAAATTCTGATTTCTGCTCAAATACCAGTTTTTACCTTCAGTAACAAACACTGTGAGTTCTTGAAATGGCAGATTCTCTTTGTTCATTTTTGATAAAATATTTGGCAGATGCCTGAATAACCATAGTTGGTCAATGGTTCTTTTAGGTAAACTTGGTATTTCAAATAAACCTGAAAAATGAGGCTCCCAACTTAGTTTTAAAAGAGGTATACTCAGATTCATGACTTAATAGAAATGGTAATTTTTACTGCTTCATCAAGGATATTTTAAATGAAAGTAGCTTTTTTACTGAATGCATAGCAATGATGACTATAGTGATTACTAGTAGTTTGATTCCACAGCCATGATTCATATTAAGGGGCCAGCTACCTCATCCGTAGTTACTTTTGTACCATCAGTGACAATGGCAAAATGGCAAAAACAACAGATAATTATCTTAATATTACAGCTTTGACTTCACCAATCCCCTTAAATAGACTTGGAGACCTACAGGGGTCTATAGACCACACTTTGAGAACCACTGGTGTTATCTGGACTTTTGAAGTGTTATGCAGTGAAGCCTGTCAGGAAATTAGAATCATTTATATTTACATATAATAAACAATAGGACCCTAAAATATTAGGGTGTGTTTAAATGTGTATATTATTGTTCTGATCCCTATAATTGTACATAAATTTAAAGACTGTTTTTATGATGTTTTACAACTGTGATAGAAACAGGATGTTGGATGAAAACTTTTTTTTCCCCTTCAAAAATGCACATTTCCAAAAGGCATTTAAAAGGCATGTTTACTAAAGTTAAGTATAATATGATTCAATTTAGATACTGTGATTTAAATAGTAGATTGAGGTATGAATTAAATTTCAAGAAAATCAAATAAATCAGTTACAGAGATGCCAGTGATAGTCATAGGCATCTGTATGTTGAAAATTAATGACTGTTTTCCTTATATCAGTAAGCACTGGTTCACATGCCATCAGGACATTTGAATCTCAGAGAAAGTCAGTTAGGATATGTCCCATCATTCTGGATATTAGTATCTAGGATGTGATAGAACATATACTGAGAGATACCTACTCATAGGGGCTTCCCTGGTGGCTCAGTGGTAAAGAACCCACCTGCAATGCAGGAGATGCAGGTCGATCCCTGGGTTTGGAAGATCCTTTGGAGAAGGGAATGGCAACCCACTCCAGTATTCTTGCCTAGGTAATCCCATGGACAGAGGAGCCTGACGGGCTACAGTCCATGGGGGTTGCAAAAGAGTCAGTCATGACTTAGTGACTAACCAACAACCACCCACTCATAGCCACTCCAAATAAAAGTCCAGCACATGGAAAGTATCTTAACTCTCTTCTCTATCCTACACTTTTATGCTTACCTTTGGTTTTTTAAGGGAAGTTTTAGATTTACTGAAAAGTTGAGTGGACAAGTACAGAGAGTTTCTAGATAACCCATCACACACAGTTGCCCTCTTATTAATATCTTGCATTATCTTGATATATCTGGTGCAGTTGATGAGCCAGTATTGATAATTGATACATTATTAACTGTAGTTCATAGTTTGCATCTAGGCTCACTCTTTGTGTTGTGCATTCTGTGGGTTTGAGAAATGTATAATGATGCAACAGGTATCCACCATTACAATATCAGAACAGTTTCACTCCTAAAATTATCCTGTTCTCCACCTAGTCATCCCTCCCTCCCACCCCTGAACCCCTGGCAATCACTGACCTTTTTAATGTCTCCATAGTTTTGCCTTTGCCAAAATGTTTTTATCATGGGAATCATACAGCATGTAGCCTTTTCAGATTGGCATGTTTCACTTAATAATGCATTTAAATTTCCTCCATGTCTTAAGTGCATGATAGCTCATTTCCCTTTATCACTGAGTAATAATCCATTGTATGGATGTACCACAGTTTTTTTTATCTGTTCACCTGTTGAGGGATTATTTTGGTTGCTTCCAAGTTTTGGCAATTATGAATAAAGCTGCTATAAATATTTGTGTGAAAATTTATCTATGGACATAAGTTTTCAATTCATTTGGGTAAATATCAAGGAGCCCTGTGCTTGTTTTTAACACTGAGCATCTCCACCTTAGAAGGAGATGTACCTCATTTTTATGCAATATCCTTTATGTTCTTAATTGCAGCTTTTCCTTCTGACTCTGTCCTCACAACCTCCCTTTTCTCAACTTGTAACCGCATTAATGCCTTTCCTCCCTTGAGTTGTCATGTTCTTCTGTTAGCTGCTATTCTAAACTTATCTTTTTGTTCAGAGTTTCCCAGTAACTGCAAAGCACTGTACTTAGACTGTTATACCCATCAATCCAGTGAAACTGCTCTTACTAAAATTAGTGACAACTTTTAAGTTGCCAAAATGCTCTTTGGTCCTCATGTTAGCCTGATGTTGCTGTGTGTTTTGCCACTAGCCATTGACAGTTTTCATTTTCACAGGTTTTTGTTTTTGTTTTTAGCTTCTTGTCTTCCCCTTTATAATATTGCATTCTTGTTTTTCCATTTGCCATGTAAATATTGATGTTTCTAACAGTTCCATCCTCACACTGCCTTCATTTTACTTGTGCTTCAGGCAGTCTCTGCCCCATAACTTCAGCCTAATCTCTGGGGAAGTTCCCAAGCTTTTATTTCCAGCACAGACTTCTCCATAGTGTAAGGCCCAATTTTTTAATCTTCTTACTGAACATTTTCATCACGGTGTCTTTCAGACACCTCAGACTCAATGTGTACAAATCTAAATGATTAAGAGGGAGCATAAGGAAGTTTTGGGGTGGTGATAGAACTTGTGTTTTTGATTGTCATGGTGGTTACACAACTTGGTGTTTTGGTCATAGAACTATGCACCAAAAAGAGTGCATTTTATTGTATGTGAAAAAGTAAAACTCAAGAAATCCAAATGGCCATCCCCACTTTCAAAAAATAACCTTAGTGGTTAATCAACTTCTCTTTGTAATCCTAATACACATTAGACCTGCTGACACATTATAGGAACTTATTTAGTTGGATGGATGGATGATTAAACATATCAACTGAAGCTTCCTGAAGACAGAAAAATGTTAGGTATTTCCAGATTTATTAAAACATCAGAGGAAAAACAAGCTACATATTTTAAGATGATAATTTATGACTTGGTTAATGTTTTTAATACTTATTAGTGACTGCCGTTTATGAATATAGTAAGTATATGTAGTTTTTATATGCCAAGGGATTATGTTCTAAAAGTTGCTGTAAATTAATACTTAGATTAGAAAAGGGAGAGACATTTCATAACTCCAAATTCAGTTCTCAATTGAGACAATCAGTGGCATATGCAATTTTACCTTTTTGAAGAGAACAGTTCTACTATAGGAGGACATTTTCTCACTTCCTTGCTGTCTGCCATTTGGCTCTGAGAGGTATGTTTACCTATAGCACTTTAGAATAGTTTCCTTCCTACTGTATGGTTGACGGACTTAAAGATAATCAGAGTATTTTCCTCTTCTCATCAATCCCTATTATTAGTTACTCATATTTATTCTGAGACTGCAACTCCCAGAAAAGATACCAAAGGAAGTAGAGGGATGGACTAGCAGTGGCTCAATGAATTCCAGATCTATATGGTTCACATGGCAATCTTATACACAGGTAGAGAGAGGGGAATACCTTCTGATTTGTAGATATTAAAATTACATTATTCTTCTGGTACTCTGTCATAGGTTCACAGTGACAGAGAACCAAGTAGTTATCAGAGTACATCTCAGCCTACTAGTGCCTTGGTAGAAAAATACTTGGCTAGATTACTGGAAGTTAGAGTGAGTGAACATTAACTTGGTGCACCTAGCAATTAAGCAGAATCATTCTATCAGTACACTGTGTAGGAGTAAGAACAATCTCACAACCATTTATGTTAAATATTAAATCCTCTCCTCTGGAGAACTCCTCTTGTTCTAAGATAAATAAAAAGTACCTGTAAAATCATATGGCACAAAGGAAAGGTTATGTTACCCTGAAGACCCAAGTGAAGAAAATGCTCATGAAAAAATGTTTCATTAAAGGAAACGTAAGAAAATTGTACAAAGCATTTGCCTTGCAATCTTAAGGAAAAGAAATAGGAAATCATAAGGAGAGAACAATTTGAGGTGAAAGAGAAGTAGTTAAAGATAAGCTGCCAGAAAATGAAAAATATAAAATCAGAAATGAAGTATATATTGGAAGCAATAGAGAGCCAAGTTAGCAGCTTAGAAATCTCATCAATAATATGTAGGCTAAACCCAAGAAGTTTCTGGTGTAAAGAGAAAAAATATTTCTGCAGAGAAGATAACATAAAAGAATAGAAATGAAGACACTATTTCACGAATTCTTAGCTGGGAAAAATACATAACACATGGAAATCTAAAGAAAGAAAGTTATATAACCTTAGTGAGATATGTAAAAGGAAATCTGAATGTACTGAAAGGCTTACCTTGTTTTTGGATATATAAAGACATGCAGATGTGAATTCAAAGGTATGATAGAAGAAAATATAACTTGAGTTGCCAAATGCACCTGTTTGTGGCAGATTAAAGAGGCTCACATCCTAAGCTGATGAAAACGATTTTCAAATAGGCATATGAAGGAATATCTACAAGAGTAAAGAAAAAGTTCTCTAACCATTAGAGCTATAAAAATGGCATAATATTAGGTGCCATATTAATGTGTTACATATATCAAAAGAGAAAAAAAAAATTTCAATAGATTCTAAAAATGTACTTGATAAAATTCAGTGCCCACACCTAATTTTTTAAGTCTTAAAAATAGTATGAACATGTGTCCTTTACATAACAAAGAATATTTTAGCCAAAAATCCAACATTGTAATGAAGCTCTAAAGATATTCTCTTTAAAGAACAAGACAATATTTCCTACTTTGTTCTAGATGTTTTCAACAATGCAACAGACACAAAAGTAAAACAAGAAATACAACTATGGAAAAGGAAAAGACATTTATTACTGAACATAATATGACTATATATACAAGCTATCAGTTTCTGACTTACTTAACCAAAGATAGAAAAGAGAAAGGATGTGAATATATTGAGAGAAGGAGTGGATACAGCATCTATTTCCATATTTTCCTAAATAGGGGGATACCTGTTAGAATAGAAAAAGGGTTCCTTTTATTGCTCTGCGCCTGCCCTTTTACACTGGACTTATATCTCCATTTGACATGAAAGTAGACCAACAATGCATGTGCCTCTACCAAACAGAATACTTATAAACCTCTCTTGGTTCTGGAAATAAACTTAGCACTAGCAAGACCACATCCTCCTCAGGGTTAAGGGAGAAAGCGTTCAGTGCCCAGGAATTTGCAAACAGTATCTCTCCAGCTCTGCGATTTTCCAGGAAGCTCATGTTCCTTAGAAAAAGGCCTCAAGAATGACTAATGCACAATAAATGCGTAAAACTCAATAGTTTTCTTATATACTGTAAATTACTTAGAAGATACAATGTGGGAAAATTCCATTTACACTAGTGAACAAAATAGTTACTAGGCCTAATCTTAAGAAGAAAAGTATAGCTTTATAGGTACAGGAATAAAGTTTACTGTGGAATAGAAAAGGAAATGTCAGTAAAAGGAGAGATAAGAATGTTTATGGGAGGTATTAATAAGTTACACAAGAAGATATATCTTCTGAAATTCTTCATTCAGCTTTGTGAACACAGTCTTAAAGTTTGCTTTGAAGAACAAATGTATGAGAATAAATAACATTTTCAAAGCACAAAATGAAGTAGAAGGACTTGCCCCCACCAGATATAAAAATAATTATAAAATTTCAATAAATAAAGGAATGTAGTACTGACGTGAGAAAACCAGATCAGTAGTGGGAAGGTCACATGCTTAACAAAATGTTAGCATATATGTGAAATGCATGATAAAGGATGCACAGAAAATCAACAGAATGATTAAACTGTCTGATGATTGAATATGGGGGAGTTGATTACCTTCTAAAAATAAAGATGCCTAAACATGAATATTATTGGTTTTCTCCTGCATCTTTTTTAATTTTTTTATAATCAAGGAGGAAAGTTTTAAACTATTTCTGGGGTATCCTATAGAAGCCCATCCAGTATAGGGATTAAAATGATGAGAAAAGCTCTGGAGGAGGTCAGGATTTGACTCTGCTTCTATCTAGTTGTGTAAGCTTGGATAAGTTACTTCATCATCATGAGTGTCCTAAGATAAAGGATTAATCCTAAAATACAGGATTTGAATTTTATTTTCTTCAATTTCCCCATCCAACACTAAAATTACATGTTCTGAAGTATGAAAGGATCAAATCTAACTACCATGCAAAACACCATCTTTGTAGGGGATTGTAACATAAAATCGAAAGTCAGGTTGTCTGTTCCAACCTTGGTTCCAACATTTACTGGTTCTGTCATCTTTGGGAAGTTTTTCTTTCTCTCTCTGTTTCCTCAATGAGAAATAAACAGAGTATTGATAGTACTTTGTAGGTTTGTTGTCAGAAATAAAGCAATGTATGCAAGTGCATAAAATGTTGCCTGGCCTTTACCTGCTCAGTAATATTTTTATTTCAACTTGAGAAAAAATTATGCCAAGAGCATAATTCCAACACCACCTACCATCCATTCAAGCACAGTGAAATCAAGGCCCTCTTCCTGACTCTTGTGAAGGAGATTCTGACACACATTAGTAGAAAAGGCGTGCTGTGTTTAGGAGAAGAACTCTTCAGATGATTCTGATTCTCTGCCCTTTTGTTTCACTCCCAATCTTAAACACTATTAGCACTATCTCTGAAATAGAGCATCAGTTATTCAAACTCTGTAACAGGTGAGTAACACTGGGCATTAGCATGTTTAAGACTGGTAAATTCAGTGGAATAAAAATTATATATTCTGTTTCAATTTTTTGATACTTAAATGCATGTGAAGGAGGGTCCATTTGATTTTTTTTTCTCAACACAACAGTATTTACAGGACAGTTTTCACCTAATTCAGTTTGGGAAGTGCTGCTGCTGCTAAGTCACTTCAGTCATGTCCGACTCTGTGCGACCCCATAGACGGCAGCCCACCAGGCTCCCCCGTCCTTGGGATTCTCCAGGCAAGAACACTGGAGTGGGTTGCCATTTCTTTCTCCAATGCATGAAAGTGAAAAGTGAAAGTGAAGTCGCTTGGTCATGTCCGACCCTCAGCGACCCCATGGACTGCAGCCTACCAGGCTCCTCCATCCCTGGGATTTTCCAGACAAGAGTACTGGAGTGGGGTGCCATTGCCTTCTCTGTGGAAAGTGCTAGACAGAATTTAAATGCATTTTAACATTCATAAATCAAGCGTGTACCAACAATATACTTTTATATCCAAAGGTGGATGAAAGTCTAGTCGAAATTGAATTCTCTTAAGCTATTATTTCACTTTTCAACTGTATTCATAAATGGCTATTGTTAGGTTTTTTTGAAATTTTCAATTAATCATAGGTCTTTAAAGCCTAAGGTCCCCAGTGCAAATATATGCTATTGTTCAGTAGTTTTATTACTGCTTTATTTTGGGCACTCTAGCACCTCACTGTTAATCGCAGCACTGTTTATAATAGCCAAGACATGGAAGCAACCTAGATGTCCATCAGCAGGTGTTTTCTTAAAGATGGTTGCATAGTAAAAGTTTCCCTGGAGTCTAAGATTTATACAACACTTTTAGTAACCAAAATGTAAATTAAAAGATTTCTTCATGTTAAATTTCATCTTTGTTTTATTTCAACTGAAATCTAAGTCAAAATCACTCATGGATGTTAATACTATTGATCGGTTTTATTTGCTCTAACCCTTGTTGAGCATCTACTTTTCTGGAAACACTCAGGCAGTTGTTAATGTCTTCACAATGCCCAGAGCAGGGACAGGTGTTCTTTGATGACAGCTTGGATCAAGGAAGGGGTCGTGTTTGACAGAGAACATTTCCACAGCCATAGTAAACCTTGACCCAAGAGAAATGGGAAACAATAGGAACCTTCTCTTATCATTTTGCCTGACCCACCACAGGAGATGATTCCATGGACCAAACTGAGTTAGTGGGAAAGTAGGCTTTTATATTTGGCACGAAAAAGAGGAGACATAACTTTTCTTAATTGATGTGGAAAATCCTAAATCTGTGGCATCAGAAAGGATATTGAGTTTTTATAGCCATTGTGGTTCTGGCTAGGGTAGCAATTTCCTGAACAATTTCATATGTAACATGTTTTAGAGATAAGGAATAAGAGAGGAGTTCATTCACATACTGAGCAATCTACCTTTAGAGGTTTTCTTCCTTGCTGTAATTGTCAAGTTGATAATTAAATTTGAGTGCATAGGGGATAAATTTGATTTTTTCCATAAAATATCTTAATATTTCCTAAACAGTTTTACCTTAATAAGTTTGGAAAGTGAAGATGATTTGAAATAAGAACTTGAAACTGCGTTAGAAGTCAGTAAATCTGGAAAATGGAGATTTTCTCGGTGACTGGACAAGTCACTGAGCCAGCTAGAAAATTAGAATAATTAAGCAATTTCAGTTTATAGCATTAATTTTTTAGCCTTGGAGAAAGGAACTTATTGTATTCAAATAACTTTTTTGTCTGCCAGATTCTAATATTTATTTTAAATTAATTTCATATTCTTTAGGTGACCACTATACTCACTTTGAAAGAGTTGTGAAGGCTCTTCTGATCAATGCTCTAGATGAATCTTTTCTGGGAACATTATATGGTAAGTTAATAATATAAATGGAGCAATCAGGGGTTTTTTTCCCAATTTTTAAGCAATCTCATTGTTCGTGTGTATGTGTATATTAAATAAAACCAAGGAGACCCAATCTTAAGGCCCTCCAGTTGTTCCCTCTAGGATCAACTATACCAAAAGTCCATTCACATCACACACTTGTTTATTATTTGTGATATGTGAAAGTACAAAAAGAATATTTTCTCTCTCCTTTGAGAGTTCACAGTGAACTTGAGGATATAGGGCATATATTAATAAAGCAATAGAGTAACTCAACACCCATGCATTGTCCCAGCCTAAGCTTTAAGCTCCTTTAATTTCACCAAATGTTATATGCTTTTTTATGCTTTTGTGCCTTGCTGTTTCTCATTAGAATATAATCCCTTTCTACTCTAGATTTTCTAAGTGAGTGTAAAGTAATTTCCACTAAGAAAGTTATCTGTGAACTTAAGTAATATTTCTCATTCCCTCATCTATGCTGTTATCCTGAGTGTGGTGGCACTGATACATATGCACTTCTCAAATGTATTGAACCTGTATTTTTGCCTTCCTCCCTTCTTTAAGAGTGTGCAAAGAACCATACTTGCTATATACATACCCCTTGCATCTAGCTCAGAATCTACCTCTTAATAAAGACTAAATAATGCTGAATATCTACCTACATGCCAAAGCAAGATTTCATTCAAACTGTATTGAACAAATATCCATTGAGTGTCTACTAAGGGCCAGGCATTATTTGAGAAAAACTGCAAGAATATGGCAATAACTATATGACATAGGCGAATCTTGCCCTTGTGTTGCTTAAAGTCTATTGGGAGAGACAGACAATGAGTAAACAAAGATATAATATCATGTCAGCTAGGGATTCATTCTTGAAAAATTATAAAACAGGATAAGGAGACCAAGAGTATATGGGACAGAAAAGTCTGTGTTAGATTGCTCAAAAAGGTCCCCCAAGTGTTATCTTCTGAACAGAAATCTTCTGAACAGAAACCTGAATGAAATGAGGGAGGAAGCAACGCATGAATCTAGCAGAGAGCACAGCAAGTGTAAAGACCCTTAGGAAAGAATAAGTTTGAGGTGTTCAGGGAACAATTAGAGGGCCTGAGTGGTTTCTTCCATTCCCTAATACTCTAATGGAATGATTTTCTTTAACCTTACTGGTTTTTTTTTTTTTTTATTTAAAATGTTTCTAATCAACCAACCAAGTATCTGCTTAAAGCTATGGGAAGAAATCTTTAACTGTTCCATTATTTAAATATTTTATAAGGGCAAAGTGATTGTTTTTGTTGTTGTTGTGATTGTTCCCCTGAACAGATGGCACCAGGCAGAAATCGTATGCACAAGATATGTTGACTTCTCTTTATTATTTGGATAACCGCTTTGTTCAGCCTCGTCTAGAGAATTTAGTCTCTAGAAGTCGTTGGAAAGAGAAATACAAGGTATACAGTTTTATTTGTTTTTGAATCTCTGGTTGAGGGTGGGGTAGGATAGGAGTGACAGTCTTCTTGGAATTTCAGTAACCAGTCACACTTCTTTAATTAATCTTCTAAATTATTAGCATTTTTCTTTGTTAGATAATCAGCTTGTTTCTTGTCTCTTCTAAGGCTATAATTGTTTTAATCATTCCCACTTGTTATATCTATCCAATAATTAAGTAGTTATAAATGATAATTTTAAAACATCTCTAGGGCTTAACCCATCTGGTAAAATGAGGAAATTGTCTCACAGGATGTTAACTGTTGCAGTAAAAAAGAGCTCCATTGTTAAAGAAGGTTGAGAAACAGTAGGTTTAACTTAACTGCTAGAGGGCTATTCAAGAAGCATTATGTGTGAATTTATATTGTAAATCGTCAAGAACACAATATAGAATATAATACTTTCCAAATTTGTGTTATACTATGAGGCTTCTTTTCATAAAATACCTATTATTACCTTCTAGGATATTGGTTCCCATAATAGAGAAGCCCTGACCTACGTGGTCTTTGACCTCCTTCTCCACCTTAAGATTTTGTAATTCTACCAATTTGGGAGAAGATTCTTTTTAATTTATAAGATCTAATTGATTCCATGTTATCCCCCTAGATTTCTATTTTATGATCGCTAATAGTAGAGGATGTCCTGTATGATGTACAAGATTTTTTTTCCTCCCTACTTCTAACTTTTTATCTTTTAATAATTAGCAAGAAGAAAAAGGCAAGATAGTAGAAGTTCAAATTCCATATAGTCAGTCTTTCTAGCACCTAAATCATTAGCTACTCTACCTCGTTTTGTGTCAGGAGATTTGGCTTCATCCAATGCCTGCTGCTGCTATGCATTGGAGAAGGAAATGGCAACCCATACCAGTGTTCTTGCCTGGAGAATCCCAGGGATGGGGGAGCCTGGTGGGCTGCCGTCTGTGGGGTTGCACAGAGTCGGACACGACTGAAGTGACTTAGCAGCAGCAGCAGCAATGCCTGTTCAGCCTTGTATTACTTGAAGATAAATTAGCTACAGATGGTTTAGGTTTAAGGAACAGTTATGGGATTACAAAAGAAAAAAAAGAGAAGACTTCAGTTTGGAGGATAGATTGAGTTTAGGGGGCTTCCCTGGTAGCTTAGCTGGTAAAGAATCTGCTTGCAATGTGGGAGACCTGGGTTCGATCCCTGGGTTGGGAAGATCCCCTGGAGAAGGGAAATGCTACCCACTCCAGTATTCTGACCTAGAGAATTCCATGGACTGGATAGTCCATGGGATCACAAAGAGTTGGACATGACTAAAGAACTTTCAGTCTCTTGAGTTTATATATTTCTTTTTGACTTTGAGTGATTTTAACTTCCATGAATTCCAGTTTCTTCCTCAGATAGAGAAAATACTTACCCACTTTAAAGGGAAATATTTACTAATTTTTAAGGTAAAGTACATGGCACAGCTCTTAAGATATGGTATAATATATATCATTGTCTTTAATAGAAATAAAAGTAGCATATTGATCATTTAATTTTGCCAGGTAATTTATATGCAAAGTAAAATATTTTATCTGATCTTCAGAGTAACCCCCAAAGAAAGGTACTACTAGTTCCTCTATTTTAGAAATGAGAAAATTGTAACCCAGAAAAACTTAATAACATAAGGTTACACAGCTAGTTATCGGTCAGGCCAATGTTTGAACCAAGCACAAACCTTAGGTTTAGGGTTTCTCAGACTTCAAAGCCCATCAATTCTGCTGTAATATGTTTTGCATACTATGATAGGTTATGCAGAATTTGGATAACCCAATGTTGAAATGATAACTGTAAGTTACAAGATAATATTAGCTTAAAAATTTAGACACATAGATAATTAATTCAGTACAATCTTGTTCAAAATAGGTTATGCTGCAAGAAATAAATAATGTGACAAAGTAAACCAACAATGAAAACCTCAACAGCTTAACTAAACAAAATTTTATTTTTCACTTGTATGTTCACTGTGAGTCAATAGGGGTGCTCTATTAATTGTAGTCACTCAGGGAGCCAAGCTGATAGAACTTGCATCTCAGTATGTGCTATGAATTCCAGAGAAGCAGGAAGGGAAGATGGTTAGTCACCTATTTACTCTGAATGTCAGCCTATAGTGACACATGTCATGAAGTACCATGAAATAAGAGAAACAATAAAAAGTACAAGGCAATGTTGCTGTGAATTATAAATGTAAAAAGGAAACTCTGCTGGATACTTAATTACTGTCAGGCTGATAGAGAATGCAGATTAGTGACCCTGTTAATATGCTCATTGTGTGCAGCTCAAATATTGTGGTAAGCTAATCCACACTACTAATTAGAATAGGAGTGTCTAGCACAGGCCTAGAGCCTAAGCAAAACTGCTCAAGCACAAGTAATTTCACAGCTTAATAAAGCTTATTTATGAATGCCAAATATTTTCTCTGTTTATTCATTGCTAACTCAGCTATTAGACTGGCCATAGCAATACTGGCAACCTAGCAATTCTGGTTCAAACTTGTTTGTTTTCATAGTACTTTAGTAAGCAACTACAGGAGAATTAAATTATTTCTGGGATATTTTGTGGAAAATATAATTCATGCAATGGAGACTCAATGTGATCTTTTTTTTTTCTTGATTTTTATTAACCTAAATGAATTGATCTTTTAATTATATTATCCTGAATTTTTTTTCTGCTCATTCTTTCCTATTTTAACTAATTACAACATCAAGAGATAAGAGAGATAAGAAGTAAATAAAAACCTTAGTAGTAACTTACAAGTTTGAGAGAAATGAAGCTAGTTTCTTTATTCATCTGGTTTCTTTTCTTTTAACAGCCTAAATTATAATTCATTTTTAAAATTTAAATATATCTTGTCAAACACCTACTGTGTGCTCAATACTAAACTGAGACATACCAGTGTGTTTTGCTCTTACATCTTATTATATTATTATGATTCCTATTCTTAATTTTAATTTGGTTGGGCTCTTATATTTGATTTTGTTGTTGTCTTTCTTATCCTTTAAACTTTCATTACATTTTGAAATTATTTTCAGGAGCGAATAGAAAATTATTCTAGTGTAGATATCCAATTGAAGAATTCTGAGAACTGTTTGTGCCAGGCTTGTGGGTTGTATCGCCACTGTGAATACTCAGTGCATTTATCAGGAAAGCTGTATGACACCAGGACCATGGAAACAGATGACTTCATGTCACACGATAAACAGGTATTTTTTTCCCCCTCTCATTTTAGTTCTTAAAAATCAGAAATTTTCACTAAATAAGCCTGTACAGTTAACCCTAACTTCTTTTCACAAATGGAGAAAGCACCAGGAGAAGAAAAAAGAGCACGGGGAAAGAGTGTGCCATTTTTTAATGTAAAAATGTGTGTTATACATCAGATTCACTCCAAATTCAGTCAGGTGCTAAAATCAGTTCATATTGTCTAAGTGTACATCACCCAAACTAGGAGAGGGTGAGGGGCGTGAGCAAGAGGGGATAAGGATGAAAAGGGAGGTAACTGAGCCAGAGGAAGAAGAAATCCCTTTTGAGTCCCAAGGAGAATTTGACCCCAGTGGAAATTTTAGGCCAGATCACCTACCAAATTGACAATCTACAAACAAATAATTAAAGATGGCAACCCACTCCAGTACTCTTGCCTGGAAAATCCCATGGATGGAGGAGCGTTGTAGGCTACAGTCCATGGGATTGCAAAGAGTCGGACACGACTGAGTGACTTCACTTCACTATAGATGGTAAAGGGTCTGCCTGCAGTGTGGGAGACCAGGGTTTGATCCCTGGGTTGGGCAATCCCCTGGAGGAGGGCATGTCAACTCACTCCAGTATTCTTGCCTGGAGAATCCCATAGACAGAGGAGCCTGGAGGGCTACAGTCCATAGGGCCACACAGAGTCAGACACAAATGAGTGACTAACACTTTCAAATTCACCCCAGTAATGAGGTTTGAAGGAAAACTGTGCTTCAACTTAGACTACATCAGCAGTGTTTCAGAGCCTAGAACCATCACTGTATATTTAAGGTACTATTAATTTTGAATGAATAGACAAAACAGAAGAAAATATTTTAAATATATGAAGTATTTGATAGACAAGAGCAGAACAGTGCAGTGTGAAGACAGGAAAAAAAAGATGCAGATGCAGACTACTTCTATTTATTTTTTTACTCTTTGTAAAATGATTACACTTACAAGTACAAAAAATATTAAAATTGAGAGCTTCCTCTAGACTTCCCTCTGTAGATTCCTCATCCACTGATACAGAGGACCAACTGTATATTTATTTTTAAAAACTCCATGTCTACATGGGTCCATGCAGTTCAAACCTATGTTGTTCATGGTTTAACTATACTATTTTTACACCTGTGGTTGGTTTAATCTGCAGATAGAGAAACCCAAATGTAAAACTCTGGCATCTGTAGATTTTGCTATCAGGGAGGGTCCTGGAACCAACCCCTGAGGATAGTGAGGAGTGGCTATAGTTTTAGCTACAACAGTCTTGGATAGAGTACTGAGATCAGAGCTCTGGACCACCAGCTTGTGGTGATATCTGAGGGCATTAGAGGAGAAGGAAATCACCTGGAAGAAAGAGACTTGAGATCTGAAAGGCAGTTAGGAGGACTAACAAGTTTTTCAGTTTTGCCCAGAGTCTGTCCAGACTCCTCAAGACACTTAAGATCCAGTGAGAAGAGGCATTAAGTTTCAGGCAGATGGCCATGTGTAATAAAAAAGGTGAAAAGTGAAAGTGTTAGTCATTCAACTGACTCCGACTCTTTGCGACCCCGTGGACTGGATGGCTTCTCTGTCCATGGAATCCTCCAGGCAAGAATACTGGAGTGGGTTAGCCATTCCCTTCTTCAGAGGATCTTCCCAACCCATGGATTGAACCCAGTTCTCCTGCACTCAGGCAGATTCTTACCATCTGAGCCACCAAAGGAAGCCTAACCACGTGTAATGCATCCATGCAAAGAACAGGCTGAGAGGGAATAGAATCCCTTAACTCAGCTTGTTGCACTTAATGTTTTTAGCTGTGCTTTGTTAGTCGTGTCTGACTCTTTGTGACCCCGTGGACTGTAGCCCGCCAGGCACCTCTGTCCATGGGATTCTCCAGGCAAGAATGCTGGAGTGGGTTTCCATGCCCTCCTCCAGGGGATCTTCCCAACCCAGAGATTGAACCCAGGTCTCCTGCATTGTGGGCAGATTCTTTACGTCTGTGCCACCAGGGAAGCCCAGTGTTCTTAGAGACCTGGAAATAGACAATAGACTTCTTACCATCCCTCATTCCTTGAAGATCTTTTCTCTTTCTTCTCCATACTTTAATTTCCTTAAGTAACTGGTTGCTTCTCTGTATATGAGGGCCTAAAGGAATACCTCAAAAAGCTACCCACAGTGTTAAAAACATGTTTAAAATGTGCATAATGCATGTTTCATTGTATTTCCTTGCTTTAGTTTGTTAAACAGTGTTGATTTACATTTCTACATGTTATGTCTAATAAATTACAGATCAGATTATTTCTGTTGCTTTGCAGTCACCATCTTCTGCTTTAGGAAAATTTGATGACAATTTTTAGCTTTGTTTCTGATTAATCTTTGGCTATGTCAGGCCCCTAGTTCACACTGATAACTGAGACGACTCAGTTATCTTCAGATTTATCAGTTCATAGAACTATACTAACCCTACACAGTGGATTAAGGATCATTTCTATATCACTTAACTTATCTGCTTTGAGATAATCATCACAGAACTTACCATTTCTCTTTTTCTCTGGCAATTTTTTAAAATATTGTCTATCTTGTTAGAATAGCGTCTCTATTTTTTTTTTTTCTTTTTCTTTTGGCTAAACTGTGTGGCTTGTGGGATCTTAGTTCCCCAACCAGAGACTGAACTTGGGCCCTTAGCAGTGAAAGCACTGAGTCCTAACCACAGAGCCCCCAGATAACTTCCCCCAAGTAGTGTCCTTAATGTTTAGAAATGCAATTAGTTAATTAAAAGTACTGTCTAAATACATTTCTGGACATTTAAGGACACTATTCTAGCAGTATAGATTTGATTTACTTGTTTTTAGAACTTCATGTAAATAGAATGCTACAGTATAAGCTGTGTTGTATAAACATTAATTCATAAGGTATAGTTGGCTGTAACAATACACTAAAACAGGGAAGGGGTGAAAGGAGAGGTCCACTTGCAGTGTATGCAACAACTATGTACATTTACTGTGTATATTTACTGCTTTTTATGAAGCCTTAATAACAATGATTTAGGCTCTTCCATATAAAATGTGCTCACATTTGGGGGAAAAAAATAGTATGAGAATATTCTAAAGGTAATTTTGGGTTTATTGACCTCCAGTGTCACTAAACTAAGTGTAAGGTAGACACCAAGAGGGTAGGAATTAGAAATGAAAAGGATTCTCAGTAGATAGTTTTGTTTCATACTGGAAAAAGAAATTAAAATAGAAAATCTTAAACACTTCTCCTTTCCTTTTGTTCCAACTCAAAATCTTTATACAAATTCTTGTTTTGTGGAAATACAGAATACAATGTAATAAAAACAAAAAATTGTGTTATTCTTCTACCATATCTTATCTAGACCAGCCATAAGAGAGTTCTCCTGCATCATCTACTTGAATGGTAGAAAAGAACTTCCCCATAGAGTTCACTGCAACTGTTGTATTATCTTTTTATTTAAAGTGGGAGGTATTGGCAACTGAACTGTAATTTATATGACTGGTTTGATGATAATGTTTCAATGGGAACAATGCTTACAGTAAGCAAGCCATGAACAGTAATACCTGATTGTTTCTGATGATCTGAAAAACAGATTTTCCCAAATCATAAACAGAAATATGGATGTGCTTTTCATCAGCATTTTGAAATTTTAAAAAACGTTAGAAAATATCCCAAATGCCATCTTTACAAGACGATGCATCAAAGCTGTTACTGACCATCATATTTAACTTTTATTCATTTTTGCCAATATACTTTTGTATTGTTTATTTAACTCATCACCTGTGTGATCCCTACAGTGTGACTTCAGAAAAACAGCACAGTTCTTTGCCAGATAGAGTACAAGTTGCATAGGTCAATAACGTAACTATATCACTCTTACTGAATTCACGAAAGCATAACCCATCATGTATGTAGACACAAAGACAAATAACATAAATTAGGAGGAACTTTGTCTATTTCCTGAGGTTACTCCATGAGAATAAGATTGGTCATGTTATAAAATTTGAAGTCCTTTCTGATGCATTTTCTACAGTGAGTGAAATAATGTGGGTACAGTTACATTTAATGAGGTCAATGCAGTGACACTGTTTTCCAATTTTAGCTGTAGGTGTGTATAACAAAGCACACATTTAAAACACTCTAAAAGAGAAGGGATGGTTGAGTTCACAAGAAGAGTATTCTTAATCATAAGATCCTAGAAGTCCACATAAACATAGAAATAAAAATCTTTACAGTTTGCTAATAATAAAATATTAATGTTTATAATTACATCAGACTCATTAATTAAGGGGCTTCCCTGGTGGCTCACCTGGTAAAGAATCCACCTCCAATGCAGGAGACCCCAGTTTGATTCCTTGGTTGGAAAGATCCCCTGGAGAAGGGGTAGGCTACCCACTCCAGTATTCTTGGGCTTCGCTGGTGGTTCAGACAGTAAAGAATCTGCCTGTAATGTGGGAGACCTGAGTTCGATCCCTTTGTTGGGGAGATCCCCTCGAGGAGGACATGGCAACCCACTCCAGTATTAGGGCTTTGCAGGTGGCACTAGTGGTAAAGAACCCACCTGCCAGTGCAGGAGAGGTAGGAGATGCAGGTTCAATCCCTGGGTAGGCAAGATCCCTGGAGAAGGCAATGGCAGCCCACTCCAGTATTCTTAATCCCATGGACAGGAGCCTGGAGGGTTACAGTCCATGGGGTCACAAAAGGTCAGAAACAAGTGACTTAGCACACATTAATTAAGATAAAAAATATAACTAAACACAGTTATTTTTTACTTTGCAGAATATTTTGGAAAAAAAAATATTTGGTTAAAAGTGCTCTATTTTTAATATTGGTATGAGAGCCTGTTTGAGTTTACATGTTTGTAACAGGAGTTCCCAACCTCCAGAACCTAATGCCTGATAATCTGAGGTGGAGCTGATGTAATAATGATAGAAATAAAGTTCTATCCCAAAATCGTTCCCCTGTCCAGGTCTGGGGGGCGGAAATGTTTTTCATGAACCTGGTTTCCAGTGCCATAAATGTTAGGGGTTGCTGGTTTATAAGATAGAAAATGATCATAATTCAGGCATTTTTACCTCAGTAACTGTATGTATAGTAGCTTGCATGCTTTTCTTGCTTTGGGGTATGGCTGTCCTTTTGCCTTACAAGCCATCTTTATCCTCTTTCCCAAACTTGACTAACTGTTTTCTAAAGACTTAGTTCACACATCACCTAATTTAGAACTGTTCTTTTTTCTGGATTGTGTTAATTGTCCCTTCTTGGTACCTTGATTGCCTCTTGTGCATTGCATTTGGCACGTTGTTTTATAATCACTTGTTTTTTTCTCCCAGCAGTGTAAATTCCCCTGATATAGGAGGCACATATTTTATTTCTGTATCTCCAGTGCTTAACTCAGTACTTGAAACATAGCAGTTGCTCGGTTTTTTGTTAACTTGGTTGTATAAATAAAAGAAGGTAAAGGAATTATTGTATAAAAATTTTGAAAAATAATGCATGGATTCTATTTTAAAGAAAATCTGAAAACCAGAAAGGCTGTACTTTCACTACTATATATTCATTTCATATACCAGATGATGTTTATTTCTTGATTTAGGTGTTTACTGTTGGCAGAATTTGTGCTGAGCGAACCAGAATTTACCATAAACTGAAACATTTTAAATTCGAGCTGTACCAAGAGTGTTGCTCCATTGCAAAGACAGAAGAGGTTGAGGATGAAGAGGTTAAAGAAACAGTGGAAAGAATTTTCCATCAGTCAGAAAACAGTGGCTGGATTAAGGAGGTAAGGTGAATAAAGAAGAACAATTTCATTCAGTAGGTTCTGCAGCCTACTACTGATCAGCAAAAGGATATGAATTATGAGAATAGAAGACAGTGACTTTTAAAAGAGAACCTCTCCTTCTCTCCCTGTCTTTGTATTTTCTCTTCTTCCACCCATTCCTTTCATGCTCATCGTTGTCGTACCCTGAAGAAGTGCCCTGATGTTCTCAGTGTTCACTTAGCTCATCAGATACATTTTAATCAGCAGTAATACAGTCCTTTAATGAAGGACCTCTGTCCTTTCACTTTTATGTATGTGTGGTTTTCCTTACATATATATTAAGTCCCCTTATTTTCTTCGACAAAGTTTAGGACTCACTTCTGCTTGTCTGCTTCCTATCTTTAGAACAGTTCTTGAGACCTGAGAGTGAAGAAAGCCCTGGTGCCAATCTGAGGAAAGGACCTTGGCTGCCAGTTCTAATACACCCACATCCTCTTCCTGAGGACATGGGACTGAGCAGTGAGCACTGTAACTGAAGATGAAGGGGAAGGCAGAGGTTTCAGGCCACGGCACTGATTTTGATTCCCCCATATCCTGTTGATCACTAAATTTGATATTAAGGATAAAGTGGGGATTTTGAAGAGTGCACTGGATTCCCGAAGATCTGCTGGCAGCTCGTAAGCTCTGGTCTGCTCACAGAGCTTTTAGAATTGTTATGGTACATGGAAAGAATGCAAGGATGCTAACATTGCAGTCTTCTAAAGCAAGTCCAGCTACATGCCTGTGTAAGAGAGAACAGATAGGAGATTTTCAGGTATCAACTCAGACAGGAGTTGATACTCAGATCAACCGTATATTTAATCTTAAAAAAAAAAAAAAGCCTGGGTTATTTATATCATACGGAAATTTGTAAAACAGGAAAATAAAAAGAGAGCTTAGAGAATAAACGTATGAGCCAAGGGAAAGAACACGAGAACAGACAAAACAGAACTTCTTAGGACATGGCATGTCCCACAGGGGTGTCCTGAGCTGGAGGAGGACATCAAGGTCGGATTCCCTTTTGACAGTTACCCACCCACCACAAACCACCAGCCGGGGGTCTCCTTGCCTGCTCGCCACATCTTGACCCTTCAGTCGTCTAGTTTCATTTTACTCTCTTCAGCTTTGTTTCTTTTACTTTGCTTCCACTTCTCTCACTCACTCACAGTTCTTTCCTCCCTATCCTTCTCTGTGCTTTTTCTTTTGCCATGGGGAAGAGCCATCACTTATCCAGTAAGTCCCAACTTTGTTTTCCTCAGTGACATGAAATTCTTAAGTGCTTTTATTGATGCATCAAAGTGTTACCAACCCTCTAGTGGAGTTGAAAGACCTTTTGGGATACCAATTAAAAGAATTATGTACTAGGCTTAGCAAAATTACTGTTGTATTGTACATACTATATAATAATTTTATATATGGGAAAGAACATTAAACTTCTTACAGAAAGAAGTAAAAGCATTTCCAAATCATGTACCTTAGAGAAAGCTTAACAAAGTTTGTGACAACAGAAGGGACCTGCAAGAAGAAAAAGATTCTTAAGAAAGCCAAGCGTCACACTATGCTTAAAAAAATAACACAGCATTGGGCATTGAAAGTATTTCAGGATGGTGCATATTTAGGACAACATGCATATTTTTTCACATAAAATACCAAACAACTTCATTCTCTTTTTGAAAGCCCTCCTACTTTAAAAATATTTGTCAATAGATATTCTCAAAATATTTCCTAGAAACCAAAGAAGTTTATTAGCCAGTGTAAACCCATAGGCAACTTTCTGTGCTATGATTAAAGTGCAGAATTTATCAGGTGCCCTGACATTTCTCCACATCACTCCGCCTCCCCATCAAAGTGTGTTTGCCTTCGAGTAGCAGCACTGCCTGTGTTCCTGTGATGCATGCCTTCTTCTTGGCCACAGCGACCCTAAATCTTTAGAACCTGGGCTCTGTGCTCCTTGAGTGGCCCGTACATGGCACTTTCTGCTCTTAGCTTTCAGTTATCATGTGAGCCTCTTCTCTCCCCCAGCTTGTGTTTCACACCTTGCTTTTTCCCTTACCTGCCTCTTCTTCCTCCAAGCATTTTTCTTCCATTATCTTGGGATCTCTCAGAATTTCTTCCCAAAGACCTGCCAACTAGACTGACTTCATTCTTCTTATTCTTCCTCCTAACAGTTTAACTAGGAGATCTGATTTTAACCTAACGATATTAAAAGGATAGGAGCAACTCAAGTGTAAGAAAAGAAGGAATGATAAGAAAATTATGATAAAATATATAATAACTGTAATAGTAAAACATGCCTCATTCTAAATTAGAAGTGAAGAACAGAATGTCATATGCCACTGGCAAATGCTGACAAACGATTTTTCTTTGAGGGTACCTTTGATGGTGGGATTTCCAGGGAAGTGGAAGACAGGATTGTTGGTATGGGGTAGTGAACACAGAAGACCAGGAAGTGAAAAAAGTATGTCAATAGGGACATCAGGTTTCAGTCCCTATCACCATAAACGTCAGAGCTGTCAACACCGTCTCTCGTTTTATTGGAAGCAGAAGCAGAGCTCATAAGGAGAGCTAAGAAACCGTTAGGTCAGTTCATCTCCCCAGCGGAAGGAAGCACTTAAACTCTGTCAACCTTGAAATCTCCAAACCGTCCCAGCTCCTCTCTCCTCTTGTCCGGCCCTGGTCTTTACTCTCCCATCTTCATTGCTGTCACTCAGATTTAGGCCTTCATTACCTAAATTATTACAGTAGACTCATAACTAGCTGCCAAACCAGTCTAGACTGGATGTTTTACCTTAAAAAAATATATATATATACATATATGTGTGTGTGTGTGTATATATATATATACACACACACACACACATCTCAGATTGTGTCAGTTTCCTGCCCTAACACTTTCATGGGGTCACAAAGAGTCGGACACAACTGAGCGACTGAACTGAACACCTTTGTCAGCTTTCCATTGCCTGTCACATTATTGCTAAACTCTGTAACCTAATCTTTCATACTTTTTATTCTCTGACCACCTCTTTGGTTCAGTCTTCTCTCTCAGATCCCCTGGAAAACCTCAGACTGCAGTCAAACCCTGTACTTTTTGTCTTGTCACTGTTTTGTGGATTTCTGTCTCCTAGATAAAACTCTCCACCAGATCGTTGCCTACCAAGTCTTTTTCCCTAGGACAGCTCAAATGCCACTCTTCCTGGTCACCTCAGCTAACCATAACCTTTCTTCCGAACCCTCATAGCAGTGTCCATATTCTTTATGCCCCTTGTTATTGGTTGTCATTGGTGAACTCTGTTCTTAGAGGCAGGGAAAGCAATGGAAAGGGCATGGCAACCCACTCCAGCATTCTTCCCTGGAGAATCCCATGGATGGAGGAGCCTGGCGGACTACAGTCCATAGGGCCGCAAAGAGTCAGACATGTCTGAAGCAACTTAGCATGTGTGCGGATTAGCAAAGTATTTGGTATATGTTACGTGTTTAACAAATTTTTGTTGAATAAGTTATTGAAGTTGTTACACTTCTACTATAAATATGATAATAGAAAACTTATAATTTACCAGTTATGAAGTTAATAATAATGTTCATTTTGATCTCTTGCCAATGCTTTCTATGAATTAGAAATGCTTATTTGAAATTGAGTCCCTGTTTATAATTAAAAGATATTTGTTCATGATTGCCATGAGATAGACTTGTTCCTATTTGTGTCTGTCGATTGAAGAGGCCTAGTTTATCTTCACTGCTTTGAGGAAAATAACTAGCTTTTTTATTGTATACACAGAAATATGATCAACTTCAAGAATATCTCAATTTGGCGGATTACTTTAAAGAGGAGAAGTTTGAATTTTAACACATTTCCTTCAGAGAAGATTTTGTAAATTCCTGTAAATGTGAAGATCACAAGTCTTGTTTCTCTGTATCATGTGACCTATTTATATATTTTATGTATAGCTTCATGGCAAAATATCTTGTGTGAAACATGTTCATCTTAATTTCCATGAAACAATACTCTGCAGTCTAATAAAACTTTTATCTACTGTACATAGAAAACACAAGCCTAACTTTAAGTGTATTTGAAAGTTATATAACAATGCCTTTATATCAGATGAATATCAAGTGAATGAGCTGTTCATGTCCTGTCAGTTTATTAGAAAACCATGTATTTTAAAAATCTATTTAGATTAACATCTATGTGTATTTATTGCTGAATTCCTGCCCAGATCTGCTTATTATCCTTTTGTAATATTAAATGATCTTCACTAACATTTTTTACTGCCATCATTATCTAAATCAGTGGGCCATGGAAGAAGCCTCAGTTATGTTCAACTAAATTCTCTGGCATCACAATCAGACTATAGCTTACCCATTCCAAGTAGAGGAATGGTTTTTCTCCCTTCTCCAAAGTAGCCCTTACAAATATATTTCAGGCCTGCAAAGTCTTCCAATCCTTCACATTCAGGAATAATTTCATGATATGTGTTTGCATAGGTCATAATGTTCTTTCTTTTTCCTGTCCAATTTTGTCTACAGGTAAATGAGTAAGATGTATTTTATTTATTTTTATCCATTACTCTTCCCCTATAAGTATTAGGATCAGAAGATCTCAGAGAGACAAATTCTGCCAAAAATTGTTTAAAGTCACATTTTGGCATCTGCACTGCTTCTAAATTGCACTTCTAAATTTTCCCTTAATATAATAAAGTAAAATGGTTTCAGAGTGAACAAATGGACCCTGGGTATTCTGTATCTTTAATTCTTAAAAATGCTGTTCTAGTAGGGTCTAGTTCCTTGTGAATTTCAGATCCTTGTTTCTTCAAGTGTCAAGTTGAACCTCACTTCATCTATTATGTAGTTCATGGAATGGTCTTCATTATATACATTAAAAGTTTCATTTTATTAAGTCCTTACATAGAGATTTAATATTTTCTACAATTAATTTTCCAATATTATCCCTATTATGATTGTAAACAAAACAGGTAGAACTTACAAAGTTGTGAGAATGCTGATGCTGACTTTTCATGTGAAGAGTGCATACCTTTTTAAAAAGTATGAAATGGAAATTTTTAATCATGCATCTCTATTCTTATTTGTCTGTTATATGGAAATAATCATTAGCTATATGAAGTTGCAGTTGAAAGTTGAAGATATGGTGTCCAAAAAGATATAGGGCAGAGTATAGGAAAAGTGATGGCCAATTGGGAAGGGTGAAGATCATGAATGATTTGTCAAAAAAGAAGTCCAAGGAAAACAAAAGAATGATCTCTAAAGTATCTGTGAAGACTCTGGGAGCATCATTTCTTGTATGTGACACTACAGACAAGTTTGAACCAACTGAAGAGTGAACGTACCAACTGAAAGTTAAAAATATTTTATCTATTCTTATAAATAGCATTCACTTAATTTATAAAAATGAAAGCACTAATGACTTTAAGGACTTTTAATGGCAGCTGACTCAGTTCCTAGGTCATGCCTCTTGTTGACTTGAAACATTTTTCTTGTTAGAACAGTATTCTGACTGTTGCTCAGGAAATGCTGATAAGTAGTTTTGCTGATGTCTGAGGTCACTGCAACCAAGCAAGCTTCTTCAGTAGGTGTTTGGAGAGTACAAGAGACTTTTGTACATGATTACACCAAAAGAAGTGCAAAGAGACAGGCTGTCAGGAAATGAAAATTAGCATGGATCAGGGGGCCAAAAGCAAGTAGTCGAGAAGAAAACAGAATGTTGAAAAATTAGAATTAACTCTAGTAGGTATTATGACATACTGTATTATTTTATCATCATCATCATTGATAATATCACTGATTCTATATAACAAAAAATGGTTTGTAAGCTTACAAGTCTCACATACCTATGAAGTTTTGAGATCTTGAAATTTATCACTATAGCATTAAATGCTTTATGTTAGGTAGCTATGAACAGTAAAGATGATGAGGAAGACAGATGGACAAACAAAAAGGAACTAATGCTTTAAAAAAAAATTCATAGGGCCCTCACAGAAGCTTTAGAGATATAACAGGGAACAGTTCCATAAAAGGGGAAGACAAGGAAAAAAATGTTTATTTTATTGGCAGCTGGATATAATTGAGCATATTTTCTCACTTGTCTGCTCTCATACTCAAATGAGTAGTTCTATTCACTACTCATTTCTTGGAGGTATTATAGGACTTGCTTAGACTCCAGCATGTTGATTGAGGTGTAATTGCAGCCCTTGAGCTATTCTGGGTATAGTCTGGTTTCCCTGTAACTCTTTTCACCCTTGATACTGAAGCAGCAAGTCCAGTGGTTAAGAAAGGATAGGTTTGAAATCAGGCTTGAGTTCGAGTCCTGATCTGTTACTTCCTAGTTAGTTTAAATAGTTTATTTTCAATAAGCCTCAGTTTCCTCATTTATAAAGGGTTAATTCCTCTCCCTCAGGATTGTTGGTGGATTGGAGGGAGATATGCAAAGTACTGTGCCTGAAACAGTGACTAAATAAATAGTAATGATGTGAATGGAAATGAGGAGGTGGATGATAATGATGTCAGCTTGAATTTAAATGGCTGTAAAGGGCAAATGTGTACAAAAGACTGTAAAGGAGTGTCCTACATCACTAGAATATAGTAGGAAAATTTATTAAATTGTTGCTGGACAAGTTTTTAAGGTGTGTCCTTGTCTAGCTTAGAAATAAAAGTTTATATCATTGAGTAATAGCAGCTTTGACCAAAAACTCTGTTATTTATCAAAATCCATGCTACTGCAGAACTGTAGCGTGAACAGTGTTTACATTTATTAAAGTTTTTCTCTTTTATCAAGTATGATTGCTGAATATAAAGTGCTGATAGTAACAGAAGATAATGTCTAATGAATACACCTTTTTAAAAACCAAGTCTAAAATGATCAGAACTCCTTCACTTTTTAATGACACTTGATGAGAGAGTTCTCCTTTCAGATTTGCATACCTAAAAAAGATATTTCTGCCTTTCTCCATGAGTGATGAGGAACTTAGCCTTGGAAGGGACAGACAGCAGTATGTTCCAATGAAAAGTTAAAAGTTACATTCCATCAGAATGCACTTGTCCCAAATTCCAAAATAACATTCTAGAATTCGTGAAAATAAAATGAACTAATGTAGGCCAGCCTATTGAGAACTAAACTGTAGATAAATCCAGTCTTAAAATGTTTGCACTGATCTTACTCATTTCTGTCCACAGCTCAGTTTGAAGCAGGACCTTGTAACTGAGATGCCAGAGGTGGTTTAAATTAAAGCCCCATTGCTTGACACCTCAAATCCAAATGACTTCCAAATGAGCATAACAGACTATATGGTCCTGACTAGAACAATATTGTGCTCACTTTAGTTTATCCTCCATAATTGGTAATCGGCAGAATCCAACATGCATTTTGAGAGCTTAAAGGTAGGATTATCTGAAGATGAGACAACAATGTGTGTCAGAGATCTATTTGTTTTGTGTTAGTGAACTTGAAACTGGACTTCTGCATGATTGTCCTCGTTGTATATGTGAACAGACTACCGTGAAGGCCCCAGATCTTGCATTAGGTTTGTCATAGGGAATCTTGTATTTTCAGAAAAATCTTTGTTGTTTTTTTTCTTTCTGAGAACTGTTATTTGTAATTTCATCGTGGTAGAATATTTTAGTTATTTTTACTGATTTGCTTGTGATCACCCAGATTGACTTAACCAGAGACAGACAAAACAGGCCAGCAGGTAGACAGACTTCGCCTGCCCTTGAGGACTTAACGATGTTAATTTCTTCTCTGCACCCCCTCCTCCGTTTCTCCCAATACGCACACACCCTACGCCTCCCTTTCTGACACCCAGGAACATTTCCTCCGTGTTCACCCAACTCTCGCTAGAGTGCTCAGGGGTGTCATTGACAACATACTGAAAAATGAAAGTGATATCCTCGGTGGGTGGAGAGGGGGAAGCGTAACGGAGGTCTGGCAGGGAAAATACATCCCCTGGCCGGGAATTTCTGCACCATTTCGGGCTGGTGAAGTAGTCGGGTAGAGGTTGGGGAATTTCCCCAATGTCCCGCCCTCCTGCCCGAGCCGAGCCGGAGTGCGAGCTGCGCGCGCCGACGCCGAGATGCGCAGGCTTCGGGATCCTCCACTTCTTGCCGCTGGGAGGCCCTCTGCGTTCCCCTTTCCCCGCGCCGGCCGCCTCGCTCGCCTGTGCAGTGGCACCCGCCTTCCACCAGGGAGCCTCGGGCGAGCGCTCCCCCGCCCTCCGCCCCCCACCCCCCTGCAGCTCGCTGGCTCTCTCTTTCTCCCTCTGTCTCACTCTCTCTCTTTCTCTCCCTCTCCTATCGGAGCACAATGAAAGCCTGTGTATCGCCGTGACTCCGAGCGGCGGAGCCAGTGTCAGCCCAGCGGCGAACAACAGACGGGGAAAAGAGAAAGGAAAAGACCGGCTACTTTCTTTTCCATCTCTAAAAGCGGAGCAATCCAAGAGATAGAACCACATTGCTTATTGCGAGTCCAGACCCTCAGATCCACTGGCCGGGGATGGAATGTACAAAAGTGGACAGAAAAGTGGCTGGACATGACTCGGTGCAATTTGCTGGAAGTTTGTAAGTTTGACCATCGTTTGTAAATTACTCTCGGAAGAGTTTGTCTCTCTTGATACTGTATTAGAATCGAGCCGGGGGTGAGGACTAGAAACGTAAGCGGGAAAGAAGAAGGAAAAAAAAAAAAAAAAATGTGTTGAAGGATCTCTCTCTCAGTGGCTAGTGACTTCAGACTGCTTTCATTTAAGGCTGGGAAACCTTAGAGGGAATGAGGATTTTACCGGTGATTGGATTAGCTGAAGAAAAAAGCATGGTCCAGAAGTCCAATTACTGACATTAACAATTGAAAAGCTGTCTCCCTCTTTGGGGAGAAGACCACATCCTACAGCACCCCCAAAGAGGAGAAAACACCGGAGCAAAGGGAAAGGGAGGAAAAATTAAAAGCCAAAAGACAGTCTCTGTTTGATTTTTGTACGTTTTGAACATTGACTTCAAAAAGCTTCTGAAACAGCACTTTAAAAAAAAAAAATTGAGGAAAAGTAAAGGCCGTGGGTTACAGAGACCATGGTAGATATGGGTTCCTCTGCAGAAACATCCCCATAAAAGAATCTTCGGAAACAACTAGGTGAGGGGGGGAGTCCAGCTCTCTATTAATACCTCTCACAATTCCCTTTGCTGTCTGTTCCTGTCTCTTGCTTGACAATCCCTGAATTCTTGCTCTAACCCCCAGATCGTGTGTTTACAAAGTACCTAGTGGCTCTTGTCAGCTTGGTGAGTAGGGGGGGGGGGCGTGGGGAATCCCCACTAACTCTCTCCAACTTCTCCAGAGCTGTCAAATACAATTAGAGCAAGTTGATCAGGGTTTGTTTCCAACTTATCCTCTGCCATTGGTTTCTGTTCTTCCTCCTCACCCTCTTTTTACTCACTCCCCTCCCCCATACCTTCTCCACTACGCACCCCCCCCACACCGCCCCCAGCCTCTGAAGACCTCTATTCATGTGGTCCTGAGCTCTGAGCGCACATTGTCAAAAGCAGATTTGCCTGTGCTAACCGGCTATAGCCTCCCACCACCTCACCATCCCACGGGCAGCAATCATTGTGTCCAGTAAGATGGGGGACACAGCGCCCCCGCAGGCCCCCACGGGAGGGCTAGGGGGGGCCCCCGGGGCGGGGCTCCTTGGAGGGGGCTCGGTCACCCCGAGAGTGCACAGTGCCATCGTGGAGCGCCTTCGAGCTCGCATCGCCGTCTGCCGCCAGCACCACCTGAGCTGTGAAGGACGCTACGAACGGGGTAGGGCCGAGAGCTCGGACCGGGAAAGAGAGAGTACCTTGCAGCTCCTGAGCCTCGTCCAGCACGGCCAGGGGGCCAGGAAGGCCGGCAAGCACACCAAGGCCACTGCCTCCACTGCCACCGCGACAGCCCCTCCGCCGGCGCCCGCCGCCCCTCCGACGGCCTCCCAGACGGCAGCGCCCGCGGCCCCAGCGCCCCCGCCGGACTATCATCATCACCACCAGCAGCACCTGCGGAGCAGTAGCAGCAGTGGTGGCAGTGGTGGGATCGACGGCGAGCAGCAGCAACAGCCACCGGCTTCCACCCCAGGGGACCAGAGGAACTCGGCCCTCATTGCGGTAAGACACCTGGTTTTCTCCTCATTCCGGCGGTGGTCTTGTGGCCTTCGGTCAGGGCGGACGCTGGTCTCGGCCTGATGCCGAGTGGAAGACAGTGCGGAGGGCTGCGGTGCCACCTGACCACCCCAAAGGCCGTTGGGCGTCCGGTTGGTGTTGTGTTGTTAAACCCTTCCTCCTCAAGTTCTGCGGTTGCTTGTGCATTGGTTTTCCTCCACCTGTAGAGTATTTCTTAAGGGGTAAGAAACTTGAGTTTCCCAGAGTTTTCTCTGGGGTCCGCAGACTGCAGAAAGGTTGGCTCCAAGCTGCAAGATCTGAGCCACTGAAGAAGGCCTTGCCTCAAGGAGCCTCTCACTTTGGCAGGCCAGCGCTGATTAGGCCCAACAAGCCATGCTTAGCGTGAAAGCGTTTGTTTAGCAGCCAGTCCAGCTGACCTTTAGCCAAGCCTTTTCCTTCTTGTCCCATTTCCCTTTCCTTCTTTGAAGTGGCCCCTTCTCCTTGGGTCAAGAGAACACAAGTGGTCATCCCTAACAGAGCAAGTTCCCTGAGCGCCCCCTCACTCAAAAACTTGGGGAATTCTCCCCAAGACGGGTGAGGGAATGTTTTTGAGAGGCCTGCTCCCTGGTTTCCTACAGACTCCCCCACTGTCCCCACCTAGCTTCTTTCCTCAGGCACTGCAATCAGAGAGTGCTGACTTGCAGCCTTCACTAAAGTGTGCAGGTACGAAGGGGCTGTTCCCAGTTTGTCGTCCTAGAAAGTGCCTTGTCCTCTGCCACTCCTGGCGACAGAGTACCCGACCTGAGAGTTGTGATTAGGCTTCTGGCTGGAAGTTCTTCCTCAGAGGCGCAGACACACCCCACCCCAAAGGGAGTAGCCCTTGACTCATTGGTTTCTGATGCCAGTCCTGGTCAGGTGATCGCCTGGCCTGTGCGGGCTTTCCCCCCAAAGCTGCTGGGGCCATGGCCTCTGGGTAGAAGGTGGAGCCCCGCAGCCCTGTGGCCCTGCAAGCTTCCTCCGTTTCTGAGTTCCTTGGCACTTCGGAAGTCCTGTGTCCACTCGTGGAACAGCTCCCATGTGCCCAAGCCAGCCTTAATGAAAGTCAGCAACAGGAAATGGCCATCCAAGCTGAAATGTCCTCAAAAAGCCCAAAGGAGAGGAAGGCACTGGGTCGAACTCTTTCTTGGAGGGAGCTTGAGTAGGAGCTCTGGGGAGAGAGCATCCTCTAGCCAGGCCCCTGGAAGCTTCTCTGTGGCTCCTCCGTATCCCTGGCCTGGGTCTTCGGTGGTGAAGTTTCTAGAAAGCCTGGGGGCTGAATTGGTTCTGTTCTATTCCACCACACACACACATTTTGCCTGGGATGCCTAGAACTGCAACTTCCCGGTGCCAATTCCAGATGAGAGATAACAGCTAACAGTTAAACTGCTCAATGTTTGTTGTTTTATCCTTGGATACAGTTAGCCTGTGGGGTTATTTCATGCTTCCAGGCCTAATTTCCATTCCTTTCCACCTGCTATATCCTCACCTCTCTCTGGAATTCCCTAGGACAGCAATGGGAGTTTGTTCTGTGAAAGAAAGATGCTGGGGGTGGGGGGGGAGTGGGTAAAGAATCACTCAAATGGAAAGAAGAATGAGGTTTGTATGTGTGTGTGTCACTGGCATTTGCGGCCAAAAGCATCTAAATGCCTTGATTGTCCTCAGTAAATTTATAATCTGTCTGCAAGTCTCCCAATAATACAGCCTTGTATGCTTCACAGTCTCCTGGTAAGTGTTTCTGGGGGTGATACAGGGAACTAGGCGCCCAGCCCCAGAGAAGACAGATCTCTGTCCTGGGTGCCAAGACTGGATGTGGCCTTCACATCCCAGCGGCTGCAAGGAAGGTGTCTGCTTATGGCCTTGTTCTTTCTTTCTTTTTTTTTTTTTTTTTTGCTCTCCTCCTACTTGGAAGGAAGCTGAGGCTGCCTCTTTTTCTTGGGGTTTTGGGGATGCGAAATGAAACCAACTTCAGTGATGATTGTAACTTTATGTCAACAGTGTCCGTGCTGGGAGGTGTCTGGCCTCTCCCGGCTGGAGGCTTAGTGCCCTAAGAAGCCAGAGGTAGCTGCTCTGTCTCTCTTTTTCTAAAAGGGGAATCTACTTTCTCTCTCCTCACTATCAGTCATCTCCTGAAATACCCCCTTAGAGGGGCTCCCTCTGCAAGCGCCGCGAGGATTGATGAGATGTGCTGTGCATGTAAGGAATGAAAAGACCAGTGTATTTCTGATGGTGGCTTTTCACTGCAGACCTGTGCCATGACAAGGGGTGATCCACCACCCCCCTTTTGGTTATTGGAAATTCCCTTCTGCATTTTAGCTTCTAAATTTGGCTCTTTGTTACTCAGCATAGTACTCAGAGATGGTGATGCAAGTACTGTATTAACCTGATAACATTGTGTCCAAAGGGGAGGCCTGGGCGTTTGGGAGTGATTCACTAAGCCAGTTAAATCTGCTGGTCTCACTTCACTCGAGCTCTTCTTTTCAGAAACACCATCCATTTAAAGGGGCCTTTGCACAGAATGGGTGTCCCTTCTTACTGCTCTGTCCATAACCAGATTTATTTCTGTCTCGGTGTGTGGAAGGTATCCCTTTAATAGTTTATTCGTATGCCCTAAGTGGCCATAAATGTCCTTTGAAGAAAGGGAGAAAATATTGATCATCTAAAATCGAATATGCACAGTACCCTCAGACGAGAGGTCTGTATCCTGCATACCTGCTAGTACAATGCCGTGTATAAAGTCAGTAATTTTTCAGTGAGAGTGGAAAGAGAACCTCCATTCTTTGGGTGATTGTTGACTTTAAGGGGTGTGATACCACAAGACATGTACAATGTCTGAGATTTTCAATAGCCTAAGTTTCCAGAACAATGTCAGAATAACCTCCAAGCCGGTTCTAATTCTGTCCACATAGCCTAATTCTGTAGCCCTTACTCAGCCAATTTCTTCATTTAGCTCAAGTACAAGTTCAGAGGAAGCCCCTTTACTGCAGAGACGGCAGGAACAGGGCCTTTCGGAGGGCCTGGATTGTAAGGGTTTAAGCAGGTCTGCCTTTCTAACCACTTGGAGCAGGCTTTCGGCACTAAATCATTTCCTGGTAAAGTATGTTTGAGTCTTTGAATGAACTGTGAAACTGAATAATTGCTGGTCCATGGGACAGAAAGGTTTAGAGCTTCCGTGGTGCATTATTAATCTTTTCCTTTTGCCTGAGACAGGCTCCTTTTTGTTGTTGTTGTTGCTTAGACTGTGTTGCTAGGATAGATAGATAAGTGGTTCCAAGTCATCTTTGGCTTCAGAGATTATCTTCTCCCTAACATAGTGTGGAGGAAAGAAAACAGATCGGACAAGGAATCTGTATCCTCGGTTCTGGGCCTGCTTGATCACTAACCAGCTGGGTGACCCAGGACAAGTTACTTAGCAGTCATCTGCAAGACAGAACAATAATGCTGCCCTGGCTTGTTGAGAAAAGAAATGAATGTGTGTGTTTCTGGATAGTCTTTGGAAAAAATTAAGCACTGCAGAAATGCAAGGCATTATTACTAGTATTACTAATAATAAATGCTAAACAAGGAATCATAATACCAGTTTTTCCAGGGATTAAAAGTGTACTTAAGCTTTCAGTGTCTGTTTTAAATAGTGAAATAGCTTTTATTGTAAATAGAAGGATTATATTTCAAATTCAGTGCTGTCAAGATAAAACTGAGATATCAGTGTACTTAAGCGTTCTCAGAGGTCCCAGGAAATCCTAATTAAAATGTGCAACAGTGTGAAAGTGTTTAGGGTCTTTTACGGCCCTTGCACAGACCTAAGCAGCTTCGGAAAGGTGTGTCTGTCAGAGTGTGTCAGGAATATTAGAAAAGTTGTTTGCACAAATGGTACAGGAAAGTTAAATATTTTGTCAACAATAGTCTAAAATGTTAATTGTTAGCTTAAGAAAGTCAAACAAGTTAAATCATTGCCAGAGTTCCCCAGTTATTTTTAACTGATAATAATCAAGTTTCCAATTGACAATTCAGAATTGGAGGGCTGTGCGTGGGATGGGGGCTGAGAATAGAAACACTTCATTGGCCAGATCTGCGAGTCTGTAGCTGTCCATGTGATGAATATCCTCCCTGGGACAGTGATAGGAGTGTTTACATTATTTATATATGCAGCCATCATTTCCTTAAGAACTGACCTATTTTTGTTCTGTTTTCCAGAACAAAGTAATAAAGAGAGAGTTCTTATTTATCCAGGACCTTCCTATGACTTCTTTCCAGTAAATATAAGATCTCACAAAGGCAGAAGAGTTCAAGTGGAGAGAGAAGTTGGTACAATCCTTTATCAAAAATGGATGGAAAGCTTGTTTTGCCAGCAGAGTAATGCAATTATGTCACCAAGACATCTTGCTTGTTTAGGTCAATGTTTGTTTATAGAAGGCCTCTGTTTTCTTTGAAATAATATCATTGCTAGGTAATGTTTATCAAGTTTTTCTAAACCTTAAAGTTTGACGCTGTATGATTCCCCTATGCCGGTAAACCTTTTGTTAAGTTACAAGTCAAACATGGGTTTTCACATGAAGTAGCTTGAGTAGCTGTTTTTGTTTTCGTTGTTGTTGTTGTGTGTGTTTGTGTTTAGCCCTGCTATTTAATCTCCTAAAGCTTATTAGGGAAATTTGGAAAAAAAAAAATCCAGTTCTGCTATGCATGGCAGCTAAACCATTCCAAGTGGACTCCACTACTTCCTTGTGCCTTAATCCTGTCTCTTTTATACATTCATAGGTAGGATCATGTTTAATGAAAACAATTCTAAATTCTTTCTTCTGCATTTGCATGATGATTTCCCTCACACTTTAACAGGTTCTGTGGGAGAATGGGGAAATACAGCTAAATACCTAGTCCCTTCTTACAGGCTAGTTGGCAAATCAAGACCATGTTTACCCAGTAACAGTGAAACGCTTAACTGGGTAGAATGGACCAAAACTGATAAAGAAATTCAGAGAGAGAAGAAGAAATATGTATCGAGCCCTAGAATATCCAGACACTGTTATTATGTGTTTATACAATGCTCAAAAAAAGAGAGAGGTGGGTAGGCAACATTTGACTAGTTTACAAATAAGGAAACTGAGGCTTAGAGATTTGATAAGTAGAGGAATTTCATGCACAGATTTTCTAGTTGAGTCTTGTATGATCCCTACTTCACATCTTCTACCTGTGTGAGCTTGGGGAAATAATTTTCTTCTTTTGGGGTGTATCTTCATCTGTTGCTCAGTAGCAACCCAAATTGGATAGTTGTTATAATCTGTCTCAAATATAAAATCTCATTTGGTTGGAACTATGGGCATCAATATAAGCAGACATGATCTTAACACAGCACTATTGTCTTTGGAGGTGCTCTGTTCAAGGATGGACAAGGATGTTTCTTTCCTTAAAAGTGGCCCTGTGTGATATTGCTGTTTTGGATTTTTGTTGTTGTTTAGTCACTAAGTCATGTCCAACTCTTTGGAGCCCCATGGACTGCAGCCCGCCAGGCTCCTCTGTCCATGGGATTCTCCAAGAACGAATACGGGAGTGGCTTGCAATTACCTTCTCCAGGGGATCTTCCTGACCCAGGGATCGAACCCACATCTCTAGCCTACTTCTGCACTGGCAGGTGGATTCTTTACCACTGCACCACCTGGGAAATCTTCATCTGTAAAATAAAGCTAATATTCTTTAGCAAAACAGTTAATGTAGTGCCTGACACATAGTGGGTGCTCAAAACAAGAGTGCTGTTAGTCGTCCAGCAGCAGAGAGAGTCAAACCCAGGTCAGGCAGTGCTGTAAGGAGAATGTAGGTTCCCAGCAGGCCTGGGAAGAGCAAGAGAGAAGGTGGAAGTCAGCACCGGGGCCAGTGAGTGCAGATCTGGGTAAACCTTGGTTGTTTGGGGACAGAGAGTGGAGCCTGGCTGACCCTGTGGTTGGGTGTGAGCAGTAAAGGGCCCATGCAAAGTCAATCCCCCCACCCCGGAGGGTCTCGAGCTCCAGCAAGAGTGTATCAGTGAAGTGAAAGTCACTCCGTTGCCTCCGACTCTTTGTGACCCCATGGACTGTAGCTCACCAGGCACCTCTGTCCATGGGATTCTCCAGGCAAGGATACTGGAGTGGGTAACCATTTCCTTCTCCAGGGGATCTTCCCGACTCAGGGATCAAACCCAAGTCCCCTGCATTGCAGGCAGATTCTTTACCATCTGAGCCACCAGGGAAGAGTGTATCAGAGGCCCTGGGAAATGGTCTGGCAAGGAAGGCTCAGAGGAGTCAGTGTCTCTGAAGCAATAACAATCCCTCATATACTTGAAGACAAGTATTACATTTCCCCTCCAGCAGCCTCTTCTCATCGCGCACTGCCTAAGTGTTCTCTATTACCTATCTTCAAGTCCCTTGAGCTGCTTAATGCCTTGCTATTTACACACTTCTCCCATTCACTGTGAGTTATATACAGTGTGACATGGCCTTTGGCATCGAAAGGAGATGGTTTTAAAAGCACAGTTGCTAGACGCAGAAGAGAAGCTAAAAGAAGCAGAACCAGCTACACCTCTCTTCTTAGGCTGCCTAGGCCTTCCAGCTCAAATCAGGATTGCCCCCATGGGTTCTCTGGATGTGTAAACTGACCTTTCCAACAAATGAGTTTACTAACTTGGAAAAGGTCTTTTCATTAAAACAAACAAACAAAAAATCGTGCACAGAAATTTATAAGAAGCTGTGAGTCCAGATGGTCTTTGAGATGCGCTGGCTTTCTTCCTTGCTTTTTAATTGCTGGTGTGTTACAGATATCTTACTTGCCCTGAGGTCGGTCGGTAGCAGTTTCCCCTATTTGGTCCATGTTCACAGAGCACAGGGATGGCTCCTGGTGGAGTGGATGGCCAAGGGGAAGAACTAGCAACTCCTTCCGGCCTTGATTGGAGGCAGGAT
Organism: Bubalus bubalis; assembly: GCF_019923935.1. Classification (NCBI taxonomy): domain Eukaryota; kingdom Metazoa; phylum Chordata; class Mammalia; order Artiodactyla; family Bovidae; genus Bubalus; species Bubalus bubalis. The sequence goes on along the minus strand of NC_059172.1, from coordinate 71,647,629 downwards.
GCTGAGATACCAAGCACAGCTCCGGTGGGCTCTCTCTCCACCGCTCAACTCTGGCCCTTTCCTACGCATATCCAAGGGTTGGGTGGAAAGAATGAAAGCTGTTCTGTTTCCTTGGAGAGAGGATGTAGAGAGAGGTTTACACATTCTCAATGAGGCTTGAATAAAGCTAGAGAGTATGGTCAAAGGAATGGCTATAACAGTATTTGACATGCACTGTGGTCCCCGTGGGTCTTAATGGTTTTAGCAAAAGTCCTGAAATTTCTTATCACGATTGTGAACATGGGTGCTCTTTAGAGTTTGGGGAACTTATCCATTAATTCAATAAATAATTTATTCTATACAAAGACAATGAATATATCCACGATGAGCAATTTGATATAGCCTTTGTCTTTTTAGAATTTACAGTCTGAAATGGGTGGTGATGTTTTAACATCAGCTGACAGAGGCAAGATAAGCATAGTACTTAAGAATCTGGGGTGGGGGAGAGACTATCCAGTTTCAAATCACAGCTCCTCTCTCAGTGGCTCACCACTTCTTGGTTAATTAAACTCTCCAGTCTCAGTTTTCTCACCTGTAAAATGGAATGATAGTCCTAAAACTAACTACATAGGGTTGGTGAGTGAGGGAGGTAACTTCCTAGCACCTAGAGGAGGCTCCGTAACTTTTAACTGTTGTTCTTATTAACGTGAGAAGTGATATATGCAAGTCAGAGTCACGGTTTCCCCGCTCAGGATTCTACCTCCAAGAGGATGTCAGGGATATTTTGTGGAAGGATACGGCTTTTCTCTTTTTATTTATTTTAAATGGATAGTGAAGTATACCACATTATCCAGTTTCCTTAAGGAGTTTACTATGGAGATGCTGTCTGGGACGAGTTTACATTTCTCTGAAATGGGTTGACTAGTACCCTTCTTCAGAACAAGATCAATTAATATCTCTTCCACTCCTGGGACTCCAGGACGCCTCATCTAGAACTTGACCAGAGTCAGAGATTGACTCCTTGCCTCTTCAAGAATAAAGGCTCGGTTTCCATTCAGTTGCTCAGGGAGTATGGTGGGTGGGTTGTGTGAGTCAATGAGAAATTGGGACTATCTGTTGAGAATTTGGAATGATTAGAATGGAAGAGTCCAAATTTACCAATTTAACTGAATTATTCATTCAGACTGATGAATAATTCTTAAGGGAATCTGGTCAGAGAGTCACAAAGAGGTAGCAGTTCCCTGCTGTGGAGATTTAAATGTGCGCTTTTGAGAGCCAGGTCCCTCTCTCGAGTTGCTAGGGAATCGGTCCTCTTACAGCAGCCGCACACAAACACGCAGCCCGAATCTGCCCTCTTCCCAACCCCGACCTGGAGCATGCTGAAAACGTCAAGCCTTGATGTGGTTCTTCGCCTGGAATCTCTTCTTTGCTCAGTACCTCCTCAAGTGTGACTTTCCATAAGAAATGCGAGGAAAATGTTGCCAAGGTTTCAAAGCAAGTTTCTGTGAGGATGATTCTTAATCAAAAGCACAGTGTTTCTGTGAAGAAGTGACAGGATTAGAATGAGAATAGTCTTGTTCTCGGTGGATGATGTTTGAACAAGGACAAATTTGCTGGTTCTAACTCAGAGCACAGACTGTAGTTAAAACTTTTCTTTTAGTCTCTTTATTCCCCATCATTTAAACTCAGACCCTCCTCCTCCTCTTGAAGGATAATATTCTGTGGCAAGGTAGAATCAAACTCGTGTTGGGTTCGTTGTGCTTGATATTTGTTTTTAACAGCGTTCTTGCTTCCTGAGTCATAGCCGGTTCCTATGTTAGTGTGGAATCATTAACATTGTCGTTTTAAAAGTTCTCTTTTGTCAGAAATGTGGTTGAGTTTTCCAGCACTCTAATAACTCTCACCCACATGAAGCCCAGCATCTTGAATTCCTCACTGCACAACAGGCTTCTTTTCAGGTAGCTCTGAAGGATTTGAACAGAAAGTTAATTACATGTCTTTTCTTTTTTTTTCCCTAGAAAATTTACTTAAGGCCAAAGTTTGCTTCAGCTGCTAATAACTTACCGGGGTTTTGTTGGATACATAGTATAATCTCTTAGAGTCATGGTAACCAGGGTGCAAAGAAGTGGCTTAATTGAATACAGCGTGTACTGTGCTGTGTCTTTGGAATGACGATTGCCGTACTTCAGTGTACACTGCTCATTTCTGGAGGTCTCTGGAGTCTAAATTATGTAAAAATAAAAACATTCTCTGGCCGAGCAGCTGAGAAGCTAATTTTTCATTGTTGTTCACCTCAGTAGGCCCATACTTGCTAAACCGGCTAAGGCTTGCACATGTGATTGCCACACTGCACTGTGTAATTTCAGACAGCAAAACCTGTGTGCTGGTGGTATTATCCTCTTTGGTTGTTCCACAGAGGTGTTGAAAAAGAGCAAAGTATAGACACAAGGGTAAACAACAAAGAGCAGCGGTCCTCCTGACAGAAACACCAGGCACAAGCGCGCGTTTAGGAGAGTTGCGCCCAAGTCCTGCAGCCATTGCACCAACAACAGCTTCCTTTTCTCGCTTAGATTCTCTGCATGTGGGTCTTTTTGCAGGCTCAGTCCCCCAGAGAGAGATTCTGAGCTGTCTTTGTGCTAAATTAAACATCAGTGTTCTCCTTGGGAACCTGATCTTCCAAAGACTAGGCAACAATATCTTTCAGAGAACGCTCCCAGCTCCCTCAGGAAGAGACCAGCTCAAGAGCCTTCTTGCCTCCACGGTCGGCTTCGCTGCTGTGAGTGTGTGTTGTATGGGAAATGTTTTGTCTAACCTGGTCTAGACGCACTTAGAGCAAGGACTTGTACTCTTATTCTTGGTATAATGCTGGAGGATCCACGCCGTCTTAGAATATAATAAATGGAGATGATCAGAACAGCACCCAGATCGTGGAAGATTTCAACCACCCATGGGAAGGACATTTCTTTGCTCACTACCAGCCCCCTCCCCCAATTCCAAACCTACAGCAATGAAAGAGGCAGTACGTGGCAAAATAGAAGCCATCTCATTTCTAACCTTCTCTCATCTCCATCTTGCCCCTCCCCCAAGAGGGCTATTGATGTAAAAATAGACACTATTCTATCAACGTATACAGTCTATAAGCCCTTTGAGAGATAACAGATCACACCTTTTTCTCACAAGTGAAAAAATTAAGACCCATTTAAAAGCAAACACTCTAGGTTCCAGTAGCAGTCAAGATAGAGCTAGAAGTTTTGTGACATCTATTCCCGGTTATAAAAAGTAGTCCCATTAATAAATCTATAAAAAGAACACTGAGGGGTAGTGTGGGATTTATATTCAAGGTTTGCAGTGCAGGAGACCCCAGTTCGATTCCTGGGTCCGGAAGATCCGCTGGAGAAGATATCGGATACCCACTCCAGTGTTCTTAGGTTTCCCTTGTGGCTCAGCTGGTAAAGAATCTGCCTGCAATGCAGGAGACCTGGGTTTGATCCCTGGGTTGGGAAGATCCCCTGGAGAAGGGAAGGGCTACCCGCTCCAGTATTCTGGCCTGGAGAATTCCATAGGCTCTATAGTCCATGGGGTCGCAAAGAGTCAGACGCTACTGAACAACTTTCACTTCACTTTGGTAGTAGAAGGAACACAGAGTTCAGAGCTTATGGTGAGTTGTTCTTTAAGTGATCCCATGATTCCTTCCGTGCCATATGCCCCTTTGTAATGTGACTTTAACTCTCCTTCCATTGGGAAGTGGATGCTCTTTCCTCCCTTGAAACTTGAATAGCCTTGTGACTTGTTTTAACCAAAAGTATGTGACAGAAAATGGCATTGCGTTACTTCTGAGGATGGGCTTTAAGAAGTCCTGGATTTAAAATTTGTTAAGGGTTAGTCTTAAGTGTTCTTACCATGGATAAACAAATAAGTAAATAAAAATAGAGGACAGGAGAAAACTTTGGGACATGATGGATATGTTTTTGACCTTGATGGTGATGATTGTTTTCTGGGTGTTTACTTATCCCCAGCTCATTGAGCTGTATATGTTAGATAGATACAGCTCTTCATTGTCAATCATACTTTAGTAAAATGGCAAACAAACCAACAGAAAAATAAAACAACCTGCTTGGGACACTGAGACCACCCTATCATGAAGCTGGGCTTGCCAGCTGGAGGATGAGTGTCCACAGGCTGAGAACCGAGGTGCCCCAGCCTCCCACCAGCACCCACTGCCAACACAGGAGTGAGGCCATCTTAGGTCAGCCAATCCTCCAGCTCAGTGCAGCCAGGTGAGTGAATGGGCCCCGGTGGGGTCAGCAAAGGACCTGCCCAGACAGCTTAGAGGATCATGGGAAATATTGCATAATTGCTTCAAGCCACTAAGTTTTGAGGGTGGTTTGCAACTTAGTAGCAGTTGACTGAATCAGAACCAGAAAACCTTAGCATGGAAGACAGTCTGGTCTCTTAGGTGTATTACCCCAGGACTGGTTACTTAACATCTTTGAAGACTCACTTTCTGCTTTTTGTGATAATAGAAATTATCTCCAAAGGTTGTGAGGATTGTATGATGATAATAATACATAAAAGAACCCAGCATGTTGTCTGGCACATGGCAGAGCTTAACAGACATTAGTTTCCTTGCTTCCTCCTTAGTCTCTTCACCCTGTATTATAATTCAGCTCCCCACCCTGCTGTTTTACCATCTCACTGTCACTTCATGGACATCAGTGTTCTCATAGGCTCCACCAGCTCACCGCTCCTCTGCACAATTTATTTTTTCCCTTCCGGATGACGGCTTGGTGCTGTCGTTCCTCCTAAGTACCAAATTTCCAGCGATTCTCGTTACGCTTCACAGAACACATCTGCCTTCGGTTGTCTCCTCTTGAAACAGAAAAGGGTTAACCTCATAAAGACGTCACTCCCCTTGCACTCTTATGCTGCCCCTGGGAGAGTCAAGCAGCATAGCAGATATATATCGGCAATGTAATTGCCTTCGGTCTTCTAGGTCACAGAAGACTTTGCCAGTGAGTATGGCACCTGGGGGAAAGCAAGCATATTCTGTCTTGAAGAGCAGAGTGTCTAATGTCTACCCTTGTTGTTGTTTTTGTTTTTTTGTTTTTTTTGGTAACAAATTATTCTGAGTGCCTCATTTTTTCCCTCTTATGCATCACAATAAATGAACAAATAAATAAAGAGGGAGTGATACAGTAATACTATATTTTCCTTCTTATACTTATTAGTGATAATTGAGAGGACTGGCCTGGGAATTGAATGTTGAAGGTCCCCATGCTCTGACTGATACCAGCTAGTAGCAACTTAGTCAAGTCCTTTTACATCCCTGGGTGCTAACTTTCCTTCTTGGAAAAACAATGAGGGGCACTTGGTAAGTGTCTTGGTCTGCCTCTGAGGACCCTTTTCAGTTGATACACTTTGAATACTTCCCTGATATTTTGCTTCTCTTTTTCAACCTTCAATTTCTCCTTAAATGTATCTGCTAGGAGGAATAGAGGGGCTCCCAGGTGGCTCAGTGGTAAAGAATCTGCCTGCCAAGCATTGAGCACCAAAGAATTGATGCTTTTGAACTGTGGAGTTAGTGATGAACAGGGAGGCCTGGTGTGCTGCAGTCCATGGGGTCGCAAAGAGTCAGACACAACTGAGAAACTGAACTGCCAAGCAGGAGATGCTGCTTTGATCCCTGGGTGGGGAAGAACCCCTGGGGCAGAAATGGCAATTCACTCCAATATTTTTGCCTGGGAAATCCCGTGGACAGAGAAAACTGGCAGGCTATAGTCCATAGCGCTGAAAAGAGTCGGACACAACTGAGTGACTGAGCATGAACAGGAGGAAGGGAAAGAAGAGGTGACAAGGGTTAAAATGTTTTGTTTTGGTTTTTAGAGGAAGTGTTGATGAGGAGGGTCTGAAGTAATCTTGGAAGCAAGGTCCAGCCAACTGTAGCAGAGGACAAGGGTACAGCCGTGTTAACTGCTCAGCACCGTTCTTGGAAGTCATGAACATGTAACTCTACATTGTTGTTCAGTAGCTAAGTCCTGTCCGACTCTTTTGAATGTCATGGAGTCCAGCACGCCAGGCTCCTCTGTCCTCTAATTTCTCCAGGTGTTTGCTCAGATTCATGTCCTTTGAATCAGTGATGCTATCTAACCATCTCATCCTCTGCTTTTGCCTGCAGTTTTTTCCAGCATCAGGGTCTTTTCCAGTGAGTCAGCTCTTCACATCAGGTGGCCAAAGTATTGGAGCTTCAACTGCAGCATCAGTCCTTCCAATGAATATTCAGGTTGATTTCCTTTAGGATTGAGTGATTTGATCTCCTTGCTGTCCAAAGGACTATATCACACTATGAAAATGAAAGTGAAAGTGAAATTTGCTCAGTCCTGTCTGACTCTTTGCGACCCCTTGGACTATACAGTCCATGGAATTCTCCAGGCTAGAATGCCAGAGTGGGTAGCCTTTCCCTTCTCCAGGGGATCTTCCCAACCCAGGGATCAAACCCAGGTCTCCCACATTGCAGGCAGATTCTTTACCAGCTGAGCCACAAAGGAAGCTCAAGAATACTGGAGTGGGTAGCCTATCCCTTCTCCAGTGGATCTTCCCAACCCAGGAATCGAACTGGGGTCTTCTGCATTGCAGGAGGATTCTTTACTAACTGAGCATTTGATCTCCTTGCTGTCCAAAGGGCTCAAAAGTCTACTGTATATCACTCTATATCTGACCCTGTTTAATGGGATTTAGGATTCCAGTATGAGCAACACAGTTGTAGGACTAGAGTTTGATTTATTAAATTGACTTTGGGGGAAAAACACTAATTTTCTTCACCCAGATCCTCCCAACTACACCTGGAACATTTCTGTGTGTAAAGAAGTTTTCCAATCTAGTACCCCTGTGAAGTAATTACAAGAAATCTAAAATGTAAACTGAAAAGAAAAATATTCTTGTAGAGCCTTCCTTCCTCAAAAATTAAGTAATCTTTTTTCTGTATGTAGTCTCTCCATCTGTTTTTCTCTCTTTCATATACACAACAATTGAAAAATGCGGATTAATGGATGGGATTTTATATGTCACCACTTCATTTTTAAAACATGTTTCTGCTTTAAATGGGAACTACAAAAGAGAGTCACTGAGAAATTGACCTGGAGGAGGGGAATTCAATCCATTGCCTCCTTTTTTTTTTTTTCCCCATATCACTAAAACCCTAAACAGAGAGTGTAATCATCTATTTTGCAAGGGCAGCCCTAAGCCCTTAAAACTCAGATCTGTTTAAGGATTTAATAGAACTGGAAAAAAGAAATACACAGAATCTGCTCCAAACCAAGAAAGGAAAATTTACCCAACCAAATATTCAATCTTGAGAATTTCTTTAATAGTACCCTTTTCTTCCCTATCTCTTGATTTAGTTAGAGCACAGCTCTACAAATTGAATCTTTACAACTCCTAGAATCTTGCAGGCCTGTGGGTCACATCTTTGGCTCCTGGTGAGTCCAGTGCATTTTCTGTCACAAAGCAAGATGGGGCATTAGTTGTGGTTGTTGTTTATTTTGTTTCAAATGGTAGACACACTCGGCTTCTCTGTTAGAGTAGAGCCAGAAACATGGTGATATTTTTCCTGTGCATGCCTGCTAAGTCGCTTCAGTTGTGTCTGACTCTTGGTGACCCCGTGGAGTGGAGCTCGCCAGGCTCCTCTGTCCATGGGATTCTCCAGGCAAGAATACTGGAGTGGGTTGCCATGCCCTCCTCCGGGGGATCTTCCTGACCCGGGATTGAACCCAAATCTCTTTAATCTCGTGGATTCGCAGGTGGGTTTTTTACCATTAGCGCCACCTGGGATGCTGATATTTTTCCTAGGAACTTCTAAACTCCTTAGCTTTACTTCTAAGATTTTTTTTTTTTAAGTTGAAAATGCTTCATATTACGTTTCGCAACGTAGCTTTTCTTTTTAAAAATTCTAAGATAAAGGAAGTTGTGTTCCTTTTTTACCCAGTAGATTGGGTATTACTTTTGCTTAGAAAATGTGCCCCAAATTCTCATTACACACACACACCCTTTGTTTATCATGGTTATTTTTCATCTATATAATATAGTATTATTAGTATGTAGAGACACAAGTTGATTATATGGGTGACTTTACAGAGAAAATAGAAGTGAGGAAATGTATGAAAGAGTATAGGGAAAATTCTTTTGAAAGGAAATTGCTCCAGAAGACAAGAGTATGCCAAATTGCAGAGAGTAGGAAAGAGAATATTATATCCCAGTGGTAAGTATGGAGTGACAGATCTCCATTTGGTCCAAATTTCACTGCTAACTAACAGCATGACCTTGGGACCAGTCCTCTTTTGTTTCTTAGTATCCCCGTCTGCAACACCAAAGATTTGCATTCATCAGCGCTTTGCTTGGTTGGATTATTCTTGAAATACACTTTTTGGCCTATGTACCACCTTCTTGGAGAGACCTCCCTGGCTGCTCTAACTCAAGTAGACATACAGCATTGATCTCTTTTCACTCGACTTCCCCTATCCCCTTCATAGAGGTTTTGTTGTCTTCATAACTTTTATCACTGTCTGAGTTCATGTTGATTCCTTATTTATCGCGTACCTCCTGTCTTTCTCCATGGGATATAAGCTGTGTGAGACCAGGGATCTTGTCAGTCTTGTTCACCCCATGTATTCCCAGCCCTGAGCAGTTCCTGGAATGTTTTGGATTCACAGTAAATATTTGTTGTGTGAAGACTAGGATTAGTGACTTTTAAACTAGAAATGTCTTATGAAACCTTCATGGATATGTGATGGGCCTCCAGAGTCTCCACTTCCTGTTTAATTACAGGTATATTATACATCTGTGTATATATTATTTATATAATATGTATAGTATATACATATACAAAGTTATGTGGGGGCTTCCCAGGTGGCTCAATGGTAAAGAATCTCCCTGCCAATCAGGAGGTGTGGGTTTGATCTCTGGGTCGGGAAGATCCCCTGGAGAAGGAAATGGCAGCCCACTCCAGTATTCTTGCTTGGGAAATCCTATAGACAGAGGAGCCTGGTGGGCTACCGGCCATGGGCTCGCAAAAGAGTCAGACATGACTTAGCGACTAAACACCAACATATGTAATTATATATGCGACCCCGTGGACTGTAGCCTACCAGGCTTCTCCGTCCATGGGATTCTCCAGCCAAGAATACTGAAGTGGGTTACCATGTCCTTCTCCAGGGGATCTTCCCAACCCAGGGATCGAACCTGAGTCTCCCTCATTGGAGGCAGACACTTTAACCTCTGAGCCACCAGGGAAGCCATATAATATATACACATATGTAAATAATATAGACATATGAGTAAAAACTTAGTAATATATATATATATAAAGCATGTATAACATATATATAAACACTAAGGCACATGTGTATATCTATATTAAATATAATATATATAAACATCTTTATGTCTTTATATATATGTGTGTGTGTGTATATATATATATATGTATAAAGTCAGGCATATATTTATATGCCTTAATGTGATTTAAAACATGGCTCCAGAGCCACAGTTATTTGAAGGATAAAGGGACATGATGATCTAAGATTGTTCCCAGATTGTAATTTTGTAGCCCACTATCTCATGAGTAGAAAATATTGGTGCAAAGGAAAAGATTATGGAGTAGAAGTGACACATATTGAGCACCTACTGTATGCTGGGTCCTGTGTCAGGCCCTTGGACCACACAGGAGAGACAGAGTTCCTGTTGGATGGAGTTTATATTTTAATGGGAAAGGGTGTAGGGACAGAGAGGAAGCAAAGGAATGATCCGTTTAACTAGTAATACAATAATGCACAGCTTTTTGGTCCTTAAGTGGCTGACTGGAGATGGATCTGTGTTGATTAAAAGGAAGCAAGCACTCTGGGAGGTGGAAAGTGATGACCCTAAACGGTTACCCTCAGAGCTGGGAGATGGGCTCTTTGGCTGGTGCCTGCTCTGAGCCAGGACAGCTGCCCGCACAGGGGTCCTGCCGGTCCAGGCCGGGTGCTGCTTTGGCCAGGCTGTGCAAGATGCCGGTTCTGATGCCACTAGTGAGGGAAGCCGTGTCAGCCGCCACCTGTTCCCTGGAGCAGTTGTGATCATTTTGTTGGATGTCACTGAAATTTGAGAATTAAGGAGAAATGACTGAAAGGCTCCTTTGGAGGAAAAGAAGAATATTATCTGTCTTTAGCTATAGAAACAGAGAAGCGACGATCAGGAAGTTAGCACCGGGACCGAAAGGAGACAGAAGCACAGCAGGATGTCAGACAGCAGGCAGAAGCGGGGCCTGGCATTTGCAACAGTCACCGTCGTGTTTCCCTACATGTGCACAAGCCATACAGTTCTCACAGAAACCCTGTTTTGCGAATACCGTGAGTGTAGCTTTTTTATTCTAATTATGGGAAACAAAGTCAGAGCAGCTGAGGAATGCTAATAATATCTTACTTTTGAATAGCAAATCTGCAGTTTGTCACATGTGTATACACAAGCTATCTCTGTTTATCCCCTGGGGTATTATTATACCCATTTTAGAGACAGCTAAGTGGCTCCCTGGCCTGTGCTGACTCCGCTAGTGACCAGAGCCGTCCCTACCCCTGGGTTCTGCGGGGCACCCAGCTGGCAGAGTGCAGTAGCTGGGCCCCAAATGCACCACTGAATTTGCATCTACGATGAGGACATTGAGTGTCTTAAGCTCCCAGAAGCACACCCACACATATTTTCGAAGCAATGACTCTCCTAGAAAGAATGGCAGTCATGAATGGCATGAGGATGTCAGACACCCTGGGCACATCCAATCTAGAATAAGAGAAACTGGAAAAAGAGAGTCTTGCTTTGTTTTGTTTTTTTAATTCATTAATTTGTCAGAATACAAGTTGAAGTGAGAAAACTGTTTTAATTCATGAAAGCCTACACTTTATTTCTTATGAGTCTGGTAAGTCAACCCGCAGGTCTGGGGAAAAAGGACTCCAAGGTTGCTATGAAGAGAAACTTGATCTTGAATCAAAGAAGCAGATTCATGTCTAAAACCAAGATTGGTCTAAATTTTTCTCCTTGCTGTTGCTTATTTTGGATTCAGATCTTAGACGGAGCTTAAAGGAGAGACCAGCAGCTCTCTGCTGAAAAGTGATTTTGAATGTACTCAGATCCAGGTTGAAGGTGTTTTCCAGGCTGATGGGTGTCTTCTCAGTACCTGGAGAAAATATAGGTGTTCATAATTGTTAGAATTTTTGTTTCAAGATGGCAAAGTGCCTAATTTTCTATGTAGTTCCACTATTACAGTAGTGTCAAACCTCTTGTAAACAAGCGTTTGGTAAATGTCTGTTGAACTAAACTGTGGTGACCATGTGTTATTGAAGGGACTCAATCCTTTATATTTCTGTGATTAAATGTACAGTGCACCAACTGTGAAACATTGATCTTTAAGATATTCTTTTGGTTCAACATTTTAAAATTAACTTACTAAGTGTTTAACATGTCAGGCACTCTTCTAAGTGTTTTTTTGAGTAATAACTCATGTTTCCTCATAATCCATGATGAAGTAGGTAGGTATGACCTTATCTAGATTGGACAGATGAGGAAGTTGAGGCATAAGATGGAGATATTGGCCAGGTCATTCAGTCATGCATGTGGAGTCCGGGTATGAACAGAGTGAATGAAGCCACCGCCCATGTATATAGTCATGGTAAACGACTACATCTAGGAGAAGGTAATTATACAATGTCAGACTACAGCTCACACATGACCCAGGCTTGAGTTTGGAAGCCACGTTCAATGAGACATTTGAAAGTCAATAATGATTAAGATCATCGTCTGAAGTGCAGATAGAATTCAGAATGAATGCCTATGGGCCACAGATTATTCTTTGAGACAGTTGCCATTTTCCCATTTTTTTAAAGATAGAAAGTGCTTGAACATATAGGATCTGTGAGTAACGAATATGTTTCAACTTGCATGCCAGGGGAGATTGATAGTAGTTACCCAGAGGACTGCCTAAAGGATTCTAAGGCAATATTCAAACTGCGTGGGAAAGAGGGCCATGGTGGTTCATTACTGATATCCTCAAGATTAAGGAATCCAAACCTGGAGGATCTGGAATATAGATTCCTGGTGAAATGTTGACTTTTCCCATGGAGGAATGTATCAAGAACTGATTACACTGTGAGTGGGTCCTTTATAGAAGAAATTTAGGTTTACTTAAGTTCATTGGAACTTAAAAGCCTCTTGATGAAAGTAAAAGAGGAGAGTGAAAAAGTTGGCTTAAAGCTCAACATTCAGAAAACTAAGATCATGGCATCTGGTCCCATCACTTCATGGGAAATAGATGGGGAAACAGTGGAAACAGTGTCAGACTTTATTTTTGGGGGCTCCAAAATCACTGCAGATGGTGACTGCAGCCATGAAATTAAAAGACACTTACTCCTTGGAAGGAAAGTTATGACCAACCTAGATAGCATATTGAAAAGTAGAGACATTACTTTGCCAACAAAGGTCTGTCTAGTCAAGGCTATGGTTTATCCAGTGGTCATGTATGGGTGTGAGAGTTGGACTGTGAAGAAAGCTGAGCACCGAAGAATTGATGCTTTTGAACTGTGGTGTTGGAGAAGACTCTTGAGAGTCCCTTGGACTGCAAGGAGATCCAACCAGTCCATCCTAAAGGAGATCAGTCCTGGGTGTTCATTGGAAGGACTGATGCTGAAGCTGAAACTCCAATAGTTTGGCCACCTGATGCAAAGAGTTGACTCATTGGAAAAGACCCTGATGCTAGGAGGGATTGGGGGCAGGAGGAGAAGGGGACGACAGAGGGTGAGATGGCTCAATGGCATCACCGACTCAATGGACATGAGTTTGAGTGAACTCTGGGAGTTGGTGATGGACAGGGAGGCCTGGCGTGCTGCGATTCATGGGGTCGCAAAGTCGGACACGACTCAGCGACTGAACTGACTGAAGTTCATTGGTGGTGTCTTAAGACAAGTAAGTCCCATGAAGACATTATAACATCTGCTTTCTCTCTCTTGAGAGCTCAGATAAGGTCACTGAGGCTTTCTTCAGGATTTTGTAAGGTGCAGTGCAAACTCAGTTGCACTTCCTCCCTGACTTGTAATAAGATTACCATGCTCCCAACCCCTTTTGACATGGAAATTCAGGAGATGCCATTACTCATGATCAATATTCTGAAGGAAATCCATTTTTGGTAGAAGCAGAGACAGAAACAATGTAGAAATGGGCAAATCATGCCCTAAGCATAAGTGAGGTCACTGGAGCTTTCTTTAGGGAATCAAATCCTGCTATAATTGCTTTTAAAACATTTTTAGCAAATTTGTATTGAGCAATTGTATTCAGCCCACAGTAGGCACCAGGAATGGAGTGGTTCTGTGTCTCTTGGAAAGTATTTGCATATTATCAAGAACCTGCTTTCTTAAGTAGGTCCCCAACCTACTGGAACAGCAGTCCCCAACCTTTTTGGCACCAGGGACTAGTTTTGTGGAAGACAGTTTTTCCACGCACCCGAGAAGTGGGGAGAGGAGATGGTTCAGGAGGTAATGTGAGTGATGGGAAGTGATGGGAAACCGCAGATGAAGCTTTGCTTGCTTGCGCCCTGCTCACCTCCTGCTGTGCAGTCCAGTCCCTAATAGGTTGCAGCCTTGTGACAGGGGAGGTGAGCTGGGGTTGGAGACCCCTGCCCTAGAAGATAAGGGATGTAGCATCTTGAGTTTTGGCACTCCCTGAATTGAATGCAGAATTTTGTGTGATGGCGTACACATATTTTCCATGCAAACCTGGTCCATAGCTTTGTCAGATTCTCCAAAAATTCCAAGGGCTAAAGAACCTGGAGCTGAGGCTTGTGGTTTTGGGAAGAAGAGTCTAGGGAAAGTAGGATGGTATGATTCTTCAGTCTGCACAGGGTAGCCAGTTCTCAGAGATCTGGATGTTTCATTTCTTTTGCATATTGTTCATTCTGGCTTCAGGAATCTGAATAACAAGCAAGGTTTCTTCATGCCTAACGTAGTTCCTTTAACTTGGACTTTTGTTATCTATTTTGTTATCTATCCAAACGTTTTCTTCTTTCCAAAAGGCAAGCAATCCTCAGGTAGTGGCTGGACTCTCCATTCTGTTTTGCTGTGTTGTTATGAGCCCCAACCTGCGATGTTTTCCTTTGTTTTTAAGTGACTGCCCACCATTTTGAGCCTTCCTTCCCTCCCACCTTGACCTCTTAACTCCAAATTTATGTCTCAGTGTCATCATGGGGAACTTTGTGATGGAAAGGGAAAAGCTGAATTGGAGCTTCATCTCGGGGATTTTTCATAGTAACACTGACTCTTTATTATTAGCTGTGCACTCCAGGCTGCTGGAGTTCATATTTTGGCAGTAGACCATCAAACACCCTATTTTTAAGAGCCTTTAACTTAGTTGTAAACATGTGCTGTGACTGGGAACTTGCTTTCTTTACTCATATTTACCAAAAGTGGTTTAACTGTTGAAAAGTTGTTATAAAAAAAAAAAGCTCAGACTTTGGAACTGTTTTTCCACTCGTCTAACTCAAAACTCTGTGCAATCTAAAAAAAGAAAATTTGGCATTTAGTTGCTTAATTTGATGGTCCAGTCATATTGGTAATTTGAGGGGAGGAAGGAATGGAACTGCTGGGTCATTTTACTTTGACATATGCCCATCAGACTTCTATGGAGGGAATAATGGTTGCTATACTTGTTTACATGGTTGACCAGAACGGCTCAAAGAAAAGCAGTCCAGTACAGAGTAAATTGCTTATGTCCTTACAATCTTCTATATTTAGAATAAAAGCTTTCTATGGACATATTTCCTGCACACTCTTAATTCTGCAGACTATAGTGGTCCCATTAAGAGAATATAAATAATACCCCAAACTCGTCAGCGTGCACCTATATACATGGATCATTGATGCCTAGGGGCCTTAAAGTCGTATTGAGAAATTTGGTGAAGGAATCACAAATATGTTTATTTCTTTTATCTCTGGGAGGAATTTCAGCAAGTATAACAAAACACATTTTAATCTTTTGAAGAGAATGTGACTTATAGCCCTAAAGCTTAAGGAATTCAAATGTTCAAAAGGAGGGGTTCAACTTTGACGTCTTCCACTTGTGATTTAAGATTCTAAAAGTAACGTTAGGCAAATTCTTGTGCTCCACCATAAGAGAAATACCAGCTTTCCTTGAGGGTTGAGACTTTCTAGAAATCTTTTGCAACAGAAGAAAGCAACTGTGCTTCCAAGGTTGGCCACATTTACGAGGCGGAGAGAATAAACACACATGGGAGCGTGTGTGTTTCAGGGGTCATGAGCCCAGTGGGCAGCCATATGCCATGGGAGATGTCTGGCTTGGTAATCTGGCCAGTTGAGGAGGGCATTTTTTCTGTGCAGATCCTGCCGGAAGGCATCTTTCCTCAGTGTTATTCTCACCCTCAGGCTGCCTCTAGCTGTTGCGTCCTCCCCACATCCCACACAGGTGAGCACCTACCCCTGCAGCACGTGGATTCCACGATGTCCGAGGACACTGGCCTCCTTGGTCCTTGTCCCATGGTGTGTTGTCTCACTGCCACTCTTCCTGCTCCAACTTTTAAGTCACTCACCTTTTCTCGTGTTTTCAAAGACAAGAACCTTCTGGTCCTGGTGGACATTCCTTCAGTTAACCATGCACATGACCCTCACAAGCTCTTCTTGTCTCCCTCTTCTTAAAGTGATAACAAATGGAAGACTCTCATGTATGTAAATCCAGAAATTCACAAGAGCATGTCTCCATGCCAGAAGAACGTGAACAGGGTGAGAGGAGAGGAAGACAGATGGCCCCACAGTGGCCTTGTGCCCGCTGCTCAGGGACAGGCCATGCCGTTCTGCTAGGGGCATCTCCAGAGTCAATGAAATGGACTTCCTTCTCTCTTTTTTTAATGTAGACTGTCTTAGACTCACTCAGACAGCAAAGCATCTACCTGCAGTGCAGGAGAGCCAAATTCCACCCCTGCGTTGAGAAGATCCCCTGGAGGAGGGCATGGCAACCCACTCCAGTATTCTTGCCTGGAGAATCCCATGGACAGAGGAGCTCCTGGCGGGCTACAGTCCACGGGGTTGCAAAGAATCGGACACAACCGAGTGACCTGCACTTCACTTTGATGTGGACCATTTTTAGTCTTTGTTGAATTTG
The DNA here is from genome assembly GCF_019923935.1 of Bubalus bubalis. Taxonomy (NCBI): domain Eukaryota; kingdom Metazoa; phylum Chordata; class Mammalia; order Artiodactyla; family Bovidae; genus Bubalus; species Bubalus bubalis. The sequence continues at coordinate 71,631,468 of NC_059172.1, read as the reverse complement.
TTACAATATTGTTTCTGTTTTATGTTTGTTTGTCTTATTTGGTTTTCTGGCTGCCAGGCACGTGGGATCTTAGTTCCCTGACCAGGGATCAAACCCTCACCTCTGCATTAGAATGTGAAGTCTTAACCACTGAGCCGCCAGGGAAGTCCCTGAGCTTCCGTCTTGAGTTGCCATGAACCTGAGTATACCAGAGAGTTAGGGAATGAGCTAAAAATTGTGTTCTTTAGGCAACTGACCAGAGTTGCTTTAGGGCTGCAGTGATGCTGTAAGTGGTACGTTTCATAATGACCCTTTTCCGCTAGACTCCTGGTGCGTCATCAGACCTTTGATTGTACTTCGTTATTAGGTCTCCATCCCTTATTTCTTATCTCCTTGAACTATCCTGGAGGGTTCTCTGTAGCTTCTGCAGCATGATCTGATGGTTTTCACTAAGTAGTTTTGCATAATCTTTTGAGCACAGTATCACTTTAGGTAATTTGCCGAATTCAGAAAAATCACAACCAATTCTCTCTCAGGACAAGTCTGCTCTGTATGAACTGTGATATGTTCATTGAGTTTGTGGTACTTATTACAACCTGAAAGGGATCTAATCATTTTGTTTAACGGGTTGTACATCCTCCACTATTGAATGTGAGTTTATAAAAACTTAGAATTAAAATTAATTTAATATCAGCAGGAAAATTTTTCCTAAAGATCAATAAGAATATCTCTTCCCTCCCATGGGAGAGGAGGGTACTTGCCCCTGATCTGAGCCTCTTTCAGAATAAACAGAACCATAAGACCACATCTGTGCCCTCCTGTAGCTACAAATGTATGCACATTAATGTTCAGTGAGTAGCAAAGAAAAAGTGGCCATCACGAATAAGAAGAACACATATTTATGTTTTTAAAACTTTCGGGTGGGAGAAGAATTTGCAGAATTAAATTCTTAGAATTCTCTATAAAAAATTTTCAGCATGGATTTTTGTTCGAAAGTTGGATTTCTTGTTAATGAATAAAAAGATGAGTTGCTTGAATCAGTTATCTGTTGATGCATAACAAATTACCCCAAAACTTAGCTGCTGAAAGGAGTAAACACTTCCTGTCTCATGTAGTTTTAAGGGTCAGGGCTAGGGGATTGCTAGTTCAAGGTGTCTCTTGAGGTTGTAGTCACCTCGAGGATTGACTGAAGATGGGGAATCTACTTCTAAATTCACTCACATATTGGGATTGACAGGTAACACAGTTATGTTTAAAATGGATAACCAACAGTGGCCTACTGTACAGCTCAGGAAACTCTGCTCACTGCTATGCGGTAGCCTGGATGGGAGGGGAGTTTGGGGGAGAATGGATACATGTATATGTATGGCTGAGTCCCTTTGCTGTCCTCCTGAAACTATTACAAGCATTGTTAATCGGCTGTACTCTAATATAGAATAAAAAGTTAAAAAAAAAAATTCACTCACGTGGTGGTTGGCAGGACCCAGTTCCTTGCTGGCTCTTTGTGCCTTGCCTCCTTGACCTCTCCATAGGCTGCATGTGCGTTCTCAGGTCACAGCAGCTCACTGCCCGTAGACAGAGTGGGCCAAGAGGGAGAAAACCAGCTCGGGGATCACCGTTTTTTACAACCTAATCTCAAAAGGGACACACATTTGCTTGCACCGTATTCTGTTGGCCACATGGACCCACCCTGGTACAGGGTGGGAGGAGAGAGCATGAGACAGGAGCACCAGGAATAGGTGTTGTAGGGAACCATCTGGGAGGCTAGTTAATATCTTAAATGAGTAAACACTGGCCCATAAGCCAAGTTGCCATGCCCCCTACTATGATGTTAAGGAAGATTATACTACTGACTGTTCTAAAATTAGAGCTTTCATTCATTTCACTTGTGTTTATTGAGAGCCAGCTATGGGCACTTGGGATACATGAGGGAATAAAACAAAGGTCCTCGCCCTCATGAATCTTAACACTCTTGTTTTATATTCTGCTTTGCATGTAGCAGATTCCATGGATCTGTGGGTCCAGGTGATTACAGTAAGTACCTGGACTTCACACCATTGTTGCAGAAGGGCTTGCATTTGGCCAGCTTCAACTGGAACAGGGGTAACTATTTTATCGGCCAGAATAAAGGTAGACTTCTTGAAATATGTCATAACAATATAATCTCTCTAGTGATTGCATTCTTTTATTAACTCGACATCTCAAATGATGACTTCTTTGTCTTTGATCACTAAGTGAGGAAGTAGAGTACATTACTTAAGAATTAAGGGAAGTAGCATGCATTACATAAGAATAAAGGTTTGAGGGTCATACCCTCCCAGATTTGAGTCACACTCTTCTACTTTCTTACTGTTCTCTCTTGGGTGTGTTGTTTAACTCATCTGAGTCTCAGTTTTGTCATCTATAAAATGGTGCAAACAATGTCATCCTTCTTGGAGCTATAAGCCATAAATGACTGAAAGCACTCATCTGAAGATTTGTTACATAGATATCACTCAGTTTTATCTGCCTTTTCTTCATTCTGACTGCATCTGTGTACTGCACACAGACTCATTACCAAAGGTGCTGTCAGAAGTGACCCCTAGTTCAACCCACACTAAACCATTCAAGACATTAAGAAGCATTGTGTTGTTAGTTCCAGAAGTATGGCTGCTGCTAGTGTTTAAGTGGGAAGAATAGCTCAATCTGGGCTTCATAATTTGTGCTAAAGCCTTTGGTTGATCATCAGGACTTTACCATTTAGAAGTGTAAAAATATTTTCAGTATCTACCTGCTGGTTTCCTACTGATACTGTTTCTGTTGAGTATACTTTACTGATAAGTCATCTGTCAACAAAGAAACCTGGAGAAGACAGACTCATGCGCTCAGAGATTTCTCTCTCATATTAGTCTTGGGCCCCTGAGCTAGGAAACCCCTGATTTTTCACTGAGCGGGCAGCTGCTTCCTGTCAGAGAGATGCCTGCCTTCCCAAGGCTGGGAAGCCTGTGGCCTCACTCTGGGTTCCTCTCTCACTTTCCTTCCTGGAGTAATATCATTAGAGAAACTGGCAGTGGAGAGGAAGGGACCCTTGTGACTGCCAGCCCCAGAAAGAATATACAGATTGACCAGCTAGGTATATTTTAGTGGAGGGAAAAGTGTTAGTCACTCATGAGTATGACTCATTGAGACCCCATAAACTGCAACCCACCAGGGATTCTGTCCATGGCATTCTCCAGGCAAGAATACTGGAATGGGTAGCCATTTCCTTCTCCAGAGGATCTTCCCAACCCTGCGATCAAACCTGGGTCTCTTGCATTGCAGGCAGATTCTTTACCATCTGAGCCACCAGGGAGGCTTGGGAGGTGCAGTATAATTCTTGGAGATATCTGGTAATCTGGAACTCTGTGCATTTTACATGCCTCACCCCGTTTCACTGGGCAAGAAATCTATACATGGGTGATACATAATCCCCTCAACCGTTGAAAGACATGAACAAATGTGACCAATTTCCAGGCAGTTGTGGGCTCTGGACTCTGGATTAGCTTAAGAAGAAAGGAATTCTGAAGACACCAGGAGGGTGGAGAGGACTGGGGAGCAAGGAACAGATGCTTGAAGTCAAACAGTCTTGAGTTTGAATCCTGACTCTGATACTGTGACCTTGAGGAATGGTATTTTTTAACCTATCCAAGCCTATTCATATAGAAAATTAAAATAATACCAACCTGTGAGAGTATGTAAATCACCTAGCAACTTGAACAATAAAAAATAAACAAGCAGAAAAAGAAGATCCCAGAAAGCATTTTTTTCTCCCTACGCTCTATCAGTTTTCTAAGTTAATCAATGTAGATCGTCACATTGTTTTTCTCAGGAAAAGATATTTGCAGCTTCCAGGACTTCAGTTCTCAGCACTAGTGTATATAGCAGTCACTGGGGAGTGTGTTAAATTGCTGAGCTCCACCAGCAGAAATTCAGAAGCTCTGAAGTGGGATCTTTCTAGAAGGGTCTCAAGCCACATTTGGAGGCACAGGCTTTGGAATAACTCCAAGTCTTGTAAAGTTTTGAAATTACCTCGGCGTAAACATTTCAGGCATTTGTGGAGATCAGATGGGAAACACATTCTTTTAGCTTTTGAACCACAGGTAGTTTAGAGCTGTCAGTGATTCCCTGTGCCTTCTGGGTGCTTTGGAAGGCACCAAAGCAGAGATTTGTGAAAGTGCACCTTCCATTCTGTGGAGAATCTGTCAGCTTACTGTGTGACCCGGATGAACCATTTACTTCTTTCCATGGGCACCATTTAAAAATGCAAACATGAACAGGACACCCAGGAATATCTGTGGAATGTAGGCCTGAAGCTGAATGACAAGTAAAACCAGAGGGTTTGGAAAGATAAGGAAGGCCAAGAGGCTGAGTGCTTAACCTTGAAATGTGACTGCCCACCATGGTACGAAGGACACTTGGAGCCCCAACAGCAGAGGAATCATCTGAATCTCTTATCTCTGTCTACTGGATCATTTTCTCGATTCCTCCAAGACATAGCTTGAATCCCCTGTCTGGTCACCATCTTGGCCCAGGTCAGTACCTTCTCTGTACCTCAGCTGCTGCAACAGCCAATGAACCCATGTCCCTGTTGGTACACATGCAGCCACACAAGTGACCTTGCTACATGAGAGCATACATGTCGTGTGTGTGCGTGCGTGCTAAGTCGCTTCAGTCATGTCCAACTCTTTGAGATCCCATGGACCATAGCCCACCAGGCTCCTCTGTCCAAGGAATCTTCCAGGCAAGAATACTGGAGTGGGTTGCCATGCCCTCCTCCAGGGGACCTTCCCCACCGAAGGACCAAACCTGCATTTCTTAGGTCTTCTGAATTGACAGGCAGATTCTTTACCATCTGTGCCACCAGGGAAGCCCATACTCTCTGCTTCACATCCTGCCCCTGCTTAAAAGTCTTCAGTGGCCGCCTGTTGCATTTAAAATAAAGTCGAAACCCTTTGCCCAACCTTATGAGTCCTGCACAGTCTGCTCTCTGCTGTATTTCTCAAGCCACCCTTGCCCTGGCTTACCATGCTCCAGCCACGTGTGGAGCGCTTATCTATCCAAGTGAGTCAAGGTCTTTCCTTCCTAGAGCCCTTTCTTGGCTGATTTCTCTAACTTGTCACCTAACTGGCTCCCACTTAATTTTTAGATTCCTACTTAAATCATGGTCTTGCTAAACATCCCTTCTAAAGAGGTTTCTCTCCTAATATTCTGTATTTTTGCCCTTTCTTTGTCTTCTATACAACAGTCATTACAATTTGCATTGTCTTTTTAAAATTTGGAGAAGGAAATGGCAACCCTCTCCAGTATTCTTGCCTGGAGAATCCCATGGACAGAGGAACCTGGTGGGCTACAGTCCATGTGGTCACAAAGAGTCGGACACAACTGAGCGACTAACACACACACTTTAAAATTGACATTTTTTTCCCCCCATTTTGGTCCATCATCCTCTTTGGAGGACATTCTCTTCTTCACCAGTGTATCTGTGGTGAGTATTTGGTCGCTTGTGGAATGAGCAGAGGTACTCTGACTTACGAGGGTATGAAGAAGGATTTATTAGCGGGAATAACTGCTTCTGTTTTATAAGCAGTCATCCTTCTAGAATATTCCATGGAAGGCAATGTAGGAATGTGCCACAAGTGACTCACTGACCCAAACTGAAATTCGAGAAACCATAGATCCTCTGATTCTGTTCTTCAGAGAAGTCGCAGGCTGACATATTGCCCAAGTGAGAGCAAGGCTGGGTCCATGTGATAGAACATGTGGTTATCACAGTTCATTGGTGCTTTTGCAACTTTCTTGGCTTGGTCTGACTGTTGATCTGACCATTGGAAAGAAATGCATTCTGAAGTTCAGTTATAGAAAACTGAAGCATGTGTCGACAGGAGCAGGATCTCCACAACTTCCTCGCAGCCAGCCCCTTTGTGCCTGCAGACACTTAAGGTGAGCTGCATAGACCAGTGCAGGGTGATAAGGAGGTTTTGGGCCAGCTGTCCTCAGGGCCATGCCAGACTACTCCCTTCTCTGTTGGATCTTCTGGGTACCATGAAGGAGGAGAGTGTGTCATTCTGATCTGTCAGTATAGGTGAGTGAATGCTATCTGAGGACAAACCACTAGCATTGACCAATAGAACATGAAAACACTCTGATTTCAAAGAGACAAAAATCTTTAAAGGGGCATATGAAAGAAATGTGGAAGCCATTCTCAACATCCTGGGACTCAAGGGCTAGTTTAAATGTTAAAGTTCAAAAGAGCTAGCCTTTGAATAAATAAATGGCAACCCACTCCAGTACTCTTGCCTGGAAAATCCCATGGATGGGGGAGCCTGGTGGGCTGCAGTCCATGGGGTCGCTAAGAGTCAGGAACGACTGAGTGACTTTACTTTCACTTTTCACTTTCATGCATTGGAGAAGGAAATGGCAACCCACTCCAGTATTCTTGCCTGGAGAATCCCAGGGACAGAGGAGCCTAGTCGGCTGCCATCTACGGGGTCACACAGAGTCGGACACGACTGAAGTGACTTAGCAGTTCTATTTTATATAGTACATACTAAGTTTATGGGAAATCTAATCCCAAGAGGTAGCAGGCTGAATGAACAGAGAAGTGTGAAAGAAATTAGATCAATGTAAATATATTTTATATGGCTCCCCTGGAGGCTCAGTGGTAAAGAACCCACCTGCCAGTGCAGCAGACCTGGGTTCGATCTCTAGTCAGGAAGATCCCCTGGAGAAGGAAATGGCAACCCACTCCAGTATTCTTGCCTGGGAAATCCCGTCAACAGAGGAGCCTGGCAGGCTACAGTCCATGAGGTTGCAAAGAATCAGACACAACTTAGCTACTGAACAACAACAACAAAATATATTTTATAGATGATCAGAATGTGTTATTTAGGGATTGCTTGGCAGTATCATTTCTAATCTTTGAGGTTTACAATAAGGATAACCATATTCTCCCACAAAATATTCTTTGGTACTATTTAGTCCCCTATCCTTTCAGTAAATATTTATTCAGCACTTTCTGTACACATAGAACTATACCATGACCACAGTCAGGAGTTGCCAGTTGTCCGTTGGGGGCAAAACCTGTCTGATTGAGAAGCTCTTTTTTAGCATATTCTTTAGAACTGAGGTAAATGGCCCAGGTTGCTGGAAGTAGATGAGGAACCCAATATTGTGTATCTCAGAAGCTTCCCAGTGCCTCCTGGGCACCTGAATGGAAGCTCTAGAGTTGATAGGTAGAAGCTACCTGCTGTTTCGAGTAGCACCAGTGTTTGGTCTTGTACGTCGTAAGAGCACATTGCCTCCCGGCTTCTGTGTCGCCGTGTTCCAGCTCTAGACTGCTGACTCCATTTGTCCCCTGGCCTACAGTCTGGACGGCTGCGGGCGGGTATGGAGTCCTGCCTGCCCCTGCCACTCCCATGGCAACTTCCCCTGTGAACCGTTCGGTGCCTCGTGTTTATTCTGGGTACAAAGTAAGTCTCCATTATCTTCTAAACAGAATAATGGAACAGGGTTGTACACCAGGCAGGAATTTGGGAGGCCTCTTGGAAAAGGGAGGAAAAGGTTGAAATATTTTCCTTGTGTTTTCGGTTATCTCAGCAGAAGGAATTGAAACAAAGAGAAGGCAGCGGCAGTGCCACGGGGCAGAAGGCTCATAATACCTCTCAGATACGGCGGGGGGCACCAGCAGGGGGAGGAGGCAGTGATTGTCTGGGAGTGGGTGAGGCCTCGTGAACAAAATCTGTGGTATGAGGAAATGGGAAACAAACTGGTCTTATGCGTATTAGGAAAGAGGGGGCTTCCAAGATGACTTGAAAATGATTCCAAACTACCATGCAAGAGTTAAAGGTATGGACTGTGGAAAAATCCAGAAACGTTGCCCATGCCAGGGCCTACAGGCCGCGCATGTCTTCCCAGAAGCTGTGTGGGCTGGCTGGTGGGGCTACCAGACCCCCTTGGGCTGTTTGTGTTGTTATCTGTAAAAATCTCAGCAGCCAGGGTTCAAGCTGAGCGAGGTCCCCTGTGCAGAACTAGTCCCAGGAGACCTTAGAAGGTTTCCCTTCTTGAAAGCATTCTGCTTCAGTGTACCTCAAGTTTTTTCTTTTCATTTCCCACCCGAAGACCCCACTGAGGGAAGAAAACAAGCAAAAGAAACCTAGAAAAAAACACACACAAATTACTGGGTGCTCCTAACCAAACTACTCCAGGGCGTGTTTTCAGGATATACAGGGCACTTGATTCAGGCGTCAGAATCACCTGGAAATGCTTGATAAAATGCGGATTCTGGGGGTCTGTCTCACAACTAGAGAATCCAAATGTGTAGCAGTGCCCAAATAGCTGCATTTTCTTTTCTTTTTTTAAATTTTTTAAAAAATTTAATTTCTTTTTAGCTGAAGGACAGTTTCTTTCCAGTATTGTGTTGGTTTCTACCAAACATCAATGTGAATCAGACATAGGTTTACCTGTATCCCCTCCCACTTGAACGTCCCTCCCACCTCCCTCCCCATCCCACCCCTCTAGATTGTTATGGACATTTTCAATAACATATGAGAACTTACGTGAGGACACAGATCTTTGTCTTTTATTGATAAATGTCTCCTGGATACCTAGATCACTTCCTAAAATACCGAAAATATTATAGGGCACTATAAATACTTATTGAATGAATAAATGAGACAAAGCCTCATAGGATTTGTTCATTAGGTTTGCTCTTCTACTAAATAATAGCAGGAACCAGTGGCAGGAGAGAGGCATCCTTAATGGGAGGAAGATAGACTAGAAGAGAGGAAGGGGGAAGTCAGTTTGAAGAATGGGGCAATTTCTGGGAGGCTAGGCTTAGGTGGGGCACGAAAATGGAGACTGACTGGAACTCGTAGTGGATCTTGGCAAATGAAGAAAGAAACTTGAGAAAAGGGAAATGCAATGAGACCGTGGTTACGGCAATGGTTCTTTTTTTATTTTATTTTATTTTAATTGGAGGCTAATTACTTTACAGTATTGTAGTGGGTTTTGCCATACATTGACATGAGTCAGCCATGGGTGTACATGCAGTGGTTCTTAAAAACCTCAGTGAGTCTCCCAGCCTCCCAGAGGGCTTGTTAGACCTCTGATGCTCCTCCCCCTACCTTGAGTTTCTGATTCTGCAGCTCAGGGGCGGGGTCTGAGGATTTGCATTTCTGACAGCTTCCCATGTGATGCAGCTGCTACAGTGAACTCTGAACCATTTAGTTGGACTGTTAGTCTCAGGAGTCAGATGGTTTGGGGTATGCACCCCAGCTCTACACCTTGCTACTTGTGGGACCCTGACAGTTTCCCTAACCTCTGTATCTCGGTTTCCTTCACGTGTAATATGGATAATAAGGATAGTTAAACATGGCGAGGCTTACTGAGTTGATGTGCGTGAAGTTTTTAGCAAAGTCGAACACTTCCAAGCACCCACTATCTTAAAAATTATTATTTTATCTGGTGCCACTACATTTTTGGAGAAATAGCAAATATGGTTGTTATTCTAATGAAAGAGGCGATATGACTCATAGAGCTTTAATAACAGGATGGACTTGATCAGATTCCAACTTAGCTATTTGTTTCTCTGTCACAATACAGTACTTAATTGGCTGGAATGAATTCCTGATAAGAAAGCCATCAAAGGCTAATTTTCACAACAGGTAAACATAAATGGACTGAGTAGAGATGGATGGCACTAATGGTATTTCAGCAGTGTGAATGTAGTTAATGCCACAGAGCTATACACTTAAAAATGATTAAAACAGTAGAGTTAAATGGTAAGTTAAAAGAATCTATAAAGAATATATATACATATATATGTATATGTGCGTGTGCTCAGTCGTGTCCCACTCTTTGCAACCCCATGGACTGTAGCCCACCAGGCTCCTCTGTCCATGGAATTTTCCAGGCAAGAATACTGGAAAGGGTTGACATTTCCTACTCCAGGGGATCTTTCTGACCCAGGGATCAAACCCATGTCTCCTGCAGCTCCTGCCCTGGGAGGTGGATTCTTTACCATTATGCTGTAAATATGTATATAACTGTATCACTTTACTGTATACTTGAAACTAACAAAACATTGTAAATCAACTATACTTCAAAAAATATATATATTTCTGAAAAAAATTTTTATTTAGTGTATCAAAAAAAGTAAATAAATAAAATAGTAAATTTTAGTTGCATGTATTTTACCACAATTAAAGAAAATAAGATAGATGGCCTCAGTATTACTTTCCCCTCCATCCCTTATGGTCTCCTATAGGGAAATTCATTTTACAATATATGTTAGCAACTATTGTCCAGATCAGCCTACTTAGTTTGAAGAGCGGCTAAATTTTGAAACACATTGTACATCCTCTGGGAGAGCTCTCTAGGCATACCATTGTCAATGCGGTCTCTGATAAATCAGTTTTAAAGATGAATCCAGTGATGTTTTAAGGTCCCTAATATTGAATTGCAATCGCTTCTCATACACAAAAAGCCCACCTTTCTGGATTCTCGCTGGATGATTGAAAGAGAAAATGCCCTTAAGGACTTGGCCTGAGACAGTCTATCTTTTGCTTTGAACGTTCCCTTTGTAAGATGATGAACTTGGAGAAATATGGGCCATTCATACATTCTGGTTACATAGGCCTTTATCTGGTGTCTATAACCTCTTTTTTTATGCTTACATACTACCCTGGCAAGAAAAGATACCTTTGTTCTTAAAATCAAATACTACAGTAATAGGAAAAAAAAAAAAAGACCTCCTGATAAAAAGCATAAGAAGGATTTGGGAAAAATCATTTAGAAAATCAAATATAGGCAACTTTTAATTGCCCAACTCAGAGTGAAACTCAACATCACAGAGGTAGTCCCCCTATTATAAGCAAGTTAGATCCCCAAAGCTTGTAAGCACGCTGTGTATAACTTGGCATACATTTTCCTGTAACACCGTCTACATGTAGGACTGTAGTTTAAACTTAAGCATGGATCTTGGAAAATCAGAAAGAGGTCTTTGCTGGCCTCAGCTATGAGAATCCAATCTAGGTTGCACAGTCTCTAGCCATCTGTAGCACCAGCCGCTGCTGCCATCCCCATGGGAGGCAGGTTGCAAGTTGTACATTCATATCTCAGCAATGACTAACATTCAAGGTTGGAGCTATTTCAGAAATCGCAGTGTGATTTTATAAGATGCTTTGCAGGAATATCTTAGGTAATAAGGATTTCTAATGATTTCATACAGTGGAATTATTTCGTGACTATCCAACTTTCTTTCTTTCTTCCCACTCTTCAGCCTCTTCTTGTATTTCGTATATGATTCTACTGCATGCCAGGAATGTGCTTACATAATTTCTCAAACTCTGCGTCAATGTATTGTAAATAAACATAGTGAAATGTAATATAGTGATGAAGAGCTATTCAGACCTGGATTTTACTGTAGACAAATTACCTAACCTCTTTGAGCTATAGTGTTCTTATGTATAAAATGGAATAAGAACTCATAAAATGTTATTGTGAGAATTAAATGAGATAAAACATATAAAGTGCTAAGCCTAGAGCCTAGACATAGTTGGAACTCCATTAAATGTTGGCCATTAGTATTATTACATGCTTTCTTGAGCTATCTATTGCCACTTTTTTGGCATATGGTTAATGCACTCATCAGCATTTGCATAAATGGAGTTTTAAAAATATGTGTTATAAGCATCCTTTGCATTTGCATAGCGGGTTATAGCTTATAAAGGAATTTCTTCTTTGAGCCTTAGAACGACCCTGTGGAATCAGAGGAAGTGATGATCTCTCCTGTCTTTGCATAGAAGGAAACAGGCCCCAAGAGGAGACTTGGTTTGGATTGATTTAGGCAGAGTGAAGAGTCAGTCAGAGTCCAGACTCTTTGATCCAGTGCTTTCTGTTACCATGAGGAAGTGTCTTCTAATCACTGATACCATAGTATTGCCAACCTAAAACTAGGAGGAAAAAAGCTTACGTGTTTCTTGCTTTAATAATTCGTTTTTTAGAAAATATATCCAAGAAGTCATGCTTTCTGAATAGGGCTTCAGTATTTAGTTTTCTTCCATGTACTGAGAATTTTTGATTCGTGTGCAATAATGTGGTAACTTGAAAAATGATGCCAGGGATTTCATGTTACTGGCAGTTTCAGCTCACCCTGGGGTGAAATCTTACATACTCTAGCCACCCCTAAGGTGATAATGTTGTTGAGATGGTGGAAACCATGATGAAGTCTTAAGCAGAATGAATCTCCAAAAGGTTGTTTCAGTATTTTTAGCCCTTTTAAGTGACTTTGACTTTCCAAATACTGATTTTTAGATTACTTCATTTAAAAAAGAAAACAAACTTTAGAGTCTTCCTTGGTAGCTCGGTGGTAAAGAATCCTCCGGCCAATGCAGGAGACACGGGTTAGATCCTAGATTCAGGAAGATCTCACGTGCTGCGCCCGTGTGCCACACCTACTGAACCCACACTAGAGCCCGGGAACCACGACTACTGAGCCACAGGCCCCAGCTACTGAAGGCTGCGTGCCCCGGAGTCTGCGCTCCACAACAAGAGAAGCCACCGCAATGAGAAGCCTGCTGCTGCTACTGCTGCTAAGTTGCTTCAGTCGCGTCGGACTCTGTGTGACCCCATAGACGGCAGCCCACCAGGCTCCGCCGTCCCTGGGATTCTCCAGGCAAGAACGCTGGAGTGGGTTGCCATTTCCTCCTCCAATGCATGAAAGTGAAAAGTGAAAATGAAGTCGCTCAGTCGTGTCCGACTCTTAGCGACCCCATGGACTGCAGCCTACCAGGCTCCTCCGTCCATGGGATTTTCCAGGCAAGAGTACTGGAGTGGGGTGCCATTGCCTTCTCCGAATGAGAAGCCTACACAACCACAACTAGAAAGTAGCCTTCGCCTGTCACAATTAGAGAAAAGCCTGCACAGCGGGGAAGACCCAGCACAGCCAACAATAAATAAATTTGTAAAATTAAAAAAAAAACAAAAACTCTACACTTCTGACACAACAATAACAGCTTTGGTTGTTTTCTCTTGAGTAGTCTCCTTTGCCTATCAGTTCTCTATGTATCTATAATAAAATTTCCTTTTTGATGTAATCACAATATAAACTTACAATTTCTTGGTTACAAGTGTGACATTAGTTTTTAAAAGAGCAAGTAGCAAGTGTTCTTCCTATCTGTCATCATGCAAATGTTGGAAATTAATAAGAGTCTCAAAAGTCATCCGTTTGGGAGATGTAATGTAATAATAGTCAAGTAGCACCCAAGCTCTACCATTTATTAACTGAGCAAACTGAGAGAAATGATTTCATTCTAAGGCATTAATTCCCCCCCTCTATCAAATGGTGATGTAATTGAACCTGCCTAACAGAAGGAAATGGCAACCCACTCCAGTGCTCTTGCCTGGAGAATCCCAGGGACGGGGGAGCCTGGTGAGCTGCCATCTTTGGGGTCGCACAGAGTCAGACACAACTGAAGTGACTTAGCAGCAGCAGCAGCAACAGGCTTACTGTGAGGACTAAGTGAGAAGGTGTGCTCAGTAGTAGGTTCGATACCATCATCCCATCACCCCATCATCACCATCATCACCATCCATGATGGTCTCAGTAATCTTGGTACTGAGTTTGTATGCCTCTCTCTGTACAGATTCCGTGGTTGTAGGTGAGAATTAATCATTCATAATTATGAGCAGAATAATGTGCGATAAACTTGAATTATGCAGTTACTACAGTCTTCCTACAAAACCACATCTATAGGGTTAAACTGAAGGGCAGTTTTGAGGCTTGGGCCTCTGAGTGTGAATGCATTGTCAAGCCCTTCACAGTAAAATACAATAGCATTCCAGATCTCAGTATGATGTCAGATACAATGGATTACTCATTTCAGTGGGAGTTTATTCTCTCCAAAAACCCAAAAACATTCGTCCAGAAATTTCAAGACATACTGATGAAAACATTGCCAGCTAACTCCACCAAGGACACTTGATTTTCTCGCTTTAGCTCTTTACTTGCTGAACTTAAGCAGTGAATTGTCTTTGTTTTGTTTTATTTCTTTTTGTTGCAGACTTTTAAATTTGGACAGGAATACGCAGAGCAGAAAGTATATAGCACATGTGTTGTTTACTGTGTATAAATGAAGGAGTCATTCATTCAACCAATATTTGTTCAGTATCCATTGTATTCATTCATTCAACCAGTATTTGTTCAATATCCATTGTATTCAAGACACCAGTTTAGGCACATTATTCCCAACTTCAAGGACTTTAGATTCTAATAGAGAACTAGATTAAAAGCAAGCAAACACGACAAAAAAAAAAATACTGTAATAGCAAGTAATTTTTGACCACAGAGTCCAGCTTTCTTTAAATTTAACATAGAGGAGTAGGAATTAGCTATGAAAATAATTTTGGAAAGTGCATTCTGGGATGCTAGAGCAACTCTGTCCCATACCTCTTTTTTTTTTAGCTCAGTGCTTTATATCTGTGATCTTATTGATAAAAATTACATCATTAGATTGAGGGGTTTTGGAAATGATTGGATAATAGAAAATAAAACATAATGGAGTCTGTAGTAAGTGAAAAAGTGATGCCAGAGTTTAGAGTAATATCATAATTATTTAAATCATCACTTGAATAGACTTGGTGGGTTCGTATTCGAATACATGTAGAATCTTAAATAACACAGCAGTCACCCATATGTATCTTCAAAAGGCTTCAGTTACATTTCAGAATTCTGCTATTGTTTAGCAAATCACAGGATTTTTTCCCTCCTGGTTTAGGATATCATTGAAATACCTAGGTGTAATTACTTCCATACTTTGTCATTAGTGTTTTATAGTCTTTATTACATGGACTAACCCCCCAAATTGTAGCTGTGCTGAAATGAAATTTCCTCTGAAATTTTTATTCTAATTCTGAGGCTGAGGGGATCCCAAGTGTAATCTATAGCACTGTTTAAGGTTTGAGTCTAGAATTATAAAACCTTCCATGAGTATGTGCAGGGCTTCGCTATAATTCAGAATGGAACAATCAGCATTCAAAACCACACGAAGCTGAGACTTGCCTTCCCCACCCCCCCAATAAAGTGATCTCCACCCATGAGTCACAGATCATTCATTCACTTGGGTTTGGTTTTAGTTCTGCTCCTGAACTCTCGTGGGCCATCCGTCGCCTAAAAATCAAATTAATACACAAGGAGAGATGATCATTGTAGGGTATTTGTGGGAGCCCAGACACTTCTTATGAGAAGAGATTGTCACCCCCAAGGATGTTGTTTGAATCTGAAAAGAGGCGGTCGTAAAGGAAGTGGCACCACTTTAATCTGCTATAGGAAGCTGCCACCCTGCTCTAGGCGGCCTTCCCATCTGAGCAGAATGAGCATTCCGCTGGAGAAAGCAGCTGAGGTTTGAAAACGGTTCCAATTTTGCAGTTTGAGGAATGTGTCAGAGCTGCAGCTTTAAGATGGCATTCCCCCCTCTCCGCTGTGGAGAGAGCCCGGGCTAAAGTGAATGGGGGTTTTGTATGAAGGTTGCAAGCCAGCCAGAGCCACTTGATAATCAAGGCAGCAAAGCACATTAATCCTTCGGGAATATACTTTACATACGGCTTCTCACTTTTCTTTTAAAGTGAAAGTATATGTAAAACTTCCGTGTGCTCCTGGAGCTATCCTGCCTTTGATCTCATTTTAAGTTCGGTACTGAAGGCAACTTGATCTCTGTCGCTATCTCCTTTCATAGATGATAATGAGCACGGTTCTAGGAGGCTGGCTGCAATGATATCCTTTGCTGTTAGAAAAGGGGAGCGGGAGTAGGGATGGGAGCGATTGTTTGCTGTGTTGGTGACTGTGGTGTTGCCATGGGAAAGCTCAAGACTTCAGGAGAGTTTGTGTTTTGTTGGGCGAGGTGCCAAGCTGTTGTGACTTATTACAGCCCTGTGAGTGAGCCGCATGGAACAGTATCCTGTGTAGCAATTCAAAGGGCAGGATCGCTTTAATCAGGGAAAGATAGAGCGCTGAGTATTCACATTATGCTTTATTTCAACTTGGAAATGATAAACAAAGCCAACATTTTGGTAGTCTCTGGGTTGGCTCTTTTACCTTTGGAGGAAAAACAAGTCAATTCTTTGCGCTCACCCCAACTCAAAGGCAAAATAAAACACTTCTGCTTTACATAGAAAGACCCCTTGTGGAGAATGGTGTGCTCTCAAATAACCACTCCGCCCGCAAATGCTAGTTCATCTTGACTCAGCTTCAAGAAAAGCAAAACTTCACAGGCAGAGTTGATTTGGTGTGAAAAAAAAAAAAAAAGTAGAAGTTTGGGAAGGTTACTTCTCCATTCAGACTTCAGACAGGCCTTTGCCTCACTTATCTGGGAGATTCGTCTATGTGTGCCACAGGGTCCAGCTTGGAAAGTGGTCCTGCCTAGATGTTTAGTCATTGTCCAATCACGCCAAAGGCAAGGAGTTTTTGTTGGGGTTGTATGGCAAGTTGATATATAGATTCACGTAAAGGAAAAATCTGGAGCCTTGTAAATTATTTCGGCTTTTCAGGTCCCCAAATGCTGGCTGTGTCCCCCTTTCTGCAGTAGTCAACACAGCCCGCATTCTTTAGGAAGATGCCAAGTCTCCATTTCATTTTGTGCTGTGTAGACATTGCCTAGAAGTTCCCTTGGTGCCAAGTCTTTTGAAGCCTTTTGATCCATTCCAGGGAACTCTTGGAAGAGGAGAGAACTTCACGATTTCCATTTTTAGCCTAAAACAGATGTCAGCATGTTAACTCTTCTTCGTTTGGTGTCGGAGGCCTGGGCCTGAACAGCGATCACAAATATACCACTGAAGTACTCCATGTTTTCTCAATATATTCTCATCCAGAGACTTGTAAGAAATACATATGTTGCAGATAAATGAAGTACCTGTCTGTGGCATAACAGGAATAAAGGTATTTTTCATGTCTTAAAATATTGGAGTAAAAGTTTCACATGATAGATTTTCAATATTCATATTACTTTATTTTTTTTTAAGATTTGAAAGGCTTTCATTGGTGGGTGAATAAAGAAAGTGTATGATTTCTAGCAGAAGATGATTTACTTCCCAGCTGTCTTTTTTTTTTTTTAATATGTCCATTTTCTATGAGTATTTCAGTTTATCTTTTAGAAACACTTTTCTGAGTGTTATTCTTGTGTTTCTTGCCAGATTAGCTATTTATTTCCACCCAATTTGACCTTAGAGGGACATATTTTATGGAAAAACAGATTATTTTAATCTGCTTTAATTTTCAGTTACTGTATTTCCAATTAACTGTTCACAATAGTTTTTTATAATATAGGAAAAAAATTCTTTTGTGTACTAGATGACTCAAATAGTAAGTTACAGATATCTAGGTTTTGGGGGTTAGGAAATTGATGAGTTTTTTTTTTTTTCTCCCAAGTGCAGTTTCTGTTTAGTGCAGTTTCACATGTATTTCAATATAAAACAAATTGTCTCATTATCATCATCGTTGTCATCATTGTCTTTTAAATAGACCTTATTTTTAAGAAAAATTCTAGGTTCACAGCAGCGTTGAAAGGAGGGTACAGAGATTTTTCCATAAATATACTCTCTGACCCCACACATACATAGCCACCCCCACTTCAACAACCCTCCCACCACAGTGGTACATATGTTACAATTGATGAACCTTCACTGACACATCATTAATACTCAAGGTCCCTAGTTTACATTAGGCTTCACTTTTGGTGTTGTATCTTCTATGAGTTTTGACAAATGTACGATAACATGTGTCCACCATTATAGTATGGTACAGAAGAGTTTCACTGCCCTAAAAATCTGTGTACCACCTGTTCATCCCTCCCTCCCCCGACCCCTTGCAACTATTGATCTTTTTACTGTCTCCAGTTTTACTTTTTCTTTATTGTTTTAAAATGCATTATCTTTAATTTTTGAATATTTTTAAAGTTACTTTAAAATTTGAAAGCCACTTAAAATGAATAAAAGTGATTTTTTTTTTAATCTCAGAACTTTATTTTTGCATTAAGAACTTGTTACAAATGGAATAATTCCTTCACCATACTTGGGAATTCCTTGACCTATATATATTTCAGAATGCCATTCTCAGTCAAGGGAATTGCAGACTTCTGGGGCTCTGGAATTTTCAAAAAGTGATTTAAGTCAGTAGCTCCTTGAGTAGAAGCATAAATAGCATAATACATAACAGCATAACATGGCACAGACACATTTAGCTTTTTCTTTTCCAATGAGCCTTCTTCCTGGTTGACCCTGGCGTAGCTCAATGTGATCTGGGACTGCAGTTATCTACTCAGGCCTCCATGGCTCCTCTGCCTGGTCCAAGAAGAGTTATTTGAATACATTAATTACTTGTAGATCTATAAAAGGTTGTTACGGAAATTAGGGCTAATGGGAAGCATGAACAACTTTTGGAAATAGATGCCACAAAATGTAAAAGGATGTTCTTCTAGTTGTCAGACAAACCTTGGTTTTACTCTCAGGAAACAGCATTGGATGGATAGGGTTGGGGCATCTCTCTCTTCTCTTCTAAATTCACTTCAGCCCACTTCCCATTTTGTATTTTAACTCTTGCAATACTTCCAAACTCTCCTCTTATCCTTTCAACATATCTCCCATCCTTTTGCCAGTTAACTGATTAAATACATCTCTTGTTGTATCAAGCCCCTGCTTTAAATCTTTTAAACGGCATTCTTGGCCTACAGAAAAAAATCTGAATTTCCTTGTTGCTGCTGCTGCTGCTAAGTCGCTTCAGTCGTGTCCGACTCTGTGCAATCCCATAGATGGCAGCCCACCAGGCTTCCCCATCCCTGGGATTCTCCAGGCAAGAACACTGGAGTGGGTTGCCATTTCCTTCTCCAGTGCATGAAAGTGAAAAGTGAAAGTGAAGTCGCTCAGTTGTGTCCGACTCTACAGACCCTGAATTTTGTGAATCCCAGTGTCAGGCGAATTCTAAGTTTGTTACTTTACTGGAAACAACAGTGGTGGAAGTCAGCCTGACTCCTTATTCTGAGAGGTAAGAATGTGAACCCAGCCTCAACAGGACAGCCTGTGTCCCCCCTCAGAATTGTAAGTCTGGGGTCAAGGAGGGCTCGAAGCTGACTTGTAAGAAGTAGGACCCAAGCAGCCTTCATAGATTCAAAGGACCGGAATGGGTGGATCCTGTGAGCATCTAAGGTGCTGGATTGAGGAAGAAGCGGCACGTGTTGATGTGTATTGAGGGCCATAGTGGCTATTTACTTTCTTGTAAATTTTTCTACTCTTTATTTTCTTGTAAATAGTCATTGTGCACTAAGTATTTGCTCATACAGGGCTCACTGACCTACGGCTGTCATTCTAACGAATGTTTGCTTTCACCTTGTCAGATGCTTGGATCAGAGGTCAGGTAGGATGGGGAAGGTGTCATCTCTAGAGTCTAGAGTGAACCCAGGAGTCAAAGAACTGCCTTGGCCTTGTATGGGTACCAAGGGCAGCTGCTGCCCATCTGTGTCCCTCTGGGGCTCATTTGGTGTGTGTGTGGGAGGGGGCATCTGTTGTTACAGGACACTTACTATCTTGTCCAAAGGCCTGTGACATAGTCATTACCACTAATGTACACTCTTGGAAAGGAAACAGCTCAAAAGAGGAAAGGAAAACAGGTCCCTTTATTTTCCTTTATTTAAAAATTCTTAGATAAAGAATTATTAGGATGGCTGTCTCCACAGTTTTTTGTGTTGGTATGTACTTATTGCAGGACTCATGAAAACTGGTTCCTACTTGCTGCTTACTCTATGACCCATTTGTTAAGGAAAACTTGCTATAATTCTATATTGTGGATAACTATAATTCTAGCAAGATGAGTGAAGGAAACAGCATCAATGTCAAAATTTACATGGATGATCTGTGCTGACCAGAAGTCTAGTAAAAATGAGTGGTTGAATTCATTATAAATTGGCAGAGTCCTTTTAGAAAACATTTTGGGAATATCTTTCAAGAGCCACAATAATATCTGTGCCCTCTGACTCAGTAAAGTCATTTCTGGGAATCTCTCAGAGGAAAGAATCCAAAATATGGAAAAAGTGATATGTGTGAAAATAATCATTGTAAGGTTATTTATTATAATAATAAAAAAGCTTGGAGACATCCACGTGTACAACAGGAACATAATTAAGTAAATGTTACCTATATGAAAATCTGATTATGAAAAGCCCTGGAAAATAATAGAGATGAATTATAACAGAAGTCTTAAGATGGTGTGTCTTTGTGTATAGTCTTTGGTTGCGAGCAACAGACATGACTCTGGCCCATTTAATCAATGATGTAATTTGTTAGAGGGACAGGGGGTTGCTCACAGAATCTGAGAAAAGCCTGAATAACCAAACCTTGGGAAGGGCAGGAATGAAGACAGCTCTGAGGCTCCAGGTAGCAGGAACTGGAAAGTCCTGTCTCGAGGGTGCCTCCTCAGGGGAGAGTCAGCTCTACCTGGTTTCTGTCCAGGTGTCATTCTCCGCCGTCTCCAGAGAATCAGAGTCTCTTGGATATGGCTTGGCTCATATGTCCACTTTGTGCACAGAGGAAGGAGGCCCATGATCAACAGTCCCACCCAGATCAAATGCAGAAGGAGCGGGGGGCACTGCTAGGGAAGTAGGGGGGATCCTATTCACAGCGAAGAGGGAAGAGTGGATATGGAGCAGGCCAAAACAACACATGTATAGGATATGGTGAGACTTTTTTTCTCTTCTCTTTGTAATCCAAACTTTCCTATATTTTTAAAATCAAGTAATTTCAATCAACAGCACGTCTCTCTTAGAAAGTCAGTATGAATAGAGACAACTCGCATTATGTTTTTGCAGTAGTTAACACACACTGAAAATATTGACTGCATGAAGCAACTGAAGCATGAAAACAAATCTGTGTCTTTAACAGTAAGTAGAAATATCTTAATAAATGGAAATACTTGATGGGGCTTTGATGAGGATAAATGATGTAACACATGAGAAAGTTCTTTGAACAATGACTAGCACACACACAGAAAGTGTATATGAAACCCAAATAGAGACTTTTAGGTGTGAAGAATGAGGTTGCAATAGCTCTTCAATGTTTATGTAGTAGGCAGAAAGCAACTGCCAAGTTATATATGGCAGGTGATAATGACTGTAAAATGTGTGAGTTATGGTTAGATTTTCTTTGCCAGTGCTATTAAATTTTTTTTTTTTTTTAAGTAAAAATGTCAGCACCGAAGAACCTGGCTGTCTATAGTCCATGGGGTCGAAAAAGAGTCAGACATGACTTAGTGACTAAACAACAACGTCGCACATGAGTATATTACCTGAGTATGAATCCAAGAAGCACAGTTCATAAAGTGACTGAATAATTTGCCCAGCTTTGTGTTTCCTAGAATATCTTTGATGATGGCATACATGTATGCTTAGTCACTCAGTCGTGTCCAACTCTTTGCGACCCCATAGACTGTAGCCCACTAGGCTCCTCTGTCCATGGGATTTTCCAGGCAAGAATACTGGAGTGGATTGCCATTTCTTTCTCCAGGGGGATCTTCCTGACCTAGGGATCCAACCCAAGTCTCTTGTGTCTCCTGCATTGGCAGGCAGATTCTTTACCACTAGCCCCACCTGGGAAGCCCTTGATGATGGTATAACAAACAGATCTATTAACAGATAACAAAGTGTTAGTCATTCAGCCGTGTCTGATTCTTTGCAACCCCATGGACTGTAGCCCACCAGGCTCCTCTGTCCATGGACTTTTTCAAGCAAGAATACTGGAGTGGACTGCCATTTCTTTCTCCAGGGGATCTTCCTGACCCAGGGATCGAATCCAGGTCTCCTACTTTGCAGGCAGTTTCACTACCATCTGGGTCACTGGGGCATATACTTTTAATTTACGATAGTGAAAAGATGCATCATATAAGTTAGGAATTTGTTAGCATATATAAACTCTAGAGAAAAGTTCTAAGAAATATATTTGTTCATATCAGTTAGCCTTGGATCATACACAGAGTGGCGAGATAGTCATTCTGCTTTTAATACGTGTCCATGGACTGAAATTGATTGGTTTGGCCCCATGGTCTGTAAGTGGAATGGTTCTGCCCTGGAGTTTGATTACTACCAACCTAGTCTAAAGGGAGTTACTCACAGACAGGGCCAAGACTAGAATGAGGAAATGAAGACACACAGGGCATAAACTTTAAGAGTGAACTCGTTCTCAAGTCCTACATTTACCCTGTGTGAGTGTCTTCATAAATTCTACACTTCACTGTAGTCCCAGTCCTACTGACAGGAAAGCTGACATTTACACAGATTCAGAATTGCTAATTTCTAGGAAAAAGGAATCTGTTTTTACCAATCAGTCAGTCTCTCTGTTTAATTTTTGTGTGATAGAGTCCGAACAATATCTGAGACCCTTGGTCAGTTGGTATTAAAATCCTTTGTACCAAAGGACTCATTCAAAATCATGTGGCTAGCTATAATAAAAAATATTTAACATTTATCAATTGCTTACTGGGAGCTAGAAGTGGAGCTAAGCATTTTACATTTTATCCTCCACATATTCCTATTCCCATGGTGAAGATCACCCACACTGAGGCATAGCCATTTAGGTAATGTGACCAGGATCCCAAAGTCACCAAGGTCCCAGAGTCAAAAACAGATTCAGGACCTAATTTCAGATTCTGACTCCAAAGTCCCCATTCTTGACCCTGCTGTTATGGCACCACCATCCTGGCCTTTTACGGGGTTATTTCTAGTCCCGCACTCCATCCTACTCACCTCCATAAGCTCTGGGGTCATGAATCCTCCCTTATGATGCCATCTGGTCCAGGGAGCCTCCCTTTCTCCCAACAGCTTATTGTCCTTTCACTGACTTCCCTTCCAGTTCTTTCCACCGTGCATGCTGAAAACTCTTTTCCTTTGTACAAAAAACCTCTCCCCATCCTGTTTCCCCATGGCATGCCACTGCCTTTGCCTCCAGCCCTTCAGTGAAACCTGATTCTCTCCTAAGAACCTTTCCTTCCTTCTTTTCCTCTCAGGTAAAAGACAGAGAAGCTCGATGTACCTCAAAGCCCTGATGTACCACGATGTACCACTTCGTGTACCTTATGTATCAGCGTTATCTTAGTTCCACACCGCCTCTTTCAGCTTCTCCCTCCTCCTCTGAAATTCACACCATTCAGCTTTATTGCCTTTAATACATTTTGTCATAGCTGTCTGCCGCTATTCAGGTCACTTCCACGCTTTGACAGCTGCCAAGGTTTCTCTTCCTCCCATCTCCTGTCATCACCCCAGCAGATTTCACATTCCTGAAGGAAATGCTTCAAACACTCCAGCTCTTAGTTTCATGACTTCTGATTTCATTAGCGTTCACCTCAGCTCCTCTGAGAACTGGATTCCCATGGTCTCACCCTTGATTTTATCAACACCTCAGCCTGTCCTGTCAATGAAATCTCAAACTCTAATTATCACACGATCTCCCCTGCTTCCACGTCACCAGCGTCTCACCTCCTGTTCTTCTTTGTGGAGACCTCAGCAATCTTGACTGTTCAATGGTGTCTTCCTCTCTCCACTTCCTCTTGATTCTTTTCCTTGTTTTACCCACCGTGAGTCTCATGGGTGGCAGGGGAATTAACTCTCTCACCAGCACTTTCGATTCTGTGACTTCTTTAGCACCTTTTCTCATTGTTTTGGTTTTGATTTCCCAGAAGCTGGATCATGAGGAACTGATTGGAGATAGTGGCTTTGGGAGGTGATTCTGGGAAGTCCGTGTAAGGACGTGGGGAAGTGAGATGGAGAGAAGGAAGCCGTGACAGGTGTGTTAAGCAGGTTGCTGCTGCGGGTAACCAGGGCTCAGCTTGACTGTGGAGCTTGGGTGAATGTGTGCAGCATGTCTCCGGTTGCCTTCCCACCAGAGGTGTAGTTCTCAACCAACATCCATGGGTCATGGGCTGAGGGATGCTTCCAGGGAAACTTCTTCCCTAGAACTTCTTGTCCTCTCCTTGTCTAAAGGCCAATCCTGCTTCCACAGCTAGAGAAAGCCTCAAGGCCGAGGGTCGCAGCTGCTTGTATGTTAAGAAGTTGTCTGTGCACAGAGGAAAGGTGGGTGCCAAGAATATATGGGTGGGTGCACAGGCAGCATCTTTTGTATTTATCTACTCTGCAAAACTCTCAATGTGGGATTGATCCTACAAGCTGCCTTCTGAATCCCAACCGTACTTTGTGCTATTCTGAATATCTAGTTTCTGATCTTGGCAGAACCCATAAATAACATTCTATGATCTTTTAACTCGTTGCCTCACTTTCATGTTCCTTGGGATTTATGATTACAGTCAGATAGATTGAGTTCACATTCTGGCTCTACCACTTTGTGAATCTGGGCAGATAACAAACCTTTCCAAGCCACGCTTTCCTATTCTGTAAAATCGGAATATTAGTGCTGACTTGATTTTTTTTTTGTTATAGATTGTTTGACGCAATAATAAATATTATTATATTTATTATAATATATATATAATGTTTATAATAACACATACATATATTAACATATATAACATATATTTTATATGATATAGATATAAATATATGGATATATGACCTAGCATAGTGACTAACACGTAACAGGAACTCATTAGCTCTTCACCTGCTTAGTTACCACCTCATATATAATCCCAGTGTTTGTAGCGAATGGCCTTGCCTTGTGTATCTTGCAGAGAAAGCAGACCATCAGCTCTTGACTCCACAACTTTTCAGTGCCCTCTCAGCAGAGAATACCTACCCTGTGTTTATACATTCCTTGAGTCTCAAAGAGAGGGCTCCTCTTCCTGTTCAAAGCTAACCTTTAACTCAGTCCATTTCTATTCATCCAGAACTTCATACCGTCAGTTACTAGCATTCTTCTCCCGATCCCTTAGCCTTTCCATCCTCACACTTTTTCTGCAGAAAACTTTAGTTATAATCATTTGACTCTTCTACACACTTCATTTTTACTTTACCCCAGTTGAAGCATGTAGCATGCTGTTACTAATTGAAGCACTTAGAAGATGTCCTTATATCACATAGCTGATAGTATCAGTGCTGCAGAAGGGCTTGTAGCTTTCAACATGATCATACAGACGTGCAGGGGATATCCTAAAATGGTCCTGTTTCCTGGGCATAGTAGGTTTCTGGGAAATTGGGGGAAGCAATGAGAAGGTGAAGATGGGATATAGGTGAAAGGCAGGAGTTAGGACACGGAGTAGGATTTATAGTCTATAAAAATCAAGGAAATGGAAATCTTTATAACTGCATTTAAAAAGAAATTTTAACATATGGGTATTTCTATATTTCTCCCCTTATATAAAGCATCACTGGCGTACCAAAAATACTTTTATAAAGTTTTTAGACTTTAAGATTGTGAAGACAAAAACAGGTTAACAGACTGCAAATAAAACCCCTCGGTGTTGCTTTCTATAGTAAGTAAACATATCCAAAAAAGAAAAAAATCTGTTTCTGTTATAGCTGTCAATTTACCGTTAGTATTGTTCTGTTATTTTGCAAACGTTTACTGAGTGCCTACTCTGCGGACTTTCTCGTTGATGTACTGCTGAGCTCTGTGAAAAGACAAGAGCAGAAAGAGGAAGTTCATCTTAGTCTATGCCATGTACTGAGAGAGTCGCTGGTCAGTTTGAACCTGTTCTTTTGATATCCTGGATGCTACAGCCAAGGTCATATCACTGTTTCTTATTTAATGGGAATTAATGAAACTTTTTCTGATAATTTGGGCTCCTGCTTTGACCAGACCTATAATTGCCATAATTTTATTTTTAATATAGACTCTGCAGTTTTACGGAAGGGAAGATGTTCTTTCTGTTAAGAGTTGACTGGGTACCACAATAAGGATTCAATTCATGTGAGGATTCTACTGTGGACTGAGTAAACAAATGAAGCATTTGTCCTCTTTTCTTTCAGTTTTCCTGTTTGTTCAGTGGATATTATACTATTTTTTCTTTGTCATTCAAGGGTTGTTTCAAATATCTTGAATCATTTCTTGGCCACCAACCCAAAATGTTCCTTTCCCTTTTGTCCATTAAGATGCAGTACAATTAACAAGGCTCATAATTCTGTGTTCTTTAAACATTTTAGAGTTTAACAATGAATACTCTAACATTCTAATCCCTTCTTTCTCTTATTCACATCTGTACTTTATCCTTAAACTTTTGACCGGACAGTTAGGCACTTGAGGGTAATGCTTTTCAGCTTGCGGGCCATGACCCATTAGCTGGTCATGAAACCAAATTAGTGAGTTGTAACCACAAGAAAAAGTGAAGTGGGGCAGAAATTAATGAGTTGCACTGGTAAGAGTGAGTATTACTTTCTGAAATTTTGTTCCAGTTGTGTGTGTGTATGTCCTGGGTATGATCTAAGATACATTTCTTGATGTGGGTTACAGTCAAAATAGCTTGAAAACCACTAAGAAGCAGTGCAAAGCCTACAGAGAAGAATTTGTGTTAGAGGAGTGATCAGCAATTTACTTGAGTATTAGTATTGAAGCTACTGCTTTATTGTTTATTTTTAACACTCTCATCAGACACCTCTTGGTACATGTATGTTCATGTGTGTGTGTGTGTGTGTGTACATGAGCAGCACAACAGTGGTAATTTGATTGAAACCACAATGTAGTTTAATACACAGTTGGGATTTTATCAAATAACATGACTGCACACTTAATCACTATTGTGCTGCCAGGTTAAATAATAATGTAGGCTTCTGAGGGTCTTGGGATGAAACTGACTGCGGATGATGGACATTTAGTTGTCACTCTCGGGCTTTCAGCAGTGTGTCTGTGTGGACTGTCTTCTGTTTGTAAACAGAAGCTGAGCTGTAGCTCATCTCACTTGGGCATGCCGGAAGCGGTTTTGAATGCATTGGTGTGAATCTGGCCTTATAAATTAGTTTGAAAAATGCCAGTTCATTTTTATGTTTCTATATATAGTAAAACATTTTATCCTGACCGTCTCTGTTTTTATTGAAAGTTTATTCACCTGTGGTTTTTCTATGACTCTTTAAAACTCTCTTAAAATATCAGTGTTTTCAGAAAAATTCTGACTATTGCAAAAGTGAATTTGTAATAGAAATTACATTTGCATATTTCAAAGTTAAATCCAAACTAAATAAGGCTTTCATTCACCCGGTGTTACCTCAGTTTTGGTGGAGCATCTGACTAAACTTTAGCTGGACAAGATTATTTGAAACTGTATTTCTACAACTGGGAGAAATTCCTAAATATGCCCTTATATTGAGGCTGCTGTCATTGCACCGAATTCAGTCTTCTTGGCCAAAGGGAACAAAATTAACTTGTATTCAAATACCTCATTTCCTAGTAAATTCTCTTACAGAACCTTAAAATCCAACAGCTTGGGTTCCCAAATGCCACTTATTAGTTTTGTGGCAGGCAGCAATTTTCATAGCCACCCTGAGCCTTATTTTTCTCATTTGTTAAATGGAGGTAATAATACTGTTTGCATTATAGTGTCAATGGATCAAGGTAATGCATATAAAGGATAAAGCATGGTCCCTAGCATATTGTAAGTTTTCAGTAAATGCTATCTCTTTGTTTATTCTCGAAGAGATTCTCTTCTTATCAAAATTATATGAGAATTATATGAAGTCAAGATTTTTTACTTGTAGGACATTTGATTACTGTACCTCTGAATAAACAGTGAGCTTCTTAGAAATAGTCATTTCTGCCATCTCTTTCCTTTAGAATCCTTTAAGTTTTTCCCTGTAAAAATTCATACAGAAGATGCTCATAACAAGATGCTGATCATTTTAGCTACAACTGATGAAAATTTCACAAAATGATTGTTTCCTTTTCTTCCATCCTAAGTTAACCATGTGGTTTTGGTTAGGGCAACCACATTTTTAGAATTAATTGATGTGTTAAAAAAACACACACACACACATTAAATGTTTTCTTATAATGGGTTACCTTTGATAGAACATCCTTGTTGCAGAGGATAGAAAATTCACATCTCAGCTCTTTGTAAAGCGTTTCTGGAGCTGGCATTGTTGTCAAAAGGAAAATATTTGAGCTTGGCATTTGTATGGGTTTCCTTTATGAAGTACTTATTTCTAGGGGACAGAACTGCTTTGGGGCAAGAATAATTAAGAAAGAAGATATTAGTCTTTTGAAGAACTTTTAAAATGAACGTTTAAAAAATGAAAGCTAAGCCAATGCTGAAAATAATACTTAAAATTCACTAGTATCCCTCCAGAGTACTTTCTAAACTTTGGGCATTCAGCATTTATTTTCTAGCTGCAACTGGATAGTCAGTGCTTGCCTGAATAGCCGAGGTTAAATAAAGGGCTAAGAAAGTATTTATCCAATCCACTTTTGTAGACTCTGGATGTATGAACCATTTAAATCATTTTATAGTTTTCCTCTCTACTCCTCTGCTAAATGTAGAAAACCTTCAGTGTTTTCATTTTTATTTGAAACTTTGACCAGTCTGTTCAGATGTGACTGTTTCACTTTCACTTCCTCTGATTGGGCTGACACATGAGAATGGCATGCTATCAGAATGATTATTGTTCTGTATACTTTCCATGGGCTGTGAAGCTGTGTCTAATTTTTTCAACCTGACATTTCTGAGGGTCCTACTGCTTGAGTCTTCAAGGTTGAAGTCCTGCTCTTGTTACCATTGCTATTTCCTTTTAGTTGGCAATGCTTCAAACTTTCTCTTTTTAGAAGCATTTGACTTATTTAGAGTTATTATCTTCATGTGCATCAAAAAAGTTATATGATTTAACATGCTTCAGATAACCAAAAATGCAAACCCTATGCCCTTCCTCCCTTTCAGCATATGGGAGACTGAGGAAAATTATTCACTCTTCTAATGATTTCAAAGATGTAACAAAGTTTTACATCTGATTGCAGTGGGTTTTTTTATTTACTTGCTTTGGTTTTGAATATATATTCTAATCTGCCGCAGGCTCACAGTTAGTACTGAATAAGTGGATTAAAATGATCAAGCTCCAGATTTGTAGTATGTATAACACACCTCCTGAACTGGGCACAAACCTTGTTTGTGGAAGCTTTCACAGTAAAAATGTAGATAGATGAGACAGGCCAAAGGTAACGTCTTGTCCATTTTCAGGAGTGATTCTTTTTAAAGAACACATAGTTGCACACGGCTTCATAGCTGTTGCTTCAAAAAAATGTCCATATTGTAAGGTGTGGATACCATTTTCAAGCATGATCCAAGCGATATATATTTAATTTCCATTTGAAAGTCAGTATGATATTTGAAAAAAGCAACATAAAGTAGAAAATTTACAAGTAATGATTAACTCATATATCAGATCTACTTTCAGTAACTTGAATTTACTCAGGGATTTTTGGGGCTGTCTTATGTGACACTTTGCTAGACTTTGATCCTTATTTCTTCACTTGTTTTTATATTCCAGTCCTATAAACTCACACTGTGCTGTTAAAAGAGCAGACTTATTCACAGATTTCCATGCCATCACAATAGCCAATATCAATGCACTGGAAGGAATAGAGAAATAGAAAAAGATTAAATTATTACTGCAAAAAATTAGAATAGTATTTTTTAATTGAAGTTTAGTTAATTTACAATGTTGTGTTAGCTTCAGGTATATAGCAAAATAATTCAGTTATATGTATGTATGTATGTGTATATATATATATGTATGTGTATATATATAATAATATATATGTATGTGTATATATATAAGAATATATATATATAAATATATACATAAATTTCTTTCTCAGAATCTTTCTCAGATTCTTTTCTGTTATAGGTTATTTGTTGTTGTTGTTCAGTCAGTAAATCATGTCTGCCTCTTTGCAACCCCATGGAGTGCAGCATGCCAGGGTCCTCTGTCCTCCATTATCTCCTGGAGTTTGCTCAAATTCATATTCATTGAGTCAGTAATACTATCTAACCATCTCATTTTCTGCCACCATCTTCTCCTTTTGCCTTCAATCTTTCCCAGCATCAGGGTCTTTTCCAATGAGTCAGTTCTTTGCATCAGGTGGCCAAAGTACTAGAGCTTCTGCTTCAGCATCCATCCTTCCAGTGAATATTCAGGACTGATTTCCTTTGGATTTACTTGTTTGATCTCCTTGCAGTCCAAGAGACTCTCAAGAGTCTTCTCCAACACCATGATTCAAAAGCATCAGTTCTTTGCACTCAGCCTTCTTTATGGTCCAGCTCTTGCTTCCATATATGGCTACTGGAAAAACCAAGCTTTGACTATATGGGCCTTTGTTGGCAAACTGATGTCTCTGTTTTTTAATATGCTGTCTAGGTTTGTCATAGCTTTCCTTCCAAGGAGCAAGTGTCTTTTAATTTCATGGCTGTAGTCATCATCCGTAGTGATTTTGAAATGCAAGAAAACAAAAATCTGTCCTGCTTCCACCTTTTCCTCTTCCATTTGCCATGAAGTGATGGGACCAGATGCCATGATCTTTGTTTTTTAAATGTTGAGTTTGAAGCCAGTTTTTTCATCCTCCTCTTTCACCTTCATCAAGAGGCTCTTCAGTTCCTCTTTACTTTCTGCCATTAGAGTGATAGTATGTGCATATCTGAGGTGGTTGATATTCCTCCAGGCAGTTTTATTTTTTTCCCTCCAGGCAGTTTTGATTCCAGCTTGTGACTCACCCAGCCTGACATTTTACATGACATAAGTTAGATAAGCAGGGTGATGATACACAGCCTTGTCATCCTCCTTTCCCAATTTTGAATCAGACAGTTGTTCCATGTCCAGTTCTAACTGCTGCTTCTTGACTTGCACACAGGTTTCTCAGAAAACAAGTAAGTGATCTGGTACTCCCATCTCTTTAAGAATTTTCCACAATTGGTTGTGATTCATACAGTGAAAGCAGAAGTAGATGTTTTTCTGGAACTCCTTTGCTTTCTCTATGATCCAGTGAATGTTGGCAATTTGATCTCTGGTTCCACTGCCTTTTCTAAACACAGTTTGTACATCTTGGAAGCTCTCGGTTCACATACTGCCAAAGCCTAGTTTGAAGGATTTTGAGCCTAACCCTGCTAGCATGTGAAATGAGCTTAATTGTATGGTAGCTGGAAAATTATGTCATTGTCCTTTTTCGGGATTGGAATGAAAACTGACCTTTTCCAGTCCTGTGACCGCTGATGAGTTTTCAAATTTGCTGATATATTTGTGCAGCACCTTAACAGCATCATCTTTTAGGATCTGAAATAGCTCAGCTGGAATTCCATCACCTCCATTAACTTTGTTCAAAATCATGGCCCATTTGACTTCATACTCCAGAATGTCCAGCTCTAGGTGAGTGATCACACCACTGTGGTTATCTGGGTCATTAAGACCTTTATTGTATAATTCTTCTGTGTATTCTTGCCGCCTCTTCTTGTCTCTTTTGTTTCTGTTAGGTCTTTACCATATCTGTCATTTATCATGCCCATCTTTGCATTAAATGTTCCCTTGATATCTACAATATTCTAAAAGAGATCTCTAGTCTTTTCCATACTATTGTTTTCCTCTATTTCTTTGCATTGTTCATTTGGGAAGACCTTCTTATGTCTCCTTACTATTCTCTGAAACTTGGCATTCAGTTGGATGTATCTTTCCCTTTCTCCCTTGCCTTTCACTTCTCTTCTTTCCTCAGCTATTTGTAAAGCCTCCTCAGACACCCACTTTGCCTTCTTGCATTTGTTTTACTTTGGAATGGTTTTGGTCACTGTCTCTGGTACAATGTTACAAACCTCTGTCCTTAGTTCTTCAGGCACTCTGTCTACGAGATCTAATCCCATGAATCTATGCATCACCTCCACTGTATAATCATAAAAGATTTGATTTAGGTCATATCTGAATGGCCTAGAAGTTTTCCCCTACTTCCCTCAATTTAATTCTGAATTTTGCAATAAGGAGCTCATGATCTGAGTTGCAGTCATCTCCAGGTCTTGTTTTTGCTGATTATATAGAGCTTCTCCATCTTTGGCTACAAAGAACATATCAGTCTAATTTCAGTCCTGCCATCTGGTGATGTCCATATGTAGAGACATCTCTCGAGTTGTTGGAAAAGGGTGTTTGCTATGACTAGGGAATTCTCTTGGCAAAACTCTGTTAGCCTTTGCCCTGCTTCATTTTGTACTCCAAGGCCAAACTTACTTGTTATTCTGGATATCTCTTGACTTTTTACTTTTGCATTCCAGTCCTCTATGACGAAAAGAACATCTTTCTTTGATGTTAGTTCTAGAAGGCATTGTAGGTCTTCAGGTAACTGGTCAACTTCAGCTTCTTCAGTATGAGTGGTTGGGGCATAGACTTGGATTACTGTGATGTTGAATGGTTTGCCTTGGAAATGACCTGAGATCATCTATCATTTTTGAGATTGCACCCAAGTACTGCATTTCGGACTCTTTTGTTGACTATGAGGGCTACTCCATTTCTTCTAAGAGATTCTTGCCCACGGTGGTGGTACATATAATGGTCATTTGAATTCAAATCGCGCATTCACCCACTGATTCCTAAGATGTTGATTTTCAATCTGGCTGTCTCCTGCTTGAATACATCCAATTTACTTTGATTCATGTGCCTAACATTGCAGTTTCCTATGCAGTATTGTCCTTTACAGCATCAGACTTTCACCACCAGACACAGCCACAACTAAGCCTCATTTCTGCTTTGGCCCAACTGCTTCATTCTTTCTAGATTCCCCAATAGCATATTGGACACCTTCTGACCTGGGAGGCTCATCTACCAGTATCATATCTTTTTGCCTTTTCATGCTATTCATGGGCAAAGGTTATACAAGATGTTGAATATAGTTCCCTATGCTAGCAGTAGATTTTTATTATTTATCTATTTTATTTATAATAGTGTGTATATGTTAATCCCAAACTCTTAATTTCTCTCCCTGTATTCTCACTATCCCCTCTGCTAATCATAAGTTTTTTTGTCTATCTATGAATCTATTTCTGTTTCATAAATAGGTTCATTTAAATTTTTTTATATTCCATGTATAAGTGATAGCATATGATATTTGCCATTCTCTGACTTACTTCACTTCATATGATAATATCTAGGTACATCCATATTTCTGCACATGGCATTATTTTGTTCTTTTTTATGGCTAATTAATATTTGATTGTGCATATATACCACGTCTTCTTTATCCACTCACCTGTTGATGGGCTCTTAGGGAGCTTCCATGGCCTAGCTATTGTAAACAGTGCTGCTGAGAACAGTGGGGTACACGTACCTTTTCAAATGACAGTTTTCTAGTTTTTTAAGGAACTTCCATCTGTTCTTGATAGTAGCTACACCAGTTCACATTCCCACCAACAGTATAGGAGGATTTCTGTTTCTCCACACTCTGTCTAGCTTTTATTGTCTGTATACTTTTTAATGATAGTCATTCTGACTGGTGTGAGGTGATACTTCATTGTAGTTTTGATTAACATTTCTCTAATAATTAGCTATATTGAGCATCTTTCCAAGTATATGTTGGCCATCTATATGTCTTCTTTGGAGAAATCTGTATTTAGATCTTCTGTCCATTTTTTTATTAGTTTTTTTTTTTTAATTAAGCTGTTTGAGCTGTTTGTATGTTCTGGAAATTAATCCCTTGGTAGCATCATTTGCAAATGTTTTCTCCCAGTCTTTTGTGTATGGTTTCTTTTGCTATGCAAAAGTTTTTACGTTTAATTAAGTCCAACTTACTTATTTTTGTTTTTATTTCCAAAACTCTAAGAGACAGATCCAAAAAAATATTGCTGTGATTCATGTCAAAGAGTGTTCTGCATATGTTTTCCTTTAGGAGTTTCATACTAACTGGTCTTATATTTAGGTCTTTAATCCATTTTAAGTTTATTTTTGTATATAGTGTTAAAGAATATTCTAATTTCATTATTTTTTACATGCAGCTGTCCAGTTTTCCCAGCATCATGTACTGAAGAGACTCTCTTTTCTCATTGTATATTTTGCCTCCTTTGTTACTCATTAATTGATTAATTCCCAGGTGGTGCTAGTGATAAAGAATCAACCTGCTGATGCAAGAGACTTGGGTTCGATCCCTGGATCAGGAATATCCCTTGGAGGAGGAAATGGCAACCCACTCTAATATTCTTGCCTAGGAAATCCCAAGGATAGAGGAGGCTAGTGGGCTACAGTCCATGGGGTTTCACAGAGTTGGACACAATTGAGCATGCATGCAAGTAAAAAGCAAAAGCATAGGTTTATTTATGGACTTTCTATTCTGTTTGATCTATAAGTCCATTTTCATGCAGGTATCATACTGTTTTGATTACTCTAGCTTTGTAGTATAGTGAAGTCAGGGAGTCAGATTCCTCCAGCTGCATTCTTCTTTCTCAAGATTGTTTGTACTATTTGGGGTCTTTTGTATTAACATACAAATTTAAAAATTTTTCTTCTAGTTCTGTGAAAAATGCCATTGGTTATTTGATACAGATTGCATTGAATCTGTAGATTACCTTGGGCAGTATGGTCACTTTAACAATATGATTCTTCCCATCCAGGAACATGGTATATCTTTCCATCTGTTTGTGTCATCTTCAATTTCATTCAGCATCTTACAGTTTTTGAAGTAGAGGTCTTTTCCTCCGTGCTGCTGCTAAGTTGCTTCAGTCGTGTCCGACTCTGGAGACCCCATAGACGGCAGCCCACCAGGCTCCCCCGTCCCTGGGATTCTCCAGGCAAAAACACTGGAGCGGGTCTTTTCCTCCTTAGGTAGGTTTATTCCTAGGTATTTTATTCTTCTTGATGTGATGGTAAATGAGATTGTTTCCTTAATTATTCTTTCTGATATGTCATTGTTAGTGTATAGAAATGCAACAGATTTGTGTACATCAATTAATTAATCCAGCAACTTTACAGAATTCATTAATGAGCTCTAGTAGATTTCTGGAGAAGACGATGGCACCCCACTCCAGTACTCTTGTCTGGAAAATCCCATGGGCGGAGGAGCCTGGTAGGCTGCAGTCCATGGGGTAGCAGGGAGTCGGACACGACTGAGCGACTTCACTTTCACTTTTCACTTTCATGCATTGGAGAAGGAAATGGCAACCCACTCCAGTGTTCTTGCCTGGAGAATCCCAGGGATGGCGGAGCCTGCTGGGCTGCTGTCTATGGGGTCGCACAGAGTTGGACACGACTGAAGTGACTTAGCAGCAGCAGTAGATTTCTGGTAGTCTCTTGACTTTGTATAGCATCATGTCATCTGCAAACACTGACAGTTTTACTCCTTCTTTTCCAATTTGGATTCCTCTTATTTTTTTCCTCTCTGATCACTGTGGCCAGAACTTCCCAAACTATGCTGAATGAAAGTGGCAAGAATGGGTATCCTTGTCTTGCACTTGATCTTAGAGGAAATGCTTTCAGCTTTTCCCCATTGATTATGATGTTAGCTGTGGGTTTGTCACATATGGCATTTATTATGTTGAGATAGTTTCCCTCTATGCTCAGTTTGTGAAGAGTTTTTTTTCCATAAATGCATGTTGAGTTTTATCAAAACCTTTATCAGTATCTATTGAGATGATCATATGGTTTTTATTCTTCAATTTGCTAATGGGGTATATCACATTGATTGATTTGCAAATTGAAAAGTCCTTGCATTCCTGGGATAAATGTTCATCAGTGATATTGGCCTGTAATTTTCTTTTTTTATGATATCTTTGTCTGGTTTTGGTGTCAAGGTGATGATGGCCTTACAGAATAAATTTGGAAGTGTTCTCTCCTCTGCAATTTTTTGAAATAGTTTCAGAAGAATAGGTGTTAGAACAGTCTAGTCTTTAAGTGTTTCTGGGAATGACTAATGCATTTAAATGAATTTTGGCAACAGATATTCAGGGAAATTTCTACAGAAGAGAGGCATCATGAGTACAACAGTGGAAAGAACCCAGTCTTCAGAGTCAAGTAGACCTAGGTTTACATAATGACTGTTCTATTTAATAAACATACGCTTGGGAAAAATAAATGCACTATTTATGGTTTTAGTTTTCTCCTCTACAAAATGGGTAATAATATCCACCCTATAGAACTGCTGTTTGGATTAAATGAGAAAAAGTGTCTCTAGCATTTAGTGCAGTGCCCAATGCACAGTGGACATCCAATGGATGAAAATTAATTTCCTTCCCTTCACAGGCTTCTCTTCCTTTCTTGAAGTCTGCCTATTTCTGCTACCCAAAGTGTTATTTTTAAAGCCACTTAAAATATAGTACTAGACTTTTATGATTCTGTGATAAATTCAGGGGTTTTTACATCAAACCAATTATATGCTGCCTTACTCAATAGTAAATATGCTTAGCTAGAAGAAACTGACTTATCTGAGTTCCATCCAAGGATGACGGCAGTAGTTCTGTGCTCCAAAGTAGAACGGCGCGTGGCAATAACATAGAGGTAATTTGCTATATGCGTTCACTGAATGGTGGCGCTTTAGTATTCAAGTATTCCTAAAAATTCCTAATAATAGTGCTTTTCCTAATACGTGATATTCCTAACATATGCTGCAAAAAGATGTTCTAGTGGCACACAGAACTGTGTCAGGAGAGAGTTAGACTTCTCAGAGTCTATCTTCTGGTGTTGCAGGAGGTCCTGGCCAAAGGTGATATACATCCAGGAAATGAAAATCGTAATAGCAAGTGGTTATCTTTTACACTGGCAGATGTTCTTATACCTTTCAAAGTGATTGTGATTAGCAGCAATATTTTCTGAATAAAAAGGTGATATGGGCACACACACACACAAACCCTTTTATGTGCATGTACAAATATTATACATGTGCATGCACAAAAGACAAAAGTTTCCAAAAAGGTCCAAGGAGACCTTAAGTAAAGTAATACCAACAAAAGGGAAAACAAGACTACAAAATTAAAGGGAAAAATAATGTTCTAAAAACAGTGTTTTGAATCATATTACCTAAGATTTCACTTATCTGGAAGTTATCTTTCTGAAATCTCAGCAATGTAGAATATATCCAAGGACCAGGCAGTAAATAACACAATGCTTATGAGGAACTAATATAAATATCATAGAATCACAGAGCGCTGGGTTTGAGTGAATCAAATTCCCACTGGTTATCTATTTTCCATATGGTAATGTATATGTTTAAATGTTAGTCTTTCAATTTGTCGCTCGCTTTCATTCCTGCACTGTGTCCACAGTCTGTTTTCTCTGCGTCTCCATTGCTGCCCTGCAAATGGGTTCATCAGTACCATCTTTTCTAGATTCCATATATATGCATTAATATATGACATTTGTTTTTCTCTTTCTGACTTACTTCACACTGTATAATAGGCTTTGGGTTCATCCACCTCATTAGAACTGACTCAAATGTGTTCCTTTCTCTGACTGAGTCATATTCCATTATATATATGTACGATAGAGCAAATGAGACAACTGACAAAAGATTAACCTCCAAAATATACAAGCAGCTCATGCAGCGCAATACCAGAAAAACAACCCAATCAAAAAGTGGCCAGAAGACCTAAATAGACATTTCTCCAAAGGAGACATACAGATGGCTAATAAACCCATGAAAAGATGCTCAACATTGCTCACTATTAGAGAAATGCAGTCAAAACTACAATGAGGTATCACCTCACACTGGTTGGACTGGCCATCATCAAAAAATCTACAAACAATGCTGGAGAAGGTGTGGATTGTTGGTGGAAATGTAAATTAATACAGTCACTGTGGATAACAGTATGTAGGTTCCTTAAAAAAACCACCATATGACCCAGCAATCCCACTACTGAGGGTATATACCCTGAGGAAGCCATAATTGAAAAAGACATGTGTACCCCAGTGTTCACTGAGGCACTCGAGGGGTGGGATGGGGTGGGAGGTGGGAGAGAGGTCCAAGAGGGAGGGGACATATGTATACCTGTGGCTGATTCATGTTGATATATGGCAGAAACTAACACAATATTATAAAGTAATTATCCTCCATTAAAAATTTTAAAAATCTTTTTTAAAAAAAGTAACTATCACGTAGTTCTTAAAATTTTTTCTATTTTTCAAGCCTTTAATTATCAAACATTTTTTTCAAGTTTTTATGCCTTCAGAAATTAGATGAATTCATCTACAAAAAAAAATTTCTCTGATATCATGATCTCGGCAAAAAATGACAATTCTAATAAGATGGAAGGAGTCAGAAAAATTATAAAAAGCAAAATGAAACACAACAGAAAAGCCCAGTAGCCAGAGACTGTGGCGCGTTGCATTACATGTGGAGTGTTTTGAGGGCTTTGCCACTTTTCAGTACAGTGTAATAATGATTGTTAATAATGGTGGTTCTCAGTTATTTAGACAGATTGGATTATGGTCAAAATATTCTTTAAACAAGTAGACAGTGTGTAAGACAATTTCTGAAAAATTCCCAGGCTCATTTGTGAAAGTAGGAAAATTTGGCACTTCAAGGGTAAATATCAAATATCTGAAATTTTACTTACATGAAACAATATCTCATCAGGATCTGTGAGGATTTGTAATGCATTTGTGGATTGTGGAGGTAGAATGTGATTCAGGCAACATGGAGCGCATTAGAATCTTGAGATCTTGATTGCCTCATCAGTCAGCTTGGCCTCTGTGCTTCCACCAGGCTTGCCTGGCAATTGACTGTCCGTGGGGATGAACGGTGCTTATTCGCAGGCTCGTGGAAGAAGCAGAATGGAAGCACCACAGTTATTCTGGCAGTAGCACTAGCATGAGAAGTAGCAGCATCAATTACTATTTAATGAGCCACGTTCTCCCCACTGTCTTTTTCAAGCCACCAGGGTACCATTTTGTGCAGCAGAGTGGTAAATCAAACGGTACTCTACTGGGTTGAAAGAGTAACTGCATCGCTCTTAGAGTTCAACGTATTACCTGAATGTGAGAAAAGCTTTGGGGAGAATAAAGGCCATTAAGTGCCCCCAGGGTATAAGATATTGCCCAAAGTACCAACATTTCCCCATTATTCTATGGGGCCAAATGGTTATCAGCCATCAAGAGGAGGTGTCCAATGGTACTTGCTGTTCATTCTCTCCGAAAAGCTAATGAAGGAATAAAATATACTACTATTAAGTTTCAGAGAAGTGAGGGAGGTTAGAGACCATTCCCCCGATTCCAAGTATTAATTTAGTTGATATTTATACTCAATCTCCCTTCAAACATTTTAAGTAGTTTTATGTAATAAAAAGGACATTAAGTAATCCAAAAAAAAAATTAAAATGATCAAAGAAAGGAAATTCTGCTCCTCTGAATATGTGATGTATGTGCCCAGTTCACTGAGAAAGTTAGACACATCAAATAAATACATGATGCCAAGTAAAAAACATGCTCTTCAAAACAAATCTAGCCACATTACCCTGTCCTACCTACACTTCATATTCCATGAATTCTCTCAAAGGACTCAGGTGAGCTAGGTTTATGAATTTCTTTTAATTTAAATAAATACCCAATGTAATATGTTTAGTGACTATAAGCATAGTCTGCTCTTAACTAAAGTCTGATGGTTTTAGGCATCAAAAGAAACCAAGAAGGTTAATATTTATGGATATATTAAAACTCTGGACTCCATATTTCAAATCTGTCAGCAACTAAAAAATCATTTTATTAATTCTTCATCCACACGAGTTATATGGAATTGCACAAAATTTACGAAGTGCCTACTAAGGTTCTAGGCAGTGTAGCTATCAGGCTCTGTTCCTTGACATTAAGAGTCAGTATATTCCAGGTAATTTTATAGTCTGTCTAATCATATAAAAGTTCAGTTATTCCTGAAGCTTAATTGACTCATGCATAAATCAAAGTAACGTTACTTAGGTGAGATTAGATTCTGCATAGAGTTAAAAGGATGAACCAGAAAAAAAAAAAAAAGCATACAGGCTGAACACAGCTGTCTCATTCCCAGTCATGGTTTTTGAAAGCCAAATGTCAGGTAGAACTAAAGGCTTCTATATCAGTCCAAGTAATTTTCTATCTTTGTGCCATTTCATGACTAAAATACTAAAACTGAACATAGGCTTCAAAGAAGGTTAGGAAATGAAGCAGGCTTTACCCATATCATGCTGCCTTTCCTCACAACTCTAACCCTACTTAAGTGCATGCATGCCACAGCCATATAGTCGGAAAAACACAAAGTATGAAAAAACATATTAAGAATTCAACCTGCTGGCTTCACTTATTAGTAGGAAAGTTACATTTTTTTCATCTTCTAAAAAATGTTTTATTGAAGTGTAGGTGACTTACAATGCTGTGTTAGTTTTAGGTGTACAGCAAAATGAATCAGATATATATATATATATCTATATCTGTTCTTGTTAGATGCTTTTTCCATATATGTTATTGCAGAATATTGAGTAGAGTTCCCTGTGCTATACATATACAGGAGATCCTTATTAGTTTTCTATTTTATATATTGCAGTGTATATATGATAATCCCAATCTCCTTATTTATCACTCCCCCCACCCCCCACCCCCCCACCATGTTTCCCCTTTGGTAACCATAAATTTGAGATCTGTGAGTTTGTTTCTGTTTTATATTAAGTTTATTTGTATAATTTTTATTAGATCCCACATGTAACTGACATTATATGATATTTGTCTTTCTCTGTCTGACTTCCTTCACTTAGGATGATAGGAAAGTTACATTTTAAACTTAAATGTGACCTTATCATTCCAGGGTGACCTTCACTGTATAATATAAAAACGTTTAGAGTTTTGCTAAACTTTCTGAAAATCATGAAAATGCATTTAAATTCATAATGTCTGAGTATTTGTATGCCACATATTTATTACCCTCAATAGCTTAATTTAAATTCACATTGGAGGCTAGTGAGAAGTCAGACTTGGTATTACATGAAGAATCATGGTATTACCATTTACTGCTTAGCAGTTTGATTATCATTGTACAGGCCAGGTGGAAAATGTACTTGTCTCTTTTATTCCTTGTTCTAGATGGTAGCCAATTCACATAATCTGCAGAACAGTAGATATCCAGCCTCAAGTAACAGGATCCAGCTCGTGTTAAAAGATACTGCCTGTTTGCTCTGAACTCTGAGTTCTTTTTCTGCCATTAACTATTTCCATATATTAAGCAAGAATAGAATATTTCCTGTGGTTTTCAGGTGCTTTCCAAGATTTGTCATTCAGATTTATAGCACCCGATGTAAATATTTCAGTGACAGTGATAAATGTGTCAGGATCCCATTCCACTTTGTCTCAGAGTTCACATGGGGCCCTTTTGGGATTCAGGGTCTCAGTTCCACGCAAAGTGTATTTAATGATCCAGTTGATAAGCCCCTCCTTTCATGCAGTCTTTGTGAGTTAGTATGAAAATAAAGGACTAGTTTTTCCTTAGCCTTTTAGCTATTTAATCTCCTAACATGGAATTAAACAATAAAATGTATCAAAAGGAGAGCATTATGATGGTGAGAACATGAAAAGATAACATCGGTGCTTGATTCTTTCCTTACTAAGGTGACTGAGTATTTAATGACTCTACTTTGTAAGTTCACTTACTGTAAAGTAATCTACTTGCACTAGATTGTCTATTAGGACTGTTCCAGCTCCCTGTGTTTTGATTCTAAAATAAATATTATATTTAAAATTTCTACCCTCTCATAGAAATTTTCAAACTAGAAAAAAGGACAAAAATCAAAGTTTATGTTTCTATAATTATGTGAAATTAAATTTTCTAAGCGTATTTTGCTTAGGTTGCCAGTCCTAAAACCACTGGTAAGGCCCTGCCCACTGAACATTGAATTTTGTTTTGCTTTTAAAAATGTATCCCATCCAAGGATAGAAATAGACATATGTATTCACATAATCCCCCTGCATCCTCCTGAGGGTTTTCATCAGATGAATTTCCCTCAAAGGGCCTTTTAGCTACCAACAGCTTCTCTTCAGGACATATATACTTCTGACTGTGGTCATTTGTTAAAGAGAATTTTAGC
The DNA here is from genome assembly GCF_019923935.1 of Bubalus bubalis. Lineage (NCBI taxonomy): Eukaryota > Metazoa > Chordata > Mammalia > Artiodactyla > Bovidae > Bubalus > Bubalus bubalis. The sequence continues at coordinate 71,589,524 of NC_059172.1, read as the reverse complement.
AGATGTTATTAATCAAATAAATTTAAGAGAGCTATTGCTTTTCACTTTCTCCCATGGTGTAACACACATATAATAACAGGTTGTCTGTGGTCCCCTTCATGAAACTCTCTGGTGACAATCATCTTTATTCGTGTAAGCTCAGTTTACATCTTTTCTTCTTCAGATCTGTTAAGTGTTGGCTGCTGATTTCTTTCCACAATATCTCCATCCATTCAATTTCATCCCTGAAACATTCCATCAGACTTCCCTCTCTTGTGAATACATTCTTACCTTTTTTTTTGAGCTCTAAAATATACAACTATCCATGACTGCATAATTTGGAGGCCATGTTAAGATCACTGGTCAATACCATGACAGTGTAAGGATTTGTTTAAACTGCGTAGTTCCCCATTGGAATGGTTGAATAGGTTTCTGTCTCAGAGATTAATCAGAAAGCTTATACGAAGCAAAAGTTATTTACCATCCTTACCACATACTTATTTTTCTCATATATTTATTTTGACACACTAGAGAATTAGCATAGTCATTTATTCAACAAACATTAATTGATAGCTGATTTTGTAATAAGAATGATAAAAATGAATGATATAAGCCACAATTTATTGAGTGTCTGCTATATGCCAGATTCTAGGCTCTTTTATTGGAGAAGGCAATGGCACCCTACTCCAGCACTCTTGCCTGGAAAATCCCATAGGCAGAGGAGCCTGGTGGGCCACAGTCCATGGGGTTGCTAAGAGTCTGACACAGCTGAGCGACTTCACTTTCACTTTTCACTTTCATGCATTGGAGAAGGAAATGGCAACCCACTCCAGTGTTCTTGCCTGGAGAATCCCGGGGACAGGAGCCTGGTGGGCTGCCGTCTATGGGGTCGCACAGTCGGACATGACTGAAGCGACTTAGCAGGCTCTTTTTATAAATACTAAGAATAACAATTTAAGAAATTAAATCTCTTCTGCCTTTAGTGGGATTCACATTCTAAGTGAGGAGACAAGCATAAAAGCAAGTATTTGCAATACATGCTTCAAGAGAAGAGGTGGTTTGGTATAATGATTAAGCAGAGAATTAAATGTCAGAATATCCGTTTACATGGTTTGAATCCTTGCTTAATACTAGCTTAGTAGCTGCATGACTTTGGACAAGTTCCTTAACCTCTCTCTGTGGTTCAATATCTTCATTTGTAAAAAGAAGAAAAATCAGGACCAAGAGATACAGTTGCACAGATTGTGCCCTGCACAACTCCATGAAGTCTTACGTGGCATCATTCAATAGTTAATGATGGGTGCCTCACAGGCTAATGATGAGGGTTAACAGAGAAAATATTTTTAAAGTGCTTAAACAATGCCTGGCACCTTACAGGTTCTGTTGTTGTTTTTGTTTGGGGCTACCCTCCAGGCTCCTCTGTCCATAGGGTTTCCCAGGCAAGAATACTGGAGTCAGTTGCCATTTCCTTCTCCATATTATCACTGTAAAATGCTGAATTAGAAAAAGTGAAGACATTCTCTCTTTCTTTTTTTTTCTGACTGTGCCACAAAATCTTAGTTCCTGGACCAAGGATTGAACCTGGGTCCTCAGCAGTGAAAGTGCAGAGTCCTAACCGCTGAAACGATAGGGAACTCCCAAGAGATTGGCTCTTCATTAGGAACAAATATTCATGGAGATTGTTCAAGAAAGTTAAGACATTGATTCAAGCTCATACCATTCTTTCATTAATTCCACTACTGTGGGGATTCGTATTCCTGGGGAAGGAAGTCTGCATTGCTAGCAGAGTTCTAGTCCTGCATAAGTCACTCTCAAAAACTGTTTTCAAGCTGAACTAAATGCTATCATAGGTACTTTGGTGCCATCAGACTGGTGTTGACTCTCAAAGCCCCAAACAACTAGTTCTATCCTAAGGACGCATTCAGTGTCATTGCTTGATTTACTGCTATATTTCCACATCTCTCCTTTGGAGAATGGCTTATCAATTCAGTATTGAGGATTAAAAGAGAAGAAACTGAAAGAGAAGAAACCATTATTCACTTAGAAAGATGAAACCATTGAAAAAAATAGTAGGAACAAGAACAGGAGGAAAAATGGGCTATAGATGGTGACGTTTGATATGGAACGTGTGGAGTTAGGAGTATTAGCAGGTGAAATAGCAGATGGAAATGTTTATTGGATAGTTGAACTATGAGTCCAGGCCTCTGGAGAGGACTTAAGTCCAAGGACAGTGATTGAACAGCTACATGCATGTCTTTGAAGATGAAATTTGTAGAGGTGGAAGATCTTACCAAGTAGATAAACTGCAAGTTTATTATTAAATTAGGAATTGCCTACATTCCAAGGCTCTGCGTGGAGAAGTGATTTTTTTTTTTTTTTTGACTAGTAGGCAAGGGAGAAAGGAGTCTTAAGAACAAAAGTAATATTCTATAGAATCGAATGCTTACAGAAGTATGTAAGAGGATGAGGATGGAAAGAAAAGTGTAATAATCAAAAGGTTATACATGAACATCTAGAGAACAGAGGGACATGTATTTTCAGTGAAGTTTGGAGAATGGAAGTTATAGATGGGGCAGTAGAAATTGTGAACATAGCATTTGTGAAAAATTCTTTCAAAAATGTTAATAGTGTAAAAAAGAAATAGTTCCTAGGAAAGGAATTAGAGATCAGAATAGCATTATTTTTAGATGAGCACAATGAATACATTTAGCTGTGGTTGCTGTTGTTGAGTCGCTCAGTCATATCCAACTCTTTGTGACCCCATGAACTACAGCACGCCAGACTTCCCTGTTTTTCACCATCTCCCAGGGCTTTCTCAAACTCATGTCCATTGAGTTGGCCATCCAGCCATCTCATCCTCTGTCCTCCCTTTCTCCTCCTGCCTTCAATCTTTCCCATCATCAAGGTCTTTTCTAATGAGTTGGGTCTTCGCATCAGGTGGCCAGAGTACGTAAATAAGTGAAGAAGAGATTGAAATGTAAAAGAAAGCCGGGGTAAATCGCTAGTGCATAATAGCTCCACTGAGAATGATTGGCGACTTGTGAAGACAGCTGGGCTTTGGAATGTAGAGGAAGGCTGTTGGTTGGTCCAGTAGCTTCATGAGTCATCATGTACCTCTTCTAGCTTCTTAAATGCTGGCTTCAATCACATTTCTCACCTTCTTAATGACTTCTCCAGCTGGAGACTCAAACTTAGTTCTTTGAGGGCTATGGGATTGTTTCATTAGTGTCAATTTTCATTTGCAGAGAAGATTATAGCACATTTCATTTTTATTGGTATAAGGGCATCTTGATATTCTCTTTCTATTAACCCTGTAAGTAGACATTAAAGAAAGTAGTACTAACCTCATACATCTTCCCCCAAAAAAACACTGTAAAATGGAGTTGCCCTTGCTTAATTTCTGGTTAAAAAAAAAATGGATGTGACATTAAAATAGATAAAGAGGCTGCAATTATAATTTTGGTGTTAGATGTTAAGGCCACAGAGAGTATAAAGTTTAATAATTCTGCAGGGAATGAAGAAGAAACCCTACACCTTGACAGTTACCATCTCTTTAGTTTATGGCTTATTTAGGTTTCAGTTTTATAAGTGATCAAAAGTTAAAGTTTGTGGATTACACAATCTTTTGTTTGCCCTTGTTGATGGATTGGTTCCTGCTTTCCTGAGTTTTTAGTGGAAACAATTATATCATATAAGAAACTATCTCACTTGTTTCTATTCCCTGGCATCATATATGGAAAAATACAGCAGTTGGTTGAATTGTCTGCTAGAAACTGGCCTTTAAAGGAGAATATAAGAGGAAGAAATTTTGCAAGTGTATACTTTAAGGTTGAATTGAAAAGGGGAGGGGGGATTTAGGGGGGATGACTGAGTTCACATTCCAGTTTTTGAAGGTAATTTACTGATTCATGAAGGAAGTTACCTCTGAAATGTAGTATAAAATTTTTTTAATTTATTTAGATTTGAATGATAAAAATTCAATGTGATTACTGTTGTAGGAAGATGATATCTGACCTTAGTTACATTGTCTAAGCAGGATTTTCTGCCTTATTTGAACCAAGAAATCTTACTATTTCCTCTCCAATTGAATATTTCCAGCAAAAAGTATATCTTCTGACATTACAAAGGAAAGACTACTTTAAACAGAATGAGCTTTTAAAAAAAATGTTTTTTAATCAGGAAAATTGCTACAAACTTCTGTTTCAGTTTGAACACCTGACCTGGCCTGGCCTGCTGTATGAGGGTGGACATCAGTATATCTTGTCTTGGCAGTAGATGTGTCCCTGAAAAGCTGCATTGGAAACCAATCTTGGGATTAAAAAATAAATCACTCAAGTGGCTTGAAGTAAAAAAGTTCTGTTGTGAATTTTTTGAGTCTCTTGTGCAGTGGAGAATGCCTCCATGAGGGGCATTCACACCCCAAATACAGACACACAGACATTCCTTTCTTTTCAACTCTTGTTTCTTTGGTTGTTATGGTAGTTTGTTCAGTATATCAGAGGGTCTTAAGTGGGGAATCCATCCAACTTTCACTGCAAAATGTAATAATTCCCCCTTACAAACCAGAGGCAGATTTTATATTTTTGATGACCAGCTAATTCAGCTGATAACTGTGGGTAGAAGCCAGTGTTCCTTTCTCTACAACCAGTGCCTCCCGCCATCCTGTGAGCCCAGGCGGGAGGGACCCCTGGGTGAAATCCACGGGGGTGGCTGCCCTAGTGAGGCTCTGGGGTTCCTATGTGAGCACCCCAGGGCTGCTTGCTCCTCCTCCCCGGCCATAGCCATGCGACCCCAGGGAGTGTGTACCCTTGGCAGCAACACTAGCAGCGTCTTGGGCAAGTGCTCAGTGTCCCATCTCAGTCCTCCCCAGCCGTGGCTGTCCTCCCCGGGAATTACCCTCACGTGGCTGCTTGTGGGAACTGTGTGCTGGGCCTGTGCTTAGTCGCTTCAGTGGTGTCCAACTCTGTGTGACCCCTATGGATGGTAGCCCACCAGGCTCCTCTGTCCATGGCATTCTCCATGCAAGCATACTAGAATGGATTGCCATACCCTCTTCCAGGGGCTCTTCCCGACCCAGGGACCGAACCTGCATCTCAGGTCTCTTGCATCAGCAAGTGGGTTCTTTACTGCTAGTGCCACCCGCCACCTGTGGCTCCCCCCATATTCAGTTAGATTGTTCAATATTTTTAATATTACTCCCAGTGACAACCATATTGAATGCTCAGTTTTGTGGTCGATTTAAAAACAAAACTTGTAAGCGTGTGATTTGAAAAGCTGCAAAGAGTAAGTACACTAATTTCCCTTTTAATATCACTGCTTCTTAAATAAAATGTTCCTATGTGCTACATTTGAAACCACCATTGCAAACTGCAGTTCCTTCATCTGAGAGTTAAACTGATGTCCTGTGTTCGGATAGTGTATCCAGTTAGGTGCTGGATACAGAAGTGAAGATATGGTACCTACCCTGAGAGCTCACAGTTGAGAGTAAGAGATGTATGTGCTGTATGAAAAGGGTATAGTCTGCAAAATGGTGTTATGAAGGTAAATTAAACTGAGTTAAAAATTAAATTATACCGGGGGAAAGGATTTCTAGCCACTACTCATCATTATGACTCAATATAACTCAATATGACTCCAGTTCACATTGCAAATAGGGCATGGTGTGGTTGTCTTTAAGTAATGGAAATAGCTTGGTGTCAGGCAAGTGAAGCCTTCGTTATAAGGCGGGTTCAAGCCCCAACCCACTTGACTATCTATCAGGCTAATTGCTGATGTACTAAGATCCCTTTCAATTACCAATTTCCATGATTCCATGAAATCATCTCTGACCTCCTAAGAAGGAAATTTTAAAAAAATAGAGGATATAAAATAGGACAAACCAACCAGAATAGTAAAAATCTGAAGAAAAGAAATGAGTCTGGGCATTGTGCAGGAGAAAGAAGGAGTTCAATAACAGTTTCAAAATCTGTAGCTTTTCACTTGCCAGAAAACACATTTCTAGAAGGTGACACAGAGAAATTACTGCAGTTCATTGCCTTCCTTTAAAGTTTTTTTTAATTAAATAATTTTAGACTATTTCCCCTTTCTGTGAGAAATATAAGACCAGAGGGGCATGAATACTAATTTTTCTGTTTTTCTTTTTACTCCACCTACCAACTCCACAGTGTCTGCTTTCCAAAATTAGTTTGAAAGCCCACAACCTGTGTCTGAACTGGGCAAAACAGCACAACAGTTGACACCTGGAATGAAAGAATGATTGTATGTGAGTCTGTTAATGGCTGTGTAGAGCTCTATCACTATATGAACCTATTTATAAATACATTTTCTACATGACAGATGCATTTAGAGTAGAACTGATCCCAGAGTAAAATGGCATGAATAAAGTATTATTTCCGATAATGCCCTCACTCAAATAAGAGAAATGAGCCCTTGTAGTTACCATTTCCTCTATAACTTTTTTTGAGACGCAGAAAAATCCTTTTATAAAGTGCTTAGTTCCCCTAAGGATGCAGACATGCTGTGGGTTACGATACATCCTCATCTGTGTAGGGGTTTACAGCCTCTCCTATATTAGCCCCACAATAGTTCCTGCTGCCAGTTCCAGGTTGTTCAAACCTATGGGTCAGCAAAGACACAGGTGAGCCATAGGTATGGCACATTCATAAAAGGAGAAAATGCTTTCATGAAAAGCATGTTAGGGGACTGGAGGAAGTCCAGGTGACTAAGGACAGTGAGAACTAGATTCAATACCCTAGTTCTTAGCTAAGCCCTGAGAAGTTAGTCAGTGGTCTTCCTCTTCCTCCTCTCCTTGTGTGTCTTCCCTTAAATTTTGCACAGAACTTTAGTTTGCAGAGGACTCCGATATACACCATCTGCTTTGCTTCTTCTATGTTCTGAGTGTAGGAATGAACAAAAGGTCATCATTAAGGATAGATTGTGAGTTTATGCCCTGAACACTGCAAAGTCCACCCCAGCAATGGGGAGACTTTCTTGATATTGCCTCTCTCCCTATAATGAAAATATAATCTATAATCAACTTGATAGTAGAGTCCCTCACTCTCTGCTCTCTCCTGGGTGATGGTGGATAAGTCAAGGGTTTTAAAACCTTGATCCTGTGCCCAAGCCCACACAAGTCAGCTGTGTGATTGCCATGTCTACTTGGATGACACCTGGGGTCATGCCCACTTCAATGTCCTAAACTCACATTTGTTCTTTCTCCCATATTCTTTATGATAGTCAGTGATGGTCTTTCATCCCAGACAGAACCCTAGTGGCTCAGACAGTAAAGAATCCTCCTGCAGAAATATGAGGGTTCTTGTAAACTCCACCCTCTCACTAGCCTTTCAGTTTCTATAAATGACCCAGTTCCACCCAGTTCCTCTATTTTCTGCTGCTTTACTCTCTCATCTCATCCTCTCTTCTGGATTATCCCCACTGCCACAATGTTAGCTGCTCCCGATCTCACATTTACTCACTTTTACTGCAACAAAAATATCCCAAGCAGTTACCCTGCTTTCAGGCTAATCCCTTCCAATATGAAGCTGCCAGGGTGGGTTTCTTAAAATGTTTATCATTAATTCAAAATCATCAGCAAAGTACACAAAAACCTCTGTATTATGATGTTGCTGAACAAAATACTAGCAGCCCTAGAAACACAAGAACTATATTGGAAGGACTAATGCTGATGCTCCAGTATTTTGGCACCTAATGTGAAGAGCCAACTCATTGGAAAAGACCCTGATGCTGGGAAAGATTGAGGGCAGGAGGAGAAGGGGGCGACAGAGGATGAGATGGTTGGATGGCATCACCAACTCAGTGGACATGAGTTTGAGCAAACTCCAGGACATGGTGAAGGACAGGGAAGCCTGGCGTGCTATGGTCCACAGGGTCACAAAGAGTCAGACATGACTAAGTGACTGAACAGAAAAAGAAACACAAAACTCCCTTAATGTCGCTGTGCTGGTCCCCCCACCTGGAATATTCTTGCAGTCTGTTTAGAAAACTCCTGTTGACTCTTCAGTGCTTAGGGAATCATGGGTCATCTTATTAGGAAAGATCCACCACCTCCCCAGCTTGCTAGCCTGAGGTTGCTCCTCTTTCACACTCTCCTAATACTCAGTCCACCGTACGGTATTACGTCCCATCGCTGCACTTCACGCATTGAACTCTGTTTTGCTGGGCTGTCCACCTCACTTCACTGTGAGCTCCTCAAGGCACAGACTGGTTCTGAGGGGCTTATTAGCACAGTGACCAGCAACAGATGAAGCATTTGGTAAATGTTGAACAGAATCTGTTTATTTTTTCCAGAGCACAAAGCATGCATGAAAGATTAATTTACTCCACATGGGAAGTTGTTGCCCAGACTTACCAAAAGATCAGGGCTATATAAAGTGGTGTTACTTTTTTTCCCCCTTTTCTTTAGTAAAATATTAAAAAGAAAATCACAGTTTAAAAGCTGGGACCTATGGAACTTATTTCTGATGTGAAAAATTACAGATGCGTATTCCCACAGCACCTAAACTATTCCCTAGGGCCGTGCTTCTCAAAGTGTGGTCCCCAGAAGAGCAGCAGCAACATCACCTGGGAACTTGTTACATGTGCAGATTTCTAGACCCCATCCCAGACTGTCTGAACTGGAGACCCTGGGGATGGAGTCTGTGCATGCTCAGTCGCTTCGGTTGTGTCCAATTCTTTGCAACCCCATGGACTGTAGCCCACCAGGCTCCTCTGTCCATGGGATTCTCCATGCAAGACTACTGGAGTAGGTTGCCATGCCCTCCTCCAATTCCTGACTCAGGAATTGAACCCACATCTCTTATGTCTCCTGCATTGGCAGGTCAGCTCTTTACCAATAGTGTTTAGCCCTCTGTTTTAATAAATCCTCCTGGTTACCCTAGTGGTTACCCTAGTTTGACAACTACTTCTTGGGGTTAAAAAAAAATCTACCAAAGGATATTAGCATTTATAGAGCACCTGTTATGTGCCAGGCCATATTAACTTTGTTATTAACTTTTTCATGATGCCAGATTAGCACTTAAAGATTTAAATCAGCTAAGATACCTTTTATTCTGTTTATTCTGTATCTAAAAGTATTTAGATACATCCTCCACAAAGCAATTTTCCACTGCTCTCCAGGAGTGATTCTTCACTTTTTTACACTGGCTTGTGGCACTGGAGTGACACTCCAAATATATTGCCTTGAATCATAGATACCTACACAGCTTGCTTATCTCTCAAACTGTGAGCTTTTACAAAGTATAGACCCTGTTTTGTGTCTCTACCCTGCACTCTGCTTTAGATAGTACTTTCCACATATGGGGCTTCCCTGATGGCTCAGCTGGTAAAGAATCCATCTGCAATGCAGGAGACCCCGGTTCGATTCCTGAGTTGGGAGGATCCGCTGGAGAGAGGATAGGCTACCCACTCCAGTATTCTGGCCTAGAGAATTCCATGGACTGTATAGTGGGATCACAAAGAATTGGACACAACTGAGCGACTTTCTTCATACATTGGAGAAGGAAATGGCAACCCACTCCAGTGTTCTTGCCTGGAGAGTCCCAGGGATGGTGGAGCCTGGTAGGCTGCTGTCTATGGGATCGCACAGAGTCGGAGATGACTGAAGTGACTTAGCAGAGCGACTTTCACTTCACTTCCACATATGAGCTAAACACTAGATAAATATCAGTTGGATGAGTGAATGACTCGTACAACATTTATCACAGTACTGTCCAGATTTAGGTTTGTACTGTTTAGTTTGTTGCGCTACACAGTACAGGGATTAAAAGCTTTCTTTTTTTTTTTTTCATCTAAGAAGCTGTTTATATGGAAGACAAGGGGAGAAATAATTATGGAAATGGAGAAATAACCATATTTTCCCCTCTTTTTATTTTTTTGGTAGCTGTTTCTCAAGCTGCATCTGCCTGATTGTTGTTTTAAAAGCAAAGATATTTTACAGTGTGGATTAATTTAACTCCATGAATCTCAGAAGCTACCAGAATTGAATAATCTGTCCCAAGTATATAATCTTGTTTGTTCGGTACCGTGGACATCAATACAAGTTGGCATGACTTTAACACATCACTCTTGGCTTTGGAGGTGCTCTGTTCAAGGACAGACAAGCATGTCTCTTTCCTTAAAAGTGGCCTTCTGTTCTGGACTTTTGTTGTTGTTGTTTAGTCACTAAACGTGGACTGTAGCCCACCAGGTTCCTCTGTCTGTGGGATTCTCCAGGGAAGAATACTGGAGTGGGTTGCCATTTTCTCCTCCAGAGGATCTTCCCAACCCAGAGATTGAACTCGTGTCTCCTGTGGCTCCTGCATTGGCAGATGGATTCTTTACTACTGACCCCTCAGGGAAGCCCGTTTTGGATTTTAGGACTAAGCTTAAAAAAGGCGCGGGGGGCACTGACAAGTGAAAGAAACAGTTCTTGCTATCCTCCCCCACCAGCAAAGAGACCATCATCTCAGGATGAGGAATGGCCAGCGTACAACACGACACTGCAGAGTTATCAGGGAACAGAGTGAATATGCATAGTCTTCCGCAAAGTAGAATTAATCAGGCTAAAGGAAGAAAACGAAACACAAGTCTCTTACACTATATTCACCCCCCATTGTTGCTTTCTCTAGAAATGGAGAATGAGCCAGAAGACTTGTTATTTATATTTCATATTTTTTCCTTGAGATTCTGCGCTAATTTCTATGGACAGGAGATTTGAAAATTGTGATTTCCCTGCTCTCCTTTTTGCCCTGAACTTTATGAATTCTTAATACATCCGCCAGGCTAGACTTTTCCCAGTCATTGTAAAATCCTCTTTCTGAAGAAATGTACATTTCTGGAGGTTGTAAATAGGGTCTTCTATGGACTAAAAATGTTCAGTTAAAGTAGACATAGAAATGAGTAAAAACGGAAATGAAATATTTTTATTGATTTGTAGCATAAGGAAGCATTTTGGTCTAAGCGCTACTATTTATATTGCATGAATGTTTGAATTACTGAAAAGTCATAGGTCAGGCAACAGTTTTTCTACCCTTTTCCACTGTCCCGTATGGAGAGCTGTGCTTACAGCAGCACCGATAGTGAACTTCATTTAAGGTGTTGCAAGGTTTGAATTCTATAACAAGGAAAAAAAAAATTCCTTGGTTTGTGGACAAAAGAAAATATGTAAGTTAGGATGTGTTTTAAGAACTAGTTCATCAAATGTGTTCTGAGCCATTATTCTGAAGGGATCTGTCATAAATGTTATTTCCTGCAGTATTGTTTTTAATAGTTGGAAGGGGGAAGTAACCTTAATGTCCACCCATAAGGAATTGACTATATTAAGATACATTTATTTAATGGAATATTATGCAACCATTAAAATTCAGAACATTTATATATATTAGGGCTTCCCTGATGGCTCAGATGGTAAAGAATCTGCCTGCAATGCAGGAGACCCCGGTTCAATTCCTGGGTCAGGAAGATCTCCTGGAGAAGGGAAAGGCTACCCACTCCAGTATTCTAGCCTGGAGAATTCCATGGACTGTATAGTCCACGGGGTTGCAAAGAATCTGGCTTCCCTGATAGCTGAATATGATGGAATATTATGCAACCATTAAAATTTAGGACATATATATTACAATAACATGGAACTAACCTGGCAAGGTATTAAATGAAAAAGGAGGCACCAAAATATCATTTGTACATGAACTCATTTATGTGACATTATACATATCTAGGCAGAGAAGGCAATGGCACCCCACTCCAGTACTCTTGCCTGGAAAATCCCATGGATGGAGGAGCCTAGAAGGCTACAGTCCATGGGGTCTCTGAGGGTCGGACACGACTGAGCGACTTCACTTTCACTTTCACTTTCATGCATTGGAGAAGGAAATGGCAACCCACTTGTTCTTGCCTGGAGAATCCCAGGGACGGGGGAGCCTGGTGGGCTGCCGCCTATAGCGTTGCACAGAGTCGGACATGACTGAAGTGACTTAGCAATAGCAATAGCAATACATAGCTAGGCCTTCCCAGGTGATGCTAGTCGTAAAGAACCCACCTGCTAATGCAGTATAATAAGAGTCGCAGGTTCCATCCCTTAGTCAGGAAGATCCCCTGGAGGAGGGCATGGCAAACCACTCCAGTGTTCTTGCCTGGAAAATCCCACGGACAGAGGAGCCTGGCAGGCTACAGTCCATGGGGTTGCAAAGTGTTGGACACGACTGAGTACGCACACACATACATGTCTAATGGGGGATTAACGACAGCAATTCAACAAAACAGTCTCGTAATGACCTCTACGTGGCTGGATGCAGATGATACTTGTTTCTCTTTAGAGCTTTCTGTATTGTTTGAATATTTACAAAAGATTATCTTTTTAAAATAAATTAAAAATGTAAAAAAGAATAGGTTGTATGAGCATTTAGCTATATGAACTACATCACTCTATGCAGATTCTGTTTCAAATAATGTTTTAGTTTTCCAGTGCAATTCACCATTGCTACCCTTTTCATTTAGAAATATATGTAACTGATAGGTGACCTAATTTAATATTTCCGGTTTTTAAAAAAATTCACAATAGATATAACTATGAGATTCATAAAGGATAAAGAAAAAATTGCATAAATGCACTAAAAAATTTTTTATTTGGATCAGAGAAATAGAAATATAATAATAGGAAAACTGTAGTAGAGATAGAGAGGTATGAATAAAGATGTCCATAAAGAGAAAGATGAGAAATACTTTAAAAGAGAACTAAGAATAAATGAAACTACCAAGCAAATTTGCAAAACTCCAAAGAGACAGGACAATTGAATGATACTATCTTATAATGGTGACTGCAGCCATGAAATTAAAAGACGCTTGCTCCTTGGAAGAAAAGCTATGACCAACCTAGACAGCATATTAAAAAGCAAAGACATTACTTTGCCAACAAAGGTCTGTCTAGTCAAAGCTATGGTTTTTCTAGTACTCACATATGGATGTGAGAGTTGGACTGTAAAGAAAACTGAGTGCAGAAGAATTGATGCTTTTGAATTGTGGTGTTGGAAAAGACTCTTGAGAGTCCCTTGGACTGCAAGGAGATCCAACCAGTCCATCCTAAAGGAAATCAGTCCTGAATATTCATTGGAAGGACTGATGCTGAAGCTGAAACTCCAATAGTTTGGCCACCTGATGGGAAGAACTGACTCACTGGAAAAGATCCTGATGCTGGGAAAGATTGAAGGCAGGAGGAGAAGGGGATGACAGAGGATGAGACAGTTGGATGGCATCACTGACTCAATGGACATGAGTTTGAGTAAACTCCAGGAGTTGCTGGCGGACAGGGAGGCCTGGCGTGCTGCAGGCCATGGGGTCGCAAAGAGCCTGATACAACTGAGCAACTGAACTGAACTGAACTGAACCTTATAATGAGCATGAATTATGTGTTATAATAATTTAAACTAAGGATTTGAATCCCACAACAGTCCTAAAAATTTTGTAGTTTTTAATCCTCATTTTTTATATGAGAAATGAAGGCCTGGGGGAGGCAAGCATCTTGCCTTAAGTCACAAATATGATATCTCTTTGCTTTTTACCAGGCATCCTAAAGGTTATTTCATTTAAACCTCAGAATAATTCTGGTAAGTATCTCTCCATTTTACAGATGAGAAAACTGAGTCTCGTGGTCACAGAGTTGTTTGTCTTAACCCACATAGCTATGCCATAAAATAATCCAGACTCAAACTTAGATACCTTAACCCTAAATTCAGTGTTTGCTTGTTTGTTTTTCTTTTTTCTTTTAGCATTGTGGAGAATAACTTGTAATAGAAAGGAAAAATGTAAATAAAGTAAACAAAGGGATAGAGATGAAAGCTACCAAAAAGCTTTCCAAAATTAACAACCATTTGTATAAACATGTGAAAGTAAATTACTTTCATTTGCATGAAATTACTATTTTGGGCTAGCGTAATTTTTCCCAAGCCAAATATTGATGAAACCTAGTAAATTCTGCCCCTTTTAATCTAAGTTGAACTTTTTTTTAACTTCTCAAGAGATAAATAAATGATTCTTCCAAAACCTTTGCAATTTTATGGGAAAGTAAGACAGACCATGCAAGAGAGACAAGATTATTGCCTTAATTTATAAACAGTGCAGAATTCAGATTGTTTTTCATTGCTGTCAAAAACAGTACCATACTTTCAATGCAACTTGATGCCAGTTCTGATTGTGACTTTGCTCTTTGTTTCTATGGTAACAAACTTTACTGCGATCAGCACTATATAAAAACTTTTTGCGTTGAAACAGGCTAGGAAAACCTGACTCTGTGTGCCTGATATACATAGTAGGGGCTGAATAAACATTTACTGGATGAAAGAGTAAAAAAAAAAGTCTCAGCCATACAATTGCGTGCTAATCAGATGTGGTGCTAAAATTTGCATATGCAAACATCTTCATGGGACAGAACAAACTTTAGCAAAACGGTAAGGTGTAGGGCTGTTTTTGCTTCACTTTAGACCCAGATTGTAGCACAAAGAGAGCTAAGTTGAAGGTTTAAATGGCTTAATTGTGCAGCAAGTTAGAAGTTAAAGGGTCAGAGTAATGTTAAGTAAATGAAGCTGTTTTGGAGAAAACCTGTAATGCTACATTCCAGGTCTCCAAAGGCACAGTGCCATTTTTGTGTGTGTTAAATCAGTTTAAGGCCAAATACTGGTGTTTGCTGACTTCCAGAGCTTCCTTATGTTTCCACTCTTTGCAAAGCAACATAGCCAAGCACACGATATGTGGTGGGCTGCTTCTGAGATTTTGCTTGGAAGGTATTTAAATACATGTTGTTTTTTGGGTTTTGTTTTGCTTTTAGCTCATAATCTGGTCTGTTTTTTTAAAACTTTAAATTTCTGGCATACATGCGTGCTGAGTTGCTTCAGTTGTGTCCAACTCTTTGCTACCCCATGGACTGAAGTCCACCAGGCTCCTCTGTCCATGGGATTCTCCAGGCAAGAATACTGGAGTGGGTTGCCATCTCCTCCCCCAGGAGATCTTCCTGACCCAGGGATCGAACCTGTGTTTCCTGCGTCACAGGTGAATTCTTTACCCACCAAACTACTTTGGAAGCACTAAGTTTCTGGCAGTTGACCATTTACATTTTAAAAGATGTATGAAAATTATCATCCAGGTAAGGTGGGTATCTTTTGTGAGATCATGGAAACCTTTTAACATGGAAGAGTAAAGTAGTATGTGGGTATGTGGACCAAGGTTTTGGTTTTTTTTTTAAACACATTATCAATTAATTCAACAATTGTGCCATGTGCCAGGTACCATAGTAGGCACACAGTAAACAGAAGTTCAGCTGTCATGAAGCTTACATTCTAGTGGGGAAACCAAAATAAAAGTAAAATAAATAAATGTTTTAGATGGTGGCAATGCTGTGGAATAATATGAAGCAAAGAAAGGGGCCAGCTTTAAATAGAATGATCGTGCAAGCTTCACCATGAGGGTGGCCTTTGAGGAGGGACCTGAGTGAGGTACAGGAGAGTGCCGTGCACATAGCAGATGGAAGACCGTCAGCAGCCTGTTCTAAAAGAGCAAAGGGTCTGAGACAGGAGCCTCCCTGGCATGTTCTAGGAACAGCAAGGTGGCCAGCGTGGCTGGAGCAGTAAGCCAGGGAGGGAGAGATGGAGTTGATGTCAAAGAGGTGTTGGATTCTGGAAGAGGACGTGGGAGGCGGATTGTGAAGGACCTTGTAGACCATCGTTGAGAACTTTAGCTTTTGTTCTAAATGAGGTGGGAACTCCTTGGAGAGATTTGAGCAAAGAAGTGGCATAATCTGACTTGGGTTTTAAATGGATCGTTTTGGCTGTTGTGTTTAAAAAAAAAATAAAAAGACTGGAGGGAGAAAGGCCAATAAATTTAAAGATTGTATAGGAGCCTGTTGTATTAATCCAAATAAGAGATGATGGTGTCTCAGAACAGACCAATATCGGCAGCAGTGATGCGATTTCCTGGCTTCTGGATATCTCGTGACCATGACTGCGCTCTTAATGGCTTGGCTGTGAGGGGAGAAGGAGGAACCAACAACGACACTTAAGTTTTCTCCTGGAGCAAGTAGAAGGATGGGGTTGCTCCGGGCGAAGAAGGAGGAGACTGTCTTCTTCACAGATCAAGCTTTGGGGAAAACCACTGGGAGCTTATTTTAGACATGTTAAAGCTTAGATATCTAAGAGGAGATATCATTTGGACATATGAGTCTGGATTTCAGAAAAGATACCTGGGTTAGAGATATAAATTTGACAGTTATCAATGACTAGAATCATAGACATTATTTAAAGCTCGATAAGAGGTTCGATAAGAGGCCTGTGGGCTGAGCTCTGGGTCTCCCAACATTTAGACATCAAGGAGATAGGGAGAGACACCCAAGGGAGATGTGAAGGAGGGCCGAATGAAGGGGAGGACAGATTGGGAGCCAAATGAACCCATTTCAGAGAAACATAGAGCAAAAGGCCCTTTTTTGATGGGCTGCATATATTTACCAGGATATGCCAAAGTGAGTAGAAGGAAAAAGGAGCTGTTTAACCTTGGTCCCTTTAGTATCACCCATCTAAATACTTTCTCAGGAGTATGTCACCCTACAGCCATTTAGGCTGACCAGAGAGCTGAAGCAAATGCATGGTGCAATCATGACTCCTGTGACCAGCTGTCCCAGAAATCTCACCATAGCCACAGAATCATAGATGCTTACTTCGGACAAGTCCTGAAGAGAAACCCATTTTAATCTACCTGATATAAAATTCCCATAGTGAATTCATCCTGCCATTATTCTTAATCATCTTCAATAATAGGTGACTTCACATTTTCGAGAACAGTGGTGCTTCTTTGAATTCCTCTAACTAGCAGCAGCTGCAGTTAAAAATGGCCACGTCCTTAACACGGTACATGAATGAAGTGAACTTATAATGCTGACATTACATTGATTTATAACTTTTTGAGGATGTTTCTGAGTTTTCAGAGATTTAACTTAATCCATGTATGCCTTCATTCAAGCAGGCCAGCGTTTGCTTCATTTATTTTCCTCCAAAGTCATATTTTTGACTTTTCAAATGTTTGTTTCTGGGCAAACAAGGAAGAAAATATATTTACCTTTAAGATGTGTATGTGTGTATGTTCAATCGCTCAGTCATGTCCAACTCTCTGCGACCCTGTGGGCTTTAGCCCGCCAGACTTCTCTGTCCATGGGATTCTTCAGGCAAGAATACTGGAGGGGGTTGTCATTTCCTCTTCCAGGGGATCTTCCCAATCTAGGGATTGGACCCAGATCTCCCGTATTGCAGGCAGATTCTTTCCAGCTGAGCCACCAGGGAAACCCTTTTTAAGATGTATGCTTGATTATGTTCTGGTCGAAGAGGAAGTTTCAGACGATTAAATAAAGCTAGCCAAATACCATCATAGCAGAACCTTCATAATAAACTAAAATCCTAGAGAGCAGAGGTGACATCCTCCTGGTTATAGAGGTATGTGCCTGTCAGGAAGAGAACGCCAACTCCATGTTTGCAGAGTCAAGATGAAATCAAATGTCATATGGCTTCACAGGGGCCATATGTTGATGCTTCTTCCTATAGGAGGAATCGCTGAGTCGTTTGAAACAGAGTGTAAAAATAACAAACGGGCTGAATGAGCAGGCACAGTCAGGGCCTAGGAAGTGTAAGAAGCCCCCTTTTTGGTTTTGCGGATCCATTGGTGGGGGAGTAAGTCTATACACCATATACTCCAGCTCTTTTTGTAAACAGACGCAACTCACAGTCTCAGCCTGGAGTGCGGCCAGCTGAAACCAGCTCCTGGAGGAATCAAACCCCTGAAGAGGGGGCAGAGTCAGCAGTGCTTTCCTTATTGCCCCGCCTGCCAAGGCTACCCCGATCCAACGCTTCTCTCCCACCTCCAGGCAGCACAGGGCAGTCAATAAGGCACGGAGAATGGGAAGCACACCTCAGCACCACGTGTGGTAAGCGGTAGGTAATTACATTTCAGTTGTTTAATTAAGTTTCACTTTCTGGTTGCCTTGGGGAAACTGTAGGGAAGGATTTTTGTTGTTGTTGTTTTCCCCTGATGCCTCCTTTTCTTTTGTCCCCTGGCTAGAAACTGAGCAGTTCCACAGTGTTGTTGAAATAGATACGCATGCTGCATTTGTGTTGGCTGAGTCCAGCACCTATAATCATATATTTCCTCTCTTTGGTCTCTGTGTGTGCCACTGTCTTAATATGTGGGGTAGGAATTTCATTCAATGAAGACCTAATTTTTCTATTGTCTTAGGGCTTATTGAAACCAGCTCATTCTCTATTAGAATGTTTTTCTGTACTTCAGCCATCGGCTCAGCACTGACTCTGTTATTGTTTTTCACCCTTTTCTTTAAAGACTGTGTATTTTCTATCGAAGTCCAAGGAGCTGATAAATTTTCTATGCTTGCAAGGAAATCTTTTTCCTTTTTTTCCTAGATTGTGCACATATTCCTAATATACAATTTATATTCCTAATATAAATTCATATATATATAGGAATATCTAAATTCCTATAGTGTGTATATATACTATAGGAAAGTATACTATACTGTATAAAAGTGTGTATATATTCCTAAATATACAATTTAGGCACTAGGAATGCTATACCCTTCCTCGGAAGGCTGTGTGGCCATTCTTTCATTCTCTTAAAAATTACCTGTGGACCTACTATGTGAAAGAATATGTGATGTGCTAAACGGAAGAGTTACTTTTCCATAAGGTTATGGTTTAGTTAGTCTCCAGTATTTCTAAATATATATGCCTTGAATATTCCGTCACAGAGGGGCCCCACTATGACACACCTCCCCGAGTATGATGATTATTGAGGTGTGTCCTTGGAACACATCCAGCCCCAGAAGGGGGGAAGGGTGTCGCAGAACAGGAAACCTAGAAGCGCATCCTGCCACTCAGCACCTAAGCAATAACATATCAGTTTCCAGCTTCTGTCCTGGAAGTGAAGCCTGCATTTGAAACTGGTTGACTGCTTTGAGAGACAATTCATTTTTCTCAAGAGATGTGGTCAATTTCACCTTACCAGTGACCCTCAGAATGGCACCAGAATCTGGGTTTTGAAAGGCTGTCATCCTCTTAAAAGTCCAGCCCAGGACTGACGTAGGAGGGCCACGCTCGTCACTGCTGAGTTGCCTGTTCCTTTTTCTCCTGAGCTCAGTTTCCACGCTGCAGGCTTCAGTGCACAGCAGCTACCTCAGAAGCCGTATTTCAGTTGTTCCCTCAAAGGATTGCACTGCTCGCAGCAGTAATTCATGAGCAAGGTATCGCTGTCATTTTCCTGTCGCATTTTCTGCCCCTGCCAACTCTCGCCTCCTCTTCCAAGCACTGGGGTCAGGAAAGGGCACTCACTTTTCTGTCCATTTGCATGGACTAAGATGCTTTGCACTGAGCGTGTTGGTCTGCCAACTTCTGGAGTCTGTCCTCCTCTGTGGCAGTTTCTACCAAGATCCGATGAAAAGTCAGCTGACACTGTTTGTTTCGTGCCCTGTGCTATGCCCAGTCGCTTCAGTCGTGTCCGACTCTTTGTGACTCCATGGACTGCAGCCCACCAGGCTCCTCTGTCCTTGGGATTCTCCAGGCACGAATACTGCAGTGGGTTGCCATGCCCTTCTCCAGGGGATCTTCCTGATCCTGGGATCGAACCCACATCTCCTGTGTCTCCTGCACTGGCAGGAGGATTCTTTACCACTGAGCCACCGGGAAAGCTCTTGTTTTGTGCCCTAAGGAGTAAATAGTATGTTTTGTTTCCATAGCAATTTGAATTCCTTATGTTAATGTTATAGCCCTGGTATGGCTAAGTCTCTGCCATCTGCTAGCTTTTTGCTAAAGTCAGAGGGTCTTGCCGTTCAGAACTCCTCTTCTGATGAAAGGATTTAGGTATACAGCTGAAGAAACGTGTATTTAGTGTAGCAAATATGTCAGGGACTTGCACTCCTTTAAGCCTTTTTGTTTCAGAAGCATCTTGAGAAGTGATCCAGTCTCACATCTCTTTATTACAACATCGGGTATGATTTCTAATGCTTCATTTGCAGACCCTCCTTTATTAGCTTGAAAGATATAACTTGAAACTTCAATAAGGTAGAGTCCATGAGGAGAGATTCCAAAATGGATAAAATAAAGCTGAGGGAAATTAAAACAGCTTGCCCAGTCTGACTAAGAGGGTCAGGAATAGAACCTGACTCCTAATAGAACACATTTTTGTGTGGGTGGCACAAAAGAACGGGACATGTTAACAATCAGAAAAAGCTCAAGTTCAGCCATAAAGCATATTTGTACACACTGTTGCATATTGTGTTCGAATGACTTATTTTTGCCTCAGTCTGTTCCAGTGCACATTCCTGCCAGAGGTAGGTATTGGTTTGGAGATCATTTTTTCTCCTGCAGCACGCAAGAGTCAGAGTTTCCAGATACGAAACTGAGTAGGGGGTCTGGGTCATACAAGACATGAACTGGTGGGGTCCGTGCTTTGTAACCAATTCAGCGACAGCTGGCAACACCTTGGTGTACGAGAAGGCTTTACAAACCCGGCCAGTTTCCATGGGGATGCAGAGTTGCTGAGGCAAATGTGGGCAAATGTAGGAAAGACAGCCCAGGCAGGAGACACTCGGGTACACGTGGCCACAACTCAGGTTACAGGATTCAGGGAAGTGATCCGGCTCTTATGTGAATTACAGTCAGAACCAACATTTACTTCACAGGGCTTTTCATACATTATCTCAATTTTCCCTCACAAAGGCCCCAAGAAGGAAGTATGTTAGCACACTGTTACAGATCTTTTATGAGGGCAAACATAGCCTCTATCCGGGAGATTTCAACAGGCTCAAGGTTACACAACTAAGAAATAAGGATACACACAGTCAGGTCTCTTGATTCCAAATTGGGTGCCCTTTCATTTTTATTTTTGTATTTGTATTTATTTTTTTATAGACATATAGTTGATCTGCAACGTTGTGTAAGTTTTAGGTGTCCAACAAAATGATTCAATTATATATGTGTGTGTGTGTGTATCTCAGATTCTTTTCTCTTAGAGGTTATTACAAAATACTGAGTATGTTTCCCTGAGCTATGTAGTAGGTCCTTGTTGGTTATCTGTTTTATATATAGTACTGTGCTTCTGTTAATCCCAAACTCCTAATTAATCTGCCTTTTTGGGTCCCACTTCCCTGGTGGCTCAGACGGTAGAAGCGTCTGTCTACAATGCGGGAGACCCGGGTTCGATCCTTGGGTCGGGAAGATCCCCTGGAGAAGGAAATGGCAATCCACTCCAGTACTCTTGAATGGAAAATCCCATGGACAGAGGAGCCTGGTAGGCTACAGTCCATGGGGTCGCAAAGAGTTGGACATGACTGAGCGACTTCACTTTCACTTTAATGAGACCAACCACTTTGCCTACTCCAAGTGTTCTTGTGCCGCCTCAGCCTCCCTCCACACCTGCAGAGACAAAGTACAGACTGAAGGGCTTTCTGCTGTGCTTACAGGTGTGTGAACTTTCAGAACCCCACTCCACTTTCCGCTTCTTTCAGGACCATCTTTGCTCTCCCTTGCGGGGAATGCAGGTCACAGTGTGGGCTCATCTGCCTCTGTGGTCTTCATCCTTCACAGTGGACATCCGACTTCCTTTGATGGCATTCTGGATGAGTCATTAATAGTTTGATTTTTTGATTGAGAAACACTTTAGAAATGCCGAACATATTACTATGATGAAATAACAATGACTAATATCGCTCTTAAATTGTTGGAATTATAAGGGCTTCAGCCTTTTTTTTACTCAATGTGTTTGTTTTGGTTTGTTTTATCTTGCCTTTCAAATGGTCTTATTGGCTTTGAAACGTTAGCAAGCAGTGTTGTTCTCTTACAGCTCTAGCTCCAACTTTTAGCAGCCATAGGAAGTAGATTCAAAACATACCTGAATTAGACATGGGATTTTACAGAACATTTTATTTTTACTGATTTGTGATAAAACTGAATAAACCACAATTGGTTAAAGTTGTGATAGTACAACTAATCTTAGGGTGAATAAAGTACTCTTGAGAAGTAAATTGTTTATGTAGATATGATAATACCATAGTATACTCAATCCAATAAAATACACAAACTAGAATAGGAATTTTCAAACGTTTAACTCCTGGAGGAGCAGTATAGTGATTACTGTCAAACTTAGCCATGTAAAGATCTAGAAACACATACATGCAAAGTAAATGCAAATTCTTTGGTTTATTAATGGATAACAGGATTGAAAACAAGCCAGAAAGTGCAGGCAGATGAGATTATAGTAAACCATGAAAATATGGCACTTGCAACCCAAAACTTGCCATTTCTGGAGTGGCAGATGAAATAGAACATTAAAACAAGGGTTTTTAAAACATGGATTGAATTTTTAAAATGAAAACAAATGGTAACAGGAAGAGAAAAACAAGAGGAAACAAAATGAGCAGGAATCAGAATACTGGGGGAAGTTTTTTTACTTGGATTTCTGTGAATTCTAAGTATGCAATCGACACTGCATTGAGGGTCAAGTTTAATCTTATCTATGAGAACATTATAAATTACTTTAAGTCAGCACATTTAGAAAAATAAAGAGCTGAATTTGTGACAGCTTTTTGTTTTATCATCATGTGTAAAGTCGTGTCTGACTCTTTGCAGCCCCATGGACTGTAGCCTGCCAGGCTCCTCTGTCCATGGGATTCTCCAGGCAGTACTGGAGTGGATTGCCATTTCCTTCTCCAGAGGAACCTTCCTGACCCAGGGATCGAACCCGCGTCTCCTGCATTGGCAAGCAGAGCCTTTGACGATCACACCCTCTATATAATTTTAGTCTACTTACATCTCAATTTCACTTTTAGTGACACTTAGGTCCAATTAGTGGTGCTCAGACTTTGGTGTAGGTCAGCATGTCGCAGTGGCTGGTAAACAGGGCAGATTTCTGAGTGACATCCCAGAAATTCTGGCCAGTACCTCTTGAGTGGGACCCAGCCAGATGCAAGAACTACAGACCACCTTTTGAAAACACTATCAGAGAATCATCAATCAGGAGGGAAGTGGCTCTTTGAGCCAGAGAATATCATTGATTTTTATGAACTCTGACTCTATCGAATATAAGTTTTAAAATTTAAATTTTTGTTCATGGTGATGGATTGGAAATATGACATCTTGCTTGTTAGTCAAAAAAAGGATTATACAGTTGTCTGTGATTATACAACTTGGTTGCTTATAATCAAACTTTTTAGAACATAAAACTGAAAGAATGACCTAATCCAACTCTTCATTTTATAAATGAGCCATATGAGGTTCAGAGAGTTGAGGTAGCTTGCAGTGTCATGAACGTTGCTAGTGACCACATAAGACTGTTTTGCCCTTCCCATTCCTTATGTTACATTTCTCTTAAAATTCTCTGATAGTGGCCCAGTATTATAAAAAGGATGGAGGATAAGCCAAGCATCCCATTAGCTGATATCTTTGCCATATACAAAAAAATAAGTTTAGAACCTTGGGTAAAAATATATGCAGTCAAGAAAAGCAATTGCATAGTGACAATTATATGATATGTCTTGTCCTTGCTCTAAATAAATGTCATGAACTAGGGAATGGTGTAATTATGCTAAGTTGTTGCAGGCATAAAAGTTTGAAACAAATTATGAGGCTCCAGGAAAGTGTCCGCCTGCAGTGCAGGAGACCCAGGTTTGATCTCTGGGTTGGGAAGATCCCCTGGAGAAGGAAATGGAAATCTATTCCAGTATCCTTGCCTGGAGAAGCCCATGGACAGAGGAGCCTGGCGGGCTACAACCCATGGGGTCGCAATGAGTCGGATATGACTGAGGGAATAAGCTCACACATGCAGGATATGATAAATTGGTTTTACCTTCTAAAGAATATTAGGCTTCACTTGAATTTTTCAAAGCTGTCCTTTCCCCACAAAGTTTTCTGAGAATAGATAAATTTTTTTTAAGGCTTTTTTTCTTCATGTGGAAGGTGAAGTTTTAACAACTAGACCACCAGGGAAGTCCCTCAAAAACTTCTTATTTGGTCTGCTGCCCCTCCAAATCAATTTTTTTTTTGAGGGGGGGAGGGTTTGTTGTTGTTCTGTTGGTCAGTTGTGACCCCATGGACTGGCGGCATGCCAGGCTTCCCTGTCCTTCACCATCTCCCGGAGCATGCTCAAATGGGAGGCTGCAAATAACCGAACACTGATTGATGGTGCTTAAAACAAACAGGGATGTTTCTTCTCACATTTACCGTATTTCTGGAGATAGGTCATTGTTGGTATTTGGTTGAGTAGCTCAATAATATCAAGGCTCAGTATCAGTATCTCTGTGATGCTCCTCTCCTTTCTCTCATAGTCTCAAACTCCAGGTGCCATATTGTCACTCAAAGTAGGACGAAGGGCTGGGCAACGGAGAAGAGCGTTGGAAATGGGGTGTGGGGTGGCAGAGTGTCTGCCGCTTTCTTCGTTCATGAAGAAACTTTTGTTTTTCGAGCATCATCTGGGTCTCATGGGGCACCTCCAGTTTGAGATGTCCTCTCTTCTTGTTCCTTCTTCTTCCTACCTCCATCCTTCTAGACTGTTCTACGTGGCCCCCAACACAAACATACCATACAGAGTGACCACATACCCAAGCCAAGTCAGAACCTGCATTTCAGAAGAGTCCTTTGATTGACAAGCCTTTAGGAATGTGTACGGGTGTCCCTAGGGCTATAGGAAGTTTTTTTTTTTTTTTTAATTATTATTTATTTTTAATTGAAGGATAATTGCTTTACAGTATTGCATTGGTTTCTACCAAACATCAACATATAGGAAGTTTTGCTGAATACACTCTCTCTGTGGATGTCCAGCAGCCCTTCTTCCCTGCTTCTTTAAAAGAATGATCAAATCCAAGCATGACACGCTGATGTTTTAAAAAAAAAAATCAGAACTCAGTACCTTGAAAGCGTATCCTAAGGCTTTTTTTCAGGTAACCTTTATATTGAACCATAAAAAGATTAAAGACATCTTCTGCTGGACTCAGGCCCTGTCATTCATGCTGAGATTGTTCGGGAAAAGAGGTGCTGACACCTTTGCTAAGAGGAGTCAAGGTCTTCCAAGCAGGAAACTGGCTTGATGACAATACGCTGACTTGTCAGTTAAGCCGGTGGCCGCTCTGGGCAATCACAGATTGGCTCTCGTTCTGACTTCTGACTTTGTGTGTGTGTCGGGGGAATCTTATGAGTCATGGTTAGCCTTTCCAGCCTGATTAAGTTTGAAGGAGCCTCTGGATTTTTGCAAAAAAAAAAAAGGATTTTGCCAGCAGTTGTCTTCGGCACCCCCACTGGAGAAAGTCGGTTCAGAAATGGAAATTCTAGACAAACAACTGAAGCTAAAGGACACCTCTGTGTGTAAACGCTTCCAGATGCAAACAAATTTTTCATTTCACTCTCTACAGTTTTCATTTTAAAGGTTTATTGAGATGGAAGCTTGGAGGAAAGTGCATTAGAATCATTTGCCCTGGTTTCCCATCCGAGTGAGGCCGGCTCACAGTTGCAAGGGGAAAACACTGTCTAAAAAATAAATCTTAATCAAGTCCCTGTAGTCTATCAACACATGCTTCTCAAAAGAAGCAAACGAAGAAACATCTGAGGAAAACAGGACTGAGTTGGTGGAACATCTTGAAGGGGGCTAGTCCCCTCTTAGAAAATTAAAAAGACATGCAGTAGCCTAGGAGCGTCAGTGCTTGTTAAATAGAATAACATAAAGGAGGAAATTCAAGATACAGCCATTTTAAAGTTTAAAACAACAATCTGCAATTCTTTGGATTCTCAGGTTGTTAGGATTGTTTTCACCCTTTTGAAACGGTGCTGAACAGAGTTACAAATAGTGTTTTTGTTTTTAAATTGTTGGGCCAAAAACAATAAAAAATGTCATTTGGCCTATAAAATATTCTCTGCTCCCACCCAGCAAGCCTTCCTCCTGCTTCCTACCAGTCATCCCCTCCTCCTTCTACAGCTTCCTGTACAAAAGGCTAGGATACCAACATCTGCCTGAAGCAACCACACATGCATTTCAACCAAATAAATAAATAAAAAGGAACAAAAGTCTGGGTACACTAATGTTGCTCTTATTCTCAGCGGCTGACTGCCATTAGCCCTCTCTGGTTATAATTATAAGGTCTTTTAAGCCTTAGGCCCATGGGCCTGAGCTCATGGGTGATTTGGAATCTGCTGATAGCGGCTGGAATGAAGCATGGAGAATCTTTTAAACTTAAGGTCTAAGCTCACTGAGTTAGACCACTGTATTCTTGGGCTTAGATGTTTACTCAGTAAATGAGGCTCCTCGGTGCCTGGACCATTGCCCAGCCATGTGGAGGGGGCGTGAGCGTGGATGTGACTTTTTGGGGGGAGCCTTCTGCAAATAAGAGCTAACGGGACCCTATTGAGAATGTTCACCTCCCAGCTCCTCTGTGCCAGCACGGTGGATAACAACAGGATGTGGGTTTCAAACACGTGTAAACTTCTTCAAGCTGCCTCTTTCAGTTTCACTCTTTTTTAAACTAGAAAATAATAATTCAGCTATTTAAAAAAAAAACTTTTTTTTCTCACTACCAGTATGTTTTTTTGTCATTGTCATATCCCATATCAGGACTTGATTCCATTCACATATCTACAAGCCACTCAGGTAACTGAATTCATATCAACATGTATTTAATTAGTACCTTATGCAAATGAAACAGCATATTTATGACACAGGTAGATTATGATGTACACTAAAAAAAGTTTCACTTTCTGTAAATGAGGAAATAGATTGTATTCATCATCAACTAAGGTATTCTGTACCTCTAGAACTTGGTTGATGGTTTTAATGAACAGGACTAAAAGATTCAAAAGTCGCAAGCATGTTGGTTGTAAAAATCAAAGGCATTTAGCTTTAAATTAATTTCTTTTTAAATAACTTCTGAAGTTTGAGTAGGCCATAAAATTAGGATCTGCATGCATTTTTATCAGACCAGAGAATATAAGGCAGAATTGACTACCCATTCTTTATATTTTCTGTTGTTTCTCCAATTCTCACCCTCCCTTTCATGGTCTTTGTTCTTCATCTCAATCTACTCTTTCTTACATTCTTCTTTTCCCATCACCCTCAGGGCACAGAATCAAGAGAGAATAGAGGATGGTCACAATTAGTAAGCAGAGAAATTTTGTAGGTTTTTTTTTTTTAATTGCAAGTTTTGAGTTGTTTTTGTACTTGAGGCATGCACATGATAAAAAGATTGCCATTTCAATTCATATTGTCTCGAAAACTCAGACTCCTTTCTAGTTTTTCTATATATAACGAAGACATTGGTGGATTGTAGGCTCTTTGAACTATGTTCACTGAACAAAATACCTTGAAAGGGACACAATTCCAAGTCATGTATCAAAGATTCGATTTGATGTATATTTACCAAATGCCTGACATCCCTATGCATTTTGTTGATTCATTATAATACAATAGAGTGAATTCATGTTCTGTGCTGGCACTTGCTCTGTGATGAAAATCCAAAATTAAACAAGTCACAAGATTCCTACCTTCAAGTTTATAGTCTAATGGAAGAGTTGTTGTTATTTTAGACGCTAAGGTGTGTCCGACATTTTTGCAATGCCATGGAGTGTAGCCCGCCAGGCTTCTCTGTCTATGTGATGTCCCAGGCAAGAATACTGGAGTGGGTTGCCATTTCCTTCACCAGGGAATCTTCCCCACCCAAGTAGAGTATCAAGGCTGTTCTTCTACTTGGCAGGCGGATTCTTTACCACTGAGCCACCAGGGAAGCCCCTAATGGAGGAGAAAGGAGTATAAAAAGATCAATTTCAGGGTGATGAGAGAGTGTTACAATGACAAAGAGCTGTGATTTTAAAACGATGATGCAAACCAGTTACCTCTTACTTACGGAATAGATGGGCTACAGAAATTTGGTAATAAGACAAGTTTATATAAACTGAAACATTTTCCTACAACTCCACTGTAAAGTTGGATATGTTTTCCCAGGAAAATCTCCAAAATGCCTAATGCAAAATTTGAGATTGCAGAAAATACTCTGTTGTGCCTATATTTGGCCTCCTGAAAATTGGCTTTACAAGGCCCTCCCTGCTTTCATTCACAGCTCCCATCCTGCTCTTACTGTTTTCTTCTTGGTGTATTTCTCTATTTCTGGGACTACCACTGTCTTGGGACCGGAAGCATTCTTTTCTTTCTTACTGGGATTGCCTCTGTCTTCACACTCAGCCTCAGCAGCTCAGTTTTCCTCCTTCCTTTCTGTTGAGAGATTTATGGCAGCTCATAGAGTCTAACAAGACATATTCCAGCCTGGCACGCTGTGTGGTTTCAGCTGTGGAAGATGAATGACCTCTTATGTCTAGCTCAAGAATAAATATCTAGCTGATATTTATTGATTAATTTAATAAATACATATTGACGGCCTACTCTGTCCAATCAGAACACAATTTTTCACCTCCTGAGCTTACCAAGTAGCATGGGAAGATGAGCATTAAATACTCATTTGTTTGTAATTGTGATTATGGCTGTAGAGGGCAAGTATAGGTTTTTGTGAATAAATTGAAGGGAAACAGAGTTTGTCTAGAAGATGTAAGAAGATCAAGAAAGGCTTCCCTGAGGAGATGATATTTAAACTGAGATCTGAAGGATAAGTAGGAAATTCCTCCAGGCAGAGGAAAGAGTCAAGGTTTGAGGGCAGGAAGAACATGGTAGTTTTGAGGAACTTAGAGGTTGGCGAGGCTGTGCGTGCGTGTGTGCCAAGTCGCTTCAGTGATGTCTGACTCTTTGGGACCCTATGGACTGTGGCCCGCCAGGCTCCTCTGTCCATGGGATTCTGCAGGCAAGTACACTGTGTGTGTGTCAGTTGCTCGGTCATGTCCGATTCTTTGCAACCCCATGAACTGTAGCCCGCCAGGCTCCTCTGTCCACGGAGATTCTCCAGGCAAGAAGGCTGGAGTGGGTTGCCATGCCCTCCTCCAGGGGACCTTCCCAACCCAGGGATCGAACCCGGGTCTCCTGCATTGCAGGCAGATTCTTTACCATTTGAGCCAGGAAAACGGGGAGGATATAAATTATAATCTAAATGTATTGTCCCCACAAAACAAAAAGACTGAAAATAAGCAGTTCAGGATTGGTGCAAGACTCAGGAGTTCATCACAGGCTTTTTTAGGTATCACTTCGTCTTGTCTGAGTCTCAAGTGGTCCTAGGCATGACGGTGCCATTGGAAGGGAGAGGGCGGGGAAAGGTGTACAATGCCAAGTTCTTTATCAGAAAAGCTAGAAGCTTCTCTGAAACCCTCTTGTGAACTTCTGCCTGTGTGTCATTGGCCAGAACACAACCCAAATAGTAAGGAAAGCTGGAAAAGTGAGAATGTAGATTTACCAGCTGTGACCCTGGAGGCAGCCCAGTGAGAAGGGATCGGGAATGGATATTGGTTTCCTCAGTAAACAGTGTCTGATGTCAGCATTCTCCAGCTTCATGATCTTCGGCAAGTAACTCAACTTCTCTAATCCCTCTTCGGAAAAATGGGAGCAATGAGACTCTCCACCTCAATTGTTGTGGGGTTAACTGAAAGAATTTTTGCGCTGAGAACATAAGACGCGTTCAACCCATATGAGCTCGGGTGACATGCTTGACAGACATGCTGCAGTCAGGTCATGAAGAGCTCTGTAGGTCATATTGATCATTTTGTGTTGATCCTTAGCACAATGAGAAGGTATCAAAGGATTTTAAGCAAGGAGGGGCATGACCACATTTGTGTTTTCAAAAGAGCCTTCAGTTTCTCCCCTAACAGATACAGCTGGTTGTGTGACATAGCAAATTGTCAGCACAAGGCTTTGCTTACCTGTGTTCGCTCCGGGATGACTTTTAATACTTTTTTGGCAATCTAAGTTGTTTTGAGATGTGTGAAATGAGAATCAAATGCAGGTGTTTGACTTCCTTTGATTTTTTAGAAAAACATTTTAACCCTGGGGTAATTTAATGCCAGAGTATCAACTTACTTTGATCAGGATTTTCAAATCTATTTGGCTGATAGTACACCTACAGAATAGGAAAAAAAAAAAAATCACAAAGATTTTACTTTGCTCCCTTGAGATACTACCCTACTATTAAGGACCACAGCAAGCTTACATGTTTTAAAAAAAAAAAAAAAAGAAAGGAAGAGCTCCAGCATTCCTTTCACACTCCCACTCGCCCCCGAGGTTCTTCCACTTCCTTCCTATGGCTTTTTTTAGAAGCGAGTATGTTTTTCTCACGTCCGGCAACAAAGGATGTTTTTGAGCCACCACTGAGGTTTGTGTGTGTGACTGACTTTATGACTCTTTCTAGAAAGTGCTATCTCTATTTGCATAGATTAAGTCGAACTTTATCTTGAGTGACAGTCTCAAAAGACTATTTTTGTTTTTGTAAATGGATTTTTGCTGTTATTTAACCTCAAATAAATTTACCGATGTGTTTAAAATAATCTTAAGAGGACCTGTCAAAATTCCTTCACAACTCCTACATGAGTTTTAATCTCAAAAAAAAAAAAATTTGTTTGGATGATTCTTTCAGCGTATTGTATTTATTCCTGTTACCTTGTTAAAGAGTTTATCATCTCGTCCTTAAATATGTCTGAAAGTGTCAAAATGTGTGTATGGTGGAGGGCATGGTAGCTATGTATAATCTTTGGTGATTTTCACAGAGAAACATGCTTGTAACCGTCACCATGCCCTGTGCTGGGGCTATGGGATGTCTTGACATTAGGTGTTTTTATCTAATTGTAATTCTCTGAGCAATGAGACAAGGTGAAATCAACAAAACTCAGATGGCCAAGAATCGTGCCATAAATCCTGTGAGAGAATTTACCTTTCCATTGTCAGATGATATAAATCATTTAAAACATGTGCTGGAAGAGCTGCCCATTTTCTCGAGGGGAAATAGGGTTTACATCCCAGGTTTTACTTCTCAACCAAGAGAAAGATATTAAAAGAGCCTCCAAACCTTTTAGACACATTTTGGTGGCCAATCTATCCGTGTGCTGCCAGGAGTAATCCCGCCAATGACATTATAAAGAGGCAGCATTCCATTGAGTACACGAACAACAGCCTTAGCTGCCTGGTTGGTAAACAAGATTGCACTGGAGATAAGTATCTGCCTTTAGTAAATGACAAGCCCCACCTATAATCCAGATAGGAAGATTTCTACTCCTTGTGAATTTTGTGATTCCTTTTCTGTTGGAGTTAAAGAAGGGGCGCTTAGCTTCCAAGATCAATTTAATGTCTAAATTCCTTGGCATTTGTCATGTTAAATCAGCACATCTCTGGTGGGTGGCTATAGTTATTTTAGCATTGATTTACCTCTAGTGGTGCAAAGCAAAGGAAGATCCAGAAAATCAAAGTCAGTTTTCGTAGGCCTTTTCTCAGAAACAAAGGGAAGCTGTGGTGTTGATGGGTTTTTTTTTTTTTTCTCTCTCATCTTTGCCTTCCATGCAAAATCACTCTTTATATGAGTTTCTTTCCCATACTGAATATCTGTTATAGGCAGAGCCTTGGGTATTTCTGTGGTTGGGGGATTATGCAAAATAATTTGAAGGCACACCAGCAGACTTTGAGGAACTAAGTACTCATTTAAAGAGATAAGATATTATAGTGGGAGTTGTGAGAGTGGGCGTGCAGTGTTGTGAGAACCCAGGCTTTCACATTATGCCTCATCTTGGATCCGGCCTCTGCCTACTACCTGAGCAACCTGTGCAGAAGATTTCATGTGGGTCCTCATCTGGAAGATGGAGGTAATAAAGACTCTTGCCTCGAGGTCACTATGAAAGGGCAGCAAGGTCCACTTGACTAAGAACATGACCTGAACCAGACTGCTTGTGTTTAAATCCCAGCTGTACTGTTTGTAGCTGATACGGCCTTGGGCAAATCTCATCCTCGCTGTGCACCTCAGCTGCCTTGTCTGAAGATGGAGACGATGCCGGTACTCACTTCACAGCAGTGCTGAGCATCTAAGGGGAGAGAGGAAAGGGAAACGGCTGAGAACAGTGCTCTGCAAGCAGCATTACCTGAGGGTTTGCTTTCATTTTTGTGGGGATTCAATAGAACACATGTGAAATGCTTGGTTCACACGGAGGAGGTAACTAGTAACTATTACATTATGCAGAGAGCTCAACACAGTGTGTAGTATGTTTTCAGGACTCAGTAAATGTTTGTTAACATCATTATCTAGTGCATATGTCTTTGTGTGTGTGTGTATAATAAGGGAGAAAAGCACATATTCCCTAACAAGACAAAAAACATAACTTATGGGTTAAAGTCTATAAGACAGAATGGATATCAGCCAAGCCACACATCTAGGAGAGTTCTTCCTATACTACCAGGCACCTGTTTTGTCCTTATTTAGAGGCCTATTTTTTCCACTGATGCTTCTCAAACATTTTCAACTGTGGTGGAACCCCTGAGTGAGTGAGTGAAGTCGCTCAGTCGTGTCCAACTCTTTGCGACCCCGTGGACTCTAGCCCACCAGGCTCCTCTGTCCATGGGATTCTCCAGGCAAGAGTACTGGAGTGGGTTGCCATTTCCTTCTTCAGAAGGAACCCCTAATATTTCATAAATCAAAGGAATAATCACAGCTTATTGATTGTTCCTCCCACCATAGAAAGTTAAAATCCACTTGGCTTTTGGGCTTGACTAGAAACCTAATTAATAGTAATCACAATGCCGGCATGTTCCCTCTTATAAATACAGTCCCAAAATTCAGTTATAAAGCAAGAATTTAGATTGTATAATACCTCATAAAAATAATGTTACAATGATCATTAACATTCAGGCCTACCTATATAATTATCCCAGTATATTGAAGAAAAAAATGGTACTGCACATTTCTGCTAACCGTGTATGAGTCGCGGTATGTAGTCTGACTTCTAGGTCGAGACGTAGAGACCTCCCTCTGTGAAAATCCCAGAGGTGATGCGGATGAGAGTCACCTCTTGTCTGTCCCCATCACCTTTAGTTTACTTGAGAGATAGGGGTTCGGGAGATATGGTTTTCATTATGCAACTTCAACTTTGGTTTTCTGTGCAAATCAATGGCAGAAAAGAAAGAGGGGTTACACGGTAAAAATCACCATTGCTGGGACTTCTCTGGCAGGCCAGTGGTTAAGACTCCAAGCTTCCAATGTTATGTGGCAGCCTGGATGGGAGAGGAGTTTGGGGGAGAATGGATACACATATATGTATGGCTGAGTCCCTCCGGTGTTCACCCAAAACTATCACAACATGAAATAAAAATTTTTTTTAGAAAAAGACTTTAAGCTGCTCCTGCAGGAGGACAGGTTCAATACCTGCTCAGGGAAATAAGATTCTGCATGCTGCACAGCACAGCTGAAAAAAAAACAAAAACATAAACATTATTAAAAATCACCATTGGTAAGTATGTGTCATCTGTAAAGATTATTTTCTTATTAAGACCTTTGGCATGTTTCATCGTCCCCTATGTTCCTTTCACCCCCTACTCCACCTCTCCACAAATTATCCAAGGCCATGGTCCTAGGGATAACTCCACTTGTTGCTATCAGAGTTTTTCCTCCATGTACTCCTGATATGATATTGAAAGGCTTTCAGATGAAGACATCCCTGAAATCCCTCGTTTAAAAAGGCAATATTAGAAGAAAACAGTTTGTAATGTCATTATCACTGTTAATTCCAAATTGAGTCAGATTTCACTGTTTCACCCTCACTACTGAGTTTGTATGCAAGGGCAGCCTGGCGGAGAAGCCAAATACTATGCCATTCTAGATGTGTCCATCAGGTGATACTTCACACAGAGCAGAAAGTGACAGGAGCTTTCTTGAGGATCCAAAGCTGGTAATATGACATCAGTTTTTCATTCATTCAACGAACATTGACTGAACTTTTAATATATGCCAAGCATTCTGATGGATGCTAGGTGTACAGCAGTGAAAAACAAATAATATGCCTGCTAAGGCTAGGCTGATGATAAAATACACCAACAGGTGAAGATAGTGTATCATAAGGTGATAATTGCCATGAAGTGAAGTGAACTCGCTCAGTCATGTCCGACTCTTTGCGATCCTGCACACTATAGCCCACCAGACTCCTCTGTCCATGGGATTCTCCAGGCAAGAATACTGGAGTGGGTTGCCATTTTCTTCTCCAGGGGATCTTCCCGACCCAGGGATCGAACCCAGGTCTCCCACGTTGCAGGCAGACGCTTTAACCTCTGAGCCACCAGGGAAGCCTGGTTGGGATTAATTGCCATGGAGGGGATTAATTTTGGTTAGTTCTGCAGGAGGAAGTCAGGGAGCAGGCCATGTGACCATCTGGGAGAGGAGCTTTCAGGCAGAACAGCAAGGACAAAGCCTCTGAGCCAGGAGCATCTTTGTTGACACAGATGTTCCAGCTGGATCAGAGGAAGCTAAAGGAGATGGGTGGGAGATAAGGTCAGAGCGGTAGCAGGGGTACTTTATAGGGCTTTGTAGACCACTGGGAAGATTTGCTCTTATTCTAAGTAAGAGAGGATATGTTTTGAAGACAGAACATTAGGAGTGCAATGTGTTGGATGTCAGGTGTCAAAGGAAGTGCAGAAGCAAGGATAGCTCAACCTGTGTGGCTGTGTACCTGAACTGTCATTTACTGAGCTGAGGAATATTATTGAAACATCATGTTTGCCAACAGGGGAAGAAGGAGGAGGGAGAATTAGAATTTTTATCTTGGACATGTTTAGTTTGATATGCCAATTAGACAGCTTAGAAGATGTCAAGTAGGCAGGGGATAGGTTGGATGCAATTCATGGGTGAGATCTGTTCAAGGTGTACATTTGGGTATTTGGGACCACAAGACTAAAAACACCAGAGAAGAAGTATAGATAGTTTTTGGCTTAAGCAAAAACAAACAAATCTATAATGGTAACTGGAGGCCATTCACCATCCTTATATCGTTTGGGGGTTTTTAAAGAAAAAAAATCAGACAAAATATTAAAGCAAGCTTACAAAAGTAAAAATCCTTTGGCTATCTTATTCTCTTTATGAGGAAAAGCCTGTTGTAAGATGTTTGTTTGGTTACTGTTTACTAAACCAACCTGATATCTAGAACTGTTCTGAGCTTGAATACACAACCATAACATGCTTGATTAAAAGCTTTATTTTATACTATAGTGATAAAAGCAATAGGAGAAATAAATGACGTATATACAGTGATACTAAGGGGAAAAAAAGAGAGATGTTTGGACTGAGTGCTAAGACTCTCCAGTACTTAGAGGTCAGAGAGATGAACTGGAACAAGCAGAGGAGACAGAAGAACTGTGTCAGTGAAGAAGACGTGAGAGAAGACGGTGCCCCATAACACAAGTAGAGAAAGAAGTTAAGGAGAGAGTGTTTGTCCCTGCCAAATGCTACCAATAAATTAGATAATCTGAGGACTGATAATTGATTATAAAACTTGGTGAAAGTCATGATTTTCATTCAGAGCTGCTCTGAATAAACCAGCTCTTCTGGTTTGTAGTATGTACCAATTTCCATGCTGTAAATACTCCCAACAAGCTACCTATAGTTTCAGAGGAAGCTTGTAAAATTGTTGAATTTAACCGCTGGCTCCAGCTAGCTCCTGTGTACTCTGCTTGACAGGAGCCATCATAGGAGATGAACTAGAAGAATTGGAGACAGTGAGTATAGACAACATTTTTTGAGGAGTTCTGCTATATAGAGATAAGGTGATAACCAGATCAAGATGTGTGGTCAAGAGTTTTTGTTTCTTTGTTTTTGGGTTTTTTTTTGGGGGGGGGTCTTTATAATAATAGGAGGTATAGCAGCATATTTATATGTGATGGAAACAATTCAATTATAAATTGTTGAAGAAAGCAGTGAGAATTGCTGGAGAGAAGGCCCTGCTTGGGAAAAAGGGAAGGGTTGAATGCACAGGGAGAGATGAGAGGCTCGGTTTCAGCTGAGAGCCTGACAATTCCCTCGGAGTCCCAGCAGAGAACAGGGCAGCACTGCCCGATAGAACAGTGTGGGCCCCAGCTGTAATCTCAAAATTGTAGTCGCTATGTTGAAAACACAAACAGGGAAACATTAATTTTAGTTCTTTGATTTAACCCAATATATACAAATTATTAAGACATGTACTGAATAGAAAGCAATTGTTTATGAGACATTTTACATTCATGATTGATAAAATTACAAAATCCTGGGTATATGACATACAAAAGCACATCTCAACGTGGACTAGTCACAGTTCAAGCGATCAGTAGCCACAGGTGGCCAGACTGGAGAAGGCAGGTATAAAAATGAGTGAAGGGCTTATTACGTCTTGAGGGGTGGGTGGGTGGGGATCGTAGAAGTTCTATTTGCTTCTATTTTCTCAGTGAAATAGAATTCAAGGTAATCCAGCAACTGGGACTGAGAATTGGGCAGAAGGTGCTAGAGGTTTGAGGAGAGAGAAAAAGATGTGGAACAGTCGTAGAGGAGAACAACAGAGCGAATGGAACCAGAGAACCGTACTAGGAATAGGGTGGAACTGATGGCGCACTTGAGGCTGTTGTTTAGTTGCTCAGTCGTGTCTGACTCTTTGCAAACTCTTGGACTGTAGCCTGCCAGGCTCCTCTGTCCATGGGGCTTCCCAAGCAAGAGTACTGGAGTGGGTTGCCATTTCCTTCTCCAGGGGATCTTCCCGACCCAGGGAGAGAACCCATGTCTCCTGCATTGGCAGGCAGATTCTTTTACCACTGAGCCACCTGAGATCAGTGGTCCAGAATTTAACGTGAGACATGCAATCCTGAGCGAATGGTTTTCTTCAGCCACTTTCTGTCCTGCAGAGGTGGGGCAGGAGCATCTGCAGCGTGTACAAGAGTTGGAGTTAACCGGGTTGAAATGAACTGGAAAGCAGATGCCAGGCAGTCCATCCAGTAGAAAATGCTAAACTTTGCCCATAGGAAATCTGCCCTTTATTTTGTCTGATCTAGGCTTTCTATGTGTGGGTTGGCGAGTGAGGAGGAGGATGAGACATTAGGCAAGAGCATGTGGGAGGGTTTAAAAGCATAGTGACATTTTTCTTCTCGGCCACTGAACTCCTATCTTAGAATTCTTCTCTTAGCAAGCTCTCCAAGTTCTTTCTCCAGGGTCGCTTCACTGAGCTGTAGGTGACCCATCTCTCTCTTTACTTAGAAGTCATCAGACTGTTTACTGAGGTTTATTCTTTTTGCACGGTCTGAATCTGATATATACTTGTCAGGACACAGTGGTGTGTTGAGCTGACTCTGTGTTTGTTGGAGCCCAGGAAGATGTTAATGAGGGCTCTCTGTTCTCTGCTTGTAACCTGAAGCTGCCAGTCAACAGAACAAATCAGAGGTTTCCAGCAGCACACTGAGGTCCTTATGTAAGGCAAATCACACGCAATTTTTGTCTTTGCAGAATTTCTTTCTGTATAATTATTCTTTTGATCATGCTACACATGAAAAGAAAAGCAACTGGGGGTATGAATCATGTCCTTGTTTTACTTGGAATTCAGAACTGAGACAGGGTGAAGAGTCTGAGAATTGCTGGTCTGAGGGAGGTGGTTCTCCGTTCTTAATTGACAAACTGGGTGCATGTCCTTCCTGCACGGTGTCCTCAGAGCAGACTTACCCCCTTGAACCCCCATCTCTCGGCCATCTTGCGTAGCTCCATTCCTGGGTGTGATGCTGAAGGGAGTATGGTCCGAACTTGCTCTACTGTGCATGTGGGAGTGCTTCATTGTTCCTCAGCAAATAAGTTAGGGCCACTGGACTGCATTTGGACTCTTAATGAAATGTCTCAGGAATTTTCTCACTGGTTTGATATTAAAGGGATTGAGTGCTTAATCTGTACTGTGCCTTTGACCGCTTTTGGAATTAGTGATTTACAAGGGGAGTTTGTGGACACAGGAGTGGAGCTCACAAGTCCTCTGCTGTCTTGATGCCTTCCTTGACACCTGGACAGGATGGATCGCTTGAGCCCTAGTGCTCTTGTTGTATTTTGTACGTATTTTCCCCGCGTCCCTGAACTCGAAGTCCCTTTCGGAACTTCACGATTTCGCATATGATGCTTCTTTGACCTTCCCCACCTGTAAATATCTGCTTATCCCTCAAAATCCAATAAATATTTGCTGAATGGATAAATGAGATGCTTTGTAGAGGAGAGGGCCATCCCTGAATTAGTCACTTTTTCTTATGAGTCCCACACACTTGGGTTATGCTTCATTTGGGGCACTTATCTGGTTCTTAAGATGAATTTACTTCTGGGTCTCTCAGGAACTCTCTCCAGTATAGGGCTGTGTTTTATGTACTTTTGTGTTTTTAGTGCTTAGCATAGTTAGTACATGGTGATGTGATGAGCCCTCACATTTTTGTTGAATGTGACATGCAAAGAATTAAGCATGATAGTGTGATTGACATGCATATAGAAATAGTTGAATTGGACCACACTTTTATAGCCCATGCAAGGTCATATTGAAAGTAAATCAACCAACTTGATGCATTTCAGATGAAATATCGAAACAAAGATGTATTGGCTTTAGCCCAAAGCAGAAGTTTATATAAAGGATGTAACCTTTTGCCCACCACACTCAGGAATTAAACTAAAAAGAAATCTAAAAATCCATTTATAGGTAATTTCTACTTGAAGCTTATAGGTATGAAAACAGGTTTATTTAAAGTTTAATAACCAAATTTCATGTGGGTTCTCTTTTGGGAAAACTTTCACATGACATTAATATGCCGTAAATTGTGATTTACAGAAACATTCTCACATCCTGTCTGGGGTGAGACTGTAATTTGTCCAATGAACTTTCCACTGAAAAAGAAAATGGCAAAACTGACAAACTAATCTAGCTATGCACGTTTTGTTTTGGAAACTTGCTACTCCCAAATGTTCCCTGAATTTATTTTTGAAAATTCTTTGGGAAATTCAAGGGAAAAAATTGGTCTTTTGAGAAATACCTTGAATGTTAGATTTTGTATGTCAAAGGAGTATTGGATTTCTTGTTAGCAGGTTTTTTTTTTTTTTTGACCTTTTGCTTTTTTTTCTTGTACTATTTATTGTTTCTACGATTTAGTAGGTATGTATTTTATTCTGATGTCTGAACTTTTAAAATATACTGTGTTTCTTATGTTTCAATTTGATAAAATAGATGTATAAGTTAAAAAAAATATTTTGTGTATGTCTTACCTATTTGATTGAATGCGTCTTCCAGATAATAGACATTTCATATTGGATGGGTGGTTGCTTTGAGTGCAGGTGGATAGGTACAAGTCACAGCTTTGCTACATACTAACTCTCTGGACTACAGCAAATTAAAGATATAAACCTCTGTTTCTTCAAATGTGCATAATCATAGTTCTAGACGGGGTTGTGGAGATTAAAATAAATTATGCATGTAAAGAACTTTGTATCACAGTTGGCACATGGTGAGGGCTCAGAAATATTAGCTGTTGTTATTACTCATATTAACATAAGAATACATGGCTTTAACCACATAACCCATTTTTTTTTTTAATTTAAGAGTAAATTGTTACAACATGTAAGAATTATGAATGTATCGACTGTAGCAGATTTGATACCACTAATTTTCTAGTCACTATAGCTCAAATTCTTCCATCCATAGGAACAGGGAAGGGTAAAAGAACCGGAAGCTTCTTTATCTAATTTTAGAATTACAAGCATAGCTTAGATATGAAAACATTCAAAAGCTTTACTATGATACAACAGCTGGTTATATTATGTACCATGCCTTATTAAAGCAGCATCATTTCGTGCAGTTTAAAATGTTTACAAATTCTAGGTAAGCATTCTTAAAATAGGTCTTTCCCTCTAGGGTGACACCGAGATTCCCAAAAAGGGTGATAACATTTTATTAATAAAAGATCTTTAATGGGGTTGCGATCATTGGGCAGCATTGCCCTCAGATTGTACAAACTTTCACCTAGCCTCCTCTAGAGGAAGAACCAGCCTGATTTTTTTTGGCTAAAGAGTTAGTCACTGAGGTCTGCTCTAACTCCGTTTTCCCAAAGAGAAGCCTGCGCAGAAGGAGGGCACGCAGGCAACCGGAGGGGTTATGTCGCGCTCAGCGCAGGCTGGCTGTTCCAAGGGCACTGTCCGCTTTCCCCCTGACTTGCACTGCCGGGCACCCCTTCTCGGCGGCCTGGGCGCCCCCCAGCCCCTGGCTGATGCCAACAGGCGGTAGGCTCCTCGGCCGAAGCTCCGGCGAGGCCCGCGCGCCGCGGCTGGGCTGCCTCCCGGCGCGCGCGTACACACGCGCAGCTTGTTTGGAACTTGAGCAACGCCTCCTGTTTTCTTTCCACCCTATTTCTGTTTGTGCAGAGCTGGCCTTTTCTGGCAGGAAGTGCCAGCCATTTAAGGAGTGCAGGCGATTCCCGACAGCCGGCCCCCTCCCCCGCCGGGCCGCCTTGCTCCCAGCTAATTGGCCTGGAGACCGACCGGGCTTAGCCCTGCGAAGGTTCGCATTTTAAAAATGTCTTCTTTTGTCAGCTTGAGATTTTCCAGCATTTAAAAGCGGAAAGGAAGCGAGGAATACAAGGAAGCTATTAAAGATATATTAAATAAACTCTACTGGGAGCAAGCGTGTGTTTAAGAGAAAATCTGTAACTTTTGCAAGGGAACTTTTGGTGATTGCTTATTATTTTAACAAAGAGGGAGGGAAGGAGGGACAGAGAGAGTTGGTTTTGTCCCTGAACTGGAGAAGCAGATGTTTAAAGGAGAGGGGCAGGAAGCAGCTCTGACAAATGAAAGGATTTTTGATTGAGTTCATGAGCTAAAGTTTCCTGCCAGTAATTCATTCAACCCTAGGCTACATAAAAGAAAAACCCTCATAATTGAATTTTAATCGCCCAACTTTTTAACATACAACCAGAACAGTCAAGTAGAGCTGCCACAGGTAAAACAGAAATAACGCTGTAAACTGATCTTAGATGATTATTTATTGGTAGTTTTTAAAAAATTATGATCTCCTTTGCTTCATACTGCTCCTCCTTTTATGGGTGACTGTGGACCAGAGGCTATTCCTTACTGTCTGTGTAAGTTACAATCCTTTGTGCAGATTTTTTTTTTTTTCTTTAAGCTGTTTTGTGAGCAGGTGCAGATGGCTTTCATGATCTGAGCCAATTGAAATGTTCTGTTTCAGCCTGCAGAAACTGAGGTTTTAAAAAAATGAAACAACCGCGTTTTGTTCTGTATCTATAATTCAGCTGGAAAATGTGTTCTCCATTTTATGATGAAATCTGCCACTTCTGTTTCTTCTCTTAATGAATTTGGTTTGTTTACAGCCTTAAGGAAATCTTGTCACTAAAAGCCACCCTCAACATGCCTGCAGTATTTTTCGGTCTGATGATTTCACAACCAGGGCCATTGCAAAATAAGAGTAAATGGGTTTGTTGTTTTTTTTTTTTTTTTAATCCCTGGAGATTTTTAAGAACTTTTTTTCCTTTCTTTTTTCTTCACAGTGTACTCAAGTAAACAGCTTCAGGAAAACTTGGAAACATTTGAGAGTTTTGTACCTTTTCGTAAATATAATATTAAATAAGCCCCTTTTTTTTAGTGAAGTCTTAGAGTCTTATACCAAGTGACAGAAAGTAGGGAGTCCATGCATCCTAAAAACTCAAGGTTTGGTGCTTGCATTAATGAGTCCTCCTGCAAAACAAAGTCAAGAGCAAATTAACTCCTCTGGAGTACAGAAGGTTCTGTGGCCATCACTGGTGATAAGCCACAGCTCTGTGCTCAGTCACACTCATATGGGCAGGCCATAAACCAAATGGCCATAGCCAAAATCCAGAATCACAGAATAGGCTGCACCTTGAACTGAACAGACCCAAATGTCAAACTGTAACTGAACCAAAACATGTCCATAAGTAGGCCTGATGAACTAGTTTAAACCAGCATGATACTTACGTACTTTCTAACATGACTGAACAAAGCCAAACTAGAACTTCAAAAAAATTCCACAGACTTAGCCTGAAACAAACCAAGAGCTCATTGGTCTGGATCTGTGTTCCTGTGTTGTTTATGGGATCCCAGCTGGAAATAAAGGGTTTGGATCCTGCTCTGATATCGACCCTCACGATAATGACTGATCCAAGGCTACCAACTCAGGAAGGAAGTGTTAAGGGGCAATACCTGGTATGTTGTCAGTGAAACTGAAAGTCACTCAGTTGTGTCTGACTCTGCAACCCCATGGACTATACAGTCCATGGCATTCTCCAGGCCAGAATACTGGAATGGGTAGCCTTTCCCTTCTCCAGGGGATCATCCCAACCCAGGGATCAAACCCATGTCTCCCACATTGCTGAGCCACAAGGGAAGCCCTGAGATACAAACCCCAAAGGACAATGTTTCTCACCCTTGGTGCAACTGAGAGTTTAGACTGGATAATTTCCTTTGGGTTGGGGGTGGGGAGGTGGGGTGGCGGGGAGGGCTGTCCTGTGCATTGTAAAATGTTTAGCACCATCTCTGAACTCTTCCAACTAGATGGACTCGATTCGAGTTTGGCATTGTCAAATATCTGGGGTGGGGGGTGAATTGCCACCTGCTGGGAACCACTGTGGAAGTCATCAACGTTGTTTCCAACATGCTGTTGTATCAGTTGTATTGACTGTATTAATATCCAGGAGATACTGGAAAGAAAAGCTGTACACATTTATCTGCCCAGGAGGATCATCTAATAGATCTTTGTCCTCGTTTCAGAGCCGATTTCTCTACTAAAGCAAGAAGCCCTTTATGTTAGAAGCTAAGGAAAATACTGTAAGTTATAGAAGTTAGAAGTTATTTATAAGCGCACATTTTTATAAAAACTTGCCCTCACACCAGTTTATGGTGTCAATGATAAAATGATTCTAGAATCTTCTGACCACTCAGTGTTTATCTTCATACTCTGAAAAAAAGTGGCAGAAATATTTCAACACATTTGAGTCTAATATTTCTAGTTCACAGTGTAAGGAGATGCTGTTTGATCCAGCCTGCCTACATACCCTACAATGAATTATTATATATCAGAGTGTTATTTCGGGAGAGACATCTTAATTATAATTAACATTCTTTTTTTTGTTGTTTGTGTGTATATAGTGTGTGCCTTTGAAGTAAAACTTACAGTTATTCTGTGCTTCAATGAGACTTTTCATTTTTACATATTGTAACGGTACCTTTCCCTTGGCAGTTTTCATTTGTGAGGAAGACTCATTTGTACATCAGAGCATTATTTGGAACAGTGGGTTTTGCCAAGATTATAATGTGGTAATTGTATCTAAAATTGAGCTGTGCCAAAACACTGCAAAAGTAATAATAAATCCACTAAATATATAACACTGACACAGACAATTCATCAACTTTTCTTAATATTGTGAAAAACAAACCAAATTTTCTTTTTTTTGTCTGTGAGGAAAACATGGGGAAAGAATCATCACCGTATAAAATTGAACAGCTAATCGAGTTTTCCAAGTGGTTTACTTTAATGGTGATTTAGCATTCTAAGGCACAGACCCTTAGCTTTTGTTTAGCTTTGGTCTTTAATGTAGATTATAAATCTAACCACTATATAGCAACAAAGAAAAAAGTTATTGGTTAATATGTCCTCATACAATGTAACTGATGACCGTGCCTGTGAAGCTTTTAATAACAAGAAAATACTCCCTTAATCTCAATTGATCCCTACAACCA
This sequence comes from Bubalus bubalis, assembly GCF_019923935.1. Classification (NCBI taxonomy): domain Eukaryota; kingdom Metazoa; phylum Chordata; class Mammalia; order Artiodactyla; family Bovidae; genus Bubalus; species Bubalus bubalis. Next base: position 71,545,852 of record NC_059172.1, on the reverse strand, counting down.
CTCTGTTCAGAATCAATGATTTTCTTATTTTACCAATGAAAAACTGCAGCTTGGAAAAGTGATCAAGACCCGAGCAGGTCAACATAGCTGTGGGAGGGATCAGGGAGAGAGGGATACAAATATTCCAGAACTTACTGATCTATCTGCCTCTTTGACCATCATTCTGCTCTGTTACGTGGCCACCAGTGTGCTCTAAGATGTAGGTGCCATTTTTCCGTTTTCTTAAGATAAAAAAACAGACTCTAAGTGGAAACTCTATGTGGACAGCTTATAAATGATAGCCCTGGAATTTTGAAACCAGAATCTGTGACTTTTTTTTTTTTTTAATTGATTCCCTGGTACCTTGAAGTGAAAAACATAAACTCAAAGTGCATTAATTCACACTTCATGTGTAAACTCTTAAACATGAAAAAGTACAATCACATTATGTATGGCCTCAGTTTTTAGGAAAACCAAAACTTTCAAAGTTCTTGATTCTGTCCCAGGGATTTGCCTTTACTCTGAAATTGACCACAGTATCCAAAGTGTTTGCAGCATTCTGTGCCTGCTTTCTGAAGAGCTCTGCCCTAGAGAAATGGTGGCACTGGCGATGACTCCAGAAAGAGTCAGAAGCTATTCACTTTCATCTCCTCCACTGCCATCACCCAGGAGAAGGAAGAAAATTTACCCCAGTGATCTGCTGTCTAGAGACCCTCCTTCTAATGTGTTGAATCATCCAAACCTGACATTACCTGCCAGCCACTGGAAGAATAGCACAGCATTTATGTTATGGAAAATCAGAAGGACTGGGCCAGGCCATATCAGCGTGTTCAAGTGTGGGAGCCTGAGTATTTAATAAAACAGTTCTGACATTCGTAAGTGGGCTCCCCAGATGGCTCAGTGGTAAGGAATCCACCTGCCAGTGCAGGAGACGCAGGAGATGAAGGTTCAATCCCTGGGCTGGAAAGATCCCCTGAAGGAGGAAATGGAAACCCGCCCCAGTGTTCTTGCCTGGAGAATCCCATGGACAGAGGAGCCTAGTGGGCTACAGTCCATGGGGTCACAAACAGTCAGACATGAGTGAGCGACTCAGCAGCACACACTACATTCTTAAAGATGTTAGTATGGCTTACATGTGTGATTGCAGTTATACTGTGTCAACCCACCTCAGCCCTGGTGGGCCAGTCCGTGCCTCTTAGGTCTAGTCCTGGTGTCACGTGCTGTTCCCAGCTTGGACTTGGCCCACAGCACCTCTTCATTTGGGCTTCCCAGGTGGTGCGGGCGGTAAAGAACCTGCCTGCCATTGCAGTAGATGTAAGAGACATGGGTTCCATCCCCGGGTTGGGAGAATCCACTGGAGGAGGGCATGGCGACCCGCTCCAGTTTTCTTGCCTGGGAAATCACATGCTCAGAGCAGCCTGGCGGGCTGTGGTCCATAGGGTCCCAGAGTTGGCCACAACTGAAGCAACGTAGCATGCAGGCACGCATGCACCTTTTCGTTCGGTTTTTTCCACAGGCTCCTGAAGCCCAGAGTTGCTACTTACTCCTTTGGACAATGACCCTTCAACAGACCCCTGGTTAAATTCCTTTCTGCTTAGTTTGGTTTCTCCAAGAAGCTTCCATCAGTGACTCAATAATATTCTACTCCATTTTGTGAGCAAGTTCTCTATCTGACTGACTCTGTACATTCCAGACACTTGAATAAGTCACATTTCTTGTCTGACCTCTTCTAGTAGGTTCTGGCTCATCAACAGACAAATACTGTATGACCTCGCTTATATGTGGCATCTAAACTACCAAACTTATAGAAACAGAGGCTAGATTGGGGGTTACCAGGGCCTAAGAAGGTGAGAGAAATGAGTGACGGTGCTCAAAAGGTCCACACTTCCACTTATAAGATGAATGAATGGGGATCGACTGTACAGCGTGGTGTCTGCAGCTAACAATAGTGAAATGCATATTGAAAGTTGCACTTTATATGAAATTGTAAATCAGTTATACTTCAATAAAATAAACATAAAAAAAGGAAGTCATTAAGAGTAAATCCTAAATGTTCCCACCACAGACACATACACACACACACCAAAAAATGGTAACTGTGAGGTTAGGATGTATTAGCTAACTTTATTGTGGTAATCCTTTTGCATAAATGTTTATCAGATCATCCTGCTGTCTACCTTAAACACTCACAATGTTGTGTCAGTTACATCTCAATAAAGCTAGGACCAAAAAAAGCATTCGTAAGCACGCCTTGACATATCATATCTAAAATGGAAGTTTCGTCTGCAGCTGTACGAGCTACAATGACACCTACTGTTGGAAAAGGAGTTATTGATCCAGGAGCTGAACTTGAACTTCTCTGGGGTGGGGGCAGGGGGATAGTTCAGAACGGTGACAAGCATGGCTGTCATAGAAATACCACTGCAGAGACAAGCAGGCTTGGATTCACCATGGAGATTACGTTCAAAATTGGGTTCTCTTTCCCTGGTCTCTCAAATGACTTCGAGGTTAGCCACTTAGAGAAAAAAATAGATCTTCTCTCACTAGGAAGTAAAGAATGTGCTGTTTGACTTGAAACATAACACAAATGTTCCTTGGCTCAGTTTTGTTTTGTGTCTGATGAGCCTAATGCTTCTCTTCCCCTTTATACAAACCCGTCACTGGTGACGGGTTTCTTAGGTGAGGTGTCCAAGCATGAAATGCTTAGATCAGACTTTGTAATAGTGTGAGTAACAGTTTTCCTGTCTCCTCAATATTAATGAAACAAGTAAAGCCTATACTAATGGCTTGTCCTCTGAGCAGGGTATTTCAGGCCTAATTCTCTTTAGAGCACAGCTGGCATGGAGTATGCAAAAGCTCTTCTGGTTCCTTTAGCCACTTAAGTACTAATTCGGTGACATGGAAAACATTAGGCTGTGTTCATACAAGCAGAACAAAGCAGAATATTGAGCAATTTTATCAATGTAGTAATTCGGCTCGGTTAATGTTTCTACTTAAAACAGATGTTTGAGTTGTCAGGATGCACCCAAAGTGTTGGTTGAAATAAACAGCTTAGCAGTTTCCTCTCATTGCACAAGCATTCTGAACAATGGGCAGGTGTGAACTGTGCAAATCTGTGAGCCTTGAAGAAACTGGACAAACTGTAGAAGATTGTATCATTTTCCAAATGGGTTATACCCATAGCCAGACTCAATGCATGATTATTACATTAAAGAATGAAGGAATGAACGGTTACGTTTTGTAACCATTTTGGCCTGTACTTGATCAGTTAGTCAAATTTCATACTCTTACTATGTGTTCTCTCTACATCTCCTCCTTCATTTACTTAGCTCTTTTCTTATGAATTTAGATATTCCACCCTGCAAGTAATGACTGAAACGGTCCCTTTCATTTGGCCGTGGCATTCCATATATATTTATTAAAATTATCCCATTTGGGGGTTTCCACTGTATGACCTTACTGCTGTTTCTGATATAAAAGTTTGACCTGTAGTCACCCGTAATACAACTGGCAAGCTACGTAAACTTTCAAGCTATATGAAAACTGCTGTTATGGATTGGGAAAAAAAGTATTTATGGGATGTTTTCTGCCTAATAGTTCACTAGAAATTATGGAAAACAGCTTCATCCATTGGAAGCTGACAGTCTCATTGGAGAAAGAAAACCAACTCACATGAACCAGTTATGAAGAAGAAATGAGATGTGTTATGCTGGCCGGACTCTTACTGCTGAGAATAATAAAGTGTTAATTGTGTGGGAGAGACAGTAAACCTCAACGGCGTTAAGGAAGGTAGAGATCAACATGGGCTGAGGCCATCTAGGAAGACTCTCAAAACAAACCAACAGTATTTATAGGCCCCTTCTATGTTCAAAGCTTCGTGAGGGCTGGAGAGAAGTGTGATCACAGAGATGGGACTTAAGCAGGATCCCAGCGGATGAGAAAATTACTGACTGGCCAAGAAGTGAAGGTAAAGTGAAATACAGGGCTAGGGGAGGGCGGGAGCAGGGGAGAGAAGCAGCTCCGCTAATCAGCTTAACGCTGCAGTTCTTCCTTTGAAAACTCCTTAGACTGATGCAGATATGCCAGCTTAGATTTTTTAATCCATTTTGGCTCATGCTTGGTCTGCAAAATATTAGCATCCAGTTCAGAGGTTTCTCTGTAAGAGAGAGAGAGAAAAGCAGATAGTGCTGTTCTCGGGGATTTGGGAAGATGATCTAGCAGAAATGATGGATGGTGCACGAGTGTCTTTTTCTTGCAAAGAAAGGCACTACAGAAAACAAAGGTGCCAGCTAAAAGTCTATCCTGTGTGGTAAATGCAGAGAACTCAGGATCACTTGTGTGTGTGTGTGCGTGTGTGTGTGTGTGTGCTCAGTCATGTCTGACTCTTTGCGACCCTGTGGACTATAGCCCACCAGGCTCCTCTGTCCATGGGATTTCCCAGCCAAGAATACTGGAGTGGGTTGCCACTTCCTGCTCCAGGGGATCATCCCGACCCAGGGATCGAAGCTATATCTCTTGTGTCTCCTGCATTGACAGGCAGATTCTTTACCACTAGTGCCACCTGGGGCAGTATCCCTGAGAAGATATGAATGAGATGTTGGTAACCAAGCTGTATTATTCAGGGTTATTTGGGTTTGGGAAAGCGCTCTCATTTGTTAAGTACTTCTTCATGTTTCAAAATACAGTGTTTCAGAGTGAGCATTCATTATGCTTTCTAAATTCCATATGTGCTCATTCTTATTCAAAATCCCCTGCTATGGAGACCAAGAACCAGTCATTTCTGGTTCAGAGATGCAATGATACCTGCCAACACCTTTATTTTCCAGGCAGAAAAGAAATGGTAGAAAAATGTTTATTTTGAAGATAACAGGCTTGCTGGTTTTAAAATCATAGTCATTAGCATTGAGATCCAGTGCCTTTTCTGCTCTCTATTTCAAGCACTTGAGGTGTTTTGGGTTTTAGGATAATATCTCAAGTATTTTATTTTGTAAAGACAGCAGACACAAAAGTTCATTTAGTTGTTGGGAAGGGAGGAGACTATTCCTGCTCTAGCATCATTTTGTTAATTTTGTAGCCTTCTGTTGTGTGTCCAGAGAGAAATTGTGTCATGTAGAATATGCCTGTAGCATTCAAGTTCGGATAGTGCACAGCCTCCTTCCTACTGAAACAAAGACATTTTGCTTTGGTAATAAGTGCAAAAGTGCTTTTTTGGTGTGCGGCCTCCTGCCATTTCCCTCAGGATTCCAAAGCGGCAGCAGAGACAGGACGCTCGCTTACCAAAAACACGACAGAAAAGAGCATTCATCTCTGGCACAAGCAGTACGGTGCATCTGTTCTAGGAAAGTGTGGGCCAGATGTGCTGCCTTGTCTGAAACAGATTTTATTGCTGTTTACATTCTCTTTCCAGCTCTAATCTGCAGCTTTCTGGCATGTCCATAATACGGTAGCGAGGGGGTATCATCACTTGGTTGTTAAATGCTTGAAATGATGTGAAACATTTCACTGTAAACTTGGGTTTTGAAGAAAGGCTTCTTTTTAAACTGATTTGGATTTCTTAAAAATAGCATACAATGAGGGAAGGTCTTAACCCTAGGCAAAGAGAAATTTAGAGGGAATTAATAAGGAATAGATGATCATGTGGGCTAACTCTCCATCGTTTATAGATAAAAAGTCAACCTTCAGGGACGTGACTACTTGCCCAAAGTCTGATAGAGGTTTACTGGCAGAATGAAGTTTAAAATCCAAGTATCTTGACTTTCGGTCTATAGAAGGGATGCAGATTCCTCCAGGTCAGGAGACAGAAAACTTTGCTCTGTGAAGGACCAGATAGCGAATAGTTTAGGCATTGTGAGCCACATGGATATTGTCAGAACCACTCAACTCTGTCCAAGTACCTGAAAGTAGCCCCAGAGACAATATGTAAACAAGAGTGTGTCTGTGTTCTAATAAAACTTTATTTACCACATCAGTCAGTGGGCCACACTTGGTCCTCAGGCCATGGTTTGCCAACCTTTGCTCTAGATCTTAAGGAAGAAAATAAGCATGAAAGTCTCCTTGGGAGCTTCTTTATGAGCCACATCCAAATTTGATCTGTCACGGAGAATGTCGATTTTTCAAAGGTCCAGAGGGTGCAATTAGTTAGATAAAATTGCTCTGACTTGGGCAAAACTGACTCTTTTTATAGCTTTCCTGAGAAAAGGTTGTGAGAATTTCAGTGTTGAAGAGTCATTCTTCAGGATTGTCCTTAGGTCACTATTGTTCCACTTAAATGTGGAAAATTTATGTTTTTATGTGCCTTTCAGAATTTAAATCCACTCACCAGAGAGGTCTTCTATTGTCACTGTTAGATTTTGTTAACTTGAGTAATCTCTTTAAAAATCTTTTCAACTAAAAGTAAATAAATTTTTAAAAATATGTTTTTCAGAAACAGGATTCCAAAGAGTTTTCCAGTTTATTAGCACTTAAGAAATGAAAATCAAGTTTTTCTAAAATATCCTTATATTTTTATGTAGTATTTCTCTTGGAACAGAGAAATGTTGAAGTTGCTTAAGTTTGCATGTGTGTGTAAATGAGTGTGTATGTGTGTGTGTGTGTGTGTGTGTGTGTGAGAGAGAGAGAGAGAGAAAGAGAGAGAGAAAGGGAGAGAAGGAGAGACAGAAATAGAGATCTTTAGGAGGCAAATCAGAGGGATTACCTACATCTCTAACAATAGCTGGTCTGATGATGCTAAGTGAAATAAGTATGACAGAGGAAGATAAGTACTATATCACTTATGTGTGGAATCTGCACAAACTACAACCAGCTATTGAATATAACAAAAAAGAAGCAGACTCACAGATATAGAATAAACTAGTGGTTACCAGTGGAAAGAGGGGAGGGGGAGGGGAAGTATAGGGAAGAAGTTTAAGAGGTACAAACTGCTAGGTATAAACTAAGATACAAGGGTATAGAGTATAACATGGGAAATATGGCCAATATTTTATAATAACCATAAATGGGATATAACCTTTAAAAGCTGTGAGTCAAGGTTGATCTGGGAGAATGTAATTTTAGTTCTTTTTCATTTTCTTCTTTGGTATTATTTTATAAAGAATGGAGGAAAGCATTTACATATCTAACTTTCCCCCACTATAAATGTTTCATTTTCAAAGATAATAGTTTTATCTATGTGTAACAATTATTTGAAGGGTAATTAAAAGGAAAGTTATCTATTTTAATGTTCCTTTTATTAGGAATTAATTACCATAATGCCTCACTCATTTCCTGTGGTTGTGTTGATCTCTAAAATAAAGTCGGGATGATAAATAACCCGACTATTCAAACTTGCTTTTCTTTTTGTAGTGGATATTACCTTTTTTTTTTTTTTGGTTTGCTTTAAAAGTTCATGTAAATGTTCTCATTGCATAATTGATGGTATTTTAAAAATTGGTCTATACGAGCAAATTATTAAGAGGTTAATATCCTTCTGAGGAGGCTTCCCTGGTGACACAGGCAGTAAGAATCTGCCTGCAATGTAGGAGACCCAGGTTTGATCCCTGGTTGGGAAGACCCCTAAAGAAGGGAATGGCTTACCCACTCCAGTATTCTTGCCTGGAGACTTCGATGGATAGAGGAGCCTGGTGGGCTCTAGTCCATGGGATTGGGAAGAGTTAGACACAACTGAACCACTAACAGTTTTCACTTCTTTTTCATCCTTCTTCAGAAACTAGGCACATACTAAGACGTTGGGTTTCATTTTATTTTGTTTTATTAATGTCTACAGTTCAAAGCTTAAATAAGACATTTCTTTCTTTTCTCATCAGTCTCCAGGACTTATTAAAAGCGGGTAAAGAGAGGGCATGTTGACCAGTCTCTGATTCTAATACTCCAATAATGTGACCCAAGCTTTCTGGCCCTCCTACATCTGTGGACCCATGTCCTCCTGGTAGAAATTCCCTTCCCCTCCTTTCCACCCACTCACATCCTACCCAGACCTCAAGTCCCTCTCTGAGGACCACAGGTCTTTAGAGATCTTTATTTGGATAACTGCCCACCACAAGGATCTTTACTCTTTTGGAATCTGTATGGCACTTTCAGTTTGTGCCAAACAATTTCTCACTTAATTATATGTTAATTTGATCACTCTCTGATGGTTTAAATCATAGTAAGAAGCACATCATCCATGCAGCCATTTCTAGACAAGGCAAATGGCTCATGGGGACTCATGAGAGTCACATCACTGAGATGTGATGCTTAGGGAGGGCCACACATACCCACAGGGAGGAATCACCCTGGAGGGTTGGTTAAAATTAAACTCTGGCCCTCAGACCCACAAGCACAATGACTTGAATGTCAGTATACCATGTGTTGCTGCATCAACTAAGGCAAACTCACCTTCACCTGATGGTCAGAAGCTGATTAGAATGCTGGTTTATTCGTTTTCAACATGAAAACTAGGATAACCAGACACTCAGGTCCTCAGGTGAACGCATCATCTACCTCTGAGCAGGCTATGTGAGTTCCATTATCACCATCAGAACTCCTGGTGAACGTGGAATCAAGGCAAACGTGGTTAGTCAAATTATTTGAGTGTTCAAGGGATTAGAACAAAGGACTAATGACTGGTTCTAAGACTGGTGACGTGTTCTTACCATAAGGATAAGCCTGCACACAGAATTGGAAAGGTAGTGACCTTTGGTGGGATAAGGTTGAACTCTAGACAGTGCTTGTATGAATGGTTACTCTGTGACTTTCTCAATGACCCTGTGTATGAGCAACCAACCTTCTTTCCTACTAGCAATTTTTTTCTATAGACTTTAAATAGACTTGGTTAGTTTCCAGTCAAGTCTTAGTCTCTTGAATTTGATTTTTTTTTTTTCCATCTCTGCTCTGAGCAGAGCAGAGATTTCCCATTATATGTAGGGAAATCTCATATCCGTCATTTCTGATTCCTCGGGTGTACATCTCATTGTTGCCTTCTTCTACCTCCTATAGTAGGTACCACTAAATATTGAGTGATGATCATCTCCCAGCTCCAGTACAGAATCCTTCATGGCACTGACTACATAAACATTTATTTATTCAGTGTTTAGGAAGCAAACATATTTAGTATTCACTATGTTCCAGCATTTTTGAAGTTAATAGGGATTCAGAGATGAGTAAAACACAATGCCTTTCCTTAGTAACTTCATATTTAAAAGACAAGTGTGTAAAACAAGTACAATCACATGTTTTGGGTGCCATGATGAGAATAATGGTAGGACATAAAAGAGCAAATAATTGATTTTACTTGTGAGAATCAGGAGAGTTTCCATTGAGAGGAAAACTATATTGATTAAAATTCCTTACACATGCAATTTTAATTATAAATTGTCTTAGACATCAATTCAGATTTTAAAATCTTGACATCTTTTTCTCATTCATTCCATTCACTTGCCATTAAATACTCATGCCTAATCTAAGTTTGGAATGAAAGTCAGAAAACACATCTTTCACTATTTCCTGATTTACTAAACATGGAAATGTAGCTCAGGACCTGAGCATTTGGTGATCTCATGTGACCATGAGAACATTAAATTAGGAAGGAAGTGCAGGAGTGAATATGATGATCTCTTACAAAGCCTCCATCTGGGTAGAGAGGTAGGCATTAATTAGCCAGGCAAGTGTCACATCTATTCTATAGACATCACAACATATTAAGCTTAGTATCAACTCATTTCCTGTCAGCCATCCTCAAAAATACAGAGGAATGAAATCAGAGAACCCGGTGACTCTGTAAATTTCACATTGGCCAAGACAGAATCATTGTATTCTGATGCTAGCAGTCTTGAAAATCAGAAAATCCTAGAGTCAGTTGTCCCTTTATACTCTTTAGTAAATAATAAAATCTTGGTGTATTCTCTTACTCATATGAAGAAAGACAGCTAGCATAATCTGGTCTTAATCTCAACAGATAGGATGCCATAAAATAAATGAGATGCAGTGCTGTTCTTCCAACATGTTAGCTACTTCAGTTTCCTAAATTTAAAAGAAATATGCATAAATCATCAAAAGAACATATGTATAAATCATTAAAAGAGCATTAAGTGAAATAATGCTTTTAAACTGAGAATCAATATGTACTAATATATATAAATATATATATTTTTTAGATAAAATGTATAAATGTTTGAAAGAATATTTTAATGCATTTTGATGTATTTTTGTAAACTGGAAATTTTTGCACAAATGTTATCATATCCATATTCTAAAGAGCACAAGATTTACTTTCTAAAAATGGACCAAAGGATGATCATATGGTAGAACATCTTTCATTAATCAGACCAGATTTCATTAAAAGTGTTTTTTAAAGCTGTTTCAATTTTCACATAATCCTACTGAGGATAACAATTTTGAAAACTTGCCAACTGCTGATAAGAATAATGTTTGTATCCTAAGATAACATTTTCCTTTTTAAGAGAAGATTTCTCTGATTCTAGGATACCAAAATACAGCTAATAAATTTGTATTTTCCATATCCACATCCACTTTTCTGCCTTTTATATCTAGCTTTGATTTTGCAAGGTGGAATGTTATATGAAAGTAGACACCAAGTGGCTCTATTTCTTTCTAGCCCAAAGATTCCACAGTTTCTCCAATAGTTAAATAAATACCCCAAATAATTTAAAATGTCTGGAATAGCAGATTGTACTTTTTTTTTTCCTGGTATAATGAAGTGAAGCACTCTTTCCTATTTGTATTCTTTATGGGTTTAAAGAAAATATTTGTGAATTCCTAAGTGAGTTAATCAGTTCATATTTATTGATCTCTTGTGTTCAAGGCATCTTGGTAGGTGCTGTAGGGGTATGCAAATAGAAGTCTATATTCTACACCCAGGCTGCTGACAGACTAGATGGAAAGATTATAGATACACGCTGGGAAATGCTTTGGTCTTCCCAGGTGGCTCAGAATTTTAAAATCCACCTGCAGTGCAAGAGATTCAGGTTCGGTCCCTGAGTCTGGAAGATCCCCTGAAGAAGGGAATGGCTACACACGCCAGTATTCTTGCCTGGGAAATCCTATGGACAGAGGATCCTGGTGGGCTACAGTCTATGGGGTCACAAAAAAGGGACTAAACAATGGGAAATGCTTTACAACGTGATGCACAAGCATTATGGGGTAAGGGAGCCTCTAAGAAGAGAGCGGTGATCCAGAGGTAGGAAGGCCTGCAGCTCTTGGGGTCGCAGAAAGCTTCCTGGAGGAAGAGGTAGACCCCTGAAGGATTTTCCCAACTGCTTCCAAAAGAGCATGTAGAGTTATACCTCTGAGGTATAACTGCTCTTTCTAGGAAATAGAATTCGATTCTTTAAGTATTTAACAGCTTTTTCAACTGCATGTTGCTTTCTTTTTGCCATTAATATATTTCTTGGTGCTTTGGGGTTGGATTTGTGTTTTTCTCCTCTCTTTACTTATCTGAGAAATTCTGGCACTAGCCAGGTTTTGGGATGTTTTTGTTCAGACATTCTTAAGTTATTTGGTAAGAAGTAAAGTCTTTGTTGCATTTTTCTGCTTAGAAACTGCTTTTTCTTTGTCTTTGTTTAAATCTTGAACTCAGTAAAAAGCTCTTTATTTTTATAGGGTGTACTGCAAAGCAATATCTTGGGAGGTGAAAGAAGAGAAAACACTTTTTTCTCTTTTTCCAACTGGAAGTAGCCATATTTTCAGAAAGTATTTAATACATTTAAAAGATATCCCAAACAACCTTAACAAGAGAATGCATGCACACGGTTACATAAAAGAGCCCCAGCGGTTTCCATGCCCATATCAGCAGGCCTCAAAATTGCTTGTGAACGACGGGAAACCGTGGCCTTGTGCCAGCCAGAAGCAGCATCACCCGAATGGAATTCACAGTTACACTGTTAAGACTTATAAATACAGTGAGGGTCCGAGAGCCAGGACCTTGAGGCAAATCGGGCTGGTCTGGTCTGGTCTGGTCCGGCTGACTGAGCAAGCGAGCTCTCTTTGCATGAGGCCTTCCTCAGCGTCGGTGACTAAACTTGTTTGTCCCCAAAGCTAAAATGTCCCAAGAGACAGGAGGACAGTAGCCATCCATTTTCTTGCCAGGCACTCTCCTAAGTGGGGCAGGAAGTCATCCTGAAAGTCAGGGGGTACGCGGTTGGTCTGGGGACAGAGTTTGGAAGTCAGGAAAGTGCAACCATTTTCGAGTGTGAATTCATTTCCCTTCAGAGAAATCATGCCAGGTCCTAGGAACTGGGTGCTGTCACAGGAGATAAAAGCAAGTACATTAAAGAAGTGGGTCTAGAAAGACTCGTAGGAAAATAAAAATGCAGCCCAGAGATTACAGGGAGGGGTGGGTGAAGTTAGCTGAGGCCACCGGGAGGGAGCCAGGCGGCTGAGGTGACAGGAAGCCATTAGTGACCGAGACTAGGCTGATCAGAAGCTCAGCAAGGAGTCCGTTCTCCCCTACCCTGCTGACCAAGAGGGGAAAACTGGAGAATTAAGTTCATCATGATTTCATTCCACGGCTGGAGGTAGAACCAGAAGCAGTTACGACCATAACAGCAACAACAACAGTAATCTCCTAAGCGCTTATTCTGTGCCAGGCTTCCAGCTAAATACATTCACTGTATGCATTTTCTCAAGCTCATGACAGCCGTGTGAGGAAACTATTATTGTCTCCATTTTACCCATGAGGAAACTGAATCTTAGAGAGGAAAAACGCATGCCAAAGGTCACATAACTGGATAGTAAGAACTTGGGCTGTACCCAAGTATGTTTAACTTGAGAGCTCAGGCTCTGAACACACACTGCACTGCTCGCTTATTCATTTATTCACATATTCACATCTGTTTTACGTACCTACAGTGTGCCAGGCACTAGAAGAGAAGAAAAGAGACAGCCCTCCTCCCCATACTGCCCGAAACTTATTTCATGTGTTCATGAAGTAATGATATAAATATATAACTGTAATCTGTGACAAGTAATACTAAGGAAAGTTGATGGGGAACACAGAATGCCTAGGTACTAAGATGAGTGTATCTTTGTTATTAAGGGAGCCATGAACCATAATAAATAAGGTTAAAGAGAGGGATGCATACTAAGAATACGTAGTATTATTTAGGGGAAGTTAAGGAGCACTTCCCAGAGAAGGAGACACATGCTCTCTCTCTTTTTTTTTTTTGTTTACATTTTTATTGGAATATAGTTGCTTTATAATTTTGTGTTAGTTTCTACTGTACAGCAAAGTGAATCAGCTATACATATACATATATCCCCTCTTTTTTGGATTTCCCTCCCATTGAGGTCACCACAGAGCACTGAGGAGAGTTCCCTGTGATATACAGTAGGTTCTCATTGATGGTGGTGGTGTTCAGTTGCTAAGTCGCGTCTGACTCTTTTACGACCCATTGACTACAGCACACCAGGCTTCCCTGTCCTTCACTGTCTCCCTGAGTTTATTCAAACTCATGTCCATTGAGTCAGTGATGCCATCCAACCATCTCATCCTCTGTCGTCCCCATCTCCTTCCACCTTCAGTCTTTCCCAGCATCAGGGTCTTTTCCAATGAGTCAGTTCTTTGCATCAAGGTGGCCAAAGTACTAGAACTTCAGCTTCAGCATCAGTCCTTCCAATGAATATTCAGGGTTGATTAGTTGTCTATTTTATACATAGTATCAATAATAGTCTATGTGTGTCAGCCTCAATCTCCCAATTCATCTCATACCCCACTTTTGCCCTTGGTATCCATGTCTGTTAACATGCTTTCACATCTGCAAGATTAAACCAGGCAGGGAGAACATGCAAAGTAGGAAGTACTAGAGCCCTGAGGCTGAAGAGAGCTTGACTCAGTCTGTGAATGCTTGTCCACAGGTAATGTGAATTACAGTGAGAATGTCACCTTCAAGGTGCTTCATATTCTTCAGCTGAACCTAAGATTTCTTAATGTTTCCCCAAATGAATTGATATGAAAATACTCTCACTGTCCTTTATGCATTTTTTATTTGCTTTCTGCTAATTTTATCTGATGGGCTGCTCAAGGTTTTAGGGAAGCAAGAGCTACATCTGTCATTGTTGTATTACAGTTCCTAAGATTATATGCAGTTGGGTACTTAATACATGCATTTTTATGATAAAGAGGAAGAAGGGATAGTAAATGTCAATTCAGAGAATAATAGAACCTAGTTACTTTTAACTGATATGCTCAATTAGGAATTGATGCTGAGTGTAAAAAAAAAATCTCATCTTTATATATTATGTGAGCTAAGAAATAGATTCATTTTTAATTTTTGCTAAGTGAAGCTTTTTAAAATTTCCTGAAAGTAAATGGGAAATTTTCCAAATTAATGCTCAGCAGTTTGGCATAGGGTGGGGCAGGGGGGTGGGGGTGGGGAATCTTTTCAGTAAAGCAGCTTTTCCAAGGAACAGATTAGTATTAATTAGGGACTATTTTACTAATGGAATATTTTCCCTGCCATTGATGTCACTGTCCTTCATCCCTAGGATGGCGTTATTGACAGCGGTTGTTCTTCTCTGTGATAGACAGACCACTTATCAAACTTCCATTTGTCATACACCCTGAGACAACTGGCCTTGATTTAAAAGCCTGAAGCTGTTTGTCAGGCCTGGCATTGTGTGGGGCCCTACCTGCTAAAATCATAATTGGCCCAGAGCCTTTTCTTGAATTCCACCTGTATTCTTTCTCTGTTAAACAAAATAATTCTCAAATAGTTTTCCATTCAAGTAGGTGGGGCTCCTCTTATTGTTTGTGGTGGATAAGATCGTGGAGGACACTGGAATTTAGAGCCTTTAAAAACACGCACCTTACCTGATTTGTCTTTGTGTTTCCAAGACTTAGAATAGTGACTGCCCGATAGCAGACACTTTAATACATATTTATAATGTAATTCGTTGACTGAATGCACTGCAGATAGTACAAAGTAGGTTCCAGACCATGACTTTAGGCAACTGCTGTGAATTTTTTCCCCACTTCCATAAGTTAATGACCATAGATGTTAAACTCTGAATATCTACAGTGAGCATGCGCGTAATGTTTCTATACTATCTGTATCCGTTATCTATCATGAATAATGAGTTTTCTCAAAACTTAGCACCTTAAAGCAACCGACGTTTATTATCTCACAGTTTCTGAGAGTCGGGAATCTGAGAGCAACTTAGCTGGGTGGTTCTGCCTCAGGGTCTCTCATAAGGTAGCAGCAAGGCCAGCTGCTGGGGCTGCAGTCATCTGAAAGCTCAAATAGGCTGGAGGATCTAAGCCCACTTGTGTGGCTGTTGGCAGGAGACCCTACCACGTGGGCCTTTCCATAGAACAGCTAGATTGTCCTCATGACATGGCAGCTGGCTTCCCCCAGAGGGAGTGATCCATGAGAGATCATTTTTATGATCTAATTTCCAAAGTCATATACTATCACTTCCACTTTATTCTATTTCTTAGAAGAGAAGTAAGTCACTACTTTGGCCATCTCATGCGAAGAATTGACTCATTGGAAAAGACTCTGATGCTGGGAGGAATTGGGGGCAGGAGGAGAAGGGGACGACAGAGGATGAGATGGCTGGATGGCATCACTGACTCAATGGACATGAGTCTGAGTGAACTCCGGGAGTTGGTGATGAACAGGGAGGCCTGGCGTGCTGCGATTCATGGGGTCGCAAGGAGTCAGACACGGCTGAGCAACTGAACTGAACTGAACTGAAGTCACTAAGTCAAACCTACATTTAGGAAGACCTACATTTAGGTCCTGCCTTGGAAGGGAGGAATATCAAAGAATTTGTGGACATTGGAAACCACTGAAATATCCAAATATTGAAATCTTTCCAATATATTAACATAAATTACATGTTTTTTTTAAGTGGTACAGTACTTCACAATGTTCCCTTTGTCAAGAAGAAGTGCTTTTAGACAAAGTGCTTTTCCTGGAAATCAGCAAACTGTTTTGAAGTATAAGTAATGCCATTTAAAAGGCAAACAACAAGAAAACTCATAACCATGGGAGCAAGAACAACCAGTACTTGAAGAATCTGAATAATAACCTTTATTTTTATTTTTTGTTCTGTTGTTATCTATTTCTCTGAAGTTGATGTCAATAAATGGGGTCACACAGAGTCGGACACAACTGAAGCGACTTAGCAGCAGCAGCAGATGTCAATAAATTCAAATAAAAAAAAATTAAGAGCACCTACTTTGTACCAAGTACTGTGTTACTTACATGCAATGGAAAGAGAACAGGCATGGGTGCAGAGGTAAAAAGATATAATCTAACCTGAAGAAGCGGATATTGGGGTAGAGATGATGGATGCATACACAAAACTTGATATAATTCCAAGCTCACTGAAATGAGTTTTCTAATAGAGCTACAGAGATAATGCTGCTGCTAAGTCACGTCAGTCGTGTCCGACTCTGTGCGACCCCATAGACGGCAGCCCACCAGGCTCCCCTGTCACTGGGATTCTCCAGGCAAGAACACTGCAGTGGGTTGCCATTTCCTTCTCCAGTGCATCAAAATGAAAAGTGAAAGTGAAGTCACTCAGTCATGTCTGACTCTCCGAGACGCCATGGACTGTAGCCTACCAGGCTCCTCCGTCCATGGGATTTTCCAGGCAAGCGTATTGGAGTGGGGTGCCATTGCCTTCTCCTGCTATAAGAACACAAAGAGAAGAAATTTAATTGAAATTGGAAAATGGGAAGACTTCTTGCAAGCAGTGCCACTTAAACCGACCCTTGGAAGATGAAGGGCCATCCAAGTAGATGGAATCATGGTAGTAAAAACATAGAGGCGGGAAGGAATACTCTCCTGGGGGAGTTGTCGTGGGGTGGGAGGAAGGCTGGAATTTAAGGATGGAAGGACAAATTAGAGCAGTCGAATGCCATGAGAAGGAATACTCTGGGCAGTGGAAAGCTATGAAAAGGTTGATTGGGCCTGGGGTTTTTTTTTGAATCATGTAAGTTTCAGGTGTGCATGTGTGCATGCTAAGTCACTTCAGTCATGTCTGATTCTTTGTGATCCTATGGACTGTATCTTGCCAGGCTCCCGTGTCCATGGGATTCCAAGCAAGAATGCTGGAATGGGTTGCCATGCCCTCCTCCAAAGGAATCTTCCTGACCTAGGGATCAAACCCGCGTCTCTTACGTCTCCTGCATAGGCAGGCAGGTTCTTCACCACTATGCACAGCAGTATATTTGGCATCTTTATACAATACAAAGTGATCACAATCACAAGTCTGATTGCCAACCATCACCATAAAGTTGACCTCCTTCATCCATTTTGCCCACCTCCGAACCCCATTCACCCTGGTAACCACCCAAAGGATTTTGAACAGGAAGATTAATAAATGAATGAACATACTGATACTTTAAGAATGAAAACATGTGGAAATTGTAATAACTGTTTATTTTATGTTTACTATCTGCTAAGCACTTTGTGTGTATTATCTCTTAGTCTTCAGTGCAACCTTACAAGTGTATTTCCATCACTGTTTTACTTATCAAGACAGTAAGGCTTAAATAGTTGAAATAAATTTCTCTGCAAGTGAGTGGCAGAGTTACGGTGCAAATCCAGGATTGTCTGACTTCACAGAACCATGTTTCTAACATGCATACATAACTCTTTCCTATATTATACATAAAATATGGAAGCATATTGAAGAGTACACATAGACTGTCAAAAAATACTTTAATAAATTGATTATGAGACCAAAGAAATTAGTATTCTTGTCTTTTCCTCTTTTGTCCCTATCTATAAGACAAATTACCTATTGAGAACATACATTAATTAAGTTCCTGGGGAGAAAAATCCAATCCTATTGCACCTACACCAGTGACCATAAAGAGATGGTTCAAAAGACCAATATTATTGAGAATAGCTTCAGAAAGAAAATACTGCGCAGACCTGGCCTCTTACATTTGCAGGGCTCAAGACAAGACAAATGGTGGCCTACATACCATATGTCTAAATATTAAAAAGTTATAAATCGGGTTAACAAACAGTTAGATATTCTGTCTTTCTACTTTGACATATATGTTTATAGTGACAAAGTGAAAAAATATAATGGCACCCCACTCCAGGACTCTTGCCTGGAAAATCCCATGGATGGAGGATCCTGGTGAGCTGCAGTCCATGGGGTCGCTGAGGGTTGGACACGACTGAGCGACTTCACTTTCACTTTTCACTTTCATGCATTGGAGAAGGAAATGGCAACCCACTCCAGTGTTCTTGCCTGGAGAATCCCAGGGATGGGGGAGCCTGGTGGGCTGCCGTCTATGGGGTCGCACAGAGTCGGACACTACTGAAGCGACTTAGCAGCAGCAGGGTTCTTGTATGACTGAAAGTCAGCAAAATTTCTAATGACTGAATTTAGTTATTGTTGTGGATGTTTGGATATTCTGTTCTTGGGTTGGCGATGTTTCCGTGAAAACTAAGTTATTCACAATTAACAAAGTATTTATTAATCTATAACATTCATTTATTGCCTTCATTATGCCAAAATCCTGATCTTGTTGTCACAGCAAAGATTTTTATGCAACTTTTTCTGCTGACTGTCATGATCTAAACTTTAAATTCTAAAGTATTAAAAGTAAAATGTAATTTTATTCAAGGTGGATACAAGTTTCATCACAAGGGTAGCTTAAACATAAACCTGACAAAGTAAAATTTTTGCATGTTCTCAAAAGTTATTTTGCCTCTAAAATCTTTACTTTTCTGTAAAACAAAAGGTAAAATTTGGAGTATAATGAATGTAGATTTTAAATTAAAATGGTTTAAATCAAAATTTTATTTGGGGGGAAATTTAAATCTTATTAAATACTTTTATAAAGATAAAACTATGAGCAATTCTAATGATCAGTGTTAAGATAATTGCAAAAGACTATCAAACAGGTCACTTCTAGCCCTTCGTTTAACTTAAAGAATAACAAGACTTGTTTAATATTATAAGATATTCTTCTTCTACGTGTGCATCTGTGGGGAATATCCTGCTAATAGGGGGTACTGCTGGAACCAGGAATCAGAACACAAACAGAAGCAGCAAAGTGGAAGGTCAGCATTACTGGGAAATGGTCCCTCATTATCCTTTTGCGTTCATGCCAAGAGGAAAGACTTGACAAGTTAATTAATTTTTCTTTTTCATACCTAAGTGCTTTCGCTGCCCAAATCTCTCCCCACCCCCAAAGTGTCCCCTGACCTCGGCAGCATCAGAAGCCAGAAGGACCCTTCCCACCCTCAGAAGGAAGCCACCTTGGGCTTCCAAGATGCAAAGCCAGAGATCCAGAGAAGCACACCCCTGGAGCTGGAACACTGCTCCTCAGTAAGAGTGGATGTTTACGGTGACTAGTGGCGTTGGACAGCCCTGAGTGTCAAATTCCAAGTGACCACCTGTCTGCTAGTACATTTCTTTTGTGTGTGTTTTTGATCTCTGTGGCTCTCCAAAGCACAAGGCTCAGGCTGCAAGGCTGGGACTGATCCCGAGGATCACCTGTAAGAGATTCAGTGCCCTTTGGTTTGTGACAGCTGGATGGCTTGTGGGGTGGAGTGGGTGGGGGGTGGGGGGCGTGGGGGGTAGAGGCTGCCCGCGCGAAGACTTTACCTGTGAACTTTTTCCCCTTGTGAAATAGTCTGGTTTTAATAAAGCCGCCAGATCCTACCCGGAGAAAATGAAAGATTACAAGGGTCTCAGTGAATAGGTGACAAAGTAGAGACGGAAACAGGGAGGAAATGAGGTGAAACACGAGGGAGTGATGTATTGGAAGGGAGAATGAAAACCAGTCGAGAATGGAGACACCTGAAGAGCTGCTCTGGGAACTCCGCTCACTGCTTGTGTACAAGGGACCTGCTCCTAAGTGTATTGACCTTGCTCTCTATTCGCATCTGCAAACAGGGCACATTGAGCTGTTTTCTATTAACGCTGAAGTACACTGAGGCTTTAGAAATCTTTAATAGCAAAATCAGGACCAGAGAACAGTCAAAAGAAAGAAAGAAATGGCTAGCTTGACTGAGCTGCCATTCCATCTTCCCTGTCCTGTGCAGAAGCGAACTGCTAAATGGTGATTTTGGTTTTGTGGTTAAAGTCAACTACTATGCAACTTCTTAAGTGGTTCATGGCTGTCCAGTGTTAGCCTTATAATTGAAACAATATTTCCCGCTTTTCCCAGAGTAATCGTTTTAGAGGTGGGGTCTCTAACCTCGGGGTCAGCCTGGCCCCTGCAGTGTTGAACTGCTCCTAAAATTCAGGGGACACAGAACAGACAGGTCCCACTGAAGGTTGCAGGATGGGCACTTTGCTCACAAAACCAACTCGACCACTAGAGAAGGAAAGACTTCAGACTGCCTCTGAGTCTTGATGGGCTTGGATGACTTTATTAATCAATAGAAACAAGATTGGTGGGGACTTGGGAACATGTTGTTCTCTGTGGGTTACAATGGCAATAACGAGGTCAATTGTCATTAAGTCTAAACAATCAGAAGCTAAGAACTATATCACCCAGACTCCCAGAGTTGATGTTACTGGCTTGCTGGATAGCGGCATTATAAACAATGTTGTGGTGAAATCATTATTTATTAATGACCATAGTGATAATAACTCTATACTGCAAACGGATTTTAGGGCAATATATCTACTAAGTGCTCAATAAATATTTCTTGAAAAAATACTTGTTCTTTGGTTGGCTCAACAAATGTTCCTTGAATACCTGTTATGAGAAAGGCACTGGGTCCCAATGCAAAAAAATGAATTTGGCACAGCAGGAGCCTCCCAAGATATTGCAGTTTTGCAGATGTCATGCTCATGAATGGATGCCCCCAAATAGTTTTGTTTTCACGTAGAGGGTTTTG
The DNA here is from genome assembly GCF_019923935.1 of Bubalus bubalis. Classification (NCBI taxonomy): domain Eukaryota; kingdom Metazoa; phylum Chordata; class Mammalia; order Artiodactyla; family Bovidae; genus Bubalus; species Bubalus bubalis. Next base: position 71,525,054 of record NC_059172.1, on the reverse strand, counting down.
AATATGATTTTTGGAAAAAGCCACTAGAGAACTCAGAGGACATACTTGCAACTTGCATTTTGCTTTTTAACATATATATCCCCAGTTGCTCTAGTGATTCTAGTAAAACTGGAAATCCAATATCAAAAATCCAATCTCATGCATACTGCAGGATGCAAAAAAACAAAATCATTTTGTATTTAGGAGAGAATTTTCCACAGCATTTACAAGGAGTTACAGTCAGGGGAAAAAAAAATAGCATGCATGACTTCGGATTGCAAGAAAGTGAGTCCCACTTAGCTTTTAAATTATGCAACTTCCTCACTGATGACTGAGAGAAAAATAAAGAGGCAGCAATAGTCAATAAAGAGTCAGGCAGGAAGTGTGCAGTGACCAGGGTCCCCGAGGGCTCCCCATGCTGGTGCCACTAAGGAAACAAGTCTCTAAGGCAGTTAAAGTTTTCCTGCTTGTCACATGCACAATGCAGTGGTTTTAATGTGTAGGTTTAGGGGAGTGAAGGGGAATAGAGAAATAAGAAAATGAAATCTTTACCTTGTAGAGTGAATGAGGCTCGCTTATCCATCCCCAGGCAGTGCTTTTGTCTCTCCGGGTGACTGGGAATTTGGAGTCTCTGACTAGAGTCTCAGGCGCTGATTCGTCAGTCATTTCTTATAGGTTCTGACGAGCAATGGACACTTTGGGGAGTGTAGATTCAAAGAAGATAATAATAATAATATGACGATGATGCTGACCATGATTGCCTACCATGGGTCAGTGCTCTCGAAGAGTTGACATCTACACATACATCATCTTATTGAACTCAGTGCTATAATTTACTGAGAGATGATGATAATCAGTTGCGACCTTAGAGATGTGTTTGTCCAGGGTTATAGAGCTAAGAAGGGAAGAGCACCATTTGAAACCAAAATTGGTCTGACTCTAGGGCTCATGTGCTAAATCATAGAGCTATGCTACCACTGCCTACAGATTTCCCCCCAGGGAATTTATAAATGGAAGGTCAGTTCGAATAGTAAGCAGATTATGTCGAATGTCAAATGAATGGGGTAAATGGTAAATGCTGGCAAGATGTGGTGAGGTGATGGGGGGAGGCTCCTTGAACAAGGTGGCATTTATATCTGGTTCCGGAAGAATCAGATGTGCTTAGATTTCGAGGTGAGGGTTATATAGAAACTGTTTTTAAGATGTCATATTTTATCATCTTATTCCTCTTGACTGGCACTAATGAACATGAAAGATTTCAACAAAAATACATGGAGTGCCTACTCTATAAAGGGCATTATTTTTGTTGTCTTGTAGCTTTTTAGGGACTGGTTAATCTCCAATGTCTTCTAGATCCATTAGACCCCGAGCCAGATGGCTCCATGGGACCCTGGGGAATGCCCAATGCAACAGTCTCTGCTTTTGCACATACTCATGAAAAGAATGGCCCCTTGGGAATTTGGTAGACCTGCAATCTAGAGATAATGTAATTCTGATCATAATTCAACTGCCCTCAGATATAAGGTTGCCAGATTTAGCCAATAAAAATACAAGAGGCTCAGTTAAATTTGAATTTCAGATAAACAACCAATGATTTTTTTAGTACAAGTAGTCCCAAATATTGACTGGAAGATGCTTATACTAAAAAAAGCTATTTGTTGTTTATCTGAAATTCACATTTAATTGGGCCCCTGCATTTTGTCTGGCAGCCATAGCAAGATAAGAATCAGAGGGAAAATTCTGAGATTTGAATTTCTTTGGCCTATGTAAAAACTCTCCTGTTTGAAAACATCAACTCAACTAAAAAAGGAAAGAAAAGTGATCACTAGGGCTGCACCATCCCATGAAATGTGTTTCATTTTCACAGTGGAGCAGGAAAGGAGTTATATCACAAGATAGTTTTGTGGAACTGGTGTAAAATCCTTGTGTTTTAATACCTTATATTTTCATTCAAGACATTCTGATCTTGTGATAATAATCAGGGTTGACCCAAGTAAGTCAGTTGTTCTGTATCAAGATAAAAATACATTTCATGCCTTGTACCCTGAGGATAAGAAAAAGGCAGACTGAAAACTGGATTTCCAAGGAAAGCCCCCATTAAAGATGATGATTAAGAGGGGTTCATTGAGGAGGCATGTGCCTTCAGATTGAATTGTAAGAATGATGAGTGTTTTTAGAGTTGGAGTCAAATATCAGCCTTTAAACCAAGTTCAAGTCAATGCTGCAGCTGCCTTCTGTCACTGACACCATTGTGGAAAAATTTAAAGGCACACTCAAAATTTTTTTCTAGTGCATTTTTCAAAATGACTCAAAATTAATACAAACACCACCAAAGCAAAAAAGCAAATATATTTACCAATTTAATATCTACCTTGCCAGTAATTAATAAACAAAAAAGAGGACTCTGCAGAGAAATAATGTACTTTGAGAAAATGTAAAGCGTTTGAGAGAATGTGAAATGGAGTCTTGAAAAGGGAGATACTTGAAATCACATTTGTACAGAAATCCTTTCAGGTCACAATCCCGTAGATTACCAACATCTGCTAAGCCTAGATAGTTTATAGTGACTAAAATTGTTCTAATCTTCCTATGGAAGGCTTACCAAGGAAGTGCTGAAATACACTGGGTTAATACTGCTAAAAATGAACAGTCAAGAAAACGATGCATAAATTAACAGAGTGGCTACATAGTAAAATCTAATGTTTGTAACATATCTGAAGCAGGCTGTGTTAATCAAAGATAACCTCCTTTAAGATGACATATTCTCAGCTATGTAATCACCTGGAAAGTTGCCAGCTATTATTTGCCTTCACCCACTCCTGCCATCATCTGTGACTTGTCATTTTACCTTCGAAAAGAGAGGAGGACCTAAAGGTTGAGTCTATAAAATAGAAGGGAAGCCATAAAAATAAAAGCACAGATACGGCAATGAGGGAAGATGCTCCAATACACTGTCAGTGACTGGTGTTCTTTGTATGAAGTGTGAGCTTTAAGCTGATGAATCTGAAAGTGTATCTACCTCCCATGGCCTGAATGGGAACAGTACATTTAGTGCTATGTGAATTATGTATCACCAGCTCCTTCGAGTGACAGTTACCAAGTCTTATGATGTGTGTGTGTGTGTGTGTGTGTGTGTGTGTGTGTTTTAAGATGGACAATGCATTTACACTTGTATAAGATTTTCTTTAGTAAATGCATAGGTACAAGCATTCTCACTGTCCTCCAATAAATTTCCCAGAATCAAGAGAAACATTTAAATGACACAGAGGTATATACTGACAAGTTATAAAACAGCTGAGCAAATTCTTGTTATACTTTAATATGAGCAGCAGTAAAATGTGCTAAGAACCAAGTAAAGTGATTATGTTGAGTGCATTCATACATCCTTTTAAGTAGCATGCCTGGACCTTATTTCCACACGTCCTGCTGCCTTGCTCTCATATTCCCTGGTCTCCAGTCATTCTTGCAAATTCTCTGAACACCCCACGCCATGGCCACTTTTCGCCTGTTTGCTTTTGCGTGTCCTTCTATCCCTGGTTGGTTTCCCCTCTGCCCTTTGTCTCCCTGGTGAAGCTCTACTTAGCCTTCAAAACGTAATTCAAAAAGTACCCTCTGACCTCTACTCCCCAGTCTCCCCTCCACTGTGTTGCTCCAGCTTGCATTCACACCCTCTATGAGAAAGCACTTAACATGGATTCCCAATAGTGGCTTCTTTGCTTTCCTATCTCAGTGGGCTCCACACTTCTGCAGGCCAGGAACTGTGTCTTTTTCTACCTTTTATTCTTGGAACAGAGCATGATGTATGACTCATGTATATGCCCAGTTACTCAGTCATGTCCGACTGTTTGCAACCCCATGGACTGTAGACTGCCAGGCTCCTCCGTCCATGGGATTCTCCAGGCAAGAATACTGGAGTGGGTTGCCATTTCCTTCTCCAGAGGATCTTCTCAACCCAGGGACATAACCTGCATTTCCTGCTTGGTAGGCAGATTCTTTACCACTGAGCCACCTGAGAAGCCCATATGACACATATGGGTGATCAGTAGGCTTTTGTTCAATGTCACCTGGAATATGCCACTGGCCTGCGCATTTTGGAGGAGGGATGGTGGTAAAAGACAAATACAATACCACAGACTGACATATCTGAAACAGCTAGATAACAAAGCTCTAAACTTTTTTTAAAATTTTATTTTTTTATTGCCGTATCTTGATTTATGATGATGTGTTAGTTTAAGGTGTACAGCAAAGTGATTCAATTATATATATACATATAGTCTGTTTTTTTTTTTTTTTTTCAAATTCTTTTCCCTAATAGGTTTTTACATGCTACTGAGTACAGTGTCCTGTGCTAATTAGTAGGTCTTTGTTGTTTATCGATTTTATATATAGTAGTGTGTGCATGTTAATCCCAAACTCCTGATTTATCCTTCCCCTCTCTCTTCCCCTTTGGTAAACCATCAGCTTGTTTTCTATGTCTTGGGTCTATTTCCATTTTGTATATAAGTTCGTTTGTATCTTTTCTTAGATTCCGCATGCACACAATATCATATGATATTTGTCCTTCTCTGTCTGTCAAGCTCTAAACTTAATGATAGCGGCAGTGAAAGTTGTAGCAGTTGAGAGACAGGAGAGTAAAATTCTGTGGGAAGAATTGGGTAAGTCGGCATGGAGAAGGTATAACTTGAGATGGGCTGGGACAGAAGCATTAAAACAGGAGAAGGCAGTGGCCTCCTCTTCCTGGGAGCTCATAGACTTCAGGAAAGAAAAGCCAGGACATCGACTGTGAAAAGAGAGCCAAGTATCAGTGCAGGGTCTATGTTGAAGGACAGGTTAGAATCTCCCCATTCCTCACTCTAGGTAGTGGTGGGATTCTTCTTCCAGCTTCCAGTGTTCCATCGTCTTCCTTGGTCTAGGAGGCAGGCCTGAAAGGGATTCAGCTCTCACTGAAAAACTTGCGTAGACACTGTGTGTGGAGTTCCTGTTGGCTGGGGACACATAGATCTGCCAAGATGTTAAATATTTTTTTAGAAAATTGAGTCTATAACTCTGCCTCAAAGTATGCAGTACCTATCCACCCCCCTTCAAATTTCCTATTGTTATAATTTTCTGAACTATATTTGAGATCCCTTGTGACCTCAAGCTCAAAACCAGAAAGTCATTCTCATTTCTGTGGTGGTCCTCAAACATAACTCTTTCAATTTCTGGACTTGGAGATGTCATTTGATGATGAAGATAAAAAGTCCCAGGGTGGGAGGAAGTGTGTTATGGAGAGAGGCTGGCAGGCAGGAGCCGAGGCAGCGGTGGGGGACAGGGCAGGGTATATCTGTGTTCAGCTGCAGGTGCGGAGGCGGAAGGGCAAGTGGGGCGGGCGTCCAGGTGGCAGCATGGTTCAGTGGGCAGGGCACTGAGCTGCTCATGGGCACGGTCGGCCTCCTCCCCTCTGCTCCGCCCTGAGCAAGCCACTGGCCATTTTCTCCCTTGAATGTCCTCATCCCAGAAGGAGGGCGAACGATGTGTATTCATCAGGGGAATCATGGCCCAGTGTCTCATTCAGAGCAGCTAATGGAGGTGGTCGTCAGACCTTAGAACACACAAAACAAAGCAGTAAGCAAGTAAGAATAACAGGAAGTGGAAGGGAGAGGACTCCATGACCCGTAATATTCTGTGTCATCTGCTGGTGTCACTGAGGTCATCAGGCCTCCATAAAGCTTTGTGACTTAGGAGGATGGCCATCCTGGGGACCTCATCACTGTGAACCCAGCAGTCCCCAACATCTCAGCAGCATAGATTCTTCCAAGAGCATTTATTTCTGTGTTGAAATTGCCCCATTCTCAGCCCGTCCCCGTTTCAACTTTGTACAAACATGAGTGGCCAATTCACTTTACTACACAAATGACTCATGATTTCATGAGCCACGTAGCTTCCTTCCCTCTTTGTACAGGAAAGGAGCACAGAGAGGCCTGTCTCTTGCAGGCTGGGCCTTTTCTAGGTGTGAGGCAAATTCAGGGAGGGAACGGCTTGATGTGAGCTCAACAATCCAAGATCAGCTAGAGAATGAAACTGGTAATTAACTTCAAAAAGGCACATGATTCTTCCTAATCCTCAGCCCCTACTTCCTAGTGGGCCTGAGTTTAAAATCTTATTTCTCATGAAAGGCAAAACTCATACATTTGGGGCATTTTTGTACAAATGGATATGATTGAGAATTTAAGGAGGAAAAGGCGACTTTTTGCAGTTTTCGGTACATGTTCGTTTTTTGACAACTGCTGAAATATAGCTGCATTTAGAGGGTAGTGTGGGTAGCCAACCACTGCTATTCAAGATGGGAATTTTGGCCAGGGATCTTGAAGCAAGTGTACAGCGTGTTCCACATGACTACGAACATTTCTCATCTGGAAGATAACTGCATCAACAATTCCTGGAGTTGTCTTGGTTATTTAAACCTTCTGCCTTGGAATTGAGTTCATGGCTTACGTACCAACATCGGCAACTGTTTCCTATTTTGTTGTAGGCTTTCAGGGAGGAAGAAGGAATCTGTAGAGGAAAATGGGAACAAATGATTCTGGAGATTTTACATCCCTTATTACACTTAATCCTTGTAAGAACCCTAAAAGTTAGTACTTTTTCCCCTCCGTTTTATAGACCTTGAAAGAAAACTGAAGCTCAGAAAAGTTAATTTGTCTAAGATCTAGATGGCTAGAAATGGAAATGCTGGAATTAGAATCCAGAATTTCTTAACTCAGAAGACTTTGTTCTTATCTACATCAGTTTACCAGAATAACCTGGGCATGGACTCAAAAAATCTATGCTGGAAATGTGCCTTTTTCTGGTTGTGAGGATGGATTCACTTTTTATTATTCAACTATTTAGGCTGTTTGTGTATTATATTATGCAGAAATTTTGAACACGAATAATAAATGAGGGGGAAATACCTTCACTGCACACACGTAAACACACAATCCATGTTGTGTTTTTTTTGCAACTGTTTCTGTTCCAAGACTGGGAATGAAAATAATTAGAATTTACTGTTGGGCGTCTGTGTCCACTTTAACCTGATCTATTTTGTCTAACATTTCTTTGCAAAGCTCTCAAATGCATTGTTAGCCTATCTGATCCTGTCGTCTAGAGACTGCAGAGTATTTCACATCTTACCCAGGGAACAGATCACTTTTAAGGAAGGGAAGGCATTCTTTGCTGACTTTTCCTCATTTAAACCCATTCAATTTTGTTTCAGCTGCCATTTTAAGAGCAAAGAAAAAGCAATGCATCTGTAAAGAGCTCTGTCACTTTACTCCATGTGATGACTAATGGTGAGGAACTTAAAACCTTATCCTTGGTATCTTTTGGAGTCCAGACAATTCAACACTCTCTTGGGATGAGTAAATATCAGCCTGTTCCCAGGAAGATTAACTAGTAAGATGATGGAAGAAAAGCTGCTACTTTTTAGAGGGCTATACTTAAACTGCCATCTCTACTTCTTAAGACAATCTCAGATGATTCATTTGCTATAATTCACGGTGCTATAATTTCTAGAAAGGAAAGATATTTAATACAATTTTAAGAGTAGCAATAGTTTCTTTCCAAGATGTTAATTTTGGTCCCAAAGTTAATTTTTGTTAATGTAATACATTTACTGATCTTTAAAACACCATAAAATAGAGTTAGAAGACCTGGGTTCCATATACTGACAGGCAGATCCTCAGTTTCTCTACCTGTTGTGGAGATAACAATACTTATCCAGCTTCCCTCATAGCGCTTACATTTATGGAGGCGGGGGTGAGTGGGTACAGGGAGGGAATGAAGCAGATTTAAGTACTTTGAAAGTTCTAAGAGTCCCCATGGGAAGCAAAGCATGAGCTTTGTGGACAGAGAGCCCCAAATCTGAAACTTAACTTTGCTGTATGTCACCTGTCTGAGCGAATTCCTAACTCTCTATATCTTGGCTAACTCATCTATAAAGTGGGCCCAGAATAGTCCCTGCCACATAGGATGCTTGTGAGGACCAAATGGACTACTCCCCTGAATGATCACATGAGGAAACTGAGGCCTGGTGGACAGTGTCTTTCCCTAGTTCTTCCGCCAACAAATACCTACTAAGTTATCCCAAGCAGCGTACACGCAGGGATTCAAAAGCCATTGTCTGAATTACTATGCCGCCTCAACTCTGAGGGAGACTTTTTTCTTTTTAATTGAGAGCTCTTTTTGCTCCTTTATTTCAGGAGGCCCGCTCATGTTGCTGACTCTTGTTTATGGGCTGATGACTCATTCATGAGTTATCTAAGCGTCTTGTTCCTTCTTTCTTCCTCTCCACTACCATCTCCATCATGGGACCCTTTTCTCTCTTCTAGCACTTCTCCTGGAGATTGTGAAAGAATGGGGAACTGCAGTGAATTAACTCCTTGTTGGCAGCCCTGCCTCTTGAGAGAGAAGCCTCACCCGCGGCTACTGACTGAGAAAAGAACAGCCATCTACATTTCCTAAAATGTCTCCTCCACAACTTTGTCTTTCAGATTTCCTCTTGTCTCATTCTGGTCTAATTGTTCCTTCTTTGGTGGATCATCTTCCCCAATTCACCCCTTGAATGTTAGTGTTCCTTGGGGATCTGCCCTTGGACTACTCCTTTGATTCTGCTTGCTCTCCTGGGAGATCCTGTACGCACGCCTGTCCTCAGTTACCATCTGTCTGATACTGACTCCCAAGTCCTTTATCCTTCACATTGAATCTCTTTCTTAACCTCCAGATCTAGATGTCCCTTGAACACCACCGCCTGTGTGCCACATATCAAACATGTTCTGATCAAAAGTGAACTTATTTGCCCCCCTCCATACACACACACACACACACCCACACACACACCCACACACACACAGAGTTTCTGGATTTGAACTCTAACCCCTTCCCATTCTCTCCACTTGGTACCCTGTGAGTCACTGTGTCTCAAGCATGATTGTATTGACCACTTTTCCTAAGTGCTTGTCATACAGGAGGCGTGTGATTTCTTCCTCAAAGGCCCCACACATATTTCTCATCTTCCCTTTTCTTACAGTTCCCCCTTAGGTCCCAGCAAGTGAGCCTTTAAGAAAGAATCTTTTTAAATCCCTCCCATGAATAATTATTTGTTCCATCTTCTGTGCGTTCACCTCCCTTTATTCATGACTTTATGTTATGGTGTCTTTTTATTTATCTCTCTCCAATAAGGCTTTGAGCTCATCAGATTAGATAATAATATTCTTTTTTTTTTTTAATTTCAAAGAAATTCCCTGTTTTATTCCCCTGTCATATTGGACAATGCCTTACTCACAGAAGGAATTCAATAAAAATTTATTGAATGAATGCATTTATGACTATTATTAAGACCCAAGGAAAATTATTTATCATTCTATTTCCAGGGGAAAATATTTGATTATTGATAGTCGTTTATTAAATAATTCACTTACCACTCCACAAACTAATTAAGAAAAGCCTTCACAAACAGCTTAGTTGTCACATCAAGATGTAAGAGTCGAGAGTTGGGATTTCAAAAATATTTCTGAACCCTATGGCTTTCAACAACTTTCAGGTCTCCCGATAGTTTAATTTTAATTTACTTAAATTGTTTAAAAAAGTAATCTTTATACTTATGCTTATTGACCCCAAATTTCTGACTATTATATTAAATCCAAAGATAGATGAGGATTTTAAATCTTAAAGTTTCCCAATAGATGGATAGAATGACGTCAATATAATATGTAGTTTGAGAAAGTAATGCATATATGAAGCTATAGAAAAGGAAGAGATAAAGAATTTCAAAACTTAATTAAACAAATTATATTTACGTATGCTGCAATATTAAATAAGTGTTAGGAGTTGAATGATATATTAGTTTTATAAAAGTATCATGAATTGTTATTAATTGTCTAACACAGTGCCTAGAGATAAGAAAACAAGGATAATAATTATAATAACTGCCATTTATCGGGCACTTACTATATGCTAGAGGCTGTGATAAGGACTTTACATTCATCACTTAATCCTCCCAATACCTCTTTGAGACAGTTCCTGTTACTATTCCTGTTTACAAATGAGTAAAATGAATCTTGGAAAGGTTGAATGACATGGGAGGAAATGACAAACAACACTTTTTAGAGCCATTTCATTGTTAAGTCTAACTGGTTGGTTGTTCTGTGTTACATGAGTTAATGCCTTTTAATCATTTTGATAGAAGGAAATGGCAACCCAATCCAGTATTCTTGCCTAGAGAATCCCATGGACAGAGGAGCCTGGTGGGCTGCCGTCCTGTCCATGGGGTCGCACGGAGTCGGACACGACTGAAGCACCTTAGCATGCGTGCATGCATTGGAGAAGGAAATGGCAACCCACTCCAGTGTTCTTGCCTGGAGAATCCCAGGGACAGAGGAGCCTGGTGGGCTGCCGTCTATGGGATCACACAGTCGGACACGACTGAAGCAACTTAGCAGCAGCAGCAGCAATCATCTTGATGTTGTATTAATTAGTAAATAATTGATAAATCATTTGATGAATTTGTATAAACTGTTTTGCTGCATCTAAAATGATAAGACATCTGGCACATAATATAGTCATTATTGAGAATCATCAAAGTTAAGTATTGGTTTTCTAAAAGTATTGGTTGTTTAAATCCACACATTGCTATGCTATGCTAAGTCGCTTCAGTCGTGTCCGACTCTGTGCGACCCCATAGACGGCAGCCCACCAGGCTCCCCCGTCCCTGGGATTCTCCAGGCAAGAACACTGGAGTGGGTTGCCATTTCCTTCTCCAATGCATGAAAGTGAAAAGTGAAAGGGAAGTCGCTTAGTCGTGTCTGACTCTTAGCGACCTCATGGACTGCAGCCTAACAGGCTCCTCCGTCCATGGGATTTTCCACGCAAGAGTACTGGAGTGGGGTGCCATTGCCTTCTCCGAATCCACACATTAGCTTGCTTTAAAGTCCGCTTTTCTATCAAAGTATTGAACATTTATATCATTTCTTTTTAGGTGCCACATATAAAGGATGTTATACAAGCGAACATATTTACAAAACAGACTCGCAGGCTTAGAAAATGAACTTATGGTTACCAGGGGTAATGGTAAGGGAGAGGGATAGTTAGGGAGTTTGGGGTTGACATGTACACTTTGCTCTATATGAAATGGATAACCAAGAAGGGCCTACTCTATAGCACAGGGAACTCTGGCTGCGTGGATGGGAGGGGAGTTTGGGGGAGAACGGATACATGTATATGTATGGCTGAGTCCATTAGTTGTGCACTTGAGACTATCACAACGTTGTTAATTGGCTTTATGTCAAAAACAGAAAGTTTTTTTAAAAGTCTTGTTCATTTGCTATAATGTATGCTTGTTTGTGTTTCCTGGAATTAGAACTCTTTTTTGAGTAGAAATAGAAAAAGAATTCTTTCTTTAAACAGGACAGTTGTCAGGAATGACCACTAATATATTTTTAAAACACAGTGGGAGATTTTCAGGTCTGTTAGATGATGTAGGACCTGCTGAAGGGTAATTAAAAAGAAAATAACTGATAGTAAGTTTTGTGGGCACTGTTCAAGTGTAAATGTTCTCAAAATCAGTTCAGTTCAGTCGTTCAGTCGTGTGCAACACTTTGCGACCCCATGAATTGCAGCACGCCAGGCCTCCCTGTCCATCACCAATTCCCAGACTTCACTCAAACTCAGGTCCATCGAGTTGGTGATGCCATCCAGCCATCTCATCCTCTGTCATCCCCTTCCCCTCCTGTCCCCAATCCCTCCCAGTATCAGAGTCTTTTCCAATGAGTCACCTCTTCCTATGAGGTGGCCAAAGTACTAGAGTTTCAGCTTTAGCATTGTTCCTTCCAAAGAACACCTAGGACTGATCTCCTTTAGGATGGACTGGTTGGATTTCCTTGCAGTCCAAGGGACTCTCAAGAGTCTTCTCCAACACCACAGTTCAAAAACGTCAATTCTTTGGCGCTCAGCTTTCTTCACAGTCCAACTCTCACATCCATACATGACCACAGGAAAAACCATAGCCTTGACTAGACCAACCTTTGTTGGCAAAGTAATGTCTCTGCTTTTCAATATGCTATCTAGGTTGGCCATAACTTTCCTTCCAAGGAGTAAGCATCTTTTCATTTCATGGCTTCAATCATTTGCAGTGATTTTTGGAGCCCCCCAAAATAAAGTCTGACACTGTTTCCACTGTTTCCCCATCTATTTCCCAAGAAGTGATGGGACCAGATGCCATGATCTTAGTTTCCTGAATGTTGAGCTTTAAGCCAACTTTTTCACTCTCCTCTTTCACTTTCACCAAGAGGCTTTTTAGTTCCTTTTCACTTTCTGCCATAAGGGTAGTAGTCACGATTAAAAGAGCCTACAGATATTATAAAGCTTTTCCCCAGGTTAATTACTTTCAGAATATCTACTCATCACAGTATGCTATATAGGCTGCCAATAAAGAATCAGAAGTATTTTTTTTCCATGTTTGATCTCCAGAGTTTGATTTATAAATAGCAAATGAAGATGGAGCTTCTTTTATTATAGATTTTGAGGGGCATGGAAAATATTTTCTTGTCCCAAAATATTTTGTCCATAAAAAAGAAGAAAGAAAAGTTGTATGTTTTAAAGCAAGTCTTCAGTTGCTATTAACAAGGAACTCTCCCTGGGAGAGACAAGCCTCCCTCCCTGGGAGAGACAAGTAATCACACTGGGCAGCTGTCAAATGCAGATTCCCAGGCCTGGTCTCAAAGATTCTGATTTTATAGGTTTGGGATGAGATCTAGGAATCTGCATTTTAACAAGCACTTTTCTGTTCTGATTTAGATGGTCTTTACTGAAAAACCTTGATTTCATGGATAACTGACATACACTGGGAAGCAGAAGCACACATAAAAAGAAAAAGTGAAAATTTACCAAACTCAAAATTCATCTCCTTGAAAATATCATCTAGGTCTAGCCTTGCCTTGAGTCTGAATTTTATCTGAATTTTATCACTTCAAGTATCACCAAGTGAAATAAATAAAAGCTCCTTAACTGACTTTAAAAACTCAAAAGGGGAAAAAAATGACTTTTGTTTGTTTCTGAAGGTTCTTTTTAATAGCCCCAGAAATGCTAAAAGTTGAGAGCAGAATGTACAAAACGTTCTTGAAATATATTTTATTTTTGGGTGCCAGGCACATTGGGTTTGTATCACAAAACACTGAAATAATAAAAAGCAGGTGCCCTGTCAAGTTTCTTTAGTAATTGGGAAACTAAGGGTTGATATATTTTGCAAAAATTTTTGACAGAACAACCTCAATGGATTAATCTAATGCCCTTGCTTTACACTGAATGAAATGGAGATTGGGGTGGGATAGTGTACTTAGGAATAAAGTAGATGAGACAAATTAGGCTCGTAACACTTCTTATGTTTTGTAGGAAACAAATCTTATTATTTTTTTTTTTTAGTTCACTGCTATAAAATGTGCCCAGTTGTTAAGAAGAGTATTCCATATGATGGAGACTCTGAGTTTGGAAGTTTAGACCAAAACCTTGCAAGAGTGCTAGTATGGAGAAAACAGGAAGACAACTTCCTCTCTGAACATACACCATTTCCTGGGGAGGAAGTGGGGGCTTTAAAAAAAAAATGTTCTTTGTTGACTCTGTAACTGAAAGGCATCTAGTTAATGATGACTATGTATGTTTATACAATTAGTACATCGACTGTAAAGATAAATAAATAAACAAATATCCTGTAAGTACCTTCTCTATTTGATAATGGCAAGTTCAAAGCCCTTGGATTAGTTGGTTGGGAATTTGTTGTATTTTATGATCATTGATTTACTCATAGCCAAGCATATACTGCCTAGACAGTTTTTAAGGGACAGCAGCTCAGCGCCACGCTGTAAAGTGCATTTCAGCACTGCCCGTATTTTGAGCACAGTGGCATGGCCTGAAGCAGCCTCATCTTGCAGACAGAGTAGTGGAGGTGATATGGGCATTACCCAGGATGCCAGCACCAGTCCTCACAAAAGACCCGCTTTATGTGTAGGTAAAAAGAGGCAGCCCCAGGCGGTGATGTCAATGCGTGTGATCTGTGATCAGTTTGGTATATGGGATACCAGCTGGCTGAAACTTGTTTCTGGCCACTCTCATTTAAGGATGAAGCAACATCATTAAGGTAACCACAACTTACCATTCAGAAACTGAGGGAGTCGTGAGCATAAACCAAAAACCATGAGAACCTACCTAGCATCGCCGAGTCTAAGACGGTTCTGCCCATTGACTTTTAAATAGCAACTTTAGCAATATATCGAATATTTGGGCAGGATTTGCCCTGTAACCTTTAAAGGACTTAAAAGATGGACCAGCGAGTAATTGAAATGACATCCTTTACACAGCAGAAAGAGCACACAACAATGATCAGAGCGCCCCAAAGCCATAGATTTCCAGATTACAATAGAGAAATCTAACTGGAGCAGTGACAAGAAAACAAATCCTTTTATTGAGGACAGAGTAAATCTCTTTTAGGAAAACAAAAAGGGAAGTGGATTTAACATCTTCCCTTAAGATACTTTGAAAGAATGGTATGGCTCAGATTCATTGTGTTTTTTCTGGAGGTTGGATGATATTTTCCCTCACCTTTTTTATCCTCATAACTTTATGATTTCTATAATTTTTACCATTCTTTTATTCACCAAACAATATTTTAAGAGACCTTGCTAAAACCATATGGCCTCCTAATATTCCTTTTTATACCTCTATTATTTCCAGAAATGTCCAAAGTGTTTGATAAACAGTATTATGGAGTTGCAGACTTACCCCAGATTCCATACCCAAGACAGTCTCTATTTTCTCACATAGTTAATTATACTTATATGTGGTATGTTCAGGCAAAAATAAAAGAAAAAAGAATCTGCATTCTTTTTCTTTTTGTCTGAAGAGGGCAAAATGAGATAGATTGCCTGATGACTATTGACCTTCTGGCAATTTCATTATCCCTACAATAATAAAAACTTTTCAACAGAACTATTTACTTTTCTCTTGTATAAGTACTACTCATCAATCACCACAATTATCCTTTTGGCCTGAAATAAGTTAATTTTTAATGACATATGAGCTACAATTGTTTTTTATGTTCACAAAGCTTTTTGAAAAGATTGAGGAACTATTTTTAGGTAACTGATCAAAACCCTTATTGCCTAACTTGCCCGAAAACACAAATTAGGCAGGCATTGAGAACCAGAAAGCTCATATGACATACTGTTATTGCCAAAGACATTGATTTTTCTCTCAGCATATATGCAATCCTAATTTCTCCTTAAATGTGTAAAAATCTTCTGTTGAGGGCTTACTTGGATAACCCAAACAAAACACTCAAAGGATCAACAATAAAATGGAATTTTATTTTCTTTTAGGGATCAAGACCTCAATGTTTAGCTGTTTTTGCTCTCAGCCAGAAACTGGGGAGTCTTTCTACAGAAGTAACAAAGAAGAATGGGGATGGAAGGAGGGAGGCAAATCTTTGACCTCTTTAGGAAAGGAAAGACCCCATCAGGGTTCCGATGGCAAGACGGCCTCCAGTGTGTTGGGAGAGGAAGTGAATGCAGCCCCTACAAGAATCTAACCACTGTGCTTACTACCATGTCTTCACCAGCACAGTGCTTGGACACATAGTGTGAGTCAATTAAAATCGGTGAAATTGAATTAAACTTAGCTTGAGCTTCTTGAAGGGAGTGACCATATCTCATATTTACTCCCTAAATGTAGTACCTGAAATATACTAGACACTAGATGTGTGTTTAATGATGAACCAATTATGGAATCCTTGGGAGTTCTTACACAGTCTCATAGAAATGATTTAGTGAAAGATATTGGGTGGATCTGTTGTGGTCGAGTACTCCAAATAATTGTTACTAACAGAACAATAAATGGTAACAAGTAGGTCACTTCAGTAACTGCTAAAGGACAGTCCGCAGATTCGAGCATTCAACTGCGTGGCAACCATATGGTTATGCATCTCACCATGTTGACATCATGCTGCAAAATTCACACATTATATAAAAAGAAATCACACCAGGAAAGTACAGGCTACCACAAATAGTAGAGTGAAAAGCACATTACTGAAGTGTACTGCTTAGTAACAGATTTTAGGTATTTGAGCTTCTAATTCTTAAGGACTTCATTGATGCCAGTTTTAAGAGGCCCTCCAACCAATGTACGAAGAATGAAGGCTAAAATGAAAAAGAAATGTAGTAGGAGAGGAATGAGAGACAGAAGTCAGTGACTTAATTTAGGTGCAGCTAACATTGCTTCTAAAACATGTGCACCCTCTCAGGCCCACCTTGGCAGGGAGTCAGGAAACCTGGGTCCTTGCTCTCTCGCTCTGCTACTAAATAGATTAAGCAGATTTCTTCATCTGTAACATGAAGACGTTGAACAATTTCTGATATGAATTGTGGTTTTAAAAAAGCCAAAACACATTTAGGGTTTGCCAAGACCTCCTAATGCAATTGCTATTATCTTTATAAACACTATCAGTAGAATTATAAGCCCATAATTCAGCGACCTCTTTATTATCCCGAACATAATCAACTTGATATTACAGGTTAGGCTGTGTCAGCCATTTCTTAATAATATCCCCTTTCCAAAGGAGAGCACTTCTTCAATGTGCTTTGTTTCACAACACTTTCTCCTATTTCTGTTACAGAATCTGCCTGAAGCAATGCCTTTTACTTAGTCTGTTTGGATGTCTGTCATCCACACTAGGCTCCGTTATTTGAGGGCAAATACTGTGACTTACTTATCTTTTAGACTCCTTGCATAGGGCAGGGATTGACATGTGGTAGGTGCTCAAAACACTGAAAAAAGTGAAAGTCGCTCAGTCGTGTCTGACTCTTTGCGACTTCATGGACTATACAGTTCATGGAATTCTCTAGGCTGGAATACTGGAGTGGGTAGCCATTCACAATACTGAAGGAATATTTAATAAACTTAATTGGGCAATAGCATATGGGGCTTCGCAAGTGCACTAGCGGTAAAGAACCTGCCTGCCAATACAAGAGACATAAGAGAGGTGGGTTTGATCCCTGGGTCAGGAAGATCCCTTGGAGGAGGAAATGGCAACCCACTCCAGTGTTCTTGCTTGGGAAATCCCATGGACAGAGGAGCCTAGCGGGCTACAGTCCATGGGGTCTCAAAGAGTCGGAACACGACTGAAGCGACTTAGTGCAAGCAGCAGCGTATGTGTCAGACACCTTTTATTTGCCCCATCTGTTTGGATCCATGTCCACCCGTTTTTACCCTGTCCTAGCCAGAAGGTTCTTGCCTTTCAAGGTAGCCTATTGTGTAGGACTTTCTCTTACTTGGCTTCAGAATCTTCTTCCTCTTCCAGCCCTTCTAGAAATGCTGACTGTCTCTGCTATTAGCCCTGGGTTCCTGCTCTAGTCCTTGGGATTTCCCTGTATCTTACCTACACCTGGGTGATTAACCCTTCACCCACTCCACGAATTATCCTAATTGAAGCACACCACCTATTTCCTGCCAGGACCCTCACTAACAGTAGATTAGAGAAGAAAATGATTTCAGTTTAAGATGTGTCTTGATACTGACATTATTGAGAATAACCACCCTGAATTTTTTGATAAACATTTCAACAAGTAAATCCTTGTAAAGGCTAAGTGTTTTTGTATACGACTGACCTTCACTGAGTGACCCATCCTCCAAGTATGCTGTTACACATTCATCTCAGTGTCTATACCACAAATGCATTTTGCGTTTGACTTAGTAATATAATTACTTATGTTTACATTTGGCCATTGGTGTTTAAATGTCTTTCTCATGTCTTATAACCTCTTGCATTGGAATATAGTGCCTCAAGAGAAAGGGTGCCATCTCTTTCTTTTTAAATGAAGCCTCAGAGCTGGTGGTTCTATGGGTGACAAACATCTTTTTTTAATCTGCTGACAAGTTGCTCTAGTAACCCAAAGAAGTGAAGGAGAAAGCAGCTGCCTCACCGCCCAGATATTGATTTGTTCAGATGTTTCAATGCCTCATGATACAATAAAACCACGAAGATTTTCTTAACAACAACAAAAATAAATAAATAAATAAAAATAAAAAATCTAGATATTTATGATATGAATACAGACTAATAAATGTAGAGCCATATCTGACAAGAAATATTTTGCACCTTTTTAAGGGCTAATTTGATTGTACTTGATGCATTCTTTTCCAGAATCAACAATTCTTAAGGAAGTGTATAACCAGTTTGTATATTCATGGCAGAATAACTTGAAGAATCATTAAAATGTCCACCTTTAAAGAGTGTTAAATGTATCAGTTTAGGCCACAATTCAGATAGGTAAAAGCATTTATCACTGATGTATAAGCACCATGAAGTCAGAGGTGTTTTCTATTTCGTCTACTATTGATTCCCCAGTGCCTAAAACAGACACTAGCATTTAGAAAGTGTTCATTGTATTTGTTGGTTAAATGAATATCTTGGAATTTGGTCATATTATCGTTGTCTATTATGTTTTTGCAGTTGCCATATTGTCATTCATAAATGATCAGAGAGACAATTTAGGTTCATTTTCTCAACTAATATTTATTTCATTCTTATTCTGTTCCTTTAAATAGAGTTTCCTTTAGGAGCTCATGTTCTACATCTGAAAAATGTTCTCTTGAACACAACAGAGTTATGGGTGGATTCCACTCAGTGGCTTTTCTTTTGCACCAAAATACCTTTGCTCAAAGCAAGCCTGTACCTCCACTCTCCCAACCTCTATTTTTGCCAGCTTTGCAGAAATATACTGAAGCAATTAGCACTTCCTAAAGAGCCCCTGATGCTCTTCTGGGTTCTGTGACTGGTGACCATGTTGTGCCTTTTCATGTGGACTTGATTACTCCAGTGAAACTGCTGGAAGGCTATTTTTTTCTTGCATGATATTTTTCTACCTCATCCACTATGGCCAAAACAGAATCTTCCTCCTTGTGTCTGGTTCACATGAGGTTTGCAGGGTGTCATGGTTCCATTAGAGACTTTCCAAGGTCCTTTATTAGGCTTTTAAATTACTCCAGTTGATCTATACAGGCTTTTAAATTCACAGACACTTTGATTTATTCACAAACACTTTTTACTTGTTTGACTATAAATACGTCTTCGATGTCATTCTTCTGGAGTAGGCTTAGTGGTCTCAGAACTTGGAACACATTGAATAAAACTCCGAACTTAAAGTAATTGTTTCATAATCCAAATAGATTTCTAGAGGTTGCAGAGTTTATGAGGGAATTGTACATGGCAAGACACTGTTATAATTGGGGAGTGTACATTCCCGTAGGGAATTAAATATCCTCCTTCTTCCTTTCCACCTTCCATTTCCCTCTTCTCCCTCCTACTTTTCTCCCTTTTTTTGTTTTCTTGAGGATTCAAAGATCCACTTCCCCTTTGTAAATATTCACATTTACATGTAAGAGAGAAATGCTTTATAGATTCTTCAAGTAGGTACATATAAGTAGTTATAAAACAATATAAATATATATTGCTCAGAAGAATTTGTTCATGAAAATACAGATGACTTTTAAACAACATGGAGATTAATCTACATACAATTTATATCAACTCTCTATATCCTTGGTTCCTCTACATTCTCAGATTCAACCAACCACGGACTATGTAGTACTGTCATGGTTACTATTGAAAAACATCCGCATCTAAGTGGACTCAGGCGGTTCAGACCCACATTGTTCAAGGGTCAACTGTAACCCTTTATAATGTATTTTCAGATTTCATGCCATAAATGAATGAGATCTTTCTTTTCTTTTTTTTATTAAGAAAAGGAAAAGACAAGCAAAAGCAGTCTTTTTTTCAAAAGAGGTAGGAGTCATTGTAATCTTATGAAATATTGCTTCAAAGTCATAAAAGCAAAGAATTTCAGAAGTAAAACTTACCATCTTGGTTGCTTTTGTTACATGAAATTGTCTTTCCTATTTTTTTCCTCCTTGACCACCTCATTGTTCCTGTTATGTGAGTAAAGGATGGTGCCATTGCCCATCCTTTATTGCTTTATACACTGGTGCTCTCTCCTGAAAGGGTTGTTTTCAGTCAGACTGACTCTTAATGCTATTTCAGTATTTCTCCACCCCATCCCTGCCTCCCTCCCCAGACACACATACTTTGCACCACTACAGTGGTTAACTTTTTAGAGCCCAGAAGTTGTGGAGATGTCTGCAGGAAGAAATGGCAGTGTGAGGCTTAACCATGACCTGAAGGAAATAATAAATTGCAGGAGTGTTTCTGGGAGGAACATGCTAGCTTAGGACATCTTTCTCTGATGAAATCTGTTAGGCTTTTAGTTTTCCAAATGTGGGAACTTTTGTTCTTGTTTTTCGCTTAGGCACAGGATAATTCCCAAGAGAGATTCCATTCATTCCTCATAGAGAAACAGATGAAGAAGACTGAAGCTGAGCTAGTAGTTGTAAGGAGAATTGTGTTTACTGAGATCTGATTCAAAACCGGGGACAGGGAATATCAGCAAGTCCACACTAGAGCTTCTCCATTTGGTAGCTGGGGCATATAGTGCTCAACCATGTATTCTCCTGACCAGGGCAAGTCCAAGTCACCTAGAACACTAAGCCAGCAAATGCATGTCTACAAAGAGACTGATTGTTGGCAGTGTCATTAATGAGAGTCATGTTCACATTTTTACTGTTATTACTGAGTCCAAGCTTGTACTGCTCTCTGCATGACAGGCCAATAAATCCAGAGATGAGTTGTTGGGGCAAGGAATCGTGACTTTATTTGGAAAGCCATAGACTGAGACGGTGGTGGACCAGTGTCCCAAAGAACCGTCTTGCCCCCAAGTTAGAATTCAAGCTTTTATACTAAAAGGGGAGGTGTGTGATTGGTTGCTACAAACTTCTTGGTGTGGGAATCGTTTGTTCTTGCAGCTGTCCAGGTAGATCAGGTCATGATGTTCCTGTAAACCTCCAACAAGACAACCATAGTCTCTGTTCTGAAACTGTTTCGATGAATGGAAAAGTAGTACACCTTTAAAGATCAGAGCCTTGAGAATGGGCTATTTCAGACTATAGGCAACATTCTTAACCTGTAGCAAAAGCAATAGAATGCAAAGGTTAATGGAAAAGAAAGAAATCTAATATGGAGTCAGATTTGTTCTTTCCTTTATAAAATGACATTGTGACTGATGGTTCATGTTTTAACTACTATCTTCTAGTCAGTGATAACAATATAACAGAATGCCTCAGATATGTAGAAAGTACTTTAATTTCTTCATTTACCCAAGTTGATTCCTGACCACCCTTCCCCTGCTCATCCCTCAAGAAATAGTTTCAGCAAGTCCTCTTTATGCTAATAAGTGATACTCTTCTGGATGAAATAGGAGCTGAACCTTGCCTAATGAGATGGTTGGTCTTCATTTTGGCATTAGACCAAACTGATGAAGCATACATGGATATTTGCATTCATTATTGTATTCATCTTTTATAGAAAATGCGAAGACTTCTGGTTTGGTTTGGCTTTCTGCCAATTAATGTTGCCACGGTTTTCCAGTGATGCATATTCACATGAGTCAACAGAAACCTTTTTGACTAAGCAGAGTTGGATTTAGCAATCCTGAGTGCACCAGGGCTTTGGATGTGGGGGAAACTAGAGTAACAGGGGGCCAGTGAGACCTCAGACAGAAGCACTGACAGATAGATTTCCAAAACAATGGAGTCACCATAGCCCCACAGCACCTCACGTCTCCCCAGCACAAGTTCTATGTGATGGATAAAGAAGTGCTCAGTTTATCCTCTCTTGTTCATTAGACTCACAGCCCCAGAAACCTGGATCTTAGAGAGGGTACAACTGCTTTGAGGAATGAGGCCCCAGTGTAATACCTCACCTCTCTTTTTGTCCATCCTTGAAGCCAAGTCTTCCTTAGAAGATTCCTAGTGATTTTTAACATATCATTCCAGTGAAGAAGCATGCCACTTAACGGCAGATCAAAAGGAAAAGGCGAAAAGCCATTTCATAACATGATGTGGTAGGGAGGGGAACAAATTCTTGGGCTTCATTAATAAAGATAAATTATCTCAAGTAAGGAATGTGTATCAGTCAGCTTTAGCTTCGGTTGTGAGTGACAGAAAACACAAAAATCACAAGAAGTTAAACAGCATAAATGTTTGTTTCTCTCTCTTATGAAAGAAGTCCCAAGGGTTGGCCCAGGAGAGGGAGGCACTTCCCAGTGTTAGGGATCCGCGCACCCCCTCACTGCTTTCCCAGCCTCAGCAACATGTGGCTTCCATGTGGGGGACAAGAACGCTGCGCCAGGCTCAGTCAGGAAGGAGGCAGTGGCCACAGCGGCAGCAGGGACCGCCCCTCTCTTAAAGGACTCCTTCCAGAAGTCTCTCACAACACTTCCATGTAGTCACCTGGTCACCCCTAGCTGCGGGTGTGGTGGGGACATGTCACCTTTACTTGGAACAGTGGTGTGAGGCAGCTGAAAACCAGGGATGGTGTGACTCATGAAGAAGGAACCTTGCCAGTGTGCTGCCCACTTCCAGAGAACTGGTGGTGTCTCCACGGGAGGTGAAAAGCCTTCTCTACCCTTGTCTTAGTCACAGAACACCTTGGGTATGCTTTTCAGTCCCAGGACCCACGCAGCAAAAGAGATATATGTGAACAAGTCAATTTAGAGGTAAACTGCCAGGCTGTGTGAGGCCTGGACCCTCCGCCTATCTCAGGGTTTTATTAAACAGTGTCACCTATGGAAGAGCTGAAAGAACTGATAATGTTTCGCCTGGAATTTACTCCTTTCTCAGGAGAACGAAAACCATGGGGAAGACATAACACGTGAATTAGAATGTGCCCAATCAGTGAGTCTGACCAGAGGCACCATGTGAAGGAGCGTTTCCAGGTCCCCAGGGGAGTCCTGAGTTTGACTGAGCTGTGTCCAGAGAAAGCAGACTTGCTGCAGTCCCAGGGACTGAAGCAGTGACTGCCGGGTCCGTTGACATCTTTCTAACATGTTATCCTGGCTGTAGTCTTCCTGTCCCTCCAGTCCATTCTCCATGTTGCCATTGGCGAGCTTCTGAATGTCGAATAGATCAGATAACTTCCCAGATCCCTGCCCCTCCCTCAGGGGCTTCCCATTGCTTTCTGCCACCCACATCCTCCTGACCTGGTCTTAGCTTCCTCAGTCTGAGTCTCCAGACAGAATTTCCACTTCCCCCAGTGTGTCAAATTTCTCTCCCTTCTGGCGCTTTGCCCACGTCGTTCCCTCTTCCAGAACGCTCTCCTCCACTCTTACTCTCACACTTCACCTGGCTAACTCCTACACCTCCTGAATCATCACTTCCTCTCTGAAGTCTCTACTCCCACTCCCTCAGAAGGGGACTTTCCCATAACTTCTGACACCTCGGTTAGCACAGCACTTTCTACGATTACTACGATTGCTTATTTAATGATCTGTCTTTCCAGCTAGACTGGAAGCTGTCTGTAAGTAGGGTCTGGTCTCCTGATCGTCCTAGGGGCCTGAAAATAAAATGGAAACGTTATAGAAGATACTCAAGCATCAGCTGAGGGGACATAAAGGTCAAGGATGAGGAAGAAGCAATAGAGGCAGGAATCAGGAGGAAGGGACCACACATTAAAGAGTGTCTTTTGCTCCAGCCTCCCCCACCCACTCCCTGCACATTCTTTCTGGAGTGGTGATTCTGAGGCATGTTAAAGAAATACTTCTCTTGGGTTACTTGGATTGCCTCCCAGCCCCCAAAGAGTCAGAGCAACTGTTACAATGGAATTTGAAATACTAGCTAAGTTAATGGAGGTCAGAGTTACCGGGTCTGGATTTACAGCTCCAAAAAATTGACCCAGATTTATTTCCTATTATTCAAAATTAGTTATGTTGAAGGAGGAGCAAGGGGTTCCTGGTATATAGACTATCGCTAATGTGTCCTGGGACTTAAATCTTGTTTGGCTTTTTATCTGTCCTGGAGAACATGATTGTGGTTCTCAGTGAGTGGGGCGGCGCTGGAGGACCTGACAACAGAGTTTGCATGTGGGCAGCTCTGGCCCGCCAGACCTTCGTGATCTGGGCTGGTCACTCGGGCCTGCCTTTGCCTGGAGTGATTTTTCCAAGCTCTGCACAAACTCCTGCCCTTAAATACCTACTGCCATTTGCTTCTTAATACTTAACATGCTAGGTTTAGAGATGAGGCCTCAAATTCAAGGACCACGAGAATGACGCATTGATTTAAATTCACGTAGACATATATTGGATCCTTTTGTGATGTTTTGGAGCATTGGGCTGCAGAAAGTGTAGGTGAGGAGTGGAAACATGAGGAGTTTGAGACAGGAGAGGCCAGGAATTCCAAGTAGGCTGAGCAGATAGAGGACAAACTGCATTTAATGTATAACTTTGTTTAACCTTACTTTGGAGAAGGAAGTGGCAACCCACTCCAGTATTCCTGCCTGGAGAATCCTGGGGACAAAGGAGCCTGGCGGGCCACAGTCCATGGGGTGGTAAAGAGTGGAACACGACTGAGCACACACACACACTCACACATGCACACACACACACACACACACACACCCCAAATGTAACAGTTTCTTGTTCGGATCTGACAAGATGGTAGAAGAGTAACTTAGACCCAGGCGTGGACCTCCTCATGCCAGAACGGGGACAGGGTGTCCTCTGTTATCCCCTGGAACTGTTGTGAGATTCTCCATGTGGTGTTAGCTTCAAGTGGGTAGGACTTTCAGCCCCACCTCTGTATTACCACTGATCAGTCACCTTATGGTCAGTCCCTGCCTGCTCTACAGATGCCCACGTCTCCTTTTCTTGGGACATACAGGCCATCAGAAAGTAGATGAATAGGGCCTTCCCTGCTGGTCCAGCAGTTAAGGCTCCACGCTTCCAGTGCAGGGGGCCTGGGTTCGATCCCTGGTCAGGGAACTAGATCCCACATACCGCAACTAAAGTTCTCACATGGCAACTAAGAAGGATCCACACAGTGCGACTAAACAAAGTCCTGCATAACACAACAAAAATTCCGGGTGCTACAACTAAGACCTGGCACAGCTAAAAAAGAAAAAAAAAAATAAGTATTTTTTAAATAGTAGATGAATAGGCAAACAGACAGCACATTCCCAAGAGGAGAGATTTTGTGCTCATGCAGGCCAAGATAGTGGTCACCTTGAAAATGATTTTTTCAAGTCTCATCCTCTTCTGAGGCTGATTGGAGATAACTTTTCCTAGAATGAACATCACCCAACCGGCATGAACTATTTATTTTCTTGATTGCTTCGAGAAAGTGCATGAACAACAATCTTATTGTCTCTTCCAGTCTTGCTTTAAAAGGCATGCAGCTGCTAATAATATTGTGTGTACAAAGCATTAATTAACAATAGTCCCTCTTTCTTTATATTTGCCCTCTAAAAATTTAATTGTTGATTGCTTTAGTGCTGTAAAATGCACTGTTTGTGCCTCTTTCTGTAGATTTGCGTGCAGTGAAATTAAACATTTTAGATTGTGTTGATGATCAGAAAGATTTAATTCTCTTGACATATACAATGACAGTGTTTCAATTCTATAAACAAAACCCACTGGTACAATTAATCATTAACCTACTTGCTGTAGGGATTAAGGGAGAGAGCGAATGTTAACTCTTTGTGACTCACTGTAAATCAGCAAGAGAGAAAAGATGGTAGAACGTGTAGGTTTTGTTGTCTAAAAATTGACTACAGGTTGATAATCAGAGTATAATTTTCCAAAAAACTCCTAATATCCCATTTTTAAGTATATACATCCACACTTGTCTTTTTACTGAGTTATCTGGAATCCTTGTCCACACAGTAGATGGACGCAACCGGTTACTCCTGCAAGCTGCCTTTCCCTTGTATCGGATTCTAGTAAATCATGCCCCTCTTCTACTCAGCTTTCTGCCTGTGTGTTCGGTAGCAGAGATTATTCTTTTTTGGTGAAGAAGACACTCAGAAGGCACAGACAGGTCATACTTAGTTTTCTGAGTTTGTGGGCTGATGGAGGAATCACATTGATCTTCTTCTGTCCTTTACCACTGGAGGAATTAGGGAATGCCACCATCCCTGGTCCTTCCTGCAGACTCATCCTCTGAGCTTTCCATCTTTGGCCACTTACTCCCTTAGGTCTTCTTGGGAAAATATTCTTACCCCTAACTGGAACTTACCCAGCACCGCCAAGTAGTGAATTATATTTGGTATATAATTTTTGGGGGTGTTTCTGTAAGCAGAGGTAAAATCTAAGAGAGCTCTGTGGAATATTCTGTAGATTTAAATGTATTAATTATATTTTTATACATTTATGTTATATATTATAACATTTATATATTTGTAATAAATATGCTAATCATATTTTTCTCAGGAATACACCATCCTTTCACAGGTTTTTGCAGAGAGTGTCAGTGTCTCTGTCGCTGTATATATATATATATATTATATATATATATATGTATATTTTGAATGAATGATCGATTGCATGACTTGTGGTTCTGTCAGAGATCAGGTCAGTAGGGAAAAAAGCCTACAGATGAGGGAGAACATGAGATCAGAGGATTTGCTACAGCTTGGATGCCAACACTGTTCAGAATATTTGCCTTTTCTAATTTCATTTTGCCCACATAAAAACAATCAGGAAAAAAATCCAGGGTCTGAATATTTTTTAGTCTCTTGTTTCCCAAGCAAGCATATGTATCACAGAATCGTATCTCATTAGGAATATTTAAGCCTTTTAATTCTAATTATAAACCCCACCAATTTGACAGTGTTCCTTTAAATGTCAGAGGCACTGGAGAGGTTGCGGGGCAGGGAGGGGCTGTGAACTAAACCTCTCCAAAAGATTTTAATGCATTCCCTTCGGTGTCTTTTCTTTCAGAGAATAAAGGGAGGGAAAGGAGCCAATGGACTCAGCCCTATAGCAACATTTTTCCCCAAGGAATTTTGTATTTAGTTTTTGTGCCTTTGGCTAATAAAGAAGAGATGAACATTTAGTTCATCCGAACAAAAGAAAGCAAAATTTCAAAATGTGGTTCTTTTACTTGCAGGTTTTCTGGATTTTATCTCACCCAACTTTAGGCTGTAAACTAGAGGACAAATTATTTAAGAAATTTATTCTTTCCTTGCAGTACACTGCTTTGTACTGAGGTGGCTTGTTTTTCTGCTCAGACAAAATAGAACGGAGGAAATTATCTAGTGGATTCAGGCTGAAGAAAGAGCCCCAACTCCATAATTTGAGCACCTAGCTACTCTCTTTCCCCAATAATGTAGAGAATTTCATAAATTCTCACCTTCACTTTGCTTATTCAGATGTAGGCTCCTGTTATGTATACACAGTAATACCAGTTCAAACACTGGGACTGAACTGACCTGTTAATAAAATTACCAAACTGATCTAGTTAACTCTTACCTCCTACTCCCCGACCCTGCTCTCAGTCCACTCTGCTACCCTGTTCCTCCAATTCAACTGACCATTTGTTTGCATAAATTTATTGGACTGACCACCTGGTGTGCTATTACAGAGGCCTGGTCTTTTTTTAAATTTCGGTGACCATCAGGTTTTGTTTCTTATTTTGAAGCCAGTTCTAGATTGTTTACCCTTTGATGGATAGAGACCCACGCTTTGTCTCATTCAGTTCCATTTAGACAAAGAGTAGGGGTGTGAAAAGGATGCTAGGGTTCAGTTAAAAAGAGGCCTAGATCCTCTCCCCTCTGGGGACTGTCCCCTCTGCAGACACAGCTACAGTGAGAATTAGAAAGGAACGACAGAAAGGAGAAACAAACCACATGGTGGAACTTGTCAGCTGCTTTTGTTAACATCTCTTAAAATTCAGGTCAGGGTAGTATATGCAGATCGCTAAAATGAGGAGATGGTCTGGTTAAAAGTCAAGTATGTGTTCCTCACATTTTAGAAGGAAAAGGATAAAGACCACTGAAAAGTAAAGATCTTGCTCTTCGAAGAGAAATTTCCATTTTGTTACAAAGGAAAATGCTTCATTTGAAATTGGTAAATACATGGCTGCTTTGCAAATGTTCCAGAAAATGCACTTTGCCTTTTTGAACCTCACAGGATTAGCTGTTGTGTTACAGTTTCTTCTTATTTCTGGAGCTGTAGATGTTATGTATGGGATAGCTCACAAACATCTATCAACATGTCTTTAACATGGTGTTCTGTCAAGTGAGTGTTGCAGTCTGATCAAATTGATGGTGTCTTTCTAGCCGGCGAAATGCAATGCCACATAATTCCATTCCCCGACGTCA